>NC_040080.1:89721606-90971606 GCF_003369695.1 Bos indicus x Bos taurus | reverse complement strand
GAATAGACTATAGGAGCTGTAACTTTTGGTTTGGCTGATATAGAATAGTTTCTTTCTTTCTGTAATGTGTATGTCTCCTGTTCCCCTGAAGATATTTAAATCTCCAATACCATTACTAAAAAATCTACTTCTTTCCTGCAATTTCACTTAGAGAAAAGAAAAAAAAAAAATTTCCTTCCCAAAATAGCAAAGACAACAATGCGAGGAATAATCCTTCAGAGTCTGAACAGATATTTCCTGTACTTCACTCGATGTACTAATCACAAAGTTAGGAATTGAAAGGAAAAAAACACCACTCCTGACACCTACCTTCAATAACAACAGAACACCCAGCACCCCACTCTTGCCCTGCCCTCACCTCCCCAAAAACAGTAAGACACTCTGTGCTACATGTCTGAATAGTACAAAAAATAAACTCTGAAAGCTGTCAATACATGGAAATGTGAATATTAAGCAGGGTAAATGTTCTTCATAATAACAATGTAAGTAAATGAGAAAAGCCATTATTCTAGAATAAAAGCTAGAAATAATCAAATTGGATCTGTTCAATTAGTAGTTGTATACTTAAGATTTAAAAAAAATTTTACTAAACTTATTCATTAAAAGTATTTTGTCTTCGTGATTTTGAAATCCTATTTCCTTATTCTCATTCCCATCTGAAATAAGTATTTTTGCAATGTCGTTTTTTCAGAAGGTAATTATGATATTTTAACAGAACATGAAAGATGAGGAAACAGTATAAAAAAACCAAGTACAAAAGAAAGAAAAGTCAAGCACAAGCAGTTTGTGTATCAACAAGTTTAAAGACAGATAAGTGCCCCCATCATCTCTTCTCTTCTCCTCCAAAAGAGAATTTTTAGCCGGTAAAACAACAACCCTCAGGATAAAAACCACATTCCCCAGTCCCCTCACAGCTAGGTGTGGTCAAATAGCGGTTCTGGCCAACGCGGTTTGGACAGAAAGAATGTGTTTAACTTCCAGGTCCTGCACTTTAAGGGAAAAAGCACGTCCTCCCTTTTTCTCCCTTTCTGACAGCTGAAATGGGATTGTGGTGATCAGCCATCTTAGACACAGACTGATGGCCAGATCCAAGCACTGTGAAGTTCAGAACAGGAAGAGCCCAGAGTCTGATGACCTCTCGGAGCAGAGTGGCCCCACTGGTGCAGACTATTACACAGCACAGAAATCAACTTCTATCGGGCTTAAGTACCTGTTATCTGGGGTTTCTCCTGCTGCTGCTGCTGCTAAGTCGCTTCAGTCGTGTCGGACTCTGTGCGACCCCATAGATGACAGCCCACCAGGCTCCCCTGTCCCTGGGATTCTCCAGGCAAGAACACTGGAGTGGGTTGCCATTTCCCTCTCCAATGTATGAAAGTGAAAAGTGAAAGTGAAGTCGCTCAGTCGTGTCTCACTCTTAGCGACCCCATGGACTGCAGCCTACCAGACTCCTCTGTCCATGCGATTTTCCAGGCGAGAGTACTGGAGTGGGGTGCCATCGCCTTCTCCTACATACAGTCAAACTCAAAATCCAACAAGTACATAGTAAATGAGATGACTTCCAGTCTGTGACAGCAAATAATTGCTGCTACTTGGTGTCCCCACCAGAACCACAAAACCATGGCACTAAAACTGTTAAAAGCTAATTTAACTATTAGATAGGTAAGACACAGCCTTATAAGGTAAGACATATATAAACTTTTCACTGTTAATCTTCCTGATGAATCTTTTTACATACTCCATCTTACATAAATGTGATTTCGATCCAGGCTGAATTCTTTTAAAGTAAATCTGGTTTACTTACTTAAAATCAAAACATTGCAAAGCAAACTCTCTGCAAAATTATCTAAAAACACACACTAAAAGTCTTGAACTGGACTCATCAATATACTGTGCGTGTTAAACATTTCTGATAGATGCTGTTCCCATGGAAGGTTTTTAGCATAATCAGGATGGCATTTCTGCACTGTGCATGCATGGGGGCTCAGTCATGTCCGATTCCTTGCAATCCCATGGACTGTAGCCTGCCAGATTCCTCTGTCCATGGGATTATCCTGGCAAGAATAATGGACCGAGTTGCCATTTCCTACTCCAGGGGATCTTCCCAACTCAGGGATCAAACCTGTGTCTACTCTGGCTCCTGCACTGGCAGGCAGATTCTTTACCACTGAGCCATTTACCACATGGCTTACTTACATTACTACATGGCTCAGTGGTAAAGAATGTAGTAAATGGGAAGCTCATTTATTACACTGTACTTGTGTTTATTTTTATTCTTAAAGTTAAAACAGTAATCATTTGATATGCTGAGTTCCCCATCAAAACATTATCTAAATAAACTCCTAGTTAGAAATGGATGCTTGAGGGGCTTCCCTGGTGGCTCAGTGGTAAAGAATCTGCCTGCCAATTTAAGAGACACAGGTTTGATCCTTGATCCAAGATCCCACATGTCATGGAGCAACTAAGTCTGTGTGCCACAACTATTGAGCCTGTGCTCTAGAGCCTGAGAAACACAATTACTGAGCCCATGTGCCACAACCACTGAAGCCTGTGCACCCGAAAGCCTGTGCCCCACACCAGGAGAAGCCACTGCACTGAGAAGCCTGTGTACTGTAACTAGACAGTAGCCCCCAGTCGCCACAACTAGAGAAAAGCTCGAGCAGCAACGAAGACCCAGCACAGCCAATAAATAAATAAGATAGATAATTAACACAAATCCCAATAACCAGTGTGACAAATGTTGAAAGACAACAGTCTGGAAATAAGCAAAATGTTTGAGGAATGACGTTTTCCCTCTGTTTACAGACTAAGAGCTTGCTATACCAGAGCCATTAGTAAGTAACTCCAGGAAATTCTCTGAGCTTCAACCAGAGCAATTCTGCTGTTACTGAGTATACTCAGTCATGCTTCAGTGTAAGACTCTATTTGAACAAAAACCCCTCACCTTAGCCAAAAGATTTTAAAACTACCTATAGTTGGTAGGCAAAGGGCAATAGGCATATAGCTACCATTAAAAAGGAAGCTGTCAAAAAATGGAAGAAGTATTAATAAATCATTGGAAAGACCTGATTTGATGAAAAGAAGTATTGAGATTATTGTTAAAAAAACAAACAAACAAACATTAAGTTTAAAATTTTCTGGAGTTGTCCTAAAGTCAGACAGATCTAGATTATAAGCCTCGCTCATCACTTATCAACTATGTTTCTTTAGACAAGTTACTTAAGTTTCCTGGGTCCTTGCTTTTTCCATCTGTAAAAGGAGGAAACCTGTACTTATTTCATAGGACTGTTAACAGGATTAAGTGATTACCTCTGCAAAGTTCCTAGCAAAGTGCTTAGTCCAGAGGTGGTGTTCAGTCACTCACTAGCTAATTCCTGTCTGACTCTGCAACCCCATGGTCTGCAGCACACCAGGTTTCCCTGTACTTCACTATCTTCCAGAATTTGTCTGCTCAGATTGATGTCCACTGAGTCACTGATGCCATCCAACTATCTCATTCTCTGTTGCCCACTTCTCTTTTGCCCTCAATCTTTCCCCTCATCAGGGTCTTTTCCAATGAGCCTGCTCTTTGTATCAGGTGGCCAGAGTATTGGAGCTTCAGCTTCAGCATCAGTCCTTCTAATGAATATTCAGGGTTGATTTCCTTTAGGATTCACCAGTTTGATCTGCTTGTTATCCAAGGGATTCTCAAGAGTCTTCTCCAGTGCCACAATTTAAAAGCATCAATTCTTCGGTGCTCAGCCTTCTTTACGATTCATCTCTCACATCTGTACATGATTACTGGAAAAACCAGGGCTTTGACTATATGAACCTTTGTCAGCAAAATGAGGTCTGTGCTTTTTAAAATGCTGTCTAGTATCAATAACAGAGAAGGCGATAACAGAGAAGTACTCTTGCCTGGAAAATCCATGGATGGAGGAGCCTAGTAGGCTGCAGTCCATGGGGTTGCTAAGAGTTGGACACGACTGAGTGACTTCACTTTCACTTTTTACTTTTATGAATTGGAGAAGGAAATGGCAACCCACTCCAGTGTTCTTGCCTGGAGAATCCCAGGGACGGGGAAGCCTGGTAGGCTGCCATCTATGGGGTCGCACAGAGTCGGACATGACTGGAGCGACTTAGCAGCAGCAGCAGCAGCATCAATAAATGTTATGCCCCTCCCTATCCACTCTGCCACCAAACATCAGGATCTCAGAACAAATTACAAACAAAAGAATTCTGAAGTGGATTGTATGCCTTTTTGCAATGGGTGATATTTATGTTGGAGATGAGCTAAAAACACTTCCCTGGATGAAACTGTACACTTACTCAAAAATTTGTACATCTGTGTTGAAAGCAGCATTATTCACAACCAAAAAGTAGAAACAATCCAAAAGTCCAACAACTGACAAAGGGATAAAAAAAATGTGGTATATCCAAACACAGAATATTATCCAGCAATAAAAAGGTACACGTTGGGCTTCCCAGGTGGCGCAGTGGTAAAGAATCGAGCTGCCAGTGCAGGAGACTCAGGAGACACGGGTTCGATTCCTAAGTTGGGAAGATCCCCTGGAGAAGGAAAAGGCAACCTACTCTAGTATCCTTGCCTGGATATGCCATGAAAATCCCATGGACAGAGGAGACTGGTGGGCTACAGTCCATGGGGTTGCAAAGAGTTGGACACGATTAAGTGACTGAGCATGCATGCATACACACACACACACACAGGTACATGTTACAACATGGGTGAACTTCAAAACCGTACGCTAAACGAAATAAGCCAGTCACAGAAGACTACATTTTGTTTGACTCCATGGACACAACTGAGTGCCTGAGCACACACATTTACGTGAAATATCCAGAAGAGTCAAATCCATAGATACAGAAAGTAGAAGGGATAGAAGGCATGGGAAGCGACAACTAATGGATATGGGGTTTCCTCTCGCGGTGATCAAAGTGTTTTAAAATTAGAATAAAGTGCACAACACTGTGAACTTCCTAAAAAACACTGAACTGCATACTTTAAATGGGTCAATTACGTGGCATGTGAATTATACCTCAATGAAGCTTTTAAACAAAGCTCACTGCATCTGAAATGTCATGAATCAAATCACAGCTATTGAAAATATACCATCTGCTAGAAAACAGATTACACTGGTGGGTATGTGTATATAAAACCTCTAATGTCGTTTTATAATGTCTCCAGCAGTTTATCATGTTTACTTCTTTCGACTCATTATATGCAACGGATGCCTTATCTCCTGTGCACCTCCAATGATACCAGCTATGTGCCATACTTGGGAAAACTGAGAAGAGCCACTCAGCTGACATCTCTTGTGGAACTCTAATTGATAAACATTCTTTTGAAACAAATAGAACATTTATGAAAACTGACCACATCAATAGACCATAAAGTCAGTTATAAACATTTCAAAGTACTGCTAACCTACAGACCACTTCATCTGTCAACAATACAATATAAATCAATAAAAGATAACTTTTTTAAAAGACCAGCTATAAAAAAGTCCTCTGTTGTGCCATTTACTTGTATGATACACTTGCATATGCAACACATGTATACTGCCACTTGACAATGTTAGTTCACAAGGAAATAGCTGAGGCTGGGTGTACGGCTGCACGCTGCCAACAGACCTCCTTGTATCTAATACATCTGTTTCTCAAGAAATGTATATAACCTATCATTTTGGGGAGTATTTGGGAATTTGCTATTTAAAGCATTCATGGAGTAAATCCTTTTGTATTATAAATAATTATTACCTAACTCGTCTGCACTTAATTCTTTCAAAAGCTTATTCTGTATTTAGCAGAGTATTCAGTACTGCATGAGATGCAAAACAATGCAGAGAAAGGAATTTGGTGCTCTGGTCAGTGCCAAGGTCAACATTTCCCCAAAGTGTTCTTCTAATTCAGCAAGCCAAGGCCTGGAACCAGTCCATGGCTTTATCATCACTGTGGATTTATCCTTGAGCAGTTCCTGAGAAAAGACCTCCACTGGGTCCTATCTCAGCAGAAAAATGGGACCAGGCTTCAATTACCTGAGGTGACCAAGAGGTGACCAGACTAGCTTAAAAAATCTGAAGGACAGCCAACAATCTTCCTCATCACTAAAATGGAGTGCCAAGTCATAGCTTTCCCCTCTCTTTCCCAGGCCAATGTCACTGAACCACTTGAGCCTCCTTTGAAAGACCTAATTCACAACTGCTTGCTTTTTATTAGACTAGAGCAGTCTTCACATGAAGACAAAGCTAAATGCTCATTTCTCGGATTGTGATGTGTTCTTCTGCTGGTTTACCCACTCTGCCTACTCCTCTTCTCAGACCTGGACATATCAAAGGCAACACTATATTCTTTGCTAACTTATAAAAAGGCATGATCTTGTCAATCTTGTCAACGGTCTCTTTAAATTGACATCACTTGTTTCTTTGCTTGAGAAAAACAGTTACATTAAATAGGAAGTACAATTTTAACTTGGATACCAATTGCACTGCTGATGTATTATACATAAACTTTGATACAACCATAGCATTTGTTGAGTATGCAAATCCCTGCTCTGTTTCTATCTCATCTCTTTCTTCTAACAACAGATTCCTAGAAAGGAAGATGGAAACTATTGACATTTAGTAAACTAATATACAAGCTTTAAGTTTGAAACCTATGAACTTGCTCAAGGCTGACAAGGAGGATTTCCAGAACTCCGAGCATTCCTCTGTGATCCAGCCAGCTGAGTGGCTCATAACAGGAGTGAGAGAACTTTTGTTCTCTGATCACAGGATCATTATGTTCAACTATATAAGAGAAGCAATAACTGTGGCAACCAGGAGAGTACTGAGCAGAAAACACAGGGGTGAAGACTGTGCCTGGCACCAAAAGCATACGCAAACAGATTTGGGCTCTTTAGAGGCGTGGCACAAGCAGGGCAAGAGTTAAGTGCTAGGATAAAAGCAACAGGCTAATTACGAAGCAGAGTGTAGTAAGAACACCTAGAGACATTACAAAGGCCACCAAAAACATCCTACTGTGAGGTAGGCTGGTTAGTGCCCCACATCTGGAGCCAGATGCTTGGGTTCAATTCCGGCTCTGCCACTTACTAAAAACTGTTCGCAGAAGCAAGAGAAGTGTCCACTGAACTAGTCAAGATGTAAAAAGCCAGTGTTTAAAAATCTTAAAATACACAAAACATAAAAAGCAAAGATACTTTAAAAGGCTTGCTCTGGTCAGCCTGTTTCCCACACTTTGTACTGTCCACATAAACACAGAGAGACATGCACATATGTAAGTGTGTGTTACTCATCTCTCCTTCAGCCACTGCTGATGGCCTGCGAGGAGTCAGGCACGGCCTAGGCCCCTAGGGCTGTGCCGGAGCAGACAGCCATTCCCTTGTGGAGCTTTGATCTGAGGGACAGAAAACTACTATAAACAGAGTGGGTGGACGAATTATACAGAAATGTTAGAAGGTAGAGAATGCTTTGGAAAAAGAAAAATTTAGAAGAAGGAAAGCAGGGTCTGGGGGCTCAGCAGGCATTAAACAGGGCAATCAGGCAGAACTCATCCGAGAATGTGAGAGCTGAGTAAAACTGGAGGGAGGAGTTAACCACACAGCTTGAGAAGAGCCTTCTGGTCGGACTCCTCCAGGAGACGGAAACAGCTATGCAAATCAATGAACTGAGAACTCCAAACACGTTTCAAACTTTAACACTAGAAGCAATGATCAGCCTTTTTCCCAAATAATCACTCATCTCTGGAAAAATACTTTTCTGAGAGGTTTAAAAAAGACAGATAGGAATGTCTGGATTTTATAGAAATATTTTTAAATTTAAAAAACTACTTATCATGGTTAATCTGTATAGGTAAGTGAATATTCTCCTGAACAACCACCCCACGGTGGAGAGAAGGGAGCCTGCAGGCAGCTACGGGCAGGCCAGGCCCGCCGGGCCCACCTCCCCATTTGTCTGTCAGGCCTGTTCCACCTGAGATTCCAGGGAGCGAACCTTCCCCCACCAGCTATCAGACCGCTCCCCCACACAGGAAGCACATCCAGCTTGGGACCGGCATGAGGGAGATTCGTTTTTCTCATCTGTAAAGTGCTACTTACACCCATACTCATTCACACTACAAGAGCTTTTCTGAAGGAAAGAGCAATCAACATATTCTAATAACTAAAATAGTAAATTCTAAAAAAATATTTTGTCATCAGATACTCTTGCTTCCCTTGTGGCTCAGATGGTAAAGCGTCTGCCTACAACCCAGGAGACCCAGGTTCAATCCCTGGGTCGGGAAGATCCTCTGGAGAAGGAAATGGCAACCCACTGCAGTACTCTTGCCTGGAAAATCCCATGGACGGAGGAGCACGGTAGGCTACAGTCCATGGGGTCGCAAAGAGTTGGACACGACTGGGCAACTTCACCTCATCAGATACCAGCTAAAAGGGACTAAAGGGTGGTTTTGGAAATCATTTGAAACATCAAAAGATTAACGGTCCTGGTCAAATGAACTGGCCTGGTCATAAGTACATAACTGAGGGGCAGAGACGTATTTCATTCAAACATATACAATTCTTGAATTTATTTGTCTCCTACCCTGAGTGAGTAAATGCTAATTGCTAACCATCATGAAAATAGCTCTTACTGGTTCTATAAACTGACACCATCTCCCAGCCATTTGAGGTAGCTTACTAATCAAAAACGAAGGTTCCCAATATTGCAATTTTATTTTTCCCTGTTCAGTTGAGCTGCAGGAAATGGAAGCAGTTGAATGTGAATGTAAATACGGATGTCCTTACAGAACTGCTGTCATAAATTACATGATCAGGAAAAGAGCAAAACAATACAAAAGATCATAATCTCAAAGTCTCCTATTGCCATCACAGAAAACAGGTCATTTTTATAGAAATGGTGTTGATGATAACACTTAAACTAATAAATAACAACCAGTGACTCCGGTCTCCCTAGGCAGAGGCTATAATTACACTCTGTCAAGCTTTCTGTCGTATTCTAAGACTATCTGGCTAATATGAAGAAATAAGGAAATCAGAACATCCTTTCAGGGGAAACAATTGTGCAGTGTTCACAAGTCTGTAAAACATTTATATGTTTCAATCCAATACTTCTTCTAGGAATCTACCCAAAAGAAAAATAGAAACCTGTCCATAAACTGTGAACAGTTTTAAGAAGTATTTTAGAACGTTATATATTGGGCTTCCCAGGTGGCACCAGAGGTAAAGAATCCACCTGCAATGCAGGAGATGTCAGAGTTCCGGGTTTGATCCCTGGGTTGGGAAGTTCCTCTGTAAGAGGGCATGGCAACCCACTCCAGTATTTTTACCTGGAGAATCCCATGGACAGAGGAGCCTGGCGGGCTACAGTCTATAGAGCCACAAAGGGTCAGACATGATTGCAGGACTTAGCATCCACGCACATATCCAGCAAAAAAAAGTATGTTCATTAAGAATTCCTCTAGCAGAAAGGCACTATCTTTATTTAGAAAAAAACTTCTTAAATATACAAAGTAGACAGTATAGTACAGTGTAAAATGCACAGGTTCAGGAATAAAATGATCTGGCCGGTGATCTGGTTCTATTCTTAACTACTGATAGCTGTATCACTTTAAGCCAGTCAGTTCCAGCCCTCTGTTAAGTGTCCTCATCTGCAAAACAAGGATGTGACTAACCAACTTACCTTCCTCGTGGTAATTTTTGTGTGTGCCTGTGTGGGCAAAGGAAAGTAATAAATGAATCTGAAAACCTTTGGAAGTTGTTAGTAAAGGATCATTATCATCATCATCCAAGTTCCAACTGAAGGAAAGGATAAAAAAGTGATGAGGTACTTTTTTCTCAGTAGACAAAGGAGAAAAGGAAAGCAGGATGCCTTGTAAAATTACCTACTTACGGATGACCAGAGAGGTAGAAAAATGGTGTTCAGGAAGAATCTACAATTGGACAAGGATACATTTTAGAGCAATAAGAAGCAGATGAAAAGCCAGGTAAAATATTATGTTCCAAAAGTCTCTAAGGAGAAGAGCACATGGGGTGTGAATGGGGGTGGAGAAGAAAGGAATATGTGTGAGGGACAGGAGGCAGGTTGACCAAAGAACTAGTGTCAATAGTTTGCGAGGACTTTAAGGCCAGGATTAAGACAGTGAACAAAATTCTGTTCCGGAAGAGTACAACTAATGCTGCAGGCAGGTTATACCCAATGTTCCTCAGACATTACCATTATCACTGCCTTAGTTAACTGGATTACGCAGTTTTTGTAAATCACCAGGATTCCCCGTCTGTCCTTTCTTTAAAGAAAAAATCCTGTGCTCATTAATGCAGAAACAGGTAGGTGTGGATGACTTGGTGGCATTAAAGAAAGGAAAATAACCCAAACTCATATTTAGAAATTACTTGAGTTATTTCTGAATCTGACATCAGTCAGTCACATGGCTGCTTTGGACCCAACCTGACGGAATTATGTGTGACCATGTTCTGCAAGACTGCTCACTTTATGCCACTGGGAAGGAAAAAGGCTGCTTGTCAAATGTGATAAAGAAAACTCTGAAGGGCTGAAAACAACTAAGCCAAGGAGGAAAATCTTCAAGAAACCTTATGTTCATTTGCAACCTTCTCCCTTAAATGTGAGTACTCGCTTTAATGTAACATATACTTTTTATTCACAAAGAAGATTGAAAAGATAACTATAAAAGAGAAGCTCAAAATATTATTAAAGCACTCTACTGTTTCAGTTAAACATTTATCACACACACACACTTTGTGACGAAGTCCAGGATAGCGCAGGAAGAGGTCCGTGAGACCCCCTCCCTGACTCCAGGGGCAATTTCTCCTGACACCCCTCCGCTCAGAGGCCCGCAGTCTATCAGACATCAGGCATCCCAGTGACACCCTCTGACTCAAACAGATGCTCATTTATTAATCACACTCCTCCAGGAACAGAGGACCACAGCACTACCTACCACAGTTCTAATAAGAAAATAACATTCTCACTTTTACCCTTTTCCCTCTCTAGTGTAATAAGAACAGTGAGCTGTTGTCTGTAAAGTCTGAGTACAATGTATAAATTAAAAAACCATTTACATGAAATTCCATAATGCTGACAAAGAATCTGAGCATTTCAATATAAATGCCAGGTACAAGTAAATTTATTTACAAAACAGAAGTAGAGTCAGGCACATAGAAAACAAACTTGTGGGTTACCAGGGGATTGGGGAGGAGCAGGGTGGGGGCTGGCAGGCGGGGAGAAAGATAAACTGGGAGACTGGGACTAAAAATGCCCACTACCATATATAAAATAGATACCATAAGAGTCTGCTATACAACCTAGGGGACTCTACTCAATACTCTGTAACGGTCCATATGAGAAAACAATCTTAAAAAAAAAAGAATAGATATATGTATAACTGATTCACTCTGCTGTACACCTGAAACTAACAGTACTGTAAATCCACTATACAGCAATAATTTTTTTTATTTAATTAGATGCCAGATCTTCAACCACCTTTGCTTGAATTAAAATAATTTTTACGGTGACACAAGAAGTTATGTTGTCAAATAAATGGTGGATTTCCTATTCCAATAAGCACCACGCAGGCCTTTTAAAAAAATGAAGTAAATGGATAAATGTTGACATGGAAAGTGCTGTAAGATAAACTAAGTGAAAAACAAAGTGCAAAAGACTTCGTCTGGAGGCGCTCCTCCATATAAAGAGTGTCTCTCCGTGTATATATGCTACTTTGCCTAAAATACAAATTAATAGAAAGATTCACAAAGATTGGAAAACATCTCCGTTTTAAACTAACTATAAACAAAAAACACCAGCTTAGATAACTTTCAGAAGAATGTAGTGGAAATTTTTACAAGTCAAGTATAAATATCTAACTATATTTAAAGCGAATACTACCTCTTCTATCATAAAAAGTAAAAATAACCAAGTTTCAAAGAAATAAAACTGAGACAAGCGATAGCTATTTTTAAAACATGCAAATCAGATTTATCTAAATACCTTGGGTTACTGAATCTTCAGTCTATTTTAGTGCCAACTGGAAACCGTGTTTTTTAGGATCACTTGAATCAAGTCAACACTCTGAAAAGTCTCCTGGTCTTGGACACATGTCAAAGCTCTAAGATACAATAGCCTTGGACCGGCCGGGCATAATAATGATCACCGTCAACTGTCAATATATATGGCTTTTGTTAACCTGTTTTATCACCATGCAAAACAGACACAATCTAACTCATATAGTCAAAACTTTGTCTTTAAGACCCTCTCCTAATTTCTCGCTTTTTCATTTCTACTTATGATCCTTAGTTTATATTTGAAAACAAACTCTATTCCTGCCCAAGGTTTTATTTTATATCTCTCTCTTTAGTCTCTAAGTCGTGTCCAACTCTTGCGACCACATTAATTGTAGCCTGCAAGGCTCCTCTGTCCTTGGAAGAATACTGGAGTGGGTTGCCATTATATAAAGGCCTGATAAGTGAGATTAAATTCTTGTTACACAAATCAAAAGTCTTAAAGCCAAAGAGCTGTCAGGCTGGACCACTCTGTGTAAGATGGTAGCAACTACTGGCGATATGCAGTAGAATTATTCAGCTTTACTGACACTGTAAGTAACTAAAACACAGCAGGAAAGAAACCATGTTGGAGAAAATGACTGGAGTTCTGAGATCACAAAGGCACAAAGAAATTCCACCCTGAGGGCAGAAGAGGGAAGGCTGAGAGTAAAAGGGGAGAACGAGGAGCCCTTCAGTACATTTCCAGGAGGCCAGGTGCCAGCGGCCACTTATTTCATTCCTTTCTCATTTTTACTTTACTCCATCTGGTGATTTTTCTTCTGTGAATAAATAAATATTACAACATAAATCAATACACAGACTTTTGGTTAATACATTCAGTGGTCACAAAGAAAGGAAAAAACCATACATGAGCAACATGGATGCAGCATTCTCCTCGATGGCCACATTAAGCGTAACTGTGGTGTACTTGATGTTTTCTGATAATAAAACCTGACCAATTTACTCTGCAGCCCTAAATATGTTCACTGAAACATAAAGGGATAGGTACTTACCAGCTGTGTGTACTACGAGCTTGTTAACCTGCATTTCCAGTGCTAGCACGGTTTTACTCTCATTAGAGCCAACAGCTGCCAAAGTGTTATTCCTTTTAGACCTTGAATCTAAGCTCTGTGATAACTGATGCAGCCAATTTAACTTAATGGTACTATGAAAATAATTTTTTTAACATATCAAGTTATTCAACGTAGAGCTCCTCCCTCTCAATAAGAGAAAAATGTCAGAATTACAAAAGAAAACCAGACCAATTACATGACGGCTAAAAGCTGAAAGCTGGGAGAATTCCCTGGAAGTCCACTGGTTAGGACTTAGCACTTTCCCTGGTCAGGGAACTAAGATCCTGAAAGCCACAAAGAAGAAAAAAAAAGGTGGAAAGGTGGGTCACCAATTCTGAAAGACAAGCCCTTAAAGGAGTACGTCAAGGCTGTATATTGTTGCCCTGCTCATTTAACTTATATGCAGAGTACATCATGAGAAACGCTGGGCTGGAGGAAGCACAGGTTGGAATCAAGATTGCTGGGAGAAATATCAATAACTTCAGATATGCAGATGACACCACCCTTATGGCAGAAAGTGAAGAAAAACTAAAGAGCCTCTTGATGAAAGTGAAAGAGGAGAGTGAAAAAGTTGGCTTAAAGCTCAACATTCAGAAAACGAAGATCATGGCATCCAGTCCCATCACTTCATGGGAAATAGATGGGGAAACAGTGGAAACAATGTCAGACTTTATTTTTTGGGCTCCAAACTCACTGCAGATGGTGACTGCAGCCATGAAATTAAAAGACGCTTACTCCTTGGAAGGAAAGTTATGACCAACCTAGACAGCATATTAAAAAGCAGAGACATTACTTTGTCAACAAAGATCCATCTAGTCAAGGCTATGGTTTTTCCAGTAGTCATGTATGGATGTGAGAGTTGGACTATAAAGAAAGCTGAGCGCAGAAGAATTGATGCTTTTGAACTGTGGTGTTGGAGAAGACTCTTGAGAGTCCCTTGGACTGCAAGATCCAACCAGTCCATCCTAAAGGAAGTCAGTTCTGAATATTCACTGGAAGGACTGATGCTGAAGCTGAAACTCCAATACTTTGGCCACCTGATGCAAAGAACTGACTCACTGGAAAAGACCCTGATGCTGGGAAAGATTGAAGGCAGGAGGAGAAGGGGACAACAGAGGATGTGATGGTTGGATGGCATCACCAACTCAATGGACATGAGTTTGGGTAAACTCTGGAGTTGGTGATGGACAGGGAGGCCTGGCATGCAGCAGTCCATGGGGTCACAAATAGCAGGACACGAACCAAACCGAATATTATCTAAAAACCAGCCAGGCAAAATAAAAACAGCAAATTGTATTTAAATTGATATAAGACCAAGATAAACAAAACATTTAATCATATATCAAACAATGGTGGTGGTGGTTTAGCAGCTGTGTCCTTTTGCGACCCCATAGACTATAACCCGCCAGGCTACTCTGTCCATAGACTTCTCCAGGCAAGAATACTGGAGTGGGTAGCCATTTCCTTCTCCAGGGGATCATCGCAACCTAGGAATCGAACCTGGGTCTCCTGCATTGCAGGCAGATTCTTTACCGACTGAGCTACAAGGAAAATACCTATTAACGTATGTTACATTTGAGCTGGGCTAAACTTTTAAAATACATTAATTTTAGTATTTCTAATGTACTTTTCTGGTTTGAGAGTCAATGTTGAGTTCTTGGATTAATAATCTGATGACTTCACACTTACTATAAAACCTTTTCATTGAGTAAATATGAATTTCAATCTATTTGGTTCTGTGCTCTAATTATTAAGGCAGTAGAGAAGGGTTGGTTAAATAGATAAACGTGCTCAATCACGTCTGACTCTCTGCGTCTCCATGGAGGATCAGAGCGCGCCAGGCTCCTCTGCCCGTGGAATTATCCAGGCAAGAATACTGGAATGGGTTGTTATTTCGTATTCCAGGGGCTCTTCCCGACTCAGGGATGGAACCTGAGTCTCTTGCATCTCCTGCATTGCTAAGTGGATTCTTTGCCACTAGCACCACTTAGGAAGGGTTGGTTGGAATCCAGCAGCTCAAGAGTTGAAACAAAGGGGTGTGTTCTTAACAGGAACTACTGATTTTCCTGATACTGCCTACACAACACATCTCCATTTGTGGCCTTAGGTGATTCACTGATCTCTGATAGGTTCTTTTTCATATGCAAAATGGGTGGAGTCATTTGTAAGAGTGGTGGTTTAGTCACTCTATCCTGTCTGACTTGCTGCCCCATGGACTGTAGCCTCCCTAACTTATTTTTAAAGATAGCTGCTGCTTTGGGTTTACCATAAAGTCAACGTGTTCTACATTTCTAGAAGACTAAATTCAGCTCTGGTCTTAATATTCAATACCAGGACATTAAGTCTAAAGCTATACATAAGTTCTAATTAGTGTATGAGTTTTAATTTCAGCAAGAGTAGAAAGGTTGAGAAAGATTGTAGGAAAAGCATAAAACTCAAGTTTTAGCTCAGACTGAAATTCAGTTACCTGCTAAAGAGAAAAAAAGTAAAAGATTTAAAATAACACACACCAGATGGAAAAACAAAAAGATCAATATAATAAAATCTTAGAATAGCTTCAGGTTCAACAATTAGGCATTAAGTTCAGCCAGCAGCATCTGGCCACGCCTTTGTGGAGAAATGAGACAAATAATTAAGTTCCTACTATTTGAAAAGGAATTTCCTATGTGGGCTCTGGTCCATAAACAGACTAAAATTTTATAACATTAAAATGTGATCAATCTATACTTTTATATTAAAGCCTAAATTCCTATTAAAGGTGGGGGGGGAGCTTTCACTGGAAATGATCGCAGTAATGATTCTCCAGTAACAGGTACTGTGACAATTAACCCAGTGAGTCACTCCTTGGCCCACAGCTGTGAACCTCAGTCGTTTCTCCAGTGGGGGCGACAAACGCCACCTTTCCTTCCTTCCTTTAAGAGAAGGAAAGTGAAAGTGAAGTCACTTAGTCGTGTCCGACTCTTTGCGACCCCATGGACTGTAGCCTACCAGGCTCCTCGGTCCATGGGATTTTCCAGGCAAGAATACTGGAGTGGGTTGCCATTTCCTTCTCCAGGGGATCTTTCTGACCCAGGGATTGAACCCAGGTCTTCTGCATTGTAGGCAGACGCTTAACCGTCTGAGCTGCCAGGAAAGCCCCCGCACATTACTCTATCTCCTCCAGCACCTTACTTTCACCAGTTCCAAGTAGGAAAAAGAAAGAAAGCAGCATGAGAATCGCAGAAAATAATTACTCCTGGTTAGCGGAGGAGCCTGGTAGGTTGCAGTCCACGGGGTCGCTAAGAGTCGCCCATGACTGGGCGACTTCACTTTCACTTTTCACTTTGCTGCATTGGAGAAGGAAATGGCGGCCCACTCCAGTGTTCTTGCCTGGAGAATCCCAGGGACGGTGGAGCCTGATGGGCTGCCGTCTACGGGGTCGCAAAGAGTCGGACACGACTGAAGCGACTTAGCAGCAGCAGCAGCAGAACATATTTCAGTGTTACATCAGTCAGTTGTCCTGATGGTGTTAAATCACTCAATTGTTTAAGATTTAGGTAACATGAAGAATCCTCCTCTGGCCCAGAAGAACCTCTGTTCACCTGTATCTACAGATCCCATCACCACTCTTCTAACTCACCGACCTCACACCCTTTGCACTTCCTCCAATATATCAATTCTGCAGGACCCTCCCCCAACAACCACCCCAACCATTTCCTGTGCCCAGAACACACCTTCCCTAGACTTTCTCATAAATGGACTTCCTCTCATCATTTCAGGTCTCAGCTCAAATTATCACATCTTCAGAAACAATGTTTCTCATCATCCTAGAGAAAATGGAAGTCTGTTAACCCCGCCCCCGCCCCAGCTTTATTTTATGTTATGGCAATTACTTGCTAAGAAGTTCAGCCATTTTAAGTCAACCACCTGGACTATCACAATTTTAAATTAACAGACATGTAGCAGCCACTTCACTCAGTCAAAGGACTTCAAAAGTCCTCAACCTTTAACATAAATAATACAAATTCTGAACATTAAGAGATTCTCCCTGATAGGTTACTTCACGTCACCAGTCCCCACTCCACCCTCCACACTTACAATGTTCTATAGAAACAGACACAAAATCCAGATGGACAGCAGGGGCCATACACATAGAACCCAGCAGCTGGGTTAAAGGATGGAATCCTAGTCTGGATGGTCTTGTTACAGGCGCCTGTTCTCCACAACTCAGGGAATAGAAAGGTACCTCATTCAGGCAGCATTACTTAAAAAAGCTCCTCCTGATCCTCAGCGACGTGACTAGTAAGGAAATAACTACTGTACATCCATTTGGAACTCTGAATCTTGTTTAAGTGCAGTACAGCAGAGGCACCGACACTAACAAAATTTCTAAAGCTATTTTGTGTGTGCATGCTCCGTGATGTCTGACTCTGCTACCCTATGGATTGCCGCCCACCCAGGTCCTCTGTCCATGAGATTTTCCAGGCAAGAATACTGGAGGGGCTTGTCACTTCATTCTCCAAACCCGCATCTCTTGCACCGGCAGGTGGGTTCTCTACCACTGCATCACCTGGGAATATCTACCACTGTATTATTTCAAGGTTCGTTTTCTCTTTTTTGCAGGGGGAGGGTCTGGGTAACTGAACATTTATGCCTAGCTTTGCTTTCATTCATCAGTATTCTAGATGAATGAATAATAAATTCATTCATTATGAATAAGGAATAATTATTCATTATAATGAATAAATTAAATAAATAAATACCAAAATAAATTCTACGGCCATAGATTACATTTTTATAAAAGTCAATGGTCCCAAGAGACAGTTTTTCTTCCAACTTTCTTTCCTATACCTTGTTTTCAAACACAACTAGGGCTGAGTTTAAAGTATAGTACAACTTGTTTTTCTACTCTCTGATGGACCTCAAAAGAGAAATGTAGGCAGAACACTTGCAATATCTGATTAAGGAAACAGAAAATTGAAAAGAATCTGTACGAAGAGCAGAAGAGAGAAGCACGGGTGGCAGGCTTTCAAAAATGAAGTGGAAACGCTTAAGAAGTATTTTTAGGGTTGCTGCTTCCACATAAGACCTCCAAGCATAGGGGACACTAAGGAGAGGAAGAAAATCTGTACACACAGACTAGGACTGAACTAGTGCAACAGTACCGGCAACTTCCTACGTGACACAATCACTTCTAAGCACCTCTACTACCTAAAATAATAAGATGGTAGTCTTGTTTTGGACAGAATCTAACAGACTGTCCCATGAAAAATATTCCTTTCTCATCAAAGATACATCCATAACCTCTAATAGAACAGACATCTGAAAGAAGTGGTGGTCATAAGGTAACTTTAATTATCATTATCTTTTTTGAACTGAAAGCAAATTTTTTTTTAAGTGAAGAAAAGAAAAAGAGGGAGAAAATTTATGGAAAATTTTTGAACAGAAGAAAGGTGCCAAGATGCAGAGGAAGATAAACATGGGGACATAAGGAACAAAGGGCCTGTTGGAGAGACCAAGAATTGGTGGACAGCCTGAATCACTTTTGTCTTCACATCAAGGATGAAGAGGGGAGAGCTGGTACTGCACGCACTGGAATCTGGGGAGCAGAGTCAAGTGTGAGCTCTGAGGAGGTCCACACTCCCCTAGGTCAGGCACCCCTTCCCTGCTGCAGCCCCAAATCCCAGGGAATCCCCAGCCAAGGTTCTGATGGTCTTGGTGGGAGAGGGAAGAGGGGACAGAGGTACCCACCAAGTCATAAGAGTAAAGTGTGTAAAAAGTAATTTTAATTAACTAGTCATCATGTAAATATTTTAATAAAGTTCATAGAGCAAGTGAAGGGTGAAACAAGAGGGTGGCCTAAAGACGAGGTGACAGTAACAGAACATCCCCAGAATCTAAAAGGACAAGGGAACATGTATATTAAACTATCCTGTTGAGGACAGAAAAGGGTACGAGAAGAGACACGGAGCTTCGACACCGTGTCAAGCTCCAATTTTATCTAGAAGTCAACTGGCTTGACATAGTTCCAACTGGTGTGAAGACAGACACCTTCCTAAGGTGCACTCGTTTGAAAGCAATGTGGCTGCATCTGGAAAACAGAGAAACCTAAGAGCAGACCAGCTTCAGTTTTACCCAACATGTACTACTAACTTTCATCATACCTTGACCTGTGGTTCAAAATCCAGAGATACAAAAGATATACATACAGTGAAAACACCATTCCCTCTCCTGTTTTCCAGTCAAGTTCGTTCCTGAGAATGTGTCCAAAGATGCACAGACTACAAGCAAAAGCACATTTTCACATGGGCATATTTTGATATGGACGTTTATAACGTTTTTTGGAAAGCAGTCTTTGTTCTAACTAAACTCACTAGCATCACACATATCCATAGATTTCAACTTTTCCACGAGGCTGACTTCAAGACTTTTTTGGGGCGGGAGGGCAAGCAGTATGGCTTGTGGGATCTTAGTCCCTCAACCAAGATTGACCCTGGGGCCCTTGGCAGTGCAAGGGCGGAGTCCTACCCACTGGACCACGAGGGAACTCCCAAAGACATTTTAAGTATCAAGAGAAGTAGGCTTCCCTTCCCTGATGTCTCAGACTAAAGAATCTGTCTGCAATGCAGGAGACCAGGGTTCGATCGCAGGGCCAGGAAGATCTCCTGAAGAAAGGCATGGCTACCCACTCCAGTGTTTTTGCCTGGAGAAGTCTATGGACAGAGGAGCCTGGTGGGCTACAGTCCAAGGAGTTCCAAAGAGTTGGACACGACTGAGCCGCCAACATTTTCACTTCACTTTCATCAAGAGAAGTGGTAGAGTGAAAGTGCTGGATTATGAAGTCTGGGTTCTCGCCTCAATTCTGTGCAAGTTTGGGAAAGTCCCACCATTTCTTCAGCACTCTCCCTTATCTCTGTGGCCACCTCTTGAGTCCAGGCTACCTTCAGCTCCTGCCTGGACCTGCCAAGCCCCTCCACATGCTCCAAAACAACCCACCCTCCTGCCTCCTCCAGGCCATTCTGCTCAGGGCTACAGCTGACATAACTTTAAGTGCAAATCTTGTTTTTATGTGAATACTGAACTCTCGTGCAATCTTTTCACCATTTCGGTGAAACCAGGCACAGAGCACATCCACAGCATCCAGAGTGAGGCTGGCAGTCTTCAGAGCTCACTTCCTGAGCTGGATTCCTTCACTCCACACATGAAAAGACTGGAGCCCAAGAGACTAAGTAGGTGGGCCACATCCTCAATGCCATGTGGTCCCCAGAATGCCACAATTATGTGGAATTCTAAAGGTCATCCACCCATGATGAGTATTTACCAAAGGTCAGGCACTGTGCTAGCTTTCAAGAACTTCGGTGAAGAGGTGAAACCTCTGACTTCTTAACGCTTATATTTCTAGATACAGTTCTAGAAAAGCAGCACATACCTGAGATGCTGTTCTCTCACTTCACTGGAATCCCTGTCAAAATGTCTCCTCTTCTAACCACTGTCGAGAACACCATCCCTCACTTCACTCCACCTGCTCCATTTCTCTACACAGCACAGATCACCATCAGAATATGATATATTTGTGGTTCATCTGTTTGCCCACTATCTGGAAGCTTCCTGAGTGTATCTACCTTGCTCACTGCTATCTACCCCGTGCCTAGAACAGTGTCAGGCACAGAGTAGGCACTCAATAAATATTTGCTGGAAAAAAACAGGTGTGACAAGAAGAGACTGAGATGGGCAAGTAGCCACTTTGGGAAGGGTGATCAGAAAAGGGCTGTAAGACAAGGTGACATTTAAGCTGCAGCCTGAAGAACAGTAAGGAGAAGAGTCAGGACAGCCTGAAGAACAGTAAGGAGAAGAGTCAGGACAGATCAGTGTATGGAGAAGGAACAGTGAGTGTCAAGGCCCTGGGGCATGAGAGATCCCAGTGTGAAAGGGCAACTTTGCCTTGCACAGTGAGGGAGGGGAAAGCAGTAGACAAAGCTGGAGAAGCAGGCAGGACCCTGAAGGCTATGCTAAGGAGTCAATAATTTATCCTATATGAAATGCCATCATTAAGAACTAAGCAAGGAGTTACATGATATGGTTGTGTTTTTCATAAAGCACTGTACCTCCTGTGAGCAGAAGAGTGTACAGAAGACAAAAATGAAGCAGAAGGACCAATCAGGACACTCAAGCAGTTTTCCAATTGAGAAATGATAGTAATTTAGTGGTGAAATATAGACAAAGAGAAGTGAAGATACTTAAGATATGTGTAAGGTAGAATTGTTAAGACGTGCTGATGGGCTGGACAGAGACAGGGAAGATATAAGATGATTTCCAAGTTTCTGACTTGTGCAATTGGGTGTATCAGGATCTACTAACTGAAATGAAAAAGGGTTGAGGGGGAAAAGCCAGAACTTTGTTTTGTACCAATGAAGCTTGAGTCATAGGTTTCTGATCTCCAGGTGGAACTCAGAGGACAGGTCTGGGCTGCAGCTACATGCTCAGGAGTCATCAGCATAAAGATGATATTTAAAGCCATGAGAGTAAGTGAAATGACCAAGGGAAAGGAGTACAAATAAAGAGAAGTGAGGCACAAAACTGAGCCTGGAGGCATTCCAGCACTTAGAGGTCACGCAGAGCACGGAGGCAGTAAAGGAGAAGGAGAAGGACTTGTCTAATGAGACAGAAAGAAAACAACTGGATTCCATCACAGAAGACCTGGGGGCTCTTAGCAAGAATGGTTTCGGTGAAGTAGTGAGGAACGGAGCCAGTACCGAGTGGTTCAAAGACTGAATGGAAGAGAAAAAAGGTAGAAGAAAGAATAGACAACTCTTTTGAAAGGTTTAACTGTGAAGGGGAGAGAAAAATGGGCCACTAGAAATCAAGAGAGGTGAATTTAACAAGGGACAATTTCTTTCTACAGATGGGGTGCACCAGAGCTTGTTCCATTATACCCAACTGGAGGGAAATGAGAGGAGAGTGGCCCAGCTGCCAAAACAAAAACCTCTGGATGAGGAGGAGGGCAATTGAGGGTGTCCCTCTAGACAGATTCTTATTTTCTCAGGCAAGCACCAAACAAAGCCATCAGCTGAGAGAACAGAAGTCTGTAAGGTTTGAGGGAAAGGTGTGAAGTACTCTTCTTAGAACCTGAGAAAGCAAACTTAAAAGCTGGGCTTCCTGACAGTGATGAACCCCATTTCAGACCGTGGTTATGTCAACATGGAATTTCAGTTAAGACTTCCCGTCAATACTTCCTTCAATCAATGTTGTTATTCGAATTTATACCAAGACCTAGGTTTGTAACACCATCTTCGGAAATCACTGATCTAATGTAAGTAAATGTCCCCTCTCCCACCAAAACAGAGTATTACAGACTCTCTACACATTCCCAGGATTTCAATCAATCATCAGATCATCAGCATCTTTAAAAAAAAGAGATCAGACAACAAACCAAATGAAAAAAAAATTACATAATCAGAGGAAATGTGACCACAGACTATCTTACATATTTCTAGATTGAAATGCATACTGATACTTGATATGCTTTAAAATAACTGAAGAGGGTAAGAGAAGGTGGGTAATGGTATAGATGAAATGAGACTGGCCATGTGTTAGTGACTGTTGATATTGGGGTAATCAGTATACATGGATTCCCTATACTAGTCTCTCTACTCTGAAATGTATTGGAAAATCTCCATTTAAAAAAGTAAAAAAGTAATCAAAGAAATCCAGAACACTAAAACATAACCAATATTTTATGTTTCCAATATAAATTAATATTCCCCAATATTTCATAATTTTTTTCATTTCCAAAATTCTAGTTTGCTTCCTTAACAACTAACTCATCAGGAAAGGAAGCCCTTATCCTTCCAAACAAAATTCACTTTATTTCAAAAATAACCCTCTCTCTTGTCTGTTTTGTAGGATCAAGCCTGCCCCATTGACCATGTGTCTTACTGCGTGAGGCCTGCCCAGGTCCCCCAGTGCAGTCTGAGACAAGGGGGCACTACTGCCCAACCCAGGGGTTCGGATGCAGGCTGGCTGGCTTCCACACTAAGCTCTGCCTCTATCACTATTAAAGGTAACATGTGAGGCTCAAAAATGAAGACAAAGGGGAAAAAGTAAAATAAAAGTGATCAACTTTTCCTTCCTTCCTCAACAAATGTCTGACCTCCAGAGCTCTTGGAACCTCCACAACAAACAAGCTGACCTTCACTAACTTCTCTTTTAGCAAAAAAAGTAAAGGACTGGTTCGTGTCCAGTGGTTAAGACTACGTGCTTCCAGTGCAGGGGGTCAGGGCTGATCCCTGGTCAGGAGGAGCGGGAGGCAGAGGAGGAAAAGGGAGAAAAGGAAGTAGGGAGGAAGAGAAGGACTGAGACCAGAGTATCTGCTGGGAATGGAGTGGACAGTCCTCTGTGCTTCCCAGAGGCCCTGCTGCCTTGGTCAGATTAATTTATACCAGAAGTAGCTTTTAAAGACACTTAACCACTGTGGCGAATGTGGGTAGCAAATGAATGCTACTGAGGAGAAATCAGCACTGATTAATTCCCCTCCTGAGACAAAAGGTAGATCATATTTCTCTGATTCTACTACACAACTCTCCTCCATCCCTTCCCACATCTCTTTTCCCTACCAACCCCTTCTCAAACCAAACTTGTGGCAGATAAAATGAACTGGACACCATATGACTGGAAAGAGCCAAAATTTTAAGGATACCACTGCTCCGGTTAGTTCCACCTTGCCAATCGGAGGGTTACCTGACTGGTTTCACTGACAGAACTGGTTGCCCAGGAGGGTGGATGTTATCTCTGAGAGCCACAAAGACCATCTTCTCTTTGCAGCAGCTATTCTAAACATTTCTTAGTTTATGAATACGTATCTGTTTCAGCGGTTTCCAAATCTGGAATTTTACAGGAATTTCTAGAAGAGTTCTTCTAAGATTTGGTTGGGGCCCATAAACCTGTATTTTTCAAAAAGTCATCAGGCAGTTGCACTTACTCAGGCTTAGAAACAAATGATGTATTATGAGCTGAGGTACAAACATAACTCATATTCAAAAGAGTAACCTACCTCTAAAAGCTTTAATCATTCTGAACATAACCAAAATATTTTCTCTAAATAAAACTACAATTCTAGATAATATGCAAAGTAAAATCAAATTGTTAATTCAGAAAAAAAAACAATAAAAAGCTAACAAATTACAAGGAAGGACTAAAGTACAGTCTTCTAAGATTGGTCTTGCTGACATATTGGACTGGATGATTCTTAGTTGATAGAGGCTATGCATTGTTGCCTAGTCCTATCAACCGAATATAATTTCAGTGAAAATCTTACTGTAACAACAGAATGAGTGATTTTGCTGAAATGAAGGCCAGCTCTCTGATTTCTATCCACTAGATGCCAGTAGCATCCCCCCAAGTTGTAACAATCGAAAATGCCTCTAGACACTGTCAAACGTCCACTGCAGGGCAAAAATCACCCCAGTCCAGGACTACTGGATTAAAGGAACCAGGTTAAAAATTAGAAGGAAAAAAAAAAAAACGGCTAAAATAGATTGGAGTGAAGGTACAGCAAATAAATTGTCTTCAGAATATAAAGCAGTAGCCCAAGGTGCACTCTTACTGGCTATTTTTATTAAAAACAAAACTAAAGGAAATGGACTTAAGTTTCACAAGGGAGCATCGAAGAGTACTCAAAAGGAAAAACCTCTTAACTCCTAAATTTCATTACAGCCAGGAAGTCTGGAGACCCTTTCCTGGAGATAATTAGAATGAAAAGGCTGTGATATGACTCAGAAGCTTTGGGACTAGAGCGTAGGTCTGAGAGAGCTGCGGAGGGCCCATTTTAGCCTGAGAACCTCTCCCGCCCTGGAGCCTGAAAGACTCCTTCAGAAGGAAAGCACTTGACTCACAGTTAAAGTCTCCCTCTGGACTCAGGTCCGTGTGATGTGACCAGTTTCTGAACGCACACACAGCAAGCCAACAAGGCTAGCAGGTTTATGGCCCTTCCCTGCTGCTTGTGCTTCTTAAGGCCAAGGTGAGGCTGTGAACCAGTCTTCTCTTTTGCGCCCAGGGTCAGTCCTAGCATTGTTCTAGTGCAGAGGCTGCCAGTCCAAAGTGGAGCTGTGACCAGGAATGGTATTCTACGCAGATCAGCACATCTATAGTATCTATCTCAGTAAAAGTAAAGGCAAATACAACAAATCTGAGAAAAGAGAAAAAAACAAGTCAAGCCACAAACTACTGTAAATCAGTAGTTCCCCAAAATGTGATCCATTGATTTCTGTGGGTCCTGCAAGAACTTACAAAGGTCCGAAAAGTATAAAATACTTTAATAATGATATTAAAAGATTTTTTACCATTTTTACTGTGTGAATGGCTATTTTATATTTTAACCTTTTGCTCTTCATCCATAACAATGGATCTCAAAATTCATATTTTTAAATTATTTGCTCTCATAGCATAAAAGCAATGGTGAATAAAATGGCACAAATCAAGGGAGTGGTGATTTAGGCCATACATATACAGTGGAAGTTACTGGTTTTATTACATCTTGATCCCTGAATCCACATCTTTCTAATATTCTGTGTCGTCTCAAGGAAAAGCACTTACACAGTTCTGAGCTGAACTGGCTGTCTTTTTTCTTTTCTAAACTGGCTTCATTCACTATATTTTTTTCATATAAACCTATGCGATGGCTACAGCTGGAGCCTGGGTCCTTTGCACGGAAACTGTGGGGTGGGTCTTTACAAGAAGGTCAGTGAATTCCTGATATGGAGGCTCAAAGACTCAGTGAACACTGACTCTTTCCAGAGATCAGGGATGAGATAACTGTAGGTCTTGGAAATGGCATGAAAAGTGGCCTTGGCAAAGTTGCTCAGGATGGCAGTGATGGCAGCAGGATGGAGATGCAGCGATGGTCAATTCCAGCCATCATCAGTAGCTTCTTGGGCACAGGGACTGAGATGGTGCCAGTGTTCCTGAAGACAAGGATGAGGCAAACCAGCACAGAGCCACAGTGGTGAGTCACCTTGCAAGGGACAGCATGAGGCTTGCAGACCTTGTTCCCCCAGTAACCTCACTGAACAGGGATGACAGAGAGAGTTTGGCCAGAAGTAATGCCCAACAGATGGCAGTGGCTACCTCCTAAGAGCACTTAACACCCATACACCATTCCTACTTTAACATCATTTCTACTTGAACTGATGGACAAACTATGGTTTTCAGACTTGAGTATCTGGCAGACATTCTCTTAAAAATTAACCAAGTGAGTTTGGTACCAGCAGCACTGATAACAATCATAAACTTCAGTGAACTGGCGGTAATTTCAAAGCAAAAATCAAAATTTTGGAATACTTGAGCTTGACAGCTTTACAATACTTAGCATTTTTTCTTATGAGACTGAATATGAGATTAACAAATACAACTTTTGCTAATGTATAATGAAATGTGTCATAATTTGAAAGCTGTACCTAACATACTGATTCAATACTTTCCAAATGACCAATGAATGATGTTTAAAAACAAATTATATACTAGTAATAATTCATTCAAAGTATAAGACAGATAGGTGCTTCCTCCATGGCTCAAGTGGTAAAGAATCTGCCTGCAATGCAGGAGACATAGGTTCGATCCCTAGGTCTGGGAAGATCTCCTGGAGAAGAAAATGGATAAAATTTGTAAGATCAGTAATCCAGTATAGTCAAAGCTATGGTTTTTCCAGTAGTCATGTACGAGTGTGAGAGATGGACCAAAAAGAAGGCTGAGCATCAAAGAACTGATGCTTTCGAACTGTGTCATTGAAGAAGATTCTTGGGAGTCCCTTGGACTGCAAGATTAAACCAATCAATTCTAAAAGAAAGCAACCCTGAATATTCATTGCAAGGACTGATGGTGAAGCTTCAATATTTTGGCCACCTGATGTAAAGAGCCGACTCATTGGAAAAAACCCTGATGCTGGGAAAGATTGAAAGCAGGAAGAGAAGGGGACGACAGAGGACAAGATGTTTGGATGGCATCACCAACTCAATGGACATGGTTTGATCAAACTCTGGGAGATGGAAAAGGACAGGAAGCCTGGCATGCTGCAGTCCATGGAGCTGCAGAGTTGGGCATGACTGAGCGACTCAACAGCAACCAACTCAAACTGATTGATTAAATCTTCACCAATATTCTTCTGTATGTTAGGAACTAAGAACTAACAGTTCCTTAAAGCACTCCCTGTATGTATTAATTCATTACAGTCCTCTGAGATGCCACACACAGTTAGGTAAAGAAGATATAGAAACAAACTGGAAATGAAACCTGACTTCCAAGTGTACACAGTGGAACAGGGGTGCCTGAACGGTAAACGGGCTCTCAGAACACAATCTAGAATGTGCAGCAACAGAAGTACAAACCAGGTGGAACAGGGGCATCACTGTAGGAGACAGCTGGGCTTAATGGAAAAGGTGGCCACTGAGCAGAGTCCTATGGGCTGAAGAGGTTGTAGGAAAAAAATAAAAGAGAAAAGAGCACAATAAACTGCAGGATTTTAAACAAGAAAGGACATCATTAGGTTTTTGTGTTTTATAAAGAAATCTGACAACACTTAGTGAGGGGGCCAAGAGAGAAACAGGGCAAGTGAGATGGGGAGGAGCATGAGCCAGTGGGGATAGAGAGAAAAAAGCAAAAGTGATGTTTTGGAGGGAGAACTGGTAAGATTTGGTGACCTAGGACAGCAGTCAGATAGAAAAACACAGGCTGTGCAGACAACAGAAGGCCTCTATAACAAACACATATACATGCTTGTTTTAAACAACTCAGAAATGTAAAAATCCATTCTTGGCTCACAGGCCTCCGGTTAGATGTTGACCTCTGACCTGAGAGATAAGCAACAAAGGAGAGGAAGAGCCTGCTGAGGTGACACCCATGTTTCTGGCTTAACCTAGTAGACAGGCGGAGGTGCCACTCACAAGAACTGTGGATATAAAATGAAACGCTCAATGGTTTCTGAGTGGTGGTAGTGGAGAGCGTGGAGGAAGAGTAAGTTAGTTTCAGGCGGCCCAGGTGGAACTGTTAAGTAGAGTGCCACACATATAAACATGGAGCTCAGAATAGAGGTCTGGGTGGAGAGAAAGATTTGGAAATCATCAATATACTAAACAGCTAAAACCGTGTAAATGGCTGACAGCCAAGGTAAGAGTGTCAAGTGAAAAGAAAGTTGGCTACAATCATGGGAAACACTAGGGGTTGGGGAGGAAACAAAAGGAGTCTGTGAAGAAAACTCAAAGAAAAGACAGAACAGCAGGTATATTTTAAGATGCTAAAGGACAGCAGCAAACTAAGTTGTGGACCTTCACTTAATGCCCAGGAAAGATGCCAAACCATAGATGTTTCAGAAAAGCAGCGAGGGCTGCCTAAGGGCGCACAATTCCCATGATTCTGGCAAACAAACATTTGCTGTAATTTCCAAGAGGCTACTTGTTATAAGGTCTCTTCCCCAAAACAAATTTGCTCCTAGCCTAGCCATGCTACCATTTCCTACCTGGTACCAACCCATTCTTCATGGAAACCACATACAGGAAGGAGCCAAATGCTTTTGAGGAGCGTAAACTCCTCACTGCTCAAGTCTGGCTTCCTGAATGTAGCCCCACCAGTTGTAACATCCCTGGCAATTCTTTGTCACTTACATGCTTCTATCCTGGGAAGGGAAGTAACTGATCTGACTGGCAGATGTGGGGAAAATAAATGGTACAGTTGTGTCTTTCTTCCTCTTAAGAGTGACCTGGATGGGAGTTGCGTTGGCTGGAAGCTTTGTCTACTACCCATGCCTTCTCTAATCCAGCAGTACTGTGGATTCCGCCTAATTCTGGAACTTAACAAGCTGATTTGGCTCTAATACTCAACTGCTTCCTTTACCTTGCCTTCATCAATAATAAAGGTGATATTATAGTCCCTATTTACTAATCCTTTAATTTCTATCCAATCTATTCAAAACTTGGGTGGGAGAGAAAGGTGCTATTTATTGCTCTCCCCTCCCTTCTAGATCCTAACATCAACTTTAAGTAACTTTAGATAAATGCAATCTAATTAATCTAATTTAATGTAATCTTAGTAAAATAAGGGCTTTCCAGGTGGCAAAGTGATAAAGAATCTGCTTGCAATGCAGGAGACCTGCATTGGGTCAGGAAGATCCCCTGGAGAAGGGAATGGCAACCCACTCTTAGTATCCTTGCCTGGAGAATCCGATGGACAGAGAAGCCTGGTGGGCTATGTCCAGAGGATTGCAAAGAGTCAGACACGACTGAGCGACTAACACATGCACAGTAAAATAATTTAAGATTTTTAAATGGTTTTGTTAATTCCCCTTCCTTTTACATGGAAGCTTCTTTACCATTTTGATGGTGTGTTGCACGTCTCATGTTATAATATGAAACAGGTGAGACACTACCACCACTAAAGACATAATTACAGTTGAAACTAATCCCAAACATTCCATCCACTTTCAGGCTTTGGAACAAATTTCCAAGAACTCTTAATATCATCAAACACAGTCAAGGAAACCATAGCATAATTCTATTCTTAAGAAAAACACATCTCCAAATACTCTCCAAGTACTTACATAGAATTCATAAATATTTATCCCAGGTCATTTTAAAAATACCTGAAAAGATAAATTACTTGAATAAATGAATCGAGTGTTTCATGCAAAATAACCTCCCACTATCATACACCACACTGTGCCGTTTTTAGTCTGAGGACAGGAAAATACACACTCTGTAGAAAAAGGAAACGTGAACAAAATGGGCTAACCATTTTTAAAGACTGCTTCCTATCTGGGTTCCGCCTGTTCATGAGACCTGATCACAAAAATACAACAGCCCTGAAGCAATACCTCAAGTGATTAGTGCTACAATGGGCTTCATCAGTCACTGCAGACACTGTCCAGAGATCTAGGCCCATCTCTTCTACTGTTTCCAATATCCACTCTACATTCAGGATAAGGTTATAGAGACTGTGTTAGAAGAACCATACTGAACGAGTCAGGGTCAACACCACGTGGTAGGTGGCTACAGACCAGGGCAGGCCAGGAAGAAATGGACCTGCAATGGGATGGCAGGTAGAAGAGTTAGAGTAGGGTGCCACTCAATCTGTAAACTACCTGACTGGTACTCAGTCTTGTCTCTTTACAGCGTGAAGCACCCAGCACAGAGCTTTACATAGTAAAAGTAAGTGGCTATACTTGGAGATTTTACATCTTCTGGATTATGTGCTGATTGCCTCGAACAGACTTAGGGGGAAGCCTAAGCGGACACTTAACCATTTAGTTCTGCCCAAATGAAAGCACTGAATGCCCTGCGTGGCTTTATTTATTGGAGCTCACACATTGAATGGTACATGTCTAATCAGTTGTTGGGTGCCAAGAGTGTTCTTTGTTTAACAGCACTCTAGCCAAGATGCTGACACTGGGCATATTCTCAAACTCTCAACTGTCTCCTAGAGCTGCTCAGATCTGATTTAATACTGTCAACGAAGACTCACAGCACGAGAGGGGCTGGCTCAAGATGCTCCATGAAAAGCAGCCACTCATGGAAATGTTAATTTGTGGAAGGAGGCACCAAATATTTTCTGTTATTTTAAATCCTGGCAGCAGTAAGGAGAACCAGCCCAACATTTTAAGCAAACTAATTTTATACCCTTTTCAGCTTACAGAATCGATAAATTACAGCTCTACTTTTCATTATCTGGGAAATGACAAAAATGGAGAAGAGAAGAAAAGAGACTCAGTGCAGTAAATTGGAAGATCCTTTAAAACAGAGCCTATGTTTTGTTCATTTTCTTTTCCATCAGAGTCTAGCAGCAGTGCTTTGACCACAGCACTCAGTGAGTGAGTGCTGAATCAAATTGTTGTGAAAGCATTCTCAGCTCACCACAGATCCAGCATGTCACGAGTTTACCAACTCTTAACTCTCTCCTAGCAAATGCTTTCAGTTCCACTTACAGCAAACATTTTTTTCCAAGAAATGTATCTTACTTCACAACATAGAAATGAAAAACCTAGAATCTCCTTTGTAAAGGTGCATTTCTTTTAAAAAGGAGCCATATACTATAAATGAGAAACATTTTGTGTTAAAAAGGAAAGGGCAACCTAAGTAAAGCAGTATATCTGTAACTGTGCTGTAAGGAACTCTAAAGAGCAAACATCTGTAACGCTGCCATACAGCTGCATCCATAAACACCTTTTCCTAAAGGACTAGTTAAACTAAAGGTTAAACTAGAAATGCAGGTGCATCTTTTAAATAAACTCCCAGTCCTAGAAGTATGTTTAAGTTATTTATGAATAATTAAAAGGCCTAGGTTCCAAGGGTCACAGAGAACTGAACTCCCATCTTCTCACAGCCAAAGTCGTTCAAGGGGCTGCCAACAATAATATATTCTCTGTGAGGCTTTTCCTGGCAAGCCCATTCCTCAACCCCTGCCCTGTGTTGCCATGGCATTTTCTTTTCATACCTCTATTATCGTTTACCTCAGCATATAATCAACCTTTAACTTCCTTTTCATTACAAATCAGTTCCTGATTAGACTGTGAGCCCTTTGTGGACAGGAACTGGGTCAGAGTCACTTTGCTATCCCCAGAATCTACTAAATAGTAAAGCAGTTAGTTAATAAAACTTCTGTTGAAAGAATGAAATCAAAACTTCTGAGACTATTGTTTTACATATTTAAGGCTGCTCACTGAAAGGAAGTCCTCAAGTAACCCAAGGTACTGAAAAAACTGTTTAAGCCTCATACATCCACACATTGTCTGCCTTTATCCTTATGCATTTATACAGTCAGCAACTGTCTCAGGCAGAACAATGTTTGAACTTAGTGGGTGCTCAAATATTAATTGATACAAGGAATACATGTTGAACACTATACATATATATATAGAGAGAAAGCGGGCCAGGGTACTGGGCAAGAGGGAAGAGGGGAGAAAGAGAGAGACACAGAGAGAAGAAAAACATATATCATATACTACAGAATTCCCTAGATCTGTATTTTAAAATATGAACATGTGAAGTAACATATAAACAAAAACTATAGAACTTTCTCATTTTTAAGCAAGACCTGGTGAATCTTAAGAGCTGATTTTCAGAAATGATAAAAGGATCATGACACAGCAAAAAACTGGTCTGACTACGGAATCTCTCATAGAGTAATTGGATAACTTCATTCATAGAGGTGACAAGTTTCTACAACCAAACTGCAAAAGATTTCTCACTTTAACAGCTAGCAGCTGATGTCAACACAGAAGCTGAGTTGTTACTCCTTTTTGGAAGCCAGTAGATTGTTAAACTTATTAGTTTCATAATAAATATAAAAACATGTAAAAATATAATCTTTTACAAACCAGTATTCATCTGATATTAATATAACTTTTAATACAGTAATTACAAAAACAAACATAGAAGCAAAATCTCTAAAGATATCAATATTTACCTGATATGTATATAATAATATTCAAAATAATTATAGTTCATTTGAAGGTGGAGTAGGGAATTCCCTGGCGATCCAGTGGTTAGGACTCAGCCCTTTTACTGATTGAACCTGGCCTGAGGTTCAATCCCTGATTGGGGAAGATTCTGTAATGAAATCTATAAAGGTGGAATATAGTTTTATAAAAGAGAGCTAAACCTCACCCCCCTCTCTGGTAAAAGGTAATCCTGAGGAGTCAAAAAAACAGGTTCTGACATTTGACAGTGAGGCTACACAATCTTTAATCACCACCTGTATAAGAGGTAAAGAGCCTCATTTTTCCCTTAGAGCTTTGCCTCTAACCCATGGAAATGGCGGTGATGAAACAGCAGGCCAAGAGAAGGGGTCCAGCAGTTCAGATGGTGGAGTTCACAAGCACATTCTCTTCCACCTTCAAGTGTCTGGCAGGCTGCAAAGGCAACCAACCACATAACATGGCCTTGGTTTTCAGAAACAAAATGTCATTTAACAAGCCCCAATAAAACAAAATCTCCTAAAAAGTCCTGGCCATCATGGCACCTGGAGGCAAGCACTATGAAGCAAGGGCATTATATGTTGCTGAAAGTGGGGCCCAAGGCACTGGGTACCAGACCCTCCTTAGTCCCCGGAGGAGGTTAAAAAAATACTAGAAGCTTGTAAGGCCCCCATGACTTGGATGTCTCTGAGAACAGTGGCATATCCATATGCCAAGTTGTAAAGGCTACATCCTTGGAGCCTGGAGCTTTCCCAAATACATTTGCTAATGGTACACTGTTGGAGGGGAACCCAGACCCCTCAGTGGTCGACTGGGACCCCCAAGAATGGGAGGTGGCAGCATATGAGTTGAGGAAGAAACAACGTCTGTCCCAGGCATTCCCTGTTAATATCTACTGTGCCAAAAAGTCCAACAACAGCCAGTGTGAATGAGGAACAGAGACGCCTAACTACACCACAACAGAAATCCAAGGCTTTTTAGAAACAGTCACCAAAAGGGAGAGGGAGAAAGGTGCTAATGGTTCATAGGGGTCTCTGAAACTGTTTTCAAGCTTTGTTTACACAGGAAGAGGCCCCTCCAGGCTCACAGAGACAGAAGGAAGAAGCTCAGCCTCCCGTACAAGACGAGCGACAGGCTCTCTGTATTGGCAGCTGTAGCAATCAGGGTCCCTGATAAGTCATTTCGGGACAGCCGAACACAAGTTAAAAGCCTTGGTTCAGGAGCTGTGGGCTCTTCAGGAGACCTCGGTCCCATTCCAAAGGATGAAACTGTCACCTCTTGCAGTGCTCCAGCCCTGACCACAGACTCTGGAATCCCACACCCAGATCTCTTAAAGAGATACAGCTGGCAAGGCCTCTGCCCTAGGGACCCCTGCAGTCCCCTGAGCTCGTCCCTCCACTGAGGGACAATCACCTGTTCACTTCTCTAATTATCCACAGGGACACTCTCATTGACACCAGAGCGCAGGTTACACTCTTCCCCAGAAGTGAGGGGAACCCTGTCAATTACAAGGCATAAGAAGTAGGATGAACCTGAAAGTTGCTCAGTCGTGTCCCACTCTTTGAGATCCATGAACTATACAGTCCATGGAATTCTCTAGGCCAGAATACTAGGGTGGGTAGCCTTTCCATTCTCCAGGGGATCCTCCCAACCCAGGGATCAAACCCAGGTATCCCACATTGCAGGCAGATTTTTTACCAGCTAAGCCACAAAAGAAGCCCAAGAATACTAGAGTGGGTAGCCTATCCTTTCTCTGGTGGATCTTCCTCACCCTGGAATCAAACCAGGGTCTCCTGCACTGCAGGCGGATTCTTTATCAACTGAGCTATCAGGGAAGCCCCAAGAAGTAGGATAGTAGATGTCAAAGATTTATAAATCTTATAAACATAAGATTTATTCTTATGCTGCAGAGAGTGGTGATTTCCTCATAGGTGACATGGTTGGTAACTCTCTTTACTATCTCACTAATGAACATATCCTTTGGATAAGCTACAGGAAGAAAAGAACACTTCCAAACTCTGGAAGAGAGAAAAACAATAATCACATTCACTAAAAACTAAACTATCTTCACTGCTAAACTGTTTCCTTGACGAATAAGTAAGGAAAAATGCTTCTGAAATAGTGGTAATCATTAACATATATAATTCAAAATTTATTCCAGATCCATTAAAAGCATAATTATAACACAGATCTAACATTCCTTTCTTCTTTTATTTAATGGAGTATGACTACTTTCAGTAAAAAAAGTATACATTTATTATAAATGTACAGTGATATTATGGGCTGAATTTTGTTCCCTTAAAATTCAAGTATTGAAGCCCTAACACCCAGGACCTCCGAATGGGACTGTAATAGAGAGACAAAGTCTTTAAAGAGGTTAAGTTAAAATGAGGCCCTTAGGATGGGCCCTAATCCAGCTGAACTGGTTTCTTATTAAAAGAGGAAGCGTGAACACAGAGGCACGAGGGATGAACACAGAGAGACCGTGAGGACACAGTGAGCGGGCACCGTGTGTAAGCCAAGGAGACCTCAGAAGAAACCAAACCTGCTGACATCCTGACCTTGGACTTCCAGCCTCCAGAACTGTGAGAAAATAAATTTCTATTGTTTAAGCCACCCAGTCTGTGTTAGTCTTTGTTACAGCAGCCCTAGCAAATTAATACGCAAAGCAAAAAGATGTTCTCCTGACTTCCCAGGTGGCTCAGTGGTTAAGAACCCATCTGCCAATGCAGGAGACACTGATCCTGGAAGACCCTACATGCTTTAGAGCAACTAAGCCTGTGCCCCACAACTACTGAGCCTGTGCTCTGGAGCCTGGGAGCCACTACTGCTGAGTCCACGTGCCCTAGAACCTGTGCTCTGCAACAAGGGAAGCCACCACGATGAGAAGCCCATGCAGTACAACGAAGAGTAGCCCCTGCCACTGCAACTAGAGGAAAGCCTGCGCAGCAAGAAAGACCCAGTACAGCCATAAATAAGTAAGAAAGACATTCTCCACGTGATCAAGAAGTGTGGCAGAGATGGCTAGCTGCCCACCAGAGACTTACATTTCCCTTCATAAGTGGTGCCAGAAAGCAGCTGACAATCGCAGACTAAATCTTCTGCCTCCCCACCCTACCCATCACCGCTACATCTAGGTTGGATCTCACCAAACCAACGTGTGCACTCTGGACTGAGGTTAAGAAGTGAGTATGCTCTTGTTATCCTCTTTTTTGTCACCCCTTCCCTTTCCCAGTCTCCTGGCTGGGTATCAACCCCCAGGACACCCAGAAGCTGTGTAAGAACCATGGATGAGTCTTCATCAACCTGGGTCTCCCATGATCTCACTAAGCAGTTTCCCCCATTCCCTGTCCAACAACAGGAATGTCCATTTTGGACCATGTTATGCATCTGAGAGGGCTTCCCAGGTGGTGCTAGGCCTGCCAATACAAGAGACTAGGAGACTAGGGTTCAATCCCTCAGTCGGGAAGATCCCCTGAGGAGGGCATATATTCTTGCCCGGAGAATCCCACAGAGAGAGGAGCCTAGCAAGCTACAGTCCATATGGTCATAAAGAATCGGATACAACTGAAGCGACTTAGCAAGCACGCATGCATCTGAGATTTTGGATTTGTCTGTTAAAGCAGCAAGCATTCACCTTAATACAGATGATATTTAAACTTGAAGTTTCATTTTCTTTCTTCAGATTTTAGAACTGAGAGTTAAATATAGGTCAAATTCATGAGAAACTGCTGTTTATGTAAGTCAAAGATGATCAAGTATTGTTAATTTCATATGCTTCAACCTAATATGTTTGGTCTACAAAAAAGTGGATGAGACATGACTGTTCCCCCAGCTCACTAATCAATCACATCAGATCAGATCAGATCAGTTGCTCAGTCGTGTCCGACTCTTTGTGACCCCATGAATCGCAGCACACCAGGCATCCTTGTCCATCACCAACTCCCGGAGTTCACTCATGTCCATCGAGTCAGTGATGCCATCCAGCCATCTCATCCTCTGTCGTCCCCTTCTCCTCTTGCCCCCAATCCCTCCCAGCATGAGAGTCTTTTCCAATGAGTCAACTCTTCACATGAGGTGGCCAAAGTACTGGAGTTTCAGCTTTAGCATCATTCCTTCCAAAGAAATCCCAGGGCTGATCTCCTTTAGAATGGACTGGTTGGAACTCCTTGCAGTCCAAGGGACTCTCAAGAGTCTTCTCCGCCACAGTTTCTTCTCCACACCACAGTTTCCCCCACAAAGTTGAACACACTGATGGATTCTAACAACAGCTCAACACTCTTCACAGACTGAAAGGCAATTTCATAGAAAACTTATATTCAGTACTGGCTAGTTCTGTGCTTTCACAAATCCATGCCCTTAACTAGTTTCTCTATTATTTGATAATTTTTTTTTTGTCCTGAATTTATCAAATTACACCCTACCAAAGATGTCAAGATGGAGTAAGCCCACTACAGACTCTCTCCCCCACTATGTGCTGTGCTCAATCATCCAGTTGTCTGACTATATACAAACCCATGGACTGTACCCCACCAGGATCCTCTGTCTATGGGATTTTCCAGGCAAGAATATTGGAGCGGGCTGCCATTTCCCACTCCAAGGGATCTTCCATATCTAGGAATCTCTTGCCTGTCCTGCAACTGGCAGGCAGAGTCTTTACTACTGCACCATCTCTCTCCCAGTGATTAAAGCTAAAAACTCTGAACTGAGTAGGCTTCCCTGATAGCTCAATTGGTAAAGAATCTGCCTGCATGGGAGACCCCGGTTCTATTCGTGGGTTGGAAAGATTCCCTGGAGAAGGGAAAGGCTACCTACTCCAGTATTCTGGCCTGGAGAATTCCATGGAATGTATATCCTTGGGGTTGCAAAGAGTCAGACAAAACTGAGGAACTCTCACTGAACTAACTGAACTGAGTACAAAAAGAAAACCACCCAAGGAAGGAGAAAAGTAAACAACAATCAAATAGGTAAGGGAAGTAAAAACTTGAAAAATTACAGTACCAGTGAGTTTCCTTGCCCTTTTTTATTTTTAAACTCTACTGCCCAGCTTTGACCCAATTCACAAAATAGCACAGCAGAAACACACACTAAAAATGCTGAGAGAAACTTCCTTATTCTGACCACAGGACTGGGGAAGAGAAAGAGCCAAAGCAAGCCAAAGAGTACAAGGTACATTTTTCCCTTTCTTCCTTTCTCCACAGAATTTCATGGGAAAGGGGCTCCTGGAAGCCCAAGAATGTGGGGCTTGTTTGGCTTTCACCAAACAAGAAAAAACTGGAAAGAGACCCTCAATTCTACATATGAACAAATATAAGTCTTAGGCAGAGTCCTTCTCCCCTGTGCCCTCCCCCTACAGTGTCTGTCTGCTCTCCAAGTTTGCATGTGTAGAACAAATCCAAAGACAGACAGCAAAGGCGTTGAGCCTGAACTACAATGTAAGAAACTGCCCAAGTCCAATGACCAAGGGCGGTGTAGTTCCAAAAAGCACAGCAAATGCAGAGAACTCAAATGACAGTGGAACCACCACTCACAGAAGGCGAAACCAAACTTAAGATCGGAACCTAACCAAACCAACTGTCAGCTAAAACAAACAATTTCAACATTCTCCAGAGGATTTTAACAGCACCCGAAGTTTCACAAAATACTACTCAATATGTTCCTGACACAATTCAAAACTACTCAACAAAGAGCCGAGAAAATATAACCAATTCTGTGGGGGGGAAACAAGAGATGCGAAAACCGAAATTAAACAGATATTACAACTATCAAATAACTTAAAGCAGTTATTATAACTATGCTCCATGAGGTAAAGGTAAACACTCTTGAAAAGTAGATGTTCCCAAAAGAAAAGCAAAAACAATGAAAAAAAAAAAAAAAAAACAAATGGATGATGATAACAGTTCTGTAGATTGATTGTCCAGCAGTTACATGATACAACACATGATAAAACTGCATAAAATCATACTCACACGGGGGCTTCCCCTGTGGCTCAGCTGGTAAAGAGTCTGCCTGCAATGCGGGAGACCTGGATCAACCCCTGGGTTGGGATGATCCCCTGGAGAAGGGAAAGGCTACCCACTCCAGTATTCTGGCCTGGAGAATTCCACGGACTGTACTGTACAGTCCATGGGATCTCAAAGAGTTGGACACAACTGAGCAAGTTTCACCTCCATACTCACACACATCAATGTGCACATATACACACAACTGCATATGTAACTGGAAAAGTCTGACCAAGCTCTATGGATTGTACCAATGTCAATTCTCATTAATAATGTACGACAGTTACACAAGATGTTAACGCTGAGACAGCCTGGGGGAAGTTCAAGGTACTTTCTGGCACATTTCTTTGAAACTTCCTGTAAATACATAACTATTTCAAAATAAAACTGTTTTAAGAGAACCAAATGGAAATTTTACAACAGAAAAGTATGTCAAATAAAAAGATCACAGGATGAGCTGAAGAGCAGAACTAAAATAATGGGGGAAAACTCAATAACCATAAAGACAGATGAATATTATGATTCAATACGAAGACCAGAAAGAGACTGAAAAAACTTAACATAACCTCAGAGAACTTTGAAACACGATCATCCATGTCATTGGAGTCACAAAAGAAAAGAAGAAACTGGTTCATGTAGAAAAAGTAACTGAAGAAATAATGTCTGCAAACTTCCCAAATTTGGTGAAAGACATAAATTTACAGATCGAAGAAAGTCAAGCAGAATAAATTTAAAGAAAATCACATCCAAACATCTCATAATCATACTGCTGGGGGAAAAAAAAAAATCTTAAAAGAATATCCAGGAAAAAAAAAGTCATATTACATCCCAAGGAACAATAACTTAAATGAATGCAGACTTTTCATCAGAAACCATGGAAGCCAGGAGACAGTGGAACAATAATTATAAAGTGCGAAGAGAAAAGCCCAATGGCAACCCACTCCAGTATTCTTGCCTGGAGAATCCATGGACAGAGGAACCTGGCAGGCTACAGACCATGGAGTTGTAAAGAGTCAGACACAACTGAGCACACACACGAGAAAAGTAGTGTCAACCCCAAATTCTAAATTCAGTGAAGATATCCTTCAGGAATGAAGGTGAAACAAAGATGAAGAAAGGCTCAAAGAATTTGTCAGAAGCAACGGGAACTTTCTGTACCATCTCCACAATTTTTCTGTAAACCTAAACTTGTTCTAGAATAAAAATTTTATTCTTAAAAAAAAAGAGAGGACTCCCCTGGTGGCCCAGGGGCTGGGACTCTCCGTTCCCCAGGTAGAGGGCCCAGACTCAAGCCTTGGCCAGGAACTAGATCCTGAATGCCACAACTGAAGATCTCAAAAGCTGCAACAAAGACCCAGTGCAGCCAAATAAACAAGTTTAAAACAACAACAACAAAATTTTTAGTGATAAAATGAATAAAGTTCTAGAAAAATATAAAATGCCAAAGTTGGGACAAGAAAAACTGTGAACTTAAATTGACTACGCATTAAGAGGGCCAGAAAGTGATAAATCAATCATGAAAAAAATCTTTACTTTTCCATTCAAACTTGTAAATGTTTGCCACATCTGAAGGGCAAAAATAGATGAAATTTAACTGAGACTATGGGTCGGGAAGATCCCCGGAGAAGGAAATGGCAACCCACTCCATATTCTTGCCTAGAGAATCCCATGGACAGAGGATCCTGGTGGGCTGCAATCCATGGGGTCACAAAGAGTCAAGACACGACTGAGCGACTAACATGCAAAACTGGGACTACACTGAATTTATAGATTAATTTGAGAAAGAAATTACATCTTTTTAATTTATATACCCTATAAGTTTTTAAAACAGCACAAAGCAGAGTGAAAAAACAAACAAAAGACACACAATAAAGGTTGGTACTAATGTGAGAAAAAACAAATATACCTAATAAAACAAAGACTATTAGAAAGAGAGTCATGAAAACATAGAAACATGATGCAGAAGAGGTATAACTACTTTGGTACCACAAAGTAGTTCATGGGATTGGAAAAACAATCTCACTACAAGTAGAAAAGATTACTATTCTAAGCCATAGATAATGATGGACTCAGATTAAAGACTTAATGTAAAAATCTAAATTCTAAAGTATATAATTCAAAATGTAGACTACCTTTATTATATTTAACAAGACCCAGAAACCATAAGGTAAAAAAATTATACAACAATGTTAGTTTCTGCACAACAAAAGGCACCATTAACAAAATTAACACACTATGACACTAATATTCTAAACTAGATAAAAGATGTCTACAAATCAACCAAGAAAAGATATGAACTCTAATTAAAGAAATGGGTGAAAGATATAAACAGGTAATTTACTGGAGACATTTAAAATGGCCCTAATGGAATACAAAGAAATGTTGCAACGCATTAGTAACTGGAGAATGCAAATTAAAACAACATTAAGATACCACTTAACCCATATCAGATAGGCAAAAATTAGAAAAGCAGATAAAGCCAAGTGCTGGCAGGAAGATGGAGAAATAGGATCCACTGGACACACAGACAAAAGAGCCCAAATCTGGTAGTGCTTAATCAAATTACATGCAACAATTCACTCGTATGCATATGTCCAGAAAACTCTCCCACAGGACCACAGGAGAACAAGAACATAGCTATTCATCCCACTGTCTGTGGTAGTGGGGAGTTGAAGGTAATGTGGGTGCCCATTACTGAGGGAATAAGTCATTTACAGACAGTAGATGCAGTTATACACAAAGAATTAGATGTATACACAGAAATATCATCCTCAAACGGTTCCTAAATGAGGACAGGGGAGGATGGAGGGGTAAGAAGCAAAACAAAGACCACAGCACACCATTCAGGTAAATTTAACAATACACAGCCAAAAAAAATCCCACTATGTATTTATAAAGATACATCAAATATATTAGAACAGTGAACTAAGGGAGACTAAGTGCAGAAATGAGAAGTGGAGGTAAAAGAAAATTAATTCTAATTAATTTTAAAAGCTAAGAGAGAAGACTTGCACAAACCACTGTTGATGGTGTGTCATGAATTGAGATGTATGATTAACTCAATCCTCCCCACCTAAAGACTGAAAAATAAATTTGCCACATGTCATGCTCATGCCAATGCTTCAAAGCTAAGGATCAAAGAAAGCACACAGAATAAGAGCCTTAAAAAAAAAAAAAGGAAAGGAAACAAAGTTGAAGAAATTATACCTTAATAAGACTTAAGCATATGTTGAAATCAAACAACCAGCAGCTCCCAAACAAATGGCCTGAATGAAAACTGGTGCCCTGGTCTCCTGGTTCCATGAGTAAATAAAGCAGTGCTTTATAACCTTAAAATTTTAACAATTATTCTACACTTGATTTTATTAAAGTATGATAGGTTTCTTTGTGGCAGCTAAGTCAACTGAGATACTGATTGTACTTAAAATTGATCTAGCACTTCATCTCTGGTGTCTCAGTGATAAAATTCCCTTGCCAGTGAAAGAGATGCAGGTTCGATCCCTGGGTGGAGAAGATCCCTTTCAGTAGAAAATGGCAACCTATTCTAGCATCCTTGCCTGGAATATCCCAAGGACAGAGGCTACAGTCCACGGGGTCGCAAAGAGTCGGACACAACCTAGTAAGTAAACAACAACAACAAACATGACTAAGTATTAATTTGGCTTACATTTCATATTTACTACAATCAGTCTGTCCCTACTCCACCACCAGTCACCCAATGGCCATTAAGTCATACTAATGAATATTTAGGTAACAGATTAATCTGACCATAAAATAATCTGAGGACGTTTTTAAAGAAAAATTAACTTCATAAATTTCAACATAAACAGCACTGCTGAAAGGAATGGGAAAGTTATGCTTTTAAGCATCTGCTCCAACCCTATATACAGAAGAGAGCTAAATGCTAACTTCCTTCCTGTCCTTATCACCGTACACTCCCTTAGTATGCCCTTACTATGCAGCCATGAGATTAAGATACTTGCTCTTTGGAAGGAAAGCTATGACAAATCCAGTGTATTAAAAACCAGAGACATCAAGTTTGCTGAAAGGTCCTTAGAGTCAAAGCAATGGTTTTTCCATTAGTCATGTACAGATGTCAGAATTAGATCATAAAGGCAGCTAAACACCAAAGAACTGATGCTTTCTAACTGTAGTGCTGGAGAAGACTCTTGAGAATTTCCTGGACCACAGGGAGATCAAATCAGTCAGTCCTAAAGGAAATCAACCCTGAACACTCATCGAAGGATTGATGCTGAAGCTGAAGCTCCAATACTTTGGCTACCTGATACAAAGAGCTGACTCACTGGGAAAGACCCTAATGCTGGGAAAGACTGAAGGCAAAAGAAGAAGAGGGTTGCAGAAGATGAGATGGTGAGATAGCATCACTGACTCAATGGACATGAACGTGAGCAGATTAGGAAGATAGTGGAGGACACAGGAGCCTGGGGTGCTTCAGTCCATGGAGATGCAAAGTGTCCGTGGAGTTGCAAAGTGTCGGACACAGCTTAGCAACTGAACAACCACAACGAGGCCCTCTAGTTTCTGCATTCTAGAATCACATATAACCACTATTTAAGACCGGATCCAAAATCTAGATGAACAGCTCAAGACAGTTCCCCCTCCTCCACCATCCTTTTTTTATTCAAAAGCTTGTATCCAACAGTCAAAGTCACTCGAGATAAGCTTAAAAAATTCACATGTCACTTTGGAAAGTGATTCCAAGTATCTGAATTATGACACTATATTATTTATTCTCTTTAATTCAATCAAAAGGACTTAGTAGCCCTCACAATATAGAGATGAAGAACAGGGCAAATTACTAGTAGATTAAGAATCCCTCAAAGGGAAACACACCAATATTACAAAAGAGACTGAACAGTATTATATTATGTTCAGTTCAGTTCAGTTCAGTCGCTCAGTCATCTGCGACTCTTTGCGACCCCATCACCAACTCCCGGAGTTCACTCAGACTCACGTCCATCGAGTCGGTGATGCCATCCAGCCATCTCAACCTCTGTCGTCCCCTTCTCCTCCTGCCCCCAATCTCTCCCAGAATCAGAGTCTTTTCCAATGAGTCAACTCTTCGCATGAGGTGGCCAAAGTACTGGAGTTTCAGCTTTAGCATCATTCCTTCCAAAGAAATCTCAGGGCTGATCTCCTTCAGAATGGACTGGTTGGATCTCCTTGCAGTCCAAGGGACTCTTAAGAGTCTTCTCCAACACCACAGTTCAAAAGCATCAATTCTTCGGCGCTCAGCTTTCTTCACAGTCCAACTCTCACATCCACACATGACCACTGGAAAAACCATAGTCTTGACTAGACGAACCTTTGTTGGCAAAGTAATTTCTCTGCTTTTGAATATGCTATCTAGGTTAGTCATAACTTTCCTTCCAAGGAGTAAGCGTCTTTTAATTTCATGGCTGCAATCACCATCTGCAGTGATTTTGGAGCCCCCCAAAATAAAGTCAACCACTGTTTCCACTGTTACCCCACCTATTTCCCATGAAGTGATAGGACCGATGCCATGATCTTCGTTTTCTGAATGTTGAGGTTTAAGCCAACTTTTTCACTCTCCTCTTTCACTTTCATCAAGAGGCTTTTTAGTTCCTCTTGACTTTATGCCATAAGGGTGGTGCCATCTGCATATCTGAGGTTATTGATATTTCTCCCGCAATCTTGATTCCAGCTTGTGCTTCTTCCAGCCCAGCGTTTCTCATGATGTACTCTGCACAGAAGTTAAATAAGCAGCGTGACAATATACACCCTTGACATACTCCTTTTCCTATTTGGAACCAGTCTGTTGTTCCATGTCCAGTTCTAACTGTTGCTTCCTGACCTGCATATAGGTTTTTCAAGAGGCAGGTCAGGTGGTCTGGTATGCCCATCTCTTTCAGAATTTTCCACAGTTTATTGTGATCCACACTGTCAAAGGCTTTGGCATAGTCAATAAAGCAGAAATAGATGTTTTTCTGGAACTCTCTTGCTTTTTCTATGATCCAGCGGATGTTGGCAATTTGATCTCTGGTTCCTCTGTTACAATCAATTAATTTCCTCAATTATATGATAAAACATATATACACAAAACTATTTTACAGACAACTTCTCAGGAGTATTACTTCTATAAGCCAAAGATACATAAGACGGCAGACCATCTTAGATGCAATGTGTCCATGGGTATGCTAATTTAACTTATCTCACTCTGAAGAGCTCCACAGAAGCTACTAGCAGCTCTCTTTAAAACAACAACAAAAACAGACAGATATATAGCTCTCTTTGAACAAATGTATTTAACTATGTGAACGTCACAACTGGAGATGAGTGGGAATAAAGATCTGTATGTGGAAGCATGAGAAAATATCCACAGAAGAGTCTTATGCCTTTTAATGTTATCTGCAAATATAATGACAAACTGTGGAACACATAATAGAAAAACACACTCATCAGTTTTCTTTAAGAAACTGGAAATGTCTCTGATTCAAAATGACGGACGCAAGCATAGTTCATGAAGGACAAGAAAAATAAAATCTCAAATATTCACCAGTATTAATTGCTTTGGCTGAATAGAGGAAGGAAAAGGATCTTGAGTGTCTAATTTTTCAAAACAATCTACACTGAGTCTCAGTGCTAAAGAATTTGCCTGCCAAGCAGGAGACATGGGTTTGATCCCTGAGTCGGGTAAATCCCCTGGAGAAGGAAATGGCAACCCACTCCAGTATTCTTGCCTGGGAAATCCCATGGACAGAGGAGTCTGGTGGGCTACAGTCCATGGGGTCACGAAGAGTCGGACATGACTTAGCCACTGCTACTGCTGCTAAGTCGCTTAAGTCGTGTCCGACTCTGTGCGACCCCAGAGACAGCAGCTCACCAGACTCCCCCGTCCCTGGGATTCTCCAGGCAAGAACATTGGAGTGGGTTGCCATTTCCTTCTCCGATGCATGAAAGTGAAAAGTGAAAGTGAAGTCGCTCAGTAGTGTCCAACTCTTCATGACCCCATGGACTGCAGCCTACCAGGCTCCTCCGTCCATGGGATTTTCCAGACAGGAGTACTGGAGTGGGGTGCCATTGCCTTCTCCGACTAAACAACAACAAAATAGCTGACTTATATCATGTTCATTTCAGGTATACACCAACATGATTCAGTTTTATACATTTTTTCAAACTGTTTTCCATTACAGGTTATTACAAGATACTGAATATAGTTCCCTGTGCTATACAGTTCCTTATTGCTTTACATTATGTATATTAGTTTGTACCTATTAATCCCATACTCCTAATCTACCCCTCCCCCATTTCTCCTTTGGTTAACCATAAGTTTGTTTTCTATGTCTGTGAGTCTGTTTTGCAGAGATTCATTTGTATTATTTTTTATATTCCACATATAAAGTGATATCGTATAATATTTGTCTTTCTCCGACTTACTTCACTTACTATGGTATTCTCTAGGTTCATCCATGTTCCTACAAATGGCAGAAAGATCATTTTAGACTGTAAATTCTCCTAGGGTAGGGGACAAGAGTTTTTCTCTTAACTTTTTACCCAGTCTTACACTTTACACAACAACAGCTAGATTGAATGTTGCATCTCATCCCTTCCACAAGGGCAAAGAATACACCTTGGGTTTCTTTGTACATCACTCTCACCTCCACGGCCAAAACATGTCAGGTGACTTGCAAGAGCTATGGATTAATAAAATAATATTTTTTTAAAGCATCAACTGCTGACTAATCCAATTGTTAGGACAAAACTAGTATACCCAGAAAGTATTTACTCTTCAACTTTTTATAGTTCATTACATCCTCTTCTCTTCTGTGCCTATTAACTTCTAAGTTACAGGAGAGGAAAGAAAAGGAAAAATGAAATGTTATCCAAAAACCTAAATGATTCACTCAGTGGGAGACTAGTTAATAAGAAGTTTGTCCTTTTCCATAGTAGGGGTTAGGGGTCACCTATTTATCTGCATAGCAAATGTGGAACTAAATCAACGTTGGTACATGATACTGGGTATGGAGAGAAGTTATACACGAGCACAAAGTGCCTTCACAGTGTGCCCTCAACTGTGCCTGACACCCCCATTCTAAAGGCCCTCTATCTCACCCTCTTTAGGAAATAAATCTATAGTCTTCTCCTAGGATGAAGAATTCTCTTGGCTGCAGGGAGGGAGAGGATCTGTGAGTATCAACTTTTCTTAAGCAAACTTTCAAGGCATCTTCCTATTTGTAACCTACTTTTACTCCCATCACCAGAGGAAACTGATCAACCCCATCCCTAAACTTTTTGGACTTTCACAGTGGAGATCGCCCTGTTTCCCCATTGCCACTTAGGATTCAGCTTTCTCAGGGCTGCTCAGTCAGCTATCACTTACCCACCTGCTTTCCAAATTTCAGAATTTTGTTGCTGTTGTCTCTCCTGCAGTTCTGTTTTATCCTGAGTTACTGCTATATTTTTTTTCCTTTACTGTCATTAATTGAAGTGTGATAAAGAACAGAGGTTGTTAGGCATATTAATTTAGCCATTTCTGACTGGAAACTCTTCAAACTGTTCTTGAGATACTCCTCATTGGTGGAAAACAAGTTCAGAAATACAGAGCTGCCAACTGAGTGACTTCAAGCAAACTACCCCACCTCTCAGAACCTCAATTTCCACATCTGTAAAAATATCAGAACAGAGAATTTCTAAGGTTCCTTTCAATCCTGCTGCTGCTGCTGCTGCTAAGTCGCTTCAGTTGTGTCTGACTCCGTGCGACCCCAGGAACGGCAGCCCACCAGGCTCCCCCGTGGGATTCTCCAGGCAAGAACACTGGAGTGGGCCGCCATTTCCTTCTCCAATGGATGAAAGTGAAAAGTGAAAGTGAAGTCACTCAGTCGTGTCCGACTCCTAGCAACCCCATGGACTGCAGCCTACCAGGCTCCTCTGTCCTGATGCTGCTGCTGCTAAGTCGCTTCAGTCGTGTCCAACTCTGTGCGACCCCGTAGACGGCAGCCCACCAGGCTCCCCCATCCCTGGGATTCTCCAGGCAAGAACACTGGAGTGGGTTGCCATTTCCTTCTCCAATGGGTGAAAGTGAAAAGTGAAAGTGAAGTCGCTCAGTCGTGTCCGACCCTCAGCGACCCCATGGACTGCAGCCTACCAGGCTCCTCTGTCGTAGGAGTGTATAATTCTCAATTACACCCTTGGCGGAAGCACAGAAGCTTTTAAATCACCTTGATGTCCTTAGCCAGTGCTGCCATATTAGAACTATTTAATTTTTTCTATTATTTGTGTTGTCTCTAAGGGTAAAGGAGATTAATAAAACAATGCAATCTCCAGAAGTTTTTGAACTAGATTGAGTTAATTTATTTCATTAAACCCTATACATCTTGAAATCTGTGACAATTTATATCGGATTGTGTTGATGCTCACTCTTTACTATCTATAACACTACAATTTGTATACTTAGTTTTTCTTCTTTTAAAAAAACAACAAAAGTTGAACAAATCAGTGTGCCAATTATACAGCAGAGAGGCAAAAGCAAGTTCAACTTTAGGAAAAGCAACAAGAACGCCAGACTCCATTTACTAAGATTCACAAAGTTTACATAACTATATTCTCCCAGGGCTAAGCAGACAGTGCACATAAAGGCAGTCACAATAATGGAAATACATTTTTCTTAGCTTTTGCCCTTCATGGGTTCCAGCAGATGCCTCAGGGCCTATCTCCCCTAGAGCAGCCCAGGAGCCACAGTTCAGCAGGAGACAGCCACCATCGTGCACTCCTCGTAGTGTCTGCTGCCTGGGGAGGCCCTGCCACTGCTGTGAGAACATCAGAGTCCCTACCAAGAACGGTATAACCGATGCTTCACGTCTGCCAAGCTACGAGCACAGAGCAGCAATGGCTTCCACCCAAAAGTAGAGATATCACCCAAACCACAGCCACACCCGCCAGGGATCTACTAAGTCTCACTGTTACCCACACACAACCCTTGGGAAAGCAGCTCCTGCACCTCTACCTGGACCACGTGCAGGAGGCCAGACAGAGACAAAAATTACATTTCAGAGCTTCCCAGACAGTTTTGCTCAATCCATCTCATTTGCCTCTCAAAGTACCATGAAGTCCCAAATCTCACCCATAAAGGATGAGATTACTGTTCCCATTTTATAAATAAAGAACCAAGACTTAGCAATTCAGTAAGTCTCACAATATATATTATCATTTGGGACAATAAGTTCAGTCTTCCTACTGTAATGTTAGTTCTATTATTCATAATGTTTATTCTATGTAAGTCTGCCTAAACCCTCCAAGGAGGAAGACATATCAAAAGATGAGTAGTTAGTATAAAGATGAAAGTCAGAGACGTGAAGCAGAATAAAAGGTACCAAGAATGAGAGAGAAGCAAAGTCAGGACATGCGCTAAATCAACAAAGATTTAATTTCTAAAGATGTGTGTGTGGTCGCTGCTGTTGTTCAGAATAATTTCTTGAACAGTTAATAAAATGCAGCTAGAACCAGGCTTTGATTGGGGAGAGGGCTTCCTAGGTAGCTCAGTGGTAAAGAATCCGCCCGCAATGCAGGAGATGCAGGTTCGATCACGGGGTCAGGAAGATCCCCTGGAGGAGGAAATGGCAGTCCACTCCAGTATTTTTGCCTGGAGAATCCCATGGACAGAGGAGCCTGGCAGGCTACAGTCCATGGGGTCACAAAGAGTTGGATATGACTGAAGCAACTTAGCATGCACGTACGCATACTGCTTAGAAGGGAACCTGCCAAGAAGCAAAGGGAGAGAAGGGTTACTCTGCTTAGTTGGAGGCACCTACAAAAGGAGGAGATCAAGAGGTGCCAAAGAAGCGTAGAGTAAAAAGAAACAACAAAAGATAAAAGGTCAAATAAGCTGGAAAAAATAAATATTAAGGATGACAGAGGGACTTCCCTGGTGGTCCAGTGGTTAAGACTTCACCTTCTAAGGCATGGGGTTTGATCCCTGGTCAGGGAACTAAGATCTCATGCGCTGGCAGCCAAAATACATAAAACAGAAGCAATATTGTAACAAATTCAATGAAGACTTTAAAAACGGTCTACATCAAAGGAAGGCTTTAAAAAAAGAAAAAGGATGACTGGCAATGGAACAAGTGAGGGTAAAGTTACAAGTCAGAGGTGACAAGCAGAAAAAAGACCAGCACGAGAAGAAAAGCTGAGATAAAGGACAGTTCAGGAACTTCCAGTCAGAGACAGCAGAATGGGGGTGCCTGGCCCCTGCAAACCTCACTACGTAACAGTGACAGGGGAAAAATTAAACTCTAACCCACAAGGGAAAAAAACGACTGAAGATACAGCAGCAACAAAATTTTTACATTTGGAAAGCAGGTGGATAAATGATAGGTGACTGAGCAGACCCAAGCAAGCTGCATCCTAAGTGGCAACGGGGAAGCAGGGCAACTTACGCTGCGAAAGTCTGAAAGGCTCAGGGACAGGCTGGATCAGTTCCCTCTGGAAATGGGGGTGAAAGTAGGTTTCAAACAGGAAGGTTTGTTGAAGGTTTGTTTAAAGCAAAGTTAGACTCACAGACCTCTCCTTTCCTCCATGAAGCCAAGAGAATGCCCTTTCTTCACCCTAGCAAAAGACTGTGTGTTAGTCGCTCAGTCATGTCCAACTCTTTGCAACCCCATGAGATGTAGCCCACCAGGCTCCTCTGTCCGTGGGATTTTCCAGGCAAGAATACTGCAGTGGGTTGCATTTCCTTCTCCAGGGGATCCTCCTGACCCAGGGACTACAGATTTATTATCTAGAAGGCAAAACAGAGCATCTTTAGAATAAAGGACACCAGCACAGCTAGGGGGCAGGCCTCATACTGAAAAACAAGACGCCATGTAGAGATGCCTTTCAGAGATGCACTCAGCCAAAGTTAAAGAGTAAAACTCAAAAAGGTGAAGACATGGAACCCAGAAAACAGAGTCTGTAACACAAAAACAAAGGAAATCCCTAGGTAGCCAGAGAAAGGTGATCCTTACAGAGTGGGAAAAAATACTTACAAATCTCCTTTTGCCACTACATGGATGGACCTTGCGGGCCTTATGCTAAGTGAACGAAGTCAGACAGAAACACAAATACTGCACAGTATCACCTATATGTGGAATTTTAAAAAGAAGTCAAACTCACAGAAAACAGACAGCAGAAACGTGGTTGCCAGTGGCTGTGAGGTGGAGGAAACAGGGGAGATGGTAAGATGACACAAACTTCCAGCCCTAAGATGTGTAAGGTCTGAGGATCTAATGTAAAACCTGGTGACTACAACCGATAACACTGTAGTGTATAACTGAAATTAGCTAAAAGAGAACTTAAATGTTTTCACCAGAAAAATTAATTAATGAAATGCATACATACACATGTAAAGTGATAAATGCGTTCAAATTAACCAGAGGGGCAAATCCTTTCACAACATATATGCTTTCAAATTACTACAATGTATACTTTAAATATCCTACAATTTTATGTCAATTATAAAGCTAAAATTTTTAAAACATTTACAAATCATAGATCTAATAAGGAGTTAATATTCAGACTATATAAAGAACTCCCACACCTCAACAATTAAAAAATTGAATAACCTGATCAAAAAAATGGGCAAAGGACTTGATTAGACATTTCCCTAAAGATAATATGGCCAACAAGGGGCCTTCCCTGGTGGCCCAGAGATTAAGAGTCCACCTTGCAATGCACGGACACTGGTTCAATCCCTGGTCCGGGAAGACCGCACGTGCCACAGGGCAAAAAGCCTGAGCACCACAATTACGGAGCCTGAGCTCAGAGCCGGCGAGTGCAACCACTCAGCCCACGCGCTACAACTGCTGAAGCGCAATGCCCTAGAGCCTGTGCTCCCCAACAAGAAAAACCACCGCAAGAAGCCTGCCCACCACAACCAGAGAAAGCCCACACAGAGCAACCAAGACCCAGCAAAGCCAAAAATAAAAACACAGAAATATTTTTTGAAATAATAAATGGCCAACAAGGATATGAAAACAGGCTCAACATCACTAATTATCACGGAAATGCAAACCAAAAACACAGTGACTTCAAATACACACCACTATATATAAAATAAAGAGAACGGAAAATAAGTGCTGGCAAGGATGCAGAGAAATCGGAACACCTGTACACTATTCATGGAAGTCGTAAAATGGTACAACTGCTATGGAAAACAGTATGATGATCACTCAAAGAATTAACTATGCAACTACTATGTAATACAGTAATCCCACTTCTGAGTACACAGCAAAAAGAACTGAAAGCAAGGTCTCAAAGAGGAGATACGTGCACACCCATGTTCACTGCAGCATCATTCACAACAGCCTAGATGCAGAAGCAACCTAAATGTCCATTGATGAATCAATACAGGAAATGCAATATATATGAATAAAATGAAATATTACTTAGACTTAAAAAGGAAGGAAACTGTGACACATGCTACGGCATGGATGAACCTTGAGGACATTATACTAAAGTGAAAGAAACCTGTCACAAAAAGACAAATATTGAGTGATTTTACTTATATAAAGACTCCTCTGTCCATGGAATTCTCCAGGCAAGAATACTGCAGTGGGTAGCCATTCCCTTCTCCAGGGGATCTTCCCAACCCAGGGATGAAACCCGGGTCTCCCACTTCACAGGCAGATTCTTTACCGTCTGAGCCACCAGGGAAGTCCCCTATATAAGGTACCTAAAGTAGTCAAACCCATAGAAATGGAAAGTAGAATGGAGGTTACCAGTGACTGGTAACCAGGAGGAAGGAAAAGAGGGAGTTGTTTGACGAGAAGACAATTTCAGATTTGCAGGATGAAAAAGTTCTAGTGATTTCTTTCACAACAATATAACGTACTTACACTATGTACGCTTAAAAATGGTTAGGGTGGTAAATTTTATGACGTGTTAATTAGCACACACAAATAAAGCTTAGGTGGGAAACAAGCAAGTAAGTGGTTAAGAAAAGATGCATGGAGGAAAGGCTTAATGAATAACACAGGCCCTCTGGGGCATATGAATCAATTCACTGTAAACAAACTCTCCTGGCTGCTTACAAGGCACTGCCCTAGGTTCTTTGGGGATGACAAAGATGAATGAGACTGCACTCCTGCCCAAGAACTGACAAGCTTGGGGGAAGACTTACTGGGCTCTCAACCATAAGACCAAGCAGTACACGGTAAGCTCTAGACTTATAGGTGTAAGAGCTGTACTAGAATAGAGAAGGTAGAATTTGATTCCCAAAATGAAGACAGAGAAAAACACCTGTATAAAAACACGAATAGACATAGCAGGAGACAGAAGATGCCAACACTGCCCACAGTGAGCTCAGAGTCCAGAGTTCACAGTCTAATGAAAGAGGCAGACAACCAAGGCACAAAACAGCACTACAGGAGGGTTGAGAAAAGGGGCAAAGAGGTGGCACACGAAAGACACCTCGAACCCAGCCCCAGGAGGGAGCTGATAAGGGAAGGAGTCACCTGAACTCTGACAGAAAAGATAAGAATGGCAAAAGAAGTGAACTGTGTCAAAGAACACAGATGTAAAGATACACAACTTGTTCCAGGACCCACAGAGGACTAGAGAAGCAGGCAGGCAGGGCACGGGAATTGATTCTAAAAGTTCAAAAAACCGAAATAGCCTAAGTGTCCAAGAATGGGGGATGGGTTAAATATGTTATAAGCATACTATGAAACAGCATGCAATTACCGAAAATGATTCTGAAGAACAGATTATTAAGTGTCCTTTCAATAGAACTTACCACTCTGCCCCACACCCACCTCCCCCCAAAAAAACCCCAGTGTTATATCTATTAGTAGATTTATTTCTGCATCCCTGATTGCCTATACAAGTATCTACTAAGCAGATTACAAAAGAGTATGATTCCATTTGGCAAAAAGATAAAAAGGAAGAAAAAGACATAGATGTAAAACTATATTAAGTCCCTACATACACGAATATATCCCTGTGCATGTGTGGCTCTGTGCGTGTGTGTCTGACTTTAGGGATATATAACAAAATACTAACAATAATTTGCTCTGTGGAACGTACATGGGTAGTTTTTCATCTTGTTTTTGCATAGCTGTGATTTTTCACTTTTCCAATGAGTATGCATTGCTCAGTATCGGGAAACATTTAACCAAATTCAAATCTAAAGTAAGTGAACTGATCTCACACAGAAGTAGCAGAAAAGCAAAACAATCAGAAGTCATTCAGTACAGAGATGAACAGATTTTCACACGTCCAATCCCCGAAGACAGCACAGTAATATACAGTACAGGGCAAGAGACATTCAAAATAATGAACCCCAGGTTATTAATAAAAGGTTAAACTATGCTGCTATGTTTAAGAAATTAGAGAAATATGTCATGCAATTTAGGTTGATTGCCATCATCCATGACTCAAATTTAAATAGATTCTGCTCTTAAAATGTGCTTATGGTTAAGTATCAGTCATCTGGGAAATCTATTAATGTACATTCAAAATACCACATTACTCAATAATAATAAAAGGATTACTATCACATTTTTATTGCTTTATTCTTTTGAATCAACTCCCTGATGTAATATTTGATACCTTAAAAAGAAAACGCATGGGCTTCCCTGGTGGCTCAATGGTAAAGAATTCGCCTGCCAATGCAGAAGATGCAGGTTCAATCTCTGATCCAGAAAGATCCCACATGTGGCAGAGGAAGGAGCAACAAAGCCCATGCGCCCCAACTGCTGAAGCCTAAGCGCCCTAGAGCCTGTACTCCACAGGAGGAGAAGCCACCGCAATGAGAAGCCTGTGCACCACAACTAGAGGGCAGCCACTGCTCCCCTCAACTAAAGAAAAGTCCACACAGCAACGAAGACCCAGCACAGCCAAAAATTAATACATATTTTGGGAAAAAAAGCATAAGTGACAGAAGTCACAAAAGGCCACATACTATTATTTCATTTATATGAAAATTCCACAATAAGCAAATCCATAAAGACAAAAAAAAAGTTTGGTGATTGCCCAGAGCAAGGCAAGAGGGAAACGGGAAATGATTTTTAATGGTTTGGGGTTTCTTTATGGAATGCTGAAACTACCTTAAAATTAGACAATGTTGAAGATTGCACAACTGTGTAAAAACAGTAAATAGCATTAAATTAATTGTATAATTACTTTAAAAGTGTGAATTTTGGGGGCATGTAAATTACATCTCCATGTAAGTTACATCACCAGGGCTTCCCTGGTGGCTCAGTGGTGAAGAAATTGTCTGCCGGTGGCAGGAGATGCAGGAGATATGAGTTCAATCCCTGGGTCAAGAAGATCCCCTGCAGAAGGAAATGGCAACCCAGTCCAGTATTCTTGCCTGGGAAATCCCATGGAGAGAGGAACCTGGCAGGCTACAGTCAATGGAGTTGCAAAGAATTGGACATGACTTAGTGACTAAACAACAAGAACAAAATTGTATCTCAATAACACTGGGAGCTTCCCTTATAGCTCAGTTGGTAAAGAATCTGCCTGCAATGCAGAAGACCTAGGTTCGATTCCTGGGTTGGGAAGATCCTCTGGAGAAGGAAATGGCAACCCACTCCAGTACTCTTGCCTAGAGAATCCCATAGACAGAGGAGCCTGGCAGGCTACTGTCCATGGGGTCGCAAGAGCCAGACATGACTTACCGACTAAACCACCACCACCAACACTGTTATTAAAAGAGAGAGAGATAAAGAATACAAAAGTTGACCAAAAGGAAGCTTGACAATAGGCCCAAGTGTTTAATTCCTCATATGTAAATGAAAATAACAATACCTATCTTGCAAGGTTTTCACAGAAATAATATAAATAGAGCACTCAGCACAGTGTCTGGCACAAAGCAGGTAGGTATTCAATAAACAGAACTGATTGTTAATATATACATTATGTAAGCTGCTTTGACTACAGACTTCAAAACAAAGATATGACAGAATCTAGTCCTCAATATACTGTGTTTTGAAAACACTACTGATAAACCTTAAATTTGTAGCTAAATGGAACCCCTAGGAAAACAGCAATTTGTCACTTGCTTTGAGAAGTGTGTAGGCAGCACCTGTCGCCGGCCTACACAGTGTTTACCAACTGCACAAACTTGGCCAATGCGTTGCCTATAGATTAACAGTCCCAGTAAGCACTGCCTGACAAACCACTCCTTTCCCACAGAAGCAGCACGGTTTAGGATCTGGTTCGGGGATTCCCTGGTGGTTCAGTGGTGGAGAATCCGCCGGCTGATGTGGGAGACACAGGTTCAGTCCCTGATGAGGAAAGATCTCACACGCTGACAGCAACTTAAGCCCATGCGCCACAACTACTGAGTCTGCGCTCTAGAGCCTGGGAGCCAGGCACTCTGGAAGCCCACGCAGCCTACTGAAGCCCACGCAGCCTACAGCTCGCGCTCAGCAACTAGAGAAGCCACCGCAACGAGAAGCCCATGCGCCACAACTGGAGGGCAGCCCCCGCTCGTAGTAACTGAAGAAAAGCCCGCGCAGCAACAAAGAACCAGCACAGCCAAAACAAATCTGGGAGAACCAGACTCTACTCATTTCCTCATGTTTAAGGCAATTTTTCACTAAGGTAAAATGAATCATGAGAGATGAAGAAACCTGCTAGGTTATCCAGACCATTCCCCTCAGAAATCCTAGAATATGGTAAACTTTTATAGACCTAGTAATATAGTAATGATTATAAAGAATATTTTAGAGGTTACTTGTTCTTTCTGAGTAGATTTCTCTCATGAAATAGTCATACGTAGATTCTGAGTAGTTCAATTTCTTGATTCACTTGTGAATGTCACAGTCTCATGAAAAAGATGAATGGAGGAAAAAAGAAAAAAATCAATGAAGAAACTGGCCAAATCTGCAAGGAACTTCAAGTCTCAAAAAGCAAGCTGGAGGAAGCTTAGCTTGGTGCTCTGTGACGACCTAAAGGGGTGGAATGGGAGGATGGGACGGAGACTCAAGAGAGAGGGGATACATGTATACACGTGGCTGATTCACGATGCTGTACAACAGAAACTAACACTGTAAAATAATTATATTCCAATTAAAAAAAAAAAAGTTGGTCCTACAAATACACCACTATTAATCCCAAATTTAAAACCCAGGCAATCTCATCAAAAATTTAAAAACTTAATGTTATCCATTACACACAAAACTAGTCAGGCCTAACAAACAAAATTCACAGTTTCTAGGCATCTCCTTTGCCTTTACTAGGCAAAGAACTAACACAGCATACGGCTGCTATTCAGAGGGCTGACGGGGGACTGAAGGAGGAAAATAGAAGCCTTGATACCTGCAAACTGAAGAGTCTCTATAAAATCTAAAATTGCCAGTGACACTTAAGGGAAGGGAAGGAAATCCCCAAATCTGATACAACTAGGCATTTTGATTATTATATCTGGAACAGGACTTCTCCTTTGTTACATGCAGATCTTAAATTTCCATATTAAAAAAGGAACAGGTCACAAGATTCAATTCTTTAAAAATTATTCAGAAGGAAACAAAATTAAGAGCACAGAGACATAAGCTAAATATTTCTACATATAAAGATTACTATAAAATAAATTTAAACTGGGAATCATAAACAACTAACCATACAGCTTCTTTAACAGCCCCAACTCTCATCTCTGACTCGCTCAGTGGAAGAGAATTCCAATTTACAGTCCAAACTGGAGTGGCTGCACTGAGAGTTTCATTGCTCTGGAGTCCTTTCTTTGCTCTGTTTCAAAGGTCATCATGCAGTTGGTTAATTATCATAAAATTTAAACTTTAACTAAGAGACATGAACAAGCTGTAACTTGCATTGAGGAAACCTGAACATATATTACTGCCACACTAGAAAATTACACATTTCCAGAACAAATCCAGTCACTTCTTAAAGAACTGAAGAACTATTCCTGTACACTGTGATGTTTGAAAAACACTTCTTCGTGTCTTCCACTTCAAAATGCGAGTAGTACAATGCATCTTGTAGCTTAATTGAATGTCCAACTGCACTAACGCTGTTTGCATAAATTTATGTACACATATACAGGAGTATGCATATAAATACACAGAATTTTAAAGGGCATCTTTTTTTATGAGTAGCTAGTTGCATCTGTGCCCCGCCTTACTGTTCTCCATTAATTTTCTTTTCTCTTAAGGTTGCTTTATTTGAAAATCACTGTAAAGGGCACACAATAAATGCAAAAGTCATCCATAATTATCCACCACAGTAAGAAGAGAAAGTTCCTTACTCGGTCTCTCTAAGCCCAATTCCAAAGTAAATTACCATTAAGATTAAAGTGTTTTTCTATGCTTATACGAACATTTAATATGTACACTCTTTTAAACAAAACTGAAATTCTGTTATACATACGTGTCACAGCCTGATTATTTTCACTTATCAGACATTTCTTAGCTCAGTACATGTATAACTCATTTTTTTTTAAAGAATGAAGAGTAAAGATGAGCCACAATTTCACTATTTTTCTAGTTTGTTTCCCACTTTTGCTCTTAAAGCAATATTGATACTTAGATTAACATTTTACAATATATATTTTTACTGTCCTTGTTGCCATTTTTGTGCAATAGACTGCTAGACATGCAACTGCTATACCCCAAGTTACAGGATATTAACCCTGCTCTGAGCTACTGCCAAATTACCTTCTAAAAAAGATGGTACCAATTAATATCCCCATTAAGCGTTCTTAAGTGATTCTTGTCTAGTGTTGTACAGTCATCATTAAATTACACTGGGAAATTATTACTTCCTAGATATCTTTCAATCTTTTGAGCCAAACTTTAATTTTAACTACCAAACAAATTAATAATCAATGGTTAAACATACAAGTTTGTCCTTTCTATAAAAAGGACACTCCCTTCCTCCCCCAAAAGGGAGTGAAATTGTTTAGAAAGTGCTGTTTTCTCTACAGCCAAGAAATGAAAGGGCTTCAACTAAGTTCGTGGTTAACAGTGCCACGAACCTCAATGGGGGAGGGGAGTAAAAAAAGGCAAGGTAAACTGTTACCCTTTGAATAAGCAGCTTCAGTAAAGTGGGGAATAAAGACAAACAGGAAGTGGCATCTTTTTTAATTGTTTTGTAAATAATGCATTTCTAAATTATTTATACATAAAATCAGTTGTAAGTTCAAAAGCAACACCTCATTTAAAGATTCATTCTCCACTGCCTGCTACATTAGCCCCTGAAAACTGACACACAGGGCCAAGATGGGATCATTCTTGGTTCGGAAGTATCCCTATTTGAGAGCCGACACTTGTTAGGCACCTAGTATCTGCAAAACACTGGCAGATAATTTTACTGGCATGTAAAATGCTTTACATGCATCACTCTATTTAATCCTAACAAGTATGTGAAGAAGGTATTACTGAACTCATTTTCCAAATAAGAAAACTGAGACTCCTGAAGAACAAAATAACTTGCCTAAAAATAAGGGCTGGAGATACCTGAAGGTGAGACATACGTGTCCTCTTCCTGCAACAAAAGCAGATGTATCTATCCAGTGATCTTAGGCACGATCTCAGAATTCTCCACGACACGCACCTCCAATTGACAGGAAGGAGTAAGTATCTAAAACTATATGCCAACCCTGCAGTAAACCACGCTGCCTCTCATTTAATACTAGTCTGTGGTATTTCCTAAAGGGCAGGACTAACTTTTGCTATCTGTGCCTATTTGCACAAGTGTGCATACACAATGAACTGTTTTCATCTTGTTTGAGACAGGAAGCACATCTGGCTGGCCTAGGACAGGGTAAGATGATGGAATCAGTACAGAGTGGAAACAAAGCTGACAGATGCACAGCAGCCCACTATGTCCCACTGTACTCAGATCTTTTCCATAGAAGGAACTGTGAAATCACGAGGGGGGATCCTGCTTTTCTTCTCAGTAAATTCCTCAATAAATCTTCCTTTATCTGTACTCTGATTTTTCTATTAAAAAGGTGTTCCATAAGTATATTCTGTAAGTCTTTTTTTAAAAGTGTAAAGAAATTCTGAAATTTACATAATTCATACTTGTATGCAAAATGTAACTAGGTAAAGCAAAAAAGCCAAGATATTATAAAAGTAAATTATAATTTTAAAATAACTTTGTGTGACACTATTTGTCCACCCAAAATAGTTCACTGAACCCCTAAACCATACACCAAGTATTCTCCTAGACCACACATGAAGTCACTCAGTCGTGTCCAACTCTTTGCAACCCCATGGACTATACAGTTCATGGAATTCTCTAGGCCAGAATACTGGAGCGGGTAGCCTTGCCCGTCCTCAGGGGAATCTTCCCAACCCAAGGATTGAACGCAGGTGTCCCGTATTGCAAGCGGATTCTTTACCAGCTGAGTCACAAGGGAAGCCCAATAATACTGGAGTGGGCAGCCTATCCCTTCTCCAGAGGATCTGTCTGACCCAGGAAACGAACCGGGGTCTCCTGCATTGCACGCGGATTCCATATACCAAGTATTTTCCTAGACCACAGGAACAGAAAAATAAACAAGATTCAGTCCTTGTCCTTAAGAAGCTTTTCTAGTATGAAAGACATGCAAAGTATTACATATATCTTGCATGATAAATAGAGGTTAGCAAACTTTTTCTTAAAGGGTCAGAAAGGAAATATTTTAGGCTTTACTGACCAAAGGCAAAATCAAGACTGTTGTGTAGGTACTTATGTGTTTAGTCGCTAAGTCATGTCCAACTCTTTTGAGACCCCGTGAATGGTAGCCTGTCAGGCTCCTCGATCTATGGGATTTTTTTAAACTGAGGAACAAAAAAGAAAAAAAAAGAAAGAAAGAAAGGGATGGAGGAAGGGAGGGAGGGAAGGACAAAGAAGAAACATTTTCCCAGGCTTTAAGAACTAAAACTAGACCACTAGTAGCTCTCCCTTAGACCACTGTAAGTAGTCTTGGAGCTAAAAGGAGCTTCAGTTCAGTTCAGTCCGTCAGTCGTGTCCCACTCTCTGTGACCCCATGGACTGCAGCACGCCAGGCCTCCTTCTCCATCACCAACTCCCGGAGTTTACTCAAACTCAAGTCCATACCCAAAATCTATCTTTTAAATAACATGGGCTACCCTTCTAACATAGAAATTTCAGCAAGTCGCTCCTTTGCTTAAAATTCTTCAAGGGCTCTCACCTACTACAAAATGAAATACAAACTCATTAAAATGACACACATGCTCTTACTGATTCTTCAGGCTCACCTAAGGCCACTCCCCTTTACCTAGCCGATGCTGACTCACACCTCAGACCTGAAGTTCCATGAACGGCCAATGTCTCTTCCGTTCCCATGCCTCCTTCTGTCTTCCTTCATCTTGTCCACTTGGCTATCTCCCATTATCTTCAAGTCTCAGGTTGAGCATTGTTTTCTCCAAAAGGTAAAACTTGGTTCCAGGGACAGAGCCTGTTAGTTATTCTGCACAATTCACCCTCCTCATCTAAGTTAGGGAACTCTTATTTTTAGCCAAGCACGTGGGTAGGACCCCTGTCTTTAGCTAACAACAGGGGTTACATAATGAAGCTCTCACCGATGTAATGTAAGCCCAAGTGTCCATGGACCTTCTTTATGAGACAGGTCTATGCCTCCTCTTCATTCCTTTCCCCATGCCACTGCCTGAAAGAAGAGGCTCCATCTCAGACTACGAAGCTGGGCACACGCATGGTGGAACACTAACATGGATACTCTAACACCATGAAACACCACACAAGCCCCAGGCCACCTAAGCAAGCAGTTACCTGAGCGGGAAGCAAACTTCTATCTCACATTAAGTCACTACTAATTTGGGCTTCCTATCTATCTCAGCTGAACCTAACTCTAACTAATACAGAACATTCCTGGTATTTCTCACAACAGCACCATTTGTGAGGGTTGCCATTTGATAGGGGTTGTCAACTGCTGTGTGTGTCTTCTTCTAGTTGAGACTGGGGGTTCCCAAAGAGGGAGCTAATCTAATGTGCCCCTAGCCTTGCACAGGACCTGGCACACTGTCTTGGCACACTGTTATGCGTGCTAAGTCACTTCAGTCGTGTCTGACTCTTTGCGACCCTGTGGACTGTAGCCCTCCAGGCTCCTCTGTCCATAGGACTGTCCAGGCAAGAGTACTGGTTGCCATGCCCTCATCCAGGGAATCTCCCTGATCAAGGGACCAAACCCAAGGTTCTTACGTCTCCTGCATTGGCAAGCAGGTTCTTTACCACTAGCGCAACATGGGAAGCCCATCTTGGACATTAATAGGGATTTATCGAATTTAATTATATTGACAACCAAGTACCATGCCATTAACTTCATTAACTTTATCTTGCCCCTTCTTTCTTTTTAGTCCCAAATATGAGAGGACTTCCCTTCCCTTTCTCAGTATTTCTCCCAATCTTCTGCCCCAAATCTCAAACTGAGCTATTTTTTTCCCTTTTGAACATTGCCGATTGAACATAAAATGTATTTTTACGAAATGACAGTGTTCTCAGCATCTCTTCCATGTCGGCAACTCTAAAAGATCAGAGGTAAATTCATCACTGATTCAAAGGCCCATATTAAGTACACGTCAGGCACCATAAAATCAGCTTAGAATATTAATTAGGCTTCCCTGGTTCCTGGCTCCCAGGCTTTGTTCAGTTTTTCTAAGAGGACCCACCCCTAGCCCAACAAGAACTGTGCTTTAAGGGGACTTGCGCTAAAGAACTCCACGTTTGTGAGATTTGCCTCAAACCAGACAGTGATGTGCCTGTACCTTCTCCATTCTTTATCTGTGCCTCTCCAACCTATTTACTCCAGCCCTTTCAGCCTAAAGCAGCTTTTCCTGCCCTGACTCTCCCAATTTATTTCCTGGTCTATATCCTATCTCCCTAGTCCCTTCATGGAAACTTTGTACACAGCCTTCTTGATAACTGACCTCTGACTGGGTCCTGCCCACTCTTTTTGAATACTATTTCAGGAGGCAAAGGCAGTATCCTCAGTTTCGTATCAGTCTCTCCCCAACACAGACACATCAACCCTTTTAGGGGATGTGATGTAATGGGGAAAGCACTGGCTTAATAGCCTGAGGCATGGACACGTACAGCCTTTAAATAAACCGCTTGAGCTTCAGTTTCCTCAAATATAAAATGGGGATTCTCTCCATCCATTAGTTACTGTAAGGATTAGAGAAAATTCATGTAAAAGGCCAAGGGCAATGGCCAACATAGAAAATTTTCAGTCATCATGACTTATTTTAATACAAAGAGGTAAATATTATAACAGATCTAAATCTTGTAATAAATTATAACAATTAATATTAATAAGGAAAACCTAGTTATAGTTCCACAAAACTTATTAAGCACTAACTCTAAATTATGCTAGGTACTGGAATTGTTAACTGTAAACAAGGAAGTACCTGCCCTCAAGGAGTTTACATTCAGATATGGAAGAAAAACAAGTAGAAAGTTAATTATGATACAATGAGGCAAGGACCCAAATACAGGTAAGGATAAAGTTTAAAACAGGAGAGCATAAAATACTTTAGATTTAGATTGAACACATCCAGGGAAGGAGGGAGGCAGAAGAGACTCCTTTGTGAAATGTAAGGAAGAAGTCAGCTGTCTATTGGCCAATTTGCCCTGATTACCGTCCTCATGTTCAAATAATCGAACCAAGACCGGTCTACTAACTCATACATTGGTGTTGACTCTTAAACTTGCGCTAGTCCCCTACCTTCAAATCCTAGTGTTATAAAACATCCACACCTGAAATACAATGTCCAAATACAGCACATGAGAACATGAACGAGGCCCCGCAGGGAAAAAGCACGATCTACCCAATCCAAACAGTTTATAACAGACAAAGAAAAATCAGTGGGTCAATTGGGGAAATTCTGAACACGTATCTGAATACTTGGGGAAACTAAGATTATTTTTTAAGATGATCAGGGTATAATGGGTTTGTTTTTCTTTTTTCGGTTTTGTTAAGTCTTTTTATTTTTCTATTTAAGGTTTTTTTCCCCTAGAGATATGTACTAAAAGATTTATGAACAAAATGAACAAATATTCATGAACAAAATATTATGAATAAAATATTTATGAACAAAAACAGCTAGGATTTAAAATAGTATGGGGAGGGGGAAGACAAGAGGATTATAAATGAAATAGACTGATCATAAACTGATCATTGTTAAACTAGGTGATGGGTACATAGGGATTTGTTATACTAGTCTCTCTACTCTTGTAAATGAGAAATTCCATAATAAAAAAAAATTTTATGAAGCACTAATCTGGACAGTCCATAACAATAGAGAATAATATTCATGAAGTTTCTTCTTTCCTGTTGTTCATTTAGAAATTCACAGCAGAAAAAAAATATTTTAAAATTTACCTAGTCTCCAGTTATCTTGTTTTTATACGATATTATAGATATATCTTGTTTTCTTTTTGGAATCTCGAATCACAGAAAGGACAGAATGAATTCTTAACTAGGACACAATGATATGTCTTTTTTTTTTTTAAGGCTGTTGTGTTGTCTTTTTTTAAAGTCTTTTATTGAATTTGTCACATTGTTGCTTGTTTTATGCTTTTGGTTTTTTAGCCACTGGCAACGCACTCCAGTATTCTTGCCTGGAGAATTCCATGGACAGAGGAGCCTGGCAGGCTATGTAGTCCATGGGGTCACAAAGAGCTGGACACCACCAGGCAACTAACACTTTCACTATGTGGGATCTTAGCTTCCTGACCAGGGATCAAACCTGCACCCCTGCACTGGAAGGCAACCACTGGACCACCAGGGGAGTCCCCACCTCCATCTTAAAGAAGATTAATTCTTTCTAGGATATTGTCCTCCAAAGGAATGAGAGGACATTTAACACAGAAAATGACAGCTGTATTTTTAGAGGGAAATTAATTTTTTAGCAAAAAAAAAAAAACTTTTTAAAAAACAATGCAAGTATTATGTGGTTTTTAAAAATTGATTTTTTTTTTAAGTGAAGTGGTTAATAAGCTATATAAACTGAACTTCTGATGTCTACAGCCAAATGCTATTTAGAAGAGTTACCTGCAGAGGACAAAAGCTTAAACAGAGGAGGCAGTTTCAAATTCAGATATGACTCTGAACCCAAAAGTAGAAAACTGGAATAAAACAATTTTTGAATATGTGAATTTATAAAACTTTAGGATTACCTGTATCTTTTTTTATTCTAGCTCTCTTAAAAATTCTGGTTTGCCAAAAGCATCTGTAAATGCAGTTTGTCCTTACAAATAAATAGATGTTTTTAACCTTCTTTTTTAGCCTTTACTTCCTAATAATAGTAAATAAACATTTACTGAGCTTGCACTATTAAACACAGACACCTGCCATTAGTTATATCGTTTAATTTTCACAAAAAAACCTTATCAGGTGGATTCACTATTACCTGCATTTCAAATACGAGGAAACTGAAGTTGAAGGACACTAAATAACACGCCAAAACTAGTTAACAGAAGAGCTAGAATTCCAACCTGAGTTCTTAACCAAGTAAATAATACTTCCTGTCTTTTTGTCCTCAGTACCTATGTTTTTAACTTTTGGTTTGCAGCTCTTATTTTCTTCTAACTCTGGAGAAAAGTAAAGTCAACTTTTACTCTTTTATGCAAACCCTACTTTTTAAACAGATAGATTAAAACATATCAAGATCTTACGCCACTCTGTACCATTTAAGCATTAACTTGTATGTACAATACTTAGTATAAATACATGATTCTACTAAGCTAATATCACCAGGGACGGAGCTTTTAGTGGTCTCCCAGGGTTAGAGAGAAATTTCAGTGATCCATTTACAGGCTCAGCTGGTTCCCTCCTGCAATGAAGGGCCCATATTTATCTGTAAGAGAGCTGGCACTGCTGGAAAGGCAAACCATGGCCCTTATGCTGGACAAAGCTAACAATAACAGAACTTCTAAGTTTATTTTCTGTTTATGCACTGTCCGCCAAGTAAGTGACCTGTGGCAAGATACCATGTGTCTACATTTTTACCAAAATAACACTGTCAATTTTTAAAAGTTTACTGTGTAATCAAGAGAGACCATTAAAAGAGTAAAACATCAAAGCACAGCGAAAAGACATTTGCAGTGTGTGTAACAAAGAACTCATCCTCAGTATATATAAAGAATGCCTACAAATTACTAAGAAGAAGGTAAACACAATTTTGAAACTTCCAAAACATATGAACAAGCACTTCACAGAAGAGCATATTCAAAAGGCCTTTTAGGAAAGGTGCTCACTAGACCTCAAGGAAATGTAAATGAAAACCACTAGGAAATACTGCTACTATGTGTCTAGTAAAATGGTTAAAAAATAAGAAAACTAACAATAACCAAGCCTGATAAGTATAGGAGCAAATGGAAGTCTCATACGTTGCCGATGGGAATTTGGTATAATCACTTTGGGAAACCGTCGGATAATATCTATGAAACTGAACATGTGAACTCTATGACCAAGCATTTCCACTATCGGGTATATATTTAATATATGGCACCAAAAGACATATAGATGAACATCTAGAAGAGCCAAAAGTGGAAACAAACCAAATGTCCACAAACAGCAGAACTCACCTGCCAATGCAGGAGACATGGATTCAATCCCTGATCCAAGAAGACCCCACATGCCCTGGAGCAACTAAGCCTGTGCGCCACAACTACTGAGCCTGCGCTCTGTAGCCCACAAGCCACAACCACTGAAGCCGGCACACCCTACAGCCTGCGCTGGAAGAGAAGCCACCACAGTGAGAAGCCCGCACACGGCAAGCAACTACACAGGAGCCCCACTCACCGCAACGAGAGAAGAGCCCACACAGCAACGAAGACCCAGTACAACCAAAAAGAAAGAAAGAATTTTTTTTTAAAAATCAGCTACTGCCATGTAACAACATGGACGAAATGCACAGACACAATGCTGTGCAACAGAAGCCAGACACTAAGGAGAACATACATATGACTCCATTTGTGTACAATTCATAACAGGCAAAACCAATCAATGATAACAAGTAGTGGTTAACTCTGGGGAGGCAATAACTGGGAAGGGGCACAACTTCTGGATGCTGGTAATGTTCGCTACAAATTCTCTAAACTATATGTTTATTCTGTGCTCTCTCTGGGCTCAGCTGGCTCAGTTGCGTCCAACTTTGTGACCCCATGGACTGCAGCCCGCCGTGGACTGCAGCCCACCGGACTCCTCTATCCATGGGATTTCCCAGGCAAGAATACTGGAGCTGGTTGCCATTTCCTACTCAGGGTGAATCTTCTCGAGCCAGGAATAAAACCTCTATCTCCTGCATTGGTAGGCAGATTCTTTACCACAGATCCACCGGGGAAGCCCCACATGCTTATTATTTGGACTCTTTTTTTGTATTTGTTATAATTCTTTTTCTTTTTAATCTTTGCGCCACACTGTGCTATGGGATCTTGGTTCTGGCATACGATTCAGAACCAAGATCAAGGGGCACTATGGCATATGGGATATTAGTTCTCTGACTAGAGATCGAACCTGTGTGCCCTGCACTGGAAGCACAGTCTTTTATTTTTCCTAATTAAAATAGTCCTTTATTATCTCAAATAATGCATTATCATTTATTATGAAAGCCTGGCGTCTTAACCACTGGACCACCAAGGAAGTTCTTCTTATAATTCAATTTTAAAGTTTACTTTGAAAGCATTTACTGTAGAAAAATTGAAAGTTACCTATAATTCTAACAGTAGGTGAATATTCAAATATTATGGTAATATCCAAACCCATGGACTATTACTCAGTCATGTCTTTAAAGAATGATGAAATAGGAAATGTTCAAAATAGGGTTTTTTTTAGGTTAAATTGAATTTACTATGTTACCTCAATTTTTTTGTTGTTTTTTTATGTTACCTCAATTTTTAAAAAGATACCTAAATAGAAGTGACAGGAAGGAAATTAACTTAAATAGCATTAGTGTTTATATTCAGATGTTGCGTTTAAGAAAACATTCATTTTCTTTAGTTTCCTTTTTTAAAATTAAGCATGTATTATTTATATAATGAGGGGAAAGTTTTTAAAAAAAAATTAACAGCTTGCCACAGACACCGAAATTATGTTAACCTTAATGAATTTACCCATGAAAATCTCTCTTGGTGTAGGATCTGTAGCACTGAAACCACTGAACCAGAACCAACAATACCAGAAACAACTAGAAATGTGTCTTGGCTATGTGTTTCGTTTTCGTTGTATGGCCAAAGTGAGAAACAGGGTAATCATGAGTCTGATTAAAGCCTTGCAATTGTTCTAGCATCATTCAGCTTTGCTGATGAACACACATGTGACATACTAAAATCCGGACAGGATTTAACAAGTAAGGCATATCAAACACAGGCCTGTTATTGTCAAGGTTTCTAGGTGTGGCTGTAGCTCAAGCATAATAAGATCATTTACATCTCTCTGAGTCAGTCACCACTGTGCTGTCTGTCTCTCTCCTTTCACATCAGACGTGGGCAGGAATGTAACACTCCATACACAGCACAGATCAGAGCAAATCAGTAGATTTTAGATGAGTGGTAACTCAGGAATATCAAACCTTTTTCTTTTACAAAGGAAAATGAAGAGATGAAAACCTGTTACTGAAATACACATCTACAAAGATGACAAAATGAACTTCTTAAACACATTTATGAATCCCAAAACAACTGTAGCTTTTACTATTTTATTTATGATATTTTCTAGCTTGTCCTAATTGTGTGTGTGTGTGACCTTCCCACACTGCATACTACAGACAGTACAAAGAATTCCAGAAAGTTCAAAATCTAAAAAGGTCACAGAGCTGGCAATCAGGCATACTACTCAAGTTCACAGAATTCTGGTAGAAGTCTAGTCCAAAAGTTAAGGGAATAAGAAATGCTACAGTAAGCTACAATACAGGATTAAACATTTGTATTTGTATTTCTCTTAGTCTGCTTTTCTCTGTTCTCCAAACAGAAGCTGTCTGTGACCAGGGATTAAAAAAAAAATTCCCCACCAACTCTAAGTACATCAGTTCAGCTTTTATACTGCAATGATGCAAATTTCAAACCGGAATTACAACTATTTTTAACACCCTAAGCACTTTCAGGGATTTTGATTCTCATGTAAACCAAGTACAAGTGGATCCCTTTCACTTACTAACTTATCCTAAAAATAACAAAAATATTGAATACTAATATTTGGGTCATTTTCTCCCCACCTTTTCCTCCAGACTCTCTACATCTTATTAAGATGGGACTAATCAATAAATAAGAGAATAACGTTCTGTATGGGGGAAACTAACATTGCTCTATAAACACTCACGCTCTGCCATTCAGTCATGTCTGAATCTTTGTGACTCCACGGACTATAGCCTGCCAGGCGCGTCTGTCCACAGGATTTTCCCGGCAAGGATACACTCACCAAGACCAAAATAAAATCTCTAACAGTTTTGCCATGGGAGGGCACAGAAAGATCATGAGATTCTGTTTGGTGAAATATGAAAAGGAGATGATGTAAGAAATAAAGCGCTCGCTCACATTTTAGAAGTTAACATGGACATTAAGTGGGTTGCTGCAACAACCCCAATTTTTACTTTCTCATCTGCTGAACCATACATAAGACTGAACTATTATCAAGAAACTTTCTTCATCCGTCTCAACTCTGAAGCTTGGCCTTCCTGAAATAAAACTGGCATTATAGCCAATTCTTCTCAAGTTTGTACAATACATGTTGCTGCAAAGAGGTGGTACAAGTGATGTCTGGGATTCCTCCAAAAGTGAGGTTTAGGTTCTTTCATAAACCAACTGTGGAAAACTGCTTACATCAAGCAAATTCCATTATCCAATTTTAATACCACAGTGATCATCAGAAATTCTCAACCAACTCCCATAATAAATGGACGTATTACCACGTTTTGAACTTCAGGAAACACTCAAAGAATGAGAGTTGCCTTAGAAAACTCCAGAGGCCTGTGAGTGACATTTGTCAGAGATGGATGCATCATTAAACGAAAGTCAAACAAAACTGTTCCACAAAGTGCAGAGGTATCTGAAATGGATTTCTCCTTGAAGGATGAATACCGCATGATATTACTTATATGTGGAATCTAAAATATGGCATAAATGAACCTATCTACAAAACAGAAAAAGAACAGACTTGTAGCTGCCAAGGGGGAGTGAGGGAGGGAGAAGGATGGACTGGGAGTGTAGACGCAAACGATTACATTTAGAATGGACAAACCACAAAGCCCTAATGTATAGCACAGGGAACCATACTCAATATCCTGTGATAAATCATAGTGGAAAAGAATATTAAAAAAGAATGCATGTATGTATATAACTGAGTCACTGTGCTGTACAGCAGAGATTGGCACAACACTGTAAATCAACTATACTTCAACCACATTAATTAATTAAAATGGATTTCTCATTATGTCTGAGGCCAAGTTTATCAGTTCTATTGTGAATCAATGAAAATTGAATACAAATTTCCCAAGCTCTGTGGTCAGCTGTTTTGAATGCCTCAATTTGCTCTGAGTCAGTGACGCCATCGGAGAAGGCAATGGCACCCCACTCCAGTACTCTTGTCTGGAAAATCCCATGGACGGAGGAACCTGGTGGGCTGCAGTCCATGGGGTCGCTAAGAGTCGGACACGACTTCCCTTTCACTTTCACTTTTCACTTTGATGCACTGGAGAAGGAAATGGCAACCCGCTCCAGTGTTCTTGCCTGGAGAATCCCAGGGACCGGGGAGCCTGGTGGGCTGCCCTCTATGGGGTCACAGAGAGTCGGACACGACTGAAGCAACTGAGCAGCAGCAGCAGCAGCAGTGACGCCATATAGGAAAACTGTTATCCTAAGTAAGTCTCTGTAATTTAGTCAGTGTCCAAAATCATTATCAAAGCCTGGCATGTCTTAATCTGAGAAACCTTAGCACTAAAACCAAAACAAAACCCCCAAAATTCACAATGCAAAAGTTCAATTAACCTATAATAAATTTCTTAAATTATTTCAATGCTTTAAAAGTATTCTTTGTCCTTAGCAAAAGTTTTTGGTGGGTCTCCTTTATCCTACCTACATGATGCTAACAAAGGAAACATGAGTCACTGATGGTATATAAAAAGGAAAATAACAGAAAAGAAGTTTAAAAGATACAAACTTGACAGAAAAGCTATAATTCAAGCCTAGAAGTACCTACAAATAGACTTACTTGATGGTATTGTTAATGATTCTATAAAGTCATTAAGCTTGCAAAAAAATCATAGTTAACACATCAAAGTTGCACTGATTCTTTCCACATTTATTAATGCAAGTTTCTCTTATTAGTTCTTACTCTTTTCTGCATTTTTCAAAGAAAAATAGCCATGTATGTCAAACTGTTTTTTTTTCTTAATTCCAGAACATAAAATTAAGGCCATTTAAGGAACTATGGAAAATACCAAGTTTATAAAAGTTTTTAATCACTGAGTTTCCTACCCAGAGATTTTGTTCTGTTTCATTCTAGACTTTTATATATGATCTGAAAATCCATGACTAAAGGTTTAAAATATATATATATATATATTTAAATGTAGAAGACATATGGAGGAATGTTCATAACAATGACATTCCCAACAGAAAAAACTAGAACCAACTAAAATACATGCCAATTGGTGAATTAACTAATAAATTGAGATGAATTCATGCCACGGAATGCTGCTGCTGCTAAGTCGCTTCAGTCGTGTCCGACTCTGTGTGACCCCACAGACGGCAGCCCACCAGGCTTCCCCATCCCTGGGATTCTCCAGGCAAGAACACTGGAGTGGGTTGCCATTTCCTTCTCCAATGCATGAAAGTGAAAAGTGAAAGTGAAGTCGCTCAGTCATGTCCAACTCCTAGCGACCCTAAAAATGGTGGGCTATTCACTTGACCCAGACAACCCCACAAAATCATGCAAATCAAGAGGTTCAAATCTTCGTGTTCACTTTAAGAACACTCGTGGAACTGCCCAGGCCGTAATGGGTATGCATATCCGCAAAGCCACCAAGTATCTGCAGGATGTCACTTTAAAGAAGCAATGTGTGCCATTCTGTCGTTACAGCGGTGGAGCTGGTGGGTGTGCACAGGCCAAACTGGGGCTGGACGCAGGGTCGGCGGCCCAAAAAGAGTGCTGAAATTTTACTGCACATGCTCAACAATGCAGAGAGTCATGCTGAACTTAAGGGCTTAGATGTAGCTTCTCTGGTCACTGAGCACATCCAGGTGAACAAAGCCCCCAAGATGCGGCCCAGGACTTACAGAGCTCACAGTTGGATCAACCCCTACATGAGCTCTCCCTGTCATATTGAGATGATCCTTACTGAAAAAGAACAGATTGTTCCTAAGCCAGAAGAGGAGGTTGCACAGAAGGAAAAAGATATCCCAGAAGAAACTGAAGAAACAAAAACTTATGGCCTGGGAATAAATGCCCCCAAAATAAATGCAAATAAAAGTTAAAAAAAAAAACCAAAAGCTAAATACTGTTTTGCTTGGACTATATACAAAGAATAAAGCAAAAACAGGGACTGCGTAAGGAAATTCAGGATGATGGTTACATGGAAGGGTGAGGTGAACGTAACAGGACAGGCCCACCAGGCCTGCAGGGATACTTAAAGGTTTTAGTTCTTAAACCAGATCATAGACAATTTACTATTCTTCCTTAAATTTGGTACACACATAATATACACTTTTTTATGGATATTCCATAATAAAAATGTAAACACCTAGTAAGACCTATTCAACTCCAGAAGAAAACTACACCAACTGCCTAGTCTAGATAACCTAGTCACTCACCTAGTAGTTACTAGTTACCTAGTAACCTAGTAACTAGTCACAACTAACCTAGTCACTCATGTTAGCTGTGAACAACCCCAAATGACATCTGAGGAAACCCAACAAAACAAAAAAAGCAGGCCAAGATAGACTTCTGGTAAAACATGACCCAAAGGAAATGTGTGCTATTTCAGGAATTAGATGAGAACTTTTAAAAAATTCTAATTAGCATGCTCAGAGAGATTCAAGAGGATATCATGTCTATAAAAATTAAGAATAAACAGCTATTTTAAAAAAGGGTAAATAAAAGCGAGAGAGAGCAAACACAAAGCAGATTTAAAAACACAGCTCATAAAAGGGAAGAAATAATAAAACAAATCTGCCCCTGAGCTCCAGAAGGACAGCCAAAACACACAGATTTTAAAGAGTCTACTAACTACCAAACAGGGTGACGGAGAAGACAAGCACCCAGACACACCCTGGTGAAAAGTCAGAGCTCCAAAGACAAAAAGCAAACCCTCCAAGTGTCCAGAGTATAAAAATAAGTTACATTCAAAGAAATGACAATCAAATGGGAGATAAAGACATTTCTGAAAGGCAAGGACTTGAGGTTTAACTCTTATGCACCTCATCTTAAAAAACTACTCCAAATTTTAAGAAGAATACAAGAAAAATGAGAACTTAAAATATGAGAAAGCAGCAGCAACTAAGTAAGACTGAAAAGGAACACAGAAAGCACAGAAGAAATTAAAGAGGATCCGGTCAGTTCTGTTATTTGAACCATTCTCTTTGAGGCAGCAAAACCTTGTATTTCCTTCTCCAATAGCACGTCTGGGTTCTGAAGTGATATTAAAAGTGGTTACGCCTTGGAAAGTGGGACTCGGTCAGGGTTGGGGAAGAGGAGGCTATTTTTCCACTTCATGGAGTTTTTCAACAATGTTTTCCCATGCCATTTTTCCTTAATTAATTAGTATTCTTACAAGTATTCTCCTACTTCATTTCCACTTCAATAACCCTTAAATAAGACCATCTTTTTTCCTCTTTCCTAAACACACATATGAAGGGACTCAGGAATGTTGCCAGCTTAAACTATGAAGCCAGGCTAGGGTACCGAGGCCCTGAAGCCCCAGAGAATGTTCCAACTTTATGGCTGGCTTCTTTTGCTTCCCCCGACCCCTGGCCCCTGACCTCAAGTCCAGTCGCTGTCCTTGGGTTGGCGTTATTCACACTGACAACCTGTATGACACCCTGATCTCACACCTGGACACAAGCATCACACTTGTGTCCCCTCCAGATTCATGTTGACCATACTCGGTCTGGTCTCCAGAGCACCAGCATCGCTTTCTTGTGTCATTAATTCCTCTCAAGCTCCCCTGCAGCTTCTGCTCTAATTCTTTTCACATGTCTCAAAACCCCATCTTCCATCTTTCTATTCTTTTCCCTTTATCCCACACCAATTTCCTCTCCCTAAATCATTTTTTTTCAAATCAAGCCATTTTTCCTGCCTCAGAGAAGGCTCCTCCAACCAGCCCCACCTTCCTGCTCTCTAATTCATCCTTATCTCCCCTCCAGGGATCCAATCTGTGTCCAAATCTCCCTAGCCAATACAATCTTTTCTTAGCCTCCTTTCTCAGCCTCCCTAGGACTATAAAGATTTCTCCATAACCTCTATTATTAAAAAATAATAATAAAGTAAAAGAATAAGGGCTCCTTTGAATCTGCCCTTGTTCTTTCATTCTCCCCGCCCCCCACCTTCAAAATAAAAAGCCTACAGACTCACTGTGTCCTCACCACTTTTTAATGCAGCCTCTGATTCAGCAGGACTGAAACTGGCTAATCCAATCATCTGTATTTCCTCATCTCATTCTCCTAACCCTTCTGCAGCTTTAGCACAGTTGAGCATTTATCTCCATAAAAGCCGCTCACCATGCACCTCCTACCCTAGTGATTACCTCTGCCAGCCTAGATGACTGTTCTTTCTTCTCTAGCTTCCTAAACACAGGCATTCCCCATTAGCTTCATTTTTCACTTTCCTTTTCAAAGACTTAATCTGTTCTGATGAACCTCATGAAGAGCTTCCAACCTCTTCGGAGCAAATCCGCCAACCGCTCCAGGATGTCATTCACCATTTCTAACTGACTGCTGAACAGTCTATCTGAGTGTCCTGCCAATGTCACAGATGCCATCGTGTCCAAAAGTGTATTCATCATCTTCTCCCCAAACCAGCACATCAGATATTTCTATATATAACACCAACATTCTCCTCTTACCCCAATTAAAATCTGGGCCATCTCTGATCTGCTGTTATCTACATCCTCACATATTATCTTCCCTTCAGTGTTTTACATAAAAAAAGTAAAGATGAGTAAGACATAATTTCCAGCCTCTGGGAAAGATAAAAATGTAAGGGAATACGTGTATAAATGCTCACTCAGTCGTGTACGACTCATTGTGACCCCATGGACTGTGGCCCAAGAGGCTCCTCTGACCGTGGAATTTTCTGGGGCAAGAATACTGGAGTGTGTTGCCATTTGCTCCTGCAGGAGATCTGCCTGACCTAGGGATTCAACCTGCATCTCCTACAGAGCAGATGGATTCTTTACCACTGAGCCACCGAGTAAGCCCTATAAGGAAATATATGCATGCGTGTGTATGCATGCTAAGTCACTTTAGTCGTGTCTGACTCTTCACAACTCTGTGGATCATGGCCCACCAGGCTCCTCTGTCCATGAGATTCTCCAGGCATGAACACTGGAATGGGTTGCCATGCTCTTCTCCAGGGGATCCTCCTGACTAACCCAGGGATCAAAACTGCATCTCTTATGTCTCCTGTATTGGCAGGTGGGTTCTTTACCACCAGTGCCACCTGGAAAGTCCAAAAAGGGAATACAGGCATTACCAAAGATAAATGCACAAGATGCTGAGGTTGGGGGGAAGAGGGCCAAAGGGAAGAGAAGATGCATTAGAAGGGGAATTCAGTAAGCTGTCAATTCTAAGAAAGACAGTTCCATCCCATAAGCCTCACTAGGCCAAAAACAGTAACATCCTGAATAATTAAAGGTATACCTCACTTTAGGAAAATTCAACATACAAGTTTTGATGGAATGAATATAAATTGGGCAACTGATGATTAAACTAATTTATTTATAACTCACTATACATTTTCTTTAAATAATAACTGTCCTAATAAATTTAAAATAGAATTTCCTCGGGAATTCATTCCCTGGCAGTCCAGTGGTTAAGACTCTGCACTTCCACTGGAGGGGGCACAGATCTGATCCCTGGTCAGGGGACTAAGATCCCATGTGCTGCGTGTATGTGTGCATATACACACGTGTGTGCGCCTGTGTGTGGTAGATTTCCTCTTCATACATTTTCCTAAAGCTTATGTACAGGTCACCCCAGGAATTAAGAGCTGGAAAGAACTAGATTCCCTCACCTACCCACTTCATCTCCCAGAGGCTAGGAGAGGTTAGAGGATTCGCCTGAGGTCACAGAGCTTGTAAATAGCAGAACAGGGACCTGAACCCAGTGATCTTTTCCCTATTACCTCACACTCTGCCTCTGACATACTCATCTCAAAATGCTTTTCCCAGTTGATTCCCATAAAAGGCAACAGAAATGAGAACTTGTAAAGAGGGTCCAGACATCAGGATTCTTTCGAAGTCGCCAACACGGTCTCTTAGACACACACACACCACACACACCACACAAGTTCTAGGAAAATAGGGATCTGGCTATAACATAGTGAAGTGAAAGTAAAAATGAGAAATAGGTACTCAGACTGTTGATGCCAACCTGACTTTAAGACTCTTGTTCCCTAGCTTCTCTCCCAAATGCTAATAAAGTCATTTTTCCTCCCTCAAATAACATCCCAACTGCAGTTCTAACTATTCAAACTAATGGCTAAAACCTTAAAACTGAGGGGAATGAGGCTGAGACACACAGGGTGACCTAACTCCCCATTCAGAAGTGGGATGAATTCTAAGAAGTGAATTCTAAGTACTGAGCCAACTGAGACTATACCAGGTTCCAATTAGCATGTCTTGGTCAACCTCTGATTTCACCTTCTAGCAAGAAAAAAAGTACTTCTCTCCATCTCCAAAAACTGACAGGTGCTTTTCGCACTATAAATCTGTCTTCCCTGGTAGGGCTCTTAAATAAGGGATTAGAATGTGAAACTTGTTCTAAACAAAACCCCTTTAACTCTGAGAATATGAGCCTCTGATCATTTTATAAGGAACATGTTTTAACATGTGAGAAATGCAAAAACAGAAGTAACCAGGACTCAAGTCCAACTCTGACTTAACTATCAGAGACTGATTAGTAATAATGGCCAATATAACAGCAAAAGCTAAAAACAAAATTAGCTTCACTGGGTTATGTAATTTCAATGAACATCTCGAAAATTAGAAGGCCCATCCTTACTACTCTAGTTTCCCTTTCAGAAAGTTTCTGAGAAATAAATAGTCTTGACCTCAGACTGAAAATAAAGAATTCTGAACAGGTGTAACCTTATTACTGGGGCTTCCCTGGTGGCTCAGAGGATAAAGCATCTGCCTGCAACTCAGGAGACCTGGGTTCAATCCCTGGGTTGGGAAGATCCCCTGGAGTAGGAAACGGCAACCCACTCCAGTGGGTTAGTAACCTTATTACTAAACAACTGCTAATGTAAACAAAGTGGATACTTTAATATTCTTTCATAAATCAATTCTAACTAAAGACTGATGAGGTAAATAAATATGGTCATGTTGTGCTCTTTATGACTTACTCCAACACCGTCACATCCTTTCTCTCCACTACCTCTTCAAAACAGACAAATCCTTTCAGATAACAAGTTTGTCAAAAGTTGGGAAAGCAGTTTCCTGTCAAATGAATCAGAGGTAAATCACTGGAAAACCCGCCTGGTTAGAACCAGAAGAGCTGCTAATAATGAGTGACTCTACTTCACTCAAGGCTCAGGTTTCTGTTCACTTTATCTCAAAGAGCAAAGAGGGAGCCCCATGCATTCGATGCCTCTTCTCTCCCACTTTCCCAAGATCCAAGGCCTCTCTCCTGCAGGCAGAAGGTCCCTGGGGCTGCGCACAGGGTGTGTGGATCGCTCCACCCAGCTCTCAGCCACTCCCTGCATTTCTGCCCGAGACTAGAGACCGCTTGTCTCACCTACTTACTCATCCCCTGGGTGCATCCTTACCTCATCTACCCTTTATGTCACTGACCACAACCTTGTGTGTGCCTACAATTACCTGTCTATGACTCTCCCCACAAGCCTAACTGCTTAAATAGGGGTGCTGTTTTTTTTAATGTCTTCACTAAATGTTTTCCAAGGATACACATATGATACTCATCCTTAATTTATTTTTAACTCAGAGAATGCTCATAAGACTATCAGGAGAGAACTCCCTCAACTTCCTCCTCTACCACCTGTAAATATCTACCTCTGCTCCCCTTCGTTCCTCCATTCCTTCAATTTCAGCAGAAAAGGAATCATTCTGGGACATCCCTAGTGGTCCAGTGGCTGAGACTCCACACTCTTAATGCAAGGGGCCCAGGTTCAATCCCTGGTCAGGGAACTAGATCCCACATGCCTCAACTAAGACCTGGCAAGCCAAATAAATAAATATTCTTTTAAAAAAAGAAAGGAAAAGAATCATTCCTCGTATCCTAGATAAGTCAGTCCAGAGGGACTTGAAATATCACACTTTCCTGAGTCACGGAGCTCATGTTCCATCACATCCTTTCTAGACCTTCAAACCCTCCTCTCCAAGACTTCTTACTCTTCACCCCACAAACATGCTCAAGCCTCTCCCTTCTTCATGTAACTCATTAATTCGCCCATCAAATATTTATTGAGCACCTACTAGGTGCTCTTTTCTACCCTGGAGATATAGCAGCGAATAAAATGAAATTTCTGCCCTCATGCAACTTACCCTCCAGTGGGAGAGAAAGAGGAGGTGAATCTATGAACATCCCGGCTACCGTTCTCTCCTTCGCTTCAGTCAGGCTTGAAAAAGCAGTGCATGCTGCCTGCCTCCACTTTCTTTTCCACCCAGGAGGCCTCACCGTCTCTGGACAGGTTTGTAGTCTGCACCTCCAACACCACAGAAACAGCTCAGGGAAAGGTCACCAGCAGTGACCTCTTCCACTTGTAAACCGGCATTTCCCAGTCCCCTCTTAACTCTGCAGCAACAGGCACTTCCTGAAATTCTCGGCTGCTCTAGCTTCTCCTCCCCTTCAGCCACAGTGTTCAATCGCTCAGTCCTATCGGACTCTACGACCCCATGGACTGCAGCATGCCAGGCTTCCCTGTCCTTCACTAACTCTCGGGGTTAGCTCAAACTCATGTCCATTGAGTCAGTGATGCCATCCAACCATCTCATCCTCTGTCGTCCCCTTCTCCTCCTGCCCTCAGTCTTTCCCAGCCTCAGGGTCTTTTCCAAAGAGTTGGCTCTTTGTATCAGTCAGTGAAGTTTGAGATTCCAAGGCCCTCTAGAGTGACTTCAGGATATCAGGAATGACTCTTTCTTTTCTTTTTTGATATTTAAAAAGTATTGGAGCTTTGGTATCAGTCCTTCCAATGAATATTCAGGGTTGATTTTCTTCAAGCATAACTGGTTTGATCTCCTTGCTGTCCAGGGGACTCTCAAGAGTGTTCTCTACCCATGCCTCTGACCATTTCTCAGGTTCTTTTTCTTCCGCCTCCCCATTACATGGCAGCACCTCCGGAGCTCTGTGTTTAGCTCCCCTCACTCCCTGTGTTCCCCTCAGACCACCTCAGTCATGCCTGTGGGTCCCACTGCCAGTGATGGCCACTTAGGAACACTGAAGGTGTGTCAAGAGGCTGGGCCTTTCTAAAGGGCTCCACACACACATAGCCCACTTTCCACTAGAGATCTCTACCCACAGGCCCCAGCGATCTCTCCAACTAAGAAGCACCGAATTTATCTCCTTCCACTTTCCTGCATTGGAGGAGGAAATGGCAACCCACTCCAGTATTCTTGCCTGGAGAATCCCAGGGACGAAGGAGCCTGGTGGGCTGCCGTCTATGGGGTTGCACAGAGTCGGACATGACTGAAGTAACTTAGCAGTATACTCCGATTTGTTTTTCCCCTATTCTCTGTACTCGGTAATGATGCCCTCCTTCCCTCAAGGTGCTAAGAAACTTAGGTTTCTTAGGCATCAACTTAATGTTCTTCCTACACATCGCATGACCCCCTCTTCTCCACAATGGTCTAATTGATTCTCTCTCTTTAAATACCTCTTTTCATTCCGTCTTCCCCAATCTCACCACAGAGGCCACCAGCTCATTTCAGTAGCCACCTTGTCAGTCTCCCTCTCCTGTCTTGCCCTCTTATCCTGTCTGTATCTACTTAAGACATTTGACATTGTATTCCGTGTGAACGGTGACCCCTGACCATGTGACACAGGAGCCTTAAACCATTCTCCTCTAGGCTGAGCTCCACCAAATACAGACGTCATCCACTCCTGCTTACAGTTCCTTAATGATCCCCTATGAACCAGATGGGTGCTCTTTAACCTTTCACCTGAAGAAAGTGATGGGGGGTGGAGGGTGAGAAGAGGCACAGCCTGAAGAAGTCAACCGTTACGGAAAAAATGTTTTTTTAATTTAAAATTATATTTTATCTTGGATTTTAAATACTGTATTATAACATACTCATGTTTCAACATAGCAGTAATTTTCCCAGACTTCAACTGGATACCCCAAGAAGATGTAGCATGTTTATCCTACAGTTTAGAGTACCCCTGGCCCATTTCCTACTGAGAAACAAGAACCAACAAGATAAAATGTAAGATTCTAAGCCCTGCCCCTGCCAGGCTCTCAGCCCTGCCCACCTGTCCAGCCTTATCGGACCTACTGAGCTTACTCCTTACGCTCTAGCAGTGAGACTACTCATGACCCTAACTCCTTGAGCAAACTCCAGCGATTCAGAAATCCATGCCTTCCTCCAACTAAAGTACCCTCCTCTCTGCTCAGTCTTCCCATCAAACTCCTACTCAACTGACGACTCTGAGCCTGAGTGATACACCTTTGAGGAATCCTCCTTAGAAACACCACAGGTACACGAATGTCCTTTGCCTGATCTTCCTCCGTATTTGTACGTGTCTTCTTTATGGTGTTTATTATGTAATAAAGATACAGTTTGCAATATCTAATGTCTGCAAATGACTACTAAAATACTGTTGTGTTCTGCCCCTCCTAACTACTGTCAAATTTACTAAAATTGTTTTGTTTTTGAAATGTATCTATTTTCTCCCATTCACTCCTTAACTCCTAATTCCCATGTGGGCATGTGTGCTCAGTCGCTCAGTCGTGTCCAATTCTTTGCGATCCCATGGACTGTAGCCCACCAGGTTCCTCTGTCCATGGGATTTCCCAGGCAAGGGTAGGTTGCCATTTCCTCCTCCAGGGGATCTTCCCAACCCAGGGATCGAACCCATACCTCTTTCATCTCCTGCACTGGTGGGCACTGAGTTACCTGGGACCACTGCATTAAAACTACTCTCAAGAAATTCAAAAATCACCTAGTGGCTAAATACACTGACTCCACCCAATCCTTACCATTCTTGAATTTGCAGCAACATTTGATCATTCCCTCTTTTGTCTTTCTGATCCCCTAACTCTCCTGATCTTCCTTCTCTAGCTTTCTCGCTAAACCTCCACTTCTTCCTGGCCGTCTCTGCAGGTTTTCCTTTCCTCTGCGCCTGTCAGTGTACCTAGGGGTCTGCCTGAAATACTTCTCTCTGCTCACCCCAAGCCCCTCTCCTGGGTGAACTCATGTATTTTCATGGCTTTAACTACCATCCTGTTTCAGATAGCCTAATCTGTTTCAAACCTAATCTGGGTTCATATATTCTACTCACTAATCACACTTTCTGCGTGGATGAAGTTTTGGAAATTTAAAATACCACAGCAGCACAGCAGCATAAGAAATAGTCACAGTGCTTATCACTGGCTGGGCACTGCTCTAAATCACTGTATTTTTATGTACTGACTCAATTAGTTCTCATATCAATCCTATGAGATAGCATTTTTTTAATCCACATTTTATGGGGAAGGAGACAGAAAACTAAAACCGGCAAGGGCGGAAGGGGAAAGAATCTCCACCTCTAACGAAAAACTCTTTTTTCAACAATTGTAAGGAAAAGTTAGACGATAAACAAATCAAATTCAGAATTCTGAGCAACTTACTACTCCTGACAATAGTGATCTTTGGTTGGTAAACATATAATAATCACGTTAGTCTTGTTTTCAACACGATAATCATCTAAGTCATATTTATTTCTGTCTTTATTGAAATAGGATAATTTAAAGTATTAACATGTTTCAGAAGCTCTTCTCAGCCACAAAGATACACTTCAAGTTGATGACAGAATAATCAATAAATGGAATATGAGATTTTTATTATATTTCTTTTGTATAAAATTACAATAAATTTAATGTTTAAATACTATCTTGGACATAGGAACTCAAAGAAGCCCTTGAGAGAAAACATTAGGACCTAAGAAAAACGTGTTGTGTGCACACAGGTGGACATAATATGGGTGGCCTATAAATGCCTTCAGCAGTCTAGCTGGCCCATACAATTTGCATAAACTAGGATAAATTACCCGATGACTTAGTTCAACAAATCAAATATTTACCATATGGCTAAATATTTCACTTCCCTGGTTTTCCAACAGTTTTGCAAAAGATTTAATGCAATCAAGAAAAGATGTTGGGAACCAAACATGGGAAATATTTAGTTTTTTCCAACCAATACTGACCAGTTAAATCAAAATGAAGGTTGTTTACACTATTCTAAAGAAAAACGCACCCAATGAGCTTACACCTCAGATCAGTTCCTGTGAGTAATACGGCTGGTCAAGGCAGAGGAAAAGGGAATCAATATACAAGCAAGTAAAGGCAACACAGAAGTGGACGGCCCCCCACACCGGGAGCACACACACTCGGTGGCGCAGCTCCAGCTCCCGGCTCTCACGCAAGGGCTCTTCTAGGCTTGGCACTGCGTCTGCTATACATTTCTGCATAATAAATAGCAGGTAGGCTAATGAAACGGAAAGTTGTCACATACACCCAACTGTAAAAGGCACATGGGAAATCAGAGCACGCAGATAAACAGGTGAGGGAAACAAAGAAAAAACAAATGTGAGAAACTAACCCAGTGCCAGGAAACATCGTGGGCCCCTGAGTTCCAGCCCTGGCCAGCTTCCACAGGGGTCCCTGTCCCTTCCTAGAAGAAGTCCTGGGACAGAGCTCACACTTCTTTACTCGGTAAAGCTGTCACCATCTAAGGAATCCTGTTGGAATCTTCTCTCTGCAAAGCCCATCTGTTCACAAACAAGTGTTGACTGAGTGTCTTCTATTCTAGGCCCTGGGCATCCAGCAGGCAGCAAGACAGCACAGTCTCTGCTCTCAGGGAACTCCCATTTTACTGGAGGAGAACCAGATAATGAATAAATGCACAAGCAAGATCATTTTAAATGGCGGCATTAAGTTGAAAATTTTAAACAGAAAAAAAATAAATAAATAAAGATGAGATGGAGCAAGACGGGAGGAGTTGCTCATTTAAACTCGGGGGTCAGGGAAGACATCTCTGAGAAGGTCACTTTTGAGTTGAGACAGAAAGGAGGCAAAGCTGTCAGCCAAGCACAGCTCTTTAGGGCAGAGCATTCCCAGCAGAAGAAAAGCAAGGAATGAGGCCTGGGGGCAGAACAGGCATGATGAGTCTCACCACCCTCAGGTGCCAGTGTCATTTTCAAATAAAGTCATCCCTGACTCTATTTTAAACCAACCACTGACCGGCCCCAGTATTCTCTATTCCTCTTCGCGATTTCTCTCCACCGAAATGTTTACCATCTGACAGGCAATGTAAAGTACTTATTCATTTCATCTACTTATTCATTTCTGTCTATTCCTACAGAATGCAAGCTCCTTAGGGCAGGGACTTTTTTTTTTCATGTTTATTTATTTAGCTGCATTGGTCTAACTTGGGGCATGCAGGGATATTTAGCTGAGGCATTCAGGATCTAGCTCCCTGATCAGGGATGGAACCCACACCCCCTGCCTTGGGAGCACAGAGTCTTAGCCACTGGAACACCAGGGAAGTCCCAGGGCAGAGACTTTTGTTATTTTAACCACTGCTGTGATGCCTGTACCTATATGGCACAAAGTGGGCACTCGATAATAGTGGCTAATAAAAAGGAAAGAGAGAATGGGAGGGAGGGAGGAAAGGAGAGAGAGATAGGGAAACAAGAAATAAGAGAGAGAGGAAAAGTGGAAGGAGAGAAAGAAGAGTCAGCCAGCGTGGCTGAAGCACCGTGGATGGGGGAACCGGAGTGTGAATGAGTAGATCATGAAACAGATGCTGGAATTTCATTTAAAAGACAGAATCTGTTGAAGGGTTGTAAGGCAGGGAAGCAAGAGCATCTAATTTTAGTTTACAGAGCTGACTGTAGCTGCCATGTGGAAAATAGATTAAAGAAAGCAGGGGACGCTAGGTGAGGCGCTATGGAAGCTAGAGATGATGTGACAGAGGCGAGGCAACGACCATCAGTGACCACAGATAGAGGGGAGCAGATGCAAGGGTAGCACCCAAAATACTTGCTGATGGACTAGACATGGACTCTTATACTGAAGAAAAGAGAGGGATCAAAAATGTGTCCGTTATGAACCTAGTGCCTCTCAGACCCAAATCTCCCCTTCACTGCCTACTCTGTGAAAATTAAGATGAACCTTTAAATATTTTTCCTATGCCAGATGCCACGATGTTAAGCTTTGTCTGTAGTGGCACTGGAAAGACACTGCATGAGGAACAGACTTCTTTCTGTTTCCAATGTGCTCCTTTTGGCAGGATAAATAGAGTATCAAAGATAAATACAGTACTAGTATTTCTGATACCCTATGGAGCCCTGGTTAACTTATTTTAAGAGACAGTGGAGGAAGAAATGGCAACCCGCTCCAGTATTCTTGCCTGGGAAATCCCATGGACAGAGGAGCCTGGCAGCCTACAGTCCATGGAATTGCAAGAGAGTCAAACATGACTTAGCGTCTAGACAACAACACGAATTTGTCAGGTTCTGTCTTCTGTAATGTGAGTACTGTACGATGTTATATAATAAAAAGCATTATTTGTAATTTAAAGAAAGATCTTTTCAACTAAACTTTCATATTTTCATAAATACTTCTCTTATATATACAAGGATTGGGACACCTTATTCTGTTTGCTCATCCCTTATTCAAATATTAATACCATACTGCTTCGAGTATGATACTAATCATTTTAGAATTTGTTTCAATACTTGGTAAAGCAAGAACCACCTCACTATTCTGTGTCTAAATTTTCTTGGCTATTGTAAAACATTTATTCTTCCATATGAACACAGACTGTTTTACCTGACTGCCTACCTTCAGAAGAACTCTCCACTGGAGTTGTAATTAATTTCCATTAAATTTACACATAGTCTTCCCATCCAGGAACATGGTATACATTTCCACTTCTTTCAAATCATCCTTAACACTTAACAATTTTCTTCACACAGACCCTGTACCTTTTTTGTGATACTTTCCATTAAGTATTTTATAATTTTTTAACACCATTATAAAAGAAGTATTCTTCTCATTAAGGCAGTTCATTGCCATGCTTCCCCTGCCAACATTCTAAAGATACCAAAGAAGCTTGTAGTTCCCTCTCACCCCCATACCACCCTGTCCCTTGGTGTCTGAGTTTTGCTGGACTCATTTAGGGTATCTCATTCAGATAACAAGGTTTTCTCTTTCGATATGTCTCTTTAATTTCAAAGATCCTTACTTACCATTTATATAACACATTTCTTATTATTCTCAATGTATGTAATTTTATATATATACATACATGTAGTGTAGAACTTACAGTAACAAGAGCACATTCGTATAGCACATGATATATATACATATTTCAAAATCTGTTGTCAATCACTGTTTCGAGGAAAGGAAATAATTATGTTTGCTTATAGTATATTGCTCAGATTCAAGTCTATGGGTGATATGATGTCAATTCTTGCACACCCACATGGAGCTTTCTTTTCCTGAAAGGTGAACAGTATCTAGACTGCATGTAAGATTTTGGTAGTGTAGACCTTTTCTCTGACTAGTTTGCTTCTTACACCATCATTATAGTGCTGCAAATGAGAACAGCCAATTTTATTGTAGTTTTAACTTTTTTTGGTATCTTTATCCTCTTTTGAGTTTGTAGAATTTTTTTTCCCTTTATCACTGAATTCAGGAATGTTATCAGAATATGCCTAGATTTGTGCCTTTTCTCATCCATCTTGCCTGAAAGACAGTGAATTCATTCAATCTGTGATCTTTTTCAATCTGCAATCTTTTTTGTCTCAGCGAATTTTTCTTCTACTAGTTATTTCCCCTAAAATTCTTATTATCTGCACTTTTGGCTTCCTGGATCTATCCTTCAAGTCCTCCCACTTTCATGAGTTTCCATTCCAATTCTTAGTATTTTTGTTCTAAGCTTTGAAATTGTTATTTCACTTGAACTGAGTTTTAAAAAGAGGGCAGGAGTGATGTGCTCAAGCTACCACTTTCCCAAAATGATTTCAAATGGAGTTGTTTAAAGGCTATATCTTACCACTCAAGTTTAAAAAAAAAAGTTTGTAAGTGCTCACTCAAAAGACAATTACTTGAAATTAATACTTCTAAGAGAAGCTACTAGATTGAAAGCTCCTTGAAAGCAGGGAACCTGTCTTTTATGCATCTCTCACTAGATCTTGTAAATAAATGTGCTCATTACATCTTTATTGATACAATGATATGTTCAGCACCTTACAAGTTCCAAAAGGTAGAAAACCTTGTCATTCATTACACTCACAAAAACTAAAGTCTAACTGAAGGGGGTTCCCTGGTGGCTCAGTGGTAAAGAATCTGCCTGCCAATGCAAGAGACTGGGTTCAATCCCTGATACAGGAGGATACCACACGCCTCAGAGCAACTAAGCCCATGAGCCACAACCACTGAGCCTGTGCTGTAGAGCCCAGGAGCCACAAATACCGAGCCCACGTGCCACAGCTACTGAAGCCTGTGCAGCTTAGGGCCCGGGCTGCACTAGAGAAGCCACCGAAATGAGAACCCCACGCACCGCACACGGCTAGAGCAGCCCCTGCTAGCTGCAACTAGAGAAAAGCTGGCACAGCAATGAAGATCCAGCACAGCAAAAAAATAATAACAATAATTAATCAATTTTTTAAAAATAAAGTCTAACTGCTGAGGCAAAAACAACATACACAAAACAAAGCTGTCAGTTAAGTGTTAAACTGTTACTGAATACAATAGCCTAAAACAGAAGAAATTAATAAGGACTAAAGTAGTCAGTTTGTTTCATGATGAAAAGGCCATCTAATCAGGCCGTGAAACCACAGGTAAATTTCAGTAGGATAAAACGCAGCCCTGACACAGAAAATAATCACTGCAAAGGCACAGAGATAGGAATGAGCTGTTTGAGGAAAAGGGTGAGGAAACAAGTCTAACTGTAATAGAAGAGTCTGTCAGATACTTACAAGGAAATAAGAATAGATAGGGAGGTTGATGACAGAGTCTAGATTCATTCACTGGCGGAATAGGTGCTGAAAAAAACTTATGCTAAAGGATGCCGTGGGCTGTCCTCAAGCACCTTACAAAGGGAGATGACAGTATTTATGCAAATGATCACACAGTAACTTTAAGATCATCTGAAAAATAGCTATAATGTATGAGTAACGTTAGAAGTTAAGAGTTCAGAGAACCAACAAATGAGGAAGCTTTTTTTTTAAACAGGAAGTTTTCTTCTAGGACTTCCCTTGGTCTCCTTGAAGGAAACAGTAAGCAAAGAACCACAAGAGGAAAACTCACCAGTGCTTTTGCTACATGTTCAATTTAAAAATGAAAGTTTTTCCAAACCAGAAAGGAAGTCCAATAAAGTAAGAATGACAACTCTTCACAGTTTTAAGACAAGAAAGAAAACTCTGTATGGTGATAGATGTTAATGAGATTTACTAAGGTGACCATCTCCTAACATACAGAAATATCGAATCATTGTGTCATACTCCAGAAATTAATAAATATAATGTTGTACGTCAATTATACATCAATTAAAAAAAAAAGTCACAGATCTACTAAACAAGAAACTATCAGAAGCTTCTCCTAACGATTCCTGCTGGGTTCATCTTTAAAAAGGAGATTAAGTGACAAGACTTGGCCAGCACCATAATGCATTCATGCCTGACCTGAGTTAAAACCCACAAGGTTCCAGCCTATGAATAAATTGAGACAACATAACCCAAGGTCCTTAAGAAGAAAGAAAGAAAATCCTAGCCACTTTAATTTATCCCTAAAAGCAAGAATCCTCTAAAAAAAAAAAAAAAAAAAAAAAAGATTAGAGCACTATTCCTTCATAAAAAAGAGAAGTAACTCCCAAAAAATCAATTAAAAGTACATGTCGTCTACAGAAATACCTACATTAGTTTAAACATTAATTTTTAAATTAAACATAAATATCCTAAGGAAAAAAATAAAACTAAACTAAAAATTCTTTCTGAAGCAGAACAGAACCACAATAGTCAACCTGAAGCTCAGAAAAAAACAAGTCCAGGACACAAGGACCTTTCAAAGACGTCCTGTGGGCTTTCATTTAGGGTTGACCTGTATAGCATTCAAAATATTTTATTTCTGAATTTCCCCTTTTCAGCTTTTCATCATCCCCATCTCAATTCAAGGAAGAAAAATTAATTTCACATCAAAATATAAGTACATAAAATTATCTCTTACTTTACAGACACACAATCTTAAAAGGATTTTACCCAATATCTTTAGTTCTTTTAAGAAATAAAGCAGTCACACCTTGCCAGAAGTTAGGCAGATGGAACTTCTCCAAACACATTTTAGAGTGCTAACTCCCCAGGGTTCTGGCAAAGCAAGGTCAAGAATAACCTCACTCCTATTCCTATCTATTTCTCCTAGAATAGGATGGAACATTGCCATTCTTTTCTTTCCAAGGAGCCCTACTCCCAAACATCAAAGACAGAAACTGTATCCTAAGAAAAGGGGGTCCAAGAGTTAGGATGGAAGAGAATTCTGCTGAAATTACTTGAAACAATGTGATTCAGGGAGATGGAGCCAGTATGGAAATACCATGGGTTTTGGAGCCACGCCGACCTGGGTTCCAACCCCAGCACACTGTACTTCCAGACTTCACATTCCTTAACAAGTCTCTACACAATGGAAACAACACACTTTGTTTAGGAGTTGTTAGGTTTAGAAGCACACTTCAAAGACTTGTCCAAGGTCACACAGTAAGCAGGGGAGACAGGACTCGAACCCAACTGTGTTCTCTCTCCTTTGCCATTCACATCAGATGTTTCTGCTGCTGGCAGGGAGAAAGGGAAAGACCAGGTCATGTGTAACGGGCGGCTCTGGCACACCCTATATGCCTCGCAAGCTTCGGGTGCTTCTTGCTAGCTCAGTTCCCTCATCATCATGATAATAGGAGCGATGTACTCAGCACCTACTTACCTGGCTGGGCAGGGTATACACAGTTTATAAACCCTGTTACATAACAAGCACTCAATAATTGATGGCTACTTATACAGAGACCTTAACTTCTTAAGAGAGCTTAAGAAAGGCTGGCGTCTTACAGGAAATTGAGTGGAGAAGTCAACCAGGCAGAAAAAAGGGAAGAGTATGTCAGAGTGGGCATTTCTCAGAGAAAGGCAGTGTGTACAGTACAATGGCACACGTGCTCAGTCACTCGGTCATCTCTGACTCTTTGTGACCCCACGGATTGCAGCCCTCCAGTCTCCGCTGTCCATGGAATTTTCCAGGCAAGAATGCTGGAGTAGGTTGCCATTTCCTACTCCAGGGGATCTTCCTGACCCAGGGATCCAACCCGTATCTCCTGCGTTTCCTGTGTCAGCAGGTGGATTCTTTACCACTAAGCCACCTGAGAAGCCCCCTACAAGACAATGGCATGGAAGTGAAGAAGCACCATGCATTTAGGGAAGGACAAGTCGTTCGGCACGGCTAGAGACAAGAGCAGAACTGTGGGAGGCACAGGAAGGAGGGTTACAAAGGTCTTGATACACAAAAGATGCCTGGATTTTATCCTGTGGATAGAAGAAGCCAATGAAAAATTTTCAGGCAAAAGGACACAATGAGATCTGTGTTTCAGGATGATCGTTCCATCACAGAACAGAGAAGGATGAACTGGAGGGAAAAGAGACTGAAGGCAGGCAGACAAGTTAGGAGACTACTGCAATAGTCTCAGTAAAAGATGGTAAGAGCATAAACAAAGGCAGAAACAACGTGAATGGAGGGGAGGAAGCAGAATCAACAGGATTTACTGACTCATTAGAAGTTAAGGATGACCCCCAAGTATCTGTGGAGCAGACTGAAACAAGGAGTACAGTTTGGGATCTCCTAAGTTACAGCTGTCTAGGGGGAATCAATGGGAATCAAGGGAGCAGATGGGAGTTAGGACTAAAGATAGAGACTAGAAAGCCATCTCCCAGTCAAGACAGCTCAAGCCCTGGGCAGAGGTGCTCACATACACTCAGCAAGTGTATGAGAAGTGAGATGAAGGCTAATGACTGATATAGGAACACCCACACTGGGAGAAAGAGAGAAAAAGAAGCCCAAGGGAGAGCTAAAGGAGGAACAGTTAGGGAGTTGGAAGGAAATGACGCCATACAAGCTACGGAAGAAGGAAGTTTCATAAAGATAATGGAGCGTGGTATCCAATGCTGCAGAGAAAGATGCTGTAAACCGTGGGTCCTTTTCAGTCTGAAATCAGAAGTCACTACTGGCCTTGGAAACAGCTGTTTCAGAGGCTTGATGAGGAAAAAGCAATGGACTGAAGAGTGAGCAAAAGTAAGAAATTAAGGATCTATGAGAGGGGGAGAACACTGGCACTCAAGAGCAAACAGGTTCCAACAAAGGGCTGTAGGAAGAGACTTTGCTCAAGATGAGAGAAACATCAGTACCTTCATAGGCTGAAGGGAAGGAGCCAAGAGTCAAGTGTTAAGTGGGAGGCTAAGGATGAGAGGAAAAGACAAAGACAGGAGACTGCAAATGAATAGAGCAATCAATAAAGTAAGATCCCAAGATCCCAGAAGAGAAGGGGCGGGAGAGAGCACAGTCAGAGGGATAAGCTGCAGAATGGGAGCGTGACAGCTCTTCCTCTGAGAAAAGACAGAAAGGGGATACACAGGAACTGAAAGAGAGAAGTGTGTGAGTGTTGAAGAGAGGCTCAGGGAGCCTGGCCCTCCTTACCAACTAGTAACGATGAAAACTGGTCATACAGATTTGGTTCATTTTTTTTTAAAGCACAGTGGGAAGGAGGGGCTAGGTTAGCAGCCATTCTCCTTTGCTGCCTTCTTTTTTCCCCCCAAATATTATTTATTTATTTATTGGCTGTGCTGGGTCTTCATCGCTACGTGCGGGCTTTCTCTAGCTGCGGCAAGCGGGGACTACTCTCTCATTGCGGTGCAGGGGTCTCACTGCAGTAGCTTCTCTTGTTGCGGGGCATGGGCTCTACTCACAAGGACTTAGCTGCCCCACGGCATGTGGGATCTTAGCTTCCCAGACGAGAGATCAAACCTGTGTACCCTGAGTTAGCAGGCAGGTTCTTAACCACTGGACCTACAGGGAAGTCCACAGATTTGGTTCTCAACCTTGCTTCACAGTCCTCTTTAAGAAACTGACGAAAAAAAAAAAAAAAATGACGAAAGCTGGACACTCTCCTTCACAGAAAGGCACGTAAGCACACTCAAAGCACACTACACACGACTTCAGCATCGCCAGGTCCACGAAAGCCAACCCACGCATCCAAAGATCCTGTCAGCTGTGATGCTACAGAATTCCAAAGCCAACGGCCTTTCAGAAGATATTTTGTTCACCGAAGAGCATCCACAAGGGAAGGCAACTTATTCACTATAAACACAAGTATATGAGGCACTTCCCTGGCTGTCCAGTGACTAAGACTCCATGCTGTCAAGGTAGGGGGCCTGGGTTCGACCCCTGGTCAGGGAACTAGATCAAACTCAACTAAGACTTTGCATGCCACAACCAAAGAACCTGTATGCCACAATTAAGACCCAGTGCAGCCAAATAAATAAATATTAAAAAAAAACCCAAAAACCCACAAATACATGAAAAACTTTTACTTAAACATCTATGACATAGTTACCAAAAAATGTGCATAAAAGCATTCAGTTAGACTCTAGGCATAAAGGATACAGAAGACCATCCCTGCTTTCACAAATCTCAGAATTTAAAGACAATGAGTTACAGGGCCTTGGATTTACCAACGGTTTTAGATCAAAGTAGTATTTTTAAAAGATAAAAGATCAATCTAGAGCTAACTCATAAGTCTAAAGACAAAGGACTGAACAAGGCTGGAGATAAATGCAACTCAAAAAAGTGGATGCAAGGAAAGTTTTGAAGGAGGAATTGAAAGGATTTGTTCACTAAGCACAAATGGAGGAAAAAGAGTCAAAAAACACAAGTGAAGGCTGAGTATCCACATGTGCCCTTTCATAGCTTGGAGACGCTTGAGTCTAAGAAACCATGCTTAAATGTCAGAGCCATTTGCCGGAACCTACAGGCTTGGATATGCACACATGCCAGATGCCTGTGTGAAACAAACCAGCTACTCTTTTCTGCTCTAGTCAACTGCCTGCCGTGACTCAACACGTGTTGAACAAGGGTAGAGGGTGCCGACAGGAGCAACTGATGGAGGAGTCAAGTCTTACTTACAGAAAAGAATTACACAAATTGATTCCATTCATCACTTCATACATAACCATATTCTGCTAAGTAACAGAAGATATTAAAAACAGCCAAATCACTACGTATCTATTCACTATCAGAAACAATAAAGATTACACTTACGGAGCACTGACTGCGTGCACACACCACGCTCAGCTGTCTTCCTAGGATCTCTTTTTAAACCGCCTTACAACTCTAGTAAGGTAAAGGTTGCTGTTCCTTTTTTCAAGAATGGAAGAAACTAAAACAAGGGAGGTTAGGCAGTCCGTCCAAGGTCAGAGAGCTCAGTGACAGCCAGGACTTGGATGCCAGCCCACCAGGTGCCAAAGCCCACACTCCTCATATGATCGTACAACCCTGCCTCGTGCCAAGATCAAATCCCCAAGACAGAGACTTTATGTTTCAATTCACATCTAAATGAGGTGAGCAAAAATTTATTGCACTCTTACTACAAGAAAGAAATTGGTCAGCAGTTGTTAAAAGGACTTAAAGAATGACCTCTGCAGGAGTTTACATTGAGATGAAATGAAAAATAACTTAAATAATTAAAAAAACCTATGACTGGCAAAAATGTAAATGGTGTAAGATCTGGAGCAAGAGAGCTCACAGTGGTCAGGGGCAGGTTTAGAAAAAAGGTAGAACTTCCACTAATTCTTAAGGAACTGTGAGAAATGGTGCCGAGGAGGTGCAGAGCAGGAAGGAGTGTTTCAGAGAGCATTCCTGATTAATCATGAGAACCATGAAGGACTGTAATCATTACGATACAAACACATGTGAAGGCCCTTTTTAGCCAATCATCTGAACTTTCAACCCTGAGGCGCTAATCCACACATAGGCCAGGAAAGAAAGCTGCCATCAAGCGCTGGGCTGAGAGGGAAGGATTAGAGATTTCTCTTGTTCAAAAATTCCCCTCAATGTTATGGGACTGTCAAACAATGAGATAAATTTTTCAAAATGTCAGTACATAGAACTAGAATGTCTAAACAAGCGCCATCCTTTACAGTAAAGTGAATCATCCTTCCAATGACTTTGTCTGTCACTACTTTCTGGAACTGCCCTCAAAACCAGTTTACCACCATTCTAGTTTTCTGACAGTCACAAATAAAACCCATTTATATATAATCACTCTAATTTTTTTTCATTCACAGCTAGTTGGGACTCCAAGAAAACATCCACCAGCTTTTCTCTACTTGACACCAAGTGACCTATAAAATGAAACTCTGCCCTCAAAGAATTAAAAATTGCCACCATCAGGGTTTGCTGAGCTATGCGTCACAGGCTCTGACGAGCAATTCCTAAAGATGTGTTCCAACGTAAGGCGAGCACAGCCCACCAAAAGAGATATTCAAGTTCCAGAGAATAAACCACTTAGCTAATGCCCTGTTTGGGTTATTCAAAAACCCACACACCTGCTTTCCTTAGTACTTCTAACACCAAGAAAGACAACTGCTTAGATGTCACTTTCCAATAAACGTGTTTCTTATGAATTCATGACTATGCTACATATTTGAGGAGGAGTGGCCACACTAATTTCCATGATAAGTAAAACAAGAAGGATTTACCAGTTCTCTGGTGGCTTAATTCTAAACTCCCAGTCTGGAGACTGTGCAACACAATCTCAACTCAGCATCTCTCCCCTTTCCTCTTCAACTCCTCTGCCCACCTCCTAGAGGGGGTGCACTTCAACTCCTGGGAAGCAGCCGTGTCTTAACCCTCCACCTTTGAGGCCGACCTGTACCACGCTTTGAGGACCCTGAGTTATGTGATGAAATAGACAGGAGAAAGGGAGGATGTGTCTGGGTTTGTTGTGTTTGTGCTCAGAGAAGTGTTCAAACAAGAAAAGGGAGGATCCCTTCCTGTAAGTGTTATTTTATCTTAAATACCTTTCCAGTTGTCACCCTGGGACTGTTCTCAGGCAGAAAGACTCCCACCCCACGCCGTCCTCGATACACCACAGACAGCCTTCCTCCTTCACACTTAGGACTGAGCTGCACCAGGCTCATCACAGCCCTCTCCACCAGCATCCAGGTCTGTACTGTTTCTTTTTCACAGCGATAAAGCAGTTTCCTCTTTTCTTAGAAGGCAGCCTCTGTACAAACTCTTATGTACCCTTTGGTATCATGAACTGTTTTGTTGGCATTTTTAAGTAATTTCCCTTTCAGACTCAGAGATCTTTGAAAGCGAGCACAGTACCCTGCTAACCTCTGTGTCCTGAGCACACAGTAAGCAGAAAATCAATGTCTGCTCAATCAAATAAGTGAATGATAGATTTTAAAAGAGATTTCAGAAAGTCAATCAATAAGACTCTTTAGAATTATGGCATACAACTTTTTTAATAAAAGTTTTTCTTTTTTTTTTTTAATATTTATTTGGCTGCACGAGGTCTTAGTGTAGTACATGGGATCTAGTTCCCTGCTCTCGGATCGATCCCGGGTCCCTGCACTGGGAGCCTGGAGTTTTAGCCACTGGACCACCAGGGAAGTCCCGACATACAACTGTTTTGTAGCATTTGCTTAGAGTAAAAATTAGACTTAATAGCTTGTACAATAACTATACAGATATTTAAATCATTCAATGGTAACAGATGCCATAATAATATGGCAGCTTAAGATACTGGCACTAATTAGTGAGCAGCTAATACTCACTAACAAAACACTTAACCTTTCTGAGTCTTGGTTTTCCCTTCTGTTAAATAAAAAAAAAAGTGAGGCTCGAATGACATAACTTATCAAATCATAACACAAATACAACGTATTATCAGACAAATTTAAACAAATTCCCATCATTAGTGTTATTTTATGTGCATACACTTGACTAAAACATACGATTTAAGTTCAGACAACAAAGCTCATTGCCAAATATACAAAAATATAATAGTACATGTAGGTCATGAAAAAATTTCAGTTATGAGAATACTTATAGAAACCTCCTACCTATTCAATTAGTCTACAGAAAAATTTGTGACTAGGTGTTAGTTCAATTTTCAGTGATTCTCCAGACAGTGCTGGCCTGTTCTTTCTGCTGCAAACGCAGGCAGCTTGAAGTACCAAGTCCACAGTGACCCGCCTGAATGGAGCACCAGCCACAGCACTGGGCTCTGCGACGCGCTCTGCGGCAAACGGCCCAGGGAGGCACAACCTGCGTTCCAGCGCAGAGCTGGCTCATCTGCGACCCAAGCCTGCAGCTGAAAACACAAGTGAGCACAAAGAAAATTCTTTAACGGCATACAGCTCAGGCAACCGCTGTAATTAGGACCCACTACAGCCTGAACCGAGAAAAATGAATAAAATCGAGGAATGAGAGCAACAAAGCCAATCACACACGATAAACACATAGTTAAAACTCTCTTTTTTCCCAAAGAAAAAAGTACTTTTGTCAGAGCAGTAACTGTAGAGAAGATGTAAAACAAACAAAGGTCCCTTCAAAATATGCTAACAGGCATCACAAATAACACTGTGCTATAGATTTGGGGATTGTTGGTGGTGGTTTCAACTTCACTTGAATTCCTAAAAATGTCTACCTACTTCTCTAGTCAACCATTCTCTGTACTTGAAGCAAGAGAGACAAGCAGATGGTCAAGATGCTGACACTGCAGGCCTGAGGTTTTTCAACTGTATTTTTTCCAGTTTTCCATCGCTAAAAGAGATGAAATACTGGATAATGTAGCATAAATCTTTAAGAAACCATTTCAAATCCCAGTCACATGCCAAACCAAAACAATCCTGCAACAGGAAAGAAACCATGCACTTGTCCTGAAAAATGCTGAAGCCTTAGCCTTACAGTCTGTAGGACTTTCACACCTTCTTCAAGGAAACGTGAGCTAGCCAGTATGAGTCCTAGAAACAGTTCCTTGGAATCATCTCTAGAAACAACCAGAGAAGTAAACAATAATCAGCTGGAAGCAGATATACCAAGAATAAGGAGCTTCCAGGATTTCCCTCTCCAAGTAAAAGCAATTAACTCCTATTTTTAATCTCTTTCTGACGCAAACATCCAGCCAAACTTCTTTCCTCCTAGCTAATCAAAGATAATGGATGTGTTACTCTAACTTGCTTTAAAAGTCCAATTTGAATGAAAGTCATCATGGATTGAATGACAATGCTTTAGTCTAGAAGAATGAGGTATTTTGAGAGGTAGAATCAAGATAGCAATACCCTGAACATTTCACAGAAACAGACTCATCCACCATAACTGATACTGGGGGCTGGCCAAAGAGTAACTTCCCAACTGATGAACTGAAAAATAATACGTTGCTAATTGAGTGCAAATGAAAAGGGCACCTCCCTATACATTGGGAAACCCTAACAAGGTTATTAAGAATAATTATTTCCTTCCATGCCCAAGTGACTTTATAACACTCAAATCTACTTCTGGTTTTTTCTACTATAAAGGATGGGGGGAGGGGGTGTGTAGAGAGACTGCCTTGATAAGTAAACAAAAAGTCAAAACTCTCCTGGAAACTTGTCACATTCTTCTTTTCCAATCAGTAATTTTTAATCCACTTGAAAAATGCTAGTGGAGAGGGCCTTTGGCACAGAACTCAAGAATATGCAACTCTGGGGGCACCACCACAGTACTGATATCAAGCTTGGAGAGAATGCTGCTTTTGTCTCAGAGGCAGCCTGTGACAAAAACAGGAACTTTATGGAGAACTGATCACAACTGCACAAGAAGCCTGATCACATGCCCACAACAGAGCAACGTTTCTCTCATTGTTGTCCAGGGACTTCTCGAATAATAGTGGCTCGATTTATTCCATTCTTTTAATTCTCAAAACCAATCCAAGCGTCCTTGTAACAATCCATTGTCAAAGGAAAGACCGTGCCGGCCAGGATTTGCACCTCTCTCCTTTCCTCTTCTAAGATTCCAAAAGGTGATCAGATGCGGAAAATTCAGCCCGAATAGAGGCACCGAGGGGGAAAAAAAAAAAAACACCACACAACCCTTTTGACAAAGGTGGTCTAAAAGCCGCCCCGTGTGTCTCTCTGGGTTAATGCCACTGCTTCTGGCCTCCTTAGGACCCTCAACGGCCCACCCCGCTTCTATCTCACTCCTGTCACTGGGCAGGCATCTCGCATTGTTAAACAAGGAAGAAGAAATGCTGGCGGATTTCCCCTGTGTCTCTCTCTTTTTCTGAAGGGGGGAAGGGGAGCTGAAACAGGAGTGGGGCCCTCCCCTGGAAGAGAGTACAGGAGCAAGCTGTCAGCCACCCCGCGGGCGGCCTCACCCCCACCCCGCCCCCACCGTGCCCCGGCGCCCGGGCAGAAGCCTGAAGCGGGAGGACACAGCTTTGTCTGGGGTTTTGGGGGGACAGAGAGCGCAGAAGCAGCCCGAGCCTGAGGAAGACCTCTCCCCCCAGCCCCGGCTCCCCCGCTCCCCCGCTCCCAGAGAACACAATGAACCACACGGAAAGCCACTTCCCGGGGTAGGAGAGGAGGAGAGAGACCCTTCACGTGAAGCCCAGGCCAGATTTCCGGCACCCTCCTCCCCTCTGCCCGCACGGCCACCAGGGCGCGCGATGGGGACCTGGTCTCCCCTCGCCGCGATCCGCAGCGGCGCCCGGGCGCCCGCTCCCTCGCCCGGCTCCTACCCTCCGAGAGCTCCAGCTCCAGCTCCGCCAGCTGCGCCCGCACTTCGGGCGGCAACGCCGCCACCGCAGCCGGCGAGGGCTCCAGGCCTCGCTCCGCCATCCCGGCTCTACCAGCCACACTCCGGAAGACAAACGAGGGGGCCGAAGGAGGGACGGACTGACGCGGGCCCACACCCCGGCTACAGGATCCGGCTCCGGCCGCCGAGCGCCGCCAGCGCAGCCGCTGCCGCCGCCGCCATGAGCAAGGGTCATGTGAGCCCGGCGGCCCCGCCCCCGGACTCAGGACGCACCGCCTCCGCAGCCGAGTCAAGCTGCGGACTCCCGGGCTCATGGCGCCCTCTACTGGGAGATTCCTGAAACTACGCGTCCAAGCCGGCTGCCACAATTTCTCTCCAGTGAAATGGGCTCACTGTGTTGCTGTGGACCCGGACGTTTACCTTTTACGCACTCGCGAGGAAGGAGTTTTCAGGGGCCCCAGACCTTGCTTTTTCCAGTTCTCTGCACCTAATAGTGTATGCTTTTATCTTGTCCCCTGCTTCGTTTCCCGGACTATTTGACACCACCCATCCATAATAACTTGAACTCAGGCAGTTCTTTTTACTGGGGCTTCCTGGTCACATTTACCAGGAGCTCTTTGTTTCTAAGGGGCTTCCCAGGTGGCGCGAATTCGTAAAGAACCCGCCTGCCAAAGCAAGACATGTAAGAGACTCAGGTTCCAATCCCTGGATGTAGAAGACCCCCTGGAGGAGGGCATGGCAACCCACTCCAATATTCTTGCCTGGAGAAGCCCATGGACAGTAGAGCCTGGCAAGCTATGTTTCTATTTCAGTTCTAGCATTTAAGACAGAAGGAGGAGAATGTGCGTCCTCCTGCCTAGACTTCTGACCTCTTTCCAGAGAACTTCGTCTTCTTTGTCTTTTTATCATTCTCGATGTATCATTAATAGGTGTTCCAAAAGTATTAGTATTTTAATTCAACTTAAGGATCCAAACCTGTATGTATTTTTTACTACTTACGTATTTATTTTTAAATTTGCGGTTGCTCTTTCTTGCTGTGTGCTGGCTTTCTCTAGTTGGGTGAGATGGGGCTGCTCTTCATTGCCTTGCACAGGCTTCTCATTGACGTGGCTTCTCGCGGTGTGGAGCGCAGGCTCTAGGCACTTGGGCTTCAGTAGCTGCAGCAGGTGGGCCTCAGTAGTTGTGGCCCGTGGGCTTTAGTTGCCCATGGAATGTAAAAATCTTCCCAGACCAGGGCTTGAACCCATACTCCCTGCATCGGCAGGCAGATTCGAGTTCACTGTACCACCAGGCAAGTCCAGACCTGTGTGTATTTTTACCAGAAACTACTGGGACAGTTGCCTTAAATTGCCATTCTTTAATGGTATTGTCCTTTATGTAAATGCCAAATCTCCCCATACAGTTTGAGAGAATTCCAGTATTTTTCTTCCCCTTCCATGCTGGTCCAAAATTGGTGCTTTGAGAGTTAAGGCCTCAGCATCTATTCTGTAGTAGTTCATGGGCTGGAAGGGGGAAAAATTTTTTTTAGGCTGAGAAAAGAATTTCAGCTTGAAAAAAGGAGTGTAACATCATGCCTGATTGGGTAGTAGAGTTTGAAATTTCCTTTTAACTGCAACAATGTAAGAAAAATCTGTGGGAATGTAAGTGTATCTATCCTCTGGTTTACAATGAGGACTGTGGCAGCTTTTGCTCTTTAAGGTGGCAAATTTGTTGACATTCCTCCCATCAAAAAAGTGAGGTCCAGGGCTTCCCTGGTGGTCCGGTGGTTAAGAATCCACGTGCCAAACATAGGAAACAGTCTTGTGGACACAGTGGGGGAAGGAAAGACTAAGACAAATTGAGAGAATAGCATGGAAACATATACATCACTGTATGTAAAACAGATAGCAAGTGAGAATTTGCTGTGTGAAACAGGGAGCCCAACCCAGTGTTCTGTGACAACCTAGAAGGATGGGATGGGGAGGGAGATGGGACGGGGTGTTCAGGAGGGAGGAGACATACGTGTAGGTGTGGCTGATTTGTGTTGATGTGTGGCAGAGGCCAACGCAATATTGTAGGGCAGTTGTCCTCCAATAATTGTATTTTGTTCTATACGTCTCAATATTGTACAGTTATAATCTTTAATAATTTTTTTTAAAGAATAAATACAAAAAAAAAAAATCCACCTGCCAATGCAGGGGACATGGGTTTGATCCCTGGTCTGGGAAAATACCACATGCTGAGAGGCAACTAATACAACTAAGCCCACAGGCCACAACTGCTGAGCCCACCTGCCTAGAGCCCGTGCTCTACAAAAAGAGAAGCCACCACGGTAAGCCCCGCGCTGCAACTAGAAACTAGCCCCTGCCGGCACAATGAGAGGAAGCCCTTGTGCAGCAGTGAAGACCCAGTGCAACCAAAAATAAAAACTGAGGTCCACGTTCCCTTCCCTGAACCTGGCTGGGCTTCTGACTGCTTTGGCCAGTAGACTATACAAATGGCACTACGTGACTTCCGAGGTTAGGTCCCAGAAAGACAGGCAGCTTATCCTTGGCCTCTTGGAATTCTCCCTCTCCAGAGAACCACTTTCAAATTGTTTCAAGAGGGACTCTCCTGGTGGTCCAGTGGCTAAGACTCCCCTGCTCCCAATGCTGGGGGCCCAGGTTCGATCCCTGGTCAGAGAACTGGATCCCACATGCCACAGCTAAGACCCAAAACAGCCCAATAAATAAATATATATATTTTTAAATTGTTTCAAGGAACACACGTTTAGGCTAAAAGAGAAGGTGTTATTTACTGGAAAGAATGATTAATACGAGGCCAAAATTCTCAGGCTTCAAGGCAGATTAACTGCCGACCAGCAGAAATACAATGTGACTAGAGATGTAATATTAATATTCTAGTAGTTATATCAAGAAGTAAGAAGAAATAGCACATCTCAAAACTAGCTACATCTCAAGCGTTCAGTGACTAATTCTGGCTAGTGGCTACTGCATTGGACAGCACAGGTCTGGACACAGTCTTTACCTGTTTTACCGGCACATGGAATTCACTGGGATGAATAGTCCAGAAGCCCACTAAGTTTTTGCAGCTGATATATTGCCAAAGACACTCCAAATCTGGCTGTAACTACTTCCAGCTGTTCAACACTTAAATCTCTAATTTGCAACTCCCACCAATAAGGACACAGCAACAAACCATGCAGCTCCCAAGAAAGACATACCCACCCATACATAGCAGCATGGCACAGTATGCCAGTGAAAGACAATGAACAACCATGTTACTCCTGGAGATCAGAACCAGAGGCTGCCAGACTAACAAACTTACTCCATCTGCCAAGGTAGGGCACCCTCACTAATCCTGCCAGGCAGGATGGTGAAGTGTTTGCAGAAATGGCTGCAAAAATGTGCACCCCCCATCCCAAGTATTCATGACCCTTATGTAGACCCCTTCCTACACATGGGGCTTGACCATATGGTTGCTTTGACTGATGAGACAATAGCAAACACAACATAGAGATTTGGAAAGTGCTTATTGCTTATCCTCTTTCTTTCTGCTTCTGGAAACTCTGAGACCACCGTCTTGTGATTGAGTGGGAGCTGGACTACTAGATGAGAAGAGATATGGCCCAGCTAGCCTCATCACTCTCTGCAAAACTCAACCAACTGCAAGCTGTACACGAGGCCATAGCCTGCCGGTTGATCCTGGGGCCACAGGTAAGCCCCGCTGAGCCCAGCCCACATGGCCAAGGCACGTGAACAGCAGATGGCTGCCGCTGTGTGTCACTAAGTCTTGTTACGCGGCAAAACTAAGACACACGGGGTGTGGCATGTGCTCAGGAGTGGGGTCTACTGCATATTTTCTCATCTTTTTTTTAAAGGCGAGAGCAAGATTCCTACATGTATATTTTCTGTATTCATGTCTTTATTTGTGAATTTTACTGATTTATTTCGGCTGGGCTGTATCCTGGTGGTGGGTGCACACAGGCCTCTCTAGTTGTAGCATGTGGGCTTAGTTGTCCTTGGCCTGTGGGATTCTAGTTCCCTGACCAGTGATAGGACCCATGTCCCCTGCATTGGAAGGTGGATTCTCAACCACTGGACCGCCAGGGAAGTCCCATATTTCCTTTCCTGAATGGAAGTACTATTGTACTTACGCTTCCTTTTCTGGCTTTGTCTTTTGCAGGGCTTCTCAAACTCCAGGATGCATCAGAGTCACAGGGAGATACACAGTGGTAGATCCAACCCAGAGCTTCTTTCTTTTTGCACCAACAGGTCTTTTTATTTAAATTAATTGCATTTACATTTTAACTTAAATTCTTTTTTGTACATGCACTCTATGTTTCACATTGTCATTTTTTGAATATCTAGCATTTGTTTCACCCTGCTAGATGCTGGAGGAGATTTTTTAAAAAAGAACTTATTTCATTCTTAACATCAACAGACTTACCAATAGGGGATATAAGGTAAATATTATATTTACTTAAATATTACACATTGCTGTCACTTTTAAACAAAGGGCCAGTACAATTCTAAACACCAAATACATTAAATCAATTTTCACACAATCCCTTTAAGGGACTATACTGTTAGTTTCTACTTTTGCTGGTGATGAAAATGAGGCATGGAGATTTTAACTTGCTTAAAGTCCCATAGCTAATGTGTGGCGGCGCTAAGATTGAAATCCAGGCACTCGAAAATCAAACCTCAAGTTTCTAACCATTTTATTGTACTGCTACTGAGAAAGAACAGGCTGCTTAATATACAGAGTTCTAAAGTTAGCACTTATGTCTCAGGAAACACTATCCTTTTTTTCTTTTTTTGCTTAGGAAAGTAATAACACAAAAGAGAAGATGGCTTTCCCTATAGTTTGAGGCCCCAAACCTTTAAAATTACATTGTACCAGCAATTTCACAGATATAACCCAGATTTTCTGACTTCATAGCTTTGGGATGTTGCCCAGTCAGTAATTTTCACATCCAACGAGTTCTGTGGTGACACTGCTGTTGCTGGAGTAAGAACTGCACTTTGAGAAACATCGGTCTACTGGATGTGTTGGAGACAGTTAGCTTGCCTTGAAACTCCAGGATTCTGGTCCACGAGGAACCATTTCAGTTCTGAAAGAGAAGACTGCATAGTCCCAGAGGTCCTGGACGCAGAGGAGCTGGAGGGCAGAGCTGCATAATCTTGGGGTTGTCTTCCTTTGAGGGACAGATGAGATTTCATGTAAATGAGCTCTGTGTGTGTGTGTTCAGTTGTGTCTGACTCTTTGCGACATCCTGGACTGTAGTCCGCCAGTCCATGGAATTTTCCAAGCAAGAATACTGGAGTGGGTAGCTGTTTCCTACTGCAGGGGATCTTCCCAACCCAGGGATTGAACCCGTGTCTCTTGCATCTCCTGCATTGGCAGGCAAAGATTCTTTACCACTATCACCATTTGGGAAGCCCTGTAAATGAATTCTACATATTTTTAATTGTTTATAATGGAATAAACGTTTGTTGCAGTTGAGTGGGCCACGGCGGAGGGCGTGAACTGTCTACCCAAAGCCCATTTCCTTTCCTTTCTACTTTGTCTAGAGAGCCCACCCACCACCACAGCGGCTAAAAATGCCAGGTACTCAGCCGCACTTGCCACCCAGGCATTAGCATAGTGCCCCATTCCCACCAGGGTACCTGAAGGGAATGCTGCTGAGGCAGAGGAAGTGTGGAGGTGGAATTCTCGGAAAGACATTCCTCCCTGATAAGGGAGACATATGAGGAGAATCCTGAGAACTCTGCTGGGGCTCTTGGATAATTTTACCCTAACAGTGGAAGTGGTAAGTCTGGCCAACAAAAGCTTGGAACACAGGGGCAGTCAGAGTCCTGAAGGTGGCGGCAGAAGGCAGCAACCTGGAGTGACTTGTGATCTACCTCCTAGGAATACCCAAAAGGTGCGTGAGCTGGATGAAGAAGAGGAGAAGGATGTTGTCAGAGAATCTCTCTGGTAGGCAGAAGTGACAAAATGGTTTGCATTCATGTTAACAGGCTCTCACTTGTATTAGGAAAATCAAGGTTACAGAAAACCTACTTATAATTGAAACTATGTAAGAAAGCGCTGTATAAACTGGAAGACATTACATAAAGTAAAAAGCTTTTGTGAGATGAGCCAACATCTTACGATTAGTGTGGAGATTTTTATGTTAAGTTCATCTGAAACCATGGGAGAAACAGAAGGAAGCTACAATAGGATCTCTTCAACTTGGCATGGCTCAGGAAAGTATTAGAAAGAATGACCTCCTGCTTAACGTGCTGTGACATATTACCAGGAGAGGCTGAGGTGTACTTTAAAAGGAAAGGCATCTTTTCTCACTATGAGTGTAAGTGAAATGCTGGCAGGCAGTAGAAAAATAGAATAAACTAGCTGAACACTTTAAATGCTAATATTCGATCAGTTTGCATGATCCAATCCCCATTATGATCATAGCTGCTTCAACCATAGCTGTAGAGATAAAAAGATTATGATATGGTCAGAGGTGAGATCAGTCCATTTACTATTTCTATTTCATTCTAGTATGGAATGAATGTATAACAATGGGTAAAAACAAACCAGCCAACCTTCTGTTTGGAGTGTTACATCTGTAGGAAGTAAAGCAAGTAACAACCTATACAGAATTATGTACAACATTAATTTAAAAAGAAACTACAGAGAAGCACCAATCCCACGCCTGGGCATATATCCAGAGAAAACCATAGTTCAAAAAGATACATGAACCCCAATGTTCCTTGCAGCACTATGTACAATAGCCAGGACATGGAAGCAACATAAATGTCCATCAGCAGTGGAATGGATAAGGAAGATGTTGTAAGTATATACAATGGAATATTACTCAGCCAGAAAGAGGAATAAAATTGTGTCATTTGCAGAAATGTGGATGGAATAGAGACTGTCACACAGAGTGAAGTAACTCAGAAAAGGAAAAACAAATATCATATGTCAATGCATATGTGGGATCTAGAAAAGTGGTATAGTTGATCTTAATTTGCAAAGCTGAAAGAGAGGCACAGAGGTAGAGAACAAACACATGGAATACCAAGAGAGAAGCGGGGGTGGAACTGGGAGACTGGGATGGACATGTATATACTCGACTATGTATACAACAGATAACTAATGAGAACCTACTGTATAGCACAGGGAACTCAGTGCTTTGTGGGGACCTAAATGGGGAGGAAATTCAAAGCAGATACACGTATACATGTGGCTGATTCACTTTGTTGTACAGCAGAAACTGACATAGCAGTGTAAAGCAACTATACTCCAATAAGAAAAAGAGAAAATTATATGAAATTCAAAAATGAATAAATAAATAAAAACTATGAGAGACAAATTTTCCATATGCAGACTTCCAGGTAACTAGGGAATTATTCCTGCCTTCTATGAGGTGGAGTTTAACTTCTCACCACTTGAGTGTAGGCTATATTTGGTAACTCGACTCCAAAGAATACAGTATGGAAAGAGGAAGCAAAAACTTTCCGGTGGAAAAACCTGGCAGACACCGCCTTAGCTCGGTGATACAAATAAGCATTATCAGTCCTCTTGAGAGTATGAACCTTGATCCTATGGGATGAAAACGGTGTTTCACTTCCGTTGTCTTTCTCCCCAGAATCCATAGCTCCAGTCTAACCAGGCGGAAAAAAACAAATTGAGAGACATTCTACAAAACACCTGACCAGTATTTCTCAAAACTTTCAAGGTCATCAAAACAAAAAAGTCTGAGAAACTGTCACAAACCAGAAGAGCATAAGGAGACATAATAATTATAAGTAATGTGGTATCTGATGGGATCCTGGAACAGCAAAAGGACAATAGAAATCTCAATAAACCATGGACTTTGGCTAATAGTACGCATCAGTGCTGGTTCTTCAGTTTTGACAATTGTACCATACTATCTACCATAGTATTAATAATGTAATATGTTAACAGTAGTAGAAATAGGATACAGGGTATATAGGAAAGTCTGTACTATCTTGGCAACTTCTCAGCCAATTGAAAACTATTCTAAAATGTTTATTTACAGTAAAGAAGGACCATGGGGATTTTAAAATATTTCTAACATTAAGTATAAAAACTAATATAAGTTACCTAATACACTGCTTTCAGAAATATCAACATTTACCCTATCTTATTCTTTACAAGGAAAATTTTATAGAGTTTAAGCCCTTGTGAACCCTTTCATCCCTTCTAAGATTTTTCTTTTTCTACATGTTTCAGTTCAGTTCAATTCAGTCACTCAGTCGTGTCTGACTCTTTGTGACCCCATGAACTGCAGCACCCCAGGCCTCCCTGTCCATCACCAACTCCTGGAGTCCACCCAAACTCATGTCCATCGAGTCAGTGATGCCACATCTATACACGACCACTGGAAAAACCATAGCCTTGACTAGACGGACCTTTGTTGACAAAATAATGTCTCTGCTTTTTAATATGCTGTCTAGGTTGGTCATAACTTTCATTCCAAGGAGTAAGCGTCTTTTAATTTCATGGCTACAATTACCACCTGCAGTGATTTTGGAGCCCAAAAAAATAAAGTCAGCCACTGTTTCCCCATCTATTTGCCATGAAGTGATGGGACCAGATGCCATGATCTTAGTTTTCTGAATGTTGAGCTTTAGGCCAACTTTTTCACTCTCCTCTTTCACTTTCATCAAGAGGCCCTTTAGTTCTTCTTCACTTTCTGCCATAAGGGTGGTGTTATCTGCATATCTGAGGTTACTGATATTTCTCCCGCAATCTTGATTCCAGCTTGTGCTTCCTCCAGCCCAGCGTTTCTCATGATGTACTCTGCATAGAAGTTAAATAAGCAGGGTGACAATATACAGCCTTGACGTACTCCTTTTCCTATTTGGAACCAGTCTGTTGTTCCATGTCCAGTTCTAACTGTTGCTTCCTGACCTGCATACAGGTTTCTCAAGAGAGGCAGGTGAGGTGGTCTGGTATTCCCATCTCTTGAAGAATTTTCCACAGTTTATTGTGATCCACACAGTCAAAGGCTTTGGCATAGTCAATAAAGCAGAAATAGATGTTTTTCTGGAACTCTCTTGCTTTTTCATTGATCCAGCAGATGTTGGCAATTTGATCTCTGGTTCCTCTGCCTTTTCTAAAACCAGCTTGAACATCTGGAAGTTCCCAGTTCACATATTGCTGAAGCCTGGCTTGGAGAATTTTCAGCATTACTTTACTAGCGTATGAGATGAGTGCAATTGTGCGGCAGCTTGAGCATTCTTTGGCATTGCCTTTCTTTGGGATTGGAATGAAAATAATCAGTGCAGTTCAGTTGAGTCGCTCAGTCGTGTCCAACTCTTTGCAACCCTATGAACTGCAGCACACCAGGCCTCCCTGTCCATCATCAACTCCCAGAGTTTACCCAAACTCATGTCCATTGAGTTGGTGATGCCATCCAATCATCTCATCCTCTGTTATCCCCTTCTCCTCCCGCCTTCAATCTTTCCCAGCATCAGGGTCTTTTCCAATGAGTCAGTTCTTCACATCAGGTGGCCAAAGTATTGGAGTTTCAGTTTCAACATCAGTCCTTCCAATGAACACTCAGGACTGATCTCCTTTAGGATGGAGTGGTTGGATCTCCTTGCAGTCCAAGGGACTCTCAAAAGTCTTCTCCAATAATGCTTCTCTTCAAAAGCATCAATTGTTAAGTGCTCAGCCTTCTTTTATAGTCCAACTCTCGCATCCATACATGACTACTGGAAAAACCATAGCCTTGACTAGATGGACCTTTGTTGGCAAAGTAATGTCTATTGAAAAAGGTCTACATGAACAGTATGAAAAGGCAAAAAGATAGGACACTGAAGGATGAACTCCCCTGGTCAGTAGGTGCCCAACATGCTACCGGAGATCAGTGGAGAAATAACTCCAGAAAGAATGAAGAGACGGAGTCAAAGCAAAAACAATAACCAGTTCTGGATGTGACTGGTGATGGAAGCAAGGTCCGATGCTGTAAAGGCTAGTATTACATAGGAACCTGGAATGTCAGGTCCATGAATCAAGGCAAACTGGAAGTGGTCAAACAGGAGATGGCAAGAGTGAATGTTGACATTTTAGGAATCAGCGAACTAAAATGGCCTGGAATGTGTGAATTTAATTCAGATGACCATTACATCTACTACTGTGGGCAAGAATCCCTTAGAAGAAATGGAGTAGCCATCATAGTCAACAAGAGTCCAAAATGCAGTACTTAGATGCAATCTCAAAAGCGAAAGAATGATCTCTGTTCGTTTCCAAGGCAAACCATTCAATATCATGGTAATCCAAGTCTATGCCCCGACCAGTAATGCTGAAGAAGCTGAAGTTGAACAGTTCTATGAAGACCTAAAAGACCTTTTAGAACTAACACCCAAAAAAGATGTCCTTTTCATTATAGGGGACTGGAATGCAAAAGTAGGAAGTCAAGAAACACCTGGAGTAACAAGCAAATTTGGCCTTGGAATACAGAATGAGGCAGAGCAAAGGCTCATAGAGTTTTGCCAAGAGAATACATTGATCATAACAAACACCCTCTTCTAACAACACAAGAGAAGACTCTACACATGGACATCACCAGATGGTCGACACGGAAATCAGATGGATTATATTCTTTGCAGCCAAAGATGCAGAAGCTCTATACAGTCAGCAAAAACAAGAAGTGAATAAATAATATAGATATACAAATGGACATTATCTTCTGCATATTTATAAAGTTTGTGTGCATAATATCATATTGTATACCGCTTTCTGTATGTATGTATCTTTGTCGTTCTAGATAATTCATTTTAACTGCTTATTGATACTGTTGTAGTTGTTTAGTCGCTGAGTCACGTCGACTCTTTCGCAACCCCATGAACTGTCACCCTCCAGGCTACTCTGTCCATGGGATTTCCCAGGCAACAATACTGGAGGGGATTGCCATTTCCTACTCCAGGGGATCTTCCCGACCCAGGGACTGAACCCATGTCACCTGTATTGGAGGCAGATTCTTTACCACTGAGCCACTTGGGAAGCCCCAAGACCATGTTATAATTTATCTCTATTAAACATTTAGAATTTGGGGCTTGTTTTGGGGTTTTCATTTTTGCTATTACAGAGTTCCACAAAAGTCTTGTATACATCTTCTTGAGTACATATGTGAGAATATCTTGTCTGTATCTGAGTTAAGTTTGATCACCTTCACCTGCATTACATATTGCCAAATGACTTTCCAAGGAGCTAATACTCCCACCAGAAATCTAAGAGAATTCCCAGTACTCTGCATTTTACTGTACTTGATATTAGCACACTGTTGAAATGTTATCAGTATGGTTAATAGGAAATGATATCTTGTTTTAAAAGAGAATCCATATTTCCCTGAAAGACTTTATTATTAACTCTTAGGTTCCCATGTCAGTGTACTGGATTTTACAAGCTTGCCCTTTTTCTTCTCCCGCTTTAGATTAGATTTTTCTAATTGTTTAATAGAATTTTTTTAAATGAATCTTCCTTATGGTAAAATGTATTACAATTATCTTTGGTCTATAGCTTGTTTTTGTTTTACTTTGGTTATGATTGAATCTGTGCCCCCTAGAGTGGAAGCGCAGTGTCTTAACCACTGGACTGCCAGGCAACTCCCAGTATAGAACTTTAAAACAATACTTTAATATATATATGTTACTTAATAATTTACTTATTTGGCTGCACAGAGCCTTAGGTGCAGCATGCGGGACCTAGTTCCTAGTTCTCTAGGGATCGAACCTGGGCACCCTTCATTGGGAGCCCAGAGTCTTAGCCAATGGACCACCAGGGAAGTCCCTAAAATAGTACTTTTTAAAGGGAAAACACACTCAAATATTTAGGGATGAAATGGTATGCCTGAAATTTGCTTCATAATAACCCACTGGAGGGTGGGGTAGGAAGACGGTAGAGGTAAATCTGAAACAATATTGGCTGAGGTCATAATAGGAGTTGGGTGGTGGGAATACGCAGCTTGAGTCTACTTTTGTACATAGTTTAAAATGTCCATAATCAAACATTTTTAAGTACAGAGAAAATTTCTTATTTCTGCAGAAGATCATAGCTTTGTAATTTTATCTTTTTCTATTTTATCTAATATTGATATGTATGCAAGAGAAAGAATATTTTAAAATATGAACCTACAAAGCAATTTTTTTTTAAATTGCTAAAAAGTCTTATAATTACCGTAGTTAAAAACTTGGAAATATTGTCTACCCAGAAACCCAAGGAAATCAACTAAAATACTATCATTCACTCATTCATTCATTCAAACACACTGAATTAATGTAACATGAAAGGCACTAATACGGTGTTTGAAAAAGGTCTCTCTTGTCTTATAGCAATAGTTGATCAAAGAAAAAGCCATTCTGTTACAGCAAAACATAAGTAGACATAAACCTAACAAGAAACATGTAAGATTTATATGAAGAAACTGTAATCATAAATAATAGTTACCTATTCCCAGATGAGAAGACTCAATATCAATACTCCAAAAATTAATCCAGAAAGATTAATGCAGTCTATTTTCTAAATCTTGACTGATTCTAAAGTTTAAATGAAGATTGGATGTTCTCAGTTGTTAAGTTTTGTCTGACTCTTTTGTGACCTCATGGACTGCAGCCCACCAGGATCCTCTGTCCATGGGATTTTCCAGGCAAGAATACTGGAGTGGGTTGCCATTTCCTCATCTAGGGGATCTTCCTGACCCAGCAATCGAACCTGAGTCTTCTGTATCTCCTGCATTGGCAAGCGGGTTCTTTACCACTGTGCCACCTGGGCTTCTTGAATGTTCAAGGAAAGTAAAAAAAAAAAAGTTTTTCACTGTTTAAACGAAATAAGATAAACACTTCATAATGCACCAAAAGAAAATGAATGTATTTAAAAGTTAAAATTTAGAGAAAAAATGAAGAAAAGAGAGTCGCACAGATCAAGATTGATAGATTATGGCCCTCAAAACAATTAAAAATGCAAGAAACCATATTTACAAGTTGAAAATTTTAGAAGTTACGATAATATACTTCTAGTATATTTAATAGACAATTAAATATACTAGTATATTTAATAGACAATTAAATATACTAGTATATTTAATAGTATATTTATCTAGTATATTTAATAGAAATGAAATAGCCAGATCATAAAAAGAGCCCTACCAGTCAACAACAAAAAAATGATAACCTAATGGAAAAAATAAGTAACATTTAAAAAATGACTACCAAGTTTTTGAAAACTTACCAGAAATCAAGAAGCTGCAACTTTAGCAATAACAAATAAAAGGAACCTAAATGATACATAGATACTCAGTTATCCCTTGATAACTGAGGACCACAAGTTACAGGATCATCAAAGCCCCAAACTCTTGAGGGTGATTTGTCCTGTTATGTGAAAGATTTGTCATATGCACACTGGGAACAGAATTCTTTCCTTAGCTGCAAGGACCAGTTAAACCTATAACTTATACTGATCAATCTTTCCTGTCACATAGAGAACACACTTGAGAAAGAAGCCAAGACACAGCTAGCAGACTGGGCATGCGAGGGAAAGGGGTGGGGAAAAGGTGAGAAGGAAGGAGAAAGGCAGGGGCTAGAATAATTCTAATTATGCACTTGGATCCAGCTCCATCACTGGACGTTTAAATAAGCCACTGGCTTCCCTCTGCTTCCTTTCTAACCTTTTCTCAACCCTCTGTCATCAGGCTTCCACTCCTAGTCTACTGAATCAGTTTGGTAATGGTTACCAGTAAGTGTCCAACTGTAATATTCAATGGCTTTTTCAGTCATCTCAATTACATGGCATTTATACTTCACATCTTGAAATTTCACATCTCTTTCTCTTGCTTTTGTCAGGACATTTAATACCAGTATTGTTTGGGAAGTCCTTTTCCTCTGCCTTTTTTGTATTTTCAAGAATTGTTTTTTATTTACAAGTATAGAGAATTATACCTATGTACCTATCTAACCACCTATTTCTGCTTCAGAACTTTAAAGACACAGATATATTTGAAGACCCTCTATATACATCCCTTTTTATTTACCTCCCTTCCTCCTTCCCCAAAGACAGTTATTTAAAACATATCTACTATCTTGCAGCTGGTATCATTCCCAAGTGTACTGGTACATTTTTATATTTTTATTAAAGTATAAAAGGATCCAAAAGCAATATATAGTCATATTAAAACTATAAGTAAAAAGTATCAAACATGTCCCTTTAACTTGCTCTTTAAAAATTTCTTTTGACATATAAGACCTGTTTCAGTTCATTCAAGTGATATATAGTATTCCATCACAAAACTTACTATAATTATTTTTTGATGGACATTGTTTTCATCTCATTGTTAAAAAAAAAAAAAAATGCAATATTCTTATAGCCTCCATGAATCAAGTCCCAGGATATGTAACCTAGAAGTAGAATTACGAATTTGCAAAGCATGCTCATCACTCTCTAAATGCAGCAAATTGCTCTCCAAAAAATGGTCTCATCAATTTATACTCCCATAGCAATATATAAGAACTTTTGTTTCATCCCATCCTTGCCAGAACAATATAGTATTCGCATATAAGCTGTGCATGATGTGCTGTGCTTAGATGTTCAGTTGTATCCAACTTTGCCACCCCATAAACTGTAGCCGGCCATGGGGATTCTCCAGGTAAGAATACTGGAGTGGGTTGCCATGCCCTCCTCCAGGGGATCTTCCCAACCCAGGGACTGAATCCAGGTCTCCCACATTGCAGGTGGATTCTTTACTGTCTGAGCCACCAAGGAAATCCATAAGCTACGCATACCCTCCTGTATACTTTTTTCTCCCATATACTTAATTTCTAAATTACATATAAAACCTTATACAATATAAATCCTATGTAAATAGTTGCCAGTGCGCTGCAAACTGAAGTTTTGCCTTTTGAAATTTTCCGGAACATTTTTCTTTCCCCGAGTATTTTAGATTGCAGATGCCGATGCAGAACCCAAGGATACAAAGGACCAACTGTACTGATATATTTTCTTCCCGCCCCTAAAAGCCTGACATTTTCTAGGCTTCTGTACTTATCCCTCCTATCTTCTGTAATCAATTTCTAATCTTATTCACTCATGACTTCTCAAGTTACTGACCAGATAGGCCTCACAGGCATCCTAAAATCTTCCCCTCATTCTCACATCTAGTCAAGATACCAGCTCCTACCCACTTGACTTCTTTAAAATCATATATACCTGCACCATCGCTGCTACATCAAATTATCACAAACTTACTGTTTCAGAACACTACACGTTTACTCTTTTACAGTTCTAGAGGTCAGAAGCCTGAAATGTGTCTTATAATCAAGGTGTTGCCTGGACTGGTTCCTTCTGGAGGATCCAGAAAATAATCTTTCCCCTGCCTCTTCCAACTTCCAGAGGCCGCTGGCATTTCTTGGCACATGGACACATCACTTTCATCTTCCATTGTCACACTTCCCACTACTGTCGAATCCCTGCATTCTTGTGATTATATTGGGCCCACCTGGACAGTTCATGGCCCACCTCATTTCAAAATCTTCAATCACATCTGCAAAACCCCCTTTGCTGTATAAATAACTTTCACAGGTTCTGGGGATTAGGATGTGGACATCTTTATTCATCCTCTCACTGTTTTAACTGCTGCTCCCTTAATTCCAAATACCTTTCTCACTTGGCCAATTCCCAAACTATTTACAAAGCCACCAGGTTTGTTCTCATTTCCCAATCTAACCATAATCCTCTGCTTAAGACTTTCAGTGGCTCTCCATTCCCTACAGAATCAAGTGAAGTCATTTCTTTAGCATACAGTTGGTCATGATTTGATTGTAAAACAAATCCTACTAGCTTTTCTCTAGTACTCTACTGAAACCTGTACTCCACCCATTCCAAACTATTATACTGAATTTGCACATGGTCATGCCTCTTTGCCTTTATTTGCACTCTTTGTCACTTTGCTGCCCATTCTTCCTTCACCTACCTAGCCAACACATATTTATCAAGACTCCATCTGGAAGTTTATGTATTCCTCCACCAGGAGGGTTGACCATTATCTTGGTGTATACCTAATATCATCAAAACATTCATATTTTTTTAGCACTATTTTGGTTTATAATGCTGGCCTCTCAATTTACTAAGGGTAGAATTTTCTTAATTTTAGCATCCTGTGCACCTAGTATCTTGGCTTACAGTAGACATGTAAGATCAGAATGGTCATAAATGGAACAATTGAGGTCATGGAGCTACCGTGTATTTTCTCAAGATTTGAATACTGATAAAATATGGCATGCTACACAAATAGCCATATGTCCACAAGAAAATAAGATAGCGGTAAGATACAATGTTTAAAAAATTTAGTCTAAGTTAATCTGGAAACTTGATGAGTATTTGCTATTACCCCCTAATTTTTTTTTGATGAGTACACAAGCTGAAAGAATTATAATCTTCACATGTACCTTTTAAGGGCTTCCCAAGTGGTACTAGTAGTAAAGAACCCACCTGCCAATGCATAAGACACAAGAGATGCAGGTTTGATCCCTGGGTCAGGAAAATTCCCTGGAGTAAGAAATGGCAACCCACTCCAGTATTCCTGCCTGGAAAATTCCATGGACAGAGGAGCCTAGTGGGCTACAGTCCATGGGGCCAGAGTCACACACCACTGAGTGACTAAACACATACACAAGGATCTTCACATAGAAAAATGGCAAGTTGATAAGAAAACATTTGTTTTACAGTAATAACCCTTAACAACAAGCTTAATGCTTTTAATTCCTCCCCAGTCTATTGGTGAGGACTGAAAACATTACAACTTGAATGAAGTCATCTAAGTGCTTAGCACAGTAGTTGCTTAGCACATGAGACTGTCCAGGTTGGAGAGAGGATGATGATTAGGATTAAGGTAGCAACAATTAAGAAACAGAGGCAGATACAAACTAATTTTTAGCCCCATTCCTCAGTAAGCTTAAAAAAAAAAAAAAGTTATCCAAGGAAAGCCACCCTAATGCTAAACAATCTTTTATAAGGAATTTTAGTATTTAACTGTGCAGCTCCCCCACCCCCGCCATCTTGCCATTTTTAGGATTACCAGAAATCCTGCAAAAATAAGCATAACCATTTCAAAACTATACTCATATTTTCCTCCCCACAAAAGGTTCTTTACCAATGTATTCAATCATGGTGAATGCCACAAACTTCAATTCAGTTTCAAAGCTACAAAAGTGTGAGTCATTTCCTATGCCTTCCCCTTGCCCTCTGTATCTAATCCATTCAAGTGTTTATACCCAAATGTTTCTCAAATCTACCATGTTGCTCCAACTGTATCATCACCAGGTAAATTCTAACTGGTCTCATCTGTTCTCCACAATGCACAAATTTTAAGTCCTAGGTGTCTGGCTCTTACCTCCTTCTCCAGCCTCAGCTTGGAAGATGGAACAAGGTCCTCCATACTGTGTATCTGTAGGGCCCTACAATTCTTCCAATGCATTATAAAGTGGTAATGTACAGGTTATGCCTTCATTTCCAACACTCTCCTCCTGGCTCACTGCTACTCCCATCATCTGTCCTCTGCTTCTCAGAAAAGACTCCTCTTTCCAGGCAAGAATACTAGAGTGGGTTGCCATTCCCTTCTCCAGGGATCAGACCCGGCGACTCTTGCATTGCAGGCAGATTCTTTATCATCGGAGGCACCAGAGATGCATTCAATTCCCATACCGTCTCCCACTCCAGCTGCATGGATTCTGCCATGATTCTGCATGGATTTACCATCTGAGGCACCAGGGATACATTCAATTCCTATACCATCTCCCACTCCAGCTGCATGGATTCTGCTTGATTCTGCATGGATACCAGCTTGCACATTTACTGCTGGTCTAATTTTGCGATTACTTATGACTATCTAATGCTAAGGACCATAATGGTTGGAATCCAACCTATTTTTTTCTGCATAGCACACTGCCTGGAAGTGTAAATACTGGTAATACTGGACATACTGGCTAAATGAACACCCCACTCATGATTCCCTTCAATGCTGTCAATACCCTGAGTTTTGACATGTTGAGGTCATAGTTATTTGTATAGGCAGAATTTGGAATGTGAAACAGCTAAAATAGAACTTAAGACAAATAACAGCCTACATAAGGGTATAGGGAGGCTGAGGTTCTACCACTATCATTAAGTGTGATACAGTAGATACACAAAGGAAACACAAGAGAAGTATAGGGGCTTCATAGATCTGCAGAACAGCGACCAAAATGAATGTAAAAAAAACAACTTTTAGGAAGCTTGTTCCTTCCTACAACACCAGATGATGATGAAGGCCCATATTTAGGAGCATTATGAAAAAAGTAAAAACATCTCAATTCCTTTAAACCCTCATACCAACTAAAGACATCCATGATAGTTTTCATGCCAAAGATTTTAAAGGAAACTCACAACCCTTTAGTAGTAAACGTTAAAACTTTTTATAAAAACTTCTACGCATAAAATTGAAATTTAAACTTGGGAGACATACAATACTCCGTTAACATTTTCTAACAAGGCATATATAAGGTTATCTCAGTGATGAGAATCTTTCGACAAAGCCACTTTTAAAACAACTGAAAAGCCTACATAATTAAGTTTATCAACTGGGCATTAGTTCACCAAAAATAATACACAATTATACTGTGTTCCTGATATGGTAAAGAAGAAAATTAAGTTATGCATCTCCTCTCTTGACCAAATAAACTCAAAACACCTGATAGGAAGGCCCTAATGCTTTGTCAACCTGTTACCCCTATAAATCTGGATGATTTTGCTGATAACAGCTAACTTCATTAAGATAAATGTTCATTAGCAAAATAAAGGTTTTAGCTCTTGCAAGGACAATATTACTGAGCTAAGTAACTATCAAAGTGAATGTTCACATTAAATTTTACCATTATGTACATTATTTATAAACATACAACACATAACTTGGTTGAATAAAAATTTCTGAATATATGATTAGAATATTTAATTTGAAATTAGCCTATATTTAAAAGACCTTGATTTCTACTATTAAAAAGTTTATTATAGCTAGACAATTCAAGAACTGTGGCATACACTTAAGGGCTTTATAGCAATACTATATTAAATAAAAGTTGAGCTACCACATTAATTTAGATATCAGCTATTTGAAAAAGTCACAGATTATTCAGTTTTTCCATTTTTGCCATTATCATAGATTAAAAAAAAAATTAAGACTCATATTGTTTGTACTCAAAGCAAAGAGGTGGTTGAAAAAGTAAAGGTAACCAAGGCTTTCTCTTCAAAACAGAAGTTTAAAGGTCCAGAGCCTACATACTCAAGTCAGGTCATTATCTGACCCATGAAGGCAAAACTCTAAAGATATATATTGCCTTATGATTTTTCTCCCCTTCAATAACTGCTTCTGACACTAAAAGAATAAAACCCCAGAATCACAGAGCTGAATCTTCTAGCTTTTTACTCTCTCACTTTGCAGATGAAGTATCACACAATCCACTTCAAGCCCCACCCCCCCCCACACACAAAGAAACCAACAGCTGAAATCAGAACAGAACTAGAGTGGGCAACATGAAAAGTAATCAGCAAGTAAATACAAGCAGTCGTTAGATATAAGCCACCTGGAGAAAAGGAAACCAGTCCTGCTTTTTAATAATTTTATTTTTTCTAATTTTGTGTTATTTTAATTTCCGATAGCACCTTGGCAATGTTGAAAACAAAAATACAAATACAAGGATGTACTCATTTTAACATAATATGCATGAGCATATGCACATGTCAGGGGGTGCTGGGGGGGCAGTTTGGACAACAAGAACAAACCTAAGCAATGAACAAGAGAAGCCAGATAACTGGTTCTGACTCCCAAGCCCAAACATTTACGAGATGTCACTCAAAGGACACCAGAATCAAGCAAAAACCAAAAAAACAAAACCCAATAATGATGCAGATTGTTTCTTATACTAATCAGTATTTTGTGCTGCATAACTGAAAGTAAAACCATTTTATACACAGCCTTATTGGTATCTCACTTGTACTTTTAGAAACCGTCTACTCAAAAATTTGCAGCTTTTAACAATAAAATTGAAACTATTTAACAATCAGGTGGCTTTTAAAAGAAAATACACTCAACTTGAAAACAAATTCTCTTTTAACTTCTTAAAATATTCTCAATTAATGAGGGCTGAAATGTCTATATTTCTTCTTGAAATCTCAGACTAGTTAAATTAGCATACACCAAAAAGCCCTAGGTTAAATTAATGGCCACCAAATTGTAAAGAAATGTAAAAAGTTATGAAAGAACGCCATAAATTGTAGTTAAGAATTTATAAAAATCCCTCAAAAGGAACATACTTTCGCATTTTACCTTTTCTGTAAAAACAAAAACAGTACTCTAAAAATATGGTTAATATACATGGCCAATATATATATCAGAAACTTAAGCCCAGTACTGTTTAACGGTGTCAAAGTAAAAAAACAGTGGACATTTAAGCCAAAAGATTACATATTAATGTCACAACTAATAAAACTTTAGAACGTGTTCAGTGACTTTTAAATACTATTTTCTGCTCCAGCAGATGCTAATACTCTCATGAAGCCTTCTCCAAAGCCATCCTGGTTATTTAAAAAAGAAAAAGGAATGTAAAACAATATTCAAGCTACCTTAATTTTTAGGAACCCAAAATAAATAAATCTGCATGTCATTTGATCACATGCAAATTGAACACATATGATAACAATAAAACCATATCACTGAAAGATCATATCTTCTTCTAAAATCCAGTTGAAAAAAATTTAGATGGATCATTCCTTTAAATGCCAGTGTATTTGCAAAAATGAAATTACTCAGATTAAAGACAGGCCTAGATAACATGAAAATCTTAATTATCTGGATAGAAAATGGAGGCAGATTTTGCCATCTCTATATAGCTTCTCTATGAAGTGCAAGGTGATGAACTTGTATAACTCTTCTCCTCATACCTTAAGAACTATATATAGCAGAAGATCACTGTACCACACACTCAATTATCATTTGTATCTACTTTTACCCTTCAACAACCCAAGGAAGTGTTAAGTCATAAGAATGAAGAGAAACTCTAGACATTTAAATTCTGCCTTCTAAAGAACCAAATAAATAGTTAAAACTACAATGAATGCCCAACCCTCATCAGTTTACAGAGTAACGTCGGACAAAAATACCATCAGTTTCACACAACTCACAGGCATCATTTAGGTACAGACCTTAATCTGATGTAATAAAATAAATGCTAAATACATACTGTGAATATATATATTATATATATATATACACACACACACATACACACACACATTATTCTTCCCTATACATCCCATCAAAATGGAAACTATTAGCTGTAATGAGGGCAAATTAAGTTAAAACACTGTATTTAATAAGAAATTTTTAAATGGTCATGTTTTAAAATTTCTACTTTCAATAACATTCTTGGAAAAAGCAAGAACACACTTGCTTTCTTAAAGAACTCTTTTGTCTTGTGTATCAATTAAAACATTTAGTTTTTAGAAGTTAGGTAGACTAACAGTAAGACACACAAGGATACAAACAATAAAGGCCTATTTATGTGACACATTGTAAAAAAAAAAAGTTTCATCTAAGTGCAATAATTAAGTTTATAATCCTTACCAAGTGATTTTTATAAAATGTTTATTCTCTTAAATCCAATGCATTCACAGAGTGTTAACACTTTAAATGCTTATCATTCCACCAGCTGCAGCATTATCTAAGTAAACCAAAATAAGCACTTTTATCATAGATGTAGTCAATGATTATTAATACTTCTTTTTTTCTTTAAAGGACCTAAACTTCCCCCAAATTTCAACACAGGTAGTTTTATTGTATGTTTCATTTAGTAGAAAATAGTGTGTAGAAATGAATAGCTTCGAACTGCTTAAATATATTATATCATGTTATCAATCCACCAAATCAAAAGCAATTGCCAAGCTGAATAATAAGTTACAAAGAAGTGATAATTCTGGATTGTACAGAAATGTGCAGTGTTTTCAAAGCTCTGAACAATTACCTATTAATACAAATTTCCAAAGGTTAACTTAGAGTTGGAAGATGAGTTTCACAGTAATGTAATTTTAACCTCCATTTACATTCATTTTAATATATTACTAAGATGTTTATTCTATGTCACAATGGTGCTTTCCAGTGTTCACAATTTACAGTTTCAGTTTGTACAAATGTAATTCACTAACATAAGGGACAGTTATTACTATCACAAACCATCCCTAAAGAGAAAACACAGAACTCTGAATATGGTATGACTTAAAACAGATTAATGCAATGGTTTTTGATTTTTTAGCCATTTTCTAAACACCAGCATGTAAACTTGCCTATTTCATATAAGAGTTACAACTGTATTCACTGAGAAATTATGTTAATTTTAATTATCTTTCTAACTCATTAACTCAAAAATTTTGTAACTTGCTGGCTCTGTTTCTGTGAATTCCAAACTTTTTTTTTTTTTTTGAGAAAGAGAAAGAAAGGAGGTGATAAATACATTGTAAACAGAAAAAAGTTGTCCCCAAATTAAGCCTTTAAAAAGAAATTTCTTTTAATGTCTACACTATTTAACACTTTAAGAGTTGGCTACGACGTTTCATCTTTAACACTAACAAATAAATTATTGTAGGGTCAGCCTGCCCTACCATTCTGGGATCTAAGTTCTAAATACATGAACAGAAGAGTAAAATACTTCAATGTTCAAGTCAGAAATTTAGAACAGTTATGATTTGACTAGACTGATAAAGGAAGTTAGAAACATACAATTCTATAGTTGGTTGGTTATTTTTTGCTTTTGGGGGTGGGTAGTCAAAGAACTGAGAGTACAAATGAAGTTAACAAAAGAAAACTGTTTCCTATTTTAGGGGGCTGGGGAGAATCACAGGGCTGCTTAAACCTCTGAACTCCGTTTGACCCACCCACTCAGATCTACCACAAAATTGCAATTTTTTGAATAACCCCCATTCTTTCCTTGAATTTCAAATTGATTGGTAGTCATATCTCTAAGTACAATCAGAGTTTAACAGCTTGTTGAATGAAGTATTAGTAAGGTTGAAAAGACAGACTAAATTTCAAACTGGAAAAAAAATCTACTCAAGTATTACATTCAGTTTTCAAATCATTTACTAACTTGACAACAGATTTGGCTTCAATCACACTTGCACACACTCACACCACAACAGGCACCCCAGCCACTGATCTGTTTTGCAACACAAGGCCATATAGGCAGAAATGGCATTCTCCAAGCCAAACTTTAAATAGATTAAAAAAATTAATTTCTAATTTTACAGAAATGCTTCTTCAAAAAATATTTTCTCTCAATCCCTCGTCTCCTACTGAAGGATGTGTAATATGTTTTTTTCCCAAGCTAAATCTGAACCCTCAAAATTGATTCCAGGCAGAAGATCTCTGCAAATTAAAATCAAAAACAAAAATAGAAAAATTATATTTTTATATATGTATACATATATATATATATATTTATACTGATTGGAATCCTCCAGCATTTTAAAATCACTTTAGAGATGAATTTTGGGATTCTACTGCTCACAACTCCAAAATCCGTAATGATTTAAGGATGCACTTGCTCTTGCTTCCTTCCTGGCCACCCCCTCCCCTCCAAAACAGTTCAGTATAGCCACGGCTCAAGTTTAATGGGAAGAGAGAGAAGGTTTTGAATAGTTTTCGTTTTGTTTTTTACTTTGGTGATCTGGGTGGCACATATTGCTCTTTGCCATTACGTCGAGTCACTCCCTGAGGTATAGACCTATGGCCAAACTGGCGTCTCTGTTCCCTGATTTTTCCAGCTGCTCCCCTGGGAATGGCATTGCCTCGGAAGCCAGAGTAATCCTTACTAGCCCTTGCTTCTGGCTTCTCGTGTTGTTTCTCAAATGACTTCTCAGGAGCTCCATTCTCTTCATTTTTGGTGGGAGATACTGCATTGGAGCGCAGCTCTCTCAGTGGCTGCGCAAGAGCTGGAGCTGGCTCTTTAGGGGGCTTCTGGCACACTTCAGCATAACTGAGCTTTCGAGGTTCCTTTGAAGTAGAGAAACAAAAACGTTTATGGTACATACACTCTAAGTGATAGAGTTCAAAAAGAATAGTGTCAACCACAAGAAATCAGTAAAGAAAGGGCAATAGGCAATCTCATACAAATTGCTATTAAAGTATATTGGTGTATTGGTACAATTAAAAACACTTTTTGAATATAATTAAAAAGTCCTAGCAATTTACGTATGATACAATAATTTCACTTGAAATATTTATGTGAAGGATATACAAGTCAGCACTGTTTATAGTGATGCAAAAAACTGGAACCTAAGCGTCTAACAAGGAAAAACAGATTAAATTAATAATGATGATGAAATACAATGGTTCCATTCTCTCTTCCCTGGCTAAGAATCCTGAGAGAGACTGCAAAAATCTCAGGAGAGCATCTGGAAACCAATAATGATAAAGTCTTAACTACCTCATCTGAAAAGGAGAACAGGGATACTGTGAGAATGGGCCAAAGCATGCAAAAAGACTGTAGCTCTGATCCTAGCATAAAGAATGCATCCAAAAACTGGCAGCTGCTATTCTATTATTACTTTTGTTATTAAATGACAAGGTAAAATGTTCTTAACCTAGAAAAAAGAAAGAGCTGTACCAAAAATGGACAGTTATAGCAATAAATGAAAGACTTATGGCTAAATTCTATGTGTTCTTACCCGACCCCCTCTGCATTTCTGTATTTTTCAAATTTATAAAAATGATTCTGGAAACTTAATAAAGATGGCAGTGGCCCCTCAAGGGTTTCATAGATTTGTTAAGCATTATATAGAAAGAATTTCAAGAGGCTCAAAGCCAAAAAAGACAGTTACCAAGAAAAGTAAGCTTCACTTAACCATAATGATTGGAAATAATGACAGTAATTTCTTCATTCCCTCAACAAGGTTAAATTTTCCCTTTTCTTCAGATTGACTTTAAACTCTTTTTTGATGCAGGCAGCCAGCCCCAGTTTGGGCTATTTCCAAATGACTCTGCTCTAGCAGAGTTCCATGAAAAATAAAATTTCTCATTATTTAACCTATTGTTTTATTCTCACATAAACTAAATTTATCAAGTTACCTGCAGGGCCACAGCTACAGCCGCACTTATGTTACTATTACATGGTGAAGCAGTATTTGTTCTCGATGGCTTTGCAGTACTTGGGGAAGAAACGGGTACTGTTGGCTGGCTGGGAACATCCTTCTGAACAGTGGAATCCTCTACTAGATCCTTTTCAGGCTGAGTTGTGCTACCAAAAAAAGAACTTGACATTAGGCTTAGAATATAGCACAAAGAAACAGCTGAGCAAATGACCAGATGCAAAAGTAATCTTAATGTGAAAGATCATCTGCATTGAAACGTGTACCTTAATGCAGAAAGCTCAGCTGTACATGGGGGACTGGGGCTCATACTGAGTTGCTGGGCAGAGGTGCAGTCTGTCTGTCCATCTTCTGCAGGCACTGGGCAGCTAACTCTGAACTCTTCATTATCCTTAAAGTGGAAACATATTTAAAAATTGAATTTATATAGATACTTCTCCAAAGACGATAAACATGGCCAATAAGAACATGCATGAAAAGTTTGACACAATTATCCAATAGGGAAATGCAAATCAAAACTACAATGAGAAACCACTTCACACTCACCTAGGATAGCTATAATCAGTAAGACAGACAGATAACAAATGTTAGTGATGGTATGTAGATATTGGGATTCTCAAACATTGAGGATGGAAATGTAAAATATGCAGCTGCTCTGTTAAAACAGAGCAATTCTATTCAGTTAAAAATCTAAGAGAAAACATATGTCTATATAAAAATTTTAATACAAATGTTCACAGTACCATTATTCATAATAGCCAAAAAGTGAACAAGCTAAATATTCAGCTGGTGAGTGGATGAACAAAACGTGGTATATATCTATCCAATGGAATATCACCGCACAGTGAAGGAATGAAGCACTGATACACACTAAAACAAAGAATGGTCCATGAGGACATTATGCTAAGTGAAATAAGCCAGTCACAAAAAGACAAATATTGTTTGATTCCACATATATGAGGTGCCTAGAATAGTCAAATTCACAGACACAAAGCAGAATGCTGGTTGCCAGGGGCTAAGGGAAGAGCGGGATGTGAGCGACACATTTATCATGGTTAAGATGATAAATTTTACGTTACATGTATTTTACTACAAGTATAAAGAAAGAAAAACTAGAAAGACCCCTAAGAAATTAAAATCGACTGACAAAATTTCAATAAATTTTTAGGGGTATGGGATTAAAATTTTAAAAAATTTCACAATAGGTTTTAAAGGTAACATTCAGAAAAACTTTGTAGAAAATACAGACAAGTAAAAGACGAAAATTAGAAAAGCCAAACAAGAAAATCAGAAATCTGACATACAAGGTCCAGTATCAAATTAAGTGTTTATCTCACATTTGTGGGTTAGAATTACAAGAAGTACACTTTATTGTTATTCTTTAAAAATGTATCTGTGTATCACTGGAATTAGATTTTCTGAGCAGAGCAGTCATGTAGCAGTTTCTGATGAGATGTCTCCAACACACCCCTGAAATGAGATGTGTGCATGTCCAACTTTTTGTGATCTTGTGGACTGTACCCCACCAGGCCCCTCTGTCCAAGGGATTCTCTAGGCAAGAACACTGGAGCAGGTTGTCATTTCCTTCTCCAGGGGATCTTCCTGACCCAGGGATCAAACCCAAGCCTCCTGTGTCTCCTGCACTGGCAGGCAGGTTCTTTACCACTAGCACCACCAGGCAACCAACAGGTCTATGTATCACACCTCACCAAATCTGAGAAGTGTAAAACATACCGATTAGTTTATATACTACTAAGAAAAAACACTGCCACTAAAACTACAATAGATTTTAATTGTAAGACAGCATAATTTTCAAAGGTGAAAATGTTTAAAAAAAAAAAATCTATCTTAGAATCAGTGAGTCAAAGTCAAAGTGTTAGTTGCTCAGTTGTGTTTGACTCTTTGCAACCCCATGGACTGCAGCCCACCAGGCTCCTCTGTCCATGGAATTCTCCAGGCAAGATATGGGAAGTGGATTGCCATTTCCTTATCCAGGGAGTGAACCCAGGTCTCCTGCAATGCAGGCAGATTCTTTACCATTTAAACAACTACAAAATAACAGAATTACATAATTTAAAAAAAGACTGTAAAATACCTTAAAAATTCTGAGGGAAAGCAATTTCTAATAAAGAATTCTACAGTAAAAAGCTACTGGTCAAGCTTGAGAACCGAAAAACATTTTTAGAATGCAAGATCTCAAAACATTTATACTAAAAACCTCTTATAAAGGAAGCCTAGGAAGATCTGACTGACCATAAAATGGGAAAGTCAAGCAAGAGTAAGAAGAAGGGATCTACCAAAGAGGATTCTTAGGATGCTGGTGAAGTCCCAGGAACACAGCTGTGCAGAGTATAAGAAAGGAAACATAATAACAGTACCCTATGAGGCTCAGTTCAGAGAGGGCAATGGCACACCACTCCAGTACTCTTGCCTGGCAAATCCCATGGACGGAGGAGCCTGGTAGGCTGCAGCCCATGGGGTCGCTAAGAGTGAGACACGAATGAGTGGCTTCACTTTCACTTTTCACTTTCATGCACTGGAGAAGGAAATGGCAACCCACTCCAGTATTCTTGCCTGGAGGATCCCAGAGACGGCAGAGCCTGGTGGGCTGCCGTCTACGGGGTCACACAGAGTCGGACACGACTGAAGCGACTTAGCATTAGCATGATGCTCAGTTATGGGGGAAAAAAAAGATGCAATATTGAGATATGACTCATAAATGATGGCATGACCTACTTTAACTGGCAGTGTCTTTTTTTCTTAGTGATACCAAAATAATGGGGCATCCTTTAACTGATGGCATCACAGATATGACGAAATACAATATACTGGGAGGATAAAGCGCATCGGTTTAAGAGAGTTAAACCCTTAGCTTCTAGAGTGTAAAGTTAATAGACAACATCTAAAAATGAATAGTCAAGAAGTAGTAGTATAAACATGTTAAATTAGAAATACAAGGATAAATATGAGGAGAAAAAGCTAGAGTTGAAAGTGGATTCAAGGGACACTTTTTCTTTAAAAGCCCAGATATATTATGTACATATACTCTTAAAAATAAAATTGAGTTAGAAACAAAAGGTAGAAAATGAGAAAAATTTGTGGGGCATGAAGATTTAGCATATAAAGGGCTAAACTCAAAAATATTATAGGATGGGTTATCCCAAGCTTTTGACTGCAACTCTTCATTTATTTGAAAGACTGAGTTTACCAAAGTAACTTAGAATTCACTGGCATTATCAGTTAATTGGAAATGACACAAGTTGAAACAACACTTTCCACTCAGCTTGCCTTAATTAGTTCTACCAAGCTGGGATGACTGATACAAAGACATGCAAATATGAAGAAACATTTTATTGACCTTGTGTAGCTCTAACACAAATCTTTGCATAAGACTCGAATTATGCTAAAAACCTCATGAATTAAAAACTCTGGCAGAAGTAAGCACTGAGCACAAATAAAATTCTAATTCTAATAATAACCCTGAAAACAAAGGCAAAAATTGGTCCCGTAAGATACAGATCGATGCTTCAGTGTTTACCTTTTCTTTGCAGACACCCTTAACAACATCAGACATCCTGCTCTCCAAAACAAGTTCACCTGGGGTTCTTGATGAACTTCCAGGTAAAGGAGGAAAATTTGAGGCTAGTAAGTCAAACTTTGGTGTGGGAACCTTTGCTTCAGCTGTTGAAGGATGGGGTCTCTAAAAGACACAAGTCAAAAAACAGGTTACATGTCCATTTCATTCCTTAACCCTGTACCACAGAAGCTGAAAGCTGTAGAAACAAACAAAATTGCACCCTAATGAACAGAACTCTTCCTCTATAAATTCTTAGATTCTCATCTCAGGTGAACTCTCAGTAATGTATTGGTCCAGTTCATCCTTAGTCAGCTTCTTCTCTTGGTTCCTTTGCAAACTTTGCCACTTTCCTTAAACCTTCTAATCAATCTCCGCTATACTTTGCTTTCTAAATTTGCTATACCCTCTCCCGTAACAACAACAACAAACCTTACACTATCTAGATTTGCCAGCATCTTTTCTCCTTCCATAGTCTCAAGAGAAAACAATATCCTTCCTTAAGAATCTTATCTTGCTTTCATCTACCCCACTCTATATTCTCAGACAAACTTCTCACATGTTATATTTTCTCCTCTACTCCCTCACCTCTGTATTTACCACATCACTAAAACTGCTGTGACAAGTCACCAATACCTTACACAATACAAAATCTGAGGTTTCCCCCACTGACCTCACTAGAGCAAACATTCTTTCCTATGGGAGCTCATTCTTCCTTTAGCTTCTGATACTTTCTCTTCATTCTCAGGTCTGACAAGCATGTGCTCTTCTTTCCCTGTCAACTTCTTTGGAAGGTTTTTGATTTCTGTATGATTACTAACTGCCTTTACAAACTCTCCCTGTGTGATATCCATTATCCATGGCTTCAACTACTACCTACGTGCAAACAACTCTAAAAACAATAATTTTCACTTTTTGGAAAATTTTTGGTTGCACAACTCTGAAAATTTACCAAAAATCACTAGGTTGTACACTTTTAAATATTTTCAGAGCAGATCTTTGCCCGAAACCAAGATATCCACTTGACTATTAGCTATCTCCACTTGGATGTCTCTTGGATACTTCAAACAAAATGAAATAATTCATTTTTCAACCCCAAAGCTACCATGATCCTCAAGATTCCATTCTTGCTGTTTTACAAATCAGTCTGCACAGAGTCCCCTGCATGATCTTATCCATTCTTATAACTGTAATTACAACAAGTAAGTCTATAAATTCTAAATTTCACCTCTAGCTAAGATCTCCTCACTGCACGATGGCATCCCCTCCCTGCCTTTTCTACAAAAAAGCATGTTTGCCTACTTTCCTTTCAATCCTCGACCCAGATGTTTTCAACACATCGAACAGACCTCAAACCTAACTCTCCTCTCAATTGTTCAGGGCCACTTGAAGATTAACATGGCCTGCTATAATGATATCTTTAAAAACTTGCCTTACAATCTCAAGGCTGTCCATGGTATAGAAAGCTGTAAATGCAAACAACCACACTTTTTAAAGGGTTCACAGCTTGCCCCAAATTATTCTTTGTGTTAAAATGCAATTATTTTTCTTTCAAAGTTGGTTGCTCTTTACTGCTTAAACATGTGGTATCTGTATATTTTTAGGTATATTACACAAACACTATATAGTATACTATTAGATATGTATACTAATTTGCTATTTATGCATGTAAAGCATTATATTCCACACATATATAAATGTAAATTCTAGTGTTTTCTTGAAACCTCCATGCTCTCCTACACCACTTTTTTTTTTGGTGTTTGTTTTTTTTTTTAATTAATTAATTTATTTTTTGGAGACTAATTACTTTATAAAATTGTAGTGGTTTCGCCATACATTGACATGAATCCGCCAAGGGTGTACATGTGTTCCCCATCCTGAACCCCCTTCCCACCTCCCTCCCCATCCCATCCCTCTGGGTCATCCCAGTGTACCAGCCCCGAGCACCCGGTATCATGCATCGAATCTGGACTGGCGATACATTTCACATTCTCCCAAACCATCCCACCCTCGCCCTCTCCCACAGAGTCTAAAAGACTGTTCTAGACATCTGTGTCTCTTTTGCTGTCTCGCATACAGGGCTATCGTTACCATCTTTCTAAATTCCATATATATGCATTAGTATACTGTATTGGTACTTTTCTTTCTGGCTTACTTCACTCTGTATAATAGGCTCCAGTTTCATCCACCTCATTAGAACTGATTCAAATGTATTCTTTCTAATGGCTGAATAATATTCCATTGTGTATATGTACCACAGCTTTCTTATCCATTCGTCTGCTGATGGACATCTAGGTTGCTTTCATGTCCTGGCTATTATAAACAGTGCCGCGATGAACACTGGGGTACACGTGTCTCTTTCGATTCTGATTTCCTCGGTGTGTATGCCCAGCTTCCTACACTATTTTTATTTCTCAACTCTTTTTGACCAGTTCGGAGATGGCAAACATTCACCATGAACAAACCTCAAAAAATAAAAATATGAATAATTTGAAGCTAGCTAAGTGAGGATTCAAAAACCTGCCTAGAACTATAAAAAAATTTTTTTTTAAATCTTAAGTGGGAAATATAAAAATCAGCAATAGGTAGAGAATTGCCCCTAAGTAACAATTAATAAATAGTGTAATAATTTCCTATACCATCCAACAGAGCTTTAAAAGTGAACCACATACTATATTAGATTTGCAAAAAATCATATTCTTTGTAAGGCTATGGACAAATAGGAACTTTCTTCACTGAGTGAAAATTGACACAAACCCTACAGAAAGCCATCGCACAGTAACTTACTACACTGTGACTCAGAAATCTTACCTGCAGGGACTTTCCTTCAGATACTATTGCATAGACAGGAAGTGATGGTTACACAAGGTTATCACTGCACCGTTTGTAACAGCATTGTAAGATTAAAACATTGAAATTCCTCAAATCTCCATTAATAAAGCAATAATTAAACTTTACATGGAATATTTTCATGGATTTTATTTTAAACCATGTGAATAGGTTAGGCAAACAATTTTTTTTTTTTTAAAAGTGAGCAATACAAGTCAAATCTCTAACTTCATGTGTGCTTTAAGGATGATGAGTGGTGGTGATGGTGGATATTTCAGGGTCAAAAACAGGCTGTAATTATCTTTGCTGAATATTATAACCAATAAAACAAAATCGAGGAAAGACATACCAGAAGTCAATGCCATACTAAAGCACACAAGAAAAACAAAGAAACAAACAAATCCTGAACACATGTAAGTTAAAAAAAAAAAAAAAAACTTACAGGGATCCTTTCATCTTCCCGACGTCTTCGACCTCTGAAGAGAGTTCTCCTTTTAACAATGATAAAAGAGGGTGAGGGGTGGGGGAGGAAGGAGAAATCAGTAAGTTTCTTCAAATGTGTATGTTCTATCAAAGATGGGTGAATTTCTGTTTTAAGTATCTATGCTTCCTAAATCTCCTTTTATTATTAAAAGATATATATTCTTCTGAAAGGATCCTGAGCTGATCTACAGAAAACGTCACCTATCACCACCACCACCACCAAGTAAACTGGTCCTATTTTTATTAGCAGTGCTCCCTCCACATCAGAAGCATATTAGGGTTCAGTTTTTTTTTGTTTAGGAAGGGTAGACAAGGTTATATAACCCAATTCCCACAGTTCACATGTTGCCAGAAATTAAAACTATGGTGGCATAAGATCTTTCTAAGGTAATCTTTCCTTAGTGAACTGTAAAGAACTTCAGAATAACTTTTATAAACCTCTGACTCAGTTATATTCTTTATAGGGATTCTAAATTTCTTAATTATGAAAAACTAGTAACCCATATTACGTGAACAAAAAAATTTTTTAGCATAACTATATATGAAAAATTAAATAAAAAATCACTAGATAATGGACTTCTAACATTCATATTATGATTAAAGAATTTTCATACACATTATTTCCATATTTATTACCATATTTCCTTACCTGCCCCTGCCATAGTCCCCATTCTGTTCCATCTGCAACGTGGGAGTTTCTTTTGGAAGGTAGCTTTGTTCCTGATGCCCTGTTACTGCAGGATTATGTCGTTCAGTTGCAAAGTTCCTTGAACCAGATCTGGTCAGTGGTCCATCCCCCAACGACACAGAGCCCTCTGTTGAATGTTCTGAACCACCTGACCTAAAATGAGTCTTCACACTGTAAGAAACATAAGGCCATATACACGAAAGAATAAATTAAGACAGAAAAATCCTTCCTCTTAATGGTAGAAATTCTTAATAGGCCAAGTTAAAAACTGCCTTCTGCTGTATTCTGATTTTCCATAAACTAGGTTGGACACAGAAGCATTATGTTGTAAAAATGTAAACCCTTTAATGTCTCAGATGTGTTATTTTTAAAAGGCAAAGAATTTTTTCATTAAAAAAGCTGTTTGGAGCTATCTGGGAATGATCCAAAGTTCTTCAAGATTAAGCTACTTCCACCTCAAAATTAAGGATATAACTAGGATTTCAGCTAACTTCTTTAGCACAAGATACAATTTTGACATATCTAAATCAGCCAGACTAGAAGCTCATTGAATCCATGCCATACATTCTCAATGGGGCAATAAAACCCCCAAAGGGAGGAAGAATTGGAATAAATCGACATACAATAATCTCTAGCATTAAATTATCATATGAGGGAATTGGGGGAAAAGTCTAAAAAGGCTTTTTAGGGGACTGAAAATTAAAAAAAAAAAAAAAACCAGCAAGAAATAGTGAAATATATTAAAATTAAAGCTTCTTACTAAGCACCCCTCGCCAAATGCAAACAGTTGTTCAAAAATCCAACAAAACTGTGGGACCAAATGACTAGGAAAATATAATGCAACTAATAGCCTGGCACGACTTCATGAATTAAGGTAAGAAATCTGATGAGAAACAAAAAGCCAAACCAAACCAAACCAAACTCAAAAACCACCTAAATCTAACAAAAGTAGCTTTTACCTTGGATGATAGGTGTAAGTACTCAACTCTCTAACAACTATAAGCAGATGAACCTAGGGTACAATAAATGAAAGAGGATGCAGTTTTAATTAATAGTGGAAACATTTAGGACTTCCTGGGTGGTCCAGTGGTTAAGAATTTGCCTCCCAGGAGATTCAAGGGTGGGTGTGTGTGTGTGTGTGTTGATATATGTTGATATATGGCAGAAACCACCACAATATTGTAAAGTAATTATCCTCCAATTAAAAATAAAATTAGAAAAAAAAATCCACATTCCAATGCAGGGGACAGGGGTTCGAGCCCTGGTTGGGGAACTAAGATGCTATAAGCTATGGGGCAACTAAGCCTGTAAGCCATTGCAACTATTCAGCCCACGTGCTCCAGAGCCTTCAGGCCACATGTGCCACAACTAGAGAAAGCTTGGGGCCGCAAGAGAGACCCAGTACAGTCAAAATTAGAATAAATGAATAAAGTTTATTTTTTAAAAACTGAGAATATTTCAAGTAAGGTCAAGTAACTGAGGATCTTGGCTCTACAGGAGATTTAAAAAGGAAGTACTAGATTTTCATTTAGCCCCTTCCCTACAGTTTATACACTCCATTTTTTTAGTCTATTTTCATAGTTATTCAGCTACCCTACTAACTCTTTAGAGAATGTAACAAATGAAGGTACTACTACTAAAACAAACATAAATATCAGGCTACAAATTTTAGCTAAGTCTCATATATGATACTTTTCCAGAAAATTACTTACATGATACAAAATAGATTCTGAATAGCAATGAAATTCAGTGTCAACTAACACAAACTAATTTTCAAAACATTTATATTATCCATCAGATCTGAAAATGACCTCAGGAGGTACATATACTATTTATATATCTGTTCAGAAATTATCACCAAAATCTTCTCACTGCATCAATACACCCAGTAAGACAAGTTACTAGGTTTAAAAAGCCCCCAGATCTCATAATCTTTCCCTTCACAGAGAGGGACTTACAATCGAAGTCCAGGCAAAGGAAAAAAGGATGATGAAAGAAATGTGATAAAAGACGAGAAGGAACGTGACAGAAAGGTAAAATACTAAAGGAAGAAAATTGCCCACATTTCTGAAAGTTAGTCCTATGATCATCACTGGGCTGTTACAAGGTTAGTAGTATAAACTGCTCCTTGACCAATGACTTAAATATATAAAAATAAAGGCTTGGCAGTGGTCACTTCTTAGAAGTAAGATGGAAATCAAGATTTGGGTTCGTAGTCAACAGGCTCTAGTTCATCTGCAACATCTACACTTTTATAAGGAAGTATCTGTGTATTATTTCTGTGACTAAAAATTAGTAACTATCTACACTGGTCAAATACATGGATAAAACTATACACAAATAGATTTGAGTAACAAGGAAAATCACACTAAATCTATATCTCCAAAACCACAGATACATCTCCTTGTAAGCAAGAATGTCTTGACTGTCATTCTTGGCTTTCTTATTGCAATTTTACCTCTTTTGCCAAGAAAGCAAAGCAGATAAAAACATCAAGTGACAATAAAGGAATACCATAAACCCACGTAACGTATTTTTAAGGTAAACATTTGCAAACACTAATACTTTTTGTTGTTACTGAAAACTGTTTTTAGTCTATCATATCATATAACCAAGATGTCTATTTCACTTAACTGCTTAAAGCAAAATTCACCTCTTCAAAGAAAAATGAAATCAACAGATACATATTTCTACAAAGTTACTATTTCTAATCATAAGAAATCTGTATCTCCTCACAAAGGAAGTATAAACTGTCATTTGTATTAATGGAACTATTTTCAAGAAAAAAAAAAAAAAAAACTTTACTAGCTATAGTAGAAGAAAAAGAAATATACTAATCTCAGGTTTGCTAATTAATAAAAAGCCATGTAACCCTAGTAAGATAACCATCCTCCTCAACTTTCAGTTTCTTCATCTGTAAAATGAATACACTATAACAAAGGTCTTTCCAGACTTAAACATCACTGTCTCTATGTGCATATGGTAATTAAAAAAAAAATTTTTTTTAACAGGATGGAGGTTAGAGGACACGGTGTGTTTTAAGGCTCATTGAACTTCTACACGTATGTCCTAGCAATTACCTGAATTTTGTTCTTATTACTGTATCAAACTAACAGTCATTTATAAGAGCACAAATAATCTTTTGTTTATAAAGAATCCTTCATTCTTAGAATATGAAGAGTTTTCATTTGAAACTTCATAAAACAATTATGAATGTGTATATATAGTAAAAGTTTCCAAACACTTAAAAGTGACCTTCAGGGAATTCTCTGGTGGTCCAGTGGTTAGGACTTGGCACTGTCAGTGCTATGGGCCCAAGTTCAATACCTGATTGGGAAACTAAGATTCTATAAACTTCCTGGTGTGAACGACAACAAAGATGTTCAAATGTTTAAACCAAATGTGTCAGTTAAAAGTGAGTACAAAATCTGTGACTATTAGAGAGTGGTACATATGAATGATTCTAGAATCTACTGAGAAGAGTATTTTTTTTTAAATACTGGAAGGCTTGTTTCTTCAGTGAAGCATATTTCAGAAAAACCTTATAAAAAAGAATTAAGTTCCTAAAAGCTATTTTGGAAAAACATACCCCACATGTGGTCTCCTTGCCAAAAAGAATCAAATAAGAGAATTCTCATTCTGGCAAGAAAAAAAAATTACTGAACAGAAATAATTAAAAACAAAAAACAACATAGGAGGCTCACAAAATAAGGCAGAGAAATAGTAGATGTGAACTTCTAAATAAATCTAAACAACTAAATAAATCTGAGCCCCTTCTCCTGTGGTTACTTACACTCTGGCAAAAGTCATATTATATACCAAATTACTGAGATTACCAGTTTATAATCTCAACTGAGATTCTGGAGTTCTTAATAATTTATTCAGAATACTATGGTTTAAGTGTAGGCTTTGGAATCAAACTGCCTGGACTCAAACCTTGGCTCTGCAAGCTACTGGCTACATGCTTTTGGACATGATATGTAATATTTTTATTTCTCAAATTTCTTAAATAGACACAATACTGTATCTACAGGGTTATGAAAATTAACAGTGATATAACAGATCAAGGTCTTAAAACAGAACTTTAGACATGACTCAGTAAAGAACGGGCTTCCATGGTGGCTCAGACAGTAAAGAATCCACCCACAATGTAGAAGACCTGGGTTTGATCCTTAGGTCAGGAAGATCCTCTGGAGGAGGGCATGGCAACCCACTCCAGTATTCTTGCCTGGAGAATCCCATGGACAGAGGAGCCTGATGGGCTACAGTCCTTGGGGTCGCAAGGAGTCGGACATGACTGAGTGACTCAGCACAGCATAGTTTGTGGAAATCGAGTCAATCCTTAAAAATGATAAATAACTCACTCTCCCAGTATTTATTACTCAAATCAGTTAACATTTCTACCATCAAAAAACTCATGTTTACAAAATGTTGTTTAACACATTAAATGGTACCTAGAAACCAGATTTTATATTGTTACCACAAAATTTTTTTTGTTCTCATTATTTAAAAAAAAAAAAAGTCAATATATACTGGTGTATAATCTCAGTCCCAAATCCTTTTTATCAACTCTGAGGTAAAAATGTGTTTATTAATTGTTAACATACTTTTTTTGGGGGGCGGGGGGGGTGGGACCGGACCTTTTTATTGTGTTAGAAAATAAGCATTGCTATTAACATACTGACTCTAAGAACTACCGGGAATTGTATACAATCAATTCCAGCTATCATATTATACCTTACCGATTTTTTTGGAATGGTCGACCCATATTTACAGCAGCAGCGGCGGCGGCAGCGGCGGCGGCAGCGGCAGCATTTGTTTTATAAGATCCTGGTGAATTAAAGCCATTCACAAAACTACCATTGGGAAAGGGAGCCTAAAAGAAAATTTTAATGTTTAAATTGATTTGGGGTATTAAATATACTTATCACCATTTAAAGCCTATAAAGTAACCACCATCAACACAAAACAAAATAAAACAAGAACTCTTAACTCTGATTTCTTCAAACTTCAGCTTCAGTGAAAAACCATATATTCTCTAAGGATCTTACTTACCAGTGGTGTTTCAAAGTAAGGTGCAGGATTTGGAGACCAAGACTGAGGCACAATACTATAGACAGAGTACTGTTGGTGAGGATTATATACAGGCTGCATGAAGACCGGTGAGGCATACTGTGCTTGAGTTTGAATGGGCTGACTATACATACTAGAATCCATTAATCGATAACCATTCTTAGCAAAAAATGTATTGATGGCTTTTATCCTTGCCTAAAAGCAAGAAGAACACAAAGAATATATAATCACAAAGGATTAAGTGCATACTTTCACAAGTATATTTAATTTAAATTTTAAACATTTTACTTTTAAAAACTTTTACACAGAAAATACAATTAATACAATAAACAAAGTAAAATCATAAAAGTCAAAATATTAAAACTAACTGCAACTTATCAAAACAAGGGGAAAAAAGGCAAGTGGCTCTTATGTGAAAAGATGCTAGACCTTGCTCACAGAGAAATGTAATTAGAATGGAATTAATATTTCTCACTTATAAAATTGGTAAAAGCCTAAAAATCTAACAACATACTCTACTGAAAAAGCTGTGACAAACACATACTCTGATACATTGATGATGGGTGTTCAAAACAGTATGACTCTTAAAAAGCGAAAAAAATAAAAGTAACCTGGTGACTCCAGAGCCTTTTGACAGAAAACGTATAGGAGCCTGAAACATCCTGTTCCATTAGAAAGCAAGGAACATTAAAAACTACCCTAACAAAAGGACTCAAAGAGGCCACACTTCATCAGTAAGGACAATAAACACACCAAATATGTTTAAATATTCAAAAACCAAAAATAGCTTAACAGTCGTTTTTGAAGGTCATTTTGAAGGGGCTTCCCTGGTGGTGCAGACAGTAAACAATCTGCCTGCAATGCAGGAGACTCGGGTTCAATTCCTGGGTTGGGAAGATTCCCTGGAGAAGGAAATGGCAACCCACTCTAGTATTCTTGCCTGGGAAATCCCATGGACAGAGGAGCCTGGTAGGCTACAGTCCATGGGGTTGCAAAAGAGTTTGACAGGACTTAGTGACTAAATAACAAGGGAACCAACACATTATTTTGAAAACTGGTAATAAAAGCTAGAACCAGGCATTTATCATATATATAACCTATACCTAAGGGTAATGAATATGAGAGAAAGTATTTTGACTAACAAATGGAAAAAATATAGAACAGAAATAGCAACAGATAGCAACCCTTAATGAATGTATCCAGTCAATGATCAGCAACAGCTAGTACAGGAGACACACACATGGACACTATGTGTTTTTGTTCTCTCTGCTGCTCCAAGATCAAGTCCAATCCTGATTAAGCCTCTAGATCTAGCTACCAATTTGCATGAAATAGAGAGGACAAAGACTGTGTTAAAACTATGCTTAAGAATATAACTAGCCAACTAAAAAGTGGGCTGAGAACTTGAATATACATTTCTTTAAAGATATACAAATGGACAATAAGCACATAAGAAGACGCTCAACATTACTAATTCCTGAAGGAACATAAACTGAAACCACAAAGCAATCCCACGTCACATCCACTAAGGTGGCTACTAACAAGAAACAGAAAACAGTGAGGTGCTGGAGAGGATATGGAGAAACTGGAACCCTGTGCACTGCTGGCAGGAGTATAAAATGGTACAGCTACTGTGCAAAACAAGCATGGAAGGCCCTCAAAAAGTGGAAAGTAGAATTACCATATGATCCAGCAATTCCACTTTTGGGTATATATACAAAAGAGCTCAAAGCAGAGTCTTGAAGAGGTATTTGTACACCCATGATTCATAACAGCATTATTCACATGAGCTAAAATATGGAAGCAAACCCAAGTGTCTATCAACAGATGAACGGATAAGCAAATTCTGTTATATAAATACACTGGAATATGTAACAACCTTAGAAAGGAGGAAATTTTTCAATATGCTACATGGATGGACCTTGAAGACACAGTATTAAGTGAAATAAGCCAATCACAAGGAGAAAAATACTGTATGATTTATTTATATGAGGTAAGTAATCAAAGATAATATAGGCTTAGGTGGTTGTCAGGGGCTGGAGGAGGGGAAAACAGGGAGTTATTAACAGGCCCAAAGTTTCAGTTTTACAAGAAGAAAAGAGTTATGAGAATAGATGGTGGTGATGGCTGTACAACAAAGACAATGTGTTTACTATTACTGAACTATTAAATGAAATTAAAATAAGATGGTAAATTTTATATGTATTTTAACACTATATGTATATACACACACACAGCACTAACTTCCCTGGCTGTACAGTGGTAAAGAATCTGCCTGCCAAAGCAGAGTACACAGGTTGGATCCCTGGTCTGGGAAGATTCCACATGCCATGGAGCAATTAAAAGCCTGTGCGCCACAACTACTGAGCCTGCGTGCAGTCAGCTACTGAAGCCTGTGGGCCTAGAGCCTGTGCTCCGCAACGAGAGAAGCCACAGCAATCAGAAGCTCACGCAGCACAATGCAGAGCAGCCCCCACTCACTGCCGCTAGAGAAAGCCCACTTGGAGCAACAAAGACCCAGTGTAACCAAAAATAATAGATTAATTTCAAAAACAGAAAGTTTGAGTGTATATATATATACACACACACATAATAAATTTTAATTTATATTACTATGGACACTGCCTGCAGCTTGTGGGATATTAGTTCCCCAACCAGGGATTGAACCCGTGCCCCCTGCAATGGAAGCATGAAGTTCCAACCACTAAAACGTCAAGGCATTCCCTACTTAGAGGCTTTTTTGTTTGTTTTTTTGGTCATGCTGTGTGGCATGTGGGATCTTAGTTCCCCAACCAGAGATCAAACCTGTGCCCTCCAGTGGAAGCATAAAGTCTTAACCACTGGACCACCAGGAAGTCCCATCACCAAATTTTTCAAAGGTAGAAAACAGATTTAAAAGGACAGTCCAGAGAGAAAAAAATAATAAAAGGACAGTCCACTAAAAATGATGTAAGCAAGGAACAAAGATGTCTAAGAACAAGTAACTAGATAATCAAGTTGCAGTACAGGCATACTATACTTTTACTGCACTTTGCTTTATTGTGCTTCCCAAATATTATGGTTTTGTTTTTGTTTTGTACTATTTTTGCAAAATAAGGGTTTGTGTCAGACCTGCATTGAGCAAGTCAATTGGTACAATTTTTCCATCAGCATTTGCTCACATTGTTAAGAGCTGATTCATAATATTAGCTTCAAGTGTATAAAATAAAGGTCCAATTTAAAAAATACATATTTTTGGTTGCATTGGGTCTTCATTGCTGCAAGTGGGCTTTCTCTAATTGTGGTGAGTGTCTCTGCATGACACTATGGTAATTCTTGCAATATTTCTCATTTTGTCATTATTGTTAAACTTGTTATGGTGATCTGTGATCTTTGATGTTACTATTGTAATTGTTTTAGGATACCACAAACCACGCTAATGTAAGGTGACAAACTTAATCAATAGATGTGTGTGTTCTGGCTACTCTACCAATGGACAGTTTTCCTGTTCTCAATCTCTCCCTGGATCACCATATTCCCTGAGATACAACAATATTGAAACGAAAATAGCCTCTAAATATTCAAGTGAAAGGAAGAGTCACAGCTCTCTTACTTTAAATAAAAAACTAGAAATGGTTTTTAAATTATTTATTTGGTTGTTCCTGGTCTTACTTGTGGTATGCAAACTCTTGGTTGTGGCATGTGGAATCTCGTTTCCTGATCAGGGATAGAACCTGGGCCCCTGCACTGGGAGCATGAAGTCTTAGCCACTGGACCTCCAGGGAAGTCCCTAAAAACAAGTTTAGTGAGGAAGGCATGTTGAAAGCCAAGAAAGGCCAAAAGCTAGGTCTCTTGTGCCAAACAATTAAGTCAAGTTGTGCATGCAAAGAAAGTTCTTTAAAGAAATGAGAACTACTCCAGTGAACACACAAATGATAAGAAAGCCAAACAGCCTTATTGCTGATGTGGAAAAGTTTCAGTGATCTAGATAGATGATCAAACCAGTCCCAACATTCCCTCAAGCAAAAGCCAAATGCAGAGCAAGACCCTAATTCTCTTCAATTCTGTGAAAGCTAAGAGAGATGTGGAAGCTACAAAAGAAAAGTTTGAAGACAGCAGAGACTGGTTCATGAGGTTAATGAAAGAAGCTATCTCTATAACCATCAAAGTACGAGGTAAAGAATCAAGGACTGATGTAGAAGCCACACCAAGTTATCCAGAATATCTAGCTAAAATAAGTAATAAAAACTTTCAAATACCTTAGGACTTTCATAGCTAGAGAAGATAAGTCGATGCCTGGCTTCAAGATTTCAAAACTTAGAAGGACAGGCTGACTCTCTTGGTAGGGGCTAGTGCAGTCAGTGACTAAACTTGAAGCCAATGCATATTAACCATTCCAAAAATCCTTTGACCCTTCAGAATTACGCTAGACCCACTATGGCAAAGAAGAACTAAAGAGCCTCTTGATGAGAGTGAAAACGTTGGCTTAAAACTCAACATTCAGAAAACTAAGATCATGGCATCTGGTCCCATCACTTCATGGCAAATAGATGGGCAAACAATGGAAACAGTGACAGACTTTATTATTTGGGGCTCCAAAATCACTGCAGATGGTGACTGCAGCCATGACGCTTGCTGCTCCTTGGAAGAAAAGCTATGACCAACCTAGACAGCATATTTAAAAACAGAGACACATTTAAAAGCAGAGCTTGGGATTAACGTACACACATTTACACATATATACTAGGCCCGTCTAGTCAAAGCTATGGTTTTTCCAGTAGTCATGTATGGATGTGAGAATTGGGACTACAAAGAAAGCTGAGCATGGAAGAATTGATGCTTTTGAACTGTGGTGTTGGGGAAGACTCTTGAGAGTTCCTTGGACAGCAAGGAGATCCAACCAGTCCATCCTAAAGGACATCAGTCCTGAATACTCATTGGAAGGACTGATGCTGAAGCGGAAACTCCAATACTATGGCCACCTGATGCAAAGAAATGATTCATTTGAAAAGACCCTGATGCTGGGAAAGATTGAAGGCGGGAAGAGAAGAGGACAACAGAGAATGAGATGGTTGGATGGCATCACTGACGTGATTGACATGAGTTTGAGAAGGCTCCAGGAGCTGGTGATGGACAGGGAAGCCTGGTGTGCTGCAGTCCATCAGGTCACAAAGAGGTGGACACGACTGAGTGACTGAACCAAACTATGCCTATGTTCTTATCAATGAAACAACAAAGCTTAGAAGACAGCACAACTGTTAACAACATGGTTTACTAAATATTTTAGGCTTACTGCTGAGATCTAGTGCTCAGTAAAAAAGATTCCTTACAAAATATTACTACTCACTGACAAGGCACCTGGTCAGTCAAGAGCTCTAAGGAAGATATATGATGGAGTTTATGTTGTTTTCATGCCTGCTAACACAACATCCATTCTGTAGCCCAAGGATCAAGGAGAAATTTTGGCTTTCAAGACTTAATTATATAAGTTTTTACTATACATTTTATAAGGCTATTAAGTAGTTGCCAGAGATAATGATTTCTTTGATGGAGACAGGCAAAATCAATTAAAAATCTTCTGGAAAGGATTCACCATTCTAGATGCCATTAAGATTATTCATCGAAAGAAGGCAAAATACCAACATGAACAGGAGTTTAGAATAAGTTAATTCCAACTTTCATGGATAACTGAGCAGTTCAAGACTCAAGTTTACTGGAAGAAGTTAACTGTGGATGTGGCAGAAATAGTAAGAGAACTAGAATTAGAAATAGAGCTGAAGATGGAACTGGATTGCTCCAATTTCATGATAAAACTTGAACAAATAAGGAATTGCTTCTTATGGATGAAGAAAGTGGTTTCTTGAGATGGAATCTACTTCTGATGAAGATGGTGGAAGACTGTTGAAATGATAAGAATGGATTTAAATATTATATAAACTTAGTTGTTAAAGTGGTAGCAAAGCTTGAGAAGACTGACTCCAATTTTTAAAGTTCTAGAGACTTCCCCTGTTGGTCCAGTGGTTAAGAACCCACCCGCCAGTTGCTGGGGACACAAGTTCAGTCTCCGGTCTGGGAAGATTCCACGTGCTGCAGGGCAACTAAGCCCATGTGCAACAACCACTGAGCCTGTGCTCTACAGGCTGCGTGCCACAACTGCTGAAGCCCCCACATGCTAGATTCTGTGTTCTGAACAAGAGAAGCCACTGTAATGAGAAGACCGAGTACTGCAACTAGAGAGTAGCCCCCTGGTGAAAGCCTGAATGCAGCAACTAAGACCCAGTGCAGCCAAAAATAAAAATAATAAAAAATTTTAAAAAATAAATAGAAAAGGCTAAATTATAAAAACCCTGGTTAGAAAACATAGGGTTAACATTTCATGATCTTGGATTGGTGATGATTTTTGATGTATGGTACCAAAAGCACATACAACAATAAAATTAATTGAACTTCATAAAAATTAAAAACTTTTGTGCCTCAAAGGACACTTCAAGAGAATCAAAAGGTAAACTACAAAATGGGAAAAAAATACTTGCAGATCATATACCTGACAAAAGGTTAATATTCAGAATATATAAAGATCTGGTACAAATCAACAAAAAAACAAATAACCCAATATAAAACATGGTCAGGGACCTCGCTGGTGGTCTACTGGTTAAGAATCTGCCTCCCAATGCAGGAGATGCAGGTTCCATCCCTGACTGGAAAACTAAGATCCTACATGCTGCCAGGCAACCAAACCTGCACACCATAACTACTGAGCCCTCACACCACAACCAGAGAGAAGTCCGCGTACTGCAACAAAGATCTCACGTGCACAATAAGACCCAATACAGTCATAAATTTAAAAATATTTTTAAAAAATAAAAAATGGTCAAAGGACCTGAATACACATTTCTTCAAAACTGATATAAAAACGTGAAAAAGTCCATGAAAAGATGCCCAATATCTTGTGTCACTAGGAAAATGAAACCCAAAACCATAATAAGATTCCACTTTTTCCCATGGTTTTATCAAAAATAAGTGTTGGCAAGGATGTAGAAAAATTTGAATCCTTCTCTATTGCTGGTGGGAATGTAAAAGGATACGGTTTCTTTGGAAAACACTTATGCACTCCTCAATATGTTAAACATATAATTATTATGTTACCCAATAATTCCCAGTACATACGGGAACTCAAACAGATAGTTGTGCAGCACTGTTTACAATAATCCAAAGAGGGAAGCAACCCAAGCATCTTTCAATAGATAATGGATACAAGAAATGTGGTATTTATACAGTGGAATATTATTCATCAAATAAAAAGTAATGAAGTTCTATACCTCTGGCTGATTCATGTTGTTGTATGGCAGAAACCAACACAGTATTGTAAAGCAATTATCCTTCAGTTAAAAATAAATTTTTTGGAAAAAAATCTTAAAAAAAAGAGAAATGGATTATAAAACACGAAAAAAAGTTCTGATATATGCTCCATATAGATGAAGCTTGAAAACATTATCCTAAGTGAAATAAGCCAGACACAAAAGAACAAATGTCACATAATTCCGTTTGTATGTAGCATCTAAAATAGGTGAACTCAGAAAGACAGAGACTAGAAGGGAAGTTACCAGCAGCTGGGAAGAATGGGAAGTTATTGTTTCATGGGTATAGCATTTTTATTTGGGAGGCTGGGATGTTTGGGAACTTTGTTTCAGAGTTTTTGTTCTGAAAAATACCAGTAATGATTGTACAGCAATGTGAATGTACTAAATGCCACTGAGCTGTACACTTAAAAATGGCAAATTGCATGTATGCATATTTTACCAATAATAAAATTTTAAGAAAGCATACATTACAAATTATCTGTAAACAGAGCAACAACTTAATGGTTTTCCATGGATAAATGATTAAATCATGATATACACGAACAATATTCTATGTATAACAGAAACAGTGGTGAATGAAAAGATCCTGAAGATCTACTATGAGAAAACAACAGAAGTGAATACACTGTACATTTCTATTCCCATAAAGATAGACACGAAAAAGATTTCTAAATGCATGCAGAAAAAACTGCTCTGGAGGAATCTGAGAGAGGGAGATTTAATTAATTAATTTACTATGAATCACTTGACCTTCTTAGCACATACAGGTATTACCTTCACAGTTAAAAATTCTGAAACAGTAAATATACAACAGAAATATATATATAGAAATAAACATATATAATATATATATTCTATAATATATAAAATTTATATGAAATCCAAATAAAACTTAATATTCTCAGTCATAAAAACTCAAAACAGGAAGTATTGCCTCTTAATGAAATTATCCACAGCACAGGAGGGCAAGCATTGTCCACTGAATCCCTTTGTCCTCCAAGATCACTGCTTTTGAACCAGAGAACTTCAGAAATGAAAAGCATGCACACTTCAAAGAAACAAACCAAGACCTGAGGGGTAAATGACATGCCCAGATGAAAGGATGTATAGCTGAAAATAGCATCAAGGCCTGGAACATACAATTTCTTGCTCCTGCACGTGTCTTTCTGGGTGCAAGGTCATCTGGTTTTAATGAATGATATAAAAATTAATTAATGTGAATCTCCACAAGAATACTGCTTTATTGTTGTTCAGTCGCTCAGTCATGTCTGACTCTTTGCAACCCCATGGATTATGTGATGGATAATCAAAAGAACCATAGATGAAAATCAAAATGGCAGAAAAAGAAGAAAACTATAGTGAAAGAAAGGAAGGAACGAAGGGACAAATTTACCACTAAACCTGAGATCTCAGCAAAAGCAATAAGCTATAAGATACAGGAGGTATAAGGAAAAATCAAAATAGTGATTATTGGTAAGATCTATCAAGAAAGTAATCCAAAAGGCCCAACAAACTAATAGATCTAAGGAGTTCAGCAAGGCTGCTACAAATGAAAACATTTTTGGAAAAAATCACTAAGTTACCAAGGAGAGGGAGAAAAGCAGTAAAAATTTCTTTAAGGAAATAAGAAATACAACAGACTTGAATAAAGAAAATATATCATAATAAAGTTACCACAATAATGAATAATTCAGGGTAAAACTGCCAAATGTCCCCAATTTAATCAAATAATTAAATGTAATCCCATTAATTCCAATAAGGTTTTTGTTTGGTTGTTATTATTAGACAAACATTCTAAAATTCATATGGAAAAGAAATACTCAAGATAATTCTAAAAAAGCACAAGGAGGAAGACTTTGTACAAGGAGAAAAGGATATTAGAAATCTATGGTAATTAGAACAACTAGAGATATATAGGACAGATGCAACATTACACACAACTTGTGGAAGGACAGACCACTTAATAAGTGCTAACACAACTGCCTTTCTATAAATGAGGGGAAAATGAAATCAGATCCCTGTCTTGTACTATATATGAAGTTAATTCCAGATGTATCAAAGACCTAAATCTGACATATAAAACTTTCAAGTTGTTAGAAGACCTCGGGAATATCCTAAAAGCCTCAAGCAGGGAAAGGAAATAAGGAGAAGAGTATTACAGGTAGAGGAATTAGAATGATAACTGGCAGATACCTTCATTCGTAATATGAAAAGTAATACCACCATGGAAAGTAATAATACAGTAGTAGTGAGATTTGAATATGTCATGTTCTTAGAACAGTATCTGAGATACAACCTCTTAATAAATGTAAGCTTCTCTCATTCTGGTTCTTTCACTTACTAGTTATGCGGAACTGGGTATGTGACTTTCATGCCTCACTTTCTTTACCAGTAAAAAGGAGAGTAACCACCTTACTGCTGCTAAGTCGCTTCAGTCGTGTCCGACTCTGTGCGACCCCAGAGACAGCAGCCCACTAGGTTCCTCTGCCCTTGGGATTCTCCAGGCAAGAATACTGGAGTGGGTTGCCATTTCCTTCTCCAATGCATGAAAGTGAAAAGTGAAAGCGAAGTCACTCAGTCGTGTCCGACTTTAAGTGACCCCATGGACTGCCGCCTACCAGGCTCCTCCATCCATGGGATTTTCCAGGCAAGAGTACTGGAGTGGGGTGCCATTGCCTTCTAACCATCTTACTAGGTTCTTATAAAAATTAAATGAGTCTATACACACACCATGCTTAGAATAGACACTGATATACAGTTAAGAACTCAGTAAGATTAAGAACAACACACCACATTTACAAACAATAATTACATATTACCCAGGGAATGTGGAGCTTGTCAAAGTAAGTGCATGTTTAGGACTCTATCTTGGACGGTAGGTTTGGTAATAATGTGGAGGATGGGCTTTAAGGAGGGGAAAGCTGAAGGGACAATAGTTAAAAGGCTATTCTAATCTCTCAAGCCTAAACAATGGCAATAATGACTGAAAAGTTTTGAAGTGGATTTTGAAGTGAACAGATTAGACATGAAAACAGTGAGCCAATCAATGACAATTTCCAGGTTCTCAAATAGCTGAGGATTAGCATAGATAAAGTTAACTGAAATGAGGTTGAAAATGGGGAATGTTTCCCACCTTCGTTGCTAAAAACTCATTCCTGCTCCTGACTTTTGAGATCTACAATTATCTTACACGTTGTCAATCAGCATCTAACTAAACTTCATGCTGTCTGAAGTTATACTTTCAAAAGTTATTGCTATTTAGAAAGTATTTTGATGTCCTATCAACTAATTTTATGAAATAGCATTTCATATGAGTCAGAAATTTTTTTAAATTCATTATGTGATTAATAAAATGTCATTCATCTTTGTTAACAGACAACAAAAACTTTCTTGTCTGAAACTGGACTACTTAAAAATGTTTCTTACCATGATTGGCTTGCCCTGAAATGTCTTAACTTCTTCTCTTAAGTATTTAAAAGCCTGTTACAAAGCAGAAAGGAACTTTCATTAGCATTCAAATATTTCATTAAAGCAATCATTATTCTATTGAGAGGTTTAATATTACCAACTATCTCTAAACCATAAAAAATTCCGAAGGTGACCCCATTATGCAGATGATAGGAAATGAAAAAGCAGAAATGTGAGACCTCAGCTACAGTTAACATTTATTATGTAATAACTACTAAGGATCACTACAGATAAAATGCACAAAATTCAGAAAAGACCCAAAATATCACTACATATCAATTTTAAAATAGGTTCAGAGAGCCTTCTAAGATGAAGAATTAAGACAAATCTGAGTGACTTAAAAATGTTATTATATAAATTTTTGTTTCAAAGTAGTTTTACTTATCTTTATATAAAACATGCTAACAAGAGTAATATCATTATGTCAAAATTCCAAGAATCAGAAGTTATATATATTGCGGCCTACTATGTAACAGAAATACTAACTACTGAGTACATGTTAATTTGAAAACTGTGTGCTAATTTTTTATTGATAAGAAACGGTTCTTATGTTGAAACAAAGCTTTAGGAAGATCATCAAAAAGAAAACCAATTAAAAAGCAAAACCAAAAAGGTGAACAAAGTTCTCCAAAGTCTTGATAAACATTACTGTAAGCACACATTTTTCTCAATTAAAATACACACTATCTCTTTTTTCACCAGCAGTTCAAATCAAAAGAAAAGCTTTCTTCTCACCTGTTGTGCATCTGTGTCTGACTGGAAAGTGATATACCAGTTGCTATTGTGCGCAAACTCACAGCTTATCACCTTGGGGCAGTTTTCATTTTTAAACAAAGCTTTTACTTCCTAAAAATGAAAAACTTCAGTTAACCCTAAAAATATATTAATAATAGGCAGTTTTTCCTCTTCATGTCTTTGGGTCCTTTCTATTTCTTTACTTAGTAACTGTTTATATCTTCTGCCCATTTTTCTGTTGAATAGAATTATGCTCTAAAAGAAGAATATGCATAGTCATAGTGTAAACTGTGTGCGTGATTTAGGGAAGGAAACTTATTTTATAATCAGCAAAACTGAAAAATTATTTCCGTCCTACTGCTGCTAAGTCACTTCAGTCATGTCCGACTCTGTGTGACCCCAGAGACGGCAGCCCACCAGGCTCCCCGGTCCCTGGGATTCTCAAGGCAAGAACACTGGAGAGGGTTGCCATTTCCTTCTCCAATGCATGAAAGTGAAAAGTCAAAGTGAAGTCGCTCAGTCGTGTCCGACTCTTAGCGACCCCATGGACTGCAGCCTACCAGGCCCCTCTGTCCATGGGATTTTCCAGGCAAGAGACTGGAGTGGGTTGCCATTGCCTTCTCCAATTTCTGTCCTAATGGCAAGCTAAATCTTCCTTAAAGAAAAATCTCTGAAGTCCTATCATTATCTAAAAAAATGGGAGGGGGGAGGGAGGGGTGGGGAAAGGAGAAGGTCGTAGATTAGCATTTTCTAGGTGCTAACTATTTTCATGCATTTCTCCAGGCAAGTTTGGCCTTGGAGCCCAAAATGAAGCAGGGCAAGGCAAACAAAGAGTTTTGTCAAGAGAACTTGCTGGTCATAACAAACACCTTTTCCCAACAACCTAAGAGACGACTACACATGAACATTACCAAATGGTCAGTATTGAAATCAGACTGATTATATTCTTTGCAGCCAAAGATGGAGCAAATGTCTACAGTCAGCAAAAACAAGACCTGGACCTGACTGTGACTCAGATCATCAACTCCCTGTTGCAAAAATCAGGCTCAAATTTTAAAAAGTACAGAAAACCACTAGGCCATTTATGTCAGGTAGGACATAAATCAGATACTTTATGATTATACAGTGGAAGTGACAAATGGATTCAAGGGATTAGATCTGGGAGACAAGAATGCCTGAAGACCTATGGACAAGAGGTTTGTAACACTGTACAGGAAGCAGTAACCAAAACCATCCCCAAGAAAAAGAAATGCAAGAAAGCAAAATGGCTGTCTGAGGAGGCTTTACACATAGCTGAGGGAAGTTCAGTTTGGTTCAGTTGCTCAGTCGTATCCGACTCTTTACAACACCATGGACTACAGCGTGCCAGGCCTCCCTGTCCATTACCAACTCCTGGAGTTTACTCAAACTCATGTCCATTGAGTCAGTGACGCCATCCAACCATCTCATCCTCTGTTGTACCCTTCTCCTCCCACCCTCAATCCTTCCCAGCATCAGGGTCTTTTCAAATGAGTCAGTTCTTCCCATCAGGTGGCCAAAGTATTAGAGTTTCAGCTTCAGCGTCAGTCCTTCCAATGAATATTCAGGACTGATTTCCTTTAGGATGGACTGGTTGGATTTCCTTGCTGTCCAAGGGACTCTCAAGAGTCTTCTCCAACACTACAGTTCAAAACCATCAATTCTTTGGTGCTCAGCTTTGTTTCTAGTTCCAACTCTCACATCCATACATGACTACTGGAAAAACCATAGCTTTGACTAGACAGGCCTTTGTTGGCAAAGTAACGTCTCTGCTTTTGAATATGCTGTCTAGGTTGGTCATAACTTTTCTTTCGAGGAGTAAGCGTCTTTTAATTTCATGGCTGCAGTCACCATCTGCAGTGATTTTGGAGCCCAAGAATAGAAGCAAAAATCAAGAGAGAAAGGGAAACCCACCCAACTGAACACAGAGTTTCAGAGAATAGAAAGCAGAGATAAGAAGGCCTTCTTAAGTTAACAGTGCAAAGAAGTAGAGGAAAACAATAGAATGGGAAAGACTAGAGATCTCTTCAAGGAAACTGGAGATATAAAAGAACATTTCATGAAAGGACGGGCACGATAAAGGACAGAAATGGTAAGGATCTAACAGAAGTAAGAGAGATTAAAAAGAGGTGACAAGAATACACAGAACTATACAACAAAGGTCTTAATGAAGATAATAACCACAACGGTCTGGTCACTCACCTAGAGTCTGATATCCTGGGATATGAAGTCAAGTTGGCCTTAGGAAGCATTACTACAAATAAGGCTAGTGAAGGTGCTGGAATTCAAGCTGAGCTATTTCAAATCCTAAAAGATGCTGCTGCTAAAGTGCTGCACTCAATAAGTCAACAAAGTTGGAAAACTCAGCACTGGCCACAGGACTGGAAAAGGTCAGTTTTCATTCCAATCTCAAAGAAGGTCAGTGTCAAAGTATGTACAAACTACCATACAATTGTGCTCATTTTGTGTGCTAGTAAGGTTATACTCAAAATCCTTTAAGCTAGGCTTCAGCGTATATGAACTGAGAACTTCTAGATGTACAAGTTGGATTTAGAAAAGGAAGAGGAACCCCATGGAACTGACAACATACACTGGATCATAGAGAAAGCAAGGGAATTCCAGAAAAACATCTACTTTTGCTTCATTGACTACGCTAAAGCCTTTGAATGGAAGATTGCCAGGAGAATTATAAACAACCTCAGATATGCAGATGATACCACTCTACTGGAAGAAAGTAAAGAGGAACTAAAGATCCTGTTGATGAAGGTGAAAGAGGAGACTGAAAAAGCTGGCTTAAAATTCAACATTCAAAAAACTAAGATAATGGCATCCAGTCCCATCACTTCATGGCAAACAGATGGAGAAAAAGTGGAAGCGGTGACAGATTTTATTAGACTGCCACCCATTGATTTCTACCTTCAAAACTCTATCAATACTCTTCAGATATTTCCAGTTCCTTTAAATAGTATAATGAATTTAGTTAAATCTTAATATAATCTATTATTTTTATCCTTTTATTATTCTTTAGAAAGAATAATATTCATAGATTTACTTTCCCAAGTATAAGAAGTCTGGATATAAACGAATCAAAATTTATTCTACCTGATAGCAGTCTTTCAGGTCACCATCCAAATCGCCTCAATTTAATTTGAATTTTAGAGACTATTGCCAAGATCAACCCTCTCTGGCTATTTTAGTCATCTGTACTTCCTTTACTTTTTTTTTTTAATGAATAGTGTGTTGCTTTCTTTCTTTTATCGGCTGTTTTTCATCTGTATAAGCACTCTATGTGTGCAGAATATGAGTTATAGTAACTACAGAAATAATAACAATGGCTAATGTACCAAGTATTGCTCAAAGCTCTTTATATAATAACTCAATTCTCACAATTTCATTCGTTACTACTATCCCACTTGGAACTCTGAACGCAGAGTTTCAAAGAATAGCAAAGAGAGATAAGAAAGCCTTCCTAAGTGAACAATGAAAAGAAGTAGAGGAAAACAATAGAATGGGGAAGACTAGAGATCTCTAAGAAAATCAGAGATACCAAGGGAACATTTCCTGCAAAGATGGGCACAATAAAGGACAGAAATGGTATGGACTTAATAAAAGCAGAAGATATTAAGAGGTGGCCAGAATATACAGAACTATACAAAACAGATCTTAATGACCTGGATAACCCTGATGATGTGATCACTTACCTACAGCCAGACATCCTGGAGTGTGAAGTTTGAGCCTTAGGAAGCATCACTATGAACAAAGCTAGTGGAGGTGATGGAATTCCAGCTGAACTATTTCAAATCCTAAAAGATGCTGCCAAAGTGCTGCACTCAATATCCCAGCAAATTTGAAAACTCAGCAATGACCACATGATTGCAAAAGGTCACTTTTCATTCCAATCCCAAAGAACAGCAATGCCAAAGAATGTTCAAACCACTGCATAACTGCACCCTAATTTTACATGCTAGAAAGGTAATGCTCAAAATCCTTCAAGCTAGGCTTCAACAGTATGTGAACTGAGAAACTTCCGGATGTACAAGTTGGATTTAAAAAAGGCAGAGAAACCAGAGATCAAATTGCCAACATTAGGGGGATCACAGGAAAAGCAAGAGAATTCAAGAAAAACATCTACTTCTGCTTTAATGACTACACTGAAGCCTCTGACTGTGTGGATCACAACAAACTGCAAAATTCTTAAAGAGGTGGGAATTCCAGACTACCTTACCTGCCTTCTGAGAAATCTGTCTGCAGAACAAGAAGCAACAGTTAGAACTGGATATGGAACAATGGATTGGTTCCAAACTGGAAAAGGAGTACATCAAGGCTATATAACGTCACCCTGATTATTTAACTTACATGCAGAGTACATTATGCAAAACGTCTGGCTGGATGAAGCACAAGCTGGAATCAAGATTGCCAGGAGAAATATCAATAACTTCAGATATGCAGATGGCATCACCCTTATGGAAGAAAGTGAAGAGGAACTAAAGAGCCTCCTGGTGAAGGTGAAAGATGAGAGTGCAAAAGCTGGCTTAAAATTCAACATTCAAAAGATGAAGATCAAAGCATCCAGTTCCATCACTTCATGGCAAATAGATGGGGAACAATGCAAACAGTGACAGACTTTATTTTCGTGGGCTCCAAAATTACTGTGGATGGTGACTGCAGCCATGAAATTAAAAGGTGTTTGCTCCTTGGAAGAAAAACTGTGACAAACCTGCTGCTGCTGCTAAGTCGCTTCAGTCGTGTCCGACTCTGTGCGACCCCATAGACGGCAGCCCACCAGGCTCCCCCGTCCCTTGGATTCTCCAGGCAAGAACACTGGAGTGGGTTGCCATTTCCTTCTCCAATGCAGGAAAGTGAAAAGTGAAAGTGAAGACGCTCAGTCGTATCCGACTCTTAGCGACCCCATGGACCGCAGCCTACCAGGCTCCTCTGTCCATGGGATTTTCCAGGCAAGAGGACTGGAGTGGGGTGCCAGTGCCTTCTCCAGTGACAAACCTAGACAACGTATTAAAAACCAGAGACATTACTTTGCCAACAAAGGTCCATACAGTCAAAGCTATTGTTTTCCAGTAGTCATGTACAGATATGAGAATTGGACCATAAAGAAAGCTGAGCACCGAAGAATTGATGCTTTTGAACTGTGGTGCTGGAGAAGACTCTTGAGAGTCCCTTGGAATGCAAGATCAAACCAGTCAATCCTAAGGGAAATCAGTCCTGAATATTCATTGGCAGGACTGATGCTGAAGCTGAAGATTCAATACTCTGGCCAGCTGATGCAAAGAGCCGACTCATTGGAAAAGATTCTGATGCTGGGAATGACTGATAGCAGGAGGAAAAGGGGACGACAGAGGACAAGATGGTTGGATGGCATCACAAACTCAAAGGACATGAATCTGAAGAAGCTCTGGGAGATGGTGAAGGACAGGGAAGCCTGGCATGCTGCTTGCTGTCCATGGGGTAGCAAAGAGTCAGCCACGACTGAGCGACTGAACAACAACAAATTATCCCATTTGGGCTTCTCAGGTAGCACTAGTGGTAAAGAATGTGCCTGCCAATGCAGGAAACAGAAGATTCCCTAGAGAAGGGAATGGCTACCCACTCCATTATTTTTCCTGTAGAATCCCATGGACAGAGGAGCCTGGCAGGCTACCATCCATAGAGTGGCAAAGAGTTGGACAGGACCAAACTGACACAGTGGCTGCTGCTGCTGCTGCTGCTAAGTCGCTTCAGTCGTGTCCAACTCTGTGCAACCCCATAGACGGCAGCCCACCAGGCTCCCCCGTCCCTGGGATTCTCCAGGCAAGAACACTGGAGTGGGTTGCCATTTCCTTCTCCAATGTAGGAAAGTGAAAAGTGAAAGTGAAGTCGCTCAGTCGTGTCTGACTCTTAGCGACCCCATGGACTGCAGCCTACCAGGCTCCTCCGTGCCATGGATTTTCCAGGCAAGAGTACTGCAGTGGGGAGTGACACAGCACCCATGCATTATTCCATTTAACAGATGAGAAAACTATGGCAATCACAAAAAGAGATTAAGTAACTTACCCCAGGTCACAGAGCTAGTAAATAAAAATGCTGGAATTCAAATCTGGGCAGTTTCTGGCTCATACCCTTGAAATTTTTTCTTAATATTACAAATATTCTTCCTTTCTGCAATTTTCCATTCAATTTGTTACTTCTGACATATAATTAATAATTTAAAATCCAAGATCTATCTAGTGACAGTTTCTTTTCTAATTTCTCTCACTGCTTCTAAGTTTAGGAAATCATCCTTTTGGAAATTTAATACTGAATGACTCCAGGCAAAAAGATTAACTACTTATGTGTCAAATAGGTGACAAGGGTCTAAAAATTCTTTTTAAAATGGTTAATCAATTACCATATCAGTTACTGATTAACCCTCCTCATCTCTATCCTTAACATGACAACTCAATGTGAGGCTCCATGGCTTAAACAACATGGGTTTTGGAAACAGAAGATTAAGTTTGAATCCAGACTCTGTAACTTAAAACAGTCCATGTGTTATCTAACCATTCCAAGGCTCAGTTTATTTGTAAATCAAAACAAAAAACCTTAGGCTTTAAATAACTGTAGTACGTAAGAGTTGGTAAAATCTGATTATTAAATAAAAGTTATTATACTATGTTGTTACATCAAAGGATCTATTTCTGGATTTTTCAAAAACAGAACACCTATTGAATGCTTTTAAAATTTTATTTCAATTTTTATTTAAATTCATTTCATTTCATTGAGCTACATGGTTTGCAGGACCTCAGTTCCCCAACCAGAGATTGAACCCAGCTCACGGCAATGAAAGCCCTGAATACTAACCACGAGGCCACCAGGTAACTCCCCATTTCTGGATTTATTGTCTCATTAAAATATTATTTTACCGTTCTACCTGTACCATACTATCTTTATGATTGCAGCTTTATTATTTTGCTGCTGCTGCTGCTAAGTCGCTTCAGTCGTGTCCGACCCTGTGCGATCCCATAGACGGCAGCCCACCAGGCTCCCCCATCCCTGGGATTCTCCAGGTAAGAACACTGGAATGCTAACCAGTCCTAAATCATTAATCCTTACTCAAATTTTTAAGTCCTAAGTTAATCCTTTCAGTTTAATCATCAAGCTCCAAAACAGCCTATTTAAATTGGCATTCAATTAAATTAATAGAGAATCAGTATCACTACAATTGTCAAATTTAGCCTTCTAAGAACACAGAATTGGATCATTTTCCTCCCTGTGTGCCATTCTTTCAGTATTTCAGAATTTACAAAGCACATCAATGTTTACCCTATTCAAAGTAATTGACATGACAACAGTGACAAACCTTGCTTGTTTACCTCCTCCAATTTAAACAGTAAAGAATATTTAGCTTAAACAATGCTAATGATTTACCTCTATTGGTGTTGTTTCAGGAATCTCTCTAAGAATCACAATACAACGCTTATGACTTGGTCTCACTTTCTCACCCTTCTCATCAACTTGCACCATGGGAGAAGCTGAAATTTAAAAAAAATTTCATTCAGAAGTGAAAAATAGTGATACTATAATTCTATTAAAAAACTATTCATTTCAACTTCCAACTAAATCAATCAGCAGAGGCTAATATTTTTAAAAAATTAAGTGGTAGATTCAAAGATTACAGTCACAATAAAATACCTTGAGATTGATATGCAAAGAACACCATCCAATGTTAATCACTGAATGAATATTCAGAATACTTGCTCTGTCACTTGGCACAGAGTTGGAGTTGAAAAGAAGCCTTCAGAGTACTCGGTAATTATTTCTCATAAAGTATTTCCCTATATACAATTACTGAATTTAAGTAAAATCAACGTACCTACACTAGCCAAACACTACTCTGGTAAGTGTAACAAGCTGTGACATGTGAAGAAATTCTTCTTCAAGTCTGAGAAGCACTTGAAACCAAGAATTATATAGAAATCATTACAAACTTTCTGTGATTTTAACATATTTACTCTTACTTACTACTACAGAGACCCAGAAGCCACCTTTTAGATGCTGCTTTTGAGTAATACTGAATAAAGGTAGTACCACAAGGCAAAACTTTTATTTCTAATACCTCCTAATATTCCACATCTCCCTGCACAGGCAAGTAGAGAGAATAAAAGCAGTTAAGGAAGAAGGCTTGTTTATAAATCCTAGGTTTCAGCCCTTGGTGGTACGAAATTCTGTCTCTTGGCCAATTCTTTAAATGTTGACAAGACTGGGTCATTTTAAGAAAGTATCTTTCCAATCGATCAGAGATTTAATAAATATCTTTATTCCTCTGAGAATGGAAATACCTACTCCTATGTAAAACTATTATTGGACTTTTTGTACTTAACTTTTAAACATCTCAAACAAATTTCATATAAAAGTGAAGATCTGTCTTTACTCAAGTAGTTAACAAAACCCATACGAGAGAGGTTACCAAGAAATGCTGATGTAAGACACAATTATCACCAAAAATTCTTAAACCTCAATCTAAAAATATAAACTCTTTACCAAACTTTAGAGCAGCGTTTGTTAAACTGGAGGTCGCAACTAACAGGTTGTAAAAACAAATTCAGAATAAAAGAAATGAACTCATTTCAAGCATTCAGTACTAATCTACATAATTAACATTTCAGTTCTGTATATGTAGTGTGTATATCAGGTTATGCCATGAAGTTTACTTCTTACTGTTGTTCAAGAAACACATTGCTTTAGAGGGTGGGATAACAATACATAAAGCATTTTAACAGCCAAAAAAACTGAGGTTTAATTACCTATAATTAAATGAGTAAATGGGTATCAAGATGAACAACCAAGGTACAGAACTGATATAGGTATGTATCAGTCAATAAAAACAGAAAAATTATTAGCACAGTATAACAAAAAACATGGAGTTAAAAACAATTTCCTATACGATCAGAAATCAAAGGAATATTTAATTTTTTATTTTAAAAGTAAAGTAAAAGGTATGATTTACATACATCTCAAAACTTCAAGAATTAGATCAGGGTCTGTGGTCAGTTTTTTAATTTCTTCCATGTTAGCAACTGTCCAAATTGGGACGAACTGATCACTGTCCATTTGAGATATCAGGTAAAGATCCTTTGACAAATTTTCTCTGAAAGGAATAAGAGAAGTACAGTCCTATAAAGCAAACAAACTTTAAAAAGCACCTAAAGAAAAGAGACGCCTTATTTACTTTTATCACTAAATCTAGGAAAACAAAATTATGCCATCAGAAATAACAAGGTAAACTATGAAAATACATAATATGCAACAAATACATTTTAACAACTTCTGGCAAGTTTCTGGATCCCTAAATATATTGGGTCCAACAGTTTTGAACAAGGGAGTTTATCAAATTATAATGATATGCAAAAAGGCTTAAAGTGTATCACAAAACATTACATACAGTTTTGTTCCATCATCATACTTTATCACTGATGTCAGAACATGTATATGGAGAATATAGTGTAAGCCATGAGTTGGATCATGAGGGATTTTAAATTTTTTAATGTTTTTCATTTTCAATAGGCACATTTGACTTTTAAATTTAAATAATAAAGCTAAAATAACAAATTTAAATCATTTTAAATTAAGACAAAAAAGATTCTGTCTCGAACATTTTTTAAAAAGGAAAACACACACTATCTTACACATAAAATCCTGTTTAACAACAAACTGAAGGAGAATCAAATTGCCTTATAATTTACATCAAAACTTTGGAACAGTATGGTTATAGCTAGAAATCTTTGCTTAAAAATTGTCTCCATAACCACCCTATTTAAAACTAAAACCACCCAAGCACTCCTGTTTCAACTCCTCTCTTGCTTACTCAGCTCTACTTTTACCCATTCCACATTGCAGGTGAATTCTTTACCATCAGGGCCACCAGGGAAGCCCAAGAATACTGCAGTGAGTAGCCTATCCCTTCTCCAGGGGATCTTCCTGACCCAGGAATCGAACTGGGGTCTCCTGCACTGCAGGCAGATTCTTTACCAGCTGAGCTAGCAAGGAAGCCTACTCTTTACAACTGTTTGGACTGCAGCCCACCAGGCTCCTCTGTCCAAGGGGATTCTCCAGGCAAGAATACTAGAGTGGGTTGGCAAGCCTTCCTCCAGGGGATCTTCCCAACCCAGGGATCGAATCTGCTTCTATTATGTCTCCCACATTGGCATTCGGGTTCTTTCACCACTAATGACACCTGGGAAGACTTAGTGCCTGGCAAAGAGTAGGGTCAAAGCCTTTACATTCAAATTATACTAAAATTGGACTTCCCTGGTGGTACAGTGGATAAGAATCTGCTTGCTAATGCAGGGGACATGGGTTCGATCCCTGGTCCCACGTGCTGTGGAAGCCCACGGAACCACAACTACTGAGCCCGAGTGCTGTCACTACTGAAGCATGTGCTCCAGAGCCTGTGCTTCACAACAAGAAGGCACCACAATGGGAAAGCCACGCACTGCAACAAAGAGTAGCCCCCACCTGCCACAACTAGGGAAAGTCCATGTGCAGCAACAAAGACACACACAAACCAACATAATCAAATAAACATTAAAATTTTATTAATAAATATTAAATCATTTAAATTTATTATTTAATAAAATTAATATATTAAAAATTATACTAAAATAGACTATTAATTACTTTAAGGTTATAACTGTCAACAAACAGCGGTTATTTGTCTTGGGGGGGAAAAGAATACAGAGGATAACAGTGACAAATTCACTTCAGCACAAAAGAAAGGACATTAGAACATACTGTTTTATTCCTTAAGAACCTGAAAACAAGACTACTATAAACATGAGTACAACTAAAAGACTGCATTCTAAATCGACTGAGACTTTCAGCAGGTCTATTCTTATAAAACAGAATGGCACACCCTTAAAGAAACCGTACCTTGTCAGAAGTTATGTCAAATAATAGATATATAACATCTAGGATTACGACTAATACCTAATATTGTTCAGTCGCTCAGTTGTGTCTGACTCTGTGACTCCACGAACTGCAGCACTCCAGTCTTCCCTGTCCTTCACTATCTCCCAGAATTTCCTCAAACTCATGTCCTCTGAGTCAGTGATGCCATCCAACCATCTCATCCTCTGTCGTCCCCTTCTCCTCTTGCCCTCAATCTTTCCCAGCATCAGCGTCTTTTCCAATGAATCAGCTCTTCCGATCAGGTGGCCAAAGTATTGGAGCTTCAGCACCAGTCCTTCCAATGAAATGTTCAGTGTTGATTGCCTTTAGGAAAGACTGGTTTGATCTCCTTGCTATCCAAGGGATTCTCAAGAGTCTTCTTCAGCACCAGTTCAAAAGCATCAATTCTTCGCTGCTCAGCCTTCTTTATGGTCCAACTCTCACATACATACACAACTACTGGAAAAACCATAGCTTTTTCAGACCACTCTCAGCAAAATGATGTCTCTGCTTTTTAATACACTATCTGGATTTGTTACAGCTCTTCTTCCAAGGAGCAAGCGTCTTCTAATTTCATGAATGTAGTCACCATCTGCATTGATTTTGGAGCCCAAGAAAATGAAATATGACAGTTTTCACTTTCCCCCCCATCTATTTGCCATGAAGAGATAAGACCTAATACCTAATATGTTCATGACTAAATCTAGTATGTCTCAGTGGCAAGTTTGCTGAGCTATAAATCTTAAATGCCCAGCCAGTTTGAACTGTTTCATAGTTCTGAGTAGCATGTGGCAGATCATGATAAGCTACAGCTCATGTTGCAACAACTAAAAAAGCTTGGGTAGATTACCAAAAAGTCATGTTTTTGGTGATAAGGAGAGCTGTGGAAGCTACAGGGACAAAATGAAATTCCAAGAAGATGATGTTTCTTTTCCGAGGGTATGTGCAGATCCTGGACCAGAAGGAAACTAGCAGGGCTCTATCTCAGGCATTTGCACAGGGTTAGGGTTAGGAGCCTCCAACACACAGCTCATTTTCCTCCATATGACATTTATTGAGTTCTAAGGAGGAAATGGGAGGCTGGGAGCCAGGCTGAAAAAGCAGAGTAGAATCTTTATGGTCCTGTGGCAGTCCCAGTGGAAGAAGGAACCTTGCATCAAACCTAAGATAGGTCTTCTTGATAAGACATCTGCCAGATTTTGAAGCTGTACAAAATAAGAGGCTAAAGAGCTCATCTCAAACCTCTGAACAATGGAACTAAATCTCCCTTGGTGTTTCAGGACTCTTATCAGTCCTGAAACAGAAAACTGCGTTTCCAAATCAAAAGCCTAAGAGGGTCATGACAAAAGAACAGAGATAAATCAGAGGTAGATCGAGTTGATTTAAAATGGCTGTTCAGCCCTGACTCAGCTCAATTCCTGACTAGATTAAAGAAATCAATCTGCTACTGCCAACCAGAAGAAAGCTCAAACCTTGTCTAGAGAGAAAAATTATGGCACTTGCAGTTTCTAGTTTCTTTTTATATGGTGTGGCCAGCATATGTAGTGTCCAAATTATAATCAAAATGCGTAAGACATGCAAAAAGTAAGAAGTTATGAATAGAGAATTAAGAGGAAAAAAAACTCAAGAAATATAGGCAAACAAACAAATGATCCAGTTAGTAGGCAAAGATTTTAAAATAACTACGGTAAGTATGTTACACAAAATGAATTGCATCACAGGCGCAAATGACTAGAGAAAAGCCACAGGTCTTTTATAGAACTAGGGCCCTATACTAGACTACCAAGGCAAAGAATAAAAAGGAGAAGAAAAGGGAGATATTCAAGATGAATCAATTAAACCCAAGTCAATATGTATTCTATATAAAGAAATAAACAAGTCTAACAAAATCCAGGTTGCTAGCTTAAAAAACTGGTTTACTAGTCCTCCTCTGAAAAACAGAAGACATTACATTGCAAGCATATCCAACTTCTATCTCTTCTGGAAGGGGAAGTTCTACGAATTGAAATTTTATACATCTAAGCTATAAATATACCTACATAATTCTGAATTCTTATCTGTAAACAAGACATCTTAAAATGTTTGCCTTTTCTAAGAAATAATTGGTAATATAAATTCTATACCCTTATAAATAAAAAGAAAAAAATTCCATACCCGTCTTATCAAACAATCTTATTAAGTCATCTTATTAAAAAAAGAACTCCATGATCAAACGTTGTAAGAGCAAACTACTACAACTATAATTAAGAGATAACTTAAGAACCCTAAAAATGAATATGATTATAGGAAAAATATCCAACTGAAATTTCATTATTTTTTCTATTGAGAATAGATCCTTTACATATTCGATTGGAGACTACATCTTTAAATCTAGTTAAGAAATATACTGCAGAATGATACCAAAATACATTACCAAAGGAAATTAAAAAACCCATTTTCCATTCTATTAGGTTGGTGCAAAAGTAACTGTGGTTTTACACTGTTGAACTCCGCCATTTGATACTGGAACACATTCTTAAATGTGGTTATGTTATACATCATTTTAATGCATGTTTCTTGCTAATGACTTTTTATTTGCTGTGTATTTTAGATTTATTTTAGACTATGGAAATGATGTTAGACAAAATGCAAACTCGAGAGATTTTCTTGGGTTCAAAATGGGTTGTAAAGCAGTGGAGACAACTCGCAACATCAACAACACATTTGGCCTAGGAACTGCCAATGAACGTACAGTACAATGGTGGTTCACAAAGTTTGGCAATGAAGAAGAGAGCCTTGAAGACAAGGAGGGCAATGGCTGGCCATCTGAAGTTGACAATGACCAACTGACAGCAATCATCGAAGCTGATCCTCTTACAACTACACAAGAAAGTTGCCAAAGAACTCAACATTGACCATTCTACAGCCATTCAGCACTTGAAGCAAATTGGATAGGTGAAAAACCTCAGTAAGTGGGTGCCTCGTGAGCTGACCAAAAATCAAAATAATCGTCATTTCGAAGGGTCATCTTCTCTTAGTGTAGACAACAATGAATTATTTCTCGATCAGATTGCAACATGTGATGAAAAGTGGATTTTATATGACAACTGGCGATCACCAGCTCAGTGGCTGGACCAAAAAGCAGCACCAAACTTGCACTAAAAAAGTCATGATCACTGTTTCATTGTCTGCTGCCAGTCTGATCCACTACAGCTTTCTGAACCCCAGTGAAACCATTACATCTGAGAAATATGCTCAGTAAATCTATGAGATGAACCAAAACTGCAAAATTCCTGCAGCCAGCACTAGTCAACAGAAAGGGCCCAATTCTTTTCCACAACACCTGACTGCACATTGCACAACCAACCCTTAAAAAGTTGAATGAAATGGGCTACAAAGTTTTGCCTCATCCACCACGTTCACCTGATTCTCGCCAACTCACTACCACTTCTTCAAGCATCTAGACAACTTTTTGCAGCGAAAATGCTTCTACAACCAGCAGGAAGCAGAAGATGCTTTCCAAGAGTTTGTCAAATACTGAAGCACAAATTTTTACACTACAGGACTAAATAAACTTAATTCTCGTTGGCAAAAATGTGTTGACTGTAATGGGTCCTATTTTGATTAATAAACGTGTTTGAGTCTTGCTATAATGATTTAAAATTCATGGTCTGAAACCAATTATATTTGTACCAGTCTAATATTTCATTGGTATTTTACATAATCAAACAATTCAAAAGAAGAGAATGTTAATTAAAAAATGATAGTGTACCGTGAGAAACAGAATTCTAATTGTTTCTTTAAACACTCTTTTAGTTCTTCTGTAGAAATTGCTGAGTTGCTTTCCCCTGATGGTAGAAAACAAGAGAGAAAAAGTTAACACCTAATTACCACAGGTAGTAAACTCTACATATTGTTTTAAGAATAAGCCACGAAGTATGCACAAATTAAAATCACCAGAAAATTTTTTTTTTTACTTTTTTAGAATTCAGCTACACATGGTCTAATAAATACTTTCAACTTATCTATTCTTGTTTGTTTAGACAGATTTCATTTCAGTTTTAAAATTATATATTTTATCAAGCAACTAACAAATTAACAAATCAGCAGTAATACTAAAAGCACCTGAATACCACTTTGTAAAACACAGTCGTCAATACTTAAAAAATGTGATAACTACTTATTCCTTTAATGAAAACTCAAAGTACTAAGTAATCTAAATTTGAAGACAGGAACTACACAAAATGGGATATATATATATATGGCTCCACATTTGTATTACTGGTAGTAAACCTGATGTGAGTCACACTCCTTAAATTTCTCTCTCTCAATAGACTTGTGGTACCCAAGGTGTATGTGTGTGGGGAAGGGAGATGGATTGGGAGTTTGGGGTTAGTAGATGCAATCTATTATATAAAGAATGGATAAACACGGTCTTACTGTACAGCACAAGGAATTATATTCAATATTCTCTGATAAAACATAATGGAAAAGAATATAAAAAAGAACATATATATATATGTATGTATTTTGCTGTACAGCAGAAATTAGTTAACACTGTAAAACAACTATACTTTAAGGAAAAAAAAAAACCTACTTCTATCTTTTTATATTCTTTTCATTGCTTAATTTTAGAGCACTGTATCTTCCTAGGAATATTGAAAGCATTCAAATGTCCAAAGGATTGGACCAACTCTCTAACAGCCCTCTATGCTTTCTATTATTTAAACCCAGAACATGACTTTTCAGGACTAAAGCCTGGAAAACCATCAGTTCTTATTAGATTCTTACACAAAACACCACCTGCTAAAATCATATGCTATGTCCTCTTCTTTAAAAGCACTAATGATTAAGTAGGCTAATTTCCTTTAAATACACAGATAATAGGATATATGTAAATGTACATTTTGTGCATGATTTTACCACTACTTTGTCTTATATGCAAGACTCAAAATGTTATTAGATATTAATTTCATTAAAAATAAAAAGCATTCTATTTCTACGTAGTATATGCAAATCTTCTAACACAAAATTCATCCACCAAAATGCTTAAGCTTTCAATATCATTATAGCAAACCTTTAAAAATTCAACTGGTTGCCACTTCATTTAAACCAACTCTATGTTCAAAATGTAGCCAGTAGTTAAGTATTTTACAACATGAGGGAGTAAAACCTAGTCAATCTTTCATTATTATATGGAAATACCATCCCATTTCACTTGAGGAATCAACTTTCAAGCTGGCTGACCTGAGAAATCTAATTCAGGTATTTATAACAAACTGAGGACAAAGTTTGAGTCAAGTTATAGACCTTGACTAATGTTCAGTTCTGTTCAGTCGCTCAGTCGTGTCCGACTCTTTGTGACTCCATGGACTGCAGCATACCAGGCCTCCCTGTCCATCACCAACTCCCAGAGCCTCCTCAAACTCATGTCCACTGAGTCAGTGATGCCATCCAACCATCGCATCCTCTGTAGTCCCCTTCTCCTCCTGCCTTCAATCTTTCCCAGCATCAGGGTCTTTTCAGATGAGTCAGTTCTTCGCATCAGGTGACCAAAGTATTGGAGTTTCAGCTAAAGCATCAGTCCTTCCAATGAATATTCAGGACTGATCTCCTTTAGGATGAACTGGTTGGATCTCCTTGCAGTCCAAGGGACTCTCAAGAGTCTTCTCCAACACCACAGTTCAAAAGCATCAATTCTTCGGTGCTCAACTTTCTTCACAGTCCAACTCTCACATCCATACATTACTGGAAAAACCATGGCTTTGACTAGATGGACCTTTGTTGGCAAAGTAATGTCTCTGCTTTTGAATATGCTGTCTAGGTTGGTCATAACTTTTCTTCCAAGGAGCAAACGTCTTTTAATTTCATGGCTGCAGTCACCACCTGCAGTGATTCTGGAGCCCAGAAAAATAAAGTCTGTCACTGTTTCCACTGTTCACCCATCTATTTGCCATGAAGTGATGGAACCAGATGCCATGATCTTAGTTTTCTGAATGTTGAGTTTTAAGCCAACTTTTTCACTCTCCACTTTCACTTTCATCAAGAGGCTCTTTAGATCTTCACTTTCTGCCATAAGGGTGGTGTCATCTGCATATCTGAGGTTATTGATAGTTCTCCTGGCAATCTTGATTCCAGCTTGTGCTTCCTCCAGTCCAGCATTTCTCATGATGTACTCTGCTTATTAACATAAAATTTAAGTAAGCAGAGTAACAATATACAGCCTTGACGTACTCCTTTCCCGATTTGGAACCAGTCTGTTGTTCCATGTCCAGTTCTAACTGTTGCTTCTTGACCTGCATACAGGTTTCTCAGGAGGCAGGTCAGGTGGTCTGGTATTCCCATCTCTTCAAGAATTTTCCACAGTTTGTTGTGATCCACACAGTGCTTTGGCATAGTCAATAAAGCAGAAGTAGATGTTTTTCTGGAACTCTCTTGCTTTTTTGATGATCCAGCAGATGTTGGCAATTTGATCTCTGTTTCCTCTGCCTTTTCTAAATCCAACTTGAACATCTGGAATTTCATGGTTCATGTACTGTTGAAGCCTGGCTTGGAGAATTTTGAGCATTACTTTGCTAGAGTGTGAGATGAGTGCAATTGTGGGATAGTTTGAGCATTCTTTGGCATTTCCTTTCTTTGGAATTGGAATGAAAACTGACCTTTTCCAGTCCTGTGGCCAGTGCTGAGTTTTCCAAATTTGCTGACTAATGTTAGCAAAAGTAAAGGAAATCAGTCCTGAATATTCATTGGAAGGACTGATGCTGAAGTTGAAGCTCCAATATTTTGTCCACCTGATGTGAAGAACTGACTCATCTGAAAAGACCCTGATGCTGGGAAAGATTGAAGGCAGGTGGAGAAGGGGACAACAGAGGATGAGATGGTTGGATGGCATACTGACTCAAAGGACATGAGTTTGAGCAGGCTCCAGGAGTTAGTGATGGACAGAGAAGCCTGGTGTGCTGCAGTCCATGGGGTAGCAAAGAGTTGGACATGACTGAGCAACTGAACTAAATGTCAGCAACTAAGCAGTGATGGAAATGCCTACTCCCTATTTCACTTATTTTCCAAAGAGACTGTTTGGAAATTAGAGAAACAAAGGTAGGTAATCAGGGTCTATGGTCTATTTTTAGTTTCCTTTAAATTTCATCCATTTTAAATCCAAGCAACTGCTAACCTATGCCAACAAATGAATGTGGAGGGGGGAAAAAAACGACTATCTCACAAATTGAACTACAACAGAACTATGATTTAACACAACCCTTTTCTCAAAATTAATCCCATACACATATACAAACAACACACATATATAATCTCAAAATTAATCCCATTTAAAATGCATTTCTCCTTGACAAAAGTGATGGGAAAATTGACAGAGCTTGCGCTGACAAGTTCTGTCAAGTCCCACTAGCAGACCAAGGAACTTGGACTCTCTGAAAGACTAATTTAGGTCTCTTTTAACTATGTTGACTGTTTTTCTCCTTTCATTGTTAACTTCACACTTTCTTTTAATAAGATCTTTAAAATAAACATATTTTTAAAATTACAGTATTCATATTTGACCATTTTACTTGTAAAAATTGCTTAATATCCCATTAATATAAACTTCTTTTGAAATAATAAAATAGACTGATCAATGCTACTATTTACTAGAATAATGACAGACTGGAAGAGGGAAAAGACTAGCACACTGCATTCTTATTTTACCAATAAAATCATAAAGTTTACCAGAAACATCATATATTTGATAATTCAGATCTTCTGGCCCCAAAATCATTCCATCAGTTGATTCTTCAATGCCTGTAATATTTCTTGTGGTTTCACAAGATGAATACATTACTTCATATTCCTTACACATATCATCTGCAAGTTCTCTATTACCTGTATTAAAAAAAAATACTGAAAGTAAATAGTAATTCTTTAAAATCCTATCTTTAGGTACTCTGGGCACTTGTCTTCTATAACAAGATCTCAAATAATTCTATCAACTGGGAAAATGTCCATATGGTTTTAAGTAAGAACTGTCTTTGACAGGACTTAAGCTTGACCATTACAAATAAGCTAAAATGATTAACAACTGGAGCTTCCCTGGTGGTCCAGTGGTTAATACTCCGCACTCCCAATGCAGGGGGCCCAGGTTCAATCCCTGGTCAGCGAACTAGATCCCACATGCTGAAACTAAAGATCCCGTATGTGGCAAATAAGACCCAGTGCAGCCAAATAAAGTAAAATTAAAAAAAAAAAAAAAAAGGATTAAAAATAGCTTAAGGACTTCCCTGGTGGTCCAGTGGTTAAGAATCTGCCTGCCAATGCAGGGGACATGGGTTCGATCCCTGGTCCAGAAAGATCCCACAGGGGATCACACATCCCACTTGCCTTAATTACTGAAACCTGCACACTCTAGAGCCCACATGCAGCCAAATAAATAAATAAACTTAAAAAAAATTGCCCAAACTTACACCGTACTATGTATATGACAGCTTCACATATATTATTTACTTAATTCTCAGAAAATCCAATGCCAAACCATTATTGCCAATGTTTTACAGATGAAGGCAACAGGCATGGAAAGGTTAAATCATCTGCCCAAGACCAAATAGTGAGTAAACAGCACTGTCAATGACGGTAGATCAAAACTAATTTAAAAATACCATATTATACATGGGTTAAAAACTGAACCCAAAGATACAGCTGCTCTCTGAAATTAATGACAATCTATTCATACTGGATATAAATGAGAATGGTATACAAACTACATGTTAAACATTTATAAATATATCTTATCAAATAATCAAAGGACGTACCCCAAAGTTCTATAAACTGGTTGGTCAAATGTTTAACCAAACTCTGATGCATTCTGATGAAATGTTTAGGGCTTACCCTCAGGAAGAGACCCTGATGTAGCTGCTGTTTCATGCCAAGAGCTTTCAGTTCCATGAGCTACTGGCGTAGCATCAGTATTTCCCGGAGGTATTTCTTGCCATACTTTGGCATTAGGATTTAAACCAGTTCCTTTAGATGTCACCTGCTAAATAATCATAGGATTCATTTGTAAATTTTAAAAGTTAGTGAATTAAAATTACAAATTTAGATTAAATAAACAATATTTTAAAGTTTTTGGCTCAACTTGAACTATAAACCTTTTAAGCAGATGAACTTGAAATGTTTATATATAAAATTTAGCTACCTATACAATAAAAACATCTCCATAAAATACTATTAATATAGATACACTGCTTTACCCCAACCTACTTGCAAATATTATAGTTAAAACTATGCACCATTATCTTGGCCATTTGTGTTATCAAGAGCAATTTTTCAGAGTAAATTTTTACTGCCATCTAACTTGTGACAGAGACCTTCAAGTCTGAATGATTCTATAAGTGGAAACTTTTTTCCAAGTCAAAACCAGCATTCTGCCTGACATTAGAATGCATTATTCTATCTGTCCCTTAAGTGTATATTCTTAATGTCTAAAACAATTATTTAACATATTACCACCTAAAGTGATCATTTGCATACATCACCTAATCTCTCTCTCTCTCTCTCTCACACACACACACACACAAAGTAGAAATGGATCATGGGGCGAGGGGTGAGAGACAAGAGTATTCAAGAGGTGGAAGGAGAGGAAGCAGGATGCACAAATACATTTTTCTCATCACATTCAATCAAACAACAGGGCTGATCCTTCTCAAGTACACTAATGATCCTCCAGAGAATTCACTCCTTTTTCAGAAAGTTACTTTTTGTCTTCTCAACTGCAGGCCCCTCTCCTGGATGGCAAGTACCAGAAGGTACAGCAAGGAAGCTTTATGACCTGCAGATACTGGGGATTTGATTTTCATAAAAAAATAATTGGCACACACTGAGCCATTTATCAGGACATTGTCATAAATTCTGTCTACTTAGAGTTCTTACAACTGACCTTGACTCATGCGATTTAGGTAGAGGCGTGAAACAGCCTGTAAGTATCACCAACACCAAAATATAACCAACCAAAGCAGAACTCTGGATAGAAGAATTGAAGAGCCTTAGAAAGAGTTGCTGAGAAGACTCAACTTCTGACAGGCCTAACTGTACTTCCTGTAATTATGTACCATGAAATTCCCCTGCACCCTTGAATCTAATAAACTGATTTTTTACTTTGAGTGAGTTTCCATACTTTGCAACTAACATGGCTAACATAACTTGAATGTATGAACCAATGAAACATCGTTTAATTATACTCCACAGCTTGCACATATCTTTGGATTCCTTTCACGTATCAACTGAAATCCAATCTGGAAAAAAGGAGAATGCCCAGACACAATGCCCTTTTCCATGTCAAGGTTCATTTGCATCTTGGGAACAGGGCTGGGCCTTGAATTAGTGGACATTATTTTACCACTGACGCTGTTTAGAACTGTATATAAGCATCTGGCTTTTAGTCAATTTTATTATTATTTAAAAATTCTCTACAGACAATACACCCTCTTCCTGCATTCACCAGGGCAGTAGCCTCTCACCACTTAGCCTTTGGAGCAGAAGGGACTGAATGTGATTTGGGAATTTTAAGTATAGCTTAATTTCTAACTGATGGCAGAAAAGAACCGTGAAGAGTTTGTGACAGCCTAGCCTTCCTACCATGGGAACAACATTTAATTTCGTGTTAAGCATTTTGACAGAAGAAAATTTATTTATTAATACATACTTGCCTCCTCTCCTTTTACTCAATTCTGAAAATACCAATTATGTCCCTACCCTCCAAAATGGCAAATAATAAAGGCTATGGTTCTCAGAAAAATCAAACTCTTAAATCTTGATAAACACAATGAAAGAGTAAAAAATTCATTTCATGAATAAAACCTGTACATGAAAAACATACAGTAGAGAAGCCATGTATCCACTAGAAATACCCTTAACTAATAGAACGGCTGCGGCTTTAGTAAAGCAAAACAGGTAACAACTATAGACAACTACATGCAAGAGCTGAGGCTCTAGAATCACATATGCAAAACCCACCTCTAACATTAACAATCGTGTGATTGTGGGGAAATTTCTTAACTCAATTTTCTCAACTATAAATTGAGGTAAGAATTCCCTATTTTAGAGACTTCCCTGGTGGTCCAATGGTTAAGAATCCACCATGCAATGTAAGGGGACAGGGGTTCGATCCCTGATGGGGGAACTGGAATCCCACACGCCGTGGGGCAACTAAGCCTCGGGCCACAACTTGAGAGCCCACAAGCCGCAACTAGAGTCTGAGCGATGCAGTGAAAGATCTTGCGAGGCGCAGCTAAGACCCAGTGCAGCCAAACAAACAAACAGGCCCAAGGTGGTCTGCTTAAAAAAAAAAGAATTCCTTATTTTAAGAACTAAATATTAACAATGAAAAGCAATTGATACGTATAAATACTCCATATTCTTTTTTACGAAGCATGTTTGTTTTGAATAAAAGTAATTTGGCTGTCTTACCCTCAAAAGAATACTTTGCAAACACTAATGCATTAATCAAAATAACTGTGAGGTATGTTCAAAGTTAACTATTTACATAAATGTAAATTTATGTCACAGAAAATTAGCTTTAAAGAAGCAAATACAAATCACAAGGAGAATGGCTGATTACAGAATAACACAAAACTGCAACAAACAACAACAAAAAACTGAAAATAAAGACTAGGAAAATAAAATTCTAAAAAAATCTCACAAATGCACACAAATAGGAAAATAAAGTACCATTTTATGCTTATTAGATTAGCAAAGCACTTAAAAATAATTCCTACCTTGGCATAAAATTTTCAAACTCATTATTACACTGAAGACTATAAAATGGTGCAACTTAGCTTCCCACATTCTAGTATTATTTATAAGAGCCAAGAAATGTAAATAACTCAAAGTCAAACAAAGGAGCAAAACAGGAAATTAAAACACACTCGCTAGATAAAGTGAGTTACACAACCACTCAAAGTTATAAAGAGGGAATCCCCTGGCAGTCTAGTGGTTAGGACTTGGCATGTTTCGTTCACCGCCAGGGCCCAGGTTCAATCCCTGGTCAGGAAACTGACATTCCCCAAGCCATGTGGATAAGTCAAAAAAAACCCACAGAGCTTTCCTGGTGGTTCAGTGGTAAAGAATCTGCCTGCCAAGGCAGGAGACACAGGTTTGACTCCTGATCTGGGAAGATCCCACGCTGAGGAGCAACTAAGCCCAAGGGCCACGACTACTGAGCCTGTGCTCTCGAGCACGGGAGCTGCAAGTACCAAGCCCACAAGCCCTGAGGCCAGTGCTCTGCAACACGACAAGCGCTGCAATGCGAGCCGGGGCCCTGCAGCTAGAGACTAGCTTCCTCTCACCACAACCAGAGTCTGTGCAGCAGTGAAAACTCAAGAACAGTCAAAAATAAATAAAATAAATAATAAATAAATAAAAAAGAAACACCTCAACAAAGCTGTAAAGATACACTACCACATTTATTAAATCTAAAGGGGGGTATTAATACATCACAAAAAATTGCTATCTATTAAACCATGACACGTCAAATATTGTATTGATAAATTGTGAAAAATATCAAAATGGAAAGTGATTTCACACAATGGAATAGAAAAAACATCTCCACCACAGTAACAAAAGCAAACATGTTAAGCAATTCTCTGAGCTAGGTGCTATACTGAACACATCTATGAACTCACTGACTTCTTAAGACAATCCGTAAGTACTGATATTTCCCTCTTACATGTTATCCTATCATATGAGAAATAACATATCCAACTAAAGAAATACAGAGATTAAGTATGCAGTCCGTATTAACCTACAATGATTACAAGTCACAGATTATTACAATTGTAAAAAATCACATCAACATGTGGACATGGGCTAGGAGGAAATACGATCTGCTACAAAAACTAGGTCAGGGGTATTTTTCCTTCATAAAGCATTTCATTAATAAATCATTCACAGGACTTCTCTGGTGGTTAAGGCTCTGCGCTCCTAGTGCAGGGGCCTGAGTTTAATCCGTGGTTGGGGAGCTAGATTCTACATGCCACAACTAAAGACCCCACATGCTGCAGTGAGGATCAAAGATCCCAAGTGCCTCAACTAAGACCTGGAGCAAATAAATAATAAATTAAAAAAAAAAAAATCAAAGCATTCACTAAAATGTTGCCTTGTTGATGTCTGACAGCAAACAACAAAATTCTGTAAAGCAATTATTCTTCAATTAAAAAATAATTTTTAAAAAATGTTGCCTTAAGTCTAAGTCATAAAAAATATGAAACTAAAAAAGATTTATTACATCCATTAAGGATTTTTCAAATCAGAGCATAAATGTCAGTTGGGAATTCCCTGCTAGTGCATTATCATCAAAGATAATTTTGTGCCCTTTGTGCCTGCATGTATGTAACATATACTCAATGTTTATTTAAATTTCTATAAGTTTTGACCAATTATCTTTGATCATCATTCTTTTTTTGCATTTCAGACGTTTCTTCTGGATCATTTTCCTTCTTCCCCAAGAACATCATTCAGAACTTTTTTTTTTTAGTAAACTCTCCAGTTGTGGTTTCTCAAAAAATACCTTTATTTCTATCTTCTACTTTTGCTGTATACAGAAATCTCTCTAGGCACATAATTCCTCTTCCGCACATTAAAGACTAGGGATCGAACCCAGGGCCGCTGTATTGGGAGAATGGAGTCTTAGCCACTGCCCCACTGCCTTCTGTTTTGCACTAATGACGGATTAGAATTCAGTCACTAGTCTAGCTGTCATTCCTAATCTCTCTTTCAACTCTGGTGCTTAACCCTTGTCAATGGTGTTTTGCAATCATAAGCCTAAGTGTGGAATTCTTTATTATTCTACTTGGAGTTCACTGAACTCTTTGAAATCTGATGCATCTTTCATCAATTCTGCACAATGTTCAGTCATTTACCTCTTCAAATTTGCTCTCCACCAACTTCTCTATTACTTCCTCTGGAATGCCGATAAAATATTCTATACCTTCTAATCCTGTATCCCACCTCTCTTTGTATCAATCTTTCTTTCTTATTTCCTACATCTTTGTCTTCCTGAGAGATTATATTCTGAGCAATTTGAGATCTTTCTTCCAGTTCATCAATTCTCTCTTCAGCTGATTCTAAAATGCATTCAACTTGTACAGTAAGTCTCTAAGTTCCTTCTACATTTTCATTTCAGAAGTTCCTTTTGGTTCTTTCCTCAAATCTATCCGATCAATGTTTTGTTTTCTGACCATCCTTTCAGTGTGTGTGTGCACTCAGCTGCTCAATTGTGTCCAATTCTTTGCAATCCCATGGACTGTAGCTATCCTCTGTCCACAGAATTTTGCAGACAAGAATGATGGAGTGGGTGGCCATCTTCTCCTCCAATCCTTTCAGTACCTTCCTTCTTTTTCTGGCCATCCCACCACAACCAGATTGAACCCCGGCCTGTTGCAGTGAAAGCTCAGAGTCCTAATCACTGGACCACCAGGGAATTTCCAGTAGCTTCCTTCTTTTAAACATTCTAATTATATAGTCTGTATCTGATCATTCCAGTACGTGTAATATCCAAAATCAAAGGGTTTGAGTTTCTGCTGAGATCTGTTTTTTTAATGCTAAACCATGTTCATTAAGACATGTGTTTTATGATTTTGTTCCACACACTCGTTTTCCTTGAAACTTTATTTGTGGGAATTTTAAAGGTTGTTTAAAATGTGCTCTTCAGGAGAGGATTTGTTTTCTTTCTGTTGGATGACCACACACTAAGACTATCAATCTGGTATCACATAAATTGTTCTTTAAAATCTATCTATCTGGCTGTGCTGGGTCTTAGTTGTGCCAAGTGGAAGCTAGTCACCTGACCAGGGATCAAACCCAGGGCCCCTGTATTGGGATCATGGATTCTTAGCCACTGGACCACGGGGGGAGTTCCCATGACTTAAAGTTTTCAATATGGGTTTTTGGAGAACAACAAGTAGTGGGAATTTCAGCCCCACCTTGCATCAAAGAGGATTTGTGGTTAATATAAGACCCCTCTTTCCACCAAGCCAGAGCCAAGACTAAAGCTGACCAGTTTTCTTTTTCTCTGATAAAGCTTGTTTTTTCCCTTAGGGTGCTGTGTGTTTCAGTGAAAGATCCTGTGTGGCGCAGGTAAGACCCAATGCAGCCAAACAAACTGGAAATAGCAACCCACTCCAGTATTCTTGCCCGGAGAAGTCCACAGACGAGCCTGGTGGGCTACAGTCCATGGGGTTGCAGAGTCAGACAGAACTGAGCACACACATCAGCATAACACAACCATGCCTGCAGGCTTGGGGTAGACGGGGTCAGATATAATTAAGTTTGAAGTTTCAGAGCTTCCCAGGTGGCGCTAGTGGTAAAGAATCCATTTGCCAATGCAAGAGACTTGGGTTCATTCCCTAGTCCAGGAAGGTCCCACAAGCCAAGGGGCAACTAAACCCATGTCCCACAACTACTGAGCCCATGGTCTAGAGCCTACAAGCCGCAAGTGCCAAAGCCACTGCGATGAGAAGCCCTGGCACCACAGCGAGTAACAGGCCCCATTCACCGCAACTAGAAAAAGCCTGTGTACAGCAACCAAGACTCAGAACAGCCAAAAATAAATCTTAAAAAAAAAAAAAAAACAGAGAGAAGAAGAAAGTACTAATATTGGTACTTTACAGCTAAATTGAAGAGGAATTCCAACAATTAAAAGTCAACTATGGTATAACAGACAAAAATTAACTTTACTCTGCCACCTAGTAATTATGCAGTCACTGATCTCAGCTTTCTTGTTTTAAAAAATGTAATGGCTGCGCTACCAAAACTCCTTATAGTTTTTGCAAACCTTGGACACCAAACTTTGTCTTGGTCACTACTTCTCTTTCCCTCTTGTTATTTGTACATACTTCTAATTTGTTACCACTGTAATAGTTTATTAAGTGTTTTTTACAACAAGGCAGTGGGCTCAATCAAAAAAGGTAGAAGCTGGGTCATCCTCTACTATTTCAGCTATTAAAATAAACCAGGCTGAGAGCAGACCTTCAACTGTCTATTTGAATGGAATAGTAAAGACACAGGTGCAAAAAAAAGAAATTAATGTTTAGACACTGTATTTACCCTTCTGATGTGACAGAAAATCAGAGTTGATACAATCTTCCTTTTTCTCATATGCCTGTTTAAAATAGAAGCCTTTTATTGGAGTGCTTCTTGGCTTATGATTTCACGTCTGACAAAGGCTTTCACAATAAACATCAAAACCAATAACAAATGTCAAACCTAGCAAGGGAGCAAAAGGATCTTTGAAGTAGCACCAAATATAAATAACCCAAGCAACATCTTAGCCTAGAGATGTTAATTGACAGCTGTTTCATATCATAATTAGCTCAGGGAAAAGAACAATGAATTTCTTTACAGTACCACCAGCTAGCCCCAACAGGACAGGTACACAGATAATTTTTAAAAACCTCTATGGAGGGCTTCCCTGGTGGCTCAGTGGTAAAGAATCCGCCTACCAATGCAGGAGACATTGGTTCGATCCCTGATCTGGGAATATCCCACGTGTCACAGAGCAACTAGGCCTATGTGCCACAGCTACTGAGCCTGTAGAGGCACAACTACTGAGCCCACATGCCACAGCTACTGAAATCTGAGTGCCCTAGAGTCTGTGCTCTGCAACAGGAGGAGCCACCGCAAGGAGAAGCAAATGCACCGCAACTAGAGAAAAGCCCGCGCAGCAACAAAGGTCCAGCACAGCCATAAATAAATAATAAATAAACAAAAACTGTATTAAAAATAATTCCATGAAACCTTCCTAACAGTTAAGACTGAATACTTCTTCCACCGCAAGCAGTATAGGTTCAATCTCTGGCCCAGGAACTAAGATCCCACATGCCTTGTAGCAGGGCCAAAACAAAGAACAAAATCTCTAATTCCCTGGTAGTCCAGTAGTTGGAACTCTGTGCTTCCCCTGCAAGGGGCACAGGTTCAATGCCTAGTCAGGGAACTGGGATCTCACCAGTTGAATGGTGTGGCAAAAATATCAAAAACAAACAAAATACACCTCTAGGTAGCAATTTCATTTTTATTTTTCTTTAGGTAGCAATTTTAGAAAGCAAGTCATCTTTACATTTGCCCCTATGCATAATGCGAACAGTGCATGCTTATTAGTATTCAGAATCCACTCTGGATAAATTAGACAGCAAAGTAAATAAAAGGTAGTGTCACTGTCATTGGAAAGGCTGAAAAATTAGATGCAAAGGTAATCTCACTCAATGTTGCTGAAGTGGCTTGATGAGGAAATCACTATCCATGCCACCACCAAGTGGTAAATGCCAAAAGTCAAATCCATTACAACTTTTATTATTACCAATACCAATGTTACTTCTCCATCAGGAACTCAACCTTGCAACTATTAACTCTACTTAAAGCTGCCCACCTCTACTGCCACTCCTGACTACAAAATGGAAGTTAAGAATAGAACCCTCATTTCCCTGCACTACATATTTTTTCAAGTAGAAGACACCTGTAGGTGGTCTGACTAGCAGCTCTTAGTAACATGCCTGCATCCATCTAGGTATAAGGGAATCCTGGAATTTGAGTTTTGACTAGTACATTCACTGGAGAGTCCTAACTCATTATGTAGGCCTTTCTGCAAATATGGAAAGCTATTCAAGAACTGGGAGACCCCAAATATGACAGAGAGATTAAGACTAATATTTAACATATAAGATATTAATATATTGTCCCATATATACTTATTTATAAATAAATACACAATATTGGGGAACTATGATTTTAAAAACTTACCTTTTACTTACTGATGAGATGTACTAGTTCATTAAGCATTTAATAATCACTCAAAATAATTAACTAGATGCCTTTCAGCAATATACTACCCATAAATCTGATGTTTCCCTTGCTAATGGTGCCAAGAATAACCAAAGTGTGAGGTCTATGGCATATAGATGGCAGTACACCTGGGCATATTTATATTTTTCACCAGCCTAGTTTAACAGTACACTCAAAAAGCCATTAATGTACACAAGAAGACATATATAAGAATGTATATTGCAACACTGATCCCATTAGTGAAAGACTGAAAACCACCTAAATGGTGGTTTTCTAGACAAATGGTTAAATAAAACGCAATATATTTCATAACACAGAATACTATAAGAAAAAATTCAAGTTGCAAAACAATAAGCATTTTTAAATTTATATTAACAAACGCATAAAATCATTGTACAGATAAGCATATTAGTATGTAAAAACAGAAAAGGTCTGGAAGGTTACTATTAACTGCAAACTAGTAAAAGATCTGCCAAACACGGAAGGTGTACTAAAATAAGCGGGAATAATCATCACAAAATGTGAATTTTAGGGAACTCCCTGGTGGTCCACTGGTTAGGCCTGTGTGCTTCCACTGCAGAAGTGCAAGTTTGATCCTGGTTGGGGATCCTGCATGCCATGCATCACAGTTTAAAAAAATATATATCTGCAACACCTATGTAAAGCATTCTGTCAATACTGATGTGAAAAACTTTTAAAACATTCACCATATGAGCTACCACAGTAAATGTTAGTCTAAGAGCTTCACACACAAGAATGTTCTTTATAGAATTACTCAACATAAAGAAAATTTGGAAACTGACAATGTCCATCAAAAAAACAAGTTGATGTGTCTTTCTATAACAAATAATCTTTAAAATGACACAATAATGAATCTGACAAATCAGTTAAACAAGAACAAAGACTTATTTTTCCATTTAAATTCTAGATAACCACACCTTTGACTCATCTTTTGACTAAGGTTTAACAAAGAACTCCATAAAAATCCTTATCTCTCCCACAGAACTAGAAATAAGCCTGTGAGGCTACACAGTTATATAAAACATCTATTAAAGGATGTAAATTATCTAATTGCATGCTGAAACTATCTGCCAACATACATATATGCAGCACATAAGCACACACATACTCACAAACCACCACAAAATATTCAAACTGTCAGTTTGTAAAACTAACAGATCAACACCTCTATTTCTAAGCAATACATGTCATTACTGAATAAGCCAAAAGCAGTCTTCATCACTGACCCATCTTATGCTAGTTCCTATCTAGGGAAAGATACAAATGAAAAGAAAAAGGGAAACATCAATTTCTTGGCAAAATGATACCCTCTGGTCAGAAGAAAGCAGTTTTAAGGTAATAGAACCAAGAGTTAGGAAAAAAATCACCATAAATACGGCAAAACCATCTCTGTGGTCATACACAGATTTGACCACATATGTTTGGTCAAAACATAGATTTGTTTTACTTACCTATTTACTATCAGAAACAGAAATCCCATGCCACTTAACCCTACAAATGCTGAAAAACAGAAATAAAGTAAATAGAATGATTAAACTTATTTGCCTCATGGCAGATCAATCACCTAGGTTTAATTTTTACATCTCCAGTATTGAGAGGACCACAAAACTACAAGTACATTTAAAAAAAGAGAATTCCAGCAGTTACAAGTCTGTGCTTCCACAGCTAGGCGGATGGGTTCAATCACTAGTCAGGGAACTAAGATCCTACAAGCTGCACAGGTGACCAAAAAAAAAAAAAAAGACAAACACCTGTCATTTCATCCAGCATGAACTTCAAAGTCCTATTAGAATAAGCTTAGGGCATTTTATAAAAAATAAAAATGAAAACTGGGAAATTTTCACCCTTCTCACAAGGAAGGATAGTTAGCCTTTATGAAACACTGAATTCATCTTCATAACAACTACATTAAATTTTATCATCTACATTTTGCAGATACAGAAAAACTTTACCTAAATGTAAGGGAGGCCTGGCGTGCTGCAATTCATGGGGTTGCAAAGAGTTGGACACGACTGAGCGACTGATCTGACCTGATCTGAATCCACCCAGGGTTATATAGCTAATAAAGACAGAGCCAGAATGTGAACCTAGGCTGTCCAGAGAGTGCCACTACACCAAGGTGGCTCTTAGCCTCTATACTACAGTGCCTCAGAGAAAACTTTAAGACAAACAGTTACACTAATCAAGGAATACTGCACATCTCCTTACCAAGTCAAACAGTCCCTGGCCCAAAGGCAAGTTAAGAGTGGGTAACAATACAGAAGAAATGGATACAGAAAAAGAGCTACCAGATTAAGAACTAGAGTACTCAGGGCAGAAGTCAATTGAGCTCTGCAATGATCTGTATCTTAGGGCCATGGAATAACTAACTTCCAGTTTGAAAAAAAAGAAAAATGGTAGTCTGCGCAATAAAATTTACCCCTTATAACAAAGCACTTATTCTAACTTGAATTATTTCGTCTGCAAGCTCCACAATGGCAGTGACCTCATCTATGGTTTACTCTTCTCTAGCACCCTGAACAGGAGATCAACAATAAAATTTATATGCTACATGCGAGTTTCTTAAACTGTAGTGCTTGTAAGAATCATCTAGGGATCTTGAGAAAAAGGAAGACTCTGATTCAGCAGTTCAGAGATAGGACAGAGAGTTTGTATTCTAACAAGTCCTGGGTAAAGAAGTTTGCTGAGGCTCACACTTTGAACAGCAAGGGAACTGGACCACCCTAAGTCATATGCCAAGTTGTCAAAAATCAGGATTCACTTATTCCACACCCAGAAGAAAACCTTAAGTTTATTCATCAACAAAGCTATAACTGCTGGTCCTCCACTATCAGAGGAAAAGATAAGTTCCCTAAATTCTCACTACTTTAGTCAGATGACAGATGATGATTGCTTTAAAAAAAAAAAAAAAAGAGGCTGCCACAGATTACCCGCTTAATTTTTGGAGTCATGGATTACTCTAATATATAATCAAACAGACTACCTAAAGAAAGTTCTACTGAGGTTAATGTACCACTTTATTGTTAAAGATTAGGAACCCAATTGATAGGTATTTAGCATTTAAATAATCATCAAAATAAAGAAGGCAATGCCAAAGAATGTTCAAACTACCACACAATTGCACTCATCTCACATGCTAGGAAAGTAACGCTCAAAATTCTCCAAGCGAGGCTTTAACAGTATGTAAACCAAAAACTTCCAGATGTTCAAGCTGGATTTAGGAAAGGCAGAGAAACCAAAGATCAAATTGCCAACATCCTCTGGATCATAGAAAAAGCAAGAGAATTCCAGAAAAACATCTACTTCTGCTTCAATGACTACGCTAAAGCCTTTGATTGTGTGGATCACATAAACTGTGGAAAATTCTTCAAGAGATGGGAATACTAGACCACCTTACCTGCCTCCTGAGAAACCTGTATGCAGGTCACGAAGCAACAGTCAGACCCAGACATGGAACAGTGGACTGGTTCCACAGTAGGAAAGGAGTACGTCAATGCGGTACACTGTCACTCTGCTTATATAACTCACATGCAGAGTACATCATGAGAAATGCTGGACTGGATGAAGCACAAGCTGGAATCAAGACTGCTAGGAGAAACACCAATAACCTCAGATAGGCAGATGACACTACTCTTATGGCAGACAGCAAAAAGGAACTAAAGAGCCTCTTGATGAAAGAGAAAGAGGAGAGTGAAAAAGCTGGCTTAAAACTCAACATTCAAAAAATGAAGATCATGGCATCACTTCATGGCAAATAGATAGGGAAACAATGGAAACAATGACAGACTTTATTTTCTTGGACTCCAAAATCACTGCAGATGGTGACTGAAGCCATGAAATTAAAAGACGCTTACTCCTTGGAAGAAAAGCTATGACCAACCTACACAGCATATTAAATAAAGCAGACACATTACTTTGCCAACAAAGGTCCCTCTAGTCAAAGCTATGGGTTTTCCAGTAGTCATATATGGATGTGAGAGTTGGACTATAAAGAAGGCTGAGTGCCAAAGAACTGATGCCTTTGAACTGTGATGCTGGAGAAGACTCTTGAGAGTCCCTTGGACTGCAAGGAGATCAAACCTGTCAATCCTAAAGGAAATCAATCCTGAATATTCATTGGAAGGACTGGTGCTGAAGCTGAAACTCCAATACTTTGGCTACCTGATGTGAAGAGCTGACTCACTAGAAAAGACCCTGGTGCTGGGAAAGATCGAAGGCAGGAGAAAGCAGAGATGACAGAAGACAAGATGATTGGATGGCATCACCAACTCAATGGACATGAATTTGAGCAAACTCCAGGAGATGGCGAAGGACAGGGAAGCCTGGCGTGCTGCAGTCCATGTGTTTGCAAAGAGTCAGACACAACTGAGCAACTGAACCACAACAAAATACCAAGTCATTTTACTTCAAATTGGTCATCTTATAAAGCCAACAGCTAATTATACAAATGAGCTCAAAAAACCCTCAAAACTCAAATATCAAAATAATCCTTTTCAAAAAAGGATAACTTTTAATCTCTAGTGTGTACAGTCAAGTCAGCAAACCATCTGTTATGGAAACCGAAATGAGACTTATCTTTCATAAGTAATATGTGAAAGAAAACTCACAAATTTATTGTGTACCAGACACTCAGTGCTTTACTTTGACTGTCAATCCTCTTAACAACTCTTTGAGATAGAGAATAAGTACGATATTATCTCATACTTCAACATTATCGTGAATTTACAGATAAGGAAACTGAGAAGCATGCGTTAAACAACGTGTACAAGGTCACACTAGAAAGCTGTCTAACTTGAGCAGGCAGCCTGGCCCCAGAATCCATGTTCTTAACCATTCTTTTATGCACTCTTTCATGTAACTGTATCTTATCATTATTACTCAGTCACTGCCCTCCTATTTTTTTCCTTCCTCCAACTCAAAAGAATAGAATAACCCTATTTCCCTTAGCTAGCTCAACTGTAATTCTCAATGCCTTCAACAACAAACTCTTTGATACCAACCTACTACACTATCTTGGCTTTTTAATGATATGGGAGAAAAAACTTGCCAACAAGCACACAGTGAGCCTCTAATCTCTTCTGAAAAAAATTATCATACAAACCAGGACATTTTTGAGAATAAAATGGGACAGCTGTTCCAGAAAACAGGTGTACACTACGACTGTTCAGGTCAAAACGGGAGGTATGGCCAATTTTACTTGTTTTGTAGTTTGTAGCATCCAGTGGTATGAAGATATTGCCCAAATCTACACTACATAAACCCTGGATTACTTCTGACTTTTCCGTCCTGACACAGAAAATACTCTTCTCTTTCCTCAATAATACATAAACCAAACAAAACTTAATTTCACATCCTTGGCTCTCTGCCTATGCTCATACCATACTCCTAGTAATATTCATCTAAAGTATTCCTCTGTCTTTAATTTAGACCCAGTCATGATTAGAGAGAGAGAGAGAGAGAGAGAGAGAGAGAGATTTTCTAAGCTAAAAATTGGTTCAAATGTCTTGACAAGGCAATAGACCAGACAGGAAGCGTGAGTATGTGATATTCCAATTTCTTTTCCTTACATTTACTTACACTTACACATTAGAAGGGTTTCCCTGATGGTTCAGATAGTAAATAATCTGCCCACAGTGCAGGAGACCTGAGTTCAATCCCTGGGTCAGGAAGATCCCCTGGAGAAGGGAATGGCAACCCAATCCAGTATTCTTGCCTGGAGAATTCCATGGACAGAGGAGCCTGGTGGGCTGCAGTCCACGGGGTCACAAAGAGTTGGACACGACTGAGCGACTAACACACTATACACTGGAAAAAAAATTTTTTTCCCCAAAAGAGCAAATATAAAGTCTCTATTTGCACTTTATCAACTGTATTTATTTAAATATTGCCATAAATATTGCCATAAATATTCTTTAAATAAATGAGTCTGTATTTTAGCAGACTGCAGTCTTCATCCTCATTTTAAAGTTTTCTTTGCCCAATTAATAGTATAACCAAAGTATAAAAACTTTAAGGTAATTAACTGCTTTGCCTTACCAAGAATCAGAGAAAATTAGTAACAAGCCTAGGATTACATAGAACTCAAAGATATATGTCTCTCTCTCTCTTTTTTTAATATAAAAATATTTATTTTAATTGGAGGCTAATTACAAGATTATAGTGGTTTTGCCATACATTGACATGAATCCGCCACAGGTGTACATGTGTTCCCTATCCTAAATTCCCCTCCCACCTCCCTCCCCATCCCATCCCTCTGGGTCATCCCAGTGCACCAGCCCCAAGCATCCTGTATCATGCATTGAACCTGGACTGGCAATACGTTTCACATATGATATTATACATGTTTCAATGCCATTCTCCCAAACCATCCCACCCTCACCCTCTCCCACAGAGTCCAAAAGACTGTTCTATACATCTGTGTCTCTTTTGCTGTCTTGCATACAGGGTTATTGTTACCATCTTTCTAAATTCCATATATATGCGTTAGTATATTGGTGTTTTTCTTTCTGGCTTACTTCACTCTGTATAATAGGCTCCAGTTTTATCCACCTCATTAGAACTGATTCAAATGTATTCTTTTTAATGGCTGAGTAATACTCCATTAAATCAGTGCTATCACACAGTAGTTTTTGCAATAAACAGTGCTACTATCACATAGTTTTAATAAATTTCCCAAAAATATCAAATATATGAAAGTAAAAATTTCAGTCATTTGGAAGGCCATATCCTGGACAATTTACATAATGACACACTTGCTGTGATGATCAAATGATAATGTCTGTCAAGACTTTACCTAGACTGTATTGCAAACAAGGTTTACTGTATCACATAAACACCATTGCTGCTGCTGCTGCTGCTAAGTCACGTCAGTCGTGTCTGACTCTGTGCGACCCCATAGACCCCAGCCCAGCAGACTCCCCCATCCCTGGGATTCTCCAGGCAAGAACACTGGAGTGGGTTGCCATTTCCTTCTCCAATGCATGAAAGTGTAAAATGAAAGTGAAGCCGCTCAGTCGTGTCCAACCCTCAGCGACCCCATGGACTGCAGCCTTCCAGGCTCCTCCATCCATAGGATTTTCCAGGCAAGAGTACTGGAGTGGGGTGCCATTGCCTTCTCCATAAACACCATTAACACAACCTAAATAGCAGAAGAATCACTCTCAAACTACAGATAGGAAGTTGCTCAAAAAAAGTTGTCACTTGCCTCAGGTCATAGCTAACATTTGATCCCAGGATTCCAAACCAAAACCCTTACAAAAAATCATAGTGCAAAAGTTTACAACAGAAACTGGAAACCTCCCTCAAGAATGAACTTTAAAGAAAACACAATTTAAGCAAAACGCAGAATATAGGAATGATAAATTAAAATGCTATAAGCACTATCAGAGCTAGAGTCATTTTTCATTTCACTTAAGAATACTCGAAGTGGAAATTAAAAAATCTTTTTTAAGACTTCACAATGACAGCTCCATTAGTTTCTCCATTTCCTCTACTTTCTGCTCCTCTGAAATACAGTCACAGACCCCATCTCTAACCACAGGGTCAAAATCTTTTTTTTTAAGCTCCTAGGTATGACGCAGTGATAAAGAATCTGCCTGTCAATGCAGGAGACGCAGGTTCGATCCCTGGGTCAGAATGATCCTCTGGAGGAGGAAATGGCAACCCACTCCAGTATTCCTGCCTGAAGAATTCCACAGACAAGAGGAACCTAGCGGGGTACCGTCCATGGTGTTGCAAAGAGTCAGACACAACGGGCACAACAGACACAACTGCAATGGAGCACACGCGCACACATGCAAAGACCAAAATTATAGATGTGAAACATTCATGTCTAGTACTCAGGATCATTTCCATCAGCTGGAAAGTAATATGGAGCAGAGAGACAGGCTGAACAAATCCAACCAGATAGAAAATAGTTGAATACCAATATTTCTCATTTCTAGTTTTTCACATGTAATTTGAGGCATCTAGAGGCACTTCTACATCTTTATATTCACTTCTGAGCATGCTATTCCACTTTTCACACTATGAAAACAGAAAATAATTTCTACTTCATTTTCAATCCGTTACATCTGAACATATTCCTTTGAAAATGTCTATCCATTTAAAAATTCTGCATCCAGAATTTTCCAATAAATATTCCAAAATCAAATTGTTCAAAAACTTCTCAGCCATTTACTTATTTATTACTTCCTGGCAATCAGTTCACAATTTGTGTAGACATTTTCTTTTTTTCAGTCATTTTTGAAAAAGCATTTTCAGTCGGTGATATGTAAGAACTTTTTATAAATACAAACATATTTAAGCTAACAGGGAAAAACTGAGTACTGCACTGAGGGCAAAAGACACAAAACTATTCATAATTACTGTAATATAAAATATCAATTTTTATTATTAAGGCAAACATGTCACTTATTTCAGATTCTAAGGCTAATCTAAAACTTAAAATGTTATCACCTAAAAAAGCAGAAAAATTTACAAGTCCGATAAGTTATTTTTAAAAATGTGAAAGGGACATCCCCTGGTGGTCCAGTGGTTAAGAATCTGCCTGCCAATATAGGGGACACAGGCTCGACCCCTGGTGCAGAAGATTCCACGTGCTGCGGAGCAACTAAGCCGGTGCGCCACAACTACTGAGCCTGTGAGAGCTGCAGCCCGTGCTCGACAGGAGAAAACACCACAATGAAAGTCCATGCACCGCAACCAGAAAGTAGCCCCCACTCATCACAACTACAGAAAGCCTGCACAGCAATGAAGATCCAGAAATAAATAAATAAAATGCTTTTTAAAATTGTGTAAGATCTGGGGGAAGGGAGAACAGGGATTTACTGCTTAATGTGTACAGAGTTTCAGTCTTGCAAGATGAAGCTTCTGGATAGGGATGGTGGTAGTGGTTGCACAACAATGTAAATATTTGAACTGTATATTAAAAATGGCGAAGATGATACATTTTATGTGTACTTTCCATAATTAAAATTATTTTTTAAAAATTATGTGAGAGTATTAAACATCCTTGAGTATTCATTTTTCGGGAAAAACTCAGAGACAGAAATCCAATTAAAACACCGTCAAACAACTAGAGCATATATAATTGGCTGGAAATATTGGAGGGGGGAAATGATCTGAAAAGTGAATAAAACGTTAGCAAACCATAAAAATATGAAAATAACTGCAAAGTGTCTCCTCAGTGCTCAAAAATTAAATAACTCAATAATCACCAGAAGAACACTGCACTTTGCCATTTCAAACTTTTGGAATTTTTGTAACCAAGTATTTTGGTGCACTGGAGAAAGCAATGGCACCCCACTCCAGTACTCTTGCCTGGAAAATCCCATGGATGGAGGAGCCTGGTGGGCTACAGTCCATGGGGTCGCTAAGAGTCGGACACGACTGAGAGACTTCACTTTCACTTTTCACTTTCATGCATTGGAGAAGGAAATGGCAACCCACTCCAGTGTTCTTGCCTGGAGAATCCCAGGGGCGGAGAAGCCTGGTGGGCTGCCGTCTAAAGGGGTCGCCCAGAGTCGGACACGACTGAAGAAACTTAGCAGCAGCAGCAGCATGTTGGAGGACGTTTGACAATTTGGTATATTACCCAAAAGTTTTTACCTCTACCCAAAGACAGACACCGTATGTGTCTACTTCAGAACAGAGGTGAGATAAAAAACAATAAACTACTGAAGTCTGTATAGCCCTTTGTCTGCAAGATCAAGTTTTTAAAAAGTTACATCTTAAGTATTACTTAAAATAGGATTCCTTGTCTGCCTATAGATTTCTACTGCAGTAAACTGCAATTTGAAGAGGCCATGGCAACCCACTCTAGTATTCTTGCCTGGAGAATCCCTATGGACAGAGGAGCCTGTCAGGCTACAGTTCATAGCATCGCAAACAGCTGGACACGACTGAGCGACTAAGCACAGCACAGCACATACTGCAGTTCAGAGTTCTAACTCCAGCTCTACTCACTGGCTGCATGATCTTGAGCAAGTTTCTTTAATTTTCTGTGACTTAGTTTATCTCTAAAATGGAGATAATAATGCTACCTACCTCACAGGTAGGTTTGAGTTGATGTATATAAATGTATACATGTAGCAAGACTTAAGAGGCCTGACACAGAGTAAGCACAATTTATGTGTACACCACTATTATTCTAGTATTATCATTAATATCCTCTATCCCACTGATTCCAGTTATAAAATAATTAAGCTGGGGTCTCTCCAGAAAAATGCATGCAAATAAAAGATTTTGAACATAACTGCAGAGGACTCATCGATCCTACATTAGAGAACTCCTATTCAAAGCAACTTAGTTTATAGTCAAGTGGTTATTAATCTCCTTGGACCTTTTCAGTAGTCCAATTAACCTATGAATCTCTTCTCAGAATATTTTTAAGTATATGAAATGTGCAGAACCACAAAATAAATTATAGTTACCAAAATATTTTAAAATGTCTATTTTAGTAATAAATGTGCTTCTTCACTAATGAATTAAACAAGACTTTCTTACATTTAACAAGGAGCAACACACATAAATATTTCATGATATCTGCAAAAACTGTAATATGAAAACATTTCTCTCAGTGCATCCATTTGAAATGTCAATAATTTTTAATTTTTTTCAATCCTAGATTTCAATTAGTAGCTAGTGAAAATAAATAGGTAATTATTTTTTTCCCTCAACCAAGTTCTGTGTTTAGGGACCCAGATTAGGAACCCTCGGGTCACTGGAAAGTAAGTGCAAAAGTAAGTTTTGGAATCAGTGACTTGTGTTCTAGAAGTCAGACTTCAGACTTTAGTCCTCACATTATTTACACCTGAATGACCTTGGACATCAAACTTCGGAGCTTTAGTTCCCTCATTTAGAATAATTCCTACATCATGAGGTTACAGGGACTGAATATTTAGTTAACAAAATGCCAAAACGCCAGTGTGTTATATTTTACTGATTTTAATACCATGTAATTAGGCTCAAATATTTAGTGCCATTGTTAATTTTCAGGAAAACTCATTATATGTAAAAACAAAGAAACGAAACAATGACAAAAAACTAAAAGCCAAATACTGATTTACAAAGAAAATGATTAATGGAAATATTAGTTATACATAACATTAAGTGAGTCATGATCTGGCATCAGAATGACCTGTATCTAAATCCCAGCTCCACTATTTTAGGTGTACTAAGTTATTTAACCTCTCACCTCAGTTTTCTCATCTGTAGAACACTGTAATGTTGTTTTAGAAATAAGAGAGGTTCAGCTTAAGCTGTCAATAAATGGAGCTATTATTAACGTTCACGTTTTAACAAAGCCAAAGCGATCAATTTGGAACTCAAAAGTTTGTTTTGGAATTCATCTTGATATAACTGAAACTTCACAGTCTTTTGCCGGGTAAAACACATACACTTAAAACCCGCAGTATTTGCTTGGCATAACATTCCTAATACAAACTGGGGCTGTTTAAAATCATATCTGATTTCTTATTCTGCCCAAGGAAATCAGTGAGGATTAGAAAAACAAAACAGACTCAATAACTTAAAATCTCTTCATGATGTACTTGGAATGTTCCAGTGAATGTATCAATGTTGAAATGTTCTAAAAGGTAGCTGCCTCTTTAATATCCAATTATCAGCTACACAGTCGATTAAAAAACAAAACCGTAGAAGCACGTTATGTTGGAATATTATGGACTAAGATTCCTCCCTTACTCTGAAAGAAACCCGCCACAGACTGGCCCTGGTTCCCGACCCATTCTACAACCTGTAAATTCCTTCTTTCATTGAAAAGATTCTTTTTATGGGCATAGTTAACAAGTGCCAAGTTGCGAGGTTGCAGCTTTGCTGGTGTGACGTTTTCACAATGCTAGAACAATACGATCTGGAATCTACTCAAAGCATTAGCCAGGCAGTCAGCTGATGCTCATTGCACACAAGAGAAAGACAGAAATAAGAGAAACCGAACCTTGTATTTATGTAAAACAGGTATCCGCTACCTTTAAAACTGAAATAGGCCAACAACAGATGTTCCGGTTAAAATAATAGAAGTGCTGCAGTCCATAGGGTCGCAAAAAGTCTGACACGACTTTGCGACTGAACAACAAATTGTTAAATAACAATACAAAAAAAAAAAAAAAAGCTTTGCCCGAACTAGGTTTCGCTCGTTCTTGGAATTTTTCCTGTAAAGGGCTCTTATCCGTTCATAAAACCGGTCCCTCATCACGGAGTCGCTGCCTGAGTTAACTTTTACAAAAGGTCAAAGCGGTGCCTTTCAAGGCTTCCAAATCCTACAGGCTTTCTCCTCCGTTCACAGTAACTCGCTTTCCACCCACAGAACGTTCCAGAGACGAGGGATGGGGACCAAACAAAATCTGGTGGGGACTGCTAGAAAGAAGCTTTCAACTTTCTTTCCCGAACACTTAGACGGAATTTCACCTTCCTCCCTCGGCGGCCCCACATGTTGCTCGCCTGCTCCCAGAGGGCCACGCGAGGCCTCGCTTCACCCGGAACGCGCCCACCTGATTACCCTTCTCTCCCCAGACTCCGCCCTCAGCCCCCCCACCCCCAGCTCGCCTCCTTTAGGAGGTCCATATGGGACGCTTTCCCCTTCCTCCGATCCTCACGCCGCACCAGACAAGCCTCGATTCTCCACCTAAGGTTCTTCCCAACCAAGGCACTCGCCCCTCTCACAGCCTCCTAAAGTGCGGCAAGCGCGCAGCGCGGAGCCGCGGGCCTGCACGGCCCAGGTGCTGTGTCAGCCTGTCTGCCGGCTCCGCGCCGTGTACGGCCTGGAAAGTCACATGGCGCTGGGACCGGCCGGCGCCTCCACACTCCAGCTCTCCTCAGAGCACGATGAGGTTCCCAAGTCCACTCACCTCCACGAAGAGCAACATGTCTTCCTCCGCTCGGCCCAATCGTTCTCGCCGACGCGACTCCAACTGGCTTACAGGCCCGAGCCCCAATCGCTAGGATAAGGACACTCGCCTGGCCCCTCCACCCGGCAGCGGACCCGGCTCCTCCCCCGCCGTCAGCCGCTGCGCCCTGACCCGCCCTGTCCCACCTCCCTTGAAACAGCAACTGTTTCCGGCTCTAGAGAACAATTGCTTCCGGGAGAAGAGAAAATCCTCGGCGCGCTCAACTTTTGCACTACCTTTTCCAGCCGCAGTTTGGACTGTACTATTATCTGACATGGGGGTGGGGAGGGGTGCAATCTATCAGAGGAATGCACCATTCTGTGCCACGGGGGTGTGGAAAAATTTTACGGGCACATTTTATCCCTGGCCCATTGGAGAGTTACCGTAATAACTCCGCAGTTTCTCATGGCCCAAGACCTATGCTATGCTATGCTAAGTCACTTCAGTCGTAGCCGAGACTGTGCAAAGTGTACTGAAAAATGCCCGGCCCTACTGAAAAGGCGATGACTCGCAGGAAAAAAAGAGAAGGGGAAAAAAGCAGCAGTAATGGTAAACATATTAACAGCAACCCGTTCACATTAAAGGCCTGGCACTATTCTAACTATTATATGTGAATTAATCTAAACAATTCAACGCAATAATACTGTTAGCCCCATTTTACTGTTGAAGGAGCCCTCTAGGGCTTCCCTTGTAGTTCAGTTGGTAAAGAATCTGCCTGCAGTGCAGGAGACCTGGGTTCAATCCCTGGGTTGGGAAGATCCCCTGGAGAAGGAAATGGCAACCCATTCCAGTATCCTTGCCTGGAAAATCTCATGGACAGAGGAGCCTGGTGGGCTACAGTATGAGGTCGCAAAGAGTCGGGTACGACTGAGCGGCTAACACTGGGAGAGCGGGTTTCCCTAAGACACACATTCAAAGAACTTTGCCCCACGTTCTCTTGAATCAGGTACCCACATCTTTGCTCAGTATGTTATTTGGTAATATTAATACTTAATCTGGATAGCCTCTTCATTGATGTCCTGCCATCAATTCAAATGAAATACAATAAAAAAATTTTTTTAATTAATCTTTATAATTATCTGTGAGGTGATCCCAATTCTTTATCATCTTTAGCCACACTTATTAGGATTTATCCCTCCCTCAACAGTCCCACTTCTATATCTTAACTCAGACATTTGTCGTTTGAAATAATCATGTCTTGATTTTTCAATAAATTTTTTCTACTACATTATTTCAAAAAATCTTCCTAAATTGAAGGTTTCATTTTCACCAAACTGTTATTATATCCCATGTAATCTCCCTTGTGTGTATGCCTGCTAAGTCGCTTCAGTTGTGTTGGCCTCTGTGTGACTCTATGGACCGTATCCCACCAGATTCCTCTGTCCATTGGATTTCCCAGGCAAGAATACTGGAGTTGGTTGCCATTTCTTTCTCCAGGGGATCTTCCCAACACAAGGATTGAATCCTGGTCTCCTGCATTGCAGGCAGATAGGGAAGTCTAAATTCAAGATTACTTCACTTCAATTAAACCAGTTACTTTCCCCCTGAAGTACAAACTCAGCACTCACCTCCAAAGCCATGGCTCAAGGTATCTTCCTTATCTGGAATGCCTTCATTTGTCAATCAACCTTCTCTCTCCATAAGGTTTTCCCAAGGACTCCGTTCCTCACAGATCTCTTCTTCATGTCCCTTGTTTAGCACTTGAATATTATATTCTAACTTAAATTCTTTTTTCTTTTCTTGTTGTTTTTCAGTTTCTTCACGGGTACCCTATCATATATTCTTAATAGTCTAGGATAATGGTAGCCACATAGTCGTATCTCAACAAATGCTCGTCAAATTGAAGAGATTTTTTTTTTTAATTTGTTTTAAAAAGCCTTCATTGCCAGTTGCTGATGAATTCCATGCTGCATAAAAAATATGAGGGAGAGAGAAAGCACAATAATACTAAATTAGTTTAGTTGACCAGCATGTAGGCCACTTTGTGAATGCCTACTAGGGTAAGCAATGTAAAGGAATCAAGAGGAATTAAGTTATTAAAGGACCTCATAATTTAATAATATTATCAACAAAGTAATTTAATAGATTAATTGATAATGTCAAGGAATATTGGGTAATGATGGATATTTTAATGAAACCTCACATTTCTAAAAACAAATAATTCTCCTTAATTGTGGCCCTTTCAGAAAACATTATGAACTCCCTTGAATAAATAGACTTAATTGTGACTTATAGGAAAGGAGGGAGTGATATCTCATGGGGAGGGGGAGGAGGGTATAATCTTAACAATAAAAGAAAATGTTCCGGACTCAGAGAAGTTTCCACAAGGAAAGGAGTTTTAATATTTATTTATCTACTTACTTACTTACTTATTTAGTTGCACTTGGTCTAGTGGAGGCGTGCGGACTCCTAGTAGCAGCATGTGGGATCTAGTTCCCTGACCAGGGATCTAACCCGAGCCCCCTGCATTGGGAACACGGAGTCTCAGCCACTGGACCACCAGGGAAGGAATTTTAAACTATAATGAATGTCCAAATATTTTAGACAATTTCCATGGAAGTACTGAAAAAGAGTATGCCAAACGTTAGATAAACCTAAAGTACAGGGACTTCCCTGGTGGTCCAGTGGTTAGGAATCCACCTTCCAATGCAGAGGACACAGGTTCCATCCCTGATTGGAAACAGAATCCCACATGGCACAGGGCAACTAAGCCTGTAGGCTGCAACTATTGAGGCCCGTGTGCACTAGAGCCAGTGCTCTGCAACAAAAATCTGCATGCTGCACAGAAGAGCTAGCACAGCCAAAAAAGGAAAAAAAGAGACCTAAGGTACAGCATCTGGTTTTGAGAAGTTCAACAACTAGTGGATAGAAACAAATAATAGTTACACTTCAATAAGTACAATAATACGAAGTTTACAAGATGATTTGGGACCACAGGGGAGGGATAACTTAGACAACAGGGTCTTAAAGAGAAGGGAAAATATTTATATATTGCTTGATACTTTTAAAAGACAATTACATTATGATCCCCTGTATCCCTTTCTCCAAAGGACTGAAACAAATTGTTTAAATTTACAAGTTTTTCAACAAGCACTCATAAAGTACTCATAGTTCTCATAGAGAAATTGGTATACATCTACAATTTGTATAAAATCTAAAACCTATATAGTTTTACATATGTAGGTTTTACATAGTTTAGGAACACACCTACAGTAAAACTATATAAACATAGACTAGACATAAATACATCAGATTTATGCTTGTTATGGCCCTAAATACATCAGATTTATGCTTGTTATTGCCCTCTAAAAATGGGTAAAGGGGAAGGAAGGAATCTAGAGAGAATAACAAGCTTTATCTCTAATGCTTTATTAAAAATATCTGCAGCAAATATGACAAAATGTTAATATCTGTTCATTCTAGGTGATAGGCACACGGCTATTTGTTATATTATTTTCTGTACTTTTTTGTACTTTTTTAAATTAAAAAATAATCTACACCACCAACAAAACCATCTGTCCTTTAATTGTTCCAGTGTCCAAAATATTTTCACCTCCTCTACAAAGGAGCTGCCCAAAGTGATTTTTTCAGTTAGAAAGCAGCCTCTAAGCATACCCTTCAATTTCTCAGCCAACTATGAAACTTCAAAGCCTTCTTCAGTCAGGCTCCTTGAATAAATGAGCCACTAGGCAGTGCAAAGATTGTAATCTTCATCCAAATACTATCTTCCAAGTTACTACAAGTCTAGGAAAAGTTGAGAGGCAGCTGAGGAAGTTGTAATGCAATTATTCCATTACAAGCTTAAACATTCTTAAGCAAAACCTCAGGAAGAGAGAAGAACCAGGAGTTAAAATTGATATACTGGATCCTGAATTCTAACACCTAGATTTTTAAGCTCATTTAAGCAATGCTATATCGTTATTTCTTTTATAGTTCCTGTTGTCTATTCTTTCCTACCCACCCTCCCCCCTTCACCCGCTACCATCACAGCATATAGAATGCCTAATTCTCTGCATACAGTAAGCACTCTTTAAGTGTTTGAGTCAATGATAATGTCACAATGGATCTAATATGACATCACCAGGACCGGAACACCATGGGTAGGATCAGGGTACTCCACAATCTCTGGGAGCAAGAAAAGCCACTTCTAGCTTCCTTGTGGATGGCTTAAAAGCATTTGCCGATATTTTGTAAAAAACGAAGAAATAAAAGAAAATCACTCAACTTTCCAAAACATTTATCAAAATGTCAACTGAGAAAAACGAAAATGAAGCAGAAAAAGAAATTTTCGATTTCACCAAAATGTACAAAGCTGTCCTAGAAAGATCAGAGGTTCCTAATATTGAGATTCCATTTGCAGTTCAGGATGTCATCAGTAGGATTGAGCAAGCACAGCTCCAGCGAGCCAGAGAGGTAAGTAGTAAATGAAAAGTTTTGGATTGCAACTTTCTTTTTAACCTTTCCCTGAGCAGCTACTTTATTTTTTTTTTTCAAAGACTCACTTTGTTTTCATAATATTTGACTTAGATAACTTTGATTCCAAATGACAATTTCTTCTGACTGTGGATCAGTCAGTACACTTCAGTTGCTCAGTCATATCCGACTCTGCGACCCCATGAACTGCAGCACGCCAGGCCTACCTGTGCATCACCAACTCCCGGAGTTTACCCAAACTCATGTCCATCGAGTTGGTGATGCCATCCAACCATCTCATCCTCTGTCATCCCCTTCTCCTCCTGCTCTCAATCTTTCCCAGCATCAGGGTCTTTTCAATTGAGTCAGTTCTTCACATCAGGTGGCTAAAGTATTGGAGTTTCAGCTTCAGCATCAGTCCTTTCCAGTGAACACCCAGGACTGATTTCCTTTAGGATGGACTGGTTGGATCTCCTTGCAGTCCAAGGGACTCTCAAGAGTCTTCTCCAACACCACAGTTCAAAAGCATCAATTCTTTGGTGCTCAGCTTTCTTTATAGTCCAACTCTCACATCTATACATAACTACTGGAAAAGACATAGCCTTAACTGGACAGACCATTGTTGACAAAGTAATGTCTCTGCTTTTTAATATGCTGTCTAGGTTGGTCATAACTTTTCTTCCAAGGAGTAAGCCTCTTTTAATTTCATGGCTGCAATCATCATCTGCAGTGATTTTGGAGCCCCAAAAAATAAAGTCTGTCACTGTTTCCACTGCTTCCTCATCTAATTGCCATGAAGTAATGGGACTGGATGCCATGATCTTTGTTTCCTTAATATTGAGCTTTAAGCCAACTTTTTCACTCTCCTCTTTCACTTTCATCAAGAGGTTCTTTAGTTCTTCTTCACTTTCTGCCGTAAGGGTGGTGTCATCTGCATATCTGAGGTTATTGATATTTCTCCTGGCAGTTGATTCCAGCTTGTGCTTCCTCCAGCCCAGCATTTCTCATGATGTACTCTGCACAGAAGTTAAATAAGCAGGGTGACAATTATACAGCCTTGACATACTCCTTTTCCTGTTTGGAACCAGTCTGTTGTTCCATGTCCAGTTCTCACTGTTGCTTCCTGATCTGCACACAGGTTTCTCAGGAGGCAGGTCAGGTGGTCTGGTATTCCCATCTCTTGAAGAATTTTCCGCAGTTTATTGTGATCCAAACAGTCAAAGGCTTTGGCTTAGTCAATAAAGCAGAAATAGATCTTTTTCTGGAATTCTCTTGCTTTTTTGATGGTCCAGTGGATGTTGGCAATTTGATCTCTGGTTCCTCTGCCTTTTTCTAAAACCAGCTTGAACATCTGGAAGTTCATGGTTCACATATTGCTGAAGCCTGGCTTGGAGAATTTGGAGCATTACTTTACTAGCATGTGAGATGAGTGCAATTGTGTGGTAGTTTGAGCATTCTTTGGCATTGCCTTTCTTTGGGATTGGAACGAAAACTGACCTTTTCCAGTCCTGTGGCCACTGCTGAGTTTTCCAAATTTGCTGACATATTGAGTGCAGTGCTTTCATAGCATCATCTTTTAGGATTTGAAATAGCTCATCTGGAATTCCATCACCTCCACTAGCTTTGTTCATAGTGATACTGCCTAAGGCCCACTTGACTTCACATTCCATGATGTCTGGCTCTAGGTGAGTGATCACACCATTGTAATTATCTGGGTCATGAAGATATGACAGAATATGGTCCACTAGAGAAGGGAATAGCAAACCACTTCAGTATTCTTGCCTTGAGAACCCCATGAACAGTATAAAAAGGCAAAAAGATAGGACACTGAAAGATGAACTCCCCAGGTCAGTAGGTGCCCAACATGCTACTGGAGATCAGTGGAGAAATAACTCCAGAAAGAATGAAGGGATGGAGCCAAAGCAAAAACAACACCCAGTTGTGGATGGGACTGGTGATAGAAGCAAGGTGCGATGCTGTAAAGAGCAATAGTGCATAGGAACCTGGAATGTTAGGTCCATGAACCAAGGCAAATTGGAAGTGGTCAAACAGGAGATGGAAAGAGTGAATGTCAGCATTCTAGGAATCAGTGAACTAAAATGGACCTGAATAGGTGAATTTAACTCAGATGCCCATTATATCTACTACTGTGGGCAGGAATCCCTTCGAAGAAATGGAGTAGCCATGATAGTCAACAAAAGAGTCTGAAATGCAGTACTTGGATGCAGTCTCAAAAACGACAGAATGATCTGTGTTCATTTTCAAGGCAAACCATTCAATATCACGGTAATCCAAGTCTATGCCCCGAACAGTAAAGCTGAAGAAGCTGAAGTTGAACGGTTCTATGAAGACCTACAAGACCTTTTAGAACTAACACCCAAAAAAGATGTCCTTTTCATTATAGGGGACTAGAATGTAAAAGTAGGAAGTCAAGAAACACCTGGAGGAACAGGCAAATTTGGCCTTGGAGTACAGAATGAAGCAGGGCAAAGGCTAGTAGAGTTTTGCCAAGAGAACACACTGGTCATAGCAAACACTCTCTTCCAACAACACAAGAGAAGACTCTACGCATGGACATCACCAGATAGTCGACACCGAAATCAGATTGATTATGCTCTTCGCAGCCAAAGATGGAGAAGCTCTATACAGTCAGCAAAAACAAGACCAGGAGCTGACTGTGGCTCAGGTCATGAACTCCTTATTGCCAAATTCAGACTGAAATTGAAGAAAGTGGAGAAATCCACTAGACCTTTCAGGTATGACCTAAATCACATCCCTTATGTGGAAGTGAGAAATAGATTTAAGGGACTAGATCTGATAGACAGAGTGCCTGATGAACTATGGATGGAGCTTCCTGACATTGTACAGGAGACAGGGAGCAAGACCATCTCCAAGAAAAAGAAATGCAAAAAAGCAAAATGGCTGTCTGAGGAAGCCTTACAAATAGAAAAGAAGAGAAGCGAACAGCAAAGGAGACAAGGAAAGATATACCCATTTGAATGCAGAGTTCCAAAGAATTGCAAGGAGAGATAAGAAAGCCTTCCTCAGAGACCAGTGCAAAGAAGTAGAGGAAAACAATAGATTAGGAAAGACTAGAGATCTCTTTAAGAAAATTAGAGATATCAAGGGAACATTTCATGCAAAGATGGGCTCAATAAAAGACAGAAATGGTATGGACCTGACAGAAGCAAAAGATATTAAGAAGAGGTGGCAAGAATACACAGAAGAATTGTACAAAAAAGATCTTCACGACCCAGATAATCACAATGGTGTGATCACTCACGTAGATCCAGACTCTGGATAACAAGCTCCAATTCTTTTTTTTTTTTTTAACGATTTATTTATTCACTATTTTTGGTTGTGCTAGGTCTTCATTTCTGCATGCAGGCTCTCTCTCTAGTTGCAGTGAGAGGGGGCTACTCTTCATTTCAGTGCACAGGCTTCTCATTGTGGTAGCCTCTCTTGTTGCAGAGCACAGGCTCTAGGTGCAGGGGCATCAGTGTTTGCAGCACAGATTTTCAGTAACTATGGCACAAGGGCACATTAGTTGCAGCTCATGGGCTCTAGAACTCGGGCTCAGCAACTGTGGCACATGGGCTTAGTTGCTCTGCAGCAAGTGGAATCTCCCAGACCAGGGATCAAACCCGTGTCCCTTGCATTGGCAGGTGGATTCTTGTCCACTGTATCACCAGGAAAGTCCCCACAAGCTCCAGTTCTATATTAATCGCTTTCAATTTCATATCATAGTTAATCAAGCTTTTTAAGAAATGAATCACATGTGTTGTTGAGTGACTTTGATAAAAAAATTATTCTATAGCTAATATTGATATCTAATTTTAGTCAATAGCTTTCATTTGTTTTCTTTTTTTTTTATTTGTTTTCTACTGAGCTTTTATCAAATAGTTATTTACAAGAAGAAATGTGATTGTGTGTGAATTGACTTTTAGCTCCTTTTCTTTCCCCTAAACACTTCATAGAAGAGGGGTTTATTGGCCAAGAGAAATCCAAAGACAGTACATTTTTTCTTTTGTGTTTTTCTAGGAGTTTTATACTGTTAGATTTTACATTTAGGTCTATGATCCATTTTGTTTTAATATTCGTATATCATATCAGATATGGATCTAAGTTCTTTTTTAAAAACAATTATTCTAGCTCTGTTTGTTGAAAAGACTACTCTTTCTCCATTAAATTGCATTTGCACCTTTATTGAAAGTCAATTGACCATATATGTGTGGGTTAACAGTCTCCAGTCTGTTCTCTGGACTATTTAAGTATCTTTATGTCACTACCACAGTGTCTTGATTACTGAAGTTTCATAATTCTTGAAATCATATCGTTTTAGTTCCTAAACTTCGTAGTTTTTCAGTTGTGCCCAACTTCTCTCACATCGGCCTTTTAACTTTTTATCCTCTTCTTGGGCATTTCTCTCAATACTTAAACATTCGTAACCTAAAAATTGTCTTTGTTCATACTACTTTCTCCCTTGCTTTTCCATAGGAAATTTAGAATCAATCTGTCAAATTCTATTGGGGGGAAAATGCCTACTGGTATTTTGACTGGGAATGTATTGAATTTGTATATCAGTTTGGGGAGAATTGAAATCTTAACACCATTGACTCTTCTGACCCCTGATCATAGCATATCTCTCCATTTATTTAGGTCTAATTTTTCTCAGCAGTGAATGTTAAGCCAACCTTACGCTTTTGGAACAAACTATTTGCTTTGCGTATAATTTGCTCTTCTTTTTTTTTTTTTTTCTAGTTTCTTTAAGGACAAGCTGAGGTCACTGATTTGATAACATTGGTTTTATTTTGTTTTGTTTTTAACTGTGCGGAGCCTTCGTTGCTGTGCCAGGGCTTTCTCTGGTTGCAGTGAGCAGGAGCTACTCTTTTTTTTTTTTTTTTTAGGAGCTACTCTTCATTGCGGTGCGTGGGCTTCTCATTGCAGTGGTTTCTCTTATTGCGGAGCACAGGTTCTAGTTGCTTCGGCTTGTTAACGTTTTTAGTGTTTTGTTCCATATATTTCCCCCTCTGCAAATGAAAATGCTGTGTTTTCATTTTCATTCAGTTTTATACATGTTATAATTTCATTTTTAATTTTTTCTTTGATCCGTGTGTTATTTAGAAGAGTGTCATTTCTTTAGTTTCCAAATATTTGGAGACTTCTTGCTCTTATTTATTTCAAATTCAATTTCATTGGGGTCAGAGACCTTATTTCATATGATCTGAAACCTAGTGAATTTCTTGAAATTTGTTTTATGGCTCAGAATATGGTCTATATTAGGAAGTGTTATGTATGCCATTGACTATAATTTTCATCTTGTTATTGAATATAAATAACAATTACCTCAAATCAGTTGATAGTATTGTTCAAGTCTTCTGTTGTTTTTTTCTCAACTTTATCACTTATTGAAAGAGGGATATAGAAATGTTTGGCTACAACTGTGCAATTTTCTATTTCTTCTGATAGTCTATCATATTTCCCCCACGTACTTTAAATCTTTATTATTAGGTGACTAAACATTTAGTACTTTGGCCACCTCATGGGAAGAGTTGACTCGTTGGAAAAGACTCTGATGCTGGGAGGGATTGGGGGCAGGAGGAAAAGGGGACGACAGAGGATGAGATGGCTGGCTGGCATCACCGACTCAATGGACATGAGTTTGAGTGAACTCCGGGAGATGGTGATGGACAGGGAGGCCTGGTGTGCTGCAATTCATGGGGTCACAAAGAGTCAGACACGACTGAGCGACTGAACTGAACTGAACTGAACTGAAACATTTAGAATTGTTATGTTTTCTCAATGAATTGGCTACTTTAGTATCATGGAATGATCCTATTTATCTCTAGTAATATACTTTTCAGGCTTCCGTTGTAGCTCAGTTGGTAAAGAATCTGCCTGCAGGAGACCCAGATTCAATTCCTGGTTTGGAAAGATCCCCTGGAGAAGGAAATGGCAACCCACTCCAGTATTCTGGGAATGTTTTCCAGTATGCCTGGGAAATCCCATGGTCAGAGGAGCTTGGCAGGCTACGGTCCTTGGGGTCTCAAGTGTCAGACATGACTTAGCAACTAAACCACAATATACTTTTCTCTGTAACTTAAACAAACTCTGTTTGTTTGTAACTTAACAAACACTTAACAAACAAACTTTGTTTGTTTGTAACTTATCGTTTGTTATAGCCACTGTAGCTTTCCTTTGATGAGTATTACCCTCCTTTTCCTTTTTACTTTCTTTCTTTTGGTCATACTGTGCAGCATGTTGGATCTTATTTCCCTAACCAGGGATCGAACTCATGTCCCCCTGAAGTAGAAGCATGGAGTCTTCTACCTGAACCTCCAAGAAGTCCTCCTTTCCCTTCTTCTATTCTTTTACTTTAAATATATTTCGCTTATTATATTTAAAATAGATTTCTTACATAGACTTTCATGGTGATGCAGTGTATAGGAATCTACCTGCCAATGCAGGGGACATGGGTTCAATCTGTGGTCCCAGTAGATCCAATGTGCCTCAGAGCAACTAAGCCCATGAGCCACAACTACTGAAGCCTGTGAGCCTAGAGCCTGTGCTCTGCAACAAGAGAAGCCACTGCAATGAAAAGCCCCCGTACCATAACTAGAGAGAAGCCTCCACTTGCCACAACTAGAGAAAGCCTGAGGGCAATGAAGACCCAGCACAACCATAAATAAATAAATAAATAATTTTAAAAATAGGTTTCTTACAAGAAGCATATAACTGAGTTTCTTTTTTATCCAACCTGACAATTTCTGCCTTTTAATTGGATGTTTAGACCATTTATATTTAATACAATTATCAATATGGTTAAGTTTAAATTTACCGTCTTGCTATTTGTTTTGTTTGTCCCATGTTTTTTGTTTGTTTCCTTTTATTATTTCTGACATCTTTTAGAGTGAATATATTTTATGATTCCACTTTATTTCCTTTATTGGTTTACTAGCTATACTTTTACTTTTCGTTGGTTGCTTTGGGGTTCATAGTGTATGTATTTAGGTTATCACCATTTACCCTAAAGTGTATTACACCAGTTTTGAGCAGTGTATAAACTTTGCAGCAGTATTCTCCTTTTTTCCTCTCCTGGCCTGTGTGATATTTATGCCATACTTCTACATGTATTATAAACTTAATGTCTATTACTTTCCAATTATTTTTGTTTGAAACAAGCAGTTAACCTATTTTTAAATTTTTATCCTGATAAAATATACATAACAAAATTTGTGATTTTATCTATTTTTAATTGTACAATTCATTGGCATTAAATACATTTATAGTGTTGTGTAACCATAAAATGAACCCTGAATATTCATTGGAAGGACTGATGCTGAAGCTGAAGCACCAATACTCTAGCCACCTGATGTGAAGAGCCAACTCATGGGAAAAGACCCTGATGCTGGTAAAGATTAAGGGCAAGAGGAGAAAGGGGCGACAGAGGATGAGATGGTTGGGTGGCATCATTAGCTCAATGGACATGAGTTTGAGCAAACTCCAGGAGATAGTGAAGGACAGGAAAGCCTGGTGTGATGTTTCATCACCCCAAACAGAAACTCTGACCCATTAAACAATAACTACCCACTCCCCTTTTCCCCCAAACCCTAGCAAAAGCCATTTTTCTTTCTGTCTTTATGAATTTGCCTACTCTAGACACCTTATGTAAGTGAAACCATAAAGTATTTGTCCTTTTGTGCCTGATTTATTTTGTTTAGTGTGTCTTAAGAGTTCATCTCTGTTGTAGAATTTTTTAGAATTTTTTCTTTTTAAAGTTAAATAATATTCCATTGTGTGTATATATTATATTTTAGGCACATGAGTTGCTTCCACCTGTCTGCCATTGTGAATAATGTTGCTATGAACAAAGAAGTACAAATATCTGTTTAAGTGTCTGCTGTCAATTCTTTGTATACTCAGGAGTAGAATTGCTGCAGCCTTTGACTGTGTGGATCACAATAAACTGTGGAAAATTCTTCAAAAGATGGGAATACCAGACCACCTGATTTGCCTCTTGAGAAATTTGTATGCAGGTCAGGAAGCAACAGTTAGAACTGGACATGGAACAACAGACTGGTTCCAAATAGGAAAAGGAGTTCGTCAAGGCTGTATATTGTCACCCTGTTTATTTAACTTATATGCAGAGTACATCATGAGAAATGCTGGACTGGAAGAAACACAAACTGGAATCAAGATTGCCGGGAGAAATATCAATAACCTCAGATATGCAGATGACACCACCCTTATGACAGAAAGTGAAGAGAAACTCAAAAGCCTCTTGATGAAAGTGAAAGTGGAGAGTGAAAAAGTTGGCTTAAAGCTCAACATTCAGAAAACAAAGATCATGGCATCCGGTCCCACCACTTCATGGGGAATAGATGGGGAAACAGTGGAAACAGTGTGAGACTTTATTTTTCTGGGCTCCAAAATCACTACAGATGGTGACTGCAGCCATGAAATTAAAAGACGCTTACTCCTTGGAAGGAAACTTATGACCAACCTAGATAGCATATTCAAAAGCAAAGACATTACTTTGCCAACAAAGGTTCGTCTAGTCAAGGCTATGGTTTTTCCTGTGGTCATGTATGGATGTGAGTGTTGGGCTGTGAAGAAGGCTGAGCGCCGAAGAATTGATGCTTTTGAACTGTGGTGTTGGAGAAGACTCTTGAGAGTCCCTTGGACTGCAAGGAGATCCAACCAGTCCATTCTGAAGGAGATCAGCCCTGGGATTTCTTTGGAAGGCCTGATGCTAAAGCTGAAACTCCAGTACTTTGGCCACCTCATGTGAAGAGTTGACTCATTGGAAAAGACTCTGATGCTGGGAGGGATTGGAGGCAGGAGGAGAAGGGGACGACAGAGGATGAGATGGTTGGATGGCATCACTGACTCGATGGACATGAGTCTGGGTGAACTCCGGGAGTTGGTGATGGACAGGGAGGCCTGGCGTGCTGCGATTCATGGGGTCGCAAAGAGTCAGACACGACTGAGCGACTGATCTGATCTGATCTGATGGTAATTTTATTTTTCATTTATTGAGGAACTGTAGTGCCAGCTAACTGATGAAAATTAAACCAAGAAACTCATTCTCTGACTTGCTGAATTGCAGTACAAGTTGAGCTCCCAGTGTCACTAGGTGGCTCATGTTAGAGTGAGAACAATGAAAAGGACTGGGATCCTGAAAACTGGAATGGGGATGTATGCAAAGACTTTGTTAAAGCTTGGAATATTGAAAGCTCTAAGTAATGACGAGTTTTCTTTGCCAGAGAAGCTGCCTCTTTACCCAACATCAATGAGAATGGCTGCTCCATGCCTGTCTCAGAGGATTAACCTTGTATTGCCTGAGGAAACTACAATGACCTTTCCTGAGGCAGTTGTACCAAGCAAGATGATGCTGCTTCCTCAGAAACCACTCCCACAACATCTCTTTGTTTCTAGACCTGTAACTAGATTAAAATCCAGTAAGCCACTGAAGATAAGGTATAAAGTGAGACCCATGAGGAAGTGCACTACACTCCAAAAGATCTACTTGAATTTTCTAATTTTTACATATGGAAGTCCAGGGAATATGTATGGGAATGGATGTTGAAGGTGTGGGTGTGGGATGGTGACAGAAGAAACATAACATTGGAGCTTCCCTGGTGGTTTTGGAGAAGGAAATGGCAACCCACTCCAGCATTATTGCCTGGAGAATCCCATGGAAAAAGGAGCCTGGCAGGCCATGGTCCATGGGGTCTCAGAGAGTTGGACACGACTGAGTGACTAAGCATACACACGCACACACGGGTGGTTTAGTGATAAAGAATATGCCTGCCAATGTAGGAGACACCAGTTCGATCCCTGGACCAAGAAGATCCCACATACTGTGAGTGACTAAGCCTGAGAGCCCCAGTTATTGAGCCTGTGCTCTAGAGCTGGGGAACTGCAACTCCTGAGCCCTCAGCCACAACTACTGAAGCCTGAGTACCCTAGAGCCTGTCTCAGCAACAAGAGGAGACACTGCCACGAGAAGCCTGAACAATGCAACTAGAGAGTAGCCCCCACTTGCCACAACTAGAGAAAAGTCGTTACAGCAACAAAGACGCAGCACAGTCAATAAATAAATTTTTAAAAATTATATATATGTTAAAAAACATAAAGTTGGATCAGGCTAACTGATGTGGACTCACTAAAGCAAGATTTAGTATTTAACATTGCAGCTTGGTGAGTTAGAAAAGGCTCCAACAGTTTGTTTGGTTGGTTCGCTGAAACATGGACCAAAAAGTTACTCACACACAGTGAATAAGTTAGACATGCCAGACTTGTCTTGGTTTAATGTAGGGAACAATTAGAAGGATTAGAGAGACTGGAATGTTAAGGTGGATTTAAGATCTATTCATCCACCCTGGGAACATCCAGAAGACATACCTTTCATCATAACTGTGAGAAATAACTTTATAAGAGGAGCCTTGGCATCCTTGGAGAACTCTGTGATCACTCTTTTCTGTAGGCCAGACCTTATGGTGAAATTGGAAAATCTAAAACATTGGGAGTAATTGGATCCTGAGGTGGCAAGGCCAAGTGGGGGCATACAACCACCAAAGGCTGAGTGGGCATGGTTACCATAATGCACAGCAGAGTCCAGTCAGACACCAATCAGAATAGTATGACTTATGAAGAGCTATGGCATTGGCTAGTTGATTGTAGTATTTCTACTAAAAGTAAAATTGGGCTTCCCTGGTAACTCAGCTGGTAAAGAATCCACCTGCAATTGGATCCAGAGACCTGGGCTGGATCCTTGGGTTGGGAAGATACCCTGGAGAAGGGAATGGTTACCCATTCCAATATTCTGGCCTGGAGAATTCAACGGACTGTATAGTCCATGGGGTTGCAAACAGTTGGATACGACTGAGTGACTTTCACTTACTAAACTCTTACTTGATCTGCATAAGTGGAAAATTTCTAGGTCAAGTGAACCAAAGTCTAATCTGAAACATAACAACAGAGAGTCATGGCTCCTCAGTCAATTCTCAGACTTAAGCCAGTTTACAGATCCAGAACCCTCTGAAAGAAGGAGCAGATGGGTTCCTTTGAGGAAGGACACAGTCAGAAATTCATGCTATTAATCCTTCTCCAAGTCTTCTTCAAAGAGACCTGGCCTTTTACTAGGATGATTGTGTATTAGAGAATAGGAAATAATGAAACCTTTTGGGGACTATTGGATCCTGGCTCTGAACAAATGCTAATTCTAGGAGATCAAGAACATCATTGTGATCTACCAGTCAGAGTGCAGGCACTTATGGAAGTCATGTGATCAGTAGAGTTTTAGCTCAGGTCTGTGTCACAGTGGGCCCCATGGGTCCCTGAAGCCATCCTTTGGCTATTTTGCCAGTTCTGGAATACATAAAAGAAAAAGACATACTCAGCAACTGGCAGAATCCCCACAATGGTTCTCTGACTGTGGAGTGAGGGTTATCACAGTGGGAAAGGCCAGGTGGAAGTCATTAGAACTGCCTTTACCTAGGAAGGTAGTAAACTGAAAACAATACTGCATTTCCAGAGGAATGGCAGAAATAAATGCCATCATCAGAGAAAGATGCAGGAGTGGTAATTCCCAGCACATCTTCATTCAACTTGCCTATCTGGCCTGTGCAGAAGACAGATGGACCTTCGAGAATGACAGTGGATCATTGTAAAATTAACCAGGTGGTGAACTCAATTGAACATCTGCAAGTTCACAGTTCACGTATTGCTGAAGCCTGGCTTGAAGAATTTTGAGCATTACCTTACCAGCATGTGAGATGAGTGCAATTGTGCGGTAGTCTGAGCATTCTTTAGCATTGTCTTTCTTTGGGATTGGAATGAAAACTGACCTTTTCCAGTCCTGTGGCCACTGCTGAGTTTTCCAAATTTACTGACATATTGAGTGCAGCACTTTCACAGCATCATCTTTCAGGATTTGAAATAGCTCAAATGGAATTCCATCACCTTCACTAATTTTGTTCGTAGTGATGCTTCCTAAGGCCCACTGTTCAAGCTGGTTTTAGAAAAGGCAGAGATCAAATTGCCAACATTCGCTGGATCATCAAAAAAGCAAGAGAGTTCCAGAAAAACATCTGTTTCTGCTTTACTGACTATGCCAAAGCCTTTGACTGTGTAGATCACAATAAACTGTGGAAAATTCTGAAAGAGATGGGCATACCAGACCACCTGACCTGCCTCTTGTGAAACCTGTATGCAGGTCAGGAAGCAACAGTTAGAACTGAACATGGAACAACAGACTGGTTCCAAATAGGAAAAGGAGTATGTCAAGGCTGTATATTGTCACCCTGCTTATTTAACTTCTATGCAGAGTACATCATGAGAAACGCTGGGCTGGAAGAAGCACAAGCTGGAATCAAGATTGCCGGGAGAAATATCAATAACCTCAGATATGCAGATGACACCACCCTTATGACAGAAAGTGAAGAAGAACTAAAGAACCTCTTGATGAAAGTGAAAGAGGAGAGTGAAAAAGTTGGCTTAAAACTCAGCACTCAGAAAACTAAGATCATGGCATCTGGTCCCATCACTTCATGGCAAATAGATGGGGAAATAGTGGAAACAGTGTCAGACTTTATTTTTTGGGGCTCCAAAATCACTGCAGATGGTGATTGCAGCCATGAAATTAAAAGAGGCTTACTCCTTGGAAGAAAAGTTATGACCAACCTAGACAGCATGTTAAAAAGCAGAGACATTATTTTGCCAACAAAGGTCCATCTAGTCAAGGCTATGGTTTTTTCAGTAGTCATGTATGGATGCGAGAGCTAGACTATAAAGAAGGCTGAGCACCGTAGAATTGATGCTTTTGAACTGTGGTGTTGGGGAAGACTCTTGAGAGCCCCTTGAACTGCAAGGAGATCCAACCAGTCCATCCTAAAGGAAATCAGTCCTGGGTGTTCATTGGAAGAAGCTGATGTTGAAGCTGAAACTCCAATATTTTGGCCACCTCATGCAGAGCTGACTCATTGGAAAAGACCATGATGCTGGGAAAGATTGAGAGCAGGAGGAGAAGGGGATGACAGAGGATGAGATGGTCGGATGGTATCACCAACTCAATGGACATGGGTTTGGGTGGATTCCAGGAGTTGGTGACGGACAGGGAGGCCTGGCGTGCTGAGGTTCATGAGGTCGCAAAGAGTCAGACATGACTGAGCGACTGAACTGAACTGAACTGACCTCAACTGCAGCTGATGTACCAGATGTGGTTTCATTGCTTAAGCAAATTATCATACCTTCTGGTAGCTGGTATGCAGCTACTGATTTGGCATGTGGCTTTTCTCCATACCTATCAATATTAGAATCAGTTTTCTTTCAGTTGGCAAGGTGAGCAATACTTTTACTGGTCTACCTCAGGGACATATCGACTCTTCATGCTTAGTTGCTCAGTCATGTCCAACTCTTTGTGATCCTTTGGAATACAGCCCTCCAGGCTCCTCTGTGCATGGGATTTTTCAGACAAGATTACTGGAGTGGGTTGTTTCCTTCTCCATCAACTCTCCAATTTGGTAGAATTCACCAGTGAAGCCATCTGGTCTAGGGCTTTTCTTTATTGTGAGGTTTTTTATTTCTGTTTTGTTCTCTGTCCTAATTATGGGTCTATTCAGATTTTATATTTCTTTGTTATTCAGTTTTCATATGTTTTGTGTTTTCAGGAATTTTTCTATTTCATCTAAGTTACCAATTTGGTGGCATACGGTTCTTCATTTTTTTTAGAAAAAAATTTTACTTCAAGTACAGTTGATGTATAATATTTTATAAGTTGTGGGTGTACAATATAATGATTCACAGTTGTTTTTCACCAACCCACCCATCACCCATTCACTCATCCATCCATCTACCCACCCACCAATTCATTCATCCACCCTGTGATTCACAATTTTTAAAGGGACTCCATTTATAGTTATAAAATATTGACTGTATTCCCTATGTTACACAATATATCCTTGTAACTAATTTTATACCTAATAATTTGTATCTTTTAACCCCCTACTCCTATATTGCTCCTGGCCACTTCCCTCTCCCCTCAGGTAGCCACTACTTTGTTCTTTATAACTGAGAATCTGCTTCTATTTTGTTATATTCACTAGTTTGTTGTATTTTTTGATTCCACATTTAACTAATATCATACAGTATTTGTCTTGCTCTGTCTGACTTATTTCACTTCGAAAAGATCCAAGTCCATTCATGTCACTGCAAGTGGCAAGTTTTCCTTCTTTTTTTATGACTGAGTAGTAGTCCATAGTCTATGTGTGTGTACATCTTTGTGTTTTTTTTTTCATTTATTTATTTTTTTAAATTTTATTTTATTTTTAAACTTTACAATATTGTATTAGTTTTGCCAAATATCGAAATGAATCCGCCACAGGTATACATGTGTTCATCTTTGTTTTTTAAATTACGTACTTATTTTCGGTAGTGCTGGGCCTTTGCTGATGTGCGTGGGCTTTCTCTAGCTGTAACAAGCATGGGCGGACTGCTCTTCCTTGCAGTGTACAGGCTTCTCATTGTGCTGGCTTCTTTTGTGGAGCACAGGCTCCAGGTGCACAGGCTTCAGTAGTGGTAGCCGTGCTGGCTTAAGTTGCCTGGGGCATGTGAAATCTTCTCAGACCAGGGATAGAACCCTTGTCCTTTGCATTGGCAGGTGGATTCTTATCCACTGTACCACCAGGGAAGTCCTGTACATCTTCTTTATCCATTCATCTGTGATGGACCCTAAGACTGTATCAATATCTTGGCTATTGTCAATAATGCTGCTATGAACCTTGGGGTGCAGATATCTTTTCAAATTTGTGTTTTTGTTAATCCTGTTTATTTCTGTAGAATCAGCAGTAAAGTTCCCACATTGATTTCTGAATTTAATAATTTGAGTAATCTCTTTTTTCTTTGTCAATCTAATTAAAAGTTTGTCAATTATGTTGATTTGGGCAGAAGAGTCAACTTTTTGTTTCATTGATTTTCTATACTCTTTATTTATGTCTGCTCTAATTTTTCTGATCCCTCCTTCTGCTAACTGGGTTTAGTTTTTCTTTTTCTAGTTCCTTCAAGGCATAAAGTTAGGTTGTTGACTTGAGACCTTCTTTTTTTCATGTTTATCCCTACAAATTTCCCTCTTAGCGCTGCTTTTGTTACATCCCATAAGTTTTTGTATGTTGTGATTTCATTTTCATCTCCAAGTATTTTATAATTCCCTTTGTAGTTCTTCTTTGACTCCTTTGTTGTTTAAGACTATGTTTCCACATATTTGTGAATTTTCTAGTTTTCCTTCTGTGGTTGATTTATAACAATCTCATCGTGGTTGGAAAAGATACTTTGTGTAATATATACTTAAATATATTGAGTACTTCCCTGGTGGCACAGCAGATAAGAATCCACCTGCCAATGCAGGGAACATGGTTTCAATCCCTGATCTGGGAAGATTCCACATGCTGCGGAGCAACTGAGCCCGTGTGCCACAACTACCTAGGCTGTGCGCCACAACTGCTGAAGCCTGCTCGCCCTAGAGCCTGTGCTCCAGAACAAGAGAAGCCACCACAATGAGAAGCCCACACACCACAACGAAGAATAGCCCTGGCTCTCCACAGCTAGAGAAAGCCCATGCAAAGCAATGAAGACCCAGCAGAGCCAAAAACAAATAAATAAATATATTGAGCTTTTGTGGCCTAGCCTGGAAGTGGTCTATCCTGGAGAAGGTACCACCTGCCATTGAGAAAATCATATATTGTTATTTTTTTTAATACTCTTGTTTGATGGAGTATTCTATATACATCTAGATGATTTATTGGTTGTTCAAGTCCTCCATTTCCTAACTTATTTTCTATCTAGTTGTTCTATCCATTACCAAAAGTGAAATCTCGCCTTATTTTTGTAGAACTATCTGTTTCTCCCTTCAAGTCTGTTAATTTTTGCTTCTTATATTTTGAGGATCTGTTATTAGGTGCATCCGATCAGATCAGATCAGTCGCTCAGTCGTGTCTGACTCTTTGCGACCCCATGAATCGCAGCACGCCAGGCCTCCCTGTCCATCACCAACTCCCGGAGTTCACTCAGACTCATGTCCATCGAGTCAGTGATGCCATCCAGCCATCTCATCCTCTGTCGTCCCCTTCCCCTCCTGCCCCCCATCCCTCCCAGCATCAGAGTCTTTTCCAATAAGTCAACTCTTCGCATTAGGTGCATACATGTTTATAATTGCTATATCTTCTTGCTCTATTGAAACATTCATTATAGTCTCTTGTAATTGTTTTTAAACTTTTTTACTTTGTATTAGGGCAATGGCACCCCACTCCAGTACTCTTGCCTGGAAAAATCCCATGAACAGAGGAGCCTGGTAGGCTGCAGTCCATGGGGTCGCTAAGAGTTGGACACGACTGAGCAACTTCACTTTCACTTTTCACTTTCATGCATTGGAGAAGGAAATGGCAACCCACTCCAGTGTTCTTGCCTGGAGAAACCCAGGAACGGGGGAGCCTGGTGGGCTGCCGTCTCTGGGGTCGCACAGGGTCGGACACGACTGAAGCGACTTAGCAGGAGCAGCAGGGTGTAACCAGTTAACAATGTTGTGATAGTTTCAGCTAAACACCAAAGGGACTCTGCCATAAATATGCGTGTATCCATTCCCCCATCTTGTAATCTTTTTTTTTTTTTAATTTAAAGTCTATTTTGTCTGATAGTAATATAACTAACCACCTTTTGGTTATTCAGTTCAGCCGCTCAGTTATGTCCAACTCCTTGTGACCCCATGAACTGCAGGCCTCCCTGTCCATCACCAACTCCCAGAGTCCACCCAAACCCATGTCCATTGTGTCGGTGATGCCATCCAACCATCTCATCCTCTGTCATCCCCTTCTCCTCCTGCCTTCATACTTTCCCAGCATCAGATATCTTTTTCTATCCTTTCATGTTCAATCTCTTTGGGTCTTTAGATCTATAGTGAGTCTCTTATAGAAGGCATGGATCATTGGCTTTTTTAAATTTATTCTGTCAATCCCTAACTTTTGATAAGATGGTTTAATCCACTTACATTTAAATTAATTACTGATAAGGAGGGTTTCGCTTTTGCTATTTGTTTTCTATTTGTATTAAAACTTTTTCACCCTTCATTCCTTTCATTGTTGTCATCTTTTGTGCTTTATAAATTTTTTTTTTAGTGAAATGCTTTAATTCCTCTCTCATTTCCTTTTGAGTATATGTGTTTATCATGGGAATTACACATAACATTATAAAGTTATACACTCTTAAACTTAATTTATATCAGTTAGACTTTAATAGCATACAACTCTGCCCCTCTAACTTTCCTGGTGGCTTAGACGGTAAAGCGTCTACCTACAACACGGGAGGCCTGGGTTCGATCCCTGGGTTGGGAAGCTCCCCTGGAGGAGGAAATGGCAACCCACTCCAGTACCTTTGCCTGGAAAATCTCATGGACAGAGGAGCCTGGCAGGCTACAGTCCATGGGGTCACAAAGAGTCAGACACGACTGAGCGACTTCACTCACTCACTGCCCCTGTAGCTCTGTCCCTACTCCTTTCAGTTTCTGATGTTACAAATTATGTCTTCCTACATCATGTGCCCCAAAACAGTAACTGCTTTTTTCTTTTAATGCATTTGTATTTTAAATCATGTAGATAATAATAAGGGTTCCTCTGGTGGCTCAGAAGGTAAAGAATCTGCTGCAATGTGGGAGACCTGGGTTCGGTCCCTGGGTTGGGAAGATCCCCTGGAGAAGAGAACTGGAGCTACCCACTCCAGTTCTTGCCTGGATGGAGTACTACCCAGTTCTTGCCTGGATGGAGAATTCCTTGGACAGAGAAGCCTGGCAGGCTACAGTCTATGGGGTCACAAAGAGTTGGACACGACTAAGCAACTTCCATTTTACTTCATTTCGGATAATGATAAATAATAAACCAAAATTACATCAATACTAGCTTTTATAATTTCCCATGTATTTGCTTTTATCAAAGATTTTTTATTTCTTCATGCAGTTTTGATTACTTTGATTTCAACCTGAAGGACTCCCTTTAGCATACCTCATAATACAGTTCTAGTGGTAATGTCCTCAGCTTTTGTCTGATAATGTCTTGATTTCTTCCCCATGGTTTCTGTAATTTTTTTTCTTTTGACTGAGACATGCTTTCCTATTTAATTGTATGCTTTATGATATTTTTTATTGAAAGTTGGACATCTGAATCTTACACTGTGATCAGTCTAGAAATAAATTCTTGTTCTCTCCTAGGGTTGTTGCTTGTTTTTAGAGTTGTATAGTATTTATTATGTGCCAGGGATCAGCCTGACATATAATTTTTAGGTCCTTTCAGGTCTTTTCTGAACCTACATCCTTTTGTGGGCATGCTTGGTGACCTGCTGCTGAAGCTGAAACTCCAATATTTTGGCCACCTGATGCAAAGAACTGACTCATTGGAAAAGACCCTGATGCTGGGAAAGATTGAAGGCAGGAGGAGAAGGGGACGACAGAGGATGAGATGGTTGGATGCCATAATCAACTCAATGGACATGAGTTTGAGCAAGCTCCAGGAGATGGTGAAGGACAGGGAAGCCTGACGTGCTTCAGTCCATGGGGTCGCCAAGAGTTGGACACCACTGAGTGACTGAACTGAACCTGGTGACCTTCTAAGTTCCCTTGAAAATACAATTGCATTCAATTTCCTAATCATTAAATGTCTGGCTTCCAAAAGGAGAAAAAGGAAAAGTGAGGGAAAAACCTGAAATTGCCTCTAAATCCCCTGAAACTGCTTCCACTCAGTGGAGGTTACAACAATGGTAGCTGGCCTTTGTGTCTACACCTCTGTGATTTGAAATAGCAATTCACAATCATAACAGATCTCTCATATTTGGAGGATAAGTTTCTTATTGCCCTCTCTGGCTCTTCTAGGCTGCTCTAGGAACACTTCTGTCACATGTGGAGGGTAAAAAATGAGTAGCTGCTATCATGTCTTACAAATACCTGAGAAAAGAAGAGAAGCTAAAGAAGGAGAAAAGGAAAGATATATCCATTTGAATGCAGAGTTCCAAAGAATACCAAGGAGAGATAAGAAAGCCTTCCTTAGTGATCAATGCAAAAAAAATAGAGACATTACTTTGCCAACAAAGGTCCCTCTAGTCAAAGCTATGGTTTTTCCAGTAGTCATGTATGTATGTGAGAGTTGGACGATAAAGAAAGCTGAGTGCAGAAGAATTGATACTTTTGAACTGTTGTGTTGGAGAAGACTCTTGAGAGTCCCTTGGACTGCAAGGAGATCCAACCAGTCCATTCTAAAGGAAATCAGTCCTGAATATTCATTGGAAGGACTGATGCTGAAGCTGAAACTCCAATACTTTGGCAACCTGATACAGAGAACTGACTCATTGGAAAAGATCCTGATGCTGGGAAAGGTTGAAGGCAGGAGGAGAAGGGGACGACAGACAATGAGATGGAAGGGTGGCATCACTGACTTGGTGGACATGAGTTTGAGCAAGCTCTGGGTGTTGGTGAAGGACAAGGAAGACGAGTGCTGCAGGCCTTGGAGTTGCAAAGAGTCGGACATGACGGAGTGACTGAACTATTATGCTAAATGCTTCAGTCGAATGAAATTGGCAGTGCTAGTGGTAAAGAACCTGCCTGCCGATGCAGGTAGATGTAAGAGATGTGGGTTTGATCCCTGGGTTGGGAAAATCCCCTGAAGGAGGCATGGCAACCCACTCCAGTATTCTTGCCTAGAGAATCCCATGGACAGAGGAGCCTGGTGGGCTACAGTCCATAGGGTCACAAAGAGTCGGACACTAGTGAAGCGACTTAGCACACACTCACCAAGAATTTACTGGTCAAGATTTCCTTTGAAATATGGAACCATTGAATATACGCCAGAATTTCAAGACAGTTAAAATCAGATAGATTCTGCCAAAACAGCTTTGCCTAGTTGGACCGATAGATTCCTCATGCTTTCTGCTCAGCCATTTCCCTGGTATCACCTCTCGTGCCTGATATTTTTTTTGAACCTTTTTTAAAGACCAGTGCTGGGTCTTGCTTCACATAGGCTTTGTCAAGTTGCTGCCAGTGGGGTCTACTCTTTGTTGCAACATGTGGGCTTCTCATTGCAATGGCTTTTCTTGTTGCAGAGCATGGGCTCTAGGTGCGTGGCCTGCAGTTGTTGCAGCACATGGGCTCAGTAGTTGCGTCGTGCAGGTTCGAGGGGGAAGACTCAGTAGTTGTGGAGCAGGGGCTTAGTTGCTCTGCAACATGTGAAGTCTTCCCAGCCCAGGGATTGAACCTGTGTTCCCTGTATTGACAGGCAGAATCTTACCCACTGCACACCAGGGAAGTCCCTTGTCTGATATTTTTCAATCAATTATCAGATATTATAAATTTTTTCTTGTTAAGTGTTGGGTATTTTTTCCTAATCCTATAAATATTCTGAACTTTGAGAACTTAGTTAAGTTATGCAGAAGTATTAATAGTTTGAGCTTTTTAAATCTTCCTTTTGTGCATTCTTATGGGAGAAAAGAAATAGCAGCATTTTGTTGCTGTCTGTCACTCAGTCCTGTCTCTCTGCAAACCCATGGACTGCAGCACACCAGGCTTCCCTGTCTTTCACCATCTCCCACAGCTTGCTCAAACTTATGTCCATTGGGTTGATGATGCCGTCCAACCATCTCATCCTCTGTCACCCCCTTCTCCTCCTGCCTTCAATCTTTCCCAGCATCAGGGGCTTTTCCAATCAGTTGGCTCTTCGCATCAAGTAACCAAAGTATTGGAGCTTCAGCTTTTGCATCAGTCTTTCCAATGAATATTCAGGGTTGATTTCCTTTAGGATTGATTGGTTTGATCTTGCTGTCCAAGGGACCCTCAAGAGTCTTTTCCACACATGCCTCTGACCATTCCTCAGGTTTCTTTCCTTCAGCCTCCACATTACATTCCAGCACCTCTGGAGAGCTGTGTTTCTCAGGCAAGAATACTGTAGTGGGTTGTCATTTCCTTCTTCAGGGGATCTTCCCAATGCAGAGATGGAACCTGCCTCTCTTTCATTGGCAGGCAGATTCTTAACTACTGAGCCATCTGGGAAGACTGTAACAACATTTAATCTCTCACAATTTAAAGGTCAGAAATTCTAGAGGTCTGAAATCTGCAAATCACTGGACTGGTTGTCAGCAGGGCCACACTCCTTCTAGATTCTGAGAATCCATTCCTTGTGTCTTGCAGTTTCTTGTAGCTGCTGGCATTCCTTGGCTATGGCCACATCACTCCAATCTCCAGCTTTAAATCTCTTTCTGCTCCATCCTCACATTGAACCTTCTCCTGTGTGTCTAAATATTGCCCCTTCTGCCTCCATTTTATAAAGACACATGTGATTGTAAAAGGGTTCTCCAAGATAATCTCTCCACTCCAAGATCATAAATTTAATCACATCTGCAAGACCCTTTTTCAATATAAAGTAACATTTACACATTCCAGAAAGGGAGTAAGACACTGTGGGGCCCTCCCTGGTACAAATTCTTTCCATGTCCCCAGTTTCTTATCTGCAGGAAAAAAGCCTTCAGCCTCCTTGACCTTCGCTGTGTTCCAAAGGGCAGATTCAAATAGTTGTTAATCAGAGAAGGGAGGGAATTTAGAAACAAAGGAGGAGCGGTCTAGGCACCACAGTACAGCCTGGGGGCAGATCAGGTTCCTCCTCAAGAAAAATTCATAACAATCCTTCTTCTGCAGGTAGGAAGCCCTCTGTCCAGATGGAGGGTGGTAACTTAAGGCTGAGCACAAGATTCCCAGGGTACTGCCCTGTTACCATACCACCAAACAATCAGAAGAAAGTCACACACACTGCAGCCCTCACCCCCAATTTTGCCTATAAAAACTTCTCCCCACAAACCATTGGAGAGTTATGGGTTTCTGAGCAGGAGCCACCCTTTCTCCCTGCTTGACCCTGCAGTAAACCTTTTCTGTTACAACATTTCCATTTGTTTGGCCTCACTGTGTGTTGGGCAGGTGAACTTGTGTTTGGTAACAATATTTTTGCGGGAGGGACATCATTCAGTTTACTTTGTGTTAAAAGTATAGAGACTGAAATTCAGAATAGTATTTATCTTTGGACATTGGGAAAGCGATGCAGTTGATATTGGGAACACAGGAACCTTTAAGGATTTTCTGCTTCTTCAGCTGGAGAATAGGTGCATGCATGCACGCTAAGTTGGTTCAGTTGTGTACAACTCTTTGCAGCCCTTTGGACTGTAGCCTATCAGGCTCCTCTGTCCATGGGATTCTCCAGGCAAGAATACTGGAGTGGGTTGCCATATGTTCATTTTGTTGTTGTAGGAAGGGAGACCCCTTCCAGGGCCCTGAGAGTGGCTCTTATCTAACACTCAGAAAAGAACTGTTTGAGGAGATGCATGTTGCTGACAAAGCAAGTGACTGTATTGGAAAGGGCACCCCAGTGGGGAGAGCACCAGGTTAAGGGAATCCAGGAAAACTCTCTGCCTTGTGCCTGACAGTCTCAGGTTTTATGGTGATGGCATTAGTTTCTGGGTTGTCTTTGGCCACTCATTCTGACTCAGGGTCCTTCTTGGTTGTTCACAAATTGCTCAGCCAAGATGGATGGCAGTGAGAAGGATTCTGGGAGGTAGCAGTACAGGTGGTGTCTCCTTTTGACCTTTCCTGAACTTTTCCGGTTGGTAGTGGCTTGTTAGTTCCATGTTCCTTACCAGGATCTGCTGTCCTAAAATAATTCACGCTAATGGCGCTTGGCCAGGGTGGGCAGTTTTAGTCAGTGCGCTTTCCTTAGCACTGCTATTGTTCTTATCTGCCTCTCAGATTCTATCCTGCTCCAGGTTATGGTTACCCATCTTCTTACTTTGACCCTTTCACCCCTGTGGCACATGTTTCTAACATGTCTGTCTGGTGACAGATTGCCAGGCTCCTCTGTCCTCCACCATCTCCTGGAGTTTGCTCAAATTCATGTCCATTGAATTGGTGATGCTATCTAACCACGTCATCCTCTGCCGCTCCCTTCTCCTTTTGCCTCCAATATTTCCCAGCATCAGGGTCTTTTTCTCTTCACATTAGGTGGACAAAGTATTGGAGCTTCAGCTTCAGCATCAGTTCTTCCAATTAATATTCAGGGTGTGGCACATAGCAAGCACTTAATAACCTGGTAGCACTTAAAGTGTTTACTATGTTATGTATGGTATAAGTTTATCTATAGATTATCTCATTTAATCCCCAAAATAATTCAACAGGGATAGGTATTACTATTAATCTTATTTCACAGATGAGGAAACTGACAATATGTGAGGTTGGGCTAAAGGTCATGGTTGTTACACATAGTGGGTCCTGGAATCAAATCCAAGTATTCTGTGATTCTACTGCCTTTTAAAAAAAATTAAGGTAAAATTCACCCTTTTTGGTGTACTGTTTGAGAATTCTGACAAAGACATATAGATGTGTAATCACCACCAAAATTCAGGTTTAAAACAGTTCTAACTCCTTGAAAAATCCTCTTATACCCTTCCGTGGCCACCCTTTTCCTGGCTGATAGCCTCCTGAAGCCATTAGTTTCCTGTGCTTATAGTTTTCCTTTCCTGAATGCCATAAAAATGGAATCATACCCTATGTCACTTGAATCTATCACTAGTTGAAAGATACTTGAGTTCTTTCTAGTTTGGAGCAATTATGAATAAAGTCACTATAAACATTCCATGTACGAATTCTTTTATAAACATAAGTTTTCATCTCTTAGCTAAATAACTGGAAATGGTATTGCTAGGTCCTGTGGTAGCATACCTTTATAGGAAATTGTCAAACTGTTATCTTAAATGGCTTTACTATTTTGCATTCCCATCAAAAAACTGTAAGAGTTCCAGTTGCTCTTCATCCTTGTCTGTACTTAGTATTGTCACCATTTATTTAGATCTTCTTGATTTCTTTCATCAATGGTTTTGTAATTTTCAATGTACAATTTTCTTGTTAGATTTGTAAATATTTCATGTTTTTAGTGTAATTGCAGATGATAGTTTTATTAAATTTCAAATTCTAATTATTTATTGCTAGTATATAGAAGGGAGAAGGCAATGGCATCCCATGCCAGTACTCTTGCCTGGAAAATCACATGGGTGGAGGAGCCTGGAAGGCTGCACTCCATGGGGTCGCTGAGGGTCAGACACGACTAAGCGACTTCACTTTCACTTTTCACTTTCATGCACTGGAGAAGGAAATGGCAACCCACTCCAGTGTTCTTGCCTAGAGAATCCCAGGGACGGGGGAGCCTGGTGGGCTGCCATCTATGGGGTCACACAGAGTCGGACACGACTGAAGTGACTTAGCAGCAGCAGTGTATAGAAGTATGATTTTGATTTTTATATACTGGCAGCTTTTAAAAAATATATTCCTTTGGGAATTTTTACACAGTTTTTTGTTTGTTTAATTTTTGGTTTGTTTTTGGTTTTGTTTGATGTGTGAATGGAAACCTATTTCTCCTTTTTCAATTAATATTCTTCATTTCCTTTTTTTACCTTATTTCATTGGGTAGGACCTTGATAAAAGATTGAATAAAAAGGAATCCTTAGAGCAATTTAGGCTTTCACCATTAAGTATAATGTTAGCTGTAAATTTTTTGTAAATGTTCATCAGTTTGGGGAAGCTATCCTTATTCCTAATTTGTTATAGAATTAAAAAAAAATCATGAATGAATGTTGAATTTTGTCAACTGCTTTTTCTGCACCTATTGAGATGATCATACGCTTCTTCTTAGTTTGTTGATATGGTTATTTACACTTATTAATTTTCCAGTTTTGGAACCGCCTTATGTTCTAATAATAAACCCCACTTGTTCATACTGTTGTATTTTTAGTACATTGTTTGATCTAATTTCTAATATTTTGTTAAGCATTTTTGTGACTGTGTTCATAAAGAATATTGATATAGTTTATTTTCTTATGTCTTTATCTGTTGTTGGCATCAGGATAATACTGGCCTCAATGAATAAGTTGGGAAATGTTTTTCCCACTTCAGATTTCTGGAAGAATTTATGAGCAACTGCTTAGCTTGTACTGTATTCTTCATCACTTGACCTAGCAAACTCTGTCTCAGTTCTCCTATACATCAGACAAATTATTTATTGCAACTAGATCTTCTGTTTCTTATTGCAATATTTCCAGCACCTAACATCTGATTACTCCTTTTATATATTAAAACATTTTTATCTAATTTTAATTGTGGTAGAATTACACATAACATAAATTTTACCATCCTAATCATTTTTAAGTATACAGTTCAGTACTACTAAGTATAATCACATTGTCATGCAATCAACATCCAGAACTTTTTCACTTTTTTTTTTTGGCAGCACTGCACAGCCCTTGCAGTGAGAGAGTGGAGTCCTAACCACTAGACCACTGGTGACTTTCCTCAGAAGCCTATTCATCTTCCAATACCCTATTTCCTTCTTCCCTCTAACCTTTGGAAACCACCATCTTACTTATTTCTGTAAATTCAACTAGTCTGGATACTTCATATTAGTGAAATCATACAGTATTTTTTTTAAATGTGGATCATTTTTAAAGTCTTTATTGAATTTGTTACAATACTTCTTTTTTATGTTTTGGATTTTTGGCTGAGAGGCATGTGGGATCTTAGCTCCCCGATCAGGGATGGAACCCATAGCCTCTGCATTGAAAGGAGAAATCATAACCACTGGACCACCGAGAAAGTCCCCAGTATTTGTTTTTTATGACTGACTTGTTTCACTTGGCTTAATGTCTTTTTTGGCGGGGAGGGGCTGCTTGCTGGGGCTTCATTTTGATGGCCACACTTCTCTAGTTGTGATGCACAGGCTTAATTGCCCCAAGACATGGTCAATCTTAGTTCCTCGAACAGGGATCGAACCCACTTTACCTGCATTTGAAGGCAGATTTTTTTTTTAACTTTTATTTGCATTTATTTTTTGCAACATTTATTCCTGGGCCATAAGTTTTTGTTTCCTCAGTTTCGAAGGCAAATTCTTAACCACTGGACTACCAGGGAAGTCCCAGCTTAGCTTAATGTCTTATGGTTTAACCACATGTGTGCTCAGATGCTCAGTCATGTCTGACTCTTTGCGACCATACGGACTGTAGCCTGCCAGGCTCCTCTGTCCATGGAATTTACTGTTTCAGAATGTCTTTCCTTTTTAAGGCTGAATAATGTTTCAATGTAAATATAGGCTACATTTTGTTATCCATTCAGCTGTCAGTGCACGCTTGGGTTGCTTCTATCTCTTGGCTGTTGTGTATAATACTATTATGAACATAGGTGTATGACTATCGGATAGGGTGCCTGTTTTCAGTTATTTTGGGTGTATACTCAGAAGTAGAATTGCTGGATCATATGGTAATTCTATTTTTAATATTTTGGAGAACTGCAAATACAGTTTCCATTGTGGCTGCACTATTTTAGATTCCCACAAATAGTGCATAGGAGTTCCAATTTTCACATCCTTACCAATATTTGTTCAGTTCAGTTCAGTTGCTCAGTCGTGTCCAACTCTTTGCAACCCCATGAATTGCAGCACACCAGGCCTCCCTGTCCATCACTAATTCCCAGGGTTCACTCAAACTCACCTCCATTGAGTCGGTGATGCCATCCAGCCATCTCATCCTCTGTCGTCCCCTTCTCCTCCTGCCCCTAATCCCTCCCAGCTTCAGAGTCTTTTCCAATGAGTCAACTCTTCACATGAGGTGGCCAAAGTACTGGAGTTTCAGCTTTAGCATCATTCCTTCCAAAGAACACCCAGGACTGATCTCCTTTAGAATGGACTGGTTGGATCTCCTTGCAGTCCAAGGGACTCTCAAGAGTCTTCTCCAACACCACAGTTCAAAAGCATCAATTCTTCGGTGCTCAGCTTTCTTCACAGTCCAACTTTCACATCCATACATGACTACTGGAAAAACCATAGCCTTGACTAGATGGAACTTTGTTGGCAAAGTAGTGTCTCTGCTTTTGAATATGCTGTCTAGGTTGGTCATAACTTTTCTTCCAAGGAGTAAGCCTCTTTTAATTTCATGGCTGCAATCACCATCTGAAGTGATTTTGGAGCCCCCCCAAAAATAAAGCCTGACACTGTTTCCACTCTTTGCCCATCTATTTGCCATGAAGTGATGGGACCAGATGCCATGATCTTAGTTTTCTGAGTATTGAGCTTTAAGCCAACTTTTTCACTCTCCTCTCTCACTTTCATCAAGAGGCTTTTTAGTTCCTCTTTGCTTTCTGCCATAAGGGTGACAGAAATAACCTCATCTGCATATCTGAGGTTATTGATATTTCTCCTGGGAATCTTGATTCCAGCTTGTGCTTCTTCCAGCCCAGCGTTTCTCATGATGTACTCTGCATAGAAGTTAAATAAGCAGGGTGACAATATACAGCCTTGATGTACTCCTTTTCCTATTTGGAACCAGTCTGTTGTTCCATGTCCAGTTCTAACTGTTGCTTCCTGACCTGCATATAGGTTTCTCAAGAGGCAGGTCAGGTGGTCTGGAATTCCCATCTCTTTCAGAATTTTCCACAGTTTATTGTGATCCCCACAGTCAAAGGCTTTGGCATAGTCAATGAAGCAGATGTTTTTCTGGAACTCTCTTGCTTTTTCGATGATCCAGTGGATGTTGGCAATTTGATCTCTGGTTCCTCTGCCTTTTCTAAAACCAGCTTGAACATCTGGAAGTTCATGGTTCACATATTGCTGAAGCCTGGCTTGGAGAATTTTGAGCATTACTTTACTAGCATTTGTTTTTCATAGTAGCCACCTAAATGGATATGAAGTGATATCTCATTGTGGTTTTGATTTGTATTTACCTAATGGATGTGAATAAAGTAATGCTTTATGCTAGTAAAGTAACGCTCAAAATTCTCCAAGCCAGGCTTCAGCAATACGTGAACCGTGAACTTCCAGATGTTCAAGCTGGTTTTAGGAAAGGCAGAGGAACCAGAGATCAAATTGCCAACATCCACTGGATCATCGAAAAAGCAAGAGAGTTCCAGAAAAACATCTGCTTCATTGACTATGCCAAAGCCTTTGACTGTGGGGATCACAATAAACTGTGGAAAATTCTGAAAGAGATGGGAATTCCAGACCACCTGACCTGCCTCTTGAGAAACCTATATGCAGGTCAGGAAGCAACAGTTAGAACTGGACATGGAACAACAGACTGGTTCCAAATAGGAAAAGGAGTACATCAAGGCTGTATATTGTCACCCTGCTTATTTAACTTCTATGCAGAGTACATCATGAGAAACGCTGGGCTGGAAGAAGCACAAGCTGGAATCAAGATTCCCAGGAGAAATATCAATAACCTCAGATATGCAGATGAGGTTATTTCTGTCACCCTTATGGCAGAAAGCAAAGAGGAACTAAAAAGCCTCTTGATGAAAGTGAGAGAGGAGAGTGAAAAAGTTGGCTTAAAGCTCAATACTCAGAAAACTAAGATCATGGCATCTGGTCCCATCACTTCATGGCAAATAGATGGGCAAAGAGTGGAAACAGTGTCAGGCTTTATTTTTGGGGGGGCTCCAAAATCACTTCAGATGGTGATTGCAGCCATGAAATTAAAAGATGCTCACTCCTTGGAAGGAAAGTTATGACCAACCTAGATAGCATATTCAAAAGCAGAGACACTACTTTGCCAACAAAGTTCCATCTAGTCAAGGCTATGGTTTTTCCAGTGGTCATGTATGGATGTGAAAGTTGGACTGTGAAGAAAGCTAAGCACCGAAGAATTGATGCTTTTGAACTGTGGTGTTGGAGAAGACTCTTTTCTTTTCTTTTTTTTATTTTTCTTTCTTTCTTTCTTTTCTTTTTTTTTTTTTTTTTTTTTTGGAGAAGACTCTTGAGAGTCCCTTGGACTGCAAGGAGATCCAACCAGTCCATTCTAAAGGAGATCAGTCCTGGGTGTTCATTGGAAGGACTGATGCTAAAGCTGAAACTCCAGTACTTTGGCCACCTCATGTGAAGAGTTGACTCATTGGAAAAGACTTTGATGCTGGGAGGGATTGGGGGCAGGAGGAAAAGAGGACGACAGAGTATGAAATGGCTGGGTGGCATCACTGACTCAATGCACATGAGTTTGGGTGAACTCCGGGAGCTGGTGATGGACATCGAGGCCTGGCGTGCTGCAATTCATGGGGTCGCAAAGACTTGGACACGACTGAGCGACTGAACTGAGCTGAACTGAATGATTAGTGATGTTGAGCTTTTATTCATATGTTTGTTGGCCATTGATGCTGTTGTTGTTGTTCAGTTGCTAAGTTTTGTCCAACTTTTTGCAACCCCATGGACTGCAGCACGCCAGCCTTCCCGGTCCTTCACTATCTCCTGGAGTTTACTCCAACTCATGTCCTTTAAGTTGGTGATGCCATCCAACCATCTCATCCTCTGTTGCCCCCTTCTCCTCTTGCCCTCAATCTTTCCCAACACCAGTGTCTTTTCTAATGAGTTGACTCTTCGCATCAGGTGGCCAAAGTATTGGAGCTTCAGGTTCAGCATCAGAACTTCCAATGAATATTCAGGGTTAATTTCCTTTCGGATTGACTGGTTTGATCTCTTTGCTGTCCAAGGGACCCTCAAGAGTCTTCTCCAGCACCACAGTTCAAAACCATCAATTCTTCAGCACTCTGCCTTCTTTATGGCTCAACTCTCACATCCAAACATGACTACTGAAGAAACCATAGCTTTGCCTATATGGCCCTTTGTCAGCAAAGTAATGTCTCTGTTTTTTAATACACTGTCTAAGTTTGTCATAGCTTTTCTTCCAAGGACCAAGGGTCTTAATTTCATGGCCATTTATAAATCTTTTTTGAATGTCTATTCAAGTCCTTTTCCCATTTATGAATTGGGTTATTTATTTGATGTGAGTTGTAAGAATTCTTTATATATTGTAGTATTAACCCTTCATTAGATGTATGATTTGCAAAGTCTTTTTTCCCCACTCCATAGGTTGCCTTTTTACTCTGTGAATTGTGTTCTTTGATGCAGAAAAGTTTTACATTTTGATTTGTTGGCTCAGTGGTAAAGCATCTGCCTGCAATGCAGGAGACACGGGTTCATTCCCTGGGTTGGGAAGATCCCCTGGAGAAGGAAATGGCAACCCACTCCAATATTCTTGCCTGGAAGATTCCATGGACAGGTGCCTGGCCGGCTATAGTCCATGGGGTGGCAAAAGAGTCGGACACGACTTATCGACTAAACACTCTATTTTTACTTTTGTTGCCTGTACTTTTGGTACCAAATCCAATGTCATGAAGCTTTTCTCTCTACGTTTTCTATGTTTTATAGTTTTAGGTCTTATGCTTAGGTTTTTTAGTTCATTTTGAGTTAATATTTATATATGGTATAAGATAAGTGTCCTACTTCATTCTTGCATGGATGTATCCAATTTTCCCAACATCATTTGTTGACAGATTGTCCTCTCCCATTAAAAAGCCTTGACACTCTCATCAAAATTATTTGACCAGGGACTTCCCTAGTGGCCCAATGGCTAAGACTCCACACTCCCAATACAGGGGATCGGGGTTCAATCCCTGGTCAGGGAACTAGATCCCACATCCCCCAACTGAGAGTCCGAGTTCCGTGACTATAGATCGTGCATGCTGCAGAAGATCCAAGATTCCGAGTGCCACAACTAAGATCCAGCACAGCCAAATAAATTTTTTTAAGTTAAAAAAATTATTTAACCATATGTGTGAAAGCTTGTTTCTGGGCTTTGTATTCTATATGTCTCTTATAATTAAAATATGTCATTTAACTACTGTAAATTTACAATAATGATTGAAAATGAGACGTATGAGATCTCTAACTTCATTCTTCAAGACCATTTTGGGTATTCGGGGTTCCTTGAGATTCCACATGAATCCTAAAGATGTACTTCTATTTCTGCACAATCATTGAGGTTTTGCTAATGAGCACAGTAGCTGTAGATTCGTTCAATAGGATTAATGTTTTAACATTGTCTTTAGCCTTCTTGGTTGTTTATTATGAATAATTTTATTCTTCTGATGCTACTGTAAGTAGAATTGTTCTCTTAATTTCCTTTTCCGATTTTAAAAAGTTTTTTATTTAAAATTTTTTATTAAAAAAATTTATTTATTTTTGGCTGTGCTGGGTCTTCGCTGCTGCATGCAGACTTTCTCTAGTTGCGATGCACAGGCTTCTCATTGCAGTGGCTTCTCTTGTTTGGAGCACAGGCTCTAGGGTGCATGGTCTCAAGTAACTGGGATGCTAGGGCTTAGTTGCCCTGCGGCATGTGGAATCGTCCCCAAGCCAGAGATCAAACCTGTGTCCCCTGCATTGGCAGGCAGATTCTTAACCACTGAACCACCAGGGAAGTCCACAATTGATTTTTTAAATTCGATTTATTTCAACTAAACTAAAAAAAAAAAAATGGTTCACCCATTTTTCATGCCATCCCTACCTCCACCTCTGGTAACAATCAAATTCTTCTTTGTAGCTATGAACTTAGTTTTATTTTAGATTTCACATGTAAGAAAGATCATATGGTATTTCTCTTCCTCTGACTTATTTCTCTTAGTGTAATGCCCTCAAAGTCAATCCATGTTGTTGCAAATGGAAAACCTTTATCTTTTTCTACAGATGAATACTATTTCATTGTATATTTGTGTAGGTGTATATAATACACATACATTTATCTGTTCATTATTGATGGATGCTTGGATCGTTTCCGTATTTTGGCTATTGAAAATAATGCTACAGTGAACATGGGAATACATATTTGTTTTCTAATTACTATTTGTATTTTCTATAGCTAAAAATACCCAAAAGCAGAATTCCTGGATCATATTGTAGATCTATTTTTAATTTTTTGAGGAACCTCCATTTCGTTTTCCATAGTTATTGTTATTCACTCACTAAGTCATGTCTGACTCTTTGCGACCCCATGGACTGCAGCACACCAGGCTCCTCTGTCCTCCACTATCTCCCAGAGTTTTCTCAAATTCATTTTTACTGAGTTGGTGGTGCTATCTAGCCATCTCATCTCCTGCTGCGCCCTTCTTTTGCCTTCAATCTTTCCCAGCATCAGGGTCTCCAGTGAATCCGCTCTTAGCATCAGGTGGCCAAAGTATTGGAGCTTCAGCTTTTTTTTTTCCATAGTGGCTGCACCAATTTACTCCACTAATAATGCATGAGGATTTCCTTCTCCCCACATCCTTGCCAACACTAACAAGTGTTATTATTTCCAATCTTTTTGATAACAGTCATTCTAACAGGTGTGTGGTACATTTCATTGTGATTTTGATTTGCATTTTCCTGATGATTAATGACAGTAATTATCTTCTTATGTACCCATTGAACATCTATATGTCTTTGTTGGAAAAATGTCTATGTAGATCTTCTGTCCATATTTTAATCAGATTGTTTCTGTTTTTGCTATTGAGTTGTATGAGTTCTTTATATATTTTGAATATTACCCCCTTATCAGACATATGATTTGCAAATATTTCCCCCCACTCAGTAGGTTGCTTTTTCATTTTGTTGATGGTTTCCTTTGCTGTGAAGAAGCTTTTTAGTTTGATGCAGTCCTACTTGTTTATTTTTGCTTTTGTTACCTTTGCTATGGTGTGAAATCCAAAAAATTATCACCAAGAACAATGTCAAGGAGATTACTGCCTATGTGTTTTCTTCTGGAATTTTTATAGTTTGAGGTCTTACATTCAAGTTTCTCATCCATTTTGAGTTAATTTTTATGCATGGTGTAAGATAGCAATCCCCAGTTTCTTTCTTCTGTATGTGGCTGCCGTTTTTCCAGCACCATGTATTGGAAAGACTGTCCTTTCCCCAGCGTATATCCTTGGCTGCTTTGTCGTAAATTTACCGTATGTGTGTATGGGTTTATTTCTGGACTTTCTTTTCTATTCCATTGATCTGTGGGTCTGTTTTTATGTCATATTGTTTTAATTTCTATAACTTTGTACTATTGTTTGAAATCAAGGAGCTCCAGCTTTGTTGTTCTTTCTCAGTATTGCTTTAGCTATTCAGAGCCTCTTATGATTCCATACAAATTTTAGGGCTTTTTGTTCTATTCCTATAAAAAATGTTATTGGAATTTTGAAAACGATTGCTTTCTATGTGTAGACTGCTTTGGGTGGTATGAATATTTTAATTCTTAGGAGAATTAACAATATTAATTTCTTCATTTCTTTCATTTATGTCTTTCATTTCCAATATATAGGTCTTTCACCTCAGTTAAATTTATTGCCAGGTATTTTTTTTTATGCAATTGTAAATGGGATTATTTTCTTAATTTCTCTTTCTGATAGTTCATTATGAGTATATAGAAAATTAAACATATCTATTTATTTATTAGGCTGCGTCAATCTTAGTTTTGCAGGATCTTTGCTGTGCCATGTGGAATCTTTTGCTGTAGTGCGTGGACTTTCTAGTTGTGGCGTGTGGGCTGCAGAGTGCGCAGGCTCAGTAACTGTGGGGCATGGGCTAGGTTGCTCTGTGTCATGTGGGAGCTTAGCTCCCCGACCAGGAGTCAAATGCATGTCCTTGCATTGCAAGGCAGATTCTCAACTATTGTACCACCAGGGAAGTCCCAGAAAATTAAACATGCTTTTTTTGTGTGTGTGATTTTGTATCCTGCAACTTTGCTGAATTCATTTATTTGTCCTAACAGGTTTGGGGTGTATGTGTGTGTGTGTGTGTGTGTGTGTAAGCTTTAGAGTTTTCAACATATAATATCATATCATCTGCAAACAAATATTATTTTTTTCTTTTCCAATTTTGATTTTTTTAATTTATTTTTCTCCCGAATTACTCTGGCTAGGACTTCCAGTAATATGTTGAATAGAACTGATGAGAGTTGGAATCCTTTACTTGTTCCTAATCTTAGAGGAATAACTTTCAGATTTTCACCTTTCAGTGTGATGTTAGCTGTGGGCTTGTCATATATGACATTTATTATATTGAAGTATTTTCCCTTTACACCTGCTTTGCTGAGAGCTTTCATCATGAAAGGGTGTTGAATATTGTCACATGCTTTTTCTGTATCAGTTGAGATGATCATATGATTTTTTCCTTCATTTTGTTAATTTGGTGTATTTCATTCATTGATTTTCACATGTTGAACCATTTTTGTATCCCTGGAATAAATCCCACGTGTTTGTGGTATGTAATTCTATTAATATGGTGCTAATTCTATTTAGTATTTTGTTGAGGATTTTTGCAACAAAATTTATAGAGATGTTGATCTGTAGCGGGTTTTTTGTTTTTTTTTCAATATCTTTATCCATCTTCGTATGAGGGTAATTCTGGCCACAAAGAATGAATTGAGAAGAGTTCTTTTCCATTCTGTGGGAGAATATATGAGAAGTTGGTAACACTTTTTCCTTAATCACCATGTTATGTGTTAGTTTGTAATGTTATTCTTCATCACTTGGCTTATCAAACTTTGTCTCTGCTCTCCTGTATTTCTGACTTAATTTACTGCAACTGCATTACCTATTTCTGACTGCAGTAATTCTAGCACCTAACATTTGATTACTCTTTTGGCATGGCGATTTGGTTTGCAAAATTCAAATCTCACTGCTGTTGTAAGGAGTGTAGAGGAAGTTAGGTTTATCTGAAGCCAAATTGAGAAAGTAATTGATAAAGTTGGAAAAGATGGAGCAGTGGTTCTCCATCTATCAGATTTACTATGCCCTTTAAAAATATTTTTAACGTCCCTTTTGTTCCTCTGACATGAACTTCCTAGATAAGATATCTACACTCATACTTTAAAAAATTATTATATGAAGGTAAATAAAAGTGCTAAATTTAATAACATGCATTTCAATGTGTAAATTCTAAGTCAAACTTCACTAGAAGACATTACAAAGATGTAGCAGAGGCTTGCATCTTTATGCAGAATTAAAATAAATATGAAAGCTATGAATATAGGCTGAAACAAATGCAGGTTTATTGCAGTGACATTACATACTATTAGCAATAGTGCATTGCTGGTTGGTACTATGGTGAACATTTTATTGGTGAATGGTGAAATTTTATTGGCAAAATCCTAAAGAACATTTTCTTTTGATTTGCATAATATTTGCATTCCTGGAAATTTCAGTAAGCAATTAAACTTGGTAGGAACTTACTTTCCATTTATACTTTAAAAAGAATAAGTTTCTAGGCTCAGATAATTATAAACAGATTTTATGTAACTCATGAATATCCCATTGGACGGAAAATTTATGCGGGATGAGCCAATTCTTAAATATGTATACTGTCCATTGCACATAGGGTGGGCTGGCACAACTTAGCATCCTTTACTAAGTACAATGTGTTCCCTTCCATTCATTGTTACAACCTAAAGGGCTTCTTTTCTTTGGCAGACATTATGACCTTTTTTTTTAAGCTTATAGATGTATCTTTTTTTTTTTTTAATTAATTTTATTTTATTTTTAAACTTTACATAATTGTATTAGTTTTGCCAAATATCAAAATGAATCCACCACAGGTATACATGCGTTCCCCATCCTGAACCCTCTTCCCATTTTTGGCTATAGCGGGTCTTCGTTGCTGTGCATGGGCTTTCTCTATCTGTGGTGGTGGGGTGGGGGTTCTACTCTCTGTTGCAGTGTGTGGGCTTCTCATTGCAGTGGCTTCTCTTCTGCATGGGCTCCAGGGACATGGGGCATGGGCTCCAGGCATGCAGGCTTCCGTAGTTGCAGCACATAGCTTCTGTAATTGCAATTCGCGGGCTCTAGAGCACTGGCTCGAGGGCTTCGTTGCTCTGCAGCATGTGTGATTTTCTGGGACCAGGGATTGCACTAGTGTCCCTTGCATTGCAATGCAGATTCTTAACCACTGAACCACCAGGGAAGTCCACCTCTCTCTCTCTTTCTTTTTTTGGCTGAGCTGGGTCTTTTTGCTTTCCGTGGGCTTTCTCCAGTTGTGTGAGGGGGGTCTACTCTTTGTTGCAGTGCTCAGGCTTCTCTTGTGGCTGAGCACAGGCTCTAGGAGCATGGGCTTCAGTAACTGTAGAACCTGAGCTCAGTAGTTGCAGTTCCAGGGCTTTGGAGTAAGAGTTCAGTAGCTGTGGTGCATGAGCTTAGTTGATCTGCTGCATGTGGACTATGCCTGGACCCAACATCGAACCCATGTCCCCTGCATAAGCAGGCAGATTCCTATTCCTGTACCACCAGGAAGTCCCATAAATTTCTAAATGCCATATATGAGGCAGTAATTACCCCCACTGAGAACTACTAGAATAAAGTGATGAACAGAAGAAATTTACTGATAGATTCTTGAGGAGGGGAAATAATGAAATAAAAGTCATGTTGTGGAATATTCCAATAGCTGCTTTCCAGGTGTAAGGGTTAATTTTTTTTTAAGTAATTTCCTTTAATTAGTTTGTTTATAGCTGCTGCTACTAAGTCACTTCAGTCGTGTCCGACTCTGTGTGACCCCATAGACAGCAGCCCACCAGGCTCCCCCGTCCCTGGGATTCTCCAGGCAAGAACACTGGAGTGGGTTGTCATTTCCTTCTCCAGTGCATGAAAGTGAAAAGTCAAAGTGAAGTCGCTCAGTTGTGTCCGACCCTTAGCAACCTCATGGACTGCAGCCTTCCAGGCTCCTCCATCCATGCGATTTTCCAGGCAGAAGTACTGGAGTGGGGTGCTATTGCCTTCTCCATTGTTTATAGCAGCCATAGTCTATAAGGCATTTCACACATGTTACATGTTTCAGATCAACTGTAAACTTAGCATCTCCATTATTTTACAGATGAGTCATGATTGTAGAAAATAATTTTTTAAAGAGTTATCTTTTTAAAAACAATTTTTATTTATTTTTTCAGCTGTGCTGGGTCTTCGTTGCTGTGAGGGTTTTCTCTAGTTGCAGCAAGAGGAGGGCTATTCTCTAGTTTCAGGCTTCTCATTGAAGTGGCTTCTCTTGTGGAACATGGGCTCTACAGAGAGGGGACTTCAGTAGTTGTGGTATATGGGCTTACTGCCCAATGGCATGTGGAATATTCCCAGACCAGGGATCAAACCCATGCCCCTACATTGGCAGGCGGATTCTTAACCACTGGATCACCAGGGAAGTCCACTAAAAATCATTTTAAGGAGGGAGCTAGAGTTAGAATCCAGATGTAGTTTCAAACCAAATATTCTTTTCATTATATCATAGAAATTCTAGGATGAAGGCAGAGAAAAAAATTAAAAGGAAAATCTTAGACTTACAGAAAAATTAGAATTAAAAACTTTTGATTAGAGAACTTTATAGTGACTATCACTGACATTCTGTGAAGACAGGTGATCAAATCTTATTGTCAAACAGGACTTATTACTATAATCTCCCTTCTTATTCTTATAGTATCTTAATATGCAGCTGGCAGACATAATGCAAAATGTGAAGCGTATAATAAATCGCTATACTGCGGATGAAAATATGCATGCTGGAAGGAAAATATCCCTTATAGAACATAAGAAACGGAGAGGAAGCTTGCTGGAGAAAATAGTTGCTTGCGCTAAGACTGCTGAAATTAAAGACAAGACTCTTGCCTACATTCTGGCCTGGCTGGAAGAATGGAGTAAGTTTCCAGAAGTGATTTAAAGTTAATGAAAACCTACAGAACAGAATTATAAGTAAATTTTGAAGGATTAGAAGACTAAAGAAGGAAAGGCTAAGATGGTTAAACAGTTGCACTCTGTTTCAGGAAGAATAAAATAAGGAAAACAAGTTTGCTCACTTAGCATGCTCCTGCCCAGTGTCTTAATGCTTCCTAGTCCCTTGCCTGGAACATTTTCTACCAGGTAGCCACACGGTTTATTCTCTGCTTATATCTCACTTTAAAATGAGGTGTTCTCTGACCATCCCCATTCTCTACACCTGGCACTGTCTGTTATTCTTTGTGTATAGCTTTTCTTACCATCTGGCACACTTTATAATTAATATTTTTTAAATTTTGTTTGTTTCCTTTCACTAGAATATAAATAATAATAAAGTCAGGGAATTAGTTTTATTCAATGCTGTGTCTTCAGCATCTAGAATAGTATATGACAGAGGAGAGTCTAGTTGAGTGAAAGAATGAATAAGCTAAGAATACAAAAAAGAGAAATTTCATTTAGTTACAAGAAATTTCATATAACAGGGGTTATGAAATACTAGAAAACTTACCAAGGGAGTTAATTGGGGTTTTAATCCCCAGTATTAAAGCATATAATCACATTTTAGACCTTTATCCCTGATATCAGGGAATTAAACCAATTAGATACCTTTTAACTATATTTTAAGCATATTTTCATGCCCAAGATTTACTGTTCAGTCTTCTATTCCAAGTCTTTTCTTTTTTCATTTCTTCACAGAGAAAATCCTCAGAATAGAAATAGGTATAAGGTATCTGTATTTCCCAATACTACAATATTGAGTAGGTAGCCAATATTATAAGCCTATATGGTTATAATTATTTTTCTGCACAAAAGTAATTTTTTTTACTCTCTTCAAGATGTCACTTTGTCTGAGATCACTGCAATTGATATTGAAGAACACCATCACTGTTTAGCACAAATGGAGATGTTACCAGAAACGTTCAAAGCTATTGAGAACAATGTCAAGATACTAAGCAGAATTAGTATGTTTTTGCTTGAAGAAAAGAAGAAACAAAAGAAAAAAACAGGTAAGAGTGCTCTAAGACATTGGATATAGATTTTACTTTTTCTAAAAAACAGCTTTATTGAGGTATAATTTACATCCCATAAAGTTTACCCACAATAGTTGTATAATCCAATGGCTTTTAATACATTTAGAGTTGTGCAAGTATCACCACAGCTAACTTTAGAACATTTTATGATCCACAAAAGATCCCTCAGGCCCATTTGCAGTCAATCCTCATTCCCACCTTCAGCCCCAGACAATCAACAATCTATTTTCTGTCTCAATAGATTTGCCTTTCTTGGATATTTCATAAAATTGAATCATATTTCACATAGTCCTTTATGTCTGGCTTCTTTCATTTAGCATAATGTTTTGACGTTCAGCCGTGTTACAGAATGAATCACAGTTTCTTCCTTTCTAGTGCCAGTTGTACACCACTGTTTGCATATACCAGACCTTATTTATCCATTTACCAGTTCATTTGCATTGCTCCCACTTTTTCATGTTTTTGAATAATGCCACTGTGAACACACATGTATGTTTTTGTATGAACATAAATTTTCATTTCTTTTTGGAGATACCTAGGAGCAGAATTTCTATGTCATTTATTTATCTATTGCTGGGAAACATATATTTAACTTTTTAAGAAATTATTAGCTGATTTCCCAAGTGATAGCACCATTTCAATTTTCATCAGCAATGTATTAGGGTTCCACTTATTTCACATTTTCAACAACACTTGTTATTGTCTTTTTTTTCTTTTTTTTAAAGTATAATTGCTTTACAATGTTGTGTTAGTTTCCACTGTCTTTTTTATTTTACTTTCTTAATAGCTGTGAGGTGGTTTCTCATTGTGGCTTTAATTTGCATTTCCCTGACTAATGATGTTGAGCACTTTGTCATGTGCTTATTGGTCATTCCTATATCTTCTTTGATGAAGCATCTATTCAAATACTCATTTTTATTATTGAGTTTTAAGAGCTTCTTAGATATTCTGGATAACAAGTCCTTTTTCAGAAAAATAATTTGCAAATGTTTTCTCCCAGTCTGTGGCTTGTCTTTTCATTTTCTTAATGGTGCCTTGAAGCCCAGAAGTGTTTAATTCTGATGAAGTTCCATCAGTTTATCTTTTTTTTTTTTCTTGCATGGATCATGGTTTTAGTGTTGCATTAAGAACTTGTATTATTCAGGGTTCAACTCTGAACCAAAAACCCTGAACCAAAAGGAGATTATATTTTATCTATCCATCGATCTAGCACACTGCACTTTGGAACATATTTTGTATTATTTTAATCCTTTTAAATGTACTGGGACTTGTTTTATAGCCTAGCATATGATCTATTCTGTAAAGCATTTCATGTGCTGTTGAAAAGAATATACACTACATTGTTGTCAGATAGAGTGTTTTACAGTTTGTTTATATTGTTCTACTCATATATATATATTTATATATATATTCAATGATTTTCTATCTAGTTCTATCCATTATTGAGAGTGGGATATTGAATTTTCCAATTATTATTGTTATTTCTCTTGAATTCTGCCAGTTATCGGCTTCCTGTATTTTAAGACTCGGTTGTTAGGTACACTTATGATTATAACTGTGCAGCTTCCTGATGAATGGATGCCTTTATTTTTATAAAATATCCTTTGTTGTCACTAGATACATTTCTTTTTCTTTGCCTTAAAGTCTATTTTGTTTGATACTTGTATAGTCTCTCTAGCTCCGCTGTGGTTATTGTTCAGTTCAGATATTTAGTCATGTCTGACTCTTTGAAACCCATGGACTACAGCACAGCAGGCTTCTCTGTCCATCACCAACTCCTGGAGCTTACACAAACTCATGTCCTTTGAGTCAGTGATGCCATCCAAACATCTCATCCTCTGTTGTCACCCCTTCTCCTCCTGCCTTCAATCTTTCCCAGCATCAGGGTCTTTTCTAATGAGTCAGTTCTTCACATCAGGTGGCCAAAGTGTTGGAGTTTCAGCTAAAGCATCAGTCCTTCCAATGAATATTCAGGACTGATTTCCTTTAGGATGAACTTGTTGGATCTCCTTGCAGTCCAAGGGACTCTCAGGAGTCTTCTCCAACACCACAGTTCAAAAGCATCAATTCTTCCGTGTTCAGGTTTCTTTTGGTTCAACTCTCACATCCATACATGACTACTGGAGAAACCATAGCTTTGACTAGATGGACCTTTGTCAGCAAAGTAAGGTCTCTGCTTTTTAAAATGCTGTCTAGGTTTGCCATAGCTTTCCTCCAAGGAGCAAGCATCTTTTAATTTCATGGCTGCAGTCACCATCTGCAGTGATTTTGGAACCTGAGAAAATAAAATCTGTCACTGTTTAAATTGTTTCCCCATCTATTTGCCATGAAGTGATGGGACCAGATGCCATGACCTTCATTTTTTAAGGCTGAGTTTTTAGCCAGCTTTTCACTCTCCTCTTTCATTTTCATCAAGAGGCTCTTTAGTTCCTTTTAGCTTTCTGCCATAAGGGTGGTGTCACCTGCGTATCTGAGGTTATTGATATTTCTCCCAGCAATCTTGATTCCACCTTGTGCTCCATCCAGCCCAGCATTTCATATGATGTACTCTGCATATGACAGAATGATCTCTGTTTGTTTCCAAGGCAAACTATTCAATATCACATTAATCCAAGTTTATGCCCTGACCAGTAATGCTGAAGAAGCTGAAACTCAATGGTTCTATGAAGACCTATAAGACCTTCTAGAACTAACACCCAAAAAAGATGTGATTTTCATTATAGGGGACTGGAATACAAAAGTAGGGAGTCAAGAAATACCTGGAATAGCAGGCAAATTTGGCCTTGGAGTACAAAATGAAGCAGGGCAAAGGCTAACAGAGTTCTGTCAAGAGAACACACTGGTCATAGCAAATAACCTCTTCCAACAACACAAGAGAAGACTCTGCAGATGGACATCACCAGATGGTCAATATCGAAATCAGACTGATTATATTCTCTGCAGCTGAAGATGCAGAGGTTCTATACAACCAGCAAAAACAAGACCAGGAGCTGACTGTGGCACAGACCACGAACTGAGACAAATTCAGAGTTAAACTGAAGAAAGTAGGGAAAACCACTTGATGATTCAGGTATTACCTAAATCAAATCCCTTATGACTATACAGTACAAGTGACAACTAGATTCAAGGGATTAGATCTGCTAGACAGGGTGCCTGAAGAACTATGAACGGAAGTTTGTGACATTGTACAGGAGGCAGGGATCAAGACCATCCCCAAGGAAAAGAAATGCAAAAAGGCAAAATGGTTGTCTGAGGAGGCCTTACAAATACCTGTGAATAGAAGAAAAGGGAAAGGAGAAAATGAAACATATGCCCATTTGAATGCAGAGTTCCAAAGAATAGCAAGGAGAGATAAGAAAGCCTTCCTCAGCAATCAGTGCAAAGAAATAGAGGAAAACAATAGAATGGGAAAGTCTAGAGATCTCTTCAAGAAAATTAGAGATACCAAGGGAACATTTCATGCAAAAATGGGCACAATAAAGGACAGAAATGGTATGGACCTAACAGAAGCAGAAGATATTAAGAAGAGGTGGCAAGAATACACAGAAGAACTGTACAAAAAAGATCTTCACAATCCAGATAATCACCATGGTGTGATCACCATGAGCCAGACATTCTGGAATGCAAAGTCAAGTGGGCCTTAGAAAGCATCACTATGAACAAAGCTAGTGGAGGTGATGGAATTCCAGCTGAGCTACTTAAAATCCTAAAAGATGATGCTGTGAAAGCACTGCACTCAATATGTCAGCAAATTTGGAAAACTCAGCAGTGGCCACAGGACTGGAAAAGGTCAGTTTTCACTCAAATCCCAAAGAAAGGCAATGCCAAAGAATGCTCAAACACACAATTGCACTCATCTCACACACTAGTAACATAATGCTCAAAATTCTCCAAGCCAGGCTTCAACAGTATGTGAACCATGAACTTCCAGATGTTCAAGCTGGATTTAGAAAAGGCAGAGGAACCAGAGATCAAATTGCCAACATCCGTTGGATCATCAAAAAAGCCAGAGAGTTCCAGAAAAATATCTACTTCTGCTTTATTGACTATGCTAAAGCCTTTGACTGTGTGGACCACGGCAAACTCTGGAAAATTCTTAAAGTGATGGGAATACCAGACCACCTGACCTGCCTCTTGAGAAATCTGTATGCAGGTCAGGAAGCAACAGTGAGAACTGGACGTGGAACAACAGACTGGTTCCAAATCAGGAAAGGAGTATGTCAAGGCTGTATATTGTCACCCTGCTTATTTAACTTATATGAAGAGGACATCATACGAAATGCTGGGCTGGAGGAAGCACAAGCTGGAATCAAGATTGCCAGGAGAAATATCAATAACCTCAGATATGCAGATGACACCACCCTTATGGCAGAAAGTGAAGAGAACTAAAGAGTCTCTTGGTAAAAGTGAAAGAGAGTGAAAAAGTTAGCTTAAAACTCAACATTCAGAAAACTAAGATCATGGCATCTGGTCCTGTCACTTCATGGCAAATAGATGGGGAAACAGTGGAAACAGTGGCTGACTTTATTTTGGGGGGCTCCAAAATCACTGCAGATGGTGATTGCAGCCATGAAATTAAAAGATGCTTGCTCCTTGGAAGATAAGTTATGACCAACCTAGACAGCATATTAAAAAGCAGAGATATTACTTTGCCAAAAAAGGTCCATCTAGTCAAAGCTTTGGTTTTTCCAGTAGTCATGTATGGATGTGAGAGTTGGACTATAAACAAAGCTGAGCACCAAAGAATTGATGCTTTTGAACTGTGGTGTTGGAGAAGACTCTTGAGAGTCCCTTGGACTGAAAGGAGAACAATCCAGTCCATTCTAAAGGAAATCAGTCCTGAATGTTCATTGGAAGGACTGATGCTGAAGCTGAAACCCTAATACTTCGGCCACCCGATGCAAAGAACTGACTCATTTGTAAAGACCCTGATTCTGGGAAAGATTGAAGGCGGGAGGAGAAGGGGATGACAGGATGAGATGGTTGGATGGCATTACCAACTCAATAGACATGAGTTTGAGTAAACTCCGGGAGTTGGTAATAGACAGGGAGGCCTTGCATGCTGCAGTCCATGGGGTCACAAAGAGTCAGACACAACTGAGCGACTGAACTGAACTCTGTATATAAGTTAAATTAACAGGGTGACAGTATACAGTCTTGACATACTCCTTTCTCAATTTGTAACCAGTCCATTGTTCCATATCTGTTTCTAACTGTTGCTTCTTGACCTTCATACAGATTTCTCAGGAGGCAGGTAAGGTGGTCTGGAATTCCCAACTCTTGAAGAATTTTCCAGAGTTTGCTGTGGTCCACACATTCAAAGGGTTTGGAAGTCAATGAAGCAGAAGTAGATGTTTTCCTGGAGTTCTCTTGCTTTTTCAATGATCCAACGGATGTTGGCAATGTGATCTTTGGTCCCTTTGCCTTTTCAAAATCCAGCTTAAACATCTGGAAGTTCTTGGTTCACGTACTCTTAAAGCCTAGCGTGGAGAATTTGAGCATTTCTTTGCTAGCATGTAAGATGACTGCAGCTGTGCAGTAGTTTGAGCATTCTTTGGCATTGCCTTTCTTTGGGATTTGAGTGAAAACTGACCTTTTCCAGTCCTATGGCCACTGCTGAGTTTTCCAAAGTTGCTAGCATATTGAGTGCAGCTCTTTAACAGCATTATTTTTAGGATTTGAAATAGCTCAGCTGGAATTCCATCAGCTCAGCTAACTTTGTTCATAGTGACACTTCCTAAGGCCCACTTGACTTCGCACTCCAAGATATATGGCTCTAGGTGAGTGATCACACCATCGTGCTTATCTGGGTCATTAAGATCTTTTTTTGTATAGTTCTTCTGTGTATTCTTGCCACCTCTTCTTAATATCTTCTGCTTCTATTAGGTCCATACCATTTCTGTCCTTTATTGTGCCCATTTTTGCATGAAATGTTCCCTTGGTATCTCTAATTTTCTTGAAGAGAGCTCTAGTCTTTCCCTTCCATTGTTTTCTTGTGTTTCCTTGCACTGATCACTTAGGAAGATTTTCTTATCTCTCCTATTCTTTGGAACTCAGCGTTCAGATGGCTATATCTTTCCTTTTCTCCTTTACCTTTCATTCTCTTTTTTTTCTCAGCTATTTGTAAGTTCTCCACAGGCAACTATTTTGCCTTCTTGCATTTCTTTTTCTTGGGGATGGTTTTGATCACCACCTCCCATACAATATTATGAACCTCTGTCCATAGTTCTTCAGGCACTCTGTTTATAAACATTGGATCTAATCCCTTAAGTCTATTGTCACTTCCACTGTATATAATCATAAGTGATTTCATACAGTTTTCATACAGTTTCATACACCACCTGAATTTTCTAGTGGTGTTTTTTCTACTTTCTTCAATTTAAGTCTGAATTTTGCAATAAGGAGTTCATGATCTGAGCCATAGTCAGATCTCAGTCTTGTTTTTGCTGACTGTATAGAGCTTCTCCATCTTTGGCTGAAAAGAATATAATCAATCTGATTTCTCTATTGACCATCTGGTGATGTCCATGTGTAGAGTCATTTCTTTTGTTGTTGGAAGAGGGTGTTTGCTGTGACCAGTGCATTCTCTTGGCAAAACTCTGTTAGCCTTTGCCCTGTTTCATTTTGTACTCCAAGGCCAAACTTTCCTGTTGCTCCAGGTATCTCTTGACCTCCTACTTTTGCATTCCAGTCCCCTATAATAAAAAGGACATCTTTCTTGGTGTTAGTTCTAGAAGGTCTCGTAGGTCTTCATAGAACCGTTCAGCTTCAGCTTTTTCGGCATTAGTGGTTGGTGCATAGACTTGGATTACTGTGATGCTGAATGATTTGCTTTGGAAACAGAGATCATTCTGTCATTTTTGAGACTGCACCCAAGTACTGTGGTTATTGTTAGTATAATTGAATCTAAGATGTGTTGCTTATATTTGGATCTTTTGGGTTTTTTAAAAAAATACAATCTGACAATCTCTGACTTTTAGCTCAGTTCAGTTCAGTCATGTCCAACTCTGCAAACCCATGGACTGCAGTAAGACAGGGTTCCCTGTCTATCACCAACTCCCAGAGTTTACTCAAACTTATGTCCATTGAGTCAGTGATACTACCAAGCATCTCATACACCCTCAGTCTTTCCCAGCATCAGGGTCTTTTCAAATGAATCAGTTCTTCACATCAGGTGGCCAAAGTATTGGAGTTTCAGCTTCAGCATCAGTCCTTCCAATGAATATTCAGGACTGATTTCCTTTAGGATGGACTGGCTGGATCTCCTTGCTGTCCAAGAGACTCTCAAGAGTCTTTTTCAGCACTACAGTTCAAAAGCATCAATTATCTGGCTTTCAGCTTTCTTTATAGTTCACTCTAGAGTTTTAGCTGGTGTGTTTAATTAATTCACATTTAATGTAATTATTGATATGGCTGGATATATATCTGCTATTTTGCTCATGTATCTTTTTTTTCCTTCTATTATTTTCTTGCCTCTGTGTTAAATAGGTATTTTCTAGCGTACCTTTTAATTCCACTTTTTCTTACATTTTCTTAGTGTTAGTTATAGGAATTGCAGTATACATCTTAAATTATCACAATCTTTTCCAGATTGGTACTAACTTAATTCCAGCGAAATATAGAATCTTTGCTCCAATAGTTCCACCCTCTTCCTCTCCTTTGTGCTTTGCCATGTACACTACATATTTAAGTCCAACAATATAGCTTTATAATTATTGTTTTATATGCTTGTCTTTTAATTAACTATGAGAGGAAAAAGAAAAAAATATTTTTGCTGTATTTTTATTTACCTACATATACTAGTGCTCTTTATTTCTTTGTGTGAAAATGCAAAATGTCAACATGAAAAAAGAATGGGAAAAAAAAAGTGACAGATTTTATTTTTGGGAGGCTCCAAAATCACAGCAGATGGTGACTGCACACCACGAAATTAAAAGATGTTTTCTCCTTGGAAGCAAAGCTATGACGAACCTAGATAGCATATTAAAAAGCAGAGACATCACTTTGCTGACAAAGGTCTGCCTAGTCAAAGCTATGGTATTTTTCAGTAGTCATGTACAGATGTGAGTGCTGGACCATAAAGAAGGCTGAGTGCTGAAGAATTAGATGCTTTCGAATTATGGTGCTGGAGAAGACTGTTGAGAGTCCTTTGGACTACAAGATCAAACCAGTAAGTCCTAAAGGAAATCAGTCCTAAATATTCGTTGGAAGTTCTGATTTTGAAGCTGAAGCCCCAGTACTTTGGCCACCTGATATAAAGACCCGACTCACTGGAAAAGACCCTGATGCTGGGAGAGATTGAGGGCAGATGGAGAAGGCGGTGACAAAGGATGAGATGGTTGGTGGCATCATCGACCCTATGAACATGAGTCTGAACAAATTTCAGGAGATAGTGAAGGACAGGGAAGCCTGGTGTGCTGCAGTTCATGGGATGGCAAAGAGTCGGACAGACTTAGCGACTGAACAACATGAGAGTTGTACATGTGTGTACTTTGGGAAGAGTGTTATTTCAGGGAATGATGTATTACCTTCTAGTAATACAGCATCAAGTTTGGTAGATATTTTTGAAGAACAATTTTGCTGGATATGAAATTCTTGGAAAGAAATGGCAACCCACTCCAGTAATCTTGCCTGGAGAATTCCATAGACAGAAGATCCTGGGCTACAGTTCAAGGGGTCGCAAAGAGTCAGAGACTACTGAGCGACTAACACACACACACACGTTATTCTTTCAGCACTTTGAATATATCATTCCCTGACTTCTGCCTCCATTGTTTCCAGTAAGAAGTAACCTACTAAATTTCCTGTGGTTCCTCTGTACTGAGTCTCCTTTGATTGTTGAGTCATTTTTCACTTTTTGCTTTAAAGATTCTTATTTTGTCTGCTTTCAACAGTTTGACTATGATGTTCCAGGTATGGCTGTTTCTGTGTTTATCCCACTTAGAATTTGCTGAGCTTCTTGAATGTGTAGATTAATGTTTTTCCACAAATTTGGAATCATTTGTCCATTATTTCTTCCAATATATTTTAAAAGTATTTTTATTTATATATTTTTAAAATTTGACTGTGGTGGGTGTTAGTTGCAGCACATGGGGTCTTCAATCTTCACTGGCGCATGGGGTATCTTTGGTTGCGGCATGCAAACTCTTAGTTGTGGAATGTAGGATCTTGTTCCCTGACAAGGGATCAAACCCAGGTCCCTTGCATTGGGAGAATAGAGTCTTAGCTGCTGGACCACAGAGAAGTCCTCTCTTCAGATATTTTAAATGCCCCTCTCTCTTCTTCTGGGAACTCTATTGCTTGTACACTGGTATGCTTGATGGTATCCCACAAATCTCTGAGACTTTGCATTTTTCTTTATTGTTTTTTCCTCCCTGTTCTTCAGATTAGACAGTCTCTAGTAATCTAGCATTAGGTTTGCTGGTTATTTTCTTCTGTCAACTCACATGTGCTGTTAAGCCCTTTTGGTGAATTTTTCATTTCCGTTGTTGTACTATTCAACTCCAATTTTTCCACTTGGTTTTCTTTAAGTTTTTTTTTTTTTAATGTGGACAATTTTTAAAGTCTTTATTGAATCTGATGCAGTATTGCTTCTATTGTTTTACGTTCTAGTTTTTTTACCTCAAGGCTTGTGGGATCTTAGTTCCCTGATCAAGGATCAAACCCACCAGAGGACTCTTAACCACTGGACTGCCAGGGAAACCTCTGTTTTTATTTTTAAGCCTGAATTTTAGGGGTTACTTTTGGTTCAGCATAGCTAAGTGGTCAGTCAATGATCAGTCAATGATCAATTAATCCAGATTGATCTAGGAAGGCTTATACTCTTTGCTAATGAATCTGTTTATGGGTTAAAGTAGTATTGTTATAATGTTGCATTGCTCCAGATCAAATCAACCCCCTCAGGCAGCAGAGTTGTCAGTCTTCACAGCCTGTTTCACTCTGGTAGAACCTATACCAGGCCATAGGGCTAGGGAGTTGGAGATGGAAGCATCTACAAGCTAAAACGTCACAGCAAGTTTTTCTTGAACTAATTCTTCTCAATCTGTTGTGTGCCTCTAGTCAGTTTCCAAAGTCCTAAAATGGTTGTTTTTGGCAATTTTGCTCAGCTTTTTTCTTGCTCTTTTGGGAAAAATTTGCTGAGTTTCTTATTCAGCCATTTTGAAAATCCCTTCAAATGTTTGCCTTCTATTTTTTGTGATCCTTCTGAAACAACTAAGGTTAGCTTTGACTCAGAAAAGGGGAAAAAGAAAGATAGGAACCCATTAAAGAAAATGGAAAGCACCAAGCATAAAACCAAAGGAAAATTTTGATATTCATCCTAATCTAATCTCAAAATTGTAACCTAAAGTAAGTTGAGGTCACAGCTGAGTTCTTCTCCTAAACTCTGGAAGAAGAACTTCTAGATAATTGTGGGGAAAGAGTCATTCTTTTGAAAATATTGAAAATTATTTTGGGGCCAAATTTCCCTAATGAAACTTCATTCTATATCTATCTGTTAATTTGGGCTAAATTCCTTAGTCTTAAACTTAGAGCACAGCACAAAAGGAGAAATGCAATCTCATTTATGTTTTATGCTTTTTTTTTCTTCTAGCATATAGAAGTTCTCTATGGAAATCATGGAAAGAAAGAGTTATAAAGCGACCTGCAACAGCTCATGCTTTAAGACCAGATCAGATGATTAGTGATCAATTTGCCACAAAAACAAAGGTGTCAGAAATCCAAGATATGCTTCAGGAACTCATAGGTACTGCAATGTTCAATAAACTGGAAAATAATGCTATTAAATATATATCATCAACAACAGTAAACCTTTCTAAAGCTTTGAGTACACTAAATGATGAAGTGAAAGCTATTAACCTCCATACTTCTGATATGTATTCAAGTGAGACAGTTGAAAGAGAACAAGAGATTTCCCTGAAGATCATACAAGATCTCAGTAAAAGAAATGAAATGCTTCAGCAAAAACTTCGAGAAGCAGAAGAAAAATATGAACACCTTATTCGATCCAAAGTTGCAGAGCAACAAGCATTGCCCACATCAACACAGAAAGTGTTACCTGAGCCTTCTCCACAATCAGCCATTAGCCAAGCTGACACAGAAAACAGTTTAGACAGTATTTTGGCCAAAGAATTTGAAAACATGGTAGATGAGGCCCCCAAAAAAGGGACCAAAGGCTTGGGGATCAAGTGGGACTCAACTCATTTATATGCAGCCCAAGGTGAAACAACTCCAGATTTAACTGGCCAGCAGAAAAAATCTTCTGGAGAGATCACTGAAGATATGGTATCAGTGAAGAAAGGTGGTGCCTTTCAGAAAGATGGGGCTGACGAGTTCCAGTCACAGAAAAAAAAGCATACAAAAGGCCCATCTGGGCAGGAGACCTCTGAATCGAATGTGAATGATAATAAAGGTAAACAGAAAGTCACAGGGACCAAACTCGATCACCACTTAGAATTACAAGCACTGGATAAGAAGAGAAAAGAAACAAAATCCTTTCCTGAAACCAAATCAAAGTCACTCACTGAATCAAAAAGTCAACATTTTCCTTCCGATTTCCCTTCTGACAAGAGCCAAGGTGGTAAAAGTGGAACAAGTGGTATACTGGAACAACGCAGGGAGGCTAAGTCCGAACATTCACGGAGTAAAAGTCAAACTTCTACAGAGAATAAAGAGGAGCTCACCACTGAGTCAATGGACAGAGATGGCAGAAATGAGATGAGTAGCACACCAGAGCCATCCAGGTTGAGCAAACTTGATCATTCCTCTGAGAAAATAAAAGGAAAGAAACACCGTATCTCTCCAGGAAGCCCTACAGGAAAAGAAGAAAAATCTGAAGAGAAAGATGTGTCAGTTTTCACGAAGAAATTCAAGTCTCTTGAACTTGCTAAATCAGGTATTCCAGATGGCGAAAGTGAGCAGAGTAACCTAGAAGAATTTCAAAAAGCCGTAGTGTCATTCCTTAAAGAGAAAACTGATAACATAGGAAAGCCCTTGGATAAAAAGACTGTGTCAAAAGAAGAGTTATTATTAAAAAGATCAGAAGTTGAGAAATTAGGAATCATAAAGGCAAAAATGGAGGAATATTTCCAAAAAGTGGCTGAAACTCTGACAAAAATCTTAAGAAAATACAAAGATATAAAAAATGAAGGACGAATTGGAGAGAAAGCTTTGAAACAAAAAAAGGCAGTCTCATTTATGCCAGAACGGCATTCTCAGGAACCAACTAGTGCAAAGTCAGAAATTAGCACCTTAATTTCACAGGAGAGGCTTGACCCACTAACTGACAATTTAATACGAATGATCTTGACCGAAATAGAAAGTGAAAGGAATGTTCCAGAAGCCTCAACAGTAGGGACAGACTCTAAAGAGAAGGAAAAACAAGAGCTAGAAAAAAGGAGGTTTGAGATGATAAATAAGAATTTGGAGAAGGAAGAGGCATGGCTCCCAGTGAAGGAGGGAAAGCAAGGGCAACAGAAAGAGAAACAGTGGCAGGAAGAAGAGGTATGGAAGGGACAGCAAAAACACGAGATACAAAAGCAGATCGAGTCAGATGAGAAGCAAAAGCAAAGACAAGAGGAGAGAGAAGGGTATCAGAAGTCAAAGCAGCAGCAGTTGGAAGCATGGAAACAAAAAACGAAACAGCAAGGTGTGCCTTTGGAGGAGGAGAAAGGACAGCAGACGATGCAGGTTCAGAAGGAAGTGAGACATCTGGAGCAAGAAAGCAGTTTGGAGAGAGAGAAGAAGCAGAAGGCAAGGAGAAAGGTAGGGGACTATGAAAGTCAGAAGCAAAAAACCGCAAAGGAGATGAAGACATACGAACAACTAGAAGAGGTGCTCAGTCAGACTTCAATCACATTGTCTCACAGGTGGGAGAGCACACAGAAAGACACGCCGCAGACACACCAAAGAAAAGATTTCATTGGGAATCTTAAGAAATTAGGGGATCTGGCCGAAGGAAAGCATCCCATTCCAATTACTACTCCCATCTCCACACAGTCCTCCTCCCGTGGACCCTCTTCTGTTCCTGGAGCGTCTCTTGCAAAGTCCATCACTCTTACCTCTAGGCTTGCCCAAGCAATGGAAATTGACCTCACTTCTGAAGAGGCCAAGGCACTGGAAACCATGGACAGCTTTAATCAGGTTCAGGCGTTGGGGGAAACTACTACTCCTAAGATGCCTCGGGGTTTGGGAGTGGCTCTCAGTGCAGAGCAGGCCCAAGCTCTGGGGATTCCTATTACCCCTCAGCAAGCTCAAGCTCAGGGCATCATGCTCACCCCTCAGCAGGTCAAGGCCTTGGGAGTCACTCTCACCCCTGAACAAGCTCAGGCACCAGGGATCACTCTCACCCCTCAACAGGCCCAGGCACTGGGGATCATTTTCACCCCTGAAGAGGCTCAGGCACCAGGGATCACTCTCACCCCTCAGCAGGTCCTGGCACTGGGGATTCCTATCACCCCTCAGCAGATCCAGGAAGTAGGGGTTTCTCTCACCCCTCAGCAGGCCCAGGCACTGGGGATCACTCTCACCCCTGAACAAGCTCAGGCTCCAGGGATCACTCTCACCCCTCAGCAAGCCCAAGCACTGGGGATACCTGTCACCCTTCAGCAAATTCAAGAAGTAGGTGCTTCTCTCACCCCTCAACAGGCTCAGGCACTGGGGATTCCTGTCACCCCTCAGCAGATACAGAAAGTGGGAGTTTCTCTCACCCCTCAGCAGGCCCAGGCACTGGGAATCATTCTCACCCCTGAACAAGCTCAGGCACCAGGGATCACTCTCACCCCTCGGCAGGTCCAGGCACTGGGGGTTCCTGTCACCCCTCAGCAGGTTCAAGCTCAGGGCATCAGTCTTACCCCTCAGCAGGCCCAGGCACTGGGGATTTCAGTCACCCCACAGCATATCCCGGATGTGGGGGCTTCTCTCACCCCTCAACAGGCTCAGGCTTTGGGGATTCCTATCACTCAGCAGGCTGAAGCTCAGGGCATCACTCTCACCCCTCAGCAAGCCCAGGCACTGGGGATCACTCTCGCCCCTGAACAAGCTCAGGCTCCAGGGATCACTCTCACTCCTCAGCAGGCCCAGGCACTGGGGATCACTCTCACCCCTGAACAAGCTCAGCCACCAGGGATCACTCTCACCCCTCAACAGGCCCAGGCACTTGGGATCACTCTCGCCCCTGAACAAGCTCAGCCACCAGGGATCACTCTCACCCCTCAACAGGCCCAAGCACTTGGGATCACTCTCACCCCTGAACAAGCTCAGCCACCAGGGATCACTCTCACCCCTCAGCAGGCCCAGGCACTTGGGATCACTCTCGCCCCTGAACAAGCTCAGGTTCCAGGGATCACTCTCACCCCACAGCAGGCCCAGGCACTGGGGATCACTCTCGCCCCTGAACAAGCTCAGGCTCCAGGGATCACTCTCACCCCTCAGCAGGCCCAAGCACTTGGGATCACTCTCGCCCCTGAACAAGCTCAGGCTCCAGGGATCACTCTCACCCCTCAACAGGCCCAAGCACTTGGGATCACTCTCACTCCTGAACAAGCTCAGGCTCCAGGGATCACTCTCACCCCTCAGCAGGCCCAGGCACTTGGGATCACTCTCGCCCCTGAACAAGCTCAGGCTCCAGGGATCACTCTCACCCCTCAACAGGCCCAAGCACTTGGGATCACTCTCACTCCTGAACAAGCTCAGGCTCCAGGGATCACTCTCACTCCTCAGCAGGCCCAAGCACTTGGGATCACTCTCACCCCTGAACAAGCTCAGGCTCCAGGGATCACTCTCACCCCTCAGCAGGCCCAGGCACTGGGGATCACTCTCGCCCCTGAACAAGCTCAGGTTCCAGGGATCACTCTCACCCCACAGCAGGCCCAGGCACTGGGGATCACTCTCACTCCTGAACAAGCTCAGGCTCCAGGGATCACTCTCACCCCTCAGCAGGCCCAGGCACTGGGGATCACTCTCACCCCTGAACAAGCTCAGGCACCAGGGATCACTCTCACCCTTCAGCAGGCCCAAGCACTGGGGATCACTCTCGCCCCTGAACAAGCTCAGGCTCCGGGGATCACTCTCACCCTTCAGCAGGCCCAGGCACTGGGGATCACTCTCACCCCTGAACAAGCTCAGGCTCCAGGGATCACTCTCACCCCTCAGCAGGCCCAGGCACTGGGGATCACTCTCACCCCTGAACAAGCTCAGGCTCCAGGGATCACTCTGACTCCTCAGCAGGCCCAAGCACTTGGGATCACTCTCACCTCTGAACAAGCTCAGGCTCCAGGGATCACTCTCACCCCTCAGCAGGCCCAGGCACTTGGGATCACTCTCGCCCCTGAACAAGCTCAGGTTCCAGGGATCACTCTCACCCCACAGCAGGCCCAGGCACTGGGGATCACTCTCACCCCTGAACAAGCTCAGGCACCAGGGATCATTCTCACCCCTCAGCAGGCCCAGGCACTGGGGATCACTCTCACCCCTGAACAAGCTCAGCCACCAGGGATCACTCTCACCCCTCAGCAGGCCCAGGCACTGGGGATCACTCTCGCCCCTGAACAAGCTCAGGCACCAAGGATCATTCTCACCCCTCAACAGGCTCAGGCACTAGGGATTCCTATCACCCCGCAGCAGGCTGAAGCTCAGGGTCTGACTCTCACCCCTCAGCAGACCCAGGATTTGGGGATCCCTGCCACCCCTCAGGGCATTGTCTTTACCCCTCAGCAAGCCCAGGCATTGGGGATCCACATCACCCCTGAGCAGGCGCAGGCTCAGGACATCACTCTTACCCCTCAGCAGTCTCAGGCACTAAGAATCCCTGTCACCATTCCACAAGCTCAGGATTTGGGGGCCCCTTTCACTTTAGGACAGGCTCAAGCATTGGGGGTTTCTCTCTCTCATGAACAGTTTGCAGAATTAGGGGTTCCTCTCACCTCAGATAAAGTGTATACCTTAGAATATCCCCACATCCCAGAACAAATCCAACCTGTGGAAGCTCCTCTCACCCCAGGGGAGGCCTGGTCCTTGGGTATTACTGTTAGGTCTGTGCAGGACCTAACATCAAGAACTCCTCTCATTAAGGAGCAGCCCTTACCACCCTGGGCTAGGCCTCCTTCAGTACATACATTGAAAACTGGGATCTCTTCCATTACTGATAAATCTGTCACAAAACATGCTCCTCACATTTCTAAGGAGTCACCAGTATCATCTGCTGCTACTGCTGAGAAGTCCCCTATATTTGAGGTGCCTTCTACTCCTTTGCATATATCAAGGTTTCCTCTTAAACAAGCCCCCTCTGAGAAATTCTTGGGAATGAGGATTCCTTCAGACCCTGGGAAGCCCCTGGCACCACAGATTTCTCCTTCCTCCAGACAGACCCCAGTGTCTAAGGATCTATCAACCTCTGTTCCGTTCCCAACACCAGTTCCCAGTCCAATATCTGGGCTCTCTCCCACTCCACAGCAGCCCCTTGAACCAGAGGCCCTTCTTAGTTCTAGGCGATTCTTCATATCTAGGGACTCTATGGCTCCCCAGTCGCCTCTGATACAGAAGCCCCTTCTTGACCTCAGACAGCCCCTTATGTCTGGAGTCCCAGTCACCTTTGCACAGATTCCCCAAATCTGGGCTCCTCTCTCTCCTGGGAAGCACTTGGTTCCTGGGACCTCTTCCATCCCTCAAGAGCTCTTGAAATCTAGACCCTTAACACTCTCTGAGAAGTTTCAGGCATCCCAGACCTTTGCCACTCATAAGCAATCTCCTGGGTTACAAGCCCCTTCTACCCTTAGGCAGCATCTGCCACCAGGGACCCTTCCTGGGCACGCTTCCCCACTATGGGTCTCTCCCACCCCTGGGCGTCCCCTGACACCGTTGACTCCCTCAACCCCTGAAAAGCCACAGAAAGGTTTGTCCTCTGCTGTCTCTGAGAAAAGGAAGAAAAGATTGTCAATTATTTCTTCTCTGAAATTGAAATCAGTATCGGTCCATCCCAGTGCTCCAAGTTTCAAGGTAATTCAAGCCCCTTTCACCACTAAGAAGTTCCAAACAGCAGAGGTCTCTGACACTTCTGAAGAAATCCAGATACCCAAAGACCCTTTTGCTGTGAAACAATATAGAATGTTTAAGTCCCATCTCACCGATTACAAGACACCGGTATCACAAGCCCCTTATGTTGATGAGGGGACCCTTCCTGCTACTCTCATTAAGCCTGTAACGCCACTACCTTCTCTTATTACTACTCAACTACTCAAAACACGGCAGAGCTCACCTTCTGAATCGGACCAGAAATCCCAACTTCCCCCTATCAATAAGCCCTGGGTACTGACTTCAGTTTCAGATACCAAGCAACCCAAGATAATGGTGCCCACTTCCTATCCCCAAGAGCTCAAAGAACAGAACTATTTTGTTGATGTGGAGGCTCAGCGGAAGAACCTGATACTCTTAAATCAGGCCACAAAATCTTCTATACTCCCTTCACAGCTACACACAGAAGCTAGGAATCTCATAATTGAGACATTTCATACGGACAAAGTTCGGCTGGGATACCTGTTCCGCAAGTACAATGCCTATAGGCTGATCCAGCGTGCAAGGTAAATATTATGTGTCTAGTTGTCTGATTTAGTCCTGATTTCAAATATCCTCCCTCATTACTCTATCAGTATATATGTATTTGTCAGGTTAGGTATTCTAAAAGACTCTCTTATAGAAGGTTTGTAAGATGGAAGCCTGTTTAAGATAGCAAAAGGAGGTATATTTTTTAGAAATAAGAAATGTCATATAACACCCATTTCACTCATATATATCTCTTGCAGAGATTCTAAAATATGTTTTGAGGATCATGGTTGATCTCCAAAATATCAACTTCAAAAGTTTAGAAAGGCTTGCAGTTATTCTGAATTACTTTAATCTTGCATTCACCAAAAGACCTATGATTCTTTTTTTTTTTAATTTACTTTTTATTGCAGTGAAGTTGGACAGAAGAGCTATTAAAGTGGGAGATGGCAGGCAGGTTTATGTACTTCGTGTTGCCATGGCAGCTTTGATGCTGGAGTGACCTACAGGAAACATGTTCTAGTCTTGATTTTTAAAATTGAAATTAGCCTGCCATTCTTGGCCTTTGTGTTTGAGGTTGCCAACTTATTATTTTGGGGATTTAAAAAACATTTTTTTTTATTGTAGAAATTCTTTCCCCTTTACAAAATAGTTAATTTATAATACTGTGTTATCTTATTTGGAGAATTTTTCTAACCTAAAATTACAATATGTCAAATTAAGATCTATGATAGAAAAAGCTATCATTAATTATAGGAACAATTTATGTCATTTATTCAGCAAGTATTTATTGAATTCGTACTATTTGGCAAGCACTGCTCTAGATGCTATGGATACAGCAGTGAATAAAACAAAGTACCCTGTTCTCATGATATTTACACTTTTGAGGACTGAATTCATTTGAAAACTAAGCCCTGGAATAACAAGGTGTAAGAGAAAGACATTCAGTGTATAGACAGAAATTCTCATTTCAAGACTGAAATTACCTTAGAACTGTTGAAATATTTTCTACTCCATAGTGTGTTCTTCTCTTCCCAGAATGAATGTTCCTAGTCTTTTGAATCTGTTTTCACACGTGAACACTATCATCCACTTGAGAATTTGAAATAACATGTTTCTGGTCATTCTCCCGTTCATGTCTTTTTTCCTTTGTTATATTAAATTAAAATATTGCATTCACCTGGTGCAGTATTTTAAAAAATACAAATAGAGTGAAAAGCCTCCTTAATAGTCTTATTCTTGGCCATTAGGCCCCTCCTTCAGGGCTACCCAGGTATTCCACCCAGAGATACTTTCCACATATGTAGCAAAGTACATAGGCTCTTTTATCCCACTCTTTATATATTTAAAAATACAATGTTTGATTTTTTCATAACAAGCTAGAATTTAGATATTAATATATAAAGAGTCTACTCATTCATTTTACAGTTTTATAGTACTCCAAAGTCTAGATTCGGAGAAGGCAATGACACCCCACTCCAGTACTTTTGCCTGGAAAATCCCATGGGCGGAGGAGCCTGGTAGGCTGCAGTCCATGGGGTTGCTAAGAGTCGGACACGACTGAGCGACTTACCTTTCACTTTTCACTTTCATGCATTGGAGAAGGAAATGGCAACCCACCCCAGTGTTCTTGCCTGGAGAATCCCAGGGACGGGGGAGCCTGGTGGCTGCCATCTGTGGGATCACACAGAGTCGGACACGACTGAAGTGACTTAGCAGCAGTAGCAGCAAAGTCTAGATTTACCAGAATTTACTTAACCTTTGATGAGGTTAACATAACATTTATGCTGTTTTTAAAAATGTACTTCAATGAACAATCTTATATATACATATGTATACATGTATGTATGTTCCTAAAAGTAGAACTTCTAAATCAAGGGAAAGCATTTTGTAATTGTGATAAATTTTTGTCAAATTGTTCTCCAAAGAGGTTGGAACAATTTATGTATCGGTCAGTATTATAAAAGAGTATTTCCCCACAAATATTATCAACTTTTTTGTTCATTGTCAATGTAATAGATGAAATATGGCACTTTCATCCTTTCATTTGCATTACTTTTATTATAGGTTGAAGTTAAGCATCTTTTCATAGAGTTAAGAACCATCTGTATTTTATTTTCTGTGAAGATCCTATTCAAATACTTTGCCCATTTTTCAACTGGGTTATCAAGTTGCTTTTTAATTAATTAATTAGTTTTAATTGGAGGCTAATTGCTTTACAATATCAAGGTGGTTTTGCCATGTATCGACATGAATCAGCCATGGGTGCACATGCGTCCCCTCATCCTGAAGCCCCTTCCCACCTCCCTCCCGACTCCTCCCCCCGGGTTGTCCCAGAATACCAGCTTTGAGCGTCCTGCTTCATGCTTTGAACTTGCACTGGTCATCTGTTTTACATAGGGTAACAGACTTGTTTCAGTGTTATTCTTTCAAATCATCCCACCCTCCCCTTCTTCCACATAGTCCAAAAGTCTGTTCTTTACATCTGTGTCTTTTTTGTTGTCTTACATATAGGGTTGTTGTTACTGTCTTTCTAAATTCCATATATACGTGTTAATATTCTGTATTGATGTTTCTCTTTCTAACTTACTTCACTCTGTATAATAGGCTCCAGTTTCATCCACCTCATTAGAACAGACTCAAATGTGTTCTTTTTTTGATATAGCTGAGTAATACGCCATTGTGTATATGTACCACAACTTTCTTATCCATTTGTCTGCTGATGAACATCTAGGTTGCTTCCATGTCCTGGCTATTGTAAACAGTGCTGCAATAAACATTGGGGTACATGTGTCTCTTTCAATTCTGGTTTCCTCAATGTGTATGCCCAGAAGTGGGATTGCTGGGTCATACGGCAGTTCTATTTCCAGTTTTTTAAGAAATCTCCACACTGTTCTCCATAGTGGTTGTACTAGTTTGCATTCCCACCAACAGTGTAAGAGGGTTCCCTTTTCTCCATACCCTCTCCAACATTTATTGTTTGTAGACTTTTTGATAGCAGCCATTCTGACTGGCCTGAGATGGTACCTCATTGTGGTTTTGATTTGCATTTTTCTGATAATGAGTGATGTTGAGCATCTTTTCATGTGTTTATTAGCCATTTGTCTTCTTTGCAAAGATGTCTCTTTAGTTTTTTTGCTCGATTTTTGATTGGGTCATTCATTTTTCTGGTATTGAGCTACATATGCTGCTTCAATATTTTGGAGATTAATTGTCAGTTGGCTTCATTCGCTATTATTTTCTCCCATTCTGAAGGCTGTCTTTTTACCTTGCTTACAGTTTCCTTTGTTGTGCAAAAGCTTTTAAGTTTAATTAGGTCCCAATTGTTTATTTTTGGTTTTATTTCTGTTGCTTTTTTAATTGATTTCTGGGACCTGTTCAAATATTGAGAAAATTAGACCCTTGTCTGTGATATAAACTACAAAACTTTCCCCGCTTGTGTTTAGACTCTCCTTTTGGTGGGTTTTGCTTTCTAAATAATTTATATTTTTATATGTTTATATTCAGTTCAGTTCAGTCGCTCAGTAGTGCCCAGCTCTTTGTGACTCCATGAACTGCAGCACACCAGGCCTCCCTGTCCATCACTAACTCCCGGAGTTTACTCAAACTTTTGTTCATTGAGTTGGTGATGCCATCCAACCATCTCATCCTCTGTCATCCCCTTCTCCTCCTGCCCTCAATCTTTCCCAGCATCAGGGTCTTTTCAAATGAGTCGGTTCTGCGCATCAGGTGGCAAAAGTATTGGAGTTTAAGCTTCAACATCAGTCCTTCCAATGAATATTCAGGACTGATTTCCTTTAGAATGGACTGGTTGGATCTCCTTGCTGTCCAAGGGACTCTCAAGAGTCTTTTCCAATACCACAGTTCAAAAGCATCAATTCTTCAGCACTCAGCTTTGTTTATAGTCCAACTCTCACATCTATACGTAACTACTGTAAAAATCATAGCCTTGACTAGACGGACCTTTGTTGGCAAAGTAATGTCGCTGCTTTTTAATATGCTGTCTAGGTTGGTCATGACTTTCCTTCCAAGGAGTAAATGGCTTTTAATTTCATGGCTTGAATCACCATCTGCAGTGATTTTGGAGCCCCCCAAGATAAAGTCAGCCACTGATTCCACTGTTTCCCCATCTATTTGCCATGAAGTGATGGGACCAGATGCCATGATCTTAGTTTTCTGAATGTTGAACTTTAACACAACTTTTCACTCTCCTCTTTCACTTTCATCAAGAGGTTCTTTAGTTCTTCTTCACTTTCTGCCATAAGGGTGGTATCATCGGCATATCTGAAGTTATTGATATTTCTCAAGGAAATCTTGATACCAGCTTGTGCTCCCTCCAGCCCAGCGTTTCTCATGATTTACTCTGCATAGAAGTTAAATAAGCAGGGTGACAATATACAGCCTTGACGTACTCCTTTTCCTATTTGGAACCAGTCTGTTGTTCCATGTCCAGTTCTAACTGTTGCTTCCTGACCTGCATACAGGTTTCTCAGGAGGCAGGTCAGGTGGTCTGGTATTCCCATCTCTTTGAGAATTTTCCAGTTGATTGTGATCCCCACAGTCAAAGGCTTTGGCATAGTCAATAAAGCAGAAATAGATGTTTTTCTGGAACTCTCTTGCTTTTTCAATGACCCAGCAGATGGCAATTTGATCTCTGGTTCCTCTGCCTTTTCTAAATCCAGCTTGAACATCTGGAAGTTCATGGTTCACATACTGTTGAAGCCTGTCTTGGAGAATTTTGAGCATTATTTTACTAGTGTGTGAGATGAGTGCAATGGTGCAGTAGTTTGAGTATTCTTTGGCATTGCCTTTCTTTGGGATTGGAATGAAAACTGACCTTTTCCAGTCCTGTGGCCACTGCTGAGTTTTCCAAATTTGCTGACATATTGAGTGCAACACTTTCACAGCATCATCTTTCAGGATTTGAAATAGCTCAACTGGAATTCTATCATCTCTGCTAGGTTTGTTCACAGTGATACTGCCTAAGGGCCCACTTGACTTCACATTCCAGGATGTCTGGCTCTAGGTAAGTGATCACACCATCATGATTATCTGGGTCATGAAGATCTTTTTTGTACAGTTCTTCTTTGTATTCTTGCCACCTCTTCTTAATATATTCTGCTTCTGTCAGGTCCATATCATTTCTGGCCTTTATTGAGCCCATCTTTGCATAAAATGTTCCCTTGGTATCTCTAATTTTCTTGAAGAGATCTCTAGTCTTTCCCATTCTATTGTTTTCCTCTATTCCCTTTGCATTGCTCGCTGAGGAAGGCTTTCTTATCTCTCCTTGCAGTTCTTTGGAACTCTGCATTTAAATGAGTGTATCTTTCCTTTTCTCCTTTGCTTTTTGCTTCTCTTCTTTTCATAGCTATTTGTAAGGCCTCCTTAGACAGCCATTTTGCTTTTTTTCATTTTTTTTTTCTCTTGGGGATGGTCTTGCTCCCTGTCTCCTGTACAATGTCATGAACCTCTGTCCATAGTTCATCAGGCACTCTGTCTATCCAATCCAGTCCCTTAAATCTATTTCTCACTTTCACTGTATAATCATAAGGATTTGATTTGGGTCATACCTGAATGGTCTAGTGGTTTTCCCCACTTTCTTCAATTTATGTCTGAATTTGGCAATAAAGAGTTAATGTTTATATTAATATTTTCAATAATGCATTGTGCCTTATTTTAAAAAGCCCTTTCCACTCTGAGAAATATATTTTTTAAAAATTATTTTGAGATTTCTTTTAGTACTTTAATAGTTGATTATTAGTATTTTGGGGCTTCCCAGGTAGTACAAGTACTTTCTTCAATTTACATCTAAATTTTGCAATAAGGAGTTCATGATCTGAGCCACACTCAGCCCCCAGTCTTGTTTTTGCTGACTATATAGAGCTTCTCCATCTTTGGCTGCAAAGAATATAATCAATCTGATTTCAGTATTGACCATCTGGTGATGTCCACATATAGAGTCTTCTCTTGTGTTGTTGGAAGAGGGTGTTTGCTATGACCAGTGCATTCTCTTGGCCTCTTTCTGTTAGCCTTTGCCCTGCTTCATTCTGTAATCCAAGACCAAATTTTCATGTTACTCCAGGTATCTCTTGACTTCCTACTTTTGCATTCCAGTCCCCTCTGTTGAAAAGAACATTTTTTGGGGGATGTGTTAGTTCTAGAAGGTCTTGTAGGTCTTCATAGAACCGTTCAACTTCAGCTTCTTCAGCATTACTGGTTGGGACATAGACTTGGATTACTGTTATTTGCTGTAGTTTTATTTTTATGATGCTGAGTCTTTGTGATAGTTATTATTACTGTTTCCTAGTACTTGTCCTTGAGATGTGAGCAGAATTAATGTGTGTCTTTTCTGCGCTAAGCTTGCCATTGTCAGTTGGAGACCCTCTAGAGTCTCCTTTTCCATTGGCATGATAAGCTATAGTGTTCAAGGTGATGGCTGTTCTGTTAGCCTGTGTTCCTAAGAGTCTAAAATGAAGTTCTTTTCGGCAAAGCTATGATGGATTTGTACTATGAGCAACAGATAAACTTTTGTTGTTTATAATCATTGAGATTTGGGGATTATTTGCTAAAACAGCAAAACCTAGCTTATCTTTACTAACATAGTCTTCCTATTCAAGAAAATGATATACGTTTTTTTCTGTTCAGGGTGTGTGTGTATGTGTGTGTGTATGTGTTCTGTTGGAGTTTTTAAAGTTTTCATCTAGCTCTTGAATATTCTTTCATAAGTATATATCTTGGTAGTTTTTATTTTTGATGTTATAAACAGACTCTCTCCTTCTATGACATCTTCTAACTGGTTGTTATTGATATAAAGGAAAGCCAGATTTCTCTATATCAATTTCATATGCAGCCATCTTACTGTATTCAAAAGCATGTGATCATTTTTCAGTTGATATTCTTGAGTTTTCCAATTACATAAACATATCCCTCGTAAATAATAATGTTTTTACATCTAGATTTTTCCAATTTTTAAATATCTCATTTCTGTTTCTTGACTGCCTGAATTGATTAGGACCTTAAGAACTGTATTAAAAAATATTGGTGATGTGGCCACCACCACCAGGCCACCTTTGCTCATTTGACTTTCTCAGAGTAACAGCTGGTAGTGCCCTTCCGTGGCCTAATGTTATTTTTTTCTAAGAAAAATTCACCTTCAAGAATGTTTAAAAGGATTGTTTATATTTATATTTTACTTTCTAAAAAAGCTGCAAAACATCTTTAACCTTAATCAATTTCATTTTGAGGGGAGTTATTTTATCCATTCCTTTGTAACTCAGAATGCCAAAATGTAAGTCATTCTTTCACTGCTAATTACTAAAATGTAAATATGAATTGATTAAAAATGTAATGATGATAGAGGACATCATTCTAGTATCTGTCACTAAAAAATGCTGGCTTTTGGGTTGAAATACATTGTATCATATTAAAGAAGTATCCTTCAGCTCCTGTTTCATTATTTCTTTAAAATCAAGAGTGGATGTTTAATTTTGTTAAGTTTATTAAATTACATTTTGTTAAATATGATTTCAGCACTTCATTTTCATGGTTATCAGAGAAAATATTTTCTCCTAAGATTTATTAATATGACTAATGTTTTAAACTATCATTGCATCCTTAGAATAAATCCTATTTGTATTGGGTTGGCAAAAAATTTGATTGGGTTTTTCTTCAGTATCTTACAGAAAAACCTGAATGAACATTTTGGCCAACCCAGTATCCTTCTTTGAGTGTGTTACATTTGCTAATATTTTATTTAGGACTTTATTTTGTACTGATATCCATTCATAAGTTTGACTGGTAGTTTATTTATTTATTTTTGGTGCTTTCTTTGTCAAATTTTGGTATAATTTTAAGTTTTGGTATAATTTTAAGTCTGGCATCATTTTAAAAATGTGAAAACTTTCTTTTCTATGCTGTAAAACAATTTAATGATAAAATTAGCTGTTCTTTTTAAGTTTGACAGATTTTACCTATGATACTATATGAACTTGGTGCTTTTGTGGGAAATTCTTTGACAATTTAATTTTTATATGGCAATTAAATTTGTTTATAATTATTGAAGATTTTGAAGACCTAAGTGACATGATGTGACCTGTTTTGGTAAAATCATTTAAAAACTGAAATAGATAGATCAACATATCATAACAATATTTAATTTATACACATAACTTTAATCCCATCAAGGATCAATTCATTCATTTTTCAGTAAGCTCTTCTTTAATATTTAATATTATAATGATCAAATCAGCAACAAGTCTAACAAGGAATTACATACTGACAGATGAACAATTCCATAATAAAAATGGCTGAGTCAAGAAGACTGTAACATTGTATTGGAAAGAAAATGTAAACTATAATAATATAAATTATTTTTGAATAAAGACATTTTTGTAGAGCCTCTGTAAGTAAATATTTCATATTTAAATACTAAAATACTGTTTTAGAGTTATATTACCACATGATCAGTATTAATATACCTGAGAAGCAATGATGGAGAGGATATAAAATTATACCATGTGCTAATAATGAAACATTTCATTTCCGTATGTATTGAAGAAAGTTCTTAAAGATACTAAATGTGGTAGTGATGGATAGGATTTAACTTATCATTTAGTTCATCATCAACATTTTTAAGAATATGACAGGGACTGAGTTAGGCCCAGGGGGTGGAGGGTGAAAGGATACAAAAATGTTGTATCCTTCCATATCTCTGCCTCGAGGGCACACATAGTCTCCTCAGAAACAATCACACAAACAGATGACTATATAGTATGAGGTGGAAAGAACAATGATGGTATATCACCAACTCCATACAGAAGACTGAGCAGACACGAGAGTTAGGTGAAGCTTCTAGGCGTTCAGACTTTTGAATTATGTCTCAAAGAACTAGTGAGAGTCATTAAGGCAGCAAAGGCAGAGAGTCTAGCAGAACAAAGAAAGGAAGCAAGACGCAAAGTGTGTGTATGTGTGTGTGTGAAAAGAGTAATTGTTTCAAGGAATGGTGCACTATATCCACATAAGATGGCGGCAAATTTAAATGAAAAATGTTTTGTGTGTTCTGATTGCTTCACCAACTGGCCATTCCTCCATCTCTCTCCCTCTCCTTGGGCCTCTCTATCCCCTGAGATACACAATAATAATGAAGTTAGGCCAATTAATAACCCTACAAAGGCCTCTAAGTTTTAAAGTGGAAGGACGAGTCTCAAGTCTCTCACTTTAAGTCAAAAGCTAGATTATGAATGAACTTAGCAAGCAAACCAAGTTGAAAGCCAAGAAAGGCTGAAAGCTAGGCCTTTTGCACCAATTAGCTAAGTTGTGAATGCAAAGGAAAGTTCATGAAGGAAATCAAGAGTGCTACTCTAGTGAATCTTACAAATGATAAGAAAGACAGTCTTACTGCTGATGTGAAGAAAATTTTAGTAGTATGGATAGAAGATCAAACCAGCCACAACATTCCCTTAATGGAAAGCCTTATCTAGATGAACGCCCTAATTCTCTTCAATTCTATGAAGGCTGAAAGAATTGAGGAAGCTGCAGAAGAACATTTAAAGCTAGTAGAGGTTGATTTATGATGTTTAAGGAAAGAAGCCTCTTCATTACATCAAATGCAAGGTGAAGCAGCAAGTGCTGATACAGAAGCTGTAGCAAGTTATCCAGATATAGCTAAAATAATGAAGGCGGGTACATTAAAAAAAGCAACAGTTAGAACTGGACATGGAACAACAGACTGGTTCCAAATAGGAAAAGGAGTACGTCAAGGCTGTATATTGTCACCCTGCTTATTTAACTTCTATGCAGAGTACATCATGAGAAACGCTGGGCTGGAAGAAGCACAAGCTGGAATCAAGATTTCCTGGAGAAATATCAATAACCTCAGATATGCAGATGACACCACCCTTATGGCAGAAAGTGAAGAGGAACTAAAAAGCCTCTTGATGAAAGTGAAAGAGGAGAGTGAAAAAGTTGTGTTAAAGTTCAACATTCAGAAAACTAAGATCATGGCATCTGGTCCCATCACTTCATGGCAAGTAGATGGGGAAACAGTGTCAGACTTTATTTTGGGGGGCTCCAAAATCACTGCAGATGGTGATTGCAGCCATGAAATTAAGAGACACTTACTCCTTAGAAGGAAAGTTATGACCAACCTAGATAGCATATTGAAAAGCAGAGACGTTACTTTGCCAACAAAGGTCCATCTAGTCAAGGCTATGGTTTTTCCAGTGGTCATGTATGGATGTGAGAGTTGGACTGTGAAGAAAGCTGAGCGCTGAAGAATTGATGCTTTTGAACTGTGGTGTTGGAGAAGACTCTTGAGAGTCCCTTGGACTGCAAGGAGATCCAACCAGTCCATCCTAAAGGAGATCAGTCCTGGGTGTTCATTGGAAGGACTGATGCTAAAGCTGAAACTCCAGTACTTTGGCCACCTCATGCGAAGAGTTGACTCATTGGAAAAGACTCTGATGCTGGGAGGGATTGGGGGCAGGAGGAGAAGGGGACGACAGAGGATGAGATGGCTGAATGGCATCACTGACTCGATGGACATGAGTTTGAGTGAACTCCAGGAGTTGGTGATGGACAGGGAGGCCTGGCATGCTGCAGTCCATGGGGTCGCAAAGAGTCGGACACGACTGAGCGACTGAACTGAACTGAACTGACACTAAAAAAAAAACATATTTTCAATATATATAAAACAGTCTATATGGGAAGAATATGCCATCTAGGATTTTCATAGCTACAGAGGATTAGTCAATGCCTGGTTTCAAGGATTCAGAGCTTCAGACAGGCTGACTTCCTTGGTAGAGACTAATGCAGCTGGTGACCTTTATTTGAAGCCAACGCTCATTAACCACTTCAAAAATCCTTTGGCTTTTCAGAATTATGCTAATTCCACTCTCCCTATGTTCTATCAATGAAACAACAAAGCTTAGATGACAGCACAACTGTTGACAACACGGTCTACTAAATATTTTTCTGAGCAGAATGTTGAGCATTCTGCTCAGAAGAAAAGATTATTTTTATAAAAGATTATTAAAATATTACTCCTCATTGACAATGCGCCTGGTCACCCAAGAGCTCTAATGAAGATGCAGAATGATTTTATGATGTTTTCATGCCTGCCAACACAGTATTCACTCTGCAACCCACGGATCAAGGAGTAATTCTACCTTTCAAGATATTTAAGTCTTATTATACATTTCATAAGGTTATACAGTAGCTGCCATAGATAATGATTTCTTTGATGGATCTGGGCAAAGTCAATTGAAAACCTTCTGGAAAGCATTCACCTTTCTAGATACCATTAAGGTCACTCATAGGATTCGCCTGGCAGTCCAGTGGTTAAGAATCCACCTTGCAATGCAGGGGACGCAGCTTTGATCCCTGGTCAGGGAACTAAGATCCCACTGCAGAGCAACTGAGCCTGCGTATCGCCACTATTGAGCCCACGTGTCACAACTAGAGAGTCCATACACTAGCAAAGATCCTGCCTGCTGCAACTAAGATTCAATGCAAGCAAAATAAATATTTTGTTTAAAAGATCATTCATGATTCATAGAAAGAAGGCAAAATATCAACATGAACCGGAGTTGAGAAGATGATTCCAGCCTTCATGGATGACTTTGAGGTGTTCAAGACTTCAGAGGAAGAAGTAACTGCAGATGTGGCGGGAATAGCAAGAGAACTAGAATTAAAAGTGGAGCCTAGTGATGTGACTGGATTGCTGGAATCTCATGATGAAACTTGAACAGATGAGGAGCTGCATTATGGATGAGCAAAGAAAGTGCTTTCCTGAGATGGAATCTATTTCTGATGAAGGTGCTGACAAGATTGCTGAAATAACAACAAAGGATGTAGAATATTACATAAACTTCATTCATAAAGTAGTAGTAGGGTTTGAGAGGACTGACTCCAATTTAAAAAAAAATTCTACTGTGGGTAAAATGCTACCAAATAGCATTGCACACTACAGAGAAATCATCCATAAAAGACATCCATAAAAGGACAAGTCAATGATATGGCAAACTTCATTGTTGTCTTATGTTAAGAAATCGCCAGGGCTTCCCTGATAGTTCGGTGGTAAAGAATCCACCTGCCAATGCAAGAAACATGGGTTTGATCCTTGATCCAGTAAGTCCCACGTTCCTTGCAGCAACTAAGCCCATACACCACAACTATTGAGCCTGTGCTCTAGAGTCTGGGAGCTGCAACTACTGAGCACACATGCTGCAGCTACTGCAGGCTGCAAGCTCCAGAGCCCATGCTCAGGGACAAAGGAAGCCGCTGCAGTGAGAAACCCACGCACTCCAGCTAGAGAGCAGCCCCCGTTGCTGCAACTAGAGAAAAGCCCACGCAGCAACGGAGACTCAACACGCCATAAATAAATAAATAAAATTATTTAAAAAAAAGAAATCACCAAAGCCACCCAAATCTTCAGCAGCTACTACCTAATCAGTCAGCAGTCATCAGCTCTGAGGCAAAACTCTCCCAGCTCAGATGTTGGTTAGCACTCTTTAGCAATAAACTTTTTATTTATTAAAAACAGAAATATAGTTAATTCAAAATGTTGCATTAATTGTAGAGTGATTCAGTTATACATATATATATGTGTGTGTGTGTATATATATATATATATTCTTTTTCAGATTCTTTTCCATTATAGGTTATTACAAGAAACTGAGTATAGTTTCCTGTGCTGTACAGGTCCTTGTTTACCTGTTTCATAAATAGTAATGTGTGTAGTTCAGTTCAGTCACTCAGTCATGCTCGAGTCTTTGTGACCCCATGAACTGCAGCACTCCAGGCTCCCCTGTCCATCACCAACTCCCAGAGCTTACTCTAACTCATGTCCATTGAGTTGGTTATGCCATCCAACCATCTCATCTTCTGTCATCTCCTTCTCCTCCTGCCTTCAATCTTTCCCAGCATCAGGGTCTTTACAAATGAGTCAGTTCTTTGCATCGGGTGGCCAAAGTATTGGAGTTTCAGCTTCAGCATCAGTCCTTCCAATGAATATTCAGGACTGATTTCCTTTAGAATGGACTGGTTGGATCTCCTTGCTGTCCAAGGGACTCTCAAGAGTCTTCCCCAACACCACAGTTCAAAAGCATCAGTTCTTTGGTGCTCAGCTTTCTTTTTAGTTCAACCCTCACATTCACACATGACTACTGGAAAAACCATAGCTTTGACTAGATGGACCTTTGTTGGCAAATGTGTGTATGTGTATATATGTGTAAATGTGTATATGTTAATCCCAAACTCCTAATTTATCTCCCCCACCCCCTGGTTACCCTTTTAGTAGCCATAAGTTTATTTTCTATGTCTGTGAGTCTATTTCTGTTTTGTAAATAAGTATATTTGTATCTGTTTTCTTTTTTTGGCCTTCTCTGACTAGGAGTCTAATCCATGCCCTTTGTAGTAGAAGCACAGAATCCTAATCACTGGACTACCAGGAAATTCCCTGTATTATTTTTTTAGATTCCAAATATAAATGATGTCATATGATATTTATCTCTCTGTGTCTGACTTATTTCACTTAATATGATAATCTCTATCTAGGTCCATCCAAATGCTGCAAATGGCATTTCATTTTTTATGGCTGGGTAATATTCATATATATATGTGTATATATATATATATATATACACACACACCCCACATCTTTATCCATTCATCTGTTAATGAACATTTAGGTTGCTTCCGTGTCTTGGTTACTACAAACAGTGCTGCTATAAACACTGGGTGCATGTATCTTTTCAAATTAGAGTTTTCTCTGGATATATGCCCAGGAGTGGGATTGTAGGATCATGTGGTAACTCTTTCTAGTTTTTTAAGAAAACTCCATATTGTTCTCCATAATGCCTATAGCGTCTATACCAATTTACATCCCTATTGACAGTGTAGGAGGGTAGTAATAGTTTTATATCCAAATCTTAGTCATATTTTCTCTTTAATGTCAGGAAGAGCTTGGTTCAAATTTCTAGTTCTGAACGTCTCTAAGATTTTAATGTGCTGACTCAAATTTGTAAAACTGATGATGTAATGATATATACTTCAAAGAATGATTGTGATGGTTAAATGAAATAATATATTTTAAACTATTAAAATGTTTTATTTAACATAAATTTTAAAATAGAAACATCTCCAGCACAATGATTGATGCATAGTAGATGCTCAGTAAATGTTAAAGCACCTTCCTTTGAATCATAATTCTATATCAAATACTATAAAATATTTATTAGAATGAGGGCAGTATTTTACCAATATAAGTACAATTTGCTAAAAGAGTGGGAACAAGCGGTAGAAAGAAATGAACAAAAGTGTTTCTAGATAGAAAATTTTAAATAATGAGACACCTCAGTGGTTGCTATTGGAGTGGGTGATTAGATATTGAATTATATTTTAAAACACATAAACAATAAAATTTCTAAGTTTGAAATGAAACTGCAAACTTTTCCAAGTAGGGACATATAATTTCAATAAGGAAAAACTATGGGAAAAGTCTAAAAGACTGTGTGAATAGAGAGAAAAATGGCAGGAAAGATTTGACATGGAAAATAAGACTTATTGGGAAGATTTAATACATAGCATAGTGATTATAGTCAACAACACTGTATTTATGGGGACTTCCCTGGTGGTCCAGTGTTTAAGAATCCACCTTCCAATGCAGGGAACACAGGTTCAATCCCTGGTCCACGAACTAAGATTCCACTTGCAGAGGGAAAACTAAGCCAGTGCTCCGCAACTAGAGAATCTCATGCTTTGCAACCAAGAACCCATGTACTGCAATGAAGAGCCAGTGCAGCAAAAAAAACAAAACAAAACTATGCTTGTAGACTTCAAAGTTGCTAAGAGACCAGATCTTAATTTTTCTTATCACAGGAAAGAAATGATGATTATGTGATTAGCTAACACTACAGTGGTAATCATATTGCAGTATATAAATGTATCATCAAATCAACACATTATACACCTTAAACTTAGTTTAAATTTATATCTCAATTTTATATAAATATAAAATACCTCAATTATAAATATACACAGTCACTTATATCTCAAATACATATGAAATATGGTTATTAGAATGCTACCCAACTGGTTAATTGAGAACACCTTTATTTATAGGAATGGATGTGATAGGAATTTGGTAACACATGGAGAAATGATGCAGGAGATGCATGTGTATGATTCCATGTGATTAAAAACACATGTAATCACAGGGAACTATGCTTATATCTTGCAATAACCTATAACGGAAAAGAATCAGAAAGAGACTGTACATACATTTATAATATTTATACTATTTATACACATGTATATTTATAAATAACTGAATCACTTTGCTGTGACACAACATTGTAGATCAACTATACTTTTCAATAAGAAAACTGGAAAAAAACACATGTAATAAATATGATCATAGAAGTAGAAAAATAAAAATCACCTATGGAATATGAAAAAAAATGCTAAGGCTATTGGAAAATTAATTTTAAATGAAATAACTTAGAAAGCTAATATATTTATTAAATGACCCATATATACAGTACATTCTATGCTATTAATTATAACCCATAAAGGAGACCTAAACATTATTCCCTTCTCCCCACAATCTCTCTATATATGTATATGTGTTGCACTAAGTCGCTTCAGTCATTTCTGGCCTGACTCTTCCCTACCCGCCAGGCTCCTCTGTCCATGGGATTCTCTAGGCAAGAACACTGGAGTGGGTTGCCATGCCCTCCTCCAGAGGCTCTTCCCCTCCCAGGGACTGAGCATGCATCTCCTGCAGCTCCTGCTTGCAAGCAGATTCTTTACCACTGAGCCACTGGGGAAGCCCCTCTATATATGAAAAACACATTTATTTAGAAAAACATCTTCAGTGTGTTCTCATTGCCTACCTTCCCCTAAATCCAAACTCCACAACATACCTTTTTTTTAAAGCCTTTCATAAACCAGCTGTTTCAGTCTTATCCCCCAATATGTATCCTTTCACGTATCTGCGGTTTAAAAAGTTCCATACTATTCACCACTCCCAAAATATAACTTTCATTGTTTTGCCGGTATTTATAGTATTCCCTCAATCTGGAATTCTTCATCCCCTTTTTCTCAGACTTTAGTGGCTGTAAGGTTTACCTAAGATTTTGTTTAAATACAGATCCTGAAGCCTACCACCAAGCTTTTTTATTCAAAAGGTCTGGGGAGGTACCCTGGAATCTGCATATTCAACGAGTACCACTCTCCCTCCTCCCCACAAGATGAATCAGTCCAGGTGATTAGGGTCCACACTTGGAGAAGTATTGTTATTGTGGGAAGAAAGATCTGGGTTTGCTTCCCAAATCTGTTATTAATTAATTATGTGACTTTTGAAAACTTGTTCAGATTCCTTTTCCTCTCCTGTAGAATGGGGATGGCAAAAAAACTATCTAGGCCCAAATGTTGTGGCACAAAAAGCAGAGAGTACTACATCCTCCGGATCGTATTTAGCATTTTCCTATGGAGCCTTCTTTATTCCTCTTGTTAGAATTAATTATGTTTTCCTTTTTGCTCAAACAGATCAACTGCTATTTAGCATTTATTTCATTCTCTCTCTGACACGGTTAATTTTTATGAGTCTTCTAACCTGGCTTGTAAGTGCTTTGAAGGCAAGGACAGTCTTTTTCAAGGTATTAAATACCTTCTATATGTCTTATATATATCACTACTAAAATATTACTGTATTTTAAGAGAAGGCAATGCCAACCCACTCTAGTACTCTTGCCTGGAAAATCCCATGGACAGATTTTCCATCCTGGTAGGCTACAGTCCCTGGGGTCACAAAGAGTTGGACATGACTGAGCAACTTCACTTTCTTTAAAAAATAATAAGCAATACTACTGTAACACTAAAAACTCTGTGCGGAGTTAAATAAAAATTTGACAGTCATATAGAGTTTTGAAAGTTTAGTCATATAGGGAACTAGATGATGGTCACATTAAGCAAGCCTGCCACCCCTCTACCATCTCTACTTACTAAGGATGAGGTGAGAATGGAAAGTAACTGAGGCCAGGTTTGCTGAGTTAGTGTCAGTAATTTTATCAACCTAATTCTTGTTAATTTTTCCAAGAAACAACATAATTAAACGATTACAAGCCATCCAGATTACTGGAAGAAGTTATGAGACCCAGAACCTCTACATAATGCTGAAGAGAATTGATGATTATCAAAAAAAGATAATGCAGATCTGGACAGAGAAGCAGAATTCTCTAGAGCAGAAACGGAATCAGTGCCTAAGGAAAATGATGTACTTATTCAGCCAGGTAATCTGTTTTCTATTTCTTCTCCCCAGTCTGTTGTAAGAAAAGTGAAAGGGGCAGGTTTTGAAAATATTAATAACAATTCCCTAGAGATACCAGGTATATTAGTTCCCTGTGCTGCTGTTAACATATTACAAATTTCATGGCTTAAAAACAACAGAAATGTATTCTCTTACATTTTGGTTCCTTCCAGATGCTCTGAGGGAGAAATTTGTTCCAAGCTTCTCTTCTAGACTCTGGTGGCTATAGACAATCCTTGGCATTCCTTGGCTTGTCGTTGCATAACTCCAGTCTCTGCCTCTGTCTTTTCCGTGGCCTTCTGCCCAGTGTGTTTTTTGTTCTTTCCTATTATAAAGCCAATGTATCATTGGATTTAGGACCCATCTGATTAAACCAGGATGATCTCATCTTGAGATCCTTAACTTAATTATATCTATTGATGGTGGTGTTTAGTTGCTCAGTCATGTCAACTCTTATGCAACCCTATGGACTATAGCTTGCCAGGCTCCTCTGTCCATGGGATTTCCCAGGAAAGCATACTGGAGTGGATGGCCATTTCTTACTCCAGGGGATCTACCCAACCCAGGGACTGAACTCACATCTCTTGCATCTCCTGCACTGGCAGGCAGATTCTTTACCACTGTGCCACCTGGAAGCCTGTAAGAATGGGAGAGACTTCCAGAAATGCTCAGCTCCTTCCTAGTCAACCCACATTTACCAGCCTCTAGATATGAAAACTCTTGAAGTCATTGCTCTCCAAATGATTCTTGGTGTTTACTTCTTTCCTCAAAACTATTAGAAAGCAAGTTTTAATATCAAGCATTTACAAAAAAGGAGATAAGAGTTAATTAACTTGCTTACAGAGTACCAGGCACAGAAGATCCTGTTAAACTCTGACATTCACCCAGTGTGAATGGGCGCATTCATTCTGATAACCGTCAGTATTGCTTTTGGAAGTGATAGTGACCTTCCAAAGTTACAGAGCTGAGATTAGAGTTCTTTGCTCTGGAATTACATGCTGCCCTTACTTTCTCCAACATGCAGCTCTGGAATGTTTTTGGAGTTCTAGGAATATTTTCTATTTATACATCATTCTGTTTCACTAAAGTAATTAATTAATAAGATTAGCTTACTTGCTACTCTAGAAGGTACAGAGAAACTTCTCATTATAGACATGCATGTTGTGAATTTTTTATAAGTTACTTTTTTTTTTGGTCGTGCCACACAGCCTGCAGGATATGTTTCTCAACCAGGGATTGAACCCAGGCCTGGAATGAAAGCCTAGAATTCTAACCACTAGGCAATCAAGGAACTCTCCAGAAATTACATTATAAGTTACAATATATAAATATTAAAACTCTCTCACCTTAAAAATGAATATTTTTGACAATTGTGGGTTTGGAAAGTATGACCAATGTAGATGGAGTAAGTGAATTGGCAACGTCATGAGCTGTCTAACAGGAATGACGATGTCTAGGGCATTTCAAAAGATGAATAAAGGTCTGGGGTCAGAAAAGCTAGAATCTAGATAATGAAGTAGGTATGAAGGTATTAAGAAAGGAGAGGGAAAAACAAAAGGAATAAAAGGGTAGAAATGCATAAATACCTTACACTGAATCAGAATGGTGGTCAAGAAGTTGGTTCTGCTACCAGATTGGCTTTACTACATACTAGCTAAGAGACCTTGGGCAAGCCACTTAAATTTTCTGAGCTTCATATTCCCATATGTAAGGCAAGGATAATAATAGCACCTATCTCATAAGACTGTAAATATTAAATGAAAGTGAAGTTGCTCAGTCGTGTCCGACTCTTTTCGACCCTATGGACTGTAGCCCCACAGGCTCCTCCGTCCATGGGATTTTCCAGGTAAGAATACTGGAGTGGGTTGTCACTTCCTTCTCCAGGGGATCTTCCTGACCCAGGGATCAAACTCAGGTCTCCCACACTGCAGGCAAGTTAACATATAGAAAGATCTGACAGTTAATGTTAGCTATCATTACATTTGCACAGTGCTTCTTCACAATTTGTGAAGTTTTCCAAACATATTATACAACTCTCACAACAACCTTGTATTATTATTCTTGTTTTAGAAATGAGAAGAAAGAAGTGCTGATAAAATTGGCAACTAACCCAAAGTCACAAAGCTAGGAAATGAGAGAACTAAAACTAGAACTTAAAGCAGGACCAGGGTCTTTATATATTAATAGCCGCTAACTCTGAAACTGTGTGTTGGAGGTGAGTACAGATTGAGGAGTGGTTGGAGGAAGGGAGAAAAGGCATGGAGAAAGAGAATTTGGAAGAGGAAATATGTCATAGTTTAGCTAGGGCCAGATCAGAAGATCATCCTAAAGACTTCAGCCCTTTCTTTTCATGATTTCCTTTTTCTGACTTATTTATTTTAGCTTCAAGAGACATATAAATTGAATCTCGATCAACCTATCCCTTTGGTCATTGAAAAAAAGCAAAAACCTGCCTCTACCAAATCTGTTCAACAGCCATGCCCAAAGCTACTGAAAGAAGACAACAGGAAGTATAACATTCTCAATAAATTTAGGTGTGTGGTAGGAAAGAGTTACGTTAAACTTTCTTTGGATAATAAATGGAACCTAATACTTTTTTTTTCTGCCCAAGAGATTCCCCTTCTCCACAATTATGATACGGTGCAATGGATAATGGTGGTGCAAGTATTAATCTTCTTAGCTAGTCTGCAAAAGGCTTATTTCTACTTAAAAATTTAACATCTAGTTTTGAGTTCCTTTTAAAAATGAAGTTGATTCTTCGTTAGTAAGAAACAAATTATTTCAATATACACAATAAAGAAACTTAGAAACATTTTCTTAAAAAAAAAAAGGTAGAAACTTTGGGAAAGAAAAAGATTGTTGTGGAGGTAGGGCAATAGCCTGAATATGGAATGTATACTCCATGAAGCTAAGAAAGTTGTTTAAAATGTATTAGTAGATAAAGTCATGGAAAGGCAACTTTCAAGGGAAAAAAAAGCTATTTCTGCAAATTCTACTATTATAATCCATCTCTTAGTTGAAGTGATCATAAGTAAAGTTCCTCAGTGCCAGGGGGAGCTCTATAGGACAGGGTGGTGGTGAAGAGAAGGAAGGGTAGTAGGAATTACATCTTGAATGACTTTGGAGCTCAGGAGAGTTTGACGCTTAAGGAGTGCTCTCTGATTCTCTAGAAAAGACGACCAACTGCAAGCCATCTGGAATGCAGATCTATCCACTTCGAGTTACCCAATAACAGAGAAGACATCAATGCATCCATTCTGGGCCCAGCTGGGTGGGTACCCAGATATTCCTATGCTGCTTCAGTTAGATGTTCAGTCAGCCTTCATAAGATCTCTTACATGTATTCAATCAAGGTAAGTTAAGGACTGGGAGAACTCTGATAATTGGGCCTTTGGTCACATACCTTTTGTTTCCTTAACTTGACTTACAGCACCAGGGAGTTACCAAAAGTAGGTTCTTGGTGTGACGTCAAACTCACACCAGTTATAAAAAAGTACCCATAAATTCAGCCTTAGTCTTTTGGTGGTTCTTTTCATGGGCCTATTGGAATAATATAAACAAACAGGCAAAAAACAGTTATAATATGGCAAAACTTAATCTAACACTAGAAAGGTCCATTTTTGAATTCCACTTAGGGATTTATTATTGAAAATACCAGAAAGACCACTGTAAAATGCTTTGCTCACTTCATGCTTCAGCAACATGACCTTAAATTCAATTGTCATATCTAGGCCCAATCTGAAGTAAATTCAGGGCTTATATCCCAGGATACACTGAAGACACTTGGAAACAATAGGTAAGGTGGTCATGTGGTTCCATGTTTCCAAATTCTGTTAAACCAGATTTTAACCTATCATTGGAAATCATCCCGTGGAACTAAAGAGTTTTAGAGTCTGCATTAGCTCTTTCAGGAAAGAGAATTATTTAATGTTCTAAACTAAGAATTTAGAAAACTGAACTTTGTAACCTGAAAGAATTTGTGGCAGCAGTCTCATTTATTCTCGTGAAATCCAAGTCCTGGGGTAAGAAGAAACAGCATTAACTCATAAATTTGTTTAGATGCTAGATACCATGAAATAAGACACTTAAAATTTTACTATAATAAAGTAAAATAATAGCAAAAATATTATGTAATCTTGTTGCTGCTGTTCAGTCACTAAGTTGTGTCTGACTCTCTGCAACCTCACAGACTGTAGCACACCAGTCTCCTCTGTCCTCCTATCTCCTGGAGTTTGCCCAAATTCATGTCCATTGAGTTGGTGATGCTCTCTAACCATCTCATCCTCTGCTGCCTCCTCTGCCTTTTGCCTTCAATCTTTCCCAGAATCAGGGTCTTTTCCAATGAGTTGGCTCTTTGCATCAGGTAGTCAAAGTATTGGAGCTTCAACTTCAGCATCAGTCCTTCCAATGAATATTCTGGGTTGATCTCCTTTAAGATTGACTGGTTTGATTTCCTTGAAGTCCGAGGGACCCTCAAGAGTCTTCTCCAGCACTACAATTTGAAAGCATCAGTTCTTCGGTGCTCAGCCTTCTTTATGGTCCAACTCTCACATCTATATATGATTACTGGAAAAATAATAGCTTTGACTATACACATCTTTGTTGGCAGTGATGCGTCTGCTTTTTTAATACACTGCACCTAGATTTGTCATAGTTTTCCTTCCATGGAGCAAGTGTCTTTTAACTTCATGTCTGCAGTCACCATCCACAGTGATTTTGGGGCCCAAGTAAATAAAATATGTCACTGTTTCCACTTTTTCTCCTTCTATTTACCATGAAGGGACAGAATCAGATGCCGTGATCTTAGTTTTTTGAATGTTGAATTTCAAATCATCTTTTTCACTCTCCTCTTTCACCCACATCAAGAAGCTCTTTAGTTTTTCTTCACTTTCTGCCAGTAGAGGGGTATCATCTATGTATCTGAGGTTGTTGATACTTCTCCTGGCAATCTTGATTCCAGTCTGTGAGTCATCCACCCCAGCATTTCACATGATCTACTCTGCATAATTCTGTATGTAAGTTAAATAAGCAAGGTGACAATATACAGCCTTGTCATACTCTTTTCCCAATTTTGAACCAGCCCATTGCTCCATGTCTGGGTTTGTTATTTCTTGACCCACATATAGGTTTCTGAGGAGACAAATAAGGTGGTCTGTTATTCCCATCTCTTTGGAAATTTTCCAGTTTGTTGTGATCCACACAGTCAAAGACTTTCATGTAGTCAATGAAGCAGAAGCAGATGTTTTTCTGGAATTCTTTTGCTTTCTCTATGATCCAATGAATGTTAGTAATTTGATCTCTGGTTCCTCTGCTTTTTCTAATCTCAGCTTGTACATCTGGAAGTTCTGGGTTCACGCCCTGCTGAAGCCTCGCTTGAAGTATTTTGAGCATAGTCTCACTAGTATCTTGTAATTAACACTATCCTTGCACCTACCATGTATTTTAATTACCTTATTACTTACCTTCCCTGATTTTAGACAATATATTTTAGGGAGGTTAGCTGCCTATTGTGTTCAACTGCTTCTGTTTTTGCTCTGCCTGCTTTACTTTCAAAAATATTTACTACTTACTATGTGCCAAGTACTGGGAGAAGGCAATGGCACCCCACTCCAGTACTCTTGCCTGGAAAATCCCATGGGCGGAGGAGCCTGGTAGGCTGCAGTCCATGGGGTCTCTAGGAGTCGGGCACGACTGAGCGACTTCACTTCCACTTTTCACTTTCATGCACTGGAGAAGGAAATGGCAACCCACTCCAGTGTTCTTGCCTGGAGAATCCCAGGGACGGGGGAGCCTGGTGGGCTGCCGTCTGTGGGGTCGCACAGAGTGGGACACGACTGACGCGACTTAGCAGCAGAAGCAGCAGCATGTGCCAGGTACTATAAATGAGGCACTGAGATACAATATGTGAGACAGTTTAAAGAGACCATGGATGCCAGGCAGAAGGAACAATATGTGAAAAAATTCAGGACCAATAACATATTGCCTCTTTTACTTTATCTCATAAATTTTTTAAATTAAAAATATATACAAACAGAAACCTCCCTATTCCCCCAGTACCCTTTCTTCCTGTTTCCAATAGGGGTGACTGGGATTAAAATTTCTCTTCCCGCCTTGATGTGTTATGTGATGCTTAGAGCTAGTGTCATCTTTGGCAACCCTGAGGTGATAACCATGGGACCAAAAAGACAACACACCAAGAATTATAGAGGAGGAAGATAAGTAAAACCCTATCTTTGAGGACATTAAGTTACTAGAACAGCCCTGAGTACACCTGCCTCTGGCCTTTTTATTAGGTGAGCAATGAATAACTCTTTCGTTTCAACCATCCTTAGTCAGGGATTCTGTTACTTACAGCTCAAAAACATTACTGACTTAATTAGTTTATATTTTTTCCCCCTGAGGAAAGCTTTTCCTGATCTTCCCTATTGCCATTATGTGCCATTTCCCCAAATTCCATAATATCCTAAGCTTATTACTCTATCATTGTGTTTACCACATGTATTATAATAATCTGTTTATGCGTCTGTCTCTTTGTATCCCAAGAGGTCTGACATTTTGACCCATTAGAAATATTCAAAAAAGTTCAATGTTGAATGAATGAATACATACATGTTTCTGTCTCCAAAGAGGTAACAGTCAAAGTAGAGGATGATAAGATACTGACGAATTACAAAAGATAACAACTATCAAAAGAACAATGTTTTTTTTATTTTAAGAAGTTTTCACATGTATAATATCATGTATGAAACGAGTCGCCAGTCCAGGTTCGATGCACAGTACTGGATGCTTAGGGCTGGTGCACTGGGACGACCCAGAGGGAGGGGAGGGGAGGGAGGAGGGTGGAGGGTTCAGGATGGGGAACGCGGGTATACCTGTGGCGGATTCATTTCGATATTTGGCAAAACTAATACAATATTGTAAAGTTTAAAAATAAAATAAAATTTAAAATTAAAAAAAAAAAAGAAGTTTTCATTTATTTATTTATTGGCCATGCTGCATGGCTTGTGGGATCTCAGTTCCCCCACCAGGAATTGAACCCAGGCCCCTAGCAGTGAAAGTGCCGAGTCCTAACCACTGGACCTCCAGGGAATTCCCAAAGGAACAGTTTCAACAATATATAATTTGAAATATTTTCATTTAAAAATTTCAAAAATATATAAAGCATAAGAAAGTATAACAAAGAAGATACGTCTACCATTCAGGGATAATACTGCTGCTAACATTTTGCTATATAAACTTCTTTTTGAAAAGGAAAGTTGTATTATTCTATTAAGGTATAATTTTTTTTTTTAACAAATGGGGTTAGGAGCCATTCGAAAATTACAGTCTTTAGTTAGCAGCACACAGACTCTAGGGAAAATGAAGCAAAAGAGTAAGCTAAGAAGACAATATAAGTAACAATGGCATTTTTATTTGATTCATTTAAATGCAAGCGGTACCAGTGCGTATGTACCCTACATTACAGTAATACCTATTAGAGTCCCAAATTTGAATGCAACTTTAAGAATTTTATCACATTTGCCTAAGAATGGTTTATACAGTCTGATGAGCACTTACTATGAGCTAATCCTAAAAACAAAAGTGAGACCTAGTTTAACCCAAACTTTGTTATATGAATGACTGAAGAGAATATTATTCCGGGTAATGATTTCTGTTTTGGGTTTCTTTGTTTATTTGTTTCCAGGAAATAATTTCTAACCACACTATGGGATGGTAAGATTTTATGATTCCAACTAAATACTGATTAGAAAACAGGGTTCACATTAAAAATAAAATTATAGCTTGCCTCAAGAACGTTAAATAAACCAGACTATCATTAATTAACTAAATAATTTCTATAAAAATATTTATTGAGGGCCTATTATTGCTAAGTACTAAGCAGAGGCCGGGGATGTGAGAATAAGTGAGACATAAGTTTCTATACTTTGGGGGTTTATATTCTAATGGGAGCTATAGAGAAGTAAATCAATAGTTCCAATACTGTATGATTAAGTGGTAAGTGATGGTGAAAGTGCTAAATGTTTTGGAAGTACAAAGAAGTATTCAACCCAGACAAAGATAAAATGCCAGAGACGTTGTCCTAAAGATACGGACAATTAAGCAAAGATTTAATATCAAGAAAAAGATGGGTGATAAGGGGAGGAGGACTGGCTGTGCTGGAGAAAAGGAATGAGGTCTTTTGAGGAAAATTGGTCAGCCTGGTGAGACTGTTGTGTACAAACTGAAAGTGGTAAGATTAGAGAGGTAAGTAGGGTCAGAGAAACCATGAAGGTGTTTGTAATCCATATTAGGCTCCCCAGACTTTATCTAGAGGGCTATTGAAGTTTTTTCAGTATTTATTATCAATATTTCAGATTGCCAGAAACATAGCAATATTAAATATCTGCATATGCAGAAATAAAATATGCTCTTTACAAAAGAAAGGAAAAACCCAAAAAGCAAAACTTAAAAATATAATACAAACACACATAAAAATGAATTTCTCCATTGTACCCCTAACCAATGACCTTTTTTTCCTTCATGTGCCAGAGAAACCATGATCCTGAATATGGTGTTAATATGTCTACACATTTGGCTTTGTACTTAAAAACATAAACACATAATTGACCAAGGTACCCAATTAAGTCTGCTGATTTTCTCTCCTAATTTCTGCTGTAACTTTTATTATTTCTTTTCTTCTGATTATTTTGGATTTTCTTTGCTCCTCATTTTTTAGTTTCCTAAGGTGGAAGCTTCTTTCCTAACATGTGCACCCAATGCTATAAATTTCTCTCTAAGCATTCTGTTTTGCTGCAGCTCAAAATATTTGATAAGTTTCTATTTTCATTTTAATTTAGTTCAAAATATTTTAAGATTTCTCTTGAAAAGTCTTCTTTAAAGAAAATCCATGTTATCCAGTATTCCTGTGTGCTATCTACTTTTTCATCAATGTCCTTAGCATATTAATCATAGTTAATTATGATTGTAATTATCTTAATTACAACATCACTACTGTACCTTACTCTGGTTCTGATGCTTGTTCAGCTTCTTCAAACTGTACTTTTGTAAGTTTTAAATTAAAATCCAGACATATATATTAGGTGAAAGGAATTCTGGCAAATAGGTGTCTAGTGGTATGGTAGTGAAGTACGGGAGAAGGGGAAACATTTTACAGCTCTGTGATTGGGTCTCATCTTTTGGAGAACCTGTACCTCTGGACTGTGAACTTTACCAATGCTTGCCAGTACCCCTGACCCGTAGCTCACCTTAGATGGGACAGGATGGCTAGAGCTGACTGGAGTTGGGTATTTCCTTCAAGCAGGTTAGGCCCTAATAAAACTCCAGCATGTTAGACTTTGGTAAATAGTTTCTCTTGAAGGTAGATTTGTTAAGAACAGAATGCTCTGCTCTACTTCAGAATGGTTACCTTCCCCAGTCCCCTGGAGTAAATGGGATTTTTCTCCAATCTTCACTGTGAGGACCTAGTAGAGTTTCTGGAGGTCCCTTTGATTAGGTCCCCTGGATTTTTTAGCTCTCAGACTTGTTTATACTGAGCCTCCAACCATTCATCAATTATAGTTTTAGGTTTTCTACCAGGCATTGGTTCCTGCAGAAGCTTCTGCTCATGAGCTTCTGATTTAGCTAAGCTGTAATTCTCTATCATCCGTCTCTCCAATTTGGGGGCAGTGGTTTGCCCTGTGACCTCACTTCTCTGAAGAATCAAAGAAGAGTTGCTGATTTTTCACTTTGTTCAACTTATGTGTTAAGACTGACAAAGTAACTTCTTGCATATATTTTTCAAAAAATTTCCATGCACTTAGTTTTGGTTGCAAAAATGGACTCATATCGGACACATCTTTTAACCTACTTTGTGTTTCATTTAACAGTAAATCTTTGAAATTTTTCTACATTAATATAGACTTACAGCATCATTTTTATTGTTTACATAATATTTATTATATAGATCTATCATAATTTATTGAACGGTTCTTCCACTGATAGAAATTTGGATCTTTTTCAACACTGCAAACAATGCTGCATCAAATATCCTTGTAGATGTTTGTATATTTATATGATGATTTCCCTATGAAAATTCCATAAAATAATTTTTTCCAATTACAAAGGTAATGAATGTTCATCATAAAAAATCTGGAAAACACCGAAAAGTCCATGCCTAGGAATAACAACCATTGTCAATATTCAGGCAATGTTCTAACTTTAGATGTAAGAATACTGTCTAATATAAACTACTGCCAAGTCCTGCTCTTCCTGATTTTATCCTGGGAGACATTCTGCCTTGTTAAGGTGACTTTTATATATATGGCTTACATATTAATTTTACTAGTTTAACTTTGTGAGTTCTGGAGGCCCTCAATTTCCCTATGAATCATCTGTATTCCCACAAATGTGTTCAAGAGCAACTTGTAATAAGATTTTTTTTGTCTTGTTTCCAGGTTTAAGAAGATTCCCAGGTGACTGGAAAATTAAATACAAGTATGTTGAAAGTAAATTTCAACATTTCAGTAAAATGCCTATTTTGCTGTCTTTCATGTATATACATTGCTTTGCCTATCCTATACTTTTATTTCTGCCTGTAGTTCTTCAGGCTAAACATCTTCATTTCCAGACTACTACCACTCAAGAAAGAATATCTTCTGCTCTACATTGCTGGAAACACAAAGGTTCAAGGTAGGCTTCAAGCTTTAAGGTGGGCTGTTACAAAATGATCCCTGCTGTAATGACAAAGTGGCACAGTATACCTCCCGTGCCACCCTAAGCCTAAATATACCTCAGAAATAAGAAACGAATGGGTAAAAAAAAAAAAAGAAAACGAAACCAGCAGATTTCCCTTGAGGGTCAAGAGATACTTAACGATTTGATAAAGAAGGGAAATAGAAGCCCTGGACAGAGGAGGGCCAGGCTTCCAACATGGAGAGTAGATTTGGGGAGAAATCTTGAGTTGGACTCTTTTCTATCCACCACTGCCCAGAGTAGATCACTACCTTTCCCATCAGCTCTCCTACAATACCAGAAAGTAGGTTCACAGGGGAACACTACTGGAGAGTTGGATTGAAAAAAATAACAGTAACTTCTGATTCAAGAGACAAGCATCTAAGGGTTTCCTCCTACCTTTCCTCATAGGCTTTCTCTTTATCCAGAGGGCTAGACAAATACATCCTTAGAAAAGAACAAAGCCTTGGGTATAGAGAAGTTCACCAAGGGGCAAAGCCCTCTGATGAGAGCAATACACATAAGGATATTCAAAGTTGGACTGTCTCACTCACCAGGAGTGGTATACCAGCTAAAGCCTAGGTTTTGACACTTCCCACCTCATTCTCCTTCTATTACCCACTGAGATAATGGATACTCATGAAAGAAAATGACCTCATAGGGAAAAATAACTAGACAATTGAGAAGAAAATAAATTAAATAACCTACTCTAGATGAAAGAATTACTAGAATACAAGTCAAAGACCATAAAGAAGGTTGAGTTTTGAAAAATTGATGCTTTTGAATTGTGGTGCTGGAGAAGACTCTTGAGAGACCCCTGATTAGCAAGATCAAACCAGTTAACCCCAAAGGAAGTTAGCCCTGAATACTCATTGGAAGTTCTGATGCTGAAGCTGAAGCTCTAATACTTTGGCCACCTGATGTGAAGAGCAGACTCATTGGTAAAGACCCTGATGCTGGGAAAGATTGAGGGCAAGAGGAGAAGTGGGCGACAGAGGATGAGATGGTTGGATGCCATCACCGACTCAATGGACATGAGTTTGAGCAAACTCAGGGAGATGGTAATGGACAGGGAAGCCTGGCATGCTGCAGGTCATGGGGTCGCAAAGAGTTGGACACAACTTAGCAACTGAACAACAACAATAAGCCAAAGAAATGTTCCCAAGAGGATATTGATAATGAAGCAGAAACAAACATTTATGAAGAACCAAGTAGGATTACTGACTATTCAATGCATAATTGAAATAAACTCACGAGATGATATAAACAGCAAAATGGACATAACCCAAGATCAGTCAAAAACCTTTTCTAGAAGACATTGAGAAGGAATAAGAGATTTAAAAGAATACAAAAATTAGTAAATATGAGGCTAGAGAAACTTCCCTGGTGGTCCAATGGTTAAGAATCTGCCTTCCAATGAGGGGAATGAGGGTTCAATCCCCGGTCAGGGAACTAAGATCCCACATGCTACATCGCAGCTAAGCCTGTGTGCTGCAACCAAGATCCTATGCAGCCAAATAAATAAATAAAAATACATTTAAAAAATGAATTTAGACATAGAAAAAAACAGCATTTATATAATAGGAGTCCTAACAGGAGAGAAAAAAATTATTGTAGGGAAGATGATATATTTTTTTAAAAAAGTGAGAACCTTCAAAGGAAGATTGATATTGCAAGGGTATATAGGGAGGATAAATCAGGCTGATATAGGAAAATTGAATACTTATTGATATTTTAATGAAATTTAAGAACTCCAAAGCAAAGAGAAAATTCTAAGCAAAGCAGCTTACCCACAAAGAAAATGAATCAGAATGATGTCAGACTTCTTAGGAGCAACAGTAAGGACAGGAAAATAATAAATATTTTTAAAATGTTAAAAACAGAAACTTTGAAGCTAAGTTATATTCAACTAAGCTACAGCTTACACATGCTGCTGCTACTGCTAAATCGCTTCAGTTGTGTCCGCCTCTGTGCGACCCCATAGATGGCAGCCCACCAGGCTCCCCCGTCCATGGGATTTTCCAGGCAAGAGTACTGGAGTGGGGTGCCATTGCCTTCTCCAGCTTATACATGAGGATATAACAAATATATTCCCAGACCTTCAAGGTCTCATCAGATTGTCATTAAGACCCCTTTTAAAGTATTCTTGAAGGAAGTAATCTATTGGATGAAAATTTTAGGAAATGTTATAAAATATAAGATAGTAGAAATGAGAAAATAATTTTGTAAAGCTTGTTGGTGTCTAAAAAACATAGTATATACACATATACATAAGCATTATACACACACACACACACACACACACACCAGATATAACAAAGTAGGGGGAGAGTGCAATATCCAGAGGTAGGTAAGAGTGTATATTAAGGTATTTGTCCTAGGACTTCCCTGGTGATCCAGTGGCTAAGATTCTGTGCTCCCAATGCAGGGGACCAGGGTTTGATCCCTGGTCAGGGAACTAGATCCCATCTGCCACAACTAAGAATCTGCATGGCACAATAAAGACCAAAGACCCTGCATGCCACAACTAAGAACCAGCACAGCCAAATAAATAAATGGATATTTTTTAAAAAGTATCTGTACCATTAAGGGTGAAGGCACAGATAGGTGTTGATAAGTTCAGTAAGTTGGAAAAGATAAATACAAGTAAGAGTCTTAACAAGTTAAAGATAACCAATGGAAGAACAAATATAAAATGTGTACTTTTCAAACCCATAGGAAAAAAACTGATTAATGTAAGGAAATAAGCAAGAAAAAATGAAAGAAAATTTAAACTAGGATGAAATAAAATATTCAACATAAAAATAATTTATTAGTTTAATTTACCAAGAAAAGATAGAATTTTCAGATTTAATTTAAAAATAAGATCTAGCAATATAATGTCTACAAGAGACACATTTAAAAGAAGGACAGGACAAAAGGAATCAAAAAAAGAGCAGATGTATGTATAACTGACTCACTTTGCTGTACAGCAAAAAACAGCACCACAATGTAGATCAACTAAACGCCATTAAAATTTTTAAAAAGGAGGACAGGACAAAGTTAAAACAAGGAAATAGAAAAAGACAAATATGTACACCCCACCCAACACCCGCCAAGGCAAAGCAGACATGTAATAACAGGCAAAAATAAAATTCAAGGCAAGAAGCATCACTGGGGCAAAGGGAAATAGTAGATAAAGAATATAAAGATAATATCATGCCCCTATGTTGTTAATAAAGATGATGATAACACTATAACCTCAAAATATGCAAAGCAATAACTGACCCCTTGCTCTTCCCTGATAATACTTCCTCACTTGCAACCCACTCAGATGATGTCTATTTTGTTTATTTACTTAAATTAATGAATTATTTTATATTTTTGGCTGCACTTGGTGTTCGTTGTTGCCCAGGCTTTCTCTAGTTTCTGTAAGCAGTGGCTCCTCTAGTTGTAGTGTTCCAGCTTCTCATTAAGGTGGCTTTTCTTGTTGTGGAGCACAGGCTCTAGGCGCTCTGGCTTCAGTAGCTGTGGCTCGGGGGGCTCAGTAATTGTGGCACATGAGCTCAATTGACCCAAGCATGTGGAATCTTCCCAGACCAGGGATTGAACCCACGTCTCCTGCACCAGCAGGCGGATTCTTAATTGAACCACCAGGGAAGTCCGTCAAATGTTGTCTCTTTTAACTCTCATCCCCCTTATTCACTTGGCCTGGTCCTAGTTTCTAATAAGATTCAACTTTAAATCTCTTGTCATTAGACTGAATACTGTCCATTGCTCTCTCTGTTAAAATCTTTTACCTCTTCCTTACTCACTGTAACTTGATCCAGTACTTCTGTCATATGTGTGTGTGTGTGTTCATTGCCCAATCGTGTCCGACTCTTTGCGATCCCACGGACTGTAGCCCATCAGGTTCCTCTGTCCATGGAAATGTCCAGGCAAGAATACTGAAGTGGGTTACCATTCTCTTCTTCAGGCGATCCCAACCCAGGGATCGAACTCGGGTCTCCTGCACTGCAGGTAGACTCTTTACCGAATGAGCCAGCAGTCATCACCAGCAATTTCAATATTCATATAGCTCTTTCCAACACCTGGCCTCACAATTCTTTGATCTATTCTTCTTCAGAGATATAACCCTTGATCCATTAATCATAACCTTGACTTTGCCATCACAAAAAAAGCAGGGGTGGGGGTAGGGGGAGGAAAACTGCAATCCTTCCACAGTCTCAGTTTCAAATAATTCATTCTCCAAATATCATCTCTTTCCAGCTTGTTCCTTCTAGTACCCCAACTCCAACAACCCTTTTGAACTCCACAGGGTCCTTTCCTTTATTGATTTAAGTACCTGCTTACTGTCTCTCATCCCTTCATGTCCTCACTTCCTTTGTAACCCAGCTAGAATTCCATAGTTGATCATTATAACCAGTTTCTGATATACGCTCTAAGCTTGAAATCACTTGTTTCTTTCTTGCTCTGAAATACTCCCTGGCTGATCACAGCTCAGCTTAAATTCAGTTTTCTCTGTCTATCTCATAACTGCACTCTGGAAGCTGAATGTGGCTTCAGGAAAACATTCAAACTTGCTGACTGATCTTACTTCAAATAAACATTAACCTCAAGTGGCCCATAATACTGCCTGGCAAATATACTGTATTTCTCTAATCCATTACTCTCACTGTCCTGGAAAAAATTCTGCATTTTCTCCTGTCCCTTCAGATCTCTGAGGCCTTCTCTTCCATCTTCCTTCTTGGCTAGTCATGTAGCTCCGTACTGCACTGAGAAAATGGAAGCAATCATTTTTAACTCAGATTATTAGCCACCTGTATGTACTTGCTCAGAGAAGGCAATGGCACCCCACTCCTGTACTCTTGCCTGGAAAATCCCATGGACTGAGGAGTGTGGTAGGCTGCAGTCCATGGGGTCGCTAGGAGTCAGACATGACTGAGCGATTTCACTTTCACTTTTCACTTTCATGCATTGGAGAAGGAAATGGCAACCCACTCCAGTGTTCTTGCCTGAAGAATCCCAGGGAAGGGGGAGCCTGATGGGCTGATGTCTACGGGGTCGCATAGAGTCGGACACAACTGAAGCGACTTAGCAGCAGCAGCAGCAGCTCCTGCATCTCCTGCCTTGGCAGGCAGATTCTCTACCACTGAGTCACCTGGGAAGCCCCATTATTAGCCACCATATCTCCCTAATTATCTAAATTTGTACTTGTATAGTCTTCTTTCTCTCTTGTTATCTGTGGATGAACTTAACTGTATGCTGCCTATTTACTGCCAGCTTCTCTGCTTGCACACTAGACCTCTTCTATTCAAGGACATCAGTTCAATAATTCTCCCATTTCTCTCAGTACCACTGACTTTTTCCTCTCTAACATGATGTTAATTTTCTTAACATTTAACTTAAAAACAAACAACTCTCTTAGATCCACCTCCTCTGCCAGTTATTGCTCCATTTCTCTCACTCTTTTCACAGAAAAATTCCTTTTAAAAACTGTGTAAACTCACTGTCTCAAATTTCTTTCCTCTCTTGAACCCACTCTAATCAGGTCTTTGCCCCAGTTCCATCTTCCAGCTTACTCCTAGCAAGGTCGCCAACAACCTCCAGATTGTTAAGTTTAAAGGTCATTTTACTTGGCCTTACTCTTGCCTGGCCTGTCAGCTACGTTTGAAAGTGCAATCACTCTTTTTCTTTGTAATTATCTTTTCCACGTGGCTCCAAGACGTCATGCTCTCCTGGTTTACCTCCTATCTTTCTGGCTATTTCTTCATCATTTTGCTGGTTCCTTTTCATCTCTCTGATGGCAAAATGTTGGGATAGTTCAAAGTTTACTCTTTGGACCTTTTTTCCTGCATACACTTCCTTGATAGTTTCAGTCAGTCTTATGGCTTTAAATACCAGTTTCAGTCAGTCTTATGGCTTTAAATACCATGTATATGCTGATGACTCCAAACTTATATCTCAGCTTTTATTTTGCTTCTGAACTTTGCCCCTGCATTCTAGTCCTGTATATCCAACTATCAACTTGATATTTTCACGTGGTTGAGCTCCTGATAGTCTGCCCACTCCTTAGACTTCGTCCCTGATACTTTTCACCTTGAATTTGTACCTTGAATATATCTATTTTGTTTCTGCATTCATATGTTTGATGTTTCTGTTCATATTTGCCTGAATCATCTACTTATATCTCCACTTCCAACTTGTCCATATTTTTTAAAGTGTATTTTATAAATAATATATTGCTAGACCTTAATTTACGTCCAGTCTAAGCTCCAATCTGAGTTTTTGTCTTATTTAACTCGTTAACATTTATTGTAACTTTAGTTGTATTAGAAATTATTTTTGCTGTTTTATTTACAAAAATGAGTAAGATGGACAACTCCCTAATGAGTTAATCAGCAAAAAATATGTGAATATTCAAATCACATAATAAAATCAAGGGAACCAGCTACAAATACAGCAGAGATTGAAAAGAGTATTATGGTGAATTATAGACTAATACACTAAAAAACTTACCTGCAGTATATGATTTTGTAAAATTATAAAATGCCAAATTGGCAAAAGAAATTAAAATATAAACAAACCAAATACCATAAATAAATTGAAAAGTAAGACCTTACTTACATGGTTATAGAGTGCGTTTCCAAGAATTCAAGGAACCAGCAATTCTTTTGTCAACTAAATTGCTCCAGAAAATAGGAATAGAGGGAAAAAATTTATTCCAAAATCAGACAGACAGTACAAGAAAAGAGAATCATAATCTATGTCACTAATGAAAATAGATTTTAAAATATATATATACAAATAAATATTATACAACTGAATTCAACAGTCAAGATGTTCTTCCAGGAAGGTAGCAGGTTAGTGGAACCAACTCATGTATATTAACCAGGGGAACAGGTACATAAAATAGGGTGGATGCAGATGAGAAGAAATGTATCAACAAAAGCAACAACCTAGTGTACATATAGTGCACAGATTTTAAACCATGAGAAGTGAAAAAAATGGAAGGATATTTGAAGCACAATATTATTTATGCATATTATTAATAAAAACAAATACACATTCTGGCATTCTGTGACTCTTCCCATGTGCTGTGCTGTGCTTAGCAGCTCAGTCATGACTGACCAACTCTTTTTGGACTGTAGCCCACCAGTCTCCTCTGTCCACAGAGATTCTCCAGGCAAGAATACTGAGTGGGTTGCCATGCCCTCATCCAGGGGGTCTTCCTAACCCAGGGATTGAACCCAGGTCTCCCTCATTGCAGGTGGATTCTTTACCATTTGAGTGACCAGGGAAACACAAGAATACTTGGGGGGAGGGGGTTAGCCTATCCCTTCTCCAGGGGGATCTTCCCGACCCAGGAATCAAACCGTGGTCACTTGCATTGCAGGTGGGTTCTTTAACCAGCTGAGCTACCAAGGAAACCCACAACTCCTCCCATACCTCTTCCAAAAAACTGTAGGGAGCAAAAAGAAAAACAGATAAAAATTCCTACTACTGGGGCTTGCCTGGTGGCTCAGTGGTAAAGTATCCGCCTGCCAGTGCAAGAGACATAGGTTCAACCCCGGATCTGGGAAGATCCCACATGCCTCAGAGCAACTAAGCCTGTGTGCCACAACTATTGAGTCTGGGAACTCTAGAACCCAGGAACCGCAACTACGGAGCCCACGTGCTGCAACTACTGAAACCCGTGTGCCCTGGAGTCCGTGCTCCTCAATAAGAGAAACCACTGCAATGAGAAGCCCATGCACCACAACTAGAGATTATCCCTCACTCTCCACAACTGGAGAAAAGCCCAAATAGAAATGAAGACCCAGCACAGCCAAAAATAAATAAAACTTCCTACAACTGATACTAAATACAGGGGAAAAAAAATCCTACAATCTCCAATTTATATGCAGGTTGAGGAAAATACAGAAGAGACCATCTGGAACCCCTACAAGTTTATCTGTGGTCACAAAATCTGTTTGAAAGAGTAAGGGAATATGGAGGGTCTTGGTGATGGTATAACCCTGTAACATCAAGGATTCATGTCCAAGGAGGAAATAACCCAAACTTTATTGGGAACAGCTGAGATCTGGTCTGAAAAATGGCAGATCAGCACTGGCAAGAGAAGTCAAAACATAGGAATCAGTTCACATGCCACAACTAAATAAAGATCCTGCACTTCACAGCAAAGATCAAAGATCCCACATTTGGGCAACCCAGAGCAGTCAAATAAATAAAAATAAATGTGAAAATATATATGGCTCAGAAAATTCACAGGAACAAAGATGGTAGTCTTGAGAAGGGCCCTTGGAAGAGGCACTTTGGAAAGTGCACTTTGGAAGAGAAGTACCTACCCTTTTTCCAAAGTGCCCTTTGGAAGAGAAGTGCCCTTTGGAGAAGGCACTTTGGAAAGTAGTCATTGTTCCTTGGAGACAGTAGCCAATAGTAACTGGAAGAAAGAAAAACGGTTACTGTAATAAGTAAAGCACTGAAAAAAAGAACAAGAGAATCAGAAGTCTGACTACAAAAAACAAAAACAACACCACCACATACACATTACAATTAAGAAAACTGCTCTTCACTATAGCAACAGAAGAGGGAGTGGTTGAGCTGAAAAACCAGAAAAGGCCCACAAAAGCCTCTCCATTCTCTCCAAAAGTGAGAGCTGACCCAGAAAAATCCAACATATTTGAACATGAATGAAAATAACCAAAAAAATCAATATCTTTACAAAATTACTATAAGGAAAAAAACAACAACAACAGAAACAAGAGTCACAAGTTTTGACAATTAAAGTATACCAGATACCAGAAAAAAATGCTGTCCCAAAGCAGAATTAAGACTAAACTACAAGATACTTAATTGTAGTGGATTCTGTGATATACTCCCCAGACACTCAATTTGAGACTGAAACCCTCATACCCCATGTTGCTGGAATGTTGGAGGATGAGTCCTTCTCTGAGTATTTCCTTTGGCCAAAGAAAACTCCCTCATCCAAGGTTTAACCCTCTCCCCAGGGTCTACCTGCATTTGGTGACAAGGCCCTTGCCTCAAGGAGGAGCAGTGCTGAAGGGCCATCCCAACTTCAGAACTCTTCATGGTATAAGCTGAAATCTTTGTTGTGACTGGTCATGGTCAGTAATGCACTGGAGCCAATTAACATTTTTAGGAATTTTGCAAGCAGGTTGTTAGCCATAACCCATTAATAAAATTTAAATTATATAAAAGTTTAAATTATATTCAAAACCAAGGTAATAAATATCCAATATTCATTACTTCCTAATCATTTTATTAATTTACTATTATCTATGCTCTTGAGGTTATATCTATTGCATCTGTATGGGTATTACTATGCAGATCTATGCTCAGTGACATCATGTTGGTAGCTTAGAATTTGCCAAGATGGAAGTATTTATATCCTGGAAAGGGCTTCTCCAGTGGCTCAGCAGTAGAGAATCGGCCTACAATGCAGGAGCTGCAGGAGACGTGAGTTTGATCCCTAGGTTGGGAAGATCCCCTGGAGGAAGGCATGGCAACCCACTCCAGTCATTTTGCCTGGAGAATCCCATGGACAGAGGAGCCTGGTGCCCTATAGTCCATGAAGTCGCAAAGTTGGACACGACTGAAGTGACTTAGTGCACACGCACACACATGCTGGAAAATGCAACAGATCAGGGCTCCCCCTGCTCCAGAGAACTGGTTCTTAAACATTCATCAGCATACCACTAATTACAGCTCAGCTCCTCCTTCTGTCCAATTCTCCTTCCTTAACATCAACACAAGTATTGATCCCAAAGGAACTCTCCAGTATACTTCATGCATTCAAATCTCTGTCTCAGAGTCTATGCCCCAGGGAATGCAACCTAAAACAACAGAAAAGAGTAACTAGGACCAAATATAACATTTAGGACACAGAGGATGGAAATAAGAATGGTGAAGCAAAGAGATTAAACGGATCAAAGAGAAACTGATCTAGAAATCAGACGAACAATACCCAACACATATTTCTGAATGTCTTGATGAAGAAAATAAAAATAATGTAACAGAACTGTAATTCAATACACTTTTTTTGGTGGGGTAGAGTGTGTAGGGGAAGAAGATCCAAATCCACGCATTAAAAGGGCATACCATATACCAAGTTAAATAGACCCAAAATCAACTCTTAGATTTAGCATAGAAAATTATTACACTTTAATACAAAGGGGAAAAAAAAAAAACCTTCCTGTGTTTCCTGGCAGGAAAACCAAGTCACTTTCTAAGGACAGAAAACCAGTTAGTCATCAGAGTTCTCAGCAACATTCAAAGCCAGAAAATAATAAAGCAACATCTACAATATAATCAAGGGGAAAAAATGTGTACCAAGGATTTTAAATGCAAACAAACTGTCTATAAATAGCAAGGCTTTAGGGGAAAAAAATTTTCAGCATGCTAAACCTCAGGACTATTATACTCAGGAGTCCTTCCCGAGGACAAAGTGCTCCCAACTAAGAGAGGACTGAGAAAACTTCAGCAAAGAGATTGGTAGTGTTCAATGGATATATTTGGGTGTATATCTAAGGCTAAAACAAAGGTGAGAATAAGAATAGTAAATAAACATTACATGCTCTGACAATATAGTCAGAACTAAAAAAAAAATGAGATGGGGGAATGAGGAAAAAGTAGAATAACCTCACTGATTGTCTAAAAGGTTAAAAGTGGGAATTAAAGAATGTCATTTAGGGGCTTCCCTTGTGGCTCAGTGGTAAAGAATCTGCCTGCCAGTGCAGGAGACACAGGTTGGATCCCTTGTCTAAGAAGATCCCACATGCCTTGGAGCTACTAAGCTCATGTGCCACGACTATCGAGCCTATGCTCTAGAACCTGGGAGCTTCAACTACTGAAGCCTGTCCTGTGTAGCAAGAGAAGCCACTGCAATTAGAAGCTCATGCATCGCAACTAGGGAGTAGCCCGGCTCACTGCGACTAGAGAAAAGTGTGCAGCAATGAGGAGCCAGCACAGCCAAAAACTAATACATAAATAAAAATTCTTTTTTAAAAAAAGAATGTCATTTAAGGCCAAAACTGAATCATATGAACCAAAACATATTTAGGAACACAAGAATAAACATTAAGAAAAATAACGCTAACAACTAAAATTGGATGGTGGAGGGCGCAGAGGAAAGAGAAGGTGCTTTCAAGTTCTTTCATTAGTGCTCCAAGCTGGAAACAAACAGGCAACGTATAAAGAAAAAAGTGCCAAGGTATAATACGAGTACTGGTATAAAGGGAATCGTTAGAACAAAAAATAAATATCAAGAGAAAAACAAAGAGCAAAGAAAATTGAACACAGTTTTCTGGAAGACCATGGACTTTTCGTATTTATTAAAGATGACATAACTGACATCAAACACAGCACTCGTGTGTGTGTGTGTGTGTGTGTGTGTGTGTGTGTGTGTGTAGGGTTAAAGCACTTAAAAGAAGAAAAAGATTTTCAGACTGACTCACAAAATAGAACCTAATTCTGGGCTCTATGTAAGAGAGCCTAAAAGAATGAACAAAGAGGTACTGGGTAAATGCAAATTTTAAAATCAATGGTTATAATCATATCAGACAAGGTAAAATTCAAGCAAAAAAAAAAGAGCATTAAATAACACTTCATAGTGCTAAAAGCTATAATTCACTATGAAGATATAATAGTCATGAATATCTATGCAACAAATAATACAGCAACAATTTTTGTAAAGTAGCAACTACAGGAGAAGTTTGGAGAAATAGAAAAATGCTAATGATGCTATTATAATAATGACTTTAATGAATATCTCTCAGTCCAAGATAGTCCAAAGAAATAATGACAAAATTAAGATTTTAGGAGAACTAAAAACAATATTGATTGGCTTATCTATAAGACATAAAAGGTTTATCAAAATTTTACTACAAAATATTACATGATGGTATGTCAGTGTAACAAATTACCTCCAAAATTTAGTGGCTTAAAACAACACACACATATTACCTCATAATTTCTGTGGGTCAGGGGTTCACTAGCGTCTAGCTAGCTGGTCCTGGCTCAAGGTCTCTCAGGAGGTTGTGGTCAAGATGTTGCCTGAGGATCTGCTTTCAAATTAGCTCACCCACATGATTGTTGGCTGAAGTCATGTAGATCTCTCCGTAGAGTCTCTTGAGTATCGTTATGACATGGTATCTGGCTTCTCCCAGAACCAGTGATTCAAGAGAGACAGAAAGGATGAAGCCATAAGGCCATTTTATGACCTAGTCTCAAAGATGCCACACTGTCATTTCTGCCACATTCTATTCATTAGAAGCAAGCCCCTCAGTACTATCCATGTTCAAAGGGAGGCGACCTACCTTTTGAAGGAAGGAATATCAAAGAATTTGTGAATGTTTTAAAACTGCCGCAGACAGTGCACCAAAAGTAAAAATTTGGATTATCTACTAAAATAAAAAACTGTTCTTTGACCATATAGTCTGCTGTCAATGCCTAGATCACAGAAATGTCTTAAATCATGAAAGTGCTCTATACAAGAGCTTGTTAACTTTTGAGTTTTGCATTCACAGTAGTCATTCAATAGGAAAGAAAGAGATTAAAAGTTTATGGCAAGAAAAACACAGAAACTATGTTTGGTCATCATGACTCACTAATGGAAAGCTCCAACATTATCTGACTTGTTTGGAAGACAAAAGACCTTTTAAGGATAGTGCAATTTAAGATTTTGGACCTGGTCCTGCTTGAGTTTAAAGGGCTTTGCCTGGATGAAGAGCCTCAAGCAAAGGACAAAATGAGAGGATAAGTATAAAGTCTTGTGAGTAAGTGGTGATTATCTCCACCTAGAATAAAAGCTACTTATGGAGGACTATATCTTTTCTTCCTTTCTTTTCTATCTAGTTTATCTATTCAACAAATGAACAACTTAATAGAAATCAAGATAAGAAATATGGTCAGTCTTCAATTCAAGTATTAATTTTTAATTATAAGAGTGCTGAAACTAAAGCACTGTCTTCCAGTTCTCTTAGGTAAATGAATTGGAGTTCATAGCTCTAATTCATCTTCTATTTGAAAACTCTGGTTTACCAAAAATCTTGGCATTGCCTAACACTTAAAGACAAAATCAATCAAGCAACCCTAAAACACAATTCTATACTTCTCTACTACTACTACTACTACTACTACTAAGTCGCTTCAGTCGTCTCCACTCTGTGCAACCCCATAGACGGTAGCCCACCAGGCTCCCCCATCCCTGGGATTCTCCAGGCAAGAGTACTGGAGTGGGGTGCCATTGCCTTCTCCAATACTTCTCTAATAAATCTAATAAAGAATCTGCGTGCAATGTGGGAGACCAGAGTTTGATCCCTGGGTTGGGAAGATCCCCTGGAGAAGGTTATGGCTACCCACTCCAGTATTCTGGCCTGGAGAATTCCATGGACTGTATAGTCCATGGGATCGCAAAGAGTTGGACACAACTGAGTGACTTTCACTTTACTAATAAAATCTAATGAAAAAAACATTTCCCAATGAAAGGAAGATCTGGGACTTCTTTTAGGGTAAAGATTCTGTAGATCACTATTTAGAACCAACTGCCAGAATTCAATTATCACAAACTTCCATCACTTCTAAATGATTGGAATAAATAGTTTGCTTTCTAGATGAGGTCAGTTTGCATAAGGCTATGGCCTGGATGACATTGTTGACCTTTTCTCACTCCTTGGGAAGGCATCATGACATATTTATTGCAAAATGCTTTCAGTTCAGTTCAGTTGTACAGTCCTGTCTGACTCTTTGTGACCCCACGGACTGCAGCACACTAGGCTTCCTTGTTCCTCACCAACTCCTGGAGCTTGCTCAAACTCATGTCCATCAAGTGGGTGATGCCATGCAACCACTTCATCTTCTGTCGTCCCCTTCTCCTCCCACCTTCAATCTTTCCCAGCATCAGGGTCTTTTGCAATGAATCAGTTCTTCTCATCAGGTGGCCAAAGTATTTGAGCTTCAGCTTCAGCTTCAGCTTCATCATCAGTCCTTCTATTAATGCAACATGCTTTAATCATACAATATTTGACACAATCTTCTTATCCAATGGACCTAGTTCTGGGGTGTTCCTTCAATGTTAGGATCTAAAAAATGTTAATAATGTTTCTGACCATTAGAATAACTGAAATTCTTAGATCTTTTTTTTCCACTTCTACCAGTTTATTTACAAAGGTAGAATATTTTAGGACTGATTTAAGACACATATGATACATGAGAACAACATGTCTGAGCTCTACTGCACAGAAAGTATGATCTGAGGTAAGTCATCTAATCCTTCTTTGCTTCAGTTTTCAGTTTCTGAAGTGGCAATAGTAATATTCAATCTAAATCATCAAGTTACAAAAGCAATGAATGACTTAATTGGCTGAGTTAATTTTAACAAAATCTATAGCACTCAAATTGTGTTTTAGTGCAGAGATTGGCAACCTATAACATGTGAGCCTCAATCTAAATCATCAAGTTACAAAAGCAATGAATGACTTAATTGGCTGAGTTAATTTTAACAAAATCTATAGCACTCAAATTGTGTTTTAGTGCAGAGATTGGCAACCTATAACATGTGAGCCAAATCTGACCCATGACCTATTTTGTATAGTAAATAGTTTTTACATGTTTAAAGAATTTTAACAGCAAAAGAAGAAGAGGAAGGAGAAGTAGAAACAGCAGCAATGGATGCTGTGGTCCACAGAGTCTAACATATTTACTAACTGATCCTTTATAGAAATAGTTTGCTGACCCATGTGCTAGTGGATTTAGCTATCATGAAACCATTACTAGAAGTAAAAAAAAAAAAAAAAAATTTTTTTTTTGGCTGCCCTGCATGCAGCATGTAGGATATTAATTCCCCAACCAGGGATGGAATCTGTATCCCCTTCAGTGGAAGCATGGAGTCCTAACCACTGGACTTCTAGGGAATTCCCTAGAAACATTTTTTTAAATAAATAAAATAATAAAAATGTATATACTTCAAAGTCATATTATGGATAGGTAGGCAGGAAAGAAAAAGAATAAGGAAATTATATTGAGATAATTTAATAAGTATTTGAATGCCTATACAACAATGTGCTAAGCCTTTGTGATGTAATAGTGGTCAGTTAGATAAACAACCCCTGCTTTCATGAACTGGAAGAAATCAGTAAGGGAACAAATAAGCATTTATCATACGATTTGATAGATGTGATAATAATAGGTAAACTTAGAGGTTAATACTGGAGATTTTAGAAAGGATGCTTAATCTAGTTTAGAGTGTCAGAGGAAGTTTACCAGAGAAATGACCCCTAGGATGGGACTGAATGAGGAAGAAGATTTAATCAAGTGAAACACGGTAAGAAAAAGTATTCCAGTTCAAGAGCCTGTCATGAAAGATCCAGAGGCCAGACAGTATTGTACTTCAAGATCTAAAGTTGAAAAGAGCTGGAATCTACCCTGCAGGGAAGGAAGGAAGAGTGAGGGTAGTGAACTAAGAGATGAGGCTGGAGATGTAAGCATGCAGCAGGCCACAGTAAGGGTTTTACATTTTATACTGAGGATAATGAGAAGCCATGAATGGATTTTAAGCTGGGGAGTCAACAATAAAATTTCCATTTTAGAGCATATATTCTACTGGTATAGAGAATGGACTGGGGAGGACAAGATGAAAGATAAGATATAGTGAAACTGGCTGGTTCAGACAGTAAAGAATCCGCCTGCAATGCAGGAGACCTGGGTTTGGAATCTGCCTGCAATGCAGGAAACATGGGTTTGATCCTTGGATTAGGAAGATGCCCTGAAGGAGGCATGGTAACCCACTCCAGTATTCTTGCCTGGAGAATCTCCATGGACAGAGGAGTCCATGGGGTTGCAAAGAGTTGGACACGACTGAGTGACTAACCACACACATACATGATCAAGAAGAAAGATAGAATGTACTGGTACCAGTTGGTACCAAGTGGAATGTACTGCCCCAGTTATTGAATTATTGTCGCTCAGCTCCAAATCCTCCTATTCTCTGCTTTGTAGAGATGTTTATATTAGGGCTTTATGGAACCTGAAATTTATTTTGATGAGAAAAGGATACTATTTCTTATCTTTCCATATGAATAGCCAATTATCCCAACACTTTTTACTAACTACCTCATCAGCCAGTGACCTGAAATGTAATGTTTAATCATATATCAAATTAATCCTTTTAGGGAGGAATCTGTTATTAAGCCCTATATTCTATTTCATTGATATACCATTACTAGTACCAACAATACCATATTATATATTAATTATAACTTTTAGAATCAACTTGTCAAGTTTCTAGAAAAATACTGTTGGGATTTTTATTAGACTGCATTGAATTTAGAGATACATTTGGAATAATTAGTATCTTTTTGACACTGAGTCCTCCTATATGTAAACATGGTATATTTTTCTATTCATTTATAGCTTCTTTAATGTTTTCAATAAATTTTAAAATTACTCCTTGTATCTGCCACATATTTTGTTAGATTTATTCCTATCCCTTATTTCTTTTTCTTGACTTACTCCCCTGTTTAGGACTTTTATCTGTAAAATACTGCTTTAGTTCAGTTCAGTTCAGTCACTCAGTCCTGTCCGACTCTTTGCAACCCCATGGACTGCAGCACACCAGGCCTCCCTGTCCATCACCAACTCCTTGAGCTTGCTCAAACTCATGTCCATTGAATCAGTGATACCATCCAACTATCTCATCCTCTGTCATCCCCTTCTCCTCCTGCCTTCAATCTTTCCCAGCATCAGGATTTTTTGCAATGAGTCAGTTCTTTGTATCTGGTGGCCGAAGTAGTGGAGCTTCAGCTTCAGTTCTTCCAATATTCATCCTGATTTCCTTTAGGACTGATTTCCTTTAGGATTGACTGGTTTGATCTCCTTGCTGTCCGAGGGACTCTCAAGAGTCTTTCCACCACCACAGTTCAAAAGGATCAATTCTGTTTAGAAGTGGCAAAATAGTAGATATCCTTCCCTTGTTCCTGGTTTTAGAGAGAATTCTTACAACGTTTTAATGTTGAAAATGATTTTCACTTTACGTTTTTTGTAGATTTAACAGATTAGGAAAGTTTTCTTTTTAGTTTGCTAAGAGCTTAAATTGAAGAAAGTAGGGAAAACCACTAGGCCATTAAGGTATGACCTAAATCAAATCCCTTATGATTTTACAGTGGAAGTACAAATAGATTCAAGGGATTAGATCTGATAGAGTGCCTGAAGAACTGTGGTTAAAGGTTCATAACACTGTACAGGAGGCGGTGATCAAAACCATACCCAAGAAAAAGAAATGCAAAAGGGCAAAATGGTTGTCTGAGGAGGCCTTACAAATAGCTGAGAAAAGAGAAGGTAAAGGCAAAGGAGAAAAGGAAAGATACACCCATCTGAATGCAGAGTTCCAAAGAATACCAAGGAGAGATAAGAAAGCCTTCCTCAGTGAACAATGTGAAGAAATAGAGGAAAACAATAGAACGGGAAAGACTAGAGATCTCTTCAAGAAAATTAGGGATGTCAAGGGAATATTTCATGCAAAAACGGGCACAATAAACAACAGAAACCATATGGATGTAACAGAAGCAGAAGATATTAAGAATAGGTTGCAAGAATACACAAAAGAACTATACAAAAAAGATCTTTATGACCCAGATAATCATGATGATGTGATCACTCACCTAGAGCCATACATCTTGGACTGCAAAGTCAAGTGGGCCTTAGGAAGTGTCACGATGAACAAAGCTAGCAGAGGTGATGGAATTCCAGGTGAACTATTTCAAATCCTAAAAGATGATGCTGTGAAAGTGCTGCACTCAATATGTTACAGGAAGGAGGAGGCCCCCCTTCAGGGCCCCAAGAGCGGGCTCTTGTCTAACACTCGTAAATGAACTGTCCAAGGAGACACATGTGCTGACAAAGCAAGAGATTTTATTGGGAAAGGGCACCCGAGTGGAGAGCAGTAGGGTAAGGGAACCCAGGAGAACAACTCTGCCACGTGGCTCGCAGTCTGGGGTTTTATGGTGGTGGGATTAGTTTCCAGGTGGTCTCTGGCCAATCGTTCTAATTCAGAGTCTTTCCTGGTGGTGCATGCATCGTTCAGCCAAGATGGATGCTAGAGGGAGGGATTCTGGGAAGTGGATGGACACACAATGTCTCCTTTTGACCTTTCCCAAACTCTTCCAGTTGGTGGTGGCTTATTAGTTCTGTATTCCTTACCAGGATCTCCTGTCATAAAACAACTCATGCGAATGGTTACTAAAGGGCCTGGCCAGGGTGGGCGGTTTCGGTCAGTGTGCTTCCCCTTACAAATATGCCAGCAAATCTGAAAAACTCAGCAGTGGCCACAGGACTGGAAAAGGTCAGTTTTCATTCCAATCCCAAAGAAAGGCAATGCCATAGAATGTTCAAACTACCACACAATTGCAGTCATCTCACATGCTAGTAAAGTAATGCTCGAAATTCTCCAAGCCAGGCTTCAACAGTATGTGAACTGAGAACTCCCAGATGTTCAAACTGGATTTAGAAAAGGCAGAGGAACCAGAGATCAAATTTCCAACATCCATTGGATCATTGAAAAAGCCGGAGAGTTTCAGAAAAACATCTACTCCTACTTCATTGACTACACTAAAGCCTTTGACTGTGTGGACCACAACAAACTGTGGAAAATTCTTAAAGAGATGAGAATACCAGACCACCTTACCTGCCTCCTCTGAAACCTGTGTGCAGGTCAAGAAGCAACAGTTAGAACTGGACATGGAACAATTGACTGGTTCCAAATTGGGAAAGGAGTACATCAAGGCTGTATACTGTCACCCTGCTTATTTAACTTATATGCAGAGTACATTATATGAAATGTTAGGCTGGACATCTCACAAGCTGGAATCAAGATTGCCAGGAGAAATATCAATAACCTAGATATGCAGATGCCACCACCCTTATGGAAAAAAGTGAAGAGGAACTAAAAAGCCTCTTGATGAAGGTGAAAGAGGAGAGTGAAAAAGCTGGCTTAAAACTCAACATTTAAATAACTAAGATCATGGCATCTGGTCCCATCACTTCATGACAAATAGATGGGGAAACAATGGAAACAGTGACAGACTTTATTTTCTTGGACTCCAAATTCTGCAGATGGTGACTGCAGCCATGAAATTAAAAGCCTGCAGCCATGAAATTAAAAGCCTTGCTCCTTGAAAGAAAAGCTATGACAAACCTAGATGGCATATCAAAAAGCAGAGACATTACTTTGCTAACAAAGGTCTGTATAGTGTATGGTTTTTCCAGCAGTCATGTATGGATGGATACTGGAGTTGGACCATAAAGAAGGCTGAATGCCAAAGAACTGATGCTTTTGAACTGTGGTGTTGGAGAAGACTCTAGAGAGACTCCTTGGACTGCAAGGAGATCAAATCATTCAATCCTAAAGGAAATCAATCCTGAATATTCATTAGAAGGAATGACGGTGAAGTTGAAGCTTCAATACTTTGGTCACCTGATGCAAAGAGCCAATTCACTGCAAAAGACCCTGATGCTGGGAAAGATTGAAGGCAGGAGGAGAAGGGGAAGACAGAAGATGAGATGGTTCGATGGCATCACTGACTCAATGGATATGAGTTTGAGCAGGCTCCGGGAAATGGTGAAGGATAGGGAAGCCTGGTGTGCTGCAGTCCATGGGGTCACAAAGAGTCTGAGCAACTGAACAACAACAATAAAGAGCTTTTATCATGAATGGGTACTGAATTCAAGTGCTTGTTCTTCCTCTTTCCAGATGACCAGTTTTTCCTCCTCTGATCTGTTACTATGGTAATTTATGGTGACAGTGTGTTTTGTCTTGAGTGTTAAACCTCCTTGCATTCCTGGAATAAACCCAATTAGACCTATCATATTCCCTTTTCATCCACTGCTAGGTTCAGTTTACTAATAATTTACTTAGAATTTTTATGAGATTGGCCTTTTTCTTTCTCTCCCTGTCTTGTTTTAGTATCATGGCTATCATGGTCTTATGGAAAGAGCTGGAGAATATTTCCACTTTTTCTATTTTTTTGAAATGTTTACATAAGATGTAAATAATTTAGTCTTTGAAAATCTGGAAGAATACCTAAATAAAGCCATCTAGGTCAGAAGCTTTAACTATAGACTGAATTTCTTTATTTGTGTTTTGAGTAGCATGAACCAGAATATCCATGTAGCAATGGCTTAAACATTAAGACTCTCAATTATTTCTTCTAACTAGAACTCTACAGAAAAGAGTGTTAATGGCACTGTTTTTCTTACTATTGATGGTGCTACATCTGAGTGATACTGTGACAGAAAGTGAAAAAAAAGTTGGTATATATATATATATATATATATATGAGCAGGTTCAAATTCATGCATCAAAAAAAGGAACAGATAAAAGAATGAGCTTGGACTTCCCTGGTGGTCCAATGGTTAAAAATCTGTCTGCCAAGGCAGGGAACATGGGTTTGATCTGTGGTCCAGGAAGATTCCACATGCCACAAGGAAACTAAGCCCATGTGCCACAACAACTGAAGGCCATGTGCTCTAGAACTGCGTGCCACAACAAGAGAAGCCACCTCAATGAGATGACCATGTGCTGCAACTAGAGAAAGCCTGCATGTAAAACTAGACCCAGCACAGTCAAAATAAGTAGTTTAAAAATCTATAAAAAATAATGAACTTTTTGGAAATCAATCAAGGAAATATAACTTGATAGGTGTTATAGTTTAAGTTAAATATATGTATGTATATGAATATATTTTATACACAGAATAAGAGAAGTCTGTGCATTTTTATGCTTGAGATAGATCCAATGTGTTATACAACAGAATTTTTGTACATGCCAGAAAAACAGAATTAGGGACTTTGAAGTCTAATCTTAAATGCCTTCCTGGTCACTTAAGTATGAGGTATAAATCTTGTACTGTTTATATTCACAAGGTCTAATACAGTGTGTAAACAATATAGAAAGTCTAATCTTCATTTTGTTCTTCATTAGAATTGGAATAGTGATACAGACGTCATAAAATTGGAGTAGTCAGTCAGTCAGTCACTTCAGTCGCTAAGTCATGTCCTAGTCTTTGCGACCCCATGAACCGCAGCACGCCAGGCCTCCCTGTCCATCACCAACTCCTGGAGTCCACCCAAACCCATGTCCATTGAGTTGGTAATGCCATCCAACCATCTCATCCTCTGTCGTTCCCTTCTCCTCCTGTCCTCCATCTTTCCTAGCATCAGGGTCTTTTCCAATGAGTCAGCTCTTCGCATCATTTGGCCAAAGTATTGGAGTTTCAGCTTTAGCATCAGTCCTTCCGATGAACACCCAGGACTGATATCCTTTAGGATTGACTGGTTGGATCTCCTTGCAGGCCAAGGGACTCTCAAGAGTCTTCTCCAACACCACAGTTCAAAAGCATCAATTCTGCACTCAGCTTTCTTTATAGTCCAACTCTCACATCCATACATGACCACTGGAAAAACCATACCCTTGACTAGATGAACCTTTGTTGGCAAAGTAATGTCTCTGCTTTTTAATATGCTATCTAGGTTGGTCATAAATTTCCTTCCAAGGAGTGAGCATCTTTTAATTTCATGGCTTCAATCACCATCTGCAGTGATTTTGGAGCTCAGAAAAATAGTCAACCACTGTTTCCACTGTTTTCCCATCTATTTGCCATGAAGTGATGGGACCAGATGCCATGATCTTAGTTTTCTGAATATTGAGCTTTAAGCCAACTTTTTCACTCTCCTCTTTCACTTTCAGCGGCTCTTTAGTTCTTCTTCATTTTCTGCCATAAGGGTGGTGTCATCTGCATATCTGAAGTTATGATATTTCTCCCGGCAGTCTTGATTCTAACTTGTGCTTCCTCCAGCCCAGCGTTTCTCATGATGTACTCTGCATATAAGTTAAATAAGTAGGGTGACAATATACAGCTTTGACGTACTCCATTCCCAATTTGGAACCAGTCTGTTGTTGCATGTCCTGTTCTAAAGGTTTCTTCCTGACCTCCATACAGATTTCTCAACAGGCAGGTCAGGTGGTCTGGTATTCCCATCTCTTTAAGAATTTTCCACAGTTTATTGTGATCCATACCGTCAAAGGCTTTGGCATAGTCAATAGAGCAGAAATAAGATGTTTTTCTGGAACTCTCTTGCTTTGAGAACCCCATGAACAGTATGAAAAGGCAAAAAGATAGGACACTGAAAGATGAGCTCCCCAGGTCGGTAGGTGCCCAATATGCTACTGGAGATCAGTGGAGAAATAATTCCAGAAATAATAAAGGGATGGAGCCAAAGCAAAAGCAACACCCAGTTGTGGATGGGACTGGTGACAGAAGCAAGGTCCGATGCTGTAACGAGCAATATTGTATAGGAACCTGGAATGTTAGGTCCATGAATCAAGGCAACTTGGAGGTGGTCAAAGAGGAGATGGCAAGAGTGAACACCGGCATTCAGGGAATGGATTGGAATGGGTGAATTTAACTCAGATGCCCATTATATCTACTATTGTGGGCAGGAACCCCTTAGAAGAAATGGAGTAGCCATCATAGTCAACAAAAGAGTCCAAAATGCAGTACTTGGATGCAATCTCAAAAACGACAGAATGATCTCTGTTTCCAAGGCAAACCATTCAATATCACGGTAATCCAAGTCTATGCCCCGAACAGTCATTCTGAAGAAGCTGAAGTTGAACATTTCTATGAAGACCTACAAGACCTTCTAGAACTAACACCCAAAAAAGATGTGCTTTTCATTATAGGGGACAGGAATGCAAAAGTAGGAAGTCAAAAAACACCTGGAGTAATGGGCAAATTTGGCCTTGGAGTACAGAATGAAGCAGGACAAAGGCTAATATTGCTCTGCCAAGAGAACGCACTGGTCACACAAACACCCTCTTCCAACAACACAAGAGAAGACTCTACACATGGACATCACCAGATGGTCAACACCGAAATCAGATTGATTATATTCATTGCAGCCAAAGATGGAGAAGCTGTATACAGAGTCAGCAAAAACAAGACCAGGAGCTGACTGTGGCTCAGATCATGAACTCCTTATTACCAAATTCAGACTGAAATTGAAGAAAGGAGAAAACCACTAGACCATTCAGTATGACCTAAATCAAATCCCTTATGACTATACAGTGGAAGTGAGAAATAGATTTAAGGGACTAGATCTGATAGACAAGAGTGCCTGATGAACTATGGATGGAGGTTCGTGACATTGTACAGTAGACAGGAATCAAGACCATCCTCAAGAAAAAGAAATGCAAAAAAGCAAAATGGGTATCTGAGGAGGACTTATAAATAGCTGTGAAAAGAAGGGAAGCAAAAGGGAAAAAGAAAGATATACCCATTTGAATGCAGAGTTCCAAAGAATAGCAAGGAGAGATGAGAAAACCTTCCTCAGTGATCAGTGCAAAGAAAGAGAGGAAAACAATAGAATGGGAAAGACTAGAGATCTCTTCAAGAATATTAGAGATACCAAGGGAACATTTTATGCAAAAATGGGCTCAATAAAGGACAGAAATGGTAGGGAACTGACAGAAGCAGAAGATATTAAGAAGAGGTGGCAAGAATACACAGAAGAACTGTACAAAAAAAGATATTCATGACCCAGATAATCACAATGATGTGATCACTCACCTAGAGCCAGACATCCTGGAATGTGAAGTCAATTAGGCCTTGCTGCTGCTACTAAGTCGCTTCAGTCATGTCTGACTCTGTGCAGTCCCATAGACGGCAGCCCACCGGGCTCCCCCATCCCTGGGATTCTCCAGGCAAGAACACTGGAGTGGGTTGCCATTTCCTTCTTCAATGCATGAAAGTGGAAAGTTGAAAGTGAAGTCGCTCAGTTGTGTCCGACTCTTCAAAACTCCATGGACTGCAGCCTACCAGGCTCCTGCGTCCATGGGATTTTCCAGGCAAGAGTACTGGAGTGGGTTGCCATTGCCTTCTCTGAAGCATCAATACGAACAAAGCTAGTGGAGGTGATGGAATTCCAGTTGAGCTATTTTAAATCTTGAAAGATGATGCTGTGAAAGTGCTGCACTCAATATGCCAGCAAATTTGGAAAACTCAGCAGTGGCCACAGGACTGGAAAAGGTCAGTTTTCATTCCAGTCCCAAAGGAAGGCAATGCCAAAGAATGCTCAAACTACTGCACAATTGCACTTATCTCACACGCTAGTAAAGTAATGCTTAAAATTCTCCAAGCCAGGCTTTAGCAATACATGAACCATGAACTTCCAGATGTTCAAGCTGGTTTTAGAAAAGGCAGAGGAACCAGAAAGAGATCAAATTGCCAACATCCACTGGATCATCGAAAAAGCAAAATTGGAGTAGTGGTACAGACATAACAGTCAGTTAGTCTAATCAGACTAATTGGGAGTGTTTTCAGTTTTGGCCTATGTTCTCAAAATAAAAATTGAGAATTTTTATGTAATATCCCCAATGTACATTAAGATATTTGCACACATAAGGATGTGTTGTTTGCTAACAGCTGGGGCATTTTGAAAAGATTTTTCCTGCTTTAGCAATGAAATTAAAGTGAAAGGGCAGGTGTGTGGGGAAGCAGGGAGGAAGAATAAGAAGCAGCTTAAATTAGGTAGTGCCACTGTCTCTTTCATAGGCTAAAGGTGGGAGGCAATGAAGAGAGCCAGAATCTGGTAATTTAAGGTGACAAACACTAATAATAAGTGTCTTTGAATTTAAAAGTTGAAGCAAGAGAGGACACAACTAAATTACACAAGGACAAAGAGGGATAGAAAAAGTCTAAAAGGTGCTCTCAGGTCAGCCTTCCACTACAGCTGGGCACTGTTCTCACAGAATTCCCTAGAGAGTCTTCTACCATCAAGTGACATTTGAGGTATTAAACATGTGAGATGGGATTGGACACCTTGAACATATGATCCTTAAGGGGCTGACAGCACATACTTCCTGCTGAACTAGTTTCTTATCCTAGAGTCTGATCCCTAAGCTCATCTGTTCTCCTGTTCCCCAGTGTTTTTCAAACTTCTATCCATCTTTTACCTCCTCCCAAAATGAGGAAGAACCAACAAATTAGCTTCTGCTGTGAGGTATGTAATTGACTTCCAGAAAACTTCTCAGTCTAAATGTAGAAGGACTGAGAGAAAGGGGAAAGGGATATGATATTTACTGAATGTGGAGCATATACTAAGCAAAATACTAGGTCATTTAATTTCATCGTCATGGCAACACTGTCAGCCAAGTATTATTATTGCCAAAGAAGAAGCTGAGACTTAAAGAAGTTAAGAAACATGAGCAAACCACTCCCTACCCCACACCATGTTAAGAAGTCAAAGAGATGAAATTCAAATGTATTCTGATTCCAAATCCTATGCCTATTTCACCAGAGCAAGGGTTCCCTCAAAGTCAATTGTTAATGTTTGGGCATTCTATTCCCTTTTGGTAACGCATCATCTCCCTGACTCTGGCACATTTCCACAACAGAGTGACTTTTTACTGAAACACTCTGCAAACTGGGAATCTGACAAAAATCCCAAAGGTTTATGAAGTTCAGTAACAGTGTATACGTATTTTAAATCCTAAAAGAGTGCAAGTACACTAATCCTGCCAACAATAAGTTTTTAAAAAAGGAAAATAACTTCCTCCTTCATTTATTGAAATTGCTCGGAAGCAGAAGTCAGGAAATCCCCTTCCTTGATTTGTAGTATTTGACTGGACATGGAGTAACAGACTGGTTCCAAACCAGGAAAGGAGTACGTCAAGGCTGTATATTGTCACCCTGCTTATATAACTTATATACAGAGTACATCATGTGAAATGCTGGGTTGGATGAAGCACATGCTGGAATCAAGATTGCTGGGAGAAATATCAATAACCTCAGATACAAAGATGACACCACCATTTGGCAGAAAGAGAAGAACTAATGAGCTTCTTGATGAAAGTTAAAGAGGAGAATGAAAAAGTTGGCTTAAAACTCAACATTCAGAAAACTAAGATCGTGGCATCTGGTCCCATCACTTCATGGCAAATTGATGGGGAGCAATGGAAACAGTGACAGACTTTATTTTTATGGGCTCCAAAATCACTGCAGATGATGACTGCAGCCATGAAATTAAAAGACGCCTGCTTCTTGGAAGAAAAGCTATGACCAACCTAGACAGCATATTCAAAAGCAGAGACATTACTTTGCCAACAAAAGTCCGTCTAGTCAAAGCTATGGTTTTTCCAGTAGTCATGTATGGACGTGAGATTTGAACTATAAAGAAAGCTGAGTGCTGAAGAATTGATGCTTTTGAACTATGGTGCTGGAGAAGACTCCTGAGAGTCCCTTGGACTGCAAGGAGATCCAACCAGTCAATCCTAAAGGAAATCAGTCCTGAATATTCATTGGAAGGACTGATGCCGAAGCTGAAACTCCAACACTTTGGCCACCTGATGATAAGAACTGACTCATTGAAAAAGACCCTGATGCTGGGAAAGACTGAAGGCGGAAGAAGGGGACAACAGAGGATAAGATGGTTGGATGGCATCACGGATGCAACGGACATGAGTTTGAGTAGGCTCCGGGAGTTGGTGATGGACAGGGAAACCTGGCATGCTGCAGTCGCAAAGAGTCGCATACAACTGAGCGACTGAAGTGAACTGAACTGATGCTGCTGTTATTCCCAAAGAACAGATTTATACTGCTTTATTCTTTGAACTTTTCTATATTTTTTCATTTTTCCTCAATAGAATATAGTTTTGGTTATTATAAAGATTTCCACATGACAAGAATTTATTTTACTCTCTTTTTTATACTCTGGGAGAAGTAAGCTCTAAGCAAACAAAAAAATGCCTAATTACTTGTTTTACATAAAAAATGTATATTCGTTTATGGAAAAATATGTTAAGTATATATATACGTTTTTCACTTAGAGTACTAGGTGTCTGGGAAGAATGCAAATTTTTCACATGTATAGAATTCAACCTTGTCTCATAATATCCAAGAATAACTTCAGAATGGTTTCCACCAGCAATTATTTTCATTACTAAAAGATTATCATAGACATATAGTTAAATAGAATAGAATGTCCAAAAATAGACCAACACAAATATATTCATTTAAATTTCAAAAAAAGGACGAGTGTAATTCAATGGGGGAAAGGATAACCTTTTCAACAAATGATGCTGGAATATCTGGATATCTACATGGAAAAACCTTTACCCTTACTTGCCACTGTATACCAAAAAATTAACATGAAACGAATCATAAAACAACAGGTAAGAGATGAAACTATAAAATTTCTAGAACTACAAAACATAGACAAAAATCTTTGAAACCTTGGGTTAGACAAACATTTCTTAGACAGAATTCAAAAAACCACAAAGCTGTAAAAGAAAAAAATTGATAAACTGCACTTCATCAAAACTTAAAACTTCTGCTTTCTGTAATGTAGTCTGAAGCCAGGGAATGTGATACCTCTAGCTCTGTACTTATTTGTCAAGACTGTTTTGACTATTATGAGTCTTTTTGCCTCCAAACAAATTTTTAAATTATTTGTTCTAGGTCTGTGAAAAAAGCCACTGTAAATTGCCTTGGGTATTTTAACAGTATTAATTCTTTCAATCCCTGAGCACAGTATATCTTTCCATCGGTTTGTGTCATCCTCAGTTTCTTTCATCAGCATAGCTTTCTGAATCCAGCTCTTTTACCACTTTAGGTAGGTTTATTCCTAGGTTTTTATTCTTTTTTGATGCAATTGCAAACGGAATTGTTTTCTTAATTTCTCCTTCTGAGAGTTACTTTATAAAAATGCAACAGATTTTTGTATATTAATTTTGTATTCTGCAACTTCACCATATTCATTGGTGAGCTCCAGTAATTTTTTGGTGGCATCATTAGGATTTTCTGTGTATAGTATCATGTCTTCTGCAAATAGTGACAGTTTTACTTTTTCCTTTCCAGTTTAGATTCTTTTTATTTCTTTTCCTTGTCTGAGAATATACAATGGAGAAAAGACAGTTTCTTCAATAGGTCATGCTCGAAAAACTGGACAGCTAAATGTAAACAATAAAATCAGAACATTTTCTCAAATCATATACAAAAATAAACTCAAAATGAATTAAAGACCTAAATGCAAGACCAGGAATCATAAAACTCCTAGAAGAAAACATATGCAGAACACTTTTTGGCAGAAATCACAGCAATTTTTTTTTTTTGGATCTGTGACCTAAAGCAAAAGAAACAAGAACAAAAATAAATAAATGGGACCTAATTAAACTTAAAAGCTTTTGCACAGCAAAGAAAACCATCAATAAAACAATATACTGAATGGGAGAAAACATTTGCAAATGATATGACTCATAAGGGAATCATATCCAAAATATATAAACAGCTTATACAATTCAACATCAAAAAAATAAATCAATTTTTTAAAAAGGGCAGGGGAAAAAAAAAAGAAAAAAAAATAAAAAGGGCAGGAGACCTGAATAGACATTTTTCCAAAGAAGATATGCAGATGACCAACAGTGTATGAAAAGATGCTCAGCATCATTAATCATCAGAGAAACAGCAAATCAAAGCCACAATGAGATATCACCCCACACCTATCAGAATGGCTATTATCAAAAAGATCATAAATAACAAATGTTGGTGTTCTGGAGAAAAGTGAACACTTGAACACTGCTGGTAGGAATGTAAACTGGTACACCACTGTGGAAAACAGGATGGAGTTTCCTCAAAAAACTAGAAATAGAACTACCATATGACCCAGAAATTCCGCTCCTAGGTATATATTTAAAAAAAGATTACATTCTAACATTCATAGCAATTCATAGCAGCATTTACAATAGCCAAGATATGGAAGCAACCAAGTGCCCATCAGTTTTCATTCCAATCCTAAAGAAAGGAAATGCCAAAGAATGCTCAAACTACTGCACAATTGCACTCACCTCACACTCTAGGAAAGTAATGCTCAAAATTCCCCAAGCCAGTCTTCAGCAATACGTGAACCGTGAACTTCCAGATGTTCAAGCTGGTTTTAGAAAAGGCAGAGGAACCAGAGATCAAATTGCCAACATCCGCTGGATCATCAAAAAAGCAAGAGAGTTCCAGAAAAAATCTATTTCTGCTTTATTGACTATGCCAAGGCCTTTGACTGTGTGGATCACAATAAACTATGGAAAATTCTGAAAGAGATGGGAATACCAGACCACCTGACCTGCCTCTTGAGAAACCTATATGCAAGTCAGGAAGCAACAGTTAGAACTGGACATGGAACAACAGACTGGTTCTAAATAGGAAAAGGAGTACATCAAGCCTGTATATTGCCACCCTGGTCATTTAACTTCTATGCAGAGTACATCATGAGAAACTCTGGGCTGGAGGAAGCACAAGCTGGAATCAAGATTGCCCGGAGAGATATCAATAACCTCAGATATGCAGATGACACCACCCTTATGGCAGAAAGTGAAGAAGAACTAAAAAACCTCTTGATGAAAGTGAAAGAGGAGAGTGAAAAGGTTGGCTTAAAGCTCAACATTCAGTGCTCGCTTCGGCAGCACATATACTAAAATTGGAACGATACAGAGAAGATTAGCATGGCCGCTGCGCAAGGATGACACGCAAATTCGTGAAGCGTTCCATATTTTTGAAAGAAATCAAAGAGGACACTAATAGACGGAGAAATATACCATGTTCATGGATTGGAAGAATCAATATAGTGAAAATGATTATACTACCCAAAGCAATTTATAGATTCAATGCAATCCCTATCAAGCTACCAACGGTATTCTTCACAGAGCTAGAACAAATAATTTCACAATTTGTATGGAAATACAAAAAACCTCGAATAGCCAAAGCTATCTTGAGAAAGAAGAATGGAACTGGAGGAATCAACCTAGCTGACTTCAGGCTCTACTACAAAGCCACAGTCATCAAGACAGTATGGTACTGGCACAAAGACAGAAATATAGATCAATGGAACAAAATAGAAAGCCCAGAGATAAATCCACGCACATATGGACACCTTATCTTTGACAAAGGAGGCAAGAATATACAATGGATTAAAGACAATCTCTTTAACAAGTGGTGCTGGGAAAACTGGTCAACCACTTGTAAAAGAATGAAACTAGACCACTTTCTAACACCATACACAAAAATAAACTCAAAATGGATTAAAGATCTAAACGTAAGACCAGAAACTATAAAACTCCTAGAGGAGAACATAGGCAAAACACTCTCCGACACACATCACAGCAGGATCCTCTATGACCCACCTCCCAGAATATTGGAAATAAAAGCAAAAATAAACAAATGGGACCTAATTAAACTTAAAAGCTTCTGCACAACAAAGGAAACTATTAGCAAGGTGAAAAGACAGCCCTCAGAATGGGAGAAAATAATAGCAAATGAAGCAACTGACAAACAACTAATCTCAAAAATATACAAGCAACTCCTACAGCTCAATTCCAGAAAAATAAATGACCCAATCAAAAAATGGGCCAAAGAACTAAATAGACATTTCTCCAAAGAAGATATACAGATGGCTAACAAACACATGAAAAGATGCTCAACATCACTCATTATCAGAGAAATGCAAATCAAAACCACTACGAGGTACCATTTCACGCCAGTCAGAATGGCTGCGATCCATAAGTCTACAAGCAATAAATGCTGGAGAGGGTGTGGAGAAAAGGGAACCCTCTTACACTGTTGGTGGGAATGCAAACTAGTACAGCCACTATGGAGAACAGTGTGGAGATTCCTTAAAAAACTGGAAATAGAACTGCCTTATGACCCAGCAATCCCACTTCTGGGCATACACACTGAGGAAACCAGAAGGGAAAGAGACACGTGTACCCCAATGTTCATCACAGCACTGTTTATAATAGCCAGGACATGAAAGCAACCTAGATGTCCATCAGCAGATGAATGGATAAGAAAGCAGTGGTACATATACACAATGGAGTATTACTCAGCCATTAAAAAGAATACATTTGAATCAGTTCTAATGAAGTGGATGAAACTGGAGCCTATTATACAGAGTGAAGTAAGCCAGAAAGAAAAACACCAATACAGTATACTAACACATATATATGGAATTTAGAAAGATGGTAACAATAACCCTGTATACGAGACAGCAAAAGAGACACTGATGTATAGAACAGTCTTTTGGACTCTGTGGGAGAGGGAGAGGGTGGGATGATTTGGGAGAATGGCATTGAAACATGTATAATATCATATATGAAACAAGTCGCCAGTCCAGGTTCGATGCACGATACTGGATGCTTGGGGCTGGTGCACTGAGACGACCCAGAGGGATGGTATGGGGAGGGAGGAGGGAGGAAGGTTCAGGATGGGGAACACATGTATACCTGTGGTGGATTCATTTCAATATTTGGCAAAACCAATACAATATTGTGAAAAAAAAAAAAAAGCTCAACATTCAGAAAACTAAGATCATGGCATCTGGTCCTATCACTTCATGGGAAATAGATGGGGAAACACTGGCTAACTTTATTTTTCTGGGCTCCAAAATCACTACAGATGGTGACTGCAGCTATGAAATTAAAAGAGGCTTACTCCTTGGAAGAAAAGTTATGGCCAACCTAGACAGCATATTAAAAAGCAGAGACATTACTTTGCCAACAAAGGTCCGTCTAGTCAAAGCTATGGTTTTTCCAGTAGTCATGTATGGACGTGAGATCTGGACTACAAAGAAAGCTGAGTGCTGAAGAATTGATGCTTTTGAACTGTGGTGTTGGTGAAGACTCTTGAGAGTCCCTTGGACTGCAAAGAGATCCAACCAGTCAGTTCTAAAGGAAATCAGTCCTGAATATTCATTGGAAGGACTGATGCTAAAGCTGAAACTCCAATACTTTGGGCACCTGATGCGAAGAGATGACTCATTGGAAAAGACCCTAATTCTATGGAAGATTGAAGGCAGGAGGAGAAGGGGATGACAGAGGATGAGATGGTTGGATGGCATCACCAATGCAACGGACATGAGTTTGGGTAGGCTCTGGGAGTTGGCGACGGACAGGGAAGCCTGGTGAGCTCCAGCTCATGGGGTCGCAAAGAGTCAGACATGACTGAGTGACTGAACTGAACAAAGTGTAGTTGGGCTATGCTTTCTTTAAAAATGGGGAAATTTTCAAGAGAGCTTAACCCTAGAGGATAGGAGGTAGTAGTCATCGATAAAACCAGAAAGATAAGCAGGGGCCAGTTTTTACCAGGTATTGAAAGGCATATTAAGGAATTTGAAGTCTACTGTAGGAGAACTGGGGAGCCAATAAACGTTATGCCTTAAAGCATGGATTATCTACATCAGAATCACTTAAAAATCTTACTGAAAGTGCCTACTCCTATATTCTGCTCCAAACCTATTGAATCAAAATCACTGGGGTAAAGTCCTCAAATCTATGTTTTTTTAAACAACGATGGCAAGTAATTTCTTACACATATTGAAGTTTGTACAGTATAGTGTTTAAGGCCAGGGAATGATATGATCAGGTGAATATCAGGAAAGATAACCGGTGCAACATGAAGAACAGTTTAGAAGGTGGCAAAACTGGAGGCTAGGAGACACACTAGGTGACTGTTGGACTAGTCTAGGTAAGAGAAGTTGATGATCTTAACTAGGTTAGGACTGGAGTTTGAGAAAAGATGAATTGGAGAATTTGTGAATGTCAAATTATTTGGAAGATGAATTGTCAAGGCTTGACGATTTGCTGGAGTATGGAGATAACCTGTGAAACTGGATGAATGTTGGTGGTATTTCCTGATTTAGAGAATCCAGGAAAACTAGCAAATCCTGATGGTGATGGTGGAAGAGTAGAAAGCAAAAACCAAGTTCAACTGTGCACATGGGGACTTAAAAGGTGAGAGATCTAGTAGGCAGCTGGAGGATAGCTCCATAGTTGCTAAGGGAAATCTATTCATAAGATATAGCTATAGCAGAGGCAGATTTGCTGTGAAGCTGATGAAGTTAATCTTCAGGTCTCTTGCAAAGGCTCCTTTCATGGCTCTGAGACAAACCCTTAGAATTCTGTATTTGAAGAGCTATATCAATTTTCTTAAATTGTGTGAACTTACTTTTCTTAATTTCTTAATTTTCCAACTAGATAAAAAGCCTCAGAAAACCTTGAATCTTATTTCTGAGCTATATAGGTAAAAAATCATCAGCATATGGATGGTAACAAAGGATCCTGAAAAGGATGAGATTACCTTAGAAGAATATAGTAATAGAATAGAGTAAGAATATAGTATAGAATAGAGTAAGACACCTCAGAGGTCTTAATATGTTACATGTTCTTTTCCAGGAGTAAATATTATTTTAAATTAGATATAAAGAAAAATCAGGGGAAATTTTTAAATAAACAATGTAAAAAGTCTGTAGTCATATGATACACTATGATTTAATTGAAACTAAAAGCTTTGTACATTTATATTAAAATATATATTAAATTAATATAAAAAATATATTAAAATTACTTAAATTTGCCTTTTTGGGTAGGCCCATAAGGAATCATTCTGATAACCATATATGAAAAAATTAAACTCTTGGAGATTTTTTTTCTAACTTTTAAAAGAAGGATGAAAACTTAAGAAATATTGTGGTTCTTATCTAAATACTTTTAGAATCGGATAAATATTTGCTAGTAATAGATAATATATATGTCATATATAATATATAGATAAGTGTATCATTTACTCTTTGCCTTAAAAAAATCTATTCTAGCTCAATCATTGGCCTTTTCTTCTTCATTCTTAAAAATTGTCAAGGAAAGGAAATCTTTAATAATGTTCCATAATCAGAAATCTCTTATGTCTAACCTAAATCTATGATTCTTATGAAGGAAGAGGGCCATTTTTAAAAAATCAGCCTTATTATGTTTTACATACATTAAAATTCATCAGTTTTAAGTAACATTTCAATGTGGTTTTGACAAATGTGTACAGCAGTGTAACTATCATCACCATCCAGATATTTCTATTACCCTTTGTATTCAGTCTCCCCCACAGTCTCTTACCCCTGCCCCAGGCAACCACTGATCTGTTTTCTGTCTTAGTAGTTTTTAAAAAAAAATTTATTTATTTGGCTGTGCCAGGTCTTAGTTGGGGCACGCAGAATCTTCGTTGCAGCATGGGAACGCTTAGTTGTGGTATGTGGCATCTAGTTCCCTGACCAGGAATTGAACTCAGTCCTCCTGCATTGGGAATGCAAAGTCTTAGCCACTGGACCACCAGGAAAATGCATGTCATTGCAATTTGACTTTACTAGAATTTTATGTTAAAGTTCATAGTCTTTTGTGTCTGTCTCTGGCTTCTTTCACTTAACATAATGCTTCTGATATTATCCATGTTCTCTCAGTAGTTCATTCCTTTTTAAAACTAAGTAGTATATTGCATTGTATGGATATATCACAATTTATTGATTCACTAGTTATTGGACATTTGTTATTTCTAGTTGGGGCCTATTATGAATAAAATTGCTATGAATGTTTACATATAAGTTAAATACCAGTCCATATTGACATTGGTTTTTATTTCTCTAGGGTAAATACTTAGAAGTGGGATTGCTTAGGAGTGAGTTGCATTCAGCATTGGTCCTTCCAATGAATATGCAGGACTGATTTCTTTTAGGATTGACTGGTTGGATCTCCTTGCAGTCCAAGGGACTCTCAAGCGTCTTCTCCAACACCACAATTCAAAAGCCATCAATTCTTCAGCGCTCAGCTTTCTTTATAGTCCAACTCTCACATCCATACATGACCACTGGAAAAACCATACCCTAGACTAGACGAACCTTTGTTGTCAAAGTAATATCTCTGCTTTTTAATATGCTTTCTAGGTTGGTCATAACTTTTCTTCCAAGAAGCAAGGGTCTTTAATTTCATGGCTATAGTCACCATCTGCAGTGATTTTGGATTTCCCAAGAAAATAAAGTCTCTCACTGTTTCCCCATCTATTTCCCATGAAGTGAGGGACCAGATGCCATGATCTTAGTTTTCTGAATGTTGAGCTTTAAGCCAACTTTTTCACTCCCCTCTTTCATTTTCATCAAGAGGCTCTTTAGTTCTTCGCTTTCTGCCATAAGGGTGGTGTCATCTGCATATCTGAGGTTATTGATATTTCTACTGGCAATCTTGATTCCAGCTTGTGCTTCCTCCAGCCCAGCATTTCTCATGATGTACTCTGCATAGAAGTTAAATAAGCAGGGTGACAATATACAGCCTTGACGTACTCCTTTCCCAATTTGGAACCAGTCTGTTGTTCCACGTCCAGTTCTAACTGTTGCTTCTTGACCTGCATACAGATTTCTCAGGAGGCAGGTAAGATGATCTGGTATTCCCATCTCTTTAGGAATTTCCCACAGTTTATTGTGATCCACACAGTCAAAGGCTTTGGCGTAGTCAAGAAAGCAGAAGTAGATGTTTTTCTGGAACTCTTTTGGTTTTTTGATGATCCAGTGGATGTTGGCATTTTGATCTCTGGTTCCTCTGCCTTTTCTAAATCCAACTTGAACATCTGGAAGTTCATGGTTCTTGTACTGTTGAAGCCTGGCTTGGAGAATTGTGAGCATTACTTTACCAGTGTGTGAGGTGAGTGCAATTGTGTGGTAGTTTGAGCATTCTTTGGCATTGCCTTTCTTTGGGACTGGAATGAAAACTGACCTTTTCCAGTCCTGTGGCCACTGCTGAGTTTTCCGAATTTGCTGGCATACTGAGTGCAGCACTTTCACAGCAGCATCTTTTAGGATTTGAAATAGGTGAACTGAAATTCCATCACCTCCACTAGCTTTGTTCATAGTAATGCTTCCTAAGGCCCACTTGACTTTGCATTCCAGAATATCTGGCTCTAGGTTGGTGATCACACCATCATGATTATCTGGGTCGAGAAGATCTTTTTTGTCTAGTTCTTCTCCTGTCTATCTATCCTTTCAGTGAACCAACCAAACACATACCCCCCTGTCTTTCTTTATATGTATATATATTTATATTTACTTGGCTGTGCAAGGTCTTAGCTGCAGTATGCAGGATTTTTCATCTTTGTTGCAACATACAGGATCTTTAGTTGCAACATGCAAACTCCTAGCTGGGACATGTTGGACTCAGCTCTCTAATCAGGGATTGAACTTGGGCCCCCTGCACTGAACCACCAAGGAAGTCCCCCTCCAATCAATTTTCTTTTTAATATAATGTTGATAAATAGAATACATTTAATCCAGAGTATTTTTAAATGATTGACTTATTTTATTTCAGATACTGAATTGCAAGTGATGACAGTGCCAAATAATGACTTCAGGAAAATTTTCTAACAAATCTGCGACTACTCAAGATTTCCTTCCCACTATTGTACAAGCACCATTAGAATAAAATGCAATTAAGTTTGTTTTTGAATATTATCAAAGCCACAATCATCTAAAGTTAGGACAATAATGTATTAGAAATACACTCTGTTGTGGCTGACGTAACTTCTTTTAAAGCAACACATACCATTACCAATACAGCAGTTGATTCAGCTGTGCACTGGAGATAAATCACAAGGTGTTTTCTACAAAAGTGTAGATGTCTGATCAATTATAGCACTTATTTGGCATTCCCTTCTATAATATTTTTAAATATCTTCATATAATTTCTTTTGCAATATGGAATAAAGGATGGGCACAGTGAAGGACAGAAATGGTAAAGACCTAATATAAACAGAAGAAATTAAGAAGAGGTGGCAAGAATACACAGAAGAACTATACAAAAACGGTCTTAATGATCTGGATAACCATGGTGGTTTGGTCACTCACCTAGAGCCAGACTTCCTGGAGTGTGAAGTCAAGTGGGCCTTAGGAAGCATTACTACGAACAAAGCTAATGGAAGCAAATTTGGAAAACTCAGCAGTGGCCACAGGGCTGGAAAAGGTCAGTTTTCATTCCAATCCCAAAGAAGGCAATGCCAAAAAATGTTCAAATTACCCTACGATTTTCCTCATTTCACATACTAGTAAGTATTAGTTGTTTCATTGTGTCCAGCTCTTCGCAACCCCATGGACTATATATAGCCTGCCAGGCTCCTCTGTCCATGGGATTCTCCAGGCAAGAATACTGGCATTTCTTTCTCCAGGGGGTCTTCCCAACCCAGAGATTGAACCCTGGCCTTGTGTACTGGAGGCATATTCTTTACCATCCGAGCCAAGTAAGGTTATGCTAAAAAACTTCCAGATATACAAGTTGGGTTTAGAAAAGGCAGAGGAATCAGAGATCAAATTGCCAACATTGGTTGGATTATAGAAAAAGCAAAGGAATTCCAGAAAAACATCTACTTTTGCTTCATTTATTATGTGAAAGCCTTTGACTGTGTCGACCACAACAAACTGTGAAAAATTCTTAAGGAGATGGGAATACCAGGCTACCTTATCTGTCTCCCAAGAAATCTGAACACAAGTCAAGAAGCAACAGAACCTGATATGGAATAGCCGATCAGTTCAAAATTGGGAAAGAGTACTACAACAAGGCTGTATATTGTCACCCTGCTTATTTAACTTATTTTGCATATAAGTTACATCATGGGAAATGCCGGGCTGGATGAATCACAAGCTGCAATCAAGATTGCCAGAAGAAATATCAACAACCTCCAATATGCAGATGTTATCACTCTTAACGGCAGAAATTGAAGAGGAACTAAAGAGCCTCTTGATGAAAGTGAAAGAGGAGAGTGAAAAAGCTAGTTTGAAACTCAACAGTCAAAAAACTAAGATCATGGCATCCGGTCCCATCACTTCATGGTAAATAGACGGGGAAAAAAGTGGAAGCAGTGACAGACTTTATTTTCTTGGGCTCCAAAATCACTGAAGATGGTGACAGCAGCCACAAAATTAAAAGATGCTTGCTTCTTAGAAGGAAAGGTATGACAAACCTAGACAGTATATTAAAGAGCAGAGACATCTCTTTGCTGACAAAGGTCTGTCTAGTCAAAGCTATGGTTTTTCTAGTAGTCAGGTTCAGATGTGAGAGTTGGATCATAGGAAATGCTGAGCATGGAAGAATTGATGCTTTTGAACTGTGGTGTTGGGTAAGACTCTTGAATTTTCTTTGACTGCAAGGAGATCAAACCAGTCAATCCTAAAGGAACTTAATTCCTGAATATTCATTGGAAGGACTGATGAAGCTGAAGCTTCAGTACTCTGGCCATCTGATGTGAAGAGCCAACTCATTGGAAAAGATGCTGATGCTGGGAAAGATTGAAGGCAAAAGGAGAAGAGGGTGGCAAAGGATGAGATAGTTAGATAGCATCACTGACTCAATGGACATGAATTTGAGCAAACTCCAGGAGATAGTGGAAGACAGAGGAGACTGGTGTGCTGTAGTCCAGGGGGTTGCAAAGAGTCAGATAGGACTTAGTGACTGAGCAACAACTACTACTCTTGTGTTTTCATTTTCTTTGGATAAATACCCCAAAGTGGAATTGTTGTATCATAAAGTAGGTGTATTTTTAACCTTTTGAGAAATCTCCGTACTATTTTCCACAGTGGTTGCATCAACTTCAGTTCAGTTCAGTTGCTCAGTTGTGTCCAACTCTTTGTGACCCCATGGACTGCAGCACAAGGCTTCCCCATCCATCACCAACTCCCAGAGCTTGCTCAAACTCATGTCTATTGAGTCGGTGATGCCATCCAACCATCTCATCCTCTGTCATCCCCTTCTCCTCCTGCCTTCAATCTTTCCCAGTATCAGGGTCTTTTCCAATGAGTCAGTTCTTAGCATCAGGTGGCCAAAGAACTGGACGTTCAACTTCAGCATCAGTCCTTCCAATGAATATTCAGGACTGATCTCCTTTAGGACTGACTGGTTGGATCTCCTTGTAGTCCAAGTGACTCTCAACATTTCCACTAACAGTTCACAAGTGTTCCCTTTCTCCACATCTCACCAGCACTTGTTATTTCTTGTCTTTTTGATATAGACATTCTACCACGTGTAAGGTGATATCTCATGTGGTTTCTGTTTGGACTTCTCGGAGTTCGGTCCTGGGTGTTCTTTGGAAGGAATGATGCTAAAGCTGAAACTCCAGTACTTTGGCCACCTCATGCGAAGAGTTGACTCATTGGAAAAGACTCTGATGCTGGGAGGGATTGGGGGCAGGAGGAGAAGGGGACGACAGAGGATGAGATGGCTGGATGGCATCACCGACTCGATGGACGTGAGTTTGAGTGAACTCTGGGAGTTGGTGATGGACAGGGAGTTCTGGCATGCTGCAGTTCATGGGGTTGCAAAGAGTCGGACACGACTGAGCGACTGAACTAAACTAAACTGAACTGAATGATTAATGCTGTGCATCTTTTTATGAACCTGTTTACCTTCTGTATGTCTTATATTGAAAAGTGTGTATTCAAAGCTTCAACCTATTTTTAACTGACCTTTATTTGCTATTGAGTTGTATGAGTTTTTTTTATACATTTCGGGTATTACTTCATTATTAGATATATATGATCTCCCATTCAGTAAGTTGCCTTTTCATTTTGTTGATGGTCTCCTTAGCTGTGTAGAAGCTTTTTAGTATGATGTAGTCCTATTTATTTTTGATTTTGTGGCTTTTGCTTTTGGTGTTAGATTAAAAAAATCATCAACAGACCTATGTCAAGGAGCTTACTGTCTTTGTTTTTTCTTCTGGGAGTTTTATGGCTTCAGGTTTTACATTCAAGTCTTTAATGTCTTTGAATTAATTTTTGTTTATGGTGTAAGACAGTTTCCTCAACACCATTTACTAAAGAGATAATCCTTTCCCCATTACATATTACTGGAACCTTTGTCATAAGTTGAAAGTTGAAAGTTAAGTCGCTCAGTCGTGTCCGACTCTTTGCGACCCCGTGGACTGTAGCCCACCAGGCTCCTCCGTCCATGGGATTCTCCAGGCAAGAATACTGGAGTGGGTTGCCATTTCCTTCTCCAGAGGATCTTCCTGACCCAGGGATCGAACCCAGGTCTCCCGCATTAGAGGCAGACGCTTTAACCTCTGAGCCACCAGGGAAGCCGTTGTCATAAGTTAATTGATCATATATGCATGGGTTTATTTCTGGGTTCTTTATTCTGTTCCATTGATCTACATGTCTATTTTTAGGCCAATGCCATATTGTTTTAATTATAAAAGATTTATAATATAAAGTCAGGGAGTATGATGTCTCCAGCTTTGTTCTTGTTTCTCAAGATTACTTTGGCTATTCAGTTGTGGGTTTTTCTTTGTTTGTTTGTTTGTTTTGGTTTTGGTGTGGTTCCATTCAAACTTAAGGAGTACTTCCATTCCTTTGAAAAATGCCATTGGGAATTTGACAAGGATCGCACTGAGTCTCTAGATTGCTTTGGATTGTATGGACATTTTAAGAATATTGATTTTTCCAATCCACGAGCCCAGAATATGTTTCCATTTGTCTGTGTCTTCTTCCATTTCTTTCATTAATGTTTTATAGTTTTCAATATATAGGTTTTCCACCTCCTTGATTAAATTTATTCCTAAGTATTTTATTCTTTTTGATGCAGTTGTAAATGGGATTATTTTCTTCATTTCTCTTTCTGATATTCCATTGCCAGTGTACAGAACTGCAATAGGCTTTGTGTGTTGATTTTGTAGCTTGTAACTTTACTGAACATATTTATTAGTTCTAGTACTTTTTTAATGGAGTCTTTGGCATGAATTTTAAACTAAAATACTGTGTCTATACCTGTACTTTCAGTGTGACTTGCTATTTCTTGACTATCTACTATCAGTTTTCATTCTTTTTCCAATATTATCTCACAATAATCAGACTATGAATAAATGCTTAATTACAATTCATTTCAGCAAACAAGATGCTCACGTCACTGCCAAAGAAGTGTAGTTCAGACATGGATGCTGACTGATATTTTTGGTTTCAGTTCAGTTCAGTCACTCAGTCGTGTCCGACTCTTTGCAACCCCACGGACTACAGTATGCCAGACCTCTCTATCCATCATCAACTCCCGGCGTTTACTCAAACTCACGTCCACTGAATCGTTGATGCCATCCAACCACCTCATTCTCTGTCATCCCCTTCTCCTCCTGCCTTCAATCTTTCCCAGCATCAGGCTCTTTTCAAATGAGTCAGTTTTTCACATCAGGTGGCCAAAGTATTGGAGTTTCAGCTTCAACATCAGTCTTTCCAATGAATATTCAGGACTGATTTCCTTTAGGATTAACTAGTTGGATCTCCTTGCTGTCCAAGGGACTCTCAAGAGTATTCTCCAACACCACAGCTCAAAAGCATCAATTCTTCAGTGCTCAGCTTTCTTTATAGTCCAACTCTCACATCCATACATGACTACTGGAAAAACCATAGCTTTGACTAGACGGACCTTTGTTGGCAATGTCTCTGCTTTTTAATATGCTGTCTAGGCATGCTGCGATTCATGGGGTCACAAAGAATTGGACACGACTGAGCAACTGAGCTGAACTGAACTAGGTTGGTCCTAACTTTTCTTCCAAGGAGCAAGCATCTTTTAATTTCATGGCTGCAGTCATCATCTGCAGTGATTTTGGAACCCAAGAAAATAAAGTCTCTCACTGCTTCCCCATCTATTTCCCATGAAGTGATGGGACCAGATGCCACGATCTCAGTTTTCTGAATGTTGAGTTTTAAGCCAATTTTTTCACTCTTCTCTTTCATTTTCATCAAGAGGCTCTTTAGTACTTCTTCGCTTTCTGTCATAAGGGTGGTGTCTTCTGCATGTCTGAGGTTATTGATATTTCTCCCGGCAATCCTGATTTCAGCTTGTGCTTCCTCCAGCCCAGCGTTTCTCATGACGTACTCTGCATAGAAGTTAAATAAGCAGGGTAACAATATACAGCCTTGACGTACTCCTTTCCCAATTTGGAACCAGTCTGCTGTTCCATGTCCAGTTCTAATTGTTGCTTCTTGACCTGCATACAGATTTCTCAGGAGGCAGGTCAGGTGGTCTGGTATTCCCATCTTTTTAGGAATTTCCCACAGTTTATTGTGATCCACACAGTCAAAGGCTTTGGCGTAGTCAAGAAAGCAGAAGTAGATGTTTTTCTGGAACTCTCTTGCTTTTTTGATGATCCAGCAGATGTTGGCAATTTGATCTCTGGTTCCTCTGCCTTTTCTAAATCCAGCTTGAACATCTGGAAGTTCACAGTTCTTGTATTGTTGAAGCCTGGCTTGGAGAATTTTGAGCATCACTTTGCCAGGGTGTGAGATGAGTGCAATTGTGCGGTAGTTTGAGCATTCTTTGGCATTGCCTTTCTTTGGGATTGGAATGAAAACCGACCTTTTTTGTTTTACTCAGTAGTAAGACAAAAGAAAAACAGTGAACTTCACTGTTGGGAGCTTCATTCATATATCAATGACATGAGCAAGTTCTTTATGGAACTGGATAATAACTTATGAATACTGGAAAAATACTTAAAACTTTTTGTGCTACTCAAAATGTCAAGGCCACAGTTTGATACACTGTTAAGTATTAATATTTTCTCCATTAGCCTACTGCTTGTTTTGTAAATAAAGCACTATCAGAACATAATTATGCCCACTTTCAGTGTAAAAGTTGAGTAGTTGTGACAAAGTTGTGTACTGGAAGGCCTTAATATTTACTAATAAGCTGTTTACAGAAAAAATTGCCTACAGTTGGGCTAGAAAATGAATACAAGAAGAAACCAAGTCCTTGTTTGTAGTATTTGCCAATTTCCATGTGTAAATACTCCTATTGCAGCCAATTTCATGCTACAAATGTGACAAACACACAAGCTTGAATAGTTGGGAAGAAACACATACAATGTTATATATTTCCATCCTACAGATACAGTAGACAATGTTTAGAGTTATTAGTAAAGTGAAGTAAAGAAAAGTGACATTTTCGGCATTTATTACCTCTTAACATACTTGTTAGTTTATATAATTTGACTTTTAATAGTGGTTATGCTTAACAACTAACTCATAAAAATCCCTCCAAATACAGAGATCAGGCTTAGGTGCTTGTCCATGGGATTATCCCAGAAAGAATACTGGAGTGGGTTGCCATTTCCTCCTCCAAGGGATATACCCTATCCAGGGATCAAATCCACATCTCTTGCAGCTCTTGCATTGGTGGATTCTTTTAACCACTGAGCCACGTGGAATCCCCAGTAATCAGTCCTGCAAACTGGTAAAAGCCAACTGTGGCATACAACTAGCTCTATTACCAAGAGGGTACTAAAAGAGGTGCAGGAGAACAAGTAGTTATTTGCTTAATTGGTAAGTGGCTGAGTCAAGACTGAAATCTAGGTCCAAAATTCTGACCTAAATTAGTCTTCCTAATTTCTTTAGCAGAGAATAAGGGCCTTTATTAGCTTGTTAAAAAAAAAAAAATGGAGACAGGGAATTTATTAAAGGAACGCCACACCTAATGGGATGCATTTTCTGAAGTACCATCCTATATATTTGCTAGGACTCTTAACAAAACTGGCAGGTAGCATGGGAATATGAGTCTTGATGCTTGATATCTATCCACAGTTAGTCTAGGCTGGGTATTTGAAAGAACAAAAGAAGTGACTGGTCTATAGAAATCGTCCTTAACTAGCTGCTTTGCATGCATGGGTGCTAAGTCGATTCAGTCAGGTTGGACTCTTTACTACCTATGGACAGTAGCCCGCCAGGCTCCTCGCCATGGGATTCTCCAGGCAAGTACACTGGAGTGGGTTGCCATTTCCTCCTCCAGGGGACCTTCCCAACTCAGGGATCGAACCGCTGTCTCTTAAATCCCCTGCATTGGCAGGCAGGTTCTTTACCACTAGTGCCATTTGGGAAGCCCCTTAACTGCTTTGCTGCTGCTGCTGCTAAGTCACTTCAGTCATGTCCGACTCTGTGCAACCCCATAGACGGCAGCCCACCAGGCTCCCCCGTTCCTGGGATTCTCCAGGCAAGAACACTGGAGTGGGTTGCCATTTCCTTCTCCAATGCATGAAAGTGAAAAGTGAAAGTGAAGTCTCTCATTCATGTCTGACTCTTCACGACTCCATGGACTGCAGCCTACCAGGCTCCTCCGTCCGTGGGATTTCAGTTCAGTTCAGTTCAGTCACTCAGTCGTGTCCGACTCTTTGCAACCCCATGAATCGCAGCATGCCAGGCCTCCCTGTCCATCACCAACTCCCGGAGTTCACTCAAACTCACGTCCATGAGTCAGTGATGCCATCCAGCCATCTCATCCTCTGTCGTCCCCTTCTCCTCCTGCCCCCAATCCCTCCCAGCATCAGAGTCTTTTCCAATGAGTCAACTCTTTGCATGAGGTGGCCAAAGTACTGGAGTTTCAGCTTTAGCATCATTCCTTCCAAAGAACACCCAGGGCTGATCTCCTTTAGAATGGACTGGTTGGATCTCCTTGCAGTCCAAGGGACTCTCAAGAGTCTTCTCCAACACCACAGTTCAAAAGCATCAATTCTTTGGCACTCAGCTTTCTTCACAGTCCAACTCTCACATCCATACATGACTACTGGAAAAACCATAGCCTTGACTAGACGGACCTTTGTTGGCAAAGCAATGTCTCTGCTTTCCAATATGCTATCTAGGTTGGTCATAACTTTCCTTCCAAGGAGTAAGCGTCTTTTAATTTCATGGCTGCAATCACCATCTGTAGTGATTTTGGAGCCCAAAAAACTAAACTCTGACACTGTTTCCCCATCTATTTGCCATTAGGAAGTATAAATACAGGTGTTTACGACCACGAGCCACTTCTAGTACTTATCAAGCTACTTGAATTCGAAAACTGCAGAAAACTTGTAGTTTGAACTTGACTACACCTGGGGTGCAAGAAAAGGAAAAGATACTCTGGAAGGGCACTCATGCAGCCCACATGTACCTGGGGCAAAATCTGGGGCCAGGAAGGCTAAGCACTAGGCCTCCTAACGAACTCTTAACGTTTAGAGCAGAGCTGTAAATGAAGGAATAATAATGGCTAGAGCTGCAGGAGAACTTGGGAGGCCTGCCTTTGTCCAACCCCTTCATTTACATGAAGAAACTGTGCTCTAGTCAGGTGAAACGATTTGGCGTTATGCGGTTGAGCCAGGATTAATTTATAGCTCTTTCCACTACACCCTAAGGCCTCCTTTAAAACACCCTCCCTGCACAGAACTTACCCCAAAAGCACCAAGAACCTGGTTGGTGACTGGCCTACACTTGAACCAGGACAAAACTTCTAGTCGCTATTGAGTCAATGTGGTAGCTGGGAGTCAAAGGGTTAAAGCCAAAGTACAGAAGCACTGAGCCCTAAGCCGTGCAGGTGCGTGCTCTCCTCAGAAAGGAGAGTTTAGAAACAGTCCCACGAAAATGCAGCCACGCCCCTCACGCCTCCTACGCCGCAAAACGGAGCACGGCGAACAGTCTCAAGGAAAGAACACGCAACCAGCGGCGCGCACGCCCACCCCGAGGCCGCGCAGGAGGCGGGCCGACGTGCGCGCCTCCGCGGCTGTGGGCGGGGTCCGGGGCGGGGCTCTGAGCCGGACCGGGGCGGGGCCGCAGAGAGCTGTAGGTGTTGGAGCTAGGTCGCGACAGGTGCGCGAGGCAGAACGCCAGGGACCCGTGGCGGGGCTGATAGCAGCGCAGAAGAAAGACCGCTTTTAGCCAGGTAAGGGTCTTCTCTCTCCACATCCTCCGCAGCCGGAGAGTCCACGGAGACCCCGGATTCCCTCCACACCCTTTTTCTCCCGCGACTGCTTCGGGTGAGGGGAATACAAGGAGCGTGAACCCCTCCCCCTCGAGAAAGGGAGTGGAGGAACTGCTGATCCTTTGCTCCTTCTTCACTTCTGGGTACTGTGCTGGCTGCTGCTGCTGCTAAGTCGCTTCAGTCGTGTCCGACTCTGTGTGACCCCATAGACTGCTGCCCACCAGGCTCCCCCGTTCCTGGAATTCTCCAGGCAAGAATGGGGTTGGGAGTAATTATGTAGAGCGGAGCCTTTGCTGACTGAGGGCGGGAACTGATCGGACCCCCTCCTCTTCCCTCTGGAACACTCCTTTCTCACTATATAAGTGTGGTGGAGGAAAGCGGCAGTTCAAAATTCAAAATAGTCTCCCAGAGAAATATTCTGATAATCTAACTGTTGTTTTTCATTCTTCATTTTCAGCCATTCTCTTCCTCTTCGATATTTCTCCCCTTCCATTCTGCCAGCTGAACCCTTTAAGATTCTTACACCCTTTTGAGATACGTTGATACTATAGCAGGCCTTACAGCTGGATGTGTCACCCCAGAATCGCTATCGTGTACAAGTCGCTGGCACCTGTCAATACGTGGGTGTTAATATAAGGTAATTGTACACCCCGGGCTACACCTACTAAGCCTGAAGCTGTAGGAGCTAGGAGCTAACCATCTGGCACCCTTCCTTACTGGTGCTTACGATCCTGGTGAGAGATATTTGAGCTAATATTATCTTTCACTTAATTCCAGCTTTCAAAACTCTGCCTAATCCAGGTGGTTCTATTAGCTTGACTTTTCAAGTTAGTCAAAGATACTTAGGGAGTTATTAGCCATTAAGACAGTGACCCTTTAAAGGAGAGAGGTCTTCTTTTGCATTGGATATTCTTTCGTTTGCTCTTGCTTTAGATGATTAAATGGAATACATTTCATCTGCATAATTACTATTAACAAATGATAAGTATTTTAGAAGCCATGAAATAATGCTTTGTTCTGAGGTCTGATGTAGACACAAAAGAAGATGAGCCTCAACGAGCACTTAAGTTCCTGCGGAGTTACAACCTGGATGAAGGATGATCATGTTCTAGGTTGACCTTCAAAAAAGGGAGTGTGTGTGTGTATTTGTTTTGCATTGATAGAACAACATGTAGTATGGTACTCAGTAATCACTTTAAGAACTTATTTTTTGGACAGAACATTTATTTATTTATTTTTTTTTTTTAGTTTAAATAATGTTTATTAAAATGCTATTGTTAAACAAAATTATACTTTAAATACCTTATATATATTTATTATAAAACTGGAAACTTGAAATATTTCATTTAAAATAAGTATATTAATTAAATAGAAAATTAATTTAAAAATAAACTGCTGTGTTTTTAAAATATTCCTACTTTTTAGCTACTGAATACTTAACACCCCCAGTTCACGGCTGAATCCTTGAAAGACACTCTGAAAGTTCCAGAGCATTCCAGGAGCTCACTGTTTCCTGGTCACTTGCCCAGGTGGTGGCCGCAGTCTGTCTCAGCCCTAGGAAGTCCCCCCAAACCATCCCATGGTTATTTGTCCCCTGGCCATTGCTGAGTTCTCCTCTGTCTGCAACACACTGCCAGGGTCCCATAGCCGGTCTCATCGCCTTGGCTGTTTCTCACGTTGTCCAAAATAGCTCTAAGCCTATAGTCTCACAGACTCCACCTGGCTCCTCTTTGTGCTCAAGGCCCTCCCATCGTCTCATCGCCCATAGTCTCACCCCCACCGCCGGGTTTAACTTTGTGGACAGAACACTTATTGAGTGCCGTTTGTATCGTCGATTCTGTGAATTCAAAGTTCTAAATGTTCCTATTCTAAAAGAATAAAATCAAATGGGTTAGACAGGTCAGTAGATACAACTTAGAGTATTAGTGAGGTCAGTGCTATACTAGAGATCAACCCAGAGTGCTGTAGGAGCACAGAACATACAGTGTTTTAAAAATCCCTCCTCTACTTTTCCTTGAACACAAAACAGAATAAACAACAAGAACCTCTGAGCAATACTGAGTGATTCTCTTCAGTCCATGTATTTGTGTCACTCATATTGTGTCCTGTCAACATTATAGCATTTTGATAATGGAATTATGACTTGTCATTAATTCTGTGCAGTTTGGTGAATAGCTGATGGGGCTATTTTCACCGTTCAGTATTGGGCCCGGAAGTGTTGTTATCTTGTAGTCCCTGAACTCTAGAGCAGCCTCTGGGAAGAGAACAGTGTATTGGCAACATTAGCAAAACAGTGTATTTGTAAAAATTGGCCCATTGTGTAACTTTGTTTAACTTGGTACATTCAAATTTGTTCCAGATTCTGGTTAAAGGTGGGCCAAATTTTAATCTCATAATTCTAAGGAAAGAAAGCTTCAGAAGTGAAAATAGTTCTGTTAACAGCACACCTTAAAGACAGAGGATACTTTTTCTTGCTAAGGTACCCTCAAAATGTCTTTTTCTTTCTTTTCTTTTTTTTTTTTTTTGGAGCAGGGGATGGGGTGGGGGAGGAAGAGGTCAGAAATGTTTGAAGATTCTTTGCAGAGTGTTAATGATCTGAAGTTTATGGTATTCTTGAGTATTCTTCATTTAGAGTAACTATATGAAGCATTTACTAACTGCCTGCTGTGTGCCAGTGTTCTAATATTTACAAGATGAACATGCCACAGCCTCTTCTATATGATTATGTTTTTCGTTTTTAAAATAGAGATTGTGAGTTAATAATACAGGTGATGGTTGTTTCCTCTGGCAATGTGAGCCATGGTACTTGATGAACTGGCTTTCCAGGTGGTGCAGTGATAAAGAATGCATCCGCCTGCCAATTCAGGAGACACAAGAGATGCAGGTTCGACCTCCAGGTCAGGAAGATCCCCTGAAGTAGGAAATGGCAACCCAGTCCAGTATTCTTACCTGGGAACCCCATGGACAGAGGAGACTGGTGGGCTACAGTCCATGGGGTTGCAAAAAGACTCCAATATGGCTGAGCACACATGCATGGTCTATTCACTGCATGTTTTTTGATAGGAAGTTTAGGTACTTTATTTTGGATTGTGTACAGTAATCTCCAGGCGATGTTAAGTTACTTAACACAGACTCTCAAGGTTCTTTAGTAACAAAATGAGTGGTTGTAAATTGAGTAGTTTCTGCTTGAGGGTTGAGGGATTGAGATTCTATGGTAAATGGTACTCCTGGCAGGCCCATTCTGGTGTGTTTATTCTGTGGCTGGATAGAGAGTCCTTGAGACTCAGTCAAGTTATTCTGCTAATGCAGACATCTTTTCATAAAAAAGACGAGATTTTTTTTTTTGTTTTTGTAGTTTCTTAAGCCAACATTTATTTATTATCTCTCAGTTCTGTAGATTGGAAGTCCATATCCATGGCCACCCCCATTATCAACATCCCCTCTCCAGACTAGGACATTTGTTTATCATTGACAAATTGTATATTTAATTAATGGCCTATGAGAAGGTTAATTTCATCTGATTATTACAAAAAGACAAGGTTTGACTCAACAAACAATCCATTATTTAGCATGTCAAATGATTTGTTTATATTTGAAAATGTTTCTAGAAACTTCACATGTCCAGTTTCAAGAAGTTAACATGATACTGTGATATTTTACATTATTTTTACTTTTAAATAATATTTTAATACTGCTCTGAAACTGAGAACCTGCATCTTTAGGGAAAAAAGGTAACAGTTTTTTTGTCCTTCTGATAACAAGTGTGGAGCTGTTTTTTCCCTTAATTATTCTATAACAGAGCTTACTATATGGAAACTTTACAATCCCTCAAACATGTTTTTTCTTGTACACCAAAGTATTGCCAATTTTTGTTTCATTACCAATAGATTAGTCATCCTAATATGCTTTTACTTGGTTTTAGATTTCCACAATCTTTTCCCCCCCATAAACTGAAGTTTAAACAGATAATTTAGGCACAGGACTTCTTTTCTTCACAGTCAGTTTTATTGAATAGGTACCATTTGCTCAGATTGGGCTTCCACCACCAGAATTAGAAGTTTCCCTGGTGGCTCAGATGGTAAGAATCTGCCTATAATGCTGGAGACCCAGGTTCGATCCCTGGGTCAGGAGGATCCCCTGGAGAAGGGAATGGCAACCCACTCCAATATTCTTGCCTGGAGCATTCCATGGACAGAGGAGCCTGGTGGACGACAGTCTATGGGGTCATAAAGAGTTGGACACGACTGAGTGACTAACACTTTCACTTTCTTTCACCAGAACTAGAGGAAACCAGTCTGTTCATGTGTAGTACCCAGTGATTTCCCTCTAATGGCCTTGTCACTATCCTCCTCCTTACTGCTGGCAACATTTGACCATATGGACAACTTTTCTGGTTCTTCGTATTATGTGGCTTTCTTTTTTGTGGCCACACCATGTGGCATGCAGAATATTAGTTTCCCAACCAGGGATCAAACCTGCACCCCCTGCAGTGGAAGTACAGATTTCTTAACCACTGGACCACCAGAAAAGTCCCTCATGTGGCTTTCTTGATGTGACAATGCCTGGTTCTCCATCTAGCTACTTCCTTCTATGCTCGTTCACTAATTCAGTCTTTTTGCCCCTTAAATGTGTGTGTTTGCTGTGACCCTCTCCAGCATCCTGTTCTCCTTATACTCTCCCCCTGAACAATCTGATCTATTTCCGTGACTTCAACCGACACCTCTATGTGAGTGATTTACAAATTAATCATTTTTAAAATCTTTTTTCATGTTATATACAATTCTTGTTCTATATTCATATATACAAACATACATATTTTGAAAATAAGAATTATATTGCTAATTATAGAAAATGAGGGAAAAAAATAAATTATGAAGAAGATAGACTAGCCCATAATTTGTTCTGGTGAGAAGTCCTATTTGCTTCCCTGATAGCTCAGTTGGTAAAGAATCTGCCCACAATGTGGGAGACCTGAGTTCGATCCCTGGATTGGGAAGATCCCCTGAAGAAGGGAAAGGCTACCCACTCCAGTATTCTGGCCTGGAGAATTCCATGGACTGTATAGTCCAGGTATTGCAGAGAGTCAGACATGCCTGAGCATCTTTCACTTCACTTCCTTTAAGTCTTTTTTTTTGTCTTTGATACCCACAGACACACTGACATAAACATACAGGTAGTTGGGTTCATTTTACTACAGTAGAATTTTGTATCTGCTTTTCCATCTACATCATATCATGGTTTTCCTCAACATCAAAATTATTTGAAAACAATTTAAATAGATGTTTAATACCCTATTCTATCAATGGTGCAAAATTTAACTGTGTGTTTGAATGTTTTGATTTTTTACACCATTATTAACAAGTGAAAAAAATTGAGAACAAATTTATGCATAAATTTTTGTACAAATCACTCATTATTTTCTTAGGTTAGATTCTCAGAAGTTTAATTAGTGGGTCAAAGAGCATGAAAATTTAAAAAATACTGCTGTCAAATTGCGTTTTCATAAAGACTAGATTAATATTCTCACTTGCAGTGATTGTGAGGGCCTATCTTTGTGTATCTTTGTAACTTTGAATCTTATTTTTTAATCTTTACTAATTTGATAAGTAAAAGAGATTAAATATATATTTATCTAATTACTAGTAAGAGTGAATATTTTTCATACCTTCATTTTCATTTCTGTGAATTGTCTTTTGGTTAATCTGTTCCCATTTTTAAATGAATGCCTGAACATTTTAATTTTGTTTTTTGTTTGTTTTTTGGAGTTCTCTCATTTATTTGGGGCTTTGGGGGAGGGAGTACAGGTTTTTATTAGACCAAACTGAATGAGTAGAGTGATAAAGTAGAAAGCATATAGAAGTTGCAATTGTGATGTTTTAAATATCAATTGTTTTGAGAATCCACAGCTCGTGATGGATGGAGCAGCACTACAAAATGGAAGGGATGCCATTTGAGAGTCAGGATTCCTGACTCCGGGTTGGGAATCAGCCACTTAGGTGATCTTGGCAAGTCTTTCATCCTCTCTGAGCCTCATCTGTAAGATGAGAGGGTTGAGCTATTGATTCTATGTGCTAAAAGGATGATTTATGAGCCCCTGCTCACTCGACATTGTGAAATGATTTCCTGTCCTTCCTAACCCTGCACACAATTTAAATATATGGAGCCTCAGGAAAGACTGGATGTAGTAAAGGTAGTTTCATTAGAGGTAGCAAGGTTTAGTGGAGCTTGGGGGCAATTTAGTGTATTTGTGCCCTCAAGACAAGGTAAGTTACAACAATTAGTATATTTAGGCACTCTCCTAGATTGACACTTGACAGTCTTGTAAAGTACATCAAAAGAGCCCTGCCAGTCTATGCCACAAAGCCCAATCATCTTTACTGCGTATAAAGCAAGTCTCTTTATGACAAGATGTTTAAGCTGCCAAGTTATCTAATAACTTCCACTATTCCACACAGAAACTATTCTTAGTGGGGTTTTTTAGGAGGGGATAACTTTGCTGCTTCGGAGAAGGCGATGGCACCCCACTCCAATACTCTTGCCTGGAAAATCCCATGGACAGAGGAGCCTGGTAGGCTGCAGTCCATGCGGGTCTCGAAGAGTCGGACACGACTGAGTGACTTCACTTTCACTTTTCACTTTCATGCATTGGAGAAGGAAATGGCAGCCCACTCCAGTGTTCTTGCCTGGAGAATCCCAGGGACGGGGGAGCCTGGTGGGCTGCCGTCTATGGGGTCACACAGAGTCAGACACGACTGAAGTGACTTAGCAGCAGCAGCAGCAACTTTGCTGCTTGCAGGATCTTCTTAGTTCTCGCACCAAGGATCGAACCTGGACCCTAGCAGTGAAAGCTCCAAGTCCTAACCACTGGACTTTCAGGGATTCCAGTAAGCTCTTTAGAATATCAATGGCTTGTTTGATGGTCAAATGTTAGTTATTTTACTTTTGTATGTGGTATATTATTACTTATCTACAGATCTTTTTCTTTGGGATTTCTTTTATTACTTTTATGTTTAAAAGTCTTTTTGCCACCCAGAGATGGGTTTAAGTACTCACTTCAATTCCCTTCTGAATTTTATGGTTTTACTTTTTATATTGTTTAATTTGTGTTGAATTTACTTTGGAGTACCTAAGCAGCATGTTTAGTGCCTCTGCATATCTCCTGAGCCCCCAGATCCACATTTCCAACACCTCATAGACCTTGCAGATGGTCTGTCTCCACCAGGCACCTGTGCCCACCTAATTTCCCTAAGGACAAGGTTTGAAGTTGTCTTGAACACTTCTGTTCTTCTCTCCTCCCACATCTAATCACCAACTTTGGTTGATTCTATCCCAACAGTGATAATGGCCCTTTTTTTAAAAAAAGAGTTTTTTAAAATTTTATTTTATTAACTGTACCTCACCATGTGGGATCTTAGTTCCCAGACTAGGGATTGAACTCACACCCTCTGTGGAGTCTTAACCACTGGACATCCAGGCAAGTCCCAATAAAGGCTCTGTTATCAGTCTTCTATGTCAGGTTCCCCCTTTTTGTTAGAGACCTTGAGCAATCCTTAGAGTTGGCTTCAGTTTTTCCCTTTCAGCCCAGACTTGTCATAAAAATAAATAAATAAAAATATTACACCGATTTTCAAAGTATGGTTTCCTGATTACCTCTTTTAGAATCACCTGGAGTGTTTGTTTAAAAAGGAGATTCTTAGGTCCCACTTAGACTTATAAATCAATGTATCTGGAGGGATGGGGCATGGAAATTAGCAGTTTTAACAAGTACCTGAAGAGATTCTTTTACATACTTAAAGCCAAAGCCCAAGTAAATTAAGTCTCAATTTCTCAACATGCCGTTCAGGACCCCAACTCCCACACCCTGACAGCCCATTTCTCCAGACTTATCTCTCACATCACTACCCACCCACCTGGCACTGTAGCCATGCAATTGTAGCCAGGCAATGATTCATGGTTTCCTGGACCCACCCTGTCTTTTCCTGCCTCTGTGCCTTTGCTTATGCAGTTCCCACAGCCTCAGACTCCCCTCCTTCCCCCACTCCTGCTTAAATCCTTTTTTCTTTAAGAGCTCAAAAAAATTTTTTTTACTTTAAAAATATGAGGCCTTTTCTTAAGTCTTCTATTTGAATCAGTGACTCCCTCCCCAGTCTTCAGTTAGCACTTTATTTTTACTTCATTTGTCACCCTAGTGCTGTCACTATTTATGAATTATTGCTTCCTTAAAACACTGAAAATCTTCTAAGTGTGAGAACCTTGCCTTTCCTTTTCATTTTGTATGTAGCCATTATGCATGTAATAAGCACTTTTATACTCATAGAATGTATTACACATATCTTCATCTTACAAACATGATTATCTAACAGCATTTGACTTCACATCACACTTAGAATGACATTAAAATCTTCTACCATCCCCGGTAAATCCTTATTTAAACTGGCTGCCACTCATCTCTGTCATCATTTCATACTTCTGACTCATTCCCTTGCCATCATTCCTGCCTCAGGGACTTTGCATTTGCTATTTTCTATCTTTTCTCTTCACCTGGCTGGCTGGCTGTCTCCTCCTCCTCATTCAGGTTTCAGCTCAAATGTCATTCACTCAAAGAGGGCTTCCCTGACCACTATCTGAAGTATCTGCCCCCTTTCCTACCACCACTCCAATTACTCTCTTTGTATTTCCTTCACAGCACTGATCACAGTGTTTAATTGTCACAGTGTTTCATTTAATCACAGTGTTGAATTGTCCAGCTTCCCCAGTGGAATGGAAGCTGCATGAGAGCAGAGAGCTTGTCTGTCACTTTTTATCTTATATACTTAGCAAATAGAACTCTGCTTGACACAGGGTAAGTGCTCAAATATTTGTTGAATGAATGAATGAGCCTTGAAGATAGACTTCTTGATTTTAAAAGTTTTGGTTTGGTTTGCAATCCAAGAGTTTTGTTGTGTGTGTTACACAATTAACTGTGTGTATTTTTTTAATGGACAACAGCTGAAGTAGTTCCATCAGGGTTCAAATCAAGTAGCAGTCTCTGAGGATTTCTGAAGGTAGCTGGACAAAGGTTTGGGTACTGTGATAGGCAGGATTCATTTCCATCTGAGTGCAGGTTTTCCAAGGTGTTCCCAGGATCTAGGCCACTATTTTACTACCACTGTCAGCATGTACTTTCAGGGTGATTACTGCTGGCCAATACTAATCTGTTAGCTCTCGTGACATTTTTAAAAGCTAGTATAGCAAAACTAGAACTAACACACTAGAATCTTCAAGCACCCAGAAACTTTTTCTGCTTTCTTCTCCGGGAGGAAAAGAAGAAAGCTACCTAGAGTTCTCAAGGAAAGATGAAAGTACTTTCCTTTTACTTACTACATGTCCTGAAATAGGACAGTGTTTTGATTAGAAAGGTTTTTAGCAACAGTGTTAAACAAGGGGTTTCTTGTTAACATCTAGTGAAACCAGACAATGGAACTAATCAGTTCTACTTTTTTTTTTCCAATTTCTCTTCATTGGGTAGAATAATTTTTAATTCCAGTATATTTTTCCTTGAAACTGACTTGAAATTTTATTAAGAATTATAATAGTTTTTATAGCAATTTATACTTTTATTTTCTCATTTCATCCTCAAAAACCATCCCTTGTGAATTATTAGCTGTTTTTGAGATGAAGAAACTGAGACCTTCCTAAAGAGTTGATTGACTTTCCCCTGGTAACTAAAAGACCTCTCATTACTCAAAAAATGCCTCTCAATGACTTTTTAAAAACAGTGGTAAGAATCTGCCTGCCAGTGCAGAAGACAGTCCTTAAGAAATAAGATGCACAGGACTGGTTCACACAAGTAACAAAATTTTATCACTTCTGTGCCTGTGTGATTTGGTAATTTTTTATGTGACCAGCTTCAGCTATGTTTGTGCTTGATTAAAGCATTGTTCTGGGTTAGCTTCTAAGATTTTTACAGAAAGGAAGGATTATAGAACTTGCCTAGGGAAGAATCACTTTTCAGTAAAACTGTTTTAATTCTCTTGCTTGAAGGGATTGGTTAAATTGATCTGCGCTGGCTTTTCAGATTGAACAAGTCCTGAAAAAAATACATCATCTAAAATTTCAGATAAGAATGAAAGCCAGGCCCTTCCTGGAAATGGCCAGGAGTGAAACTTAGAAGCCCTGTATTTGGAGAAAACTTGATTAATTATTAAGGACAAAGAACTGGTATAAGGAAGTTATATCTTTAACAGAAGCAGCCTTCTTAAATAAGTGTATGTATTTCTTTTGCTTTGACATTGCAAAGAAAACTAATTAGCCACTTTGTTTTAATTAGCATGTAACTGGCAAGACCTGGGAGTATGTAGTTTATGGATAGATACTCAGTTATGTAGGTGGGCATTCCTTTGTCAAGATACCTGGTGACTGAGAGCTAGCATGATTTGTTTTTCATTTGTGTAACAGATATTTAGTGAGCCCCTACCCTGTACCAGGTACTGATATTTGATGCAGCTGATGTTAAAGTATGAAATGATATAAAGGTTAAAGGAAAAACAAGTATTCAGAGTTAAATCTATGTTTTGTATAATGGCCTCAGTCAACTCTATATTTCTACATTGTTTTTACAATTAACTGTACTTTTCTCTACTTTTCACTTTAAATGTGAAATTATTGCCAACATTATCTGTAGAGTTTTTGGTTTGGTTTTTTCACGTATTGAAAGAGATTTTCATTGCTATGTGTGAAAAAATACTGGAAGAAAAACCTCACTGCCTTGGTCTATGATTGTCCTAACAATGAGTTAATTATCAACTTGGGTGGAAGAACTTAGTGAATAAATAACAAATTAGATCTGGGGGAAGAGGGAGAATTAAACTTGGATTAGATCTGTTAAGTCCTTAATTTAAAGAAAAAAAAAGATTAGAAAGTTTCCTGGTTCACTTTTCACGACCTAAAAACTTTAAACTCACGTTAGTTTGTAAAGGCTATGATTAGAGGTTACTCTTTTATCTGTCTAAATAAGCTTTGTGAGATTACCACAATTATGTAAAAAGCAAATGTGGGTTTCAAAAGTACAAGAAAATATTTAAATGGATGAATAAAGTAATAGAAGCATGTAGGAAAATGATAATTTTATTATCTTCAACTTAGAGTTTTTACGGAGGTGTTGAGAACACCTAAAATTTGGCCCTTTTGACAGAGATTTAGAGTTTCTGGTGCAGAGAAATAGTGTCAGTGTTTTGAGCAGCCATAGTTTTTCTGGAAGTCCCCTTGTGGCTCAGTGATTAAGAATGTGCCTGCCAATGCAGAAGACACAAGTTCGATCCCTCGGTCGGGAAGATACCCCGGAGAAGGAAATGGCAGCTCACTCCGGTATTCTTGCCTGGAGAATCCCATGGACAGAGGAGCCTGACAGGCTACAGTTCATGGGGTTGCAAGAGAGTCGGACATGACTTACCAACTAACTAAACAGCAAGTTTTCCTGGTCATCACTATTAGTTTCAAAGAGACAACATCAAAGATGCGCCTTTTTAAAAATTGCTGATTTAGCAAAAATAAGTTACAGTGAAGAACAGTGTGGGTTGGAACTGCATGACTGATTTATCTTTTGTGCTTGAGATTATGATTTTGTTTCCATCCCAGCTTCCTAAAAAATATGAGCTAAGACTTATTTAACCCCTCTGGGCCTCAATTTCTTCATCTGTAAAGTGGGACAATACTATTCTGAGTTTGTTATTATGAGGATTAATAAGTTTATATTTGCAAAAGAATTAAAACAGCATTTAGCACGTGGCAAATGTTTGACGAATTTTAGCTATTTTTATTACCACCACCACTGTCCTTATTTATTAAGCACTTATTTTATCACTAGGCTAAAAGAACATCTTTGAGATGATAAGACTAAGGCTTAGAGTGATTTTCCTAATGTTACTTAATAGATACTGCTGCTGCTACTGCTAAGTTGCTTCAGTCGTGTCCGACTCTGTGCGACCCCATAGACGGCAGCCCATCAGGCTCTCCCGTCCCCGGGATTCTCCAGGCAAGAACACTGGAGTGGGTTGCCATTTCCTTCTCCAATGCATGAAAGTGAAGAGTGAAAGTGAAGTCTCTCAGTTGTGCCCGACTCCTAGCGACCCCATGGACTGCAGCCTACCAGGCTCCTCCGTCCATGGGATTTTCCAGGCAAGAGTACTGGAGTGGGGTGTCAACTCTTCGCATGAGGTGGCCAAAGTACTGGAGTTTCAGCTTTAGCATCATTTCTTCCAAAGATATGAACATTTAATTATAAAAGCTATATATATACGTATAGCTATACATATCTATATATATGCTGTGCTATGCTTAGTTGCTCAGTCGTGTCCAACTCTTTGTCATGCTATGGACTGTAGCCCATGAGGATTCTCCAGGCAAGAATACTGGAATGGGTTGCTATGCCTTCCTCAACCTGTACAAAGATAATTGTGGTTTCAGACTGTTAATTTTGAATCATTATAACTAGGCTCAAACACATCTTCATTAATCAAACTAGGAACCATTACAATCAACACATTTTTACTAACAAAAAATAAGTTTGTTTATTCCTGTAACATAAAAACCCATGCTTCACGATTTGACGAACTCTTGGAAAGCATTTTCTGCTTCCTTCTGGTTGTAGAAGCATTTTCCATGCAAAAAGTTGTTGAGATGCTTGAAGAAGTGGTAGTTGGTTTGGTGAGAGGTCCGGTGAATATGGCTGATGAGGCAAAACTTTGTAGCATGATTTGTTCAACTTCTGAAGGGTTGGTTGTGTGATGTGCGGTTGGGCGTTGTCATGGAGAATTGGGCCCTTCCTGTTGACTGGTGCTGCCTGCAGGCATTGCAGTTTTCAGTGCATCTCATCAATTTGCTGAGCATACTCTCAGATGTAATGGTTTCTCTGGAATTCAGGAAGCTGTCAAGGATCAGACGGGCAGCAGACCACCAAACAGTGACCATAACCTTTTTTGATGTAAGTTTAGCTTTAGGAATGGCTTTGGAACTTTTTATTGTCCCAGTCACTGAGCTGGTTTTCACCAGTTGTCATATAAAAGCCACTTTTTGTTATACATTACAATCTTGATCGAGAAATGGTTCATTGTTGCATACAGTAAGAGAAGATGACACTTCAGAACAATGATTATTTTGATTTTTGGTCAGTTCTTGAGGCACTCACTTATCGAGCTTTTTCATCTTTCTAATTTACTTCAAATGCTGAATGACCATAGAATGGTTGATGTTGAGTTCTTTAGCAACTTCTCACATAGTTGTAAGAGGATCAGCTTCGATGATTGCTCTCAATTGGTCACTGTCAACTTCCAATAGCTGGCCACTCTGCTCCTCGTCTTCAAGTCTCTTGTCTCCTTTGCAAAACTTCTTAAACCATTACTGTACTGTACGTTCATTAGCAGTTCCTGAGCCAATGTGTTGATGATGTTGTGAGTTGTCTCTGTTGCTTTGCAACCCATTTTGAACTTGGAAAAAAATAATTGCTCGAATTTGCTTTTTGTCTAACATGATTTCTATAGTCTAAAATAAATACGAAGTAAACAACAAGTAATATTATTAACAAAAAAACACAAAGCAAGAAATGTGCATTAAAGTGATGTATAGCATAACCACATTTATTTAAGAATGTATTCCAGTATCAAATGGCAAAGTTCAATGATGAAAAACCGCAGTTACTTTTGCACCAACCTAATAAGATCCCACAAGCTGCATGGCATACCCCCCCGCCAACCTAAAGAAAGAAATAGATAAGTGGTAGAATCAAGATGTGGACCTGAGCTGAAAGGAACTGGGACAGAGTGGACTTAGAGATGGAAGTTGGATATGTGGCCCAGCCCTTTCCGTTTCTAATTTTGAGACACTTTGAGACTGACTCAGAGCACCCCCAGATACAGGGAGGATGTGGTGTGCAGTAAAACATTAGAGCATGGACATTATGGTCTTTCAGACTATTTCCAATCCTGGGTATGCCACTCACTAGGTATATTATCTTGAGCAAGTAATTTAACCTTTCTGAGCCTCTTTTTTCCTCCGAAAGACAAGAATAGTATTTACTTCATGGTGTCATAAGGATTAATGGAATAAAATCAAATGAGTGAATCACTTTGCACATAACTGATCCCTAGGCTTATGCTAAGGTGGCTCAGTCTTTTACCTGATTCTGACACAGTCTATCTAGATGGTGGATGATTAGGGTCTATGTCTGCTTTCCTGCTCTGGCCTAATAACCCTGGGATCAAGCCAAAACTATAATTCCAAATCTGTTTTTACATTGGGTATATAGAGGACTTTCTCAGAAAAATTAGATGTGTTTGGACTCCACGTGAGAGATTCAGATTCCAAAGATGATGATCCAGAGCACCCCTTTCCCCACACAACTAAGATACCTTAGACAGGCTGGTTGGGGGTCACAGCTGAAGCCCAACCACAGAGAATGATCTTAATGCCTAGATTGTCACATAGTGTTAGTCAGGCTTCTCACAGGGTTGTGCTCTGGTGAGAATATTGATGAGCAGTCAAGGGGTGGGTGCCCTACAGAAGAGAACTCTACAGAAACTCTTCATCTGTACAGTGAAGCAACATTTCTGTTTACAAAGAATATTAATGAGATCTCAATAGGAATCAGACACCGGGAAAGACAGCTGCTCAGAGAGGCAATTTGAATTGTACAAGGAGTTACACACGATATTCAGAAGGTCCTTGTGCAAATTTAGAAGTAATTAAGTTGTGGAGATAAACAATTTATAAATGACCTTTGAAAAATATAACTGTAGTTTCAAAAAATAAGTGTATTAAGTGGCCAATATACATTTAATAACATACTCAACCTTCCAGTGATTAAAAGAATAAAAACTGAAGCAATAATGTACCATTTTCCACATATCTAGCAGGTTAGAAAAATAAAAAGTGATTAATACTCTTCAACATTGATAAGAATGTAGAGAACAGGTTTATTCTCATATAGCTAATGGCTCAAATATAAATTGATGCAAATATATATATATATATATAAATTGATGCAATATTTTTGAGGAACATTTAGAAATATCTATGAAAAATTTTAATACATAGGTTTTTTGAACTAGAAATGCTGCCTTTAGGAATATACACCATGGATGCACACTGCCAAGTAGGCAATAGTAGAAGCGTGTTCATTCCAGTCCCATTCTTAATAATGAGAATGGTGTAAGTGTTCATTGACCAAGGCCTCTTTAAACAAGTCATAAACTACTGCAGAGTGAAAGAGTATGTGGTACTCAAAGGTTGAGGTAGATCTGTATGTCCTAATGTGGGAAGACATCCAAGAGGAAATAATTACTAAGAAGCATATTAACATAAGACCAGTTTAATTTTTAAAAATATGCATTCCTATGTGATTCATGTTAACTTTGTGCCTGTTTTCTCATTTGTCAAACAGGCGTCATGATAATAGCTTCCTCATGAGCTGTTGTGAATATAAAATGAGATAATGTATATTGAATGCTTAGAACAGTGACTAACACATAGTATTTGTGTGCTTGCTGTTATTCTCCTGTATAGGCAATATCAGAAAGTCTTTACTCCAAACTGTGACAGAGGTTGCCTTTGGGAGTTTGAGTTGGCTTGGAAGAAGGGGTGGACGAGAGCAGGTAGAGACATCTGTTTTGTATATTGTGTTCATGTGTGCTCGGTCACTCAGTCCTGTCTGACTCATTGCAGCCCCATGAACTGTAGCCTGCCAGGCTCCTCTGTCCATGGAATTTTCCAGGCAAGTATACTGGAGCGAGTTGCCATTTCCTACTCGAGGGGATCTTCCTGACTCAGGAATAAAAGCCATGTCTCTTGTGTCTCCTGCATTGGCAGCCCAGTTCTTTACCACTAGTGCCACCTGGGAAGCCCCCCTGTATGTTGTATTTTTGTTGTTCAGTCACTCAGTTTTGTCTGACTCTTTGTGACCCTATGGACTGCAGCATGCCAGGCTTCTCTGTCCTTCACCTTGAAGCTTGCTCAAACTCATGTCCATCAAGTTGGTGATGCCATCCAACCATCTCATCCTCTGTCATCCCCTTCTCCTCCTGCCTTCAGTCTTTCCCAGCATCAGGGTCTTTTCCAATGAGCTGGTTCTTCACGTCTGCCTAATTGTTTATGGACATGAGTTTGAGTAAACTCGGGAAGTTGGCGATGGACAGGGATGCCTGGCATGGTGCAGTCCATGGGGTCGCAAAGAGTTGGACATGACTGAGCAACTGAACTGAACTGAATTGTTTGTGGTGAACAGCCTCATCCCTTGACCAGTCACTCTAACCAAGGAAGCTAGACAGGGAAGAAAATAGCAGCTTGAGTGTTCATTGAGGCCAGTGGAGGAGAGGTTCCCCAGATGGAAGGAGGGTGAAAGAGGGTGGCAGAGTGGGAAACTGGGAAGGGTGCTGGTTGATCACACCTTGGCTGCTGGAGCTATTTTTGAAAACTGCTGACCTAATTAAAGGAAAAAATTTCGATTGGACATTCCAGCATTTATATGTGGACTTACCCTTTTTGGACTTTAGTTACCTTTATATTAAAAAGTGAATAATGTTTAATTTGGCTTTTTAAAAACTTTTTATTTTATATTGGAGTATAGTTGATTAACCATGTTGTGTTTCAGGTGTACAGCAATCTGAGTCAGTTATACATGTACATGTATCCTTTTTCAAATTCTTTTCCTGTTTAGCTTGTTAAATAAAATTGGGTGTGTATTTTACACTTATGGAACATCTCTATACAAACTGGCCACATTTCAAGTACTCAATAGACTTTATTTTTGGCCACCCTGCAGCTTGTAGGAACTCAGTTCCCTCACCAGATATCAAACTTATACCCCCTGCAGTGGAAGTGTGAAATCCTAAGTACTGGACCACAGAGAATTTCCCTAGTTTGACTTCCGAATAGACACTACAAAATGTAATTGCTCAAGGTATCCAAAACAGACATTTAAGAAGAGATGGATAGTTTTTCTAATACTTTGAAATTAAAATTTGAATATTTTAAAGAGACCACTAATTTCCTTTCAACTAGTGTTCCTACCTCCATTATACCGTATTATAAAGAGAGTAGTTTTTGTACTAAAAGAAGTCAAAGGGCTGAAGAAAAAATTACATTTGTGAATTTTTTTTATGAGTCTAATGACATAGGCCTTGTTAAGACAATATGACATGTAAACTAAGCTAAACCCAAATATGTATCCTGTTAACAAAGTCATTGGAATAATGTTTATTGAATTTGTCTTAAATACAGAGGCTTACAAAGACTGACAAGATCTGGCTGTGACCCCAAGGAATGTGCCAGACATAGTATGCATTTATTATCTCCTTTTGTGTGTAGAACAACCCTGGAGGGTAAGTTGTCATCCTCGTCTTACAGAGAAGGAAAGGGTAGTACAGAGGTCACCATGGATCTCATTAGCACTAGAATCAGAACTGGAGTCAGCTGGTGTTTCATGATACTTACTGCCCTGCCTCCCAATAACCACTGTGTGCGTATGGGTAAAGTGAACCCTACATGAGGGGTACACTGAGCATTCTTAGGGACCCCAGTGATCATCTATCATCTAGCTAGTGACTTTCAAACTGTGTTTTTTAAAAATAGCAGTTTTATTGAAACGTAATTCTTATACCATACCAACTTACCTGTTTTTAAAGTGGGCAATTCAGTGGTTTGTGGTATATTAACAGATTTGTACAGCCATCACCACAATCATTTTACAACATTTTCACCACTTCCTGGAAAAAAACCCGTGCCTATTAGCAATCAGTCCCTTCTCCCTTACCCCCAGGTGCTAGGTCACCACTAATTTACTTTCTGTTTCTATAGATTTGCCTCTTCTAGACATCTCATATAAATGGAATCATACAACATGTAGTCTATTGTGACTGGTTCCTTGCGCTTGGTATAATTTTTTCAAGGTTCCTCTATGTTGTAGCATGTATCAGTACTTCCTTTTCATAGTTGAATAAAACACCTTTTTGTGGATAAACCACATTTTGTTTATCCGTTCATCAGTTGATGAACATTTGGAATGTTCCCATGTTGGGGCTGTTGAGAATAATGCTATTGGGAACATTTGTGAACAGATTTTTGTGTGGACCTGTGTTTTCATTTCTCTTAGAGACACACACACACACACAAACACACCTACATACCTAGGAGTGGAACTGTGGAATTGCTAAGTCATATAATAATGATGTATTTAACCTTTTGAGGAACTGCCAACTCTTCAAAGCAGCTGCACCATTTTACATTCCCATCAGCAATGTATGAGAGTTTCAGTTTCTCTACATCCTCACCAACACTTGTCAAACCATCATTTTTTTAACCACATGCCTCAGTAAGAACTATTTTACATTCTTACCCAGTTTATACACACACAAACTGAAACAAAAGCAAGGTTTATAAAAGAATATTTACCTCTAATGTGTGTGATGCACTCTATTTTCTGTTTCATTCCATTTTTAATTAATATAAACATGCTGACCCGCTAAACCTGATTTCACATCTTATTGTGACCTACAGTTAGAAAAACACTAGGCTATTTTAACCCTTCGTTTTACACAAGAGGAAGTTGAAGCCCTGAGGAGATGACTTGTTAAGCAGATGATAGTGCTAATTAGTGGCAAATTAAATGAAGATTAAAGCCCAAGCCTATTGGCTTCCTGCTTTAACATCTTAATAAGTTTTAGTTACCATCATATTCAGAATATAAAAGTAAATTGGAATTTCTATTCAGATACCATTTTTTTAACCATATATATTTTTCTCAAGTAACATTTTAAATTCAGCAGCAAACCAATCTAAAGAAAAAAAGAGAGTATGAAGAACTCAGTTTTATTTTCATGAGTCATTGGTTTGCTCAATAATTTTGTGCCATCTGGACAGGGAAGTTTTACATGAACCTACATAATGGCCAAAAAATTGATCATTTCAGTGGCTCAGGTTCATTTTTGTTCAAACCTCAGTCTACCTTTGAAGGGCAGCCATTTTTCTTACACTGCCAAATTTGAATGACCATGTAAAATTTGAAATGGACAATATAAAAACATTTATGCTGCTGTTTTTCCATTTTTCTTGGAATACCTACAGGTCTTAGACTGTTTTATTTCAGTGTTTTCCAACATATGGGGAGAGACATCTAACACTAGAATCACTTCAAAGTTCATGTTAAAATGGAGTCATCTTCCTGGCCCCTACTCCAAACCTAACGAGTCAGAATTGTGGCATGGGACCTGGAAATCTGCATTTTAAACATGCTTCCTGGGTGCGTCTTAAGAACACACAAGTGTGTGACCTACTGAATTGAATCTTCCCCTCCTTTTTATTTATCTTAGCTCTCTTTTGGTTTCTAAAATCTGGTGTGTATTTTAAACTTAGGGAACGTCAAAGTACCCAAAACAAACATTTAAGAAGAAATTTGAGCACTTCAGTATCATGTATAGGCAATATCAGAAAGCCTATTACTCCAAACTGTGAAAAAGATTGCCTCTGGGGATTAGAATTGGCATGGGATAAGGGATGGATAAGAGCAGGTAGAGACTTTTTTACCTGAAGAGCCAAATAGATATTTGTTAGAAAATACCTGACTTATGCCAAGAGAGCAAGTTAACTAAGACAATCTATATTGATGAGGTTCAGTTTTATTCTTCCTGAGTTTAGGGCTAGAGACCTTTTTTATTTTTTGGTGGCTATGTCCACTGGTTTCCCATAATTTGGGGTGACTTATCTCAGAATAAACATAACCCACTGTTTTGTTTCATTTTCATTTCCCCTAAAGTACTAGTTTATAAAAATAGGTGAATGCAGCAAATGATTTTGGATGCCTGGTAAACCTCCCTTCATTTAACAAATACTTGCGTACCTCCCGTGTGCCAGGCACGGTCCTGAGAGTTAAAAAACAATATAATAAAAAAAATGCAACATGATTAGTGTTAGGCTATGTCTAGTCATTTGGAAGTTTGAGAGCAGCCTCTTAGTGCAAGCTTAGGGAAGGCATTTGGAGGAAAGTGTCATCTAAGCTGGGACCTATAGCATAAGGCCAGGGAGGGTTCAAAGGGAGGTCCTTTTAGACAGAGGGATGTACATGTACAGAAGGATGTAGCATGTACAGAGAAAGGCCCAGAATCAAGAAAGAGAAGCTGGACCAGCCTAAATGTGTGAGAAAAAGTTTGTACAAAGTCCACATGTAAAAGAAAATAAAGGGAGTGTGTGAAATAATACTTATTGATTAATAATAATAATAAACATTTATTGAGCATTTAGGACGTGTTAGGTAGTTTGTACATACTTAATGTTTAGGAATTTGTTTCCATTCTCAAAACAATGCTATGAGGTAGGTTCTTTCTGCTCAATTTACATATGTGAAAACTGAGATAGAGTAAAATAACTTGCCTGAGATCACCCAGCTCATGAATATTGTGAGACTTGAACAGCTATATTCAAACTCTGTGCTCTTAGCCTCTATACCATTCTCTCTTCATATGTGTCACATTTACATAGAATTTTTGATGAGCTAAGGTAAGTGATGTAGATTTGATGGCCTGCAGTCAACATAATTAGAAAGAGGCAGAGTGAGTTCTTGAAAGTCCTCTTTTTGACTTCAGACCTTATACATGTTTTGTTACCATCATGCCATCTTTCATGCTATATTATTTTATTTTATAGAAGCAAAATTTCATATGCCAGCTCATCTTTGGAGAAAATTGTCTATGGTTAAGCAAACTTAATTTGAAGGATAAAGATAAAAGATGATACATATGTTTGGGCTGAATTGTGTTGTGTACTTATGTGACACATGAAGCTATCCATCATGCAATGGAAATTCTAGGACCATAAGTCAGGAAGGTTAGGGCTTATGATACAGCTTTGGGACTCATTTGGTGTAAGTGACCTTTGAAGACTCAAGCATAGGTGAGCTTACTCAGAGGGAAGAGAGATACTGACCATCAAGTAATGCCTAGGAGCAAGGATAAGTGGAGAGAGAGAGATGATTCTTTGAGAAAATGGTGATGGTTAAAAAGATAGGAAAGGAAGCAGAAGAGTTCCATTTAAGAGAAGACTTATGGGGAAATATAAGGGGAAATACAATTTCAAAAATGAGGGACTAATCAGCAACTCAAATGACAACAGAGAATGATGAAAACTGAGACATGGTCCTTGGATGTGATAGTAAAAGATCTTCAGGAGAATAATTTCAGCAGGATGTTGGGAGTGGAAGCCACACCCAAGCAGTCAGAGGGATAAATGGAAGATGAAGAAGCGGAGACTAAGGTTTGGCTTTTAAGGTGGGAGCAAGGTGAGGTGGCCATTTGAGGGGGAATAGGGCTTAAGAGAAAAAAGGATTATTTTTTTAATCCGTGTGTGTGTGTGTGTGTGTGTGTGTGTACGTGCTCTGTCATGTCTGACTCTTTGTGACCCCATGGACTGTAGCCCATCAGGTTCTTCTGTCCATGGAATTTTCCAGGCAAGAATACTGGAGTGGGTTGCCATTTCCTTCTCCAGGGGATCTTCCTGACCCAGGGATTGAACCCACATCTCCTGCATTGGCAGGCAAATTCTTTACCACTAGCCCCACCTGGGAAGCCCTATCCATATATGCAGGTTTCAGACATATCCACATAATCATGCAGGCACACGTGAGCGCACACACACACCCCCCAAAAATATGAGCATGTTTTTAGGGCAAAGTCAGAGGTGGAGGTAAAGTTAGACTCTAGGGAAGATAGAGGAGTCACTGTTGTGACATTTGTTTTTCTCCTAAGGAAACCCAGGTCAGAGAAGAGATTATATCTGAGGGTGCTTTCTTCTTCTTTTATCTCTGGAATGGTAACATGTGAATTGCTTAGGGTGAATATTTGTAAGTGCCTAGTGAAGGTTGCTCTGATTCTTTGGTGAGCAGTTTCTAGCAGTAAAGTTGCTTCTCAGTTATCTTTTTTCATTACTCTTCCCCCTGGATCTTAATGTTTTTAAGAACAAAATATTCTTATAAAGGATATAAAAGAATCAAATGTTACTGAAGTGACTCTGTCCTGTTGTAAATATCTACATTCTTGCTGATCTCTGGGAGTTTGGTCATTCTTACAATTTCCCTATTGTCTAGGATACATGTTTCTACAGAGACCTGGCTGAAGCTCTTTCAAGAACAATAACAATGATTATTCTAATGTGCTACAGACTTGTCAGTCACCATGTTGCTGAATAATAGAGTAGTGAAACTTCTATGTGTAGTATTTGAAGTTATGCCTGGAAAATCCCATGGACGGAGAAGCCTGGTAGGCTACAGTCCATGGGGTCACTAAGAGTCAGACACGATTGAGTGACTTCACTTTCACTTTTCACTTTCATGCATTGGAGAAGGAAATGGCAACCCACTCCAGTGTTCTTGCCTGGAGAATCCCAGGGACAGGCTGGGATTGGGCTGCCATCTATGGGGTCGCACAGAGTCGGATACGACTGAACCGACTTAGCAGCAGCAGTAGTTCTATTATTTCCTATCATTTGAGTTTTTATCAGAGTTTGAATAAGCTAAAATTACTGAAAAATAGTATTTACCTTCTCAACAACTAGCCTTAGGGTTATATAATGTTGTTTAATCACTAAGTCATGCCCAACTCTGTGACCCTATGGACTATAGCCCACCAGGCTCCTCTGGCCATGGGATTTTCCAGGCAAGAATACTGGAGTGGGTTGCCATTTCCTTCTCCAGGGGATCTTCCCGACCCAGGGATCAAACCTTCATCTCCTGCTTGGCGGGCAGATTCTTTAACACTGAGCCATCTGGGAAGCCTGGGCTATGTAATAGATGATTTTTTTTTTTTGTACAGGTAGTGTTTGGGTAAAATTTAAGCCTTCATGCAATTCAAGATATATTTATAGAGTTCCTTCTATTTAAAAAGCAATACTAGATACTAGGAGGGCAACAGGCAAAGTAAAATCTGCCCTCTCACTTCAACAATCTTTCTACCAAGTATGACTTATAAAATTATTAAAAGGCAGAGGAAGTGTCCTATACTGATGAGGAATAAGGCTAGGGCAGTTCAGGAAAGGCTTCTCTGAGGAGGCAGACTATTCACTTGAGTCTTGAAAGATGAACAGATTGAGGGAGGAAGGAAGGGATAACATGCCAAGTGGATAGAAAAAAAATATATGGTTTATCAGGGAGTAGAAACTGGCAGTGGCACAATTTTGAAGATTCTATATCTTTTTCCAAATTCTATGAAATTAGGCTTCTCACCATCAGAGAAAGAAGGTACAAGTAATAAAAGGGAATACTAGAATAAATTTTGTGATGCTAGATTGGATTCAGAAGTACCACTATGAATTTGTAGTTTAAATATATGTGTATATATTTATAAATATATATAAGTATATATGCTAAGGAATGTTTGGACTACCACATAATTGCACTCATCTCACACACTACCGAAGTGATGCTCAAAATTCTCCAAGCTAGGCTTCAACAGTATATGAACCGAGAACTTCCAGATGTTCAAGGTGGATTTCGAAAAGGCAGAAGAACCAGAGATCAAATTGCCAACATCTGTTGGGTCATAGAAAAAGCAAGAGAATTCCAGAAAACCATCTACTTCTGCTTTATTGACTATGCCAAAGCTTTTGGCTGTGTGGATCACACCAAACTGTGGAAAATTCTTAAAGAGATGGGAATACCAGATCACCTTACCTGCCTCCTGAGAAATCAAGGTCAAGAAGCAGGTGAAGGTATGCAAGTATGCAGGTCAAGAAGCAAGAGTTAGGACCGGACATGGAACAACAGACTGGTTCCAAATTGGGAAAGGAATATGTCAAGGCTGTATATTGTCACCCTGCTTATTTAACTTCTATGCAGAGTATATTATGCTAAATGATGAATGAAGGCTTCATCAAAGGCTGGATGAAGCACAAGCTGGAATCAAGACTGCCGGGAGAAATATCAATAATCTTGGATATGCAGATGACACCACCCTTATGGCAGAAAGCAAAGAGGAACTAAAGAACCTCTTGATGAAAGTGAAAGAGGAGAGTGAAAAAGCTGCTTTAAAACTCAACATTCAGAAAACGAAGATCATGGCATCTGGTCCCATCACTTCATGGCAAATAGGTGGGAAAACAATGGAAATAGTGAGAGACTTTGTTCTTTTGGGCTCCAAAATCATTGCAGATGGTTACTGCAGCCGTGAAATTAAAAGATGCTTGCTCCTTGGAAGGAAAGCTATGACAAACCTAGGCAGTGTATTAAAAAGCGGAGACATTACTCTGCCAACAAAGGTCTGTCTAGTCAAAGCCCTGGTTTTTCTAGTAGTCATGTATGGATGTAAGAGTTGGACCATAAAGAAAGCTGAGTGCTAAAGAACTGATGCTTTTGAACTGTGGTGTTGGAGAAGACTCTTGAGAGTCCTTTGGACTTCAAGGAGATCAAACCAGTCAATCCTGAAGGAAATCAATCCTGAATATTTATTGGAAGGACTGATGCTGAAACTCCAATACTTTGGCCACCTGATGTGAAGAACTGACTCATTGGAAAAGACCCTGATGCTGGGAAAGATTGAAGGCAGGAGGAGAAGGGGACAACAGAGGATGAGATGGTTGGATGACATCACCAACTTAAAGGACATGAGTTTGAGCAAGCTCCAGGAGTTGGTGATGGACAGGGAAGCCTGATGTGCTGCAGTCTATGGGGTCACAAAGAGTTGGACACGATTGTGTGACTTAACTGACTAATATATATATACACACATATACATAGGTATATAGAGAAATAAATATAGAAATATAGATGTGTGTGTATATACGTGAGTTAATATTCACACATGGATTTCCTGGTTCTGTCCCCCTGAGATCCCAGAAGCAGTGACGTCTGAGTAGCACTGAGTACACCTACTGCCCAGATCTTGGTTTCTCCAATAACAGGAACCAGGGCTTCTTGGAGAAGTGGCTGATTCCAGAGCTGGGGCAGGGCAAACACTCGATGAGCCTGGAACATCTTATAGAGCTTAAAAGTGCTTAAAAAAAAATTTGGTGGCATCTTGAAAGGACACCAGAACCAAGCTGAAAGAGTTCCAAATGGCTAAAGTAGAACAATCTATGCAACAAATAAAATAATCCAGGAATATCATAACCCAGAGGATAAAATAAATATCCATGAGTCTAATACTAGTATAAATAAATGACTGACTAAATAAATGAGGGAGATAGGACAATTCTTCCTTATAGAAGAATTCCTCCAATTAATAAATATAGAAGGAAAGAGGGCAACAAAAAATCACCATTAGAACACCACCATAATCATTCCTGGAGCCAAGATCCCCTGTAAATGCTAAAATTAGTGAGTAAAAGTAAGGAAAAATAGGATTAAGGTATGTCTCCCCAAATATTTATGAATTATAAACAGAAGAATATCGCCACTTTACATTGGAGAAACCTAGCAGATACCACCTTAACCAAGTGATCAAGGTAAACATCATCAGTAATAAGACAGACATCAACATAGTGTACCCTCTAATACCATGCACTGAGGAGGCTTACCAGCTTTGTAGTATTCTTCCCCAGATTCTATGACCTCAATCTAATCCGAGAAAACATTTTTTTTTTAAAAGCAAACTTTTTTTGAACATTGAGAGATGTTCCAGGCTTATCTTGTTTTTATCTCTCTGTCTCTGTCTCGCTCTCTCTTTAAATAGAAGTATAGTTGCTTTACACTGTTATGTTTCAGGTGTACAGCAAAGTGATTCGGTTAGATATATGTATTCTTTTTCAGATTCTTTTCCCTTAGAGATTATTATTAGATATTGAGTATAGTTCCCTGTCTAGGTTTATCTTGGATTTGTCCTGCTGCAGTTCTGGAATCAACCACTTCTCCAGAGAACCCTGGTTCTTCTTATTGGAGAAACCAGGAAACTCAAATTAGGGACAGTCTACATAATATCTGCCAGTATTCTTCAAAGTGTTAAGGCCATGAAAGGCAAGGAAAAACAGAGGAACTATCAGAGATTTAGGGCGACTTAAAGAGGCATGGCAAGTAACTGCAGTGTAGGGTCCTAGAATAGAAAAAATACATTAATGAAAAACTGGTAAAATTTGAATAAAGTTTATAGTTAATTTGGTGGTATTCTACCAATGTTAATTTCTTAATTTTGATAATTGTACTGTTGTAATGTAAGATAAACCTAATGTAAGATAATGAAAAGTGTATGGAAACTTTTCTTTGCAACTCTGTAAATCTAAAATTATTTCAAAATAAAAGGTTAAAATAGCTATTAACTTCCAATTTTTTTTTTCAGGGGTGTGAATTTAGTCATTATTTTTTGTATAAAAATACACCCTTAGAAACAAATGCAGTTTATATTATAAAGAAATGTGGTGTGGAAACACATTTCATGTTGCTTTTGTTTAAAATTTCCCTTTGCACCTTGAAATTTTTTTAATTTTTCACTCTTTTTTTGTTGGAGTATAATGGCTTTCCAAAGTTGTATTCATTTCTGCTATACATAGGAGTAAATCAGCTATACGTGCACATTGAAGTTTTTTAGATTTTTTTTTCTTTAAGTCTATAATCTATTTCTAAAGAACATTTTTCTTAAAACAATTGAGTTTGTACTTTGTTCTGTATTTTCTATTCAACCAACTATGCCCCTTGCACAAACAGCCATCTCAGGAGCAAGAAAAAGTAGCAAGAAATTGATTTTTTTTTTTTTTTTTTGAGCTGTCCTGCTTTTTTTGTTGTTGTTGTTTTATGAAGTGATTTTATTTATTTACTTTTTTTTTGGCTGCGCTGTGTAACATGCGGGATCTTAGTTTCCCAACCTGGATGGAACCCTCACCCACTTCAGTGGAAGGTGGCGTCTTAACCACTGGACCACCAGGGAAGTCCCAAGATTGGGTTTTTAAGAACAAGATTTTATTAGGGGCAACTCTTTTGCTTTTGTCAGTTTTGTTTCTGGGAGACAATTCGCTTGGTTAGGGAAAGTGAATTTATTAGAGTTGGTTTCCCAAGCGGCTATAGACCTCACCCTAAGCAATCTCTTGAGGAAGCAGATACCTGGGGCCAAATTTCCCTGTGAGTCATTACCCAACCCTTGATTTTCAAGGACCTTTGTTAGAGATCTTTATATCCAGGCTACAGCTCACCTATAGGGGTTTAGCTGTTCCACTTCAAGTTACGAGGTGTGATAAAAGAACTTTGAACTGAGAATAGCTCTGGCTCTCATATTGACTAGATGGTGAGTTCGGGAAAGTTATTGGGTATTTATTTGGCTTAATTACCTTACTGTAAAAAGGGGGATTTGATTACTTGATTTCTGAGCTTCTCTCTTGATATAAAAATCTGCCATATGTATCTAAAACTGTAGGCATCTTCCTCTTAGAAAATAGTTCCCCTTTCTACGTACCCCATTATTTTTCACTGTGCCACTGCCCCAGTCTCAGGCTAGAAATCTTAAGAGTTATTTTTGCTATATCCGTTTCCTTTAATTCCTGCCCAAATTTCCACCAGTCCAGCAGTTTTTCCTTCACAGGTGAAACTTGGGTTTTGGAGTCTGAATGCTGAATTCTGCCTCGGCCCTGTGTTAAATGTCTGACCTTAGGCAATTTCGCCAACCTTAATAAACCGCAATTGGGTTTTGTTTTGTTTTGTTTGTTTAATGGAAATTGTCTGTCTCCAGAGTTGTAATAATTAGAGTTAGTAAGTGCTGGATAAGTATAGCTGCTGTTGTTATTTGTATATGACAATGCAATGGATTAGATTTTAAAGTTCACTGGGCCACTGGAAAAAATAATCAACAATATTGTAGCCCCAAATGAATGCCTTGTCCGTTTGGAAAAGGGTTTTTGTTTTGTTTGGGCTTCCCTTGTGGCTCAGCTGGTAAAGAATCCGCCTGCAATGTGGGAGACCTGGGTTCAATCCCTGGGCTGGGAAGATCCCCTGGAGAAGGGAAAGGCTACCCACTCCAGTATTCTGGCCTGGAGAATTCAGTGGGTCCATGGGGTTGTTTTGTTTTTGTTTTAGGTGTTGTTCGTGCTCTTTTCACCCTTAACAGAATTTCGAGGATTAAGGACATTGTCCTAAAGTTCGAGAATGGGACTCTCATCTGAGACAGAGTGAGTTGGGGGAGGTATCACAGATTTAATGCAAGTCCAGAAAGCCGAGATATTCACAATGGGAGAGTATTTCAGGCAGGCCCAAGGCAACTTTAAGTTTCTCTGGAAGAATGATTCTCATGTCTGATTCTCATGTCTTTCAGTAAGACACTCTTACTGAAAGATAATTTGTGTGGGTTTTCAGCTAGGTGGGTTCCGAGATTTTGTTGCCCATTTTCGACTTAGGCTAAAAGTGATGGTCTTAATCATTACTAGTACATGTGGTGGAAAGAAAATTAACTTTGGAGTCAAATAGAATATGAATTTGAATCCCAGCTCTGCTACTTTATAGCTAAGTGATCATTGTAACATTATTTAATACCTCTGAACTTCAGTTTCTTCATCATAAATGTAAGATAATAAAACCAATCTTTTAAATTGGTTGTGAGGGTTGAGATGTGTGCTGTGCATAAATAGATGTTTTAAAATGCTTATTTTGGGACTTCCTTGGTGGTCCAGTGGTTAAGACTCCCTGCTTCCACTTTAGGAGCCAGGGTTCAGCCCCTAGTCAAGCAACTATGATCCTGCATGCTGCCTGGCGTGGCCAGAGAAAAAAGAAAAGAAAAAATTAAAATGTTCATTTCCTTTCTAAGAGACTGATTTTTAACCTTTTAGCTTCCTCTTGTGTATCACTAGGATTTTTCTGCTGACGTGTAGATCTCAACATGTGTAAAGCGAAACTCCTTACTCCCTCTCTTCTTCCTCTATTTACTCTATCTTAATGGCATCAGCAACCTTCTAATTGTTCAACTTTGATGATGCCACCTTTGATTCCTTCTCACCCTAAGCCCGTTTTATTCTAAGAACTCTGAATTCTTTCTTCCCACTTTTCCATTCCCATCTATGCTAATTTAAACCTTGATTACCTTTCACTTCGACAATTTTAGGATCTTCTTGACCAGTGATTAAGATTCCAGTCTTTTCCTCTCTTACCAATTTACACACTGCTGCAGAATCAGCTTTTAAAACATGGCTCTTATTATGTTACTTGCTTTTTCGGAAACTCCTAGTATCCAGCCATTGAGACTGGGTAATCCACTTATAGAACTCTTTTTTTTTTTACATGTGTGGATATTGAAGCTCAGGGAAATTATTTTTTCCATTTGCCATAAAGGTCACTCATGTGCTAGGGAGTGACACATTACAACTAGACCTCACCTCTGCTCACCCACAGGCTAGTTCTTTCCACCAGGATTATGACCCAAATTCCTTAGCATGGTTTTCTTTTTTACCATCTGAGCCACCAGGGAAGCCCTATGGTTTTCTTTTTTGTTGTTCTTGTTATTGTTTTGACCTCGCCCCTTGGCTTTCGGGATCTTAGTTCCTCAACCAGGGATTAAACCCAGGCCCACAGCAGTGAAAGCATCAAGTCCTAACCACTGGACCATCAGGGAATTCTCATTAGCATGGTTTTCAAGGCTCTTCCCAGTCCATCCTCATTCTGTCTTTCCCTACTTTATCTTCAACTTCTTTTGCAACTAGAGTCTAACTCCATTAAAGTATCTTTTGCTGTTTCACTTCCCTAGTGGTGTAACAGTATCCCTCCTATCTGAAAGGCACTGTCCTCCTTCTGCCCTCACTTGATAAAATTCTGCCAGTTCTGTAACTATCAAGTCTTCCCTTCTCTCCCACCATGCCAGAAAATCAAGTCCTGTACTCCTAGACCATGCATTGCCTCTAACCACGTTCTGTCTTGTGCTACAATTATTTGTGTGCATTAGCAATCTTGTTAGATTGCATACATTATTTGGGCAGGACCTTGTAGGGAGTAGTTACTCAGCAACCTGGCACCAGAGGGCTTTCCCAGGTGGCACTAGTGATAAAGAACCCGCCTGCCAATGCAGGAGACATAAGAGACTCGGGTTTGAGCCCTGGGTCAGGAAGATCCCCTGGAGAAGGGCATGGCAACCCACTCCAGTATCCCTTCCTGGAGAATCCCATGGACAGAAGAGCCCAGTGGGCTACAGTCCATGGGACTGCAGAGAGTCAAGCACGACTGAAGCGACTTAGCATGCACACAACCTGGTACCAGAGTTTATCAAAAATTATGTACTGATTATCACCTTTGTATGTTCACAGGGTGCTAATCACATTGCTAGGAAGTAATAGCATACTTCTATGAAGATGTGGTCAGGGTGTGAGCCACCTCATTCCCTGAGTGTAAAGTGTGCTTATCCTAGCATTATACCAAGGTAGTTGTTCTGACTTGGCTTTCTGGCTGAGACCAATCAAAACCACAGAATTAGACTTGGGAATTAAAATCCTTTTACTTTTTCACACTAAGTCCCTCAAATAATTAATGCTTTTCCTTTTATCATGAACAAATATGAGAACATAATCTTTTGTATTTTTTTAATTCAGAATTGATCCCTTTAGAATTGATATCATTTATATGGGTAGTTACACTCGGGAAGCATAATTATACCAAATAATGTCTTAAAGCGTTTGCCAGTGTTTCCTGGATGTGTTTTAAAGGGTCATTATTGTGGTTTTACATAATTATGTTTAGCTGAATACACAGCTGTGTCTTTTTCTTGTTAGAGAAAGGACTGACAATGTCTGGTAGGTATGTCAGTTACAGACTGAAAAGCAGTTAAGTGAATATCATATATCAAGATTATTTGATACATGTAGGATTATTTCAGAGAACATGTATAGAATTAAGATTATTTTATCCAGGGAGAAGAGGTAATACAAAAAAACCTAAATTTATTGCTTACTTATTCTATGTCAGGGTCTTTTTCTCTTTATCTTATTTATTCCTCATGAAGATACTATGGGGAAAAAAAAGATACTATGAAGTGAGACTTCCCTGGTGGTCCATTGGCTGAGACTCTATGCTCGCAAGGCCGGGGTCCCAGGTTCAATCCCTGGTCAGGGAACTAGACCCACGTGCCGCAGCTAAGAGTTTGCATGCCACAGCTAAAAGATCCTGTGTGCCACTGCCAAGACCTGGTGCAGCCAACTAAATAGATAAAGATAAATACTTTTCTAAAAAGGAACTATGGGATAAATACTATTGTTATGGATAAGAAGTCTAACTTTTAGGGAAGGACACACAGCTTTAAGTGATGGGGCCAACACTCCCATTTAAACGCATGTGTCTCTGATACCAGAGCTCCTTACCATAGGAGGGTTCTATGTTGCCCTCCAGCATGGGAATTGAAACAAACAAATAAACAAAAACAACAAAACTAGCATTGTTTTCAGACAAGGCTTTAGTGGGGAGAACAGGGACTACCTGTGGAAAAGTAGTGTGGTCCTTTGGGGCTGCTATCACTTACTTTGCATCACAGAACTTTTAGTGTGAAATGGAGGCCCACGTTGCTTGGTTATGCACACTGTGCTCTGCGGTTGTCAAGGCTGTTGGAAGTCGTACCCGATGAACCATGCATTCTACCAGATCAGTTACCTTCCGTGGTTGTCAAAAGAGCTGCAAGGAGTACTTTCATCTGTATTGTTCACTCTTCAAATAAGGAAACTATTGACTCATTTCTAATCTCATCTCTTTTGGACAAAGGTTGGGACTCCTTTGATAATTACTAGAGCAAAACCAAACAATCCAGTCTAGGTGATGTCAAGAGTATGACTTCATGGTTTTTTTTACTTGAGGCCACTACTAATATATTATACTTAAATGTTCTTGATACTATAATATGCCTAGTATTTAAAATATATTCACATCAAAAACCCTACAAAGGGGTAAGTATTCTCATTTTTCAGTGAGGTAACTAAAACTGAAAATATTATATAATTTGTTTAAGGTTACAGAATTATTATTTCATTTGAAGTCTATCTTGCCTTTAAGCCTGCGTTCTTTATACTATTCAGTGCTGTATCTGTAGCTTTTTCCCTAGTGCCAAGTGGTCAGTGCTACAGAGCTTGGGGAAAGAAGGCAGCCAAAAGAAACTTGGATGTAGGTAGAACCTAATTTGGACCTGACTCTGCAGAGATGCCAGTTGTACTTCCCCTGGGGTGTAACTCAGAAGAGTGGAACATTTCACTCCAAATGTGACTTTGGAACAGACTTAAGTTCAGGGAAAAGCCAATCGATGTCTGCACAGTGGGGTCAATCATAAAATGATGCAAACTGAAAGGGACCTTAGAGATCACCTGATCTAACCTTCTCATTTTACAGGAAACTACAACCCCAATTCAATCATCTGATCTAGGTTACAGTTTTTGAGAGAACCGGTAGAGGAATACAATCTGCTGCTCCAGGGCTCTCTGCTCTCACTTACACCACACTGTTGCCAGTCATTGGGTGCTGGAGAACTCTCTTCTGTGTCTAATATTCTGACTTTCTTTATCACATAGGTACTTCATTATCTGTAGACAAGATGGAACCAACTCCATTTAACAGACGGCAATGGGCTTCTCTATCGTTGAGGGTTACAGCCAAAGAACTTTCCCTTGTCAACAAGAACAACTCATCGGCCATTGTAGAAATATTCTCCAAGTAAGTGCTGATCCTGGCCCAAAAGGACCATCTGTCTTGAGCAAACATCACCACCTGTCAGGGAGATCACTAAAGGAAGGGCATGTGTCTAATGACTTTCTGGAGCACCTTCTGGATTTTGAGTACCACACAAGACTCTGTGACAAAGGAAGATGATAATAATCAGGAGATACATTCTCTGTACTCGAATTTTCGTTCAGTTTGGGAAAGAGAGATTTAAACACAGGAGAGAATTATGAAACACATAGTTATTAATCACAATGTTAGCAAGTCCAAAATGAATGGGAGTAAGGACTAGATATAGGATAAGAGACAGTATGTGATCACCATGGATAGAAGCCGTCAGGAAGGCTTTCTGGTTGAGGTGAGGGGTTTTTTTTTTTTTTTGGTTTGGGGGTTTTCATGAGATAAGTTTTGAGGCAGGTTTTTAGTTGAAGGGAGTGTTAGGTGCACTCTATGCCTACGTTGTCTAATAAGGTAGCCACTACATATAAGGCTATTTAAATTTAAATTAATTAAAATAAATTTAATTAAATTATATTCATTTGAATTAATTTCAATTAAGTAAAATTAAATTATAGTTAAAATTCAGTTCATCAGCTGCACTAGCCACATTTCAATCGTCCAATGGCTATGTGTAGCTGGTGGCTACCACACTGGATATTGCAGAAACATTTCACCATTGCATAAGGTTCTGTTGACCAGTGTAAACTCTGTAGGCAGACTGCAGTCTATTTTAGTAAATAAAGGTTTACTACTTATAGGCTCCCTATTTTAGTAAATAAAGGTTTATTGTAATACAGCCATGTCTTTTTGTGTATTGTCTGTGGCAGCTTTTGTGCCACAACAGCAGAGTTAAAGCAGAGACCATATGGCCCTCAAAGTCTAATCTGGCACTTTAAGGAAACATTTGTTGACCCCTGCTCTGGACTATGGGTTTTTTTGATACGAGGGCCCCTTTCCTGCGTATTTTATATTCCTAGTATGTAGCATGACAATTAGAACATACTAAGCACTCAGCAAATGTTGAGGGAATGGTATAAGTTAGTGAGATGGTAAGCACGTTAACTTCACTCAACTAGAGATGCCATAGAGCTTAGGGAAGACGGTACGTTTACCTCACTAAGTAGAATTTATTACTTTATAGGAGATACATTTAAAAGAAGGAAGATGGGAAAGATTTAAAGAAAGTGATTGTGGGAACTATATCTGCTGCTGCTGCTGCTAAGTCGCTTCAGTCGTGTCCGACTCTGTGCGACCCCATGGACTGCAGCCTACCAGGCTTCTCCATCCATGGGATTCTCCAGGCAAAAGTACTGGAGTGGGTTGCCATTTCCTTCTTCAGGGAGCTATATCTAGAGTACAGCTAAATACCAGTAGGAAGTTTCTGTAATCTGCCACTGTCACCCTTTCTTCAATGACAAATCCATCAACCACCTGCTCTGTGGAAAACACTGCCCTTCTGACCTGTTCACCGAGGGTATCGCTTAAGGTGGGGCAGAGATGGGAGGAGAGTGCACAGCCCTTTCCCCTTCTAAGTTATGCATTTTATATTGCTGTAAATTTATGTCAAACTTATATTCTTATCAGAAAGAAAAGAAAACCAATAAAGATATTGCAGAAAAAGGATCCAGATCTGAAAAACTATTAAGACTTAACTTCTGGCCTCAAGGAATGTAACAGTATAGTTTAGTATAATTTATATTAGTAGAAGTCCTTAGGAGAAGGCAATGGCACCCCACTCCAGTACTCTTGCCTGGAAAATCCCATGGACAGAGGAGCCTAGTAGGTGGCAGTCCATGGGGTCGCTGAGAGTCGGACACAACTGAGCGACTTCACTTTCACTTTTCACTTTCATGCATTGGAGAAGGAAATGGCAACCCACTCCAGTGTTCTTGCCTGGAGAATCCCAGGGACGGGGGAGCCTGGTGGGCTGCCGTCTATGGGGTCACACAGAGTCGGACACAACTGAAGCAACTTAGCAGCAGCAACAGCAGAAGTCCTCAAACTTCCTTCATTTTAAGACTCATGTGAGATACTTGTTAATAATACGGTGTTCCAATTATCTATTGCTGCATAGAAAAAAAGTCTCCAAAATTTAGTGTCTTAAAATAATAATAGCATTTATTTTGCTGTGAGTCTCCAATTAGGGCAGTGCTTGCCTTTGTTGCTTTCCCCATCCTCGGTGTCTCAGAACTGGGGCCATAGTCATCTAAAGGCTTACTCGTAAGTCAGGTGGTGGATGCTGGCAGTCATCTGGGCTCTCAGCTGGGGCCATGATCAGAATAGCCGCACATGGCTTTTCCATGTGGCTGCTTGGCTTGCTTGTCTGGGTTTCAAGGGCAAGCATCCAGAGAGGGAAGGAAGGAGGGAACAAAGAAGGAAGGGAGTCAGGGTAATGGTTATGTGGTCTTTTATGACCCACCCTCCGAATTTATACAGTATCACTCTTACCACATTCTCTTCATTAGGACTGAGTCATTAAGGCTGGCTCATATTTAGAGGGAGGGGAATTTGACTCTACCTTTTGGTGGGAGAAATGTCAGAGATTTAGGGGGACATATTTTAAGCCATCCGATATGGCTTCTCAACTCCTCCCTTAAAAATTCGGATTCGATGTATCTGTGATGGGCCCCAAGAATTTGTGTTTTTAACAAACGTAGTCTAGTGATTTTTAACTTCAGGGAAGTTTAAGAAGCACTGGTCATGGAAGAGATGGACTTGTGAACTTGAACATAAAGCAGAACAAATAAGGGTTATTTGTTCAAGTAAAGATTGAACAAGGAAATAGGAAAAGGAAATAGGAAAGCAAGCAGTCGAGCATGAAGAAATACAGAAGGGAGAAGGGATTGGCACAGTTCAGTTAGGGCCAGATGATCGAAGGCCTTGAGTACCATGCTGAGTTTGGGATTTAGTTAGATAAGCAGCAGAAACAATGATTAGGCTTGTATTTAGAAAGATGCTCTGGCAACAATGTAAAAGGTATATTGGAAAGGTGACAGACTGATAGCATGGAGACAAGTTCTGAGACTCTTGAGAACCCACGTGAAAGTTATTGAGGGTGGGGGGCAGGAGGAGTGGAAAGGAAGGGGAGGTTTTGAGACAGTGTTGAGATATGATTAATGGGACTTGGAAACTCTCTGCTCTGCAGAGAAACTTCTCCACATTCTTGCCCTTTTCACCCTCCCCAGCCCCACTTCTCTTTCACTGAACTTGGTTTTCCCTTGACATGCATTCTATCTGAGTCATGCCTGGTTTTTTTTGTGCATGCTACACTGAAATTTTCTGGGACCAGGAGTCCAGGGTGCTATTTCTCAGCTACTGTTTCCCATCCATTTTTTTTTTTTTTTTTCCCTGCCTTGTTCTGAAGTTCGAAACCTGTGCTTTGAGCTTACATTTAACCATAGTATCCTTATCCTCCCCATCATGGCAGTGGTGTGCCAAGCTCCTTGCCTTCAAGGGGGACCCTAGCTTCCCACTTCATTTTCTCTTCAGTATTTCTCAACATTTTGGATGAGGCAGATGTTCCTTGTACAGGATGCTCATCATCTTGCCTTCCTCCAAATGCTAGTAGTTCCCCATGATATGGTGACAGACAAAAAAAGTGGGGAGGGGAAAAACCCCAATAAGATTCCCACACATTTCCAAATGTCCACTGGGGCCATTAATGCCCCCAGTGTAGAATCACCGACCCACATAAATGACCTGTCTGATAATATGGACTCATCATTTCTTATTTATTTACTTATTTATTAATAATACACCATGTGGCTTGAGGGATCTTAGTTCCCTGACCAGGGATTGAACCCATGCCATAGCAGTGAACTCACTGAATCCTAACCACTGGACCGCCAGGAAATTCCTGTGGACTCATCATTTCTTACTCTTCCATATGTCTTCAATCTGCTCATTCATTGTCTCCCATGCCCCCGTAGCTAGTCCCAACCTTCTCATCACCCAGAATCTGTTTCTGAAATATGTGTTTGGAAAACCTACTTTCTAATTAGAGCCTCCTGTCCTGCCTATTCTGCTTTCTTATTCCCACTGACCTGGCTCTTTGGCCAAACTGGAATACCCAGGCCATGATTGTTGGTCCCTTTCCTGGCTTCACTTCCTTCCCTGCCTAACTCGGTCAGTCACTTTAGTTAAACTTTCACCCTTCCTCAGTTCCCATCCCAGGGTTTTATTCTGTTGTCGTCATCCATTTCAGACAATTCCCAAGATAGAGGATTTGGGTCCTGTAGTAGCACTGATGAGAGGAAGTTGAAAAAAGTTGCTCATTTTAGGGGCTTCTTAATCTTGCAGAGAGAAAATGCAAAGGAACCTTAGAGGCCACCTTCTCACAGCATAGTAGGGTGACTGTCTTTTCACCACAAACGTTATAAGGGCAAATGGCAGTTATGCAGAATTGTAAATCCTGAACCCATTAATCAGAATCAGTGTGCCAGGTCTATGGTAGATTCTTGATGGAAATTGATATTATTTCTAATCCTAATAAAAACTATATGAGGAAGGACCCGATCCCTGTTTTATGGTTGAGAACACTGAGGTGTAGAGAGTTAACCTGACCCCAAGTTAATATTTTGTGTCTGTCTAGTACTTTTCTTCTGATGCCTAGATCCTGCTATTGAACTGGTTTTGAAGGATGGATAGAATTTTATTTGGTAGGCTGGGAGGATGGTGGTGACATGGCAGAGGAAGAACAGTCATAGGAAGTAAGGCACAGAAAAGGGAAAGAGCATGGGGCGTGATGTGCGTTTAAGACAGTGAAAACTGGAGAATCGGCCTGGATTTCTTCTCCAGGTCTCATACTTGATAGAGCCATATTGCTGATACTGCTTAAGGCTTTGAGGATTCATTCATAGTAGGTTCCCAAAGCAGATTGCAGGGCTGTTTTCCACAAAGCATACATTAATTTCTACTTCAAACACTACTGACCTCATTTTCTCTTATTTTGAAACAGTCTCTCTTAGAGAATTCTAGTTATTTAATTAGAATTCGTAAATGGAGTTTAGAATTAGTAAATCCTATACAAGCCATTGGAGAAGGAAATGGCAACCCACTCCAGTGTTCTTGCCTGGAGAATCCCAGGGATGGGGGAGCCTGGTGGGCTTCCGTCTGTGGGGTCACACAGCGTCGGACACGACTGAAGCGACTTAGCAGCAGTAGCAGCAGCATACATGTCTAGTTAAGAGACCCTAGGAAACCTTGGGATGTTTGTGATCAGAGGTTAATATAAAAATGTTATTTGGAGAAAGCGTCATCTGGCTGCTCTTTATAAGATTAGCTGGGCTTTACTTTCTAAGTGTTAATAACGTTTCACATGAATATGTACGTAAGAGTCATTTTTGTAGCATCATAGCGTATGTCTCATGAGTGCTTTATAACTCCAGACTGATTTCTTTTATTAAGTCTCTGTACTATCTAAAGCGTTAAATCTGGATAAGGAGGATGCTCTTGATGAGTCAATTTGAACAGCCAGCTTTGGTTTCACTCACCAATGACTTCAGCATGGAAGAATCCTTTGCTTGATTAAAAGTTGACTCTTTTAGTAGAATTTGGTTTCTTGATTCTCTTTAACATATTTTTTAATTAATTTATTTATTTTCCTTTTTTTGGCTATGCTGGGTCTTCATTGCTGCATGGGCTTTCTCTCTAGCTGCGGTGCACGGGCTTCTCTTATTGCAGAGCACAGGCTCTAGGTGCTTGGGCTTCGGTGGTTGTGGCTTGCAGGCTCTAGAGAACAGGCTCAATCGTTGTAGCACACCAACTTAGTCTTTCTGAGGCTTGTGAGATCATCTTGGACCAGGGATTGAACCCATGTTTCCTGCATTGGAGACACCCCTAGGGATCAGGGGAGCCCATGACTCATATGAAGGGAATCTAGCCCAGTGGTTTTCAAACTATCCTAATCGAGTTCTTTAGAGGAACTTCAGAGGTCATTTCTGGGAAGACAGGAAGATCTAAAGGGCCATGCATGTGACCTTTCACCCCAGAGGTCCCGCTTTGATCTCTTTAATATGTGAGGTTCTAAAGGAAAGTTATGACCAACCTAGATAGCATATTGAAAAGCAGAGACATTACTTTGCCTACAAAGGTCCATCTAGTTAAGGCTATAGTTTTTCCAGTGGTTATGTATGGATGTGAGAGTTGGACTGTCAAGAAATCTGAGTGCCAAAGAATTGCTGCTTTTGAACTGTGGTGTTGGAGAATACTCTTGAGAGTCCCTTGGACTGCAAGGAGATCCAACCAGTCCATTCTGAAGGAGATCAGTCCTGGGTGTTCTTTGGAAGGAATGATGCTAAAGCTGAAACTCCAGTACTTTGGCCACCTCATGTGAAGAGTTGACTCATTGGAAAAGACTCTGATGCTGGGAGGGATTGGAGGCAGGAGGAGAAGGGGACGACAGAGGATGAGATGGCTGGATGGCATCACCGACTTGATGGATGTGAGTCTGAGTGAACTCCGGGAGTTGGTGATGGACAGGGAGGCCTGGCATGCTGCAATTAATGGGGTCGCAAAGAATCGGACAGGACTGAGCAACTGAACTGAACTGAAGTTATCATTTGAAAAGAGGATTCTCCAGCAAAAAGAACTACTGATCTAGCTAACCTTTGTCCCATTCCTCTGACAAATAAGAAACTTGAAGTGCAGCATTTGTGATGAAAGATCACACCCCAAGATAGTGGCAGAGCTTAATCCAGGACACTTAATCCCCCCACCACCATGCCTCCCCTCCTGTCCCTGCTCCTCCCACTCTTGTTATAACTTTACCCATTCCATAGACCCAAGAAAGAGCAGGTTTATATTTAGTTTTCTGTGACTGTCCTTCCATCATTAAGAAAAACTTTGACCCTCAGATCTCTACTTCATTGCTTCTCTGTACTATTTTAGTGGTGAAATTGTTCCAGAAGAAAATGCATTGCCTAAAACTTGGGAATTTCCATTTTCCTTTTTTTTTTTTTTGGCTCAGTGAGACCTTCCCTCTATTTGAGGGCATACAAGCAAGAGTCATGGCTCAGGAACTCTGTTCTCTGGCCTTAGAAAAGTTTGAGACAGTTATTACTCCCCAGATAATTTTAGCATCCTCCATCAGCTGCCTGCCTCACAGCTGAGCATTAATAAGCAGTTGCAAGATTAAATTCTGTATGTGAAGAGGAGACTGGAGGACAAGAAAATCTAGGAAGGGAAGAGGGATAAGCTTTTAATTATAGAAATCTCATGACAAATATTTTTTCCCTCAGATTGGAATCTTTTAAAATGCCTTTTCCCTCCCCATCAGAGACCTTCACATTTTGTGTCAGAATAATGCTAGTTACTCTGAGCATATTTGAAGAAAATCTAAAGCCTGAGTCCTAATCTAACATTGAATTCAGAAGTATTGTACCTCAATATCTCTTAGTATTCAAAGTGTCAAAATGTAAAAGTACCAAGGACCTTACTTGGAAGAAAACAGTGGTGTGGAACCTTTCTCCCTGAGTTTCCACTGTTTAGCAAGTACTTCATTACAAATAAAGGGTGGTGATATTTGAGTGGGAGTTTCAAAACACAATTCAAGACTGCCATTGGCGTGTACACCTGTATCTTACAGATGCCTCAGTGCTAAAAGAATAGGACTAAAGATGAAGACTATTTTGATCTTTCTTTAAATCTGTGTTTCTATTAAGACAGTAAAAGGAAGGGAACCGCTGAGCTTATTTACCCAACTAACCACGGTGTAAATTGTTCTCCTTGCCTTGGGGAACAATTGACCAAGAATCAACCTGTCTGCTGATTGGGCTCCGTCTTTCATATATTGTATTATATTGCTGTAATATACTGTAGATCATTACCCAAGGAGTGTGGAAACACAAGTTCAAGGCCAACTTTTAGTTCCTTTCTAGCTCTAATCTGCTGTGTTTCTGCATTTCTATTTTTAGGGACTCTCAGATACATTTCACTTTTCACTTTCAGATACATTAGTACAAGTGGGGAAAAAAAATACACAGGGCCATTCACCAAAGCACTATTTGTAATGATAGATAACTGTAAACAATCCAGATGTCCATTAAAAGGACTATGGGTTAATAAATTATAATGGAAGAGGAATGCCAGGGTTACCAAAGACTTCTGTGTTGCTTAGAAAAGTTATCTAAAACATACTGAAGAGATGTTTGTTAGCCTTCATCTTAGATGGCCTTTTGCCACTTTTTCCCACATTTTTTCTTCCCTTAGTTTCTCTGGAAGTCTCTTGTTTTTTCTCCTACCTCTGTTCCTTCTCTGTTCTCTAACAGAGAATGAGAACCTCTTCTTCATGTTCTGACTGCTAATTGTTAACGTCTCCAGGACTGAGTTCTGAGCCTTTTCTTACATTGCACATTCTTCATAGATGATATCATAGAGTTACACAGCTTTCATACCATCTGTGGACAGACAAGTCCTAAATTTATGTTGTTCATTTAGATCTCTCTTTCCAGCTCTAGAACATGTATCAAATCACTGTTACCACCAAAGGGATGTTTTGGTTAGCATGGCTAACATGGAACTCTTCATCCTCCCCGTCCCCAACTTTGCTCCTCCATCCATTGACTCAGCTGTTGAAAACCTGGGGATCATTCTTGACTTGTTGTTCCTCATTACCAATCCTGTTGATTCGACTTCTGAAATATACCTCAAGTCTATTCACTTTATCTCCAGTGCTACCTCCCTGGACCTTCCTGCATCGTCTGTCACCATTGCCACCTCTATCCTGCACCCCGACTCCAGTCCATTCTCCACACAGCATCCAGTGCTCTTTTAAAAACATAGCTTGGGGACTTTCTTAGTTGTTCAGAGGTTGTTCTTGCACTCTCCAGCAGGGGGCATAGATTCAATCCCTAGTTGGGGAACTAAGAGTCCACGTGCTACTCGGCATACCCAAAAAATAAAATAAAAACATAGCTTGGATTAATGACCATTCATTGTACCATTGACCATTCATTCATTGTACCTAAGATTACATTCAAAATTCTTAGAATAGCCTGCAAAGCCCTTGATGCCTGGCATCGTCTCCTGACCTCTGCCTTTCTCAATGTGCTTCAGCAACATTGGAGTTCTTTGTGTATCTTATACATGGGAGACACTGTCTTGCCTTAGGGACTTTGTGTGTGCTCTTTTTCTTTGCCTGGAATGCTTTTCTTGCTTTGTTTTGCCTGGCTGACTCCTGATCAAACTGCAGATTTCAGCCTAAAGGTCATTTCCTCAGCAAGGCTTTTCTTCACACACACACACACACACACACACACACTGCCCCACCCTACCCCACACCCGCCTTCTGAATTCAGTTCCTTTGTTAGGTTGTTTAATAGTACTCTGTCCTTCTTTGAAAGATTTATCCCTATAGTATGTGTTTAATATTTAAACTATAAGTTGTCTGAGAGCAGGAACTATGCCTTTTTTGGTTATTTCTTTCACTACTTTTTCTCTAGTGCTTAGAACATACTTTTTTTTTTTTAATTTTTTCACTAGTGCCACTTGGCTTGCGGAGGCTTGCGGAATCTTAGTTTCCCAGTCAGGGATTGAACCAAGGCCATGGCAGTGAAAGCACCAAGTCCTAACCATTGGGCCACAAGGGTCCCCGGTGGCTCAGATGGTAAAGAATCTGCCTGCAATGCAGGAGATCCAGGTTCAATCCCTGGGTCAGGAAAATGCCCTGGAGAAGGGAATGGCAACCCACTCCAGTATTCTTGCCTGGGGAAAGCCCATGGACAGGGGACCCTGGTGGACTACAGTCATGGGGTCAAAAAGACTGAGTGGCTAACACTTTCACTGTTTCTTGAATGAAAACTCAAGCTGTTCTAAAATGGAGAAAAGTAGATGCAGTATAGTATGTACAATATTATTTGTTAAATATGTTTCAAATGCAGTATTATTTTAAATTTTTATATATTTTAGATGTTAATCTCTTATCAGATATATGATTTTCAAATATTTTCTGGCATTTCATGGTTTACCTTATTGAAAAAACTGTCTTTTCCCTGTTAGATGGTCTTGGCACCCTTGTCAAAACCCTTTGACCATATATGTGAGGTTTCGTTTCTGGGCTCTGTATTCCATTCCATTGATCTTATATCACTGTCTTTATGCTGTTACCAGATTCGATTTTTTAAATATTTTTGGTAATATATACATAAAGTATAGTTTACCATTTAAACAATTTTAAGTATACATTTCAGTGGCATTAAAGTCCATTCACACTGTGCAACCATGCTTTTGTTCTTTATATAGCTGTGTAGTATTCCATTGCATGAATACATTATAATTTATTTACCAGTCTGCTGCTAATGGACATTCAGGTTGTTCTCAGTCATTTGCTATTACATTTAGTGTGGTGGCAAATAATCTAATGTAAAAGTTATTTTTGCTTATGTGAGTGTACCTATAAGATAAATTCTGGAAACAGAATTGGCAAATTGTAACATTTATGCTTTTGTAGTTTTTGTAAAATTGACAAAATGCTTTCCCTAGAGGTTTTATTTATTTACCCTCTGTATATTGGGCTTTTTTTTCCTTAAAAAAAAATGTTTTTTCCTACTTAGATAAGAAATGTTCTTAGTGTTGTTTGAATTTTTATTTTGAGGCTAAACATTCTTATTTTTTGTTTGAGTCACTTGATATTTTCTGTGAACTCTGTGTTTATGTTTATGCCCATTTTTCTATTAAGTTGCTTTTGTTGGTTTCTTACTGATTTGTAAGAGTTCTTTGTATTTTAGAGAAATTAGCCTTTTGTCTGTAATGTGTTTCAAATATCTCTGTAGCTTGTAATTTGACTTACAGCAGTTCTAATCCCATTTTTTTCCATAAGCTGTGGTCAGTGAAATCCCAATTGTTTTTGGAAGTTCTTTCACCCTACGCTTTAAGAAAACTCTGCTCAGTTTCAGAGTATTACTCAGTCTAGTGAATGAGACACTGCTACCTGATTGTTAAACTTTAAGTGGTAGTAAGAACTGGAAGAGACCTTAGAAATCCTCTCACAATCACTTAATTTTGTGGATGAGGCCCAAACAAGTTATATAACCCAGGTTACGTAGTAGGAAAGCAGTGATGTTAAATCTAGAAGTTTCCTCTGGCTTCCATTTTGGATGAGGTTGTTCTATTTAACACACACACTGAGGAAGTTCTGAGCTTGTGAAGGTATTTATGAGCTGAAAGTTAGTATTGGTTAGGGAATGGGCCCTTTCCCATATTGTTCTTTATCTTCTTGTCTCATCTCCTTTTCCCTGCCCAAATGCCTTGTAAATTCTGAAAGTCTGCCTTAAGACAGGAACAAGTGACCCATTGACCAAGCCCTTTTCTAGGGTTGGGGTTAGGTTGGTGAGTTCAAGACCTGCAGGCCCAAGGAATCAAATCAGTAAGTTCTAGGCACGCAGGCCTCACCTGGTGGGATTCTTCTAGTGATAGTGCTGCCTTCAGTGTTTGACTCAGAGGCTCTGAGAAAGCCCCATTAAGACAGTTCAGAGTGGTCTGGAGGTTTGTTGTGGCCTGGACGTCCCAAGCCTTTTTTGCTTTCAAATGGAGGAAACCGGATCACCTCTGAAAAGCCCTGGGACTTCAGTTGTTCCTCAGGAATCTCCTGAGCAAATAGTAAAAATGATAAAATGATTGAAAGTAAAAATTAAAGGAATAAAATTATAGAAGCCTGTTTATCAACTCTAAGATGCCATCGACTGTAGGCTGGGCCATTATTTTATGCATCACTAAAGGAAAAATACTGTTAATTAAAAGAACTAATGCTTGCTTAGCATAGAAACTTTTCTCACAAATCACTCTTACACATATATTTTAAAAAAGGAAAACAATTTTTCTTTCAATGGCAAATCGAAGTGTAGTCTCATTAAAGACATTTCAGTGGCATTTAAAGGATGTATAATACCTTCAAATATATTTAACTGAGCAAAAGCGACAGTACCAATAGCTTAGGCTAAATTTACACATGTACAGGCCGTATGACTACTTCTTGATCATTTGGCCGACAAGAATTGTAAGATTTTAGAGGCATTAATGAATGGGGAAAGTGCAACCTAGGGTTAATGTAATACTGTACCCTTTGACTAATTCCAAAGCATTTATATACATGGCTTTTTATACATCATTTATTCTTCCCAGCATTATAGTAGATCGTTTTCTAGGTAAGGAAACTGAGGCTTAGAGAGGTTGACTTGCCCCAGATTACATTAAGTAATGAAACTGAGACTTAAAAACCCAGGCTTTCTGCTGTCTCCATTTTCCCAGCGTTTGACCTCGTTGTCTTGCCTCTTTCTCTTAGAGCAGTTGACTGCAACAGTGCAGGAAGTGAGGGCTGCCCCGATTCTCTGCTTTTGATAGAGGTGACTGATGATAATCCTTGGCAGAGATAGGTGTGCAGAAGTGGTTTTCTTGAAGTTTGAAAGTGTAAAAATTTAAGTTTAATTTGAGGATATTCTCTTTTCTCCCCCTCTTCTCTAAGGTACCAGAAAGCAGCGGAAGAAGCAAACATGGAAAAGAAAAGAAGTGTAAGTATTTGGAAGCCCTGCGACACGTGGAACTTCGTGGTCGCAGCTCATGTGGCCCAGCCCCCTGCAGCCTCCGCGGGACTGTGGGCTCTGCGTCAGCTGAGCCGGGCCTTTGTGCCGGCTGGTCTCATTGCTGAACCATTTGCTCAGGAGAACTTGGCTCAGGTGCAGAGAATCTTATTTTTTCCCTGAGGTTCTCCTTTGAGCCACTTTTTCTTTCCTGAGTTGAGTGAAAGACAGAAGGCCAAGTACTTTGCTTGTGGTTATAAAATGGCTTACTGCTTCTGCTCAAATCAGGAGACAGGGCTTCCTAGGCTGTTTCTTTTTTTCCAAATCAAACAACCCGAAAGTCTCTCTGCATTTAAATGGTAGCAGCTGTGCAGCTGTTGTCGTTCCCCTGGGTTCTTTGTTTAAAGCAAACTTCTTGACCCAGTCTAGTTAGCAAATTTCTTAGCAGCAGGATCCACCAAAGGCCAAAACCTCAGAACCAGCTCTCGGCTCTACCCATTTTGTACTTTCCCGCTGGCTAACTTCCAGTTTGGCTGGGTAGTGTATTTCTTTTGAAATCTTACTTGATTTCTTCATATGAGGGGAAAAGCCTCACATATTTGGGCAAGAATTCTTCATTTGTCTGGCATTACAAAAATATCCTCCTGGCAGTTTTCAGCACCTAACCTATTTAAGTGAGTGCAAAGCATGCCTCTGTCACTTTGTCTTCTCTAAGGGGGCAGTGCTGACTGGGTCTTTGACAATTTTCCTGTAATTCGAGAATGGAGCCCTTCTGGTGCACTGTAAGAAAACTTACCATCACTTCACTCAACTGCTGGTTTTCTTTTCTTTCCTACTCTCTCTCTCGCTTGTTATTTTTCCCCTTTCTCTTTTCTTCATTCCTTTTTTCCTTTCACTCATTCATTTTAGCAAGTATTCAGAGTGCCCACTGTATGCCAAGCACTGCGTTAGGCACTAATACAGACTACATCTCTGCCCCCATGGAGTTTATATTCTGGTGGGAGAGACAGACCATAAAGATGTAGCAGGTATAAAACAAAATGAAGCAGGTAAGAGGGATGAGTATAGTGGTCAAGGAGGCATTTGAGCAGAGGTCTGAGGACAGGAGCTTGGGAGAAAAATAATTCAGGCAGAAGATAAGAGCACATGAACATGCCTCGAGGCAAGAACATCCTAAATGTATTTGAGGAACAGGAAGGGAAATGTCATGTCCAGTTGTTGTGAGGACATGGACCTTAATTCTGATTAAATGGGGTCCTTTGAAGGGTTTGTGCAAAGGATTAATGTGATCTGACTGAAATTTTAAAAAGAGGAGGAAGAGACTAGAGGAACAGTAGCAAAAGCGTGAAGACCAATTATAAGACAGTTGCAGTGATTTAGGCAAAAGATGATAATGGATTGGACTGGAGTCATAGCTATATGGGCTTCCCACATGACTCAGTGGGTAAAGAATCCACCTGCAATGCAGGAGACATAAAAGATGTGGGTTCAGTCCCTGAGTCAGGAAGATCCCCTGGAGGAGGGCATGGCAACTCACTGCAGTATTTTTGCCTGGAGAATCCCAAGGACAGAAGAGCCTGGCAGGCCACAGTTCATGGATTGCAGAGTCAGACACAACTGAAGTGACTGAGCATAGCACAGCACACAGGAGCTCTACAGGCGATGAGAAGTAGTCAGGATTTATACTGAAGGTAGAAAGGAAGAATTGCAACAATGCATCTGGCCCAAACACCAGGAAAAATGCCATTGAGATCAGGAAGGTGGCAGTAAAAACAAGTTTAGAGAAGGGAAAATATTTGTTAGAAGCTTAGCTTTGGACATGTTAAATGTAATTCTTTATTAAGACTTCCAAGTATCGATGTCAAATAGGAGCTTGGATGTACAAATCTGGAATTGGAAGAGATCCAGCCTGGAGATGAGATCTGTGTGTATCAAAGTATCAGTGGTTTGTAAAGATAAGAAATGGATGAGATCACCTGGGGATTGAGTGTAGCTAGAAAAGAGGTCTGGGTACTGAGCTCAGGGGCACCTTGCCATTTAAAGGTTGGAGAGAGAAGGAAGAACCAGCAAAAGAGACTTAAGAAGGAGCAGCTGGTGAGATGCAGTGGAAAAAAGAGAATGGAGTACCAGATGTCCAGTGAAGAAAGTGTTTTCAAAAGGCAAATTATCGAGTCAAACGCACAGATAGGCTAAGAATTGACAATCAGATTTGGCAACATGAAGATCATTGGTCACTTTGTGCTGTTTGGTAGTGATGGGCTAAAGGCCTGATTGAACTAGGTTGTCTAATCAAGACAGTCAGATAACAAAAGTTGATACCACAAGTGGAGATAAACATTTATGGAACATCTTTTATGTGTCCCGAAAGCACTAAGAGGAATAGGATGTGGTCCCCGCCTTCAAGGAACTGCTTAGAGTTTAGAAAGTAGGATTTATTTTATTTATTTTTAAAATCAGATAGCATTCTCTTTTTAAAAATCTTTATTTATTTTATTTCTTGCTGCACTGGGTCTTTGTTGCAGCGTGCAGGCTTTTCTCTAATTGCAGCAAGTGGGGGCTACTCTGTATTTGGAGTACTTAGGCTACTCATTGTAGCGCCTTCTCTTGTTGCAAGGCACAGGCTCTAGGCATATGGACTTCAGTAATTGTGGCTCTCAGGCTTAGTTGCTCCACGGCGTGTGGAATCTTCCTGGACCAGGGATCGAACCTGTGTCCCCTGCATTGGCAGTTGGACTTCCAACCACTGGACCACCAAGGAGTCCCAGAAAGTAGAATTTAGAATCTCAGTGTGGTAAGTACCATATTAAAGAAATATGCAAGGTGCCGGGGGAGAATTTAGGAAGGACTCATAACCTGGACTATGTCATGTCCAGGGAGACGTCCCAAAAGAAGTGGTGTCTGACTGAGCCTGAAGGATGACTAGGAATTAGCTAAATAAAGGGGGCAAAGGAGTGGTAGAGGAAGCAGCAGGTGCCCAGTGTGGAGGCATAAGAGAACAGGCGCATCTGACAGTAGAAAAGATAGCTGTCCCATTCACCGAGATGGAAAATTCAGAAAAAGAGTGAGGAGTAAAGGGAGGAGAGGGGAGACTTCAGCTTTAGACAAGGATGAGTTTAAGATATCTGTAGGATTTCCAGGTAGAACTGATAGGTAAGGAGAGCTATCTGGCTCGAGTTATAGGGTGTGGATCATCCATCTAGGTGGGTGAAAGACATCATCTATAGAAAAATATGTAAAGCGACTAAAGAGGATGACCTAAAAAGGCAGAATCTTGAGGGACCCCACTATATAAGGGAGGAACTAAGGAAGAGAAACTTGTTTAAAAAGAAAAACCTGAAGAATGTCTAGAAAAAAATGGAAAGAAATCTAGGAAAAAGGGATGTCACGGAAACTATATAAGGAAGGAAATTTTTAAAAGGGGGGAGCAGTCAATAACATCAGATGCTATAGAGAGATCAAATAAAACAAAGGAGAAGTGTCTATTGTAATGGGCAGTTGAGGTAAAAGGGTGTGAGCAGATGATTAAAGAAGAAACAATAAACCGAAAAAAAAATGCTTTTACCTCACCAATAATCAATGAGATATAAATTTAAATAACTGTGAGATATAAATTGTAACCCAAACAGTAGACAGATTTTTTAATTGGTGAAGTCTACTAGGCAATGCCTATTAAAATTTTGGATATGTTTAATACCCATTGATCCTGCAATTGTGCTTGTAGGAATGATCATTGAGAAACACAAGTGAAATAAAATAAATGTAAAATGATATTTATTGCAGGATTCTTTGTAATACTGAAATGTTTAAAATTAGATATTCATCAGTGGGGAAATAGTAAATCATGGTATCTACATCCATTATAATAATATAGCATATGTTATGTATGATATCATATGGTTAAGATTTTATGTAACATGGAAAGGTATCAAAAGCACATTAAATGATTAAAGGACTTATGTGCAGAATAGTAAGTATAGTATGATTTTGTAGGAAAAAAAAGATACTGTATAAAAATAAGGGAAAAGTTGAGAGCATGCGCAGCAAACTGTTGACAATGGATGTCTTGGTTAGGAGGAGCAGAGGAGTCAAATAGAGAAACTTGAAGCATATATTCAAGGCGTATATATTCCTATACTGACTATGACTCCCCCCCCACAATTAGTTTTTAAAAATACTTTTGTAATTGAGAAAAGTAATAAATTAAAAATAAGATAATGAAATGAAAATTGTAAAGAAGTAATTGGTGATCCTGATTTGTGCTAATTCAGAAGTGTTTTGGTAGTAGAATTAGAAGGAATGGAAAGTAGTCAGGTAGGAACAGCAACTACACAAGACTGTGCTTTCAAGACCCTTAACTGTGAAATGTGGGAGACAGCACTAGCTGGAAGAAAACAACATTGAAGATTGGTTGCTTTTTTTTTAACAAAAATGTTTTATTTTGAAATAATTTTGGATTTATAGTTAGCATTATTAACTTAGTACAGAGAGCTCCCATAAAGCTCAGCCTACCTTTCCCTAATGCTAGCATATTCTATAACTATGGTACATTTATGAAAACTAAGAAATTAACTTCGGTGTAACCCTATAAGTTAAACTAGACTTTATTCAGATCTTACCAGTTTTTCCATAAATGACAGATGGTTGCTTTTAAGATCTACCAGACTTGTAAGTGGTCTAATTTGTCTCCTGAACAACAGGGTGGAATGTATGTATAAATTTATTAGCGACGGCTGTCCAGGTGAAACAATACTTATATTCTTGGAAAGCAAGATAGAGACACATTCAGGAGCAAGTGGGTAAATCTGTTTCTTTAGCAAATGCTGGGATCAGGTTACATGATAGCTTGGATTTCCAGAAATGGAGCCCTTCTTTTCTCTTCCCCTTCCATTTGTATTTAGGACACAGAAACACAGATGATCAATACCACCATTGATTATATTTTCAGTTTCCTTTCAAGCCTGGGATATGCCACATCTTGAAATCTGTGCTGTTTGGACAGTCATCATAATGACTGGCTGCCACTTTTTTGAGTAGCTCTTAGCCTAGAAATGTCTCCCCCTCCTTGGAAGCTGTGCATCCAAGTGGTCTGTACTTCCAGCCTACTGCTGCATCCTACCAGACATCGTCCTGCTTTTAAGATGAAGATTCCCCTGCCAAGATTTCAAACACTAAAGCTCATTTGACCCCACCTCTTCATTTTGCGGGTGGAGTAACAGACCCAAAGAGAGGAAGGGATTTATCCAAGGCCCCTTCCAAGTCAAATGTTCCTGCAGAAAGGACATTGTTGCATGTTCTGAGTGTGCCTGATCCTGTTTTAGGCACCTGGTGATGATCCAGAGGCAGCATCCACAGAGATTCTCAGCCTTGCTGGGTAGGATTCTGGATGTCACTTTGAGAAAGGAGGCTGGGGTTTTCTTGCAACCAGTGGGGCCCTTGAATACTTGTACCCTCCCTGACTTCCCACTGCCTTATTCTAGGAGAATACTTGGTAAAATGTTAAAACCTTGATGCAAATGACATAGACTAAAATTTCACCTTATTACCCCTCCTCCACCACCTGACTCTGAAACAACAGAGACTGTAGAGAGAGTAGAAAGAACAATAAGAGACTGTAACTCCAGTTCAGGATTTGAGAGATGACTGGATACTGTTTGTTGATCATGATTGTGAGGTGTGGCTGGAGGAGTGAGGAGGGCCACCCATTTAATAATAGTCACCACTATTGGTCAATTACAACATACGTGCTTTTGTATAGTTGCATTTATTCTCCACAATAGCCCTGTATGGTAGTTTCCAGAAATTAGGAAACTTGCCCAGGGTCGTTTGGCTGGATGAAGCTGGATTATATAAGCATTATATGCTCATTATAGGAAATACAGATACGATACATAAAAGAGGTAAGTGATGGGGATTTGCTGTATAGCATAGGGAATTATGGGGCTTCCCAGGTGGCGCTAGTGGTAAAGAACCCACCTGCCAATGCAGGAGACATAAGAGACATGGGTTTGATCCCCTGGTTGGGAAGATCCCCTGGAGGAGGGCATGGCAACCAACTCCAGTTTTCTTGCCTGGAGAATCCCATGGACAAAGGAGCCTAGTGGCTACAGTCCATGGGGTCTCAGAGTCAGACACGACTGAAGTAACTTAGCACAGCACGACACATGGGAAATTATATTCAATATCTTGTAATAACCTATAATGGAATATAATCTAAGAAAAAAAAATCCCTGAATCACTTTGCTATATACCTGAACCTAACAACATTGTAAATCAACTATACTTGAATTGAAAAAGAAAATAAAGAAAAGAAAATATATTCTCGTGCTCATGCTCAGCCATGTCCAACTCTTTGCAACGCTATGGACTGTAGTGCGCCAGGCTCCTCTGTCCATTGGATTTCCCAGACAAGAATACTGGAGTGGGTTGCCTGGCCTGTAGCCCACTGTCCAATGATAACCCAGGCTGCTTCCGTCCTGTACTCTTTTCACTGTGCTGCCCAGTCTGCTTTCAATTCTTGCTTTTGCCCTGTGCCTTTTTGCTTCTCTTTCTTTCCCAGAAAGCCTACAGCCACTGCTTCTGCCCCATCTTTTCTTGCCCAAGCTCTAAAGTCCTGGACAACTAACATGACCTGGTGGTGCTGCCAAGAGTGAAGACAGAGTCTGGGGCCTTCAGTGCTATCAGACCTCACAGCCCTGCCCTTCCCCTACTTGTTCCCGCCCTAGCACTTTTGAACTTGCATCCTTAAGAACTCTTTTTATAAAAGAGCACATTCACTCCTCTGTTAAAATGCCCCCCTAAAGGATGTCTTCTACCCAGGTCTTTGTTTGGGATGTTGCTGATACTCCATCACACAAATGCCTTTCTTTCAGGTCATCACAAGTTAAGTGGAAATGACAACTTTCAAACCATTTACAAATCACATCAAAATTATTTGATATTCCATTGAAGCTTTTTTTGTGTGACATTGTATTTATTTTTATTATACAATGAAAGCACATTTATTATAAAAAAAGAAGAAAATATAATCCAAATGCCCATAAATCCATGATCCCCAGAGGCAACCTGTTAACATTGGGATGTCTTTTCTTCCAGACTACTATTCTGTGTTTATATTTATAAATATATGTGTGTATTATAGGCCTGCCCCAGTAGCTTAGCAGTAAAGATTCCACCTGCGATACAGGAAAGGCAGGAGATGTGGGTTTGATACCTGGGTTGGGAAGATCCCCTGGAGGAGAAAATGGCAACCCACTCCAGTATTCTTTGCTGGAAAATTCCATGGACAGAGGAGCCTGCTGGGCTACTGTCCATGGGGTTGCAAAGAGTCTGTCAGACACAGCTGAGTGACTGAGTACAGCACATGTGTATTATAACATGAAATCATGCTGTCATTTTTTTCCCTTCATTTTTTTGGCCTTGCCACATGGCTTGTAGGATCTTAGTTCCCCTGCTTAGTTGCTCAGTTGTGTCTGATTCTTTGTGACCCCATGGACTGTAGCCCACCAGGCTCCTCTGTCCTTGGGGATTCTCCAGGCAAGAATACTGGAGTGGGTTGCCATGCCCTCCTCCAGGGGATCTTCCCAACCAGGGATCAAACCCAGGTCTTCCATATTGCAGGCAGATTCTTTACCGTCTGAGCCACCAGGGAAGCCCCAAAGTGAAAGTCTCTCTGTTGTGTCCAACTCTTTGTGACCCAGGCCAGAATTCTCCAGGCCAGAATTCTCCAGGCCAGAATACTGGAGTGGGTAGCTGTTCCCTTCTCCATGGGATCTTCCCAACCCAGGGATCGAGCCCAGGTCTTCTGCATTGCAGGGGGATTCTTTACCAGCTGAGCCACCAGGGAAGCCCAAGAATACTGGAGTGGGTAGCGCATCCCTTCTCCAGTGGATCTTCCCGACCCAGGAATCGAATAGGGGTCTTATGCATTGCAGGAAGATTTTTTACCAGTTGATCTGCCAGGGAAGTTCCCCTACCAGGGATTGAACCCCGGGCCCATTGCAGTGAAAGCGCCTAACCACTGTATCGTCAGGGAATTCCCCATGCTGTCTTATAAATAGCTATTTCCACTCAAAAGTGTCTTATGAGTATCTTTTCATGTCAATAAATATACTTTAATCACATGTCTCTGAGAAAAGTAGTGTCCAGTTACCAAGGCAAAATGCCACTTTGATTCTCAGGGCTTCTGTTTGAGCAGGGCAGGGCAGGTGAAGTTGGAGACCCAGATGACTCATCCATTGTGTCTCAGGAGGGAGCCCAGAGCTGAGAGAGTTGCTGGCAGTTAAGGTAGCACCAGCTTCCAGACCTGTTTTCGTTTCTTAAGATTTATTTGTTTATTTTATTTTTTGGTTTTTGTGGTGGGCCTGTGTTGCTGCACATGGGCTTTCTCTATTTGCAGCAAGAGGGAGCAACTCTCTAGTGGTGCACACGGTTCTCATTGTGGCAGCTTGTCTTGTGGAGCACAGGTTCTAGGCACTCGGTCTTTAGTAGTTGTGGCGCACGGGCTTCGTTGCTTCGAGGCATGTGGGATCCTCCAGGACCAGGGATTGAACCCGTGTCCCTTGCATTGCAAGGCAGATTCCTAACCACTGGACCACCAGGGAAGCCCCTGGACCTGTTTATGTTTTGTTTTGTTTAACTTTTTATTTTGTAGCGGGGTATAGCTGATTAGCAGGGTTGTGATGGTCTCGGGTGAACAGCAAAGGGACTCAGCCATGCACATGCATGGAGAAGAATGGCAAAAAGAATAGAACCCAATCTGTTTTTTAATTCTCTCTTTTCCAACAAGCAAACTTTTCATGCTGCTTCTATTTCTGACCCATACACGCTTCCCCCAGTGAAGCATATTGTCAGCTAAGATTTAAGCGCAAAAATCAAGCAAAGTTGTTCTTCTCTAAGTTTCTTTTTTCAAGTCTTGGTGTTACTTGAAGTGGCTCTCATCGTGTATTCAGAAGAGTAATAAGGTGAGAGACTTAATTCCCAATATAGCTGCTAATCCTGTTTAATTCCCTAGAGTCTTTCGGTCCTAGTTGGTTTGTCCTTTCTTAGTTGAAAGACCCGTGAGTCACAGACTGCAGGAATGGAGGGCAAGAAGGTATTGGAGTTTGTGCTTTGTTGGAAAGGCGCTGCTGCTTACTTTATTTAGGAGTGCTTTCCAAGTCTGGGACGTTGAATTTTACTTCACCAAGCATGTCTCCTCTAATTATTACAGAGCAACATGGACAATTTCCAGATTGTTTTCAATGTCTTATATGTATCAATTAATTGCAGTTTGACCCAGGCGAAAGGGAATTAATTGTCTTAGATATGTGTCCTTCCATCAAGAGAGGGAGTAGTAGTGGTGTTTCATATGAAGCCTGGCTATTTTGCAACCAAAAGGTCTGGAAAATAGTGAATTTTCTAACAGAATTTATACATGACCAACATGTAGAGAAGAACAGCGGGTGGGGGGTGGGGAAGGATTCAGTTATTATGTAAAAATAAAATTTTTTCATGTAAATTATGTTACATATGATGATATGTCACTTATGCAAATACATGTAAAAGTCTGGTGGCTGCTTTAAATTTCCACAAATAGTTTCAATTCTTGATGCTACTATCCACAATTATTGGTATTGTGTAGTGTAAGCTATACCGCATCTTTGTCTCATTTAAAAGAAAAAACCCAGCAGGATTCACCACGTAATTTTGTGGCATGTAATAATGAAATTTTATTAGTACATATTTACAGGATTTAAAGTAACTGTTAATTTGCTTTTTCTTTCTGTTTTCCCCATTAATCTCTGGGTAAAAAAATCCCTTGTCTCCAATGTAACTATCATTAGATCTGGGCTCTCCTTTCTTCTCATTTTGTCCTTATAAGGCTATCCTGTTTTATCACTTCCTGCTTTAGCTCCTGACTTTTTCTCTCTTCCCCTCTCCCTCTCCTGGGGTGGATGCTTTCTCCATGTGGCAGGGCTGTAACTGTTCACAGCTGTCGGAGACGCCAGTGGAGCAGGAGCAGCTTGGAGTTTTAACTTTCATTTTACAAAGAACAACATGTTTGAAGGTTTCAGCAGGCAAGTTATAACTGGCATTCACTTTTTGTTCTTCTAGAACGCTGAAAATCTCCCCCAGCACTTTAGAAGGGGGAACCTGACTGCGTTAAGGAAGAAGTGGGAGAACCCGGTGCTGGGAGTCGACTCTCTCCCAGACTCAGTGCGAAACAGCAGCGCAGAGGTCAGGCACAGAGGCGACCCTCCTCCCGCTGAAGTGGTGGGCAGCTCTGCCTCTGGGGTCCAGGCTGACCGAGAGGAGCTAGTCCAACCCAGACCTAAGATCAGATCGCCTCCTGAAGCTCCTACTAAGTACCCGCACCCCCGCATCAAGGACAGTGAGCATCTTAAAGACCACTCAACAGAAGATAAAAAGATGGAAAACTGTCTGGGAGAATCCAGACATGAAGTAGCAAAACCCGAAATGAGTGAAAACGCAGAAACTGCAAACAAAATAGAGAAATACAATGTTCCGCTGAACAGGCTGAAGATGATGTTTGAGAAAGGTGAACCAACTCAAACCAAGGTAAGGATCGGGTGGGTTTAAAACTTGAAAAAAGGCCAATTCAAGTAACTAAACAAAGCTTTTTTTCTAGTCTAGATTGTTTGAGTGTGGCGAGTACGTGGTCAGTATGTCTTTTGATTCAAATTAGACGAGTAGTTAATAAAACGTCTCAGATGAATTATTTACAGAAATGCTAAGATTTTTGGGTCTGTGACCCAGTTTCGCATGAAAGTAAGCGCACACTGGGATTCAGGTCGATACCTAGAAAGGAAGAGAGTTTGATGCCGTCTGGGTTATGTGTTTTCCTACGCTTGGCCTTTTAATTTGTCTTCCTGTGCCTTTTGTCATTAGTAGCTTTGGGGGGTGGAATTACTGCTGAATCTCTCTGTGCGTGGACACAGCTGCAGTCTGCGTGTTAAGGCCAGAGTTTAACATTAAGACTGAGGCTTAGTTGTCTTCTTGCTAGCTGAACCCTTTCTCTTCTTAACTTCCTCATCTGTGCCTTCCAACAAATGTTTTCTATCAGCTAAAATCCTATCCCTGGAAAAATCAATGAAAATAGCCAGACTAGCTGTAGCCTTCAGGAGTTTTGACTTGCAAATGCACAGAGTTGCATTTTCCTACAACTGCTAATGAAATTTGATCCTTAGTGTGGAGTGCAGACCAGGTCCCCAGAGGGAATTACTTAGCTAGAAAATGAGTTACATATGCTGGTGACTTATAACACAATCCAGGGGCCGCAGAGCTGGTCAGTTTTTCCAGTTTTCTCATACTTTCCTGCATATCTGGCTTTGTGCATGGGGTTCGTTTGTTACAACAGTCATTCTAATGAAATAAACAGATCTGATGGGGAGCAAAGCCATCATTTACTCTAGATCACATCTAGATGGGAACGTGGACTTTTTTTTTTTTCCAGCTAAATATTTGGTCCAAATGTCTACATTTGTGAAGTAATGGTAGGAAGTGTTTCTTCTGAGGCAAAAATTAGATAACTCATCCTAGAATTCTTCAGTTACGTTTGATGCGATTTAGCCATCCCTTCTCATACCTTGCAGTGCCTGTCGCTTTTCTCCTTAGGAGAGTTCTTTAGTGTTCGGCGATCATCAGTTGAGGATGTAGAAAGAATTTTTAAAGGTTTGCAAAACTAGAACCCTTTTCTCTGCATGGGTTCTAACTCTATTTTAACATAAACCAGTTGGTAAGAGGTAACCACAAAGCAGTTTTATGACTTTTCTTAAACTCTCTTCCCTCTCAATTTTGAGTCCTCTAGGCCTGACAACTCCCCTTTTCACCCTTTATGGTCTTAACTAAAAAAAAAAAAATTTTTTTTTTTTTTAATTTAAATGGGAAGAAGAATTTTAAATGGAAGGAAAAAATGTCAGAAATCCTAAATAGAGAGGAAGGGGCTTTGTTGTGTGTCAAAGCGCCATTGTAAGTCCTCTCCTCTCAGACCCTGTTAGGGGCAGGACGGCTGATGTCATGGCAGCATGCACAATGTAGATTCAGTGCAGGAGGCTAGTACATGTCAAAACTGGCCTAAGGTTGGAAATGACTGGGACTGCAGCAAACAAAATGCTGATTATGTGTAAAGATCTGGTAAGAGATTTTTTTCTCATAAATGTCTGTTGAAGATGGGTTAGAACAAGCCTATCTTTTTGTGGCTGGTCAGAGTGTAGAAAAAAAATTCTCATATAAAGGAAGATCCTACTAGATCAGGCTGGCATTCAGCCTGATTGCTATTGGGTCTAGGAAGATGGAGGGGTTCTAAGACTGACCAGGCCTTTTGAGGGGGAGCTTTTTAAACTTCCTGCTTAAATAGTCATTTGTCCTTTAATGGACTGCTTAGAGAGTATAAAACACAACTGCCATTGTTTTTGTTTTCTATCTTTTGGCCACACTCGAGTGGGTTATGGGATCTTAGTTCTACGACTGGGATCGAACCTGTGCCCTCTGCAGTGGAAGTGCAGTGTCCTAACCACTGGACCACCAGGGACATCCCTGCCCTTGGTTTTATAGCTGCTTCTAAATAAGCATCATTACCCATGTTAGCAACAGCCTAGATTACTTTAAAAATATTTGTCTAATATCTCAATAAAACTGGTAAAAAAAGTTTTGTCTACTTTAGATTATGGAATGATTAATCAGTTTGAAACTAGGTTATGGTTATTGCTAACATAACTTCAGCTTTAGTATGGATAAGGCTTTAATCAGGAAGTCACATAATTGGATCTTTGGAAGAAAACTCTGAGAAATATGGTAGAGACACTAAGCAATCTTTTCAGGAGCGAGAGTGAGGAAGTAAGAATGATTACCTCAGAGCTGAAAAATTAGTACTTCTCTGAGACAAGTGAATATATTAGGTACAAATCATGTGAATCTTTGTCTCCATAATTTAGAGAACTGGACTGAATCTCAGCTAACTAGTTGAGCAGGGTCAGGGAGCACATAGATAATGGAAATACGTGATCCAAATCTCTTTATCGCCTAAATCTTTTTTATCAGAGTTATTTACAAGAGGCCAAGTTAATTGCCTGAGTTCCACATTTCTTAGTCTCTCTCACTCCCTTTTATCTGAGATGGTTCTTGTCCACTTTTCTGCCTGATCTCTCCTCTGCAGTCCTTTTTTATTTCTCTGTCCCTTGTGTAGTCTTCTCTCTTTCCAGGACTCCAAAAGATGTATTCCAAAACTAGATTCTCATCTTGAATTCTTAACCCAAGCTTTAGCTCCAATTTTGTGGTTGCCTGCCAGATTGCACACCTCTTTGTGAATAAAACTAAAGCGCTCGATTTCAAGAAAACTAAAAAAGAATCCATTATCTTTCCAACCAAAACCTGCTCTAACCCCTGTTGTCCTCTCTTAGTGTGTTACCCTTTGCCACATTTCCTGTTCTATAAAGTTTGGGATCAGTTCTTTTTGCCTGCCTCTTCTCAGTCAGTCACTTACTAAGCCATCTAAATAATTCTACACATCTCTCTATATGGGCCATTCTCTCCAAGAGGTCCCACATCTAGTTCTGTCCTGCAAAGTCACTTCAGTCGTGTCCGACTCTGTGCGACCCCATAGACGGCAGCCCACCAGGCTCCCCCGTCCCTGGGATTCTCCAGGCAAGAACACTGGAGTGGGTTGCCATTTTCTTCTCCAATGCATGAAAGTGAAAAGTGAAAGTGAAGTTGCTCAGTCATGTCCGACTCTTAGCGACCCCTTGGACTGCAGCCTACCAGGCTCCTCCATCCATGGGATTTTCCAAGCAAGAGTACTGGAGTAGGGTGCCATTGCCTTCCAGTTTAGCCTTATTATATCTTGCCTTGTGGTATTGCTGCAACCTTGCCTGTTGGCCTCTCCTTTTTTTCTTTCCTTTCATCCTCTACACTGTTGCTATTTATTTTTCTAAGCATAGTTGTAAATCATGCTATTCCCTTGATCAGAAACTTTTGATGTCTCAAAATAAATCCATATTTAATATTTGAGTCTTCCACAGTCTGATCTAAACCCACCTTTCCAATCTCCTAGCTAAGCTCACGAAGAAGGCAATGGCACCCAGCTCCAGTACTCTTGCCTGGCAAATCCCATGGATGGAGGAGCCTGGAAGGCTGCAGTCCATGGGGTCGCTAGGAGTCGGACATGACTGAAGCGACTTCACTTTTCACTTTCATGCATTGGAGAAGGAAATGGCAACCCACTCCAGTGTTCTTGCCTGGAGAATCCCAGGGATGGGGGAGCCTGGTGGGCTGCCGTCTATGGGGTCGCACAGAGTCGGACACGACTGAAGCTACTTAGCAGCAGCAGCAGCTAAGCTCAGATGGTAAAGAACTTGCCTACAATGCAGGAGACCTAGGTTCGATCCCTGGATCAGGAAGGTCTGCTGGAGAAGGGAATGCCAATCCACTTCAGTATGCTTGCCTGGAGAATTCCATGGACAGAGGAGCCTGGCAGGCATAGTCCATGGGGTGGTAAAGAGTCAGGCACGACTAAGCAACTAATACACAGACATACAGCTAATCTAGTACTCAAACCCTGGATTACTCCTCATTTTAAACTAGTCATGTCTTTCCCCTAACTTCTACCTTTTGAAATCTTACTCATCAAGGTCTATTAATACTATGAGAACTTACCTCAGTTTTTTACCATATGAAATTACCTTCACCCTCCTGACCATCCTGTAGAATATCTTACTTCTCTTTGGCCACTTTTATCATGCTTCTTTAATAGTCTGTGTGAATTTGTATACTTCCCAGTCTATATAATTCTTTCAAAGTAATGTTTCCTTTATCTCCCAGTGGTCAACCCAATGCTTGACTCTTAGTGTTTATTTAATAAAAAGGAGAAAAGAAGCTTAGATCTCAACTTATAAATAATGACAACTGATGACTTTTCCTCTACTTTTAGTGAATAGATAGGTTATTTAAGTCAGGTGGTTTAGTTGAACATGATAGTTCTAATTCCTACTGCAAATGAGCAGTGGATGGATTAGTGTAACCTATCAGTATGAGGAAAGAGAAGCCCTCCCTGGTGGCATACACTAAGTGTGGCTTCACATCCCTAACTGGATGTGTATGTTGATCTGGGTTTTAGGTAGCCTTTTATGAAAAAGCTGATCAAGCAGCTATTCAGTCATCATCATGTTGACATTTGAATTCATAATCTTCAAAGGTCATGATGCAGTTATTCAAATGACCAAACCATGTAAGGAGCATGTGACAGGCTCCTTAAGTCTCACTTATTTCTATTTGGTTCCTAACTTATTTGTTTCACACAAATCCTTGGATAGGAGAATAAAGACCAAATAATTGGAAAGTATATTTCTACCTTCATAACCTAATTAAAATCCTATCTTTTGCTTGGGTCAAGATTAAACCAATTAGTTGTGATGCAAGAAAATAAAGCTTGAATATGGACATCTCTTGATTCTTCTACATAAGTTCTGACTACTGCTTCTTCCTTGCAGTGTTTCCCTCTTCTAGGAGAGGAGTTAGGTAAAGCAAAGAAGAGAAAAAAAGAGAATGCCTCCTCACCCAAAATCTCTATTTTCTAGAACACATAAACACACTCACGCATTTGCTCTTTGGGGGCTAACCAAGGATAGGAGGTAGTAATGAGAAAATAATGGTGGGGAAATCCCTGGTGGTCCAGTGGTTAAGATTCCATGCTTCCACTGCAGGGGGCCAGGGTTCGATCCCCAGTTGGAGAGCCCACATGCTGCACAGCGCCCACCCCCCCCCCCAAAAAAAAAGAGAGAGAGAAAGTGATGATAAGTAAAATTAAAATCATTAGGGCAAAAATTGTGCCCTTTATCCTTTTTTCCCTGTTATTCATGGTATACTTTAATGCTTTCAGTTAATTGTATTGTTTTATACTACAAAGACAAAACAGCTACAGTAGAAATATCTCAATTAAAACGGAAGTTTCCCATGTCCCATCAACCTTGTCACTTCTCTGCTGTTTCTCTCCTTAGACTCCTAAGCTCATCAACTTCCCTTATAATTTCTGCCCTTCTAATCACCAGGATTATCCTGTGTATGGCTGGCATCAAAATGCCAACAAAAGTTGCACTTGTTAATGTAAGAGTAAAACCATCTTTCTTCAAACAGTCCAACATTTTTGTGGTTTCCCTTCTTCTAAGTTCCTGGAAGTGACATTTGTGTTTTGTTTAGTTTTACGTAACACTAGTACATAGCAGTGTTCATGTGCTGATGTAGTGGAGTGAACCCTTTAGAAAAGAAGACTTCCAAACTCAAGTGTGATCTGTTCATCAGCTATTTATCCAGAGCCAACTGATCTGTAAACTACATCAGAGAAACAATTTATGTTTGCTTTCTCAAAGAATGGGTAGTTGTCCATAGGGAATCCCTGCATTGTTGTAAAAAGTATCCATAATGTTTTATTTTCTCCTCTCTGGGCTAATAATTACATGTGTTCTCTTGTCTACTTAATGTTATTTTAATAAAGTTTTTCTTCTGCTTGGTTTAGTGGTTTAAGTAAATTATTTGGAATTATATTCCCAGAGGAACACAATTCTGAGGATGTTCATATTTGGTATTAATTGAGTATCGGTAAGTCATAATTTTTAGATGGGTTTAGGGAGGAAAGGGATTTGAATAGCTAACTCAATATCACTGTGGGGTCTAATATAGTCAGCCTAGAGTAGGGGAATATATCTTTTGCTTATCAGCAATACATTGCTAGTGTTTTGAATGTAGATAACTGGTTTTGTTAAATAAGTACAAGAATTATCTTTGTTTTTCTATAATACTGTCTTTTTCATATATCCTATTAAAACTGATTTATTTTTTGCTGATTTGTTGTGTTCACCTACAGTTTATAGCTGTGTAGTTTTGAGATGTGATTTTGCTCTGTTATTTTTCTCCCCTCTATATTGTTTCTTTAATATAACATTTTTTTTTAATTGAAAGAATACAACATAAGCTACAGGTGTACAATATAGTGATTCACAAGTTTTAAAAGTTATACTCCATTTATGCATGCTAAGTTGCTTCAGTCACATCTGACTCTTTGCGACCCAATGGACTATAGCCCGCCAGGCTCCTCTGTCCATGGGATTCTCCAGACAAGAATACTGGAGTGGGTTGCCATGCCCGTCTCCATCTTCCCAACCCAGGGATCAAACCTGTGTCTCTTACATCTCCTACCCTGGCAAGTGGGTTCTTTACTACCACCGCCACCTGGGAAGCCAATACTCTATTTTTAGTTATTATAAAATATTGGCTATATTCCCTGTGTGGTAATATATCCTTCTATATTATTTTATATCTAATAGTTTGTACGTTTTACTCCCCTGGCCCTATATTACTCCTTCCCCCTTTCCTCTCCTCACTAGTAACTACTAGTTTGCTCTCTATATCTGTGTCTGCTTCTTTTTTTTGTTATATTCATTAGTTTGTTGTATTTTTTAGACTCTACATGTAAGTAATATCATGCAGTATTTATCTTTCTCCATCCCATGTATTTCACTTAGCATAATACCCTTTAAGTCCATCCATGCTTCTGCAAATGGCAGAGTTTTGTTCTTTTTGTGGCTGAGTAGTATTCCATTGTGTACATATACCATATCTTTTTTATCCCTTCATCCATTCAATTTAAGTTCTTAGTGTTATTTTGATTGACCTCTCTATTGGGCTTTCCCAAGTGGCACTAATGGTAAAGAATCTGCCTGCCACTTCAGGAGATGTAAGAGATGCAGTTTTGATCACTGGGTCTGGAAGGTGTTTGGAGGTGGGTCTGCCAACCCATTCCAGTATCCTTGCCTGGAGAATACCGGGGACAGAGGAACCTGGCAGGCTACAGTCCATAGGGTCGCACAGAGTCGGACAGGACTGAAGCGGCTTAGCATGCATAACAATATATTTCTTTCTTTCTTTTTTTTAGAAGTATATTTCTTGTAAAGACCCCCTACTAAGCACAGATTAAATTTTATTTATCCTTAATTAGTACCTCTGAATAAATCTTTGGTCTTTTGTGGTAAGATAGTAACAGATTCAGGTATAGAAATGCCAGTCAGGGAATCCTGATCTGTTTGTTATCCTAAGTGGCTGTCCTTGATGTGTCAGTTAGAGACCAGGCATCGCTTTTCTGCTTACTTTCATGCCAGTTAACTACTTACTGGTTTCTATTCAGTTCCATTAAAATAAAACTTGTTGAAAAGTAGTATCAGAGGACTGGAACATTCTCTAAGCAATATTGGCTACATTAGAGTTTGGGGGGGCCAGAAAGACACCATTTGTCCCCCAAAATTACCTTTTCTTTATACTATTGGACTCACTTTTGGATAAAGCAACACAGGTGTGTATCCAGATGAATTTATTAATCATTTCCTCTAGCCTTCTAATTCATTGATGAATTACAATGAGTGAGAAATCCCTATCAAGATTGTTGACATAAATCCTAGAACTATTGATATAAGTGATTGTAAAAGGTTGTTTAATTCAGCTCATTGTTCTCAGGCAGTTAGGGTATTAAAATCCCTGTTTTACAGATGGGAACAGCTTACATAAGAGAAATTAACTGATTTTTTTTTTTTTAATGACCCAGTATCATGTAGCTACTTAATGTCAGAACAAAAACTGAAATAGTGTAGTACTACCACTTCTGCCATAAACACTGTCTTCATGGATGTTATAGTAGCTATTTATTGGATAAAAACATCTGGCCTTACATATTTTTGCAATCCAAGGAAACCAGGAAAAAATTAAAACATATTAACAGCTGTCTTCTCAAAGACTTCAACTCATATCTGTCTTCTTTTTACATTAAAAAAAAGTATTTATGTATTTATTCTTTTTGGCTGCCCTGGGTCTCCTTTGCTGCGCGGGGACTTTCTCTAGTTGCGGTGAGCAGGGTCTACTCTTTGTGCTGTGCGGGCTTCTCATTGCAGTGGCTCCTCTTGTTGCAGAGCATGGCTCTAGGCACACCAGCTCAGTAGTTGTGGCACATGGGCTTTCTTGCTCCACTGCATGTGGAATCTTCATGGACCAGGAATGGAACCTGTGTCCCCTGCATTGACAGGTGAATTCTTAACCACTGGACCACCGGGGAAGTCCCTCTTTTTACATTTTATAGTCTTTTTACTGAATAAAAGACATCAGGGCAATGAAGAGAAGTACATTGGAATGTAAGAGATCTGTACTAAAACTCTTGACTTAGAAGGCTGTGGGTTTGGTAGGTGTGTTTTTCTTGTATAAATTAGTCGTATGAGCAATCATACACAGGGTAAACCAGAAAAAGTCAAATATCTTTGAAAAAAGAGTAACCTTTACCAATTGTGCACACATTTGTGCACAGTGAAATCTTTATCATTGCATAACTAGATTTTACATAGTTTTAGGTAGCGTGTGCTCTGTTTTGTGTTCTTTATCTTTGGTTTGGTCTTTTTTATATACACCTTCCTTTGTACCTTCCTAGTTCATGTAGTTATCCTTTCACAGCAATAGGTTATTTAATTATACATTTTAATCATTCCCCAGTAATTAGATTCTTTTCCAGCCTAATTAAAAAGCTCTAAACATCTTGGCAGAAACATTTTATTTTTAGTTGGTAGGGGAGCCATATTATTGAATGGTGTTACCATGGTCAAAAGACATAATTCATTGAACATTCTTCTTGCATATTTTTAGCTTATTATCAAAGATTATATTATTTAACAGTGCTAACACTTTCATGCATTGGAGAAGGAAATGGCAACCCACTCCAGTGTTCTTGCCTGGAGAATCCCAGGGACGGGGGAGCCTGGTAGGCTGCCATCCATGGGGTCACACAGAGTCGGCCACGACTGAAGTGACTTAGCAGCAACACAATCTAAGGACATATTCAATTCCTCACCAGTTCCTCATCAGCATTTGGTTTTATCATTCTTAAATATTTATGTTAATTTAATAAATATGAAGTATTATCTCTCCTTCCTTTCCTTTTTTTTAATTATAAGAGAAATGCATAATTTTTGTAGAACACTTAGAAATACAAAATATGGGAGTTCCCTGGTGGTCTAGGGGTTAGCATTTGAGGCTTTCACTGCCATGGCCCACGTTCACTCTAGTTGGAAACTAGAACCCACAAGCTACGTGGCATGGCCGAAAAAAAAACTGTCTCTCTCTCTCTCTCTCTCTCTATAAAGAGAGAGAGAGAGAGAGAGAAATCCCTCTGGAGACAAGTGCTCCTTCTATGTGTAGCTTTTACTTAAATGAGCTATTTTTTTTTTTTCTACTAGAGCTCTTGAAGAAGGAAATGTTTATCTCTCAGTATTTTGAGAAATTAAGTCCAGGTTTTATCTACACCCTATAATCTCCATGCATAGTTCCCATTTTTCCCTAAAAGGCGTCCATCTTCCACCGTTGACTTTGGAAGGATGAAAGAGTCTGAAGGAAGGTCAGAGTTGAAAGGTTGAAGGAAGTAGCTCTCAATAAAATGTTGAGAATCAAGTTTTAAAGAGAATTTTTCCTGAAAATAGGGGTACCCAGGACAGGAAATCCTGCTTTTTATTTGACATTTGGGGCCTAACTTTATTTCTAAAGAAAACTCCAGAGAAAACAAATTCTACAGACTGCTGGCTAAAAGCCCCAGACTCTTATTTTCTTATTGGTAAATGTGGATGCATTTGGTTTATAGATTCAAAGGAAATATTTAAGGGGTGGTCACACTAACGAGAGTTACTGCAGTCACCTGACAGAAAGGAGGACTTGTAGGGTGGGGTGAGGCCAAGATTGAGGAAATGCCAGAAAGTCTTAAAGCACCTTACCTTTTCTCTCTTCTCTTAACCGAGTATGACAATTAAGGCTCCCTCAGGCATGTGAATAAAAGAAAGTGAAATGTGATAAAAATGTGTTACAGAAGAGTATTTCACTATCAGAGTTCCTGTGTGTGTGTGTGTGTGTGTGTGTGTGTGTGTGTGTGTTCCTTTACTTTCCTTGAGAAATATTGGAGGAAACTCCTCCTTCTTCCTGAACCTCAGATGACCACTTGTAAAATGAAGATCATAAATTAATAGTAAATGCATTTGAGATCTTGGGGTTTGGGTTTTTATTTTTAAGTGTAGTTGATTTGCAATATTGTGTTCATTTCATATATAGAGATCTTGTCATTCTTTGAGTGGTTTGGAGGTGGAAAGATATTGAAAGAAATGCTTAGTGCTTCACCTAGGAGCTCATTAAAAGCCATCCCATGGACTTCCCTGGCGGTCCAGGGGTTAAGATTCCATGCTTCCAATGCAGGGGGTGCAGGTTTGATCCATGGTCAGAGAACTAAGATCCCACATGCTGCGTGGCCAAAAAATTTTGTTTTAAATTTTTAAAAAGCCATCTTACCTCCAAGTTGTATTCCTCCTCAGAACCGATGTCAGAATAACTTTGATTTCCAGGGACGTTTTTCTATTTTTCTCTAATAGCAAATGACTTTGCATATTCACTTTTTTAGTAGTTGAAAGAAAATAATTCAGAGTACTGATATCCTCATGAGGATGAACCATCCTCACTGACTTTTGAGAGTGAGGGGGGAGAAAGGCTCTTACTTTATTTAACCCAAAGATTTAAATTAAAAGGTAGCAAAAGATGGGAGATTTTATGCATCTAAAACCAAAGAACCCAGCCCAGCATGTATGCTGGTTCGAAATGGTCTTGCTCTCAATAACACTAGTATCAGAACGTCCCACGTGGCTACAAGCACAGACAGAAGACTGAACTCCTAGCAGGCTGCAACGTGTAACACATGCTCTTGGAATTAGGCTTGAACTTTACCTTTGACAGAATGTAAATATTTGAAATATCGCTCCAGTGTTAAGAGTGCAAAACCTGTTCCTTTTTTTTTTTTTAAGTATATTTCCAAGCTCTCTCCCTATTTGAGCCCTGAAAATTTTAGTTTTTATAATGATCATCTTACAGTGCAGCAGCATTTGGAATAAATCTTTGGAATTTCCTTTACTCTAACTCTCTGCAAATGAAAAATGTTTTAAAAACAAAAAGATGTGGATGAAGAGTATTCTGCCAAACTTATCTTTTCATTTTGGCTGATGACCTTCATTTCCAAATGGTGGGCTGCTCCCAGAACAAGAATGTTTGCATCATAGGAGTCATGTGGATGTGACTGATGGTGCTGCTGACCTGAGTACGATGTGGCAAGGTTAGAGTTGCTATTGCTTTTTTTAAAAAAATAGATTCAACAAATAATGTACATGGCAAAGCTGACTTGGAGATGAAGTACATTAAATGTATATTAAATTTGCAAGAAACAATATTCTTTTTCTAAAATAATGAATTAATTTTATTTTTGGCTGCACTGGGTCTTTGTTGCTGCCCATGGCTTTCTTTAGTTCCAGCAAGCGGGGGCTACCCTTCCTTGCCACATGCTGGCTTCTCCTCTTGCAGAGCATACGTTCTAGGCATGTGAGCTCAGTCGTTGTGGTTCACAAGGCTTAGTTGTTTTGTGGCATGTGGGATCTTCCCAGACCGGGAATCGAACCCATGTCCCCTGCATTGGTAGGCGGATTCTGAACCACTGGACCACTGTGGAAGTCCCAAGAAGAGATAGTCTTATTGGTAGGACATAAGTAAACCAAATCCTTGGCTCTGATTTCTGACATGGCATATTTCCTATCTCCAAGGGGGAGCTGCGACTGCTGCTAAGTCGCTTCAGTCGTGTCTGACTCTGTGCGACCCCGTAGACAGCAGCCCACCAGGCTCCCCCATCCCTGGGATTCTCCAGGCAAGAACGCTAGAGTGGGTTGCCATTTCCTTCTCCAATGCATGAAAGTGAAAAGTGAAAGTGAAGTCACTCAGTCGTGCCAGACTCTTAGCGACCCCATGGACTGCAGCCTACCAGGCTCCTCCGTCAATGGGATTTTCCAGGCAAGAGTACTGGAGTGGGGTGCCATCGCCTTCTCCACCAAGGGGGAGCATGGGGACTTAAAAAAGGGATAGTTCACTGTCTTAAACTTTATTGTTGTTTGATTAGTCCACTGAACTTAAAGGTTTAATAATTATTTACTAATGTTGAATTCAGAAGGCTGCTAAATGTTTTACTCTTGTGTTCTGTCATATTGGATTTCAGATATCTTTCCTACATCAAGTTATCTGGAAATAAATTGATATTTCGATAGGAATCTGCTTGAAGGCTCTCATTGCAAGCTGAATAAACATAACATACTCTCTGTGTATTATGTCTAGGAACATCCTTTGACATTCAGGCTTTCTCTTGAGTTACTTTTCCAGCCTTAAAAGTATAATTTGGAATTTTCTTTATAGACCTACCCTAAATATGAGAGATATAAATGTAGTAATTTATGGGACTCATAGGAATACTTTATTTTTAAAAAGATCTGTACCTTTCACTTTTCTGTTTAAAAAATAAAAGCTTGTCTGTGCCCTCAATAAGCTTCCAGTCCAGAATAGGAATGCGCAACAATTTGATAAGCATTGTGATGGGAACCACGTCCTTGGGAACAAAGGAAGGGCTACTTAGATTTATGGAGGAGAGGTATTAGATCAGAGGGAATTTGCTCAGCTCAGGGGGCACCAACCTCTGGGCTATGGACCGATCAGATCAGTGGCAACAGTAGATTAGAAATAAAGTACACAATAAATGTAATGCACTTGAATCATCCTGAAACCATCCCCCCCAACCCCTGGTCCATGGAAGAATTGTCTTCCATGAAATCAGTCCGTGGTGCCAAAAAGGTTGGGGACCACTAGCTTAGCTTACACCGAGTCTTGAAGGAACAGGCATTGCTGGACAATGGAAGGATAAGCATAATCCAGGTGGAGGAAACTCATTTACAATATCAGGGACCTCCCAGCAATTTGCTTTTCCTGGAGAGTAAAGGATGAGGAAGAGAATACCCAGGGGGTAAGAAGGGACCAGATTTGGAACTGATCTTCTCTGACATACTAAGCACTTTAGATTTAATTCACAGAGTGATTAGGAATCCTTAAAGAATTTTGAATAAGAGAATAACATAGATTTATGTTTGGGGATAATTATTTTGTTTTACTTGGGATAATGGCAGCATCATAGATACCTCATTGGAAGACAGAGGAACCAGTTAGAAAGGTCACGCAGTAGTCCAGGAAAAAGATGATGAAGACATGAACCAGTCAGCAAGAACAGGGATAAACTGGGATGGAGAAAGCCAACCACAGATACTGCCATCAGGACTTGACAGTTTGGAGAGACATGTCATTTTCATCTGAAACATGAGTATTCCATTCCAATGACTGTTAAATTCCGAGGCTTTCTGGTTAAGGTGGTTAGGCAGAAATCTTTTGCAGAATGCATTACCTATATAGAGTTACTTATTTTCCCCTGGGCACCTGTGAATATGTAGTGCTTGATATTTATAACACTAAAAACACATTCTGTGGTATATAAAAACTAATATAAAATCCAATCTCTTCTGTATTTTACTTCTAAAGGAGATTTGCAGGCCTCCGTTTTGAGCATTGCATCAAGATTTCCCCATCCTCAAAAAAAAAAAAAATTCCCATCCTTGCTGCAAAACTTATTGCTGGTTTTTGTTTTTCAGATTCCTCGGGGCCAAAGCCGAAGTGCAGGTGGAAGGAAGATGTCTGAAAATAGCTATTCTCTGGATGACTTGGAAATAGGCCCAGGTAAGCAGAGAGTTCCACGTGTGGAAAGTTTTCTAGGAAGTACTCATTAGTAGCAATACCCTTTGACCTCAAAGCTGATGCTTTTAAAGGAAGAGCGGTACAAATTAAAGGGAAGGCTGTTATATACAAGTCATTCCCAAATCTGATTGCTGTCTCCAAATAGCTTCTCTGTGTTTTTAATTCATCTTTGTCAGTGATAACCTGTGTTAACCAGAGTGTCATTTTGCAGGATTGTAAGGGAAGCACCATTACCAACAGTTTTGGCTCCATGGTTGTCTAGGACCTGAGGGCTTCCATGGATGGACATTATCCCCTGTCAAGATTGCTGATTATCCTATATTGCTGATACTAACATAACACCTTGAGAGAGGAATTATTATGTTTTGAAGGGGGCATATACAGGCACTTCACAAAAGAAAAAATAAAATCAATTAATATAGGAAAACCATCAGCCTCCTAGGAATCAAAGAAATACAAATTAAAATGGCATTGTGATCTAATTTTTTCACATGTTAAATAAATCCAAAATTTAAAAATATGTAACGCTCAATAATGGTTAGCAGTCTCCTCTTAATGTTGGCAAAATGAGTGAGTGTTGCCTTGTAAATAACAGTTACAATCCTGATTTCCTTCTTTGTATTCTTTTTTTTTTACTTTATTTTTTTAATCTTTTTTTTTTAATTTTATTTTTAAACAGAGTAGGTTGATTCTACAATAGCCTAAAATTTAGAATCTTGAAATCATTCAAATCACATTTATTTTCTAATAAAGCATATTGTTTGCATGCTTGCAGGTCAGCTGTCATCTTCAGCACTCAACTCAGAGAAAAGAGAGAGTAGGCGAAATCTAGAATTTCCACGCCTGTCAGAAACCTCCATAAAGGATCGAATGGCCAAGTACCAGGCAGCTGTGTCCAAGCAAAGCAGTTCTTCGAGCTATACAGTACGTGTTCGGCATCATTCATTCATTCACTCATCTAGCAAATGGTCACTGACCATGGGAACTAGAAATGTCTCCCACACCCTGACCTGTGAGCCCTGGCTTCTTCCTGGGATCCAGCCATTCTCTCTTCACATAAATCCTACCCTAGCTTCATTTGTGGAGAAGGCAATGGCAACCCACTCCAGTACTCTTGCCTGGAGAATCCCATGGACTGAGGAGCCTGGTAGGCTACAGTCTATGGGGTCGCAAAGAGTTGGACACGACTGAGCGACTTCACTTTCACTTTTCACTTTCAAGCATTGGAGAAGGAAATGGCAACCCACTCCAGTATTCTTCCCTGGAGAATCCCAGGGACGGCGGAGCCTGTTGGGCTGCCGTCTGTGGGGTCGCACAGAGTCAGACACGACTGAAGTGACTTAGCAGCGGCGGCAGCGGCAGCAGCTTCATTTCTAACCCTTACCATGTTCTGACTTTGTTTTCCTAGGCCTTATCCCCACCCACCTTTTCTTTGGTGATGTTACCATCAGTAATACCATTGAGAATTTTCCTGTCTCTTCTTAATCTTGTTGTTAAAGAAGTAGTGTTTGGGGGAGTTCCCTAGCAGTTCAGTGGTTAAACTCAGTGCTTTCACTGCCAAGGACCCAGGTTCAATCTCTGGTCCGGGAACTAAGATCCCACAAGCTGCATAGTGGCCAAAAAAAAAAAAAGTAGTATTTTATTAGTTTTAATATAAACACTTATTTTTGTCTTTGAGAGGAGAAAGGGAGAACACTGGAGAGAAATATTGAATATATTCAACATTAATGTGGGATGGGACATTTTTCTGCAATTTTTATTCATATATAATTCACCTGACATAAAAATCACCATTTTAAAATATGCAATTCAGTGAATTTTAATATATTCCCAAGGTTGTACAACCATCACCACTGTCTAACTCTAAAACTTCTCCATCACCACCAAAAGAAACCCATCCCCGTTCAGTGACTCCCAATTCTACACTTTCCTTATCCCCTAGCAACCCCTAATCCACTGTCTGTTTTTATGGATTTTCTGGGTCTGGACCTTTCACGTAAATGAAATCATACAACATATGATCCACTTAATATTTAATTCCTAGGATGTAATACTTTTCTAAAGAAATAGAATAGTGGATAAGAAAAAAAGGGAGAAATGATAGGAGGGTGAGGTACTCTGTAAGCACAAAAACGTGGTATTCTAATACAATGGAGGATCTTTACATGTTACGCTTTCCTAGGTTTAACTGGCAGGAGGACACAACAGAACCGCTTATGTGAAGTTACCTTTTAAATGCCATTTATTCATAAGTACACACGCATATATACACATGTACACATATATTTGTATCTTTCAAACATCTGTTCCTTCTAAGATTTCAAATGACAAATTATTAATCTCTTGATTATTATTTTCTAATAAAATTGGAAGAATAGTATTAGATTTTATTTGTTCCCAAGCAGACTGAACCAGTGTCTGTTAGAAATCACAGTGTGTATTCTCGGAACTGACCCTTCTTTCCCCCACAGGATGAAGTATATGCCTTTTCCAATAGTATTTATTGGTAGACCAAGTCTCTGGGCAGTGAATAATCTCATCTTGATTTTTCACTACAGTTTTAAGAAGAGATAATGTGTGTAAATAAGTAGTGAAGTAGGCCATCACAGGCTTGTTATTCATTGGGAGTGTGAAAAAATAAGCAAATGTAGACTTCTCTTAAAAGGCAGGTCAGGAAATACAGCAAACATGATCTGTGGAGCTTAATTCCCTCTTGCAGGATTTTGCTACTTCTCAGTGACCTCCTGCTATAAACATTCCGACTAGGTGACTCTCTAAGTGGAAAAACCTGTTTGGTAACTGTTTTTTCAACTCCTAATGAGAGTTTCTACATTGCGATTCTTCTGCTCTGTAAATTTTAAGAGTTGAAAAGCCTTAAGGAATTCTTGTAAAAAGCATATTCTGTCTCATCCCAAAAGAATTTCTTAGGCCGCTACAGGGAGGGCTGGGCTTTAAGGCGAGATCAGGAATAAGTTTCTGGTTGTTGTACGGTTGGTTCTGCAGTGTTAGCTGCCAGAGCTGTGGGCCTTAATCTGGAATTCACACCTGAGACAGTCAGTCCAACTGACACTCCATTCATTGGCCTTGTGGCCATAAATGGATTGTTTTCGCCCTATACCTGAAGAATCACAAAGAACAAGAAAGGTATTAGATTACTAGTAGGCTAAAGGTAGGAAATGTCCATTTTCATCTACCTCTGTATTGATTTTGGATCTAGTAATAAAGTTGATTTTAATATTTTGCCTCAAGTGTTCTTTGCAAGGAAAACAAATATGATTTTGCTCACTCCTTCTGACTCACGTCTGCTTTTTTATGTTGAAGCTCTATTATGAGAACTAGAATAAGGTATGTCTTTAGTATACTGTATGAATTTTATGCAAAAAAAAAAAAACCCACCAAAATATGTTTTTGATAGTCTCACAACAAAAGGCTATTTTACGGTATCATTAAGTATAATTTCAATTCTTATATATATGCATCATCCCTGTCTTTCTTTCCAGGCCGGGCATTTATATATATGGTCAGTATCTTTTCTTAATTATTGGCACTTGGCACCTCCTTTCCCCTGCTCCAGAATGGTCTTTTCTGATAAAACTCACCAGCTTTGCATTCCCACAAGCTGTGCTGCTAGAAGAGTGAATCACGAGAGTATTGTATGCTGGGCAGCAGGGTGGGAGGGGGAGGGTTGGTGTGTGTGTCTGCGTTGATGTGTCTGTGTTCTAATGAGCGTCAAGTTTTGGACTAGTTGTATAAATATTTAACTCTGAGGTGTGTGTGTCCACAAAGCTGCTTTTGTCATTTCACAAGTCAATGGGTGTTGCTTCTGAGAGTTAGGGGGTTGATTTGACTTGAAGCCTTGGAAAAGAATTTCTTTTTTAGCATTCCAAGTTTATTTAATAGATGGCTATGAAGAGAATTGTGAGACTTTAAAAAAAAAATTCACAGACTATTTTTATTTTGTAGAATGAGTTGAGAGCCAGTGGTGGTGAAATCAAAACTCATAAATTGGAGCAAAAGGAGAATGTGCCCCCAGGTCCTGAGGTCTGCATCTCCTACCCAGATGGAGAAAAGGTGGGTTGAAAAGCCTGATGTCCATTTGCCAGGGAAGCATGTGTTCTAAATTAGTTGCTTAAAATTAGAAACAACTCTAGGCTGTAGAGTGTCTGGGAATTTGCTAACAGCTGCCAGGACAGATTGTCTTTTTTGCAGGTCACATAATTTTGGTTGGAGAACTGTGCAACTTATAGCTGACCAAATAATGAACCTTCATTGGAAAATTCTTTTGCTCAGCAAATGCTTAAGTGACTTTTTAAAAAACCTATTTTGAATAGAGATATCATCTTCAAAGTTATTTGTATGTTATTAATTTAACACATTTTATGTAAGAAAATGTCATTCTTTCACTTCAGAGTATTTTGAAAGCTAGGCACTACGCTAAGCAAGGCAATGCTGAACTTAACTTGTTCTTCAGTCACTAAGTCGTGTCTGACTCTTTGTGACCCCATGAACTGTAGCATGCCAGTCTTCCCTGCCTTCACCATCTCCTGGAGTTTGCTCAAACTCATGTCCATTGAGTTGGTGATGCCATCCAACCATCTCATCCTCTGTCACCCCCTTCTCCTCTTGCCCTCAGTCTTTCCCAGCATCAGGGTCTTTTCCAATGAGTCATTTCTTCACATCAGGTGACCAAAGTATTGGAGCTTCAGCTTCAGCATCAGTCCTTCCAATGAATATTCAGGATTGATTTCCTTTAGGACTGAACTGGTTTGATCTCCTTGCTGTCCAAAGGACTCTCAAGAGTCTTCTCTAGCACCACAGTTCAAAAGCATCAATTCTTCGGCACTCAGCCTTCTTTATGGTCCAACTCTCACATCCGTACACGACGACTGGAAAAACTATAGCTTTGGCTATATGGACCTTTGTCACCAAAGTGATGTCTGCTTTTTAATACGCTGTCTAGGTTTGTCATAGCTTTTCTTCCAAGGAGCAAGCATCTTTTAATTTCATGGTTGCAGTCACTGTCCACATTGATTTTGGAGCCCAAGAAAATGAAATCTGACACTGTTTCCACTATTTCCTCATCTGTTTGCCATGAAGTGATAGGACTGGATACCATGATCTTTACTTTTTGAATGTTGAGTTTTAAGCCAGCTTTTTCACTCTCCTCTTTCACCTTCATCAAGAGGCTCTTTAGTTCCTCTTCACTTTCTGCCATTAAAGTTGTTAGAGCTCAACAACTAAATGTGAACAAATCATTCCATGTGATTTTTACCTGCAAGGAAGCTAACAGAGTAGGAGGGAGATGTGCAACAAGTTGGCGATCATAAAACAGCAAAACAAGTGTTATGAAAAGGCTATGTGTGGCCATGGAATCTTGGACTAAGGACACTTACCCCGACTTTCTCAAGAAGGTGATATCTGAGCTAGATCTTGAAGGATGTGTGGAAATAGGCCAAGTGAATAAGGGGAAAGTTGACTATAAAAAACAAGTGTATTCCAGGCAGACACAACAGAGGTTTGGAAACCAGAGAGCCCAACCAAGAGTATGAAGTACATATAGGCAATGGTGAGAGACAGATGAAGGGAGAGGGTCAGGACTGGTCTTGAAAAACCCTTAAAAGTATGGGTGTAGTCCTGCAGCAGAGGAAAGCCATGGGAAGATTTTAAGCAAATCAGGTTTTATGCATTTATTGTTAGATGCATGGCTTAGCTGGAGTAAGCAACAAGATAGATGTCAGGTGAATTTATCATTTCCTCTGACAATCCATTACCTTTGGTCTTTGGTCTTTCATTCAATATGATGATCAAGTGTTAAGTTAGATGAGGAAAAAGAGCTTTCAAATCTATTACATTGATTAATAGGCATATAATCATTGTTTCTGTTACACATTTTGACACCCTTGAGGCCATTCTACAAAAGGTGAAGAGATGATTAAAATGGGTTAAGGGCAATAGTTCTCAAACTTACTTGACTATAAGTCTTTAAAATAGATGTATTGACAGCATTGGATAGAGGAGCCTGGCTGGCTGTAATCCCATGGGGTCACAAGGAGTCAGACATGACTGAGCAACCAACACACACACACACATTGACAGCATACCAACAGGAACTCATGAGATACACTACATACTTGGACCAAAGTAAGCATACAGAAAAATGGTCTCAGATTAATGGCCACAAAATTTGACTTAAAGAATTGTTCAGTCACCAAGTCATATCCGACTGCAACCCCGTGGACTGCTACACACCAGGCTTCCCTGTCACTGTCTCCCAGAACTTGCCCAAGTTCATGTCCATTACATTGGTGATGCCATACAGCCATCTCATCCTCTGTTACCCTCTTCTGCTATGTCTTCGATCTTTCCCAGCATCAGGGTCTTTTCCAATGAGTCGGCTCTTTGCATCAGGTGGCCAAAGTATTGGAACTTCAACTTCAGCATCAGTTCTTCCAATGAGTATTCAGGGTTGATTTCCTTAAAGATTGACTGGTTTGATCTCCTTGCTGTCCAAGGGACTCTCAAGAGTCTTCTCCAGCACCACAGTTCAAAAGCATCAGTTCTTTGGCACTCTGCCTTCTTTATGGACTCAAAGAATAGAACAGGAAAAAATTTAGGAGTTTTTATTTTATAAAATTGAATCACTTTATTTTATAAAACCATATCTCAAATATATTTTGAAATAATCAGACAAAATACTTTTCGTAATCATAAAATAATCAAATTACAAAACGTCCTTACAACAGTGGGCTGAGGCACTATTTCCATGTCTCATGTAATGTTTCTAGTGAGTTCTCGCATCAGTTTGCCTGATTTTCCCATTTTTTAAGTGTGAGATTATGTCTTACAAAAAGTTTTCTTACATACTCTAAAAAAAGACATTTAAGAAATGAAATCCTGCATTGAAATCCTCCCATCTGGTCTTGGAGCATAACTTGAAAAATAATCATCTGGATAATCGTACTTGAGTTGTCCCTATTTCTATTTTCATGTTTCTTTCTTAATTGTCTTGTTGATTTGCAGCTGGAACTCTGAGCTGAACTAGAGGATCAGAACATTTTAATTACAGTCTAAAAGGGCATCAGTGCAACTGAATCACAAGTTGGGGAGTAGCTGGGGAATAGAAGAAATAAAGATAGTACATAGCCTTCAAGCATATACTGTAGGTTCATGAACCCTTGGATGCCTTAAAATTTGTAAAATTTTTCAGAGCCTCAGCTATCCTTTTGGCTGGCTGCCTAGCTTTTGTTAACCAACACCTAAGAGCTATTTGAACTTTGGTTTGTTACAAAAGGACATTAATGCCAGGGTGAAGTTGCCTGAAATAGAGAATTTTGTCAAGGTATTGGTCTTCCCTTTCTCCTTTTGTGAATGAATTTGTACTTTTCTTTAATGAAATGTTTGAGCAAAACCTCACATGCTGTCTCCTGGCTGTTCCTGTAGTGAAGTTATCTAGTTGGGTATGTGCAGTGATGTCATAATTGTGATTAAGCTTACCCTGCAGCTTCAAGGTGTCCAAATTGGAGGTGAGAAAAGGACATCTTGGGATGGATGCCCCTACTAATTAAGCAAGAATTGAAGAGCTTTTTGTGGCCATGCACTACTTTCAGAAAATTTATTTCATATCATTAAATGAAATAACACATTTAAAGTAGTCATTCCAATACCTGGAACACAGTAAACATTTCATCAGTGTTAACTATTATTATACTGGTTTGTTTTATACCATGTCAGAACTCCTATAATGAAAAGAGAATAAAGGGGAAAAAACTGACCATGCTGAAATTCACGTGCAGTCAGCTAACAACTTAATCTCCATTGTAAATTTATTCAGTACATTAGACATCCTGATATAAACACCCATAAAATCCCTGGCATCTGAATGAAAGAATATTCCATGAAGAGTGCATGTTGGATCATTTGATGACCCTTCATGATTTTGAATGTGGAGGAAGATATACTGAAGGACTAGGGGACAGGAGAAGGGACGAGTGAGCTGGTAGAAAGCTCTTCTATTTAAATTTGATGGCTAATGGGAAAAGTAATCACCCACACCTAAGATCTGCCATCTTGTTAAACACTACCATTTTAAGACTGGAATTAAACAAGGGAAACTAACCTTGAAGATAATACCAAAGGGTCGTTATAGATAAATTTGTTTAATAGTTATCAGAAGGTCTTCTGTACTAGCAAGCTTTTTTCAGCAGAATGTTTGGTTGGGAAATAAGGAGTTAGGAAAATGAAAGAATAATAGTTCCTGTATGTAAAGACTTTATCTTGCCTTGGAGTGAGTTACAGTTATAGGAGTTGTGGTTTTTGGTGAGGAGCTTTGCCCTCCCTGATAGAAGGTTTTGTTTCGCACCCTACTTTCCCTCTTTTTTTTTTTTTTTTTGAGAGTAGAAAGATATATTTAGAAGTTCTTTTATAAAGGAAGATAATGCACACTTTTGGCAGTTGCTTGCAGTCTGTTATTCACGTAACTCTGTAATTGAGAGGCATGTTAATATCCTCGTAAAAGACATTTTGCTGCCTCTTGTTTAAATGCTCAGCTGTTCTGGGGCCCGTTATTTCCCCCCAGGCAGCCGGTGACTGACTGGAGTCAGCAGGTTTTTATGGCATTAACAGCAGTTTGCTCTGTTATTTTTAATGTGATTCTTAATCCCCCTGCCTTTTTTTGTAGGTTTCTGCATCTGAGAATAGCCTGGCAGCCCATTCCACCCTTGCTGAAGATGATTCCCGTAAGTGTTCGTTCTTAGGTCTGGAGGGTGAGGGTCTTGTTCTCTTGCCCCTGTTTGGTTGCGGGGCGGGGGTGGGAGGTGGGGTGGGGTGGCGGCTTGTCCCCAGTTCTGTCAGCTCTGAGAATATGTAACATATTAAATCCAGTAATGCAGCTGATTAGATCTTTCACTTGGTTTTAAGGACTGGTGACTGGGTACCTTTCACACATCCCATGGCAAAGAAACATGTTAAATTCAATGAAATATGATTAACTTGTGGCAAACTGAATATTTTTTATGCTTCTCTCACTGAACTTACCCTGTCTTTTGTACCAAACCTTTTCAGGGTTAATGCTGTAAAAACCATAATTTTGAAGTTTCATTTTAATAGAAGTTTGGCCAAAAAGGACTTTATTCATTTACAGGGGATAAGAATTGGTATTTGAGTAACCTTTTAAAAATACCCTTTTCTTATTATATCTATATAAATATGTACTATAATTCGCCCTCTGGCTAAATCTTTCCTGTTGGTGCTGAATTTGATCACCTTTTCATCCTACTTTGAAATCATTTTGAGCCTCTTTTCCCAAAGACATAAATCTTTGTTTTTTAATTAACTGTGTCCACTTTTGATTCCGATGTTCACTGTATTAGTTTTTTAATATATATAGATTTCTAGCTTTTCCTCAGGTTAATAACTCACTAAACATTGAAAACTCAGCGAAAAGCAGAAGTATTTGCTAAACAGATCTCTAGTAAACCCTGCCTTAAAATTTCAGAAAAACTCTTGCTGCTTGAATCCAAGAACATTCCATTTGCAATCATTTTGCTTGGACTAGAAATTTTTCTGAGTTTTGACTAGGTTTGAAAACATTTTTTTGAAAAGTAAGCCTTAATCTTTCAATACTTTGTTGACATAACTCTAGATTTTAGGGAATTCTTTTATGGTTCCTTAGTAACTGCGTGAATGACTTCTCTGTGCCTCTTCTGAGTTTTCCACACAATGAATATACTGGCAGGAAATTAACTTATGTAAGTGACATGTCAATGACTATGAAAAAAATTTTATGGAGCCTTTTCCCATAATCTTCATCCATGGATATTTGCTGTAGGACTGACCAAGAAGATGGTATCAAATTACATACACACATATACATGAGCATGTGTTTTGAAATTTCTGCCCACACATTCCCCCATTTTCCCAAATTCAGTTGGAACACCCCAGAAGGAGTTATTGGGAGTGCTAACTGCCAAAAAGCCATCAAAGCCTACAAGCAGCCTTTAAAAATGACAAATGCTACAGGGCAGAAGTTTCCTTCTGTAGGGTGGTTTGGGTTCAGCTGCGTGTGGCAAAGGATGAGAAACCCTCTGCGTTGACACCCCAATTTATGAGAAAATCTAACAGCATAGCTTTTAGTATTAGAATATTCTTCAATGGAAAAGCAGTGTTTTTTGTTTTTCCTGATGTTGAAAGGACCTGTCGATAGTGGAGGTGCCTAAACTTGGCTTTGGGGAAGAACCTTTTCTGATACTTCTCTTGAGATACCATGAAATGTCTTCCTTCTGTAACTCAAGCAGGTAACTCCCAGGTCAAGAGTGAGGTCCAGCAGCCTGTGCATCCCAAGCCATTAAGTCCAGATGCCAGAGCCTCCAGCCTTTCTGAAAGTTCTCCTCCCAAAGCAGTGAAGGTATGATGGTGATTTCTCTTGGAGCCTGTAGACACTGGTTTACTAGTAATGCTCATTGCACCTTTTATCATTGTGTTTGTTATAACCTGTTGTGGCTTTCCTGGGGACAAAAATGCCAAATAAGAGCACACTTGAACCAGTCACTTTTCTTGAAAATCTTGCCACGTTTTCTTAGGCATTTGAGCCAGGCATGATGGGGCTCATTAATATTTCTCTGTCTGGAATCTGGAAAGCTCCTGAAAGAAAACCCAAAGTGAAAGAAAATAACCCGATTTATTTTCTTGTTAAGTCCAAATTCTTAAATCTATGAATGAGTAAAAACCTATAAAATGAGCAATACAAAAAATCTGTTAAATTAAAATCAGCCCATTGGATGGGAATGTACAATGTTAGCTTAAAGATAGTGGCTCCCTGGTCTGAAGAACTTAACCATAACATGATTGGTAGTCAGTGCATTTAAAGAAAGAATGTGTACATTTCAGCAGGGTTTGGCCAGTCCATTTGCTCTACAAATGGGCATTCAAGTAACATTTACACTTGGTTATAATACTAGATATTAAGGAATATGTAAAATGTTTGTACCCTAGGAAAATTTTACTAGGCTACTCAATCTATGGTCTCCTTTTATTCACTAATTTTTAAAAGCAGTCTTTTCCCTTTCTATGAACAAGTAAATATTCCCATAAAAATAAACAAAGGTAAAAAAATATATATCCAGCCTCTCTTTTAGGCTGTTCACCTGACTTGTTTTTATTGAATGCTTTGCTAATGCCATGCTGATTTACCACTTGGATTAATAACCAAACATACCTATACTTCTTTAGCGTCTTCCTCCTGTGGTGGTCTCTTAAGTAGCCAAGGTTTGTTTCAAAGGCTTTAACATTTAAGAGAAACTCAGTGGGTAGAATTAGTTTCAAGGTGATTTGTACTGCCTCAACTTCTGCACGCATCTGCCATGTTTCTGTCTCTCAACTGTGGGCATGATTGGTCTCTTGATGAAAGTTCTAGTGCACAGAAAGGATGAAGAGAGGAAGACAGAGGTGTGGGTTTGAAACAAAGGGAGGTAAGGATAATCCAGGATTTAAAGGTTAGATTGAAAAAGAGGGTGGGGTGGGGGTGGGGGAAGATGGTAAACATAAGATTTTAAAGGAAGCAGAGACATGAGCAAAGTAAGATTTATTGAAAGGAACAAGAAATGAAGAAAGTAACAAGAGAAAGCAAGTGAACTAGGAAGAAAGAACTGAGCTGCATGACGGGATCTGCATGTCCTTAGCGTGACCCTATCTTCTGGCCTCAAAGCTCTGCTCATGCTGCCATCAGCACTTTTCTTTTTTCCAGTATCTGGAGTCCAACAAAGTAGCAAATGCCACAGGGTTAATTTCCTCTCCAGCAGCAGTCCTGCCCAGATGTGAGTCCTTGGGTTGTGGTTCTGGACCAAGAACAGCAAAGCTGACTTGGCCATGGATTCCGTGTGCCTGAGGGACTAGGGGGATTCTGTAGCTGATCTAAGAACTAAAATCTGTTCTCGAGTGTGTCTGAATTCTCAATCCAGTCTTGCTTCCCTCCCTCAGCTACAAGACCAGACCTCCTGGTCCTGGGTTGGACCTTTGAGACCCCTCCTTATTCATACTCCAGGATCTGAGCTGATGAGCCATGTGCAAAGAGATGCACCTCACTAAGGTCTTCCTGGCACACCAGAGAGAGGAGACGGAGATAAAGCTCCCTCTGTACCACGCCTGCCTCTTTGGCTCTGGGCACTCAGCACTAGAATAAGTTTGCGCCAGACATACACCTCAGGTTTTGACTGGAGTAAACTGGCCTGACCGCCTGTGTTTGCTTAAATGGTTATGGTGTACACAGAGCTCGGGGTTGTACCCAATCACATCTCCACTTTTATTTAAGGACTACTTTTTTTCTCTTCCTCAGAGTTTCCCTTTACATTCTGCAGGCAAGTATGTAGATACTTTAGCATTTCCAGGAAAACCTGCTGACATAACTGGTCTCGTGGCTGTAGACCATGCAACAGAGAAGTTTCTTCTCCACTGGGAAATTACATACAGCTAAGAATAAATGTGTTCACTCAGAATAGATTTTGGGTCCCCCACATCCTGGAAAACATGCTGCCTAGTAGTGCCTGTTATTGAAAATAGGACATCTAAGGCAAAGACTCAATCCATTTCAAATTTTAGCTTAATAAGGTAAAATAAAACAAAACAAAAAAACCCCACAGATGATATTAGTCTTTTAAAGTAAGGATTTTGTCTATTTTTGAACACTGGCCAGACAGTTCAGTTGATGAGACTTGGCAGTAAAGAAGTTTAAATAGCAGGTTCCCTTCAAAAAATAGGTGTTCTGGGTCTAGAGCTCAGTAGACCCTGTGAGAAGGATCAGACCTTTCAACTCAAGAGACCCAGAGGCCTCTTAAGCTTTATGTTCTCCCACTGAAAAGTTATTCCCTAAATGTTCCTGGAGGGAGGATAAGGAAGGAGATGTGACTGGCCCTAGGAACATCTACTGGTCTGGGATAGCCCCGCCCCAGGACCCGAGGCTTGTCCTGCTGTTGGATGTGGAAAGAAAGCACAGCAGCCTGAATGAGAGGCTGTACCCTTTGTACCTGTCCCTTCCTTCATGGAGGTTTTATGCTGTTTTGCAAATCTTTCAGAATTATGCTAGCAGGGCATCTAGATTCTTTTCTGACTACCTACATCGTTACTGCTTTCTCAGAGCACTAATGTTTCCTCTACATGTAGAGTAACCTATGTAAGGTGTGAGTATCTCCAAAATGTTTTCACAAAGAATTTCATGGAGAGCGAGCAGAAGGGTTAAAGCCAGAGCCAGCCCAGACATTTACTGTATGGTGGGGGTTTCAGTTTAATTACCCAGGTATTTTACACAAATTGGAAGGAGGAAATGAAAGGCTTTTTATAGTGTTCTATCTGAGGCATGGAGGACTGACATTAGTACAGAATTTTCTTCTGATTTCACTATGTCTAAAGGCTAGTTAGCTTTACCACGTATGGCCAGCTGCTGCCCACACACAGACATATACCCCAACTGGGGCCTTCATCAAACTAAAAAATATATGTAAGACAAGAGAGCAAAATAATGTAGATTAAGTCATAAAAATTTATTGGAAAAAATGCTTTAAGTAGATGCTGATCAACAGAAGGCCTATAACATCCCTCAGATGGGAAAGACATGACGGTGTTTAGGGACATCAATTATTTATATATTACCTCATTCACTCCTGACTATCCCTGAGATATTATCTACATATTTTAATTTGAAACAAAGTGAAGACTTGTTCATTCAAAATGCAGTGGTGAAATCATTTTCAATTGGGTTAGCATCTGCTCTCTTCCCCAAAGGATTTCCTTTAGTTATGGAAATTTATTCCAGGACAATTTAGAAAATACTCTCTCGATCTGTTAGTCAAGAATTCTGAGTTTTAATTTTAATTCTGTTATTATTGACTGTGCAAGCTTTGATAAGGCACCTGATATCGTGGTGCTTTAGTGTGAAAAATGGTGAGGGAGGGAAGATGACAAAGCATCTTATGAACTGCAAAAAATATGAAGATTAAAAAATGTCTAACATTCTATTACTGGCAGTGTTTCAAATGTGGCTGTGCCAAGTTCGAGCATGCCATGAAGGCATGGGCAGGATGTATGCCAGGCCTACCATAATGGTAGAGATTTTTGGGCACTGACTATGCTTCCTGTTGTCTGAATAGACACGGGGGCAATTGCAGAAAAGTGGCTGAGAGCCCAGGACAGAGGAAATAAAGGGAAGGCACAGCCGCAGCCACTCTGACTTGGCATATTGCCATGTTGGGCTCCTCTTGTCTTTATAATACTTTAGGGGCTCTTGGGCAGCTGCCGCATAAACCTTAAATAATATTGAAAAGGGTGTATGTGAAAAAGGGATAAGAATAATGGGAATCTGGTAGGTCTGGCTAGTTAGAAGCTTGTGGTTAGTCAGATGTTTGAGCTAGCAATTTATTGATTTGATGTTAAGGAGAGGAATGCCTTTTCACTTGTGAGTGAAGGCTCTAATCAAGAGAGAGCAAATGTGAGTCAGGTGTGGGAGGTAGGAAGACAGTGAAGAATTGTTCATGAAACACTCCTTGTGTGGGTGAAGGCTTGGAAAACTCTCTCTCCTGAGCTGGTACTCTGATCTAACCTCAGGTGGATATGAGTGAGCTGATATTACCACGATTAGCAGCATTACTTGGTAAAGAAAGAAAACGTCGTCTTATTCTTGGATCTGAGTCTGTATCTGAGCTTCAGTTCAGCTGCAGTAAAAAGCACTCCAGGGCACACCGAATGCTTTGTATTCACTGAAGGTTCCTGTTTGTCTCTTCCAGCTTCTGCTTCCTGCTCCTGGTACCTAATTTCTGCTCCTGCCTTCCACTTTCCTCCTAATGTGAGCTCAACTTACAGCTTTCTATTCTGGGCTGCACCCTTCTACTGTATGTTTTTCCATGTGTGTGTGTAAAACAGACGTGTGCTCTGTAGGCCTCCAATCCCCTTTAGCAGAATAATACCCATTTCCTCTTCTGCCATGGGAAAGTTCTGTCTCCTGCTCTGCCTTTACCAACCAGAATGAACACGTATTCTCCTAAGTGTTAAAAATACAGCATTCATCCTAGAGCTGAAAAAGATTTTCACTGATAAGTAAATACATTGGGCCTATTACTTTTACATTGTCTGAATTGTGATTTGTACAGGCTTTAATTGTATTATTATACCCAAATTTTATTCTGTCTTTTAATATTTCCTGCTTGCTAGGCAAGGACCTAGTCCTTTTAGAGAAACCTAATTAAATTATGCAAGGACATCTCCACTTAGGTCCTGTCTAGTTAGAATTGTCGATATAAGAAAAAACAATTTGGGAATTTCCTAGCAGTCCAGTGGTTAGGACACTAAGTTCTCTCTGCTGAAGACCTGCATTCAATCCCTGTCTGGGAACCAAAATCCCACAAACCATGCAGCACAGCCAAAAAAAAAGGAAAGAAATAAAGAAAAACCAATTCTACATCAAGATCCTACCATATAGCACTGGGAAATATGCTCAATATCCTGTAGTAAACCATAATGGGAAAAAAAATGAAAAGAATATACATATATAACTGAATCACTAAGCTGTATACCAGAAACTAACACAGCATTGTAAATCAACTATACTTCAATAAAATTAAAAAAAAGAAGAAGGAAACATTTCTGAACTCCAAATAATGCCCTAATGTCTGCCAACAGCATTCAATACAGTAACATTTGATCATATTTAAATTCCTCAGTTTGGTAAACTGAGTTGTAGCTGTGGTCTTTAAGTTTTTCTTTTTGATTGGAACCCTAGGAATGGAGAGCCTGCTGTTAACACTCAGCACACCCCCCCTCATTTTTAAATCCTTTGGTGCTATTTGGGAGTTTACCACCAATTTTATTAAACTCCCTTTTATGGATCTTAACCTTTACTCCTCTGCCCATTTTCTGCTCTCATTTCCTGTCGAAATCTGCTTGGCAACCATTCCTATTTTTGCTTTACCTCTTTGTGAATCATGTGGCAAGTGAGCCAGCAGTCTGAATTTTTTTATGGGTCTATTTTCAGACTTTTTAAATTAAAATTCTATCTTAAGCTGTTTTATTTTAGGCTTACTTTAACCATTCAGGCCTTGAGCTTTGGGACTAAGTTGTATTATTTGCCACCATCCTGGTCCTGGTGGCAAAGGGGCCACCAACCTGCCTGAGAGAGCTTCCAGACCACCTTAACCAAATTGCTCCTACCTTTATTATTAATAGTTGAGGTGTTTCTACTGGGACAAGTCAAGGATCACACAAAGCTAGAAACTTCTTACCCCCAGCCCTAGTGGCCATGCAACTACTTCTTATCGTGTAAGACTTACAGTTTTGGAACTCTAGTGTTCATCAGCGCTAGAATACACTACACAGTTTGTGTGTGTTCAGTCTCTCACTAGGGTCCGACTCTTTGCGACCGCGTGGACTGTAGCCCACTAGGCTCCTCTGTCCATGGGATTTCCCAGGCAAGAATTCTATAGTGGGTTGCCACTTCCTTCTCCAGGGGATCTTCCCAACCCAGGGATCGAGCCCGCATCTCCTTCGTTGGCAAGTGGATTCTTTCCTACTGAGCCACCTGGGAAGCCCTTATGTAGTTTAGGATTAAGTTTACCAGCAGCAGCTGTGCTTACCCTGCCCGTATTCCACACTACACACACACAGTTCATGAGTTCCCTATTATGACTCCTCCCACCCTGCCCCAGTACATTAGTTTTATTCTCCTTTTGGTTTTTAAAAAGATTATGGAATCTATAGTTTTATTGGGCTGCGCTTTTTTCTGTTGTTCTAACAAAATAGTTTGTGTCTCTTTTAAAATGTTCCATTTTATGTGTCCATTTTGCTTTATTTAAAAATATGTCTAGTGGATCGAGTAAGTCAAGATTATAAGCAGAAGGGACTGATAGTTGCTTTATCCAAGTATCTTTTCCAAATATATACAAAAAAGAAATGTCTATATGTATATAACTGAGTTTGCTATATGGCAGAGATTGGCACAACATTGTAAATAAAGTACACTTTTTTTAAGTAAATAAATTTTTAAAAACCAGTGCCTTTTCCTACTTCCCAAAGCCAAATGCTCTTTCTCTCCTTGAAAGTTAACCCCTTCAGAAACTGTTCTTTAACAAGTCTGTCCTGCTTCTATTTAGCACTTAAACAATTGTCTTTCTTCTGTGTGTGATGACATTTTCTCCTAATTTCCTGTCTGCAGAACCATCTTGTGTGCACTCATGTGTGTGTGGTGGTTGGTCTAAGCCTTGCTCTGCAATCCGGCCCTAGATCCACTCATCCTCAGTGGCTGCTGCACTTAGAGCAGCCAGACAGTCTGGGTAAGGAATTCCGGAGAGCCTAAGGGCTTTAAAGAGTCAACTGATAGAACTATAGCAGGCTTAGTGTTCCTCTGAGAATTGACAGACCAGGTAAGGGAGCCCACAGATAACAAAGTAAATCCCGGGGCCCACCTCAGCAGAGTACTAACTTCTCGCTGCCTTAGCTAGCTGAAGTTGTCCTTTACCTTTTCCTAGAAGTTTCAGGCACCCGCAAGAGAGACCTGCGTGGAATGTCAGAAAACAGTCTACTCGATGGAGCGTCTCTTGGCCAACCAGCAGGTGTTTCACATCAGCTGCTTCCGTTGTTCCTATTGCAACAGCAAGCTTAGGTAAGCCAGACCAAACTAGCCATCTCTGGAGGTGTGGTTGGACCTCCAGAGGGAGTCTTTGGTTTTTAGAACACTTGGAATACTAAAATCTGTGGTGCTAATAGTATCTGCTGTTATAGAAGAGCTCAGAGAGCTGTCATAGTAGCTGTTCATATGATTATCACTGATCTAAAGACTGCTGCTGCTGCTACTGCTAAGTCACTTCAGTCGTGTCCGACTCTGTGCAACGCCATAGACGGCAGCCCACCAGGCTCCCCCATCCCTGGGATTCTCCAGGCAAGAATTCTGGAGTGGGGTGCCATTGCCTACTCCGAAAGACAGACTACAGACTGGTAAAGTTGGAAGATGAACATTTTAGGATTTCAGCTTCTCACCTACTTAGTACAGTTGAGAACCATGGATGCTTTGGCATGTGTTTAGAGATGTCATGTTTTTGAGGGACATATCCCAGAAAATTGACTATGTTCTAGAGATTTACAATCATCGCTTTTTCTTTAATAAAGTTGGGAGGGTGATTAAAAAAAATTGTGTGTGCTGTTGAGGATCTTTGAAGAAAGTGAAAAGTACCCTTTAATTACAAGCATTTTATTATAGTAAATGATAATGGTGTTTAGAACTTCTTGGTACATTGACATTAATTTACACGTTAGGACTAAAGCTTTAATAATGCAGGTTGCTGGTGACCTAATTTAGCAGAATGTTTTCCCTTGGTATCAAGAATCATACAGTTAAGAAATCTCAGGAGGATACTTGTTGAAGCCCTTCAGGTTATCCCAAGTACTGTATAAATGGCAAAAACAGCAAACACAGTAGATCCTGAAGAACCTGTATTTTTCTGTATATTGCTTCGTTTTCTGAGAAAAGAATGATGTATCATTTCTTCTTAGTGACTCAAAGTATGGATATAAATGTGGCAAATTGTGGAAATATTCCATATGACCTCATTTTATTCATATTGGAGGAGGAAGTAACCAGGATGTCATTTCTTCCAGCCTTCCTTCCAGAGCAGGCATCCCTTCCACCATCCTGCTGAAAGATGTCCTGGCACCTGTGTGGCACTTCTGGGTGGGTTAATACCCCACTTCAGCTAGTTCTGGTGTTAGTGCTAGCTCGACAACTTTCCCTTCTGTTGAGCCAAAATGTGCGTCTGTAACTTCCACTCAGTGGTTCTTTTTCCACCCACTGTATTTTTTTCTCCAGAGCACATTCTTCTAAATTTTTGAATTTTTATGTTTCTCCTGTGGAAATGCTGTTGTTTTTCTACCCCTCCTATAAAATGTGTTACCCTTTGAGAGACACCAGATGTCGTAAAGGCCTGTCCAGCACTGACATTAGGGTAGACCAACTTCTGGCTGTTGCTTGCGGTTCTCCTGTTAACCGTAGCTTTCTTTTATTCAGTCACTGGCATCTACTGAGTGCCAGCCATTGGCAGAGCATTATACCCATTCCTGCTTTTAAATTCTAACACAAATGGGAAGCTAGGAGGAAAATGATTGAACTTTTTACAAAGGAATATCATTAAAAATAGTTACATGTTATAAATACTTAGGAAATAGAATGATCAGAGTTAGGTGGAATTACCTAGGGAAGACTTCTTGGAAGTAATTTTTTTTAACAGTTTGGACAGAGGGAAGTGAAATCACTTGAAAATGGGAGCATGCACCAAGTGGAAGAATGTCTTTTGAAGTTTCAGGCCTAGAAATGAGCATTTTTTAATAAGGATAATACAAACCAACATGTTTAAAAGGGGGTGGAGCATCCTCGGTGACTGATGATGTGCTTTTTTAAAAAATTTATTTATTTGGCTGCACTGGGTCTTAGTTGCAGTGCATGAGGTCTTTAGTTATGAGATTTTGTTCCCTGACCAGGGATCGAACCTGAGCCCCCTGCCTTGGAGGGCAGAGTCTTAGCCATGGGACCACCAGGGAAGTCCCTGAAGTGCTTTTAAAGATATTTTTCTCACTTTGCATCTTCTGGAAATACTGGAGTTGCCAGGTTTCAGGCTACTGGTATAAATAAAAGTATACAGATTTGTTAACTTTATGCTCTTTTTTTTTTTTTTAAACAACAGTCTAGGAACTTATGCCTCTTTACATGGGAGAATCTATTGCAAGCCTCACTTCAATCAACTCTTTAAATCTAAAGGTAACTATGATGAAGGCTTTGGACACAGACCACACAAGGATCTGTGGGCAAGCAAAAATGAAAATGAAGAGACATTGGAGAGACCAGTCCAGCTTCCAAGTGCAGCGGAGACCCTTCAGAGCCCAGGGGTAGAAAATGCCCCCATTGAGAAAGTGGGTGTGCTAACTGCGAGTATGGAAGCCAAGGCCTCCTGCCCGCTGGAGAAGGAAGACAAGCCAGCTGAAACCAAGAAGCTGAGGATCGCCTGGCCACCCCCCACTGAGCTTGGCAGTTCAGGAAGTGCCTTGGAAGAAGGGATCAAAGTATTGAAGCCTAAGTGGCCTCCTGAGGATGATATTAGCAAGCCTGAAGCTCCTGAGGATGTAGACCTGGATCTGAAGAAGCTAAGACGATCTTCTTCTCTGAAGGAGAGAAGCCGCCCATTCACCGTAGCAGCTTCATTTCGAACCTCTTCAGTCAAGAGCCCAAAAGCTTTAAACCCACCTATCAGGAAGGGCTGGAGCATGTCAGAGCAAAGCGAGGAGTATGGAGGAGGTGTAGCAGCAGAAAGGAAACACATGGAAAATGCCAACGCCTCTGAGAAGAATGAGAGTGTGGGGAAAACCACCTGGCCCAACAAGGGATCTAAAGGAGGGGAGGCTGGGCGGAGAAGCAGGGAGAGTCCTAGTTTTGGAATGGGGAGTGAAAATCTTATAGAGAATGGTGCAAACTTAGATGAAAGTGATAAAAACCTTCTCAAAAAGCAGTCTCCACTAGAACCCAAGGCAAAAACCTGGTCTAGCTATACAGACAACCCCTCCACTAAAGAATTCACTACTCAAACTCAGAAATCCCAGGATGTGGGATTCTGGGAGGAAGAGGTAGTCGAAGAGCTGTCTGTCGAAGAACAGATAAAGAGAAATCGGTACTATGATGAGGATGAAGATGAAGAATAACAAATTGCAATGATGTTGGGCCTTACATTTATGTGTCATTGAGCCACTGCCCTTATCAAAGTGATACACATAAACAGCTGTCTTAGCATGAACTGAAATTTACATGGAAGTAACTTTGGAAGAGAGTTCCTGCTTCAAAAAAAAAAATCCCATACTGCAGCTTAAGTGAACCAACTCTAAATGCTAGAGATAACATCACTTAAATCCTCTATTTTAGCAATGATGATATACACAACTGCTTTAAGGTCTTTTGGGGGTGGGAGTGTGTATGGCGGAGTAGGGGGTGGGGGGATACTCCAACTGATAAGGTCCAGATTTCACTGTATTCCCGAAAGACAATATGAAAATGGAGATGATTAGTAGTGCACTGTTCCACTAAAACTTCAATTATGGAATAAGCAGAAGGGATTTAGGGGCCTAAACATTATAACTGAATGCACTTTAGTATAAAGGGCACAGTTTGCATATTTTTACATGAATACCAATTTATTGTTTAGTATTCCTCTGCTAAGAGATTAAATATTTAGTCTTTTTTTTAAAAAAAAATTAGGTTAATTTTCTTACACTGATGTATATGGGGGATTTATCGCTTACTCTGATACATATGGGGGTTTATTGCATCCTGCTTTCTAGACCACGTCCTGAACTAGAGTATTGAGATACAGCACAACCATCTTTTCAGAGTACCTTTTGAGCACCCTTGGTGCTTGGAGGAATTCACTGTGTCCCAAATAAGCTATGGTATTTGCCAATGAGTATGACCACACCCCAAATGATTGCTTTCTTCTCTCGTGGTCTCTGTGCTTCTCATAATTTACTGAAAGCTGCAATATTTTTACAAGATCTTTTATATTTGCCATGTTGCATATTAGAGCAAAGTGATGAGTTTAAAGGAGGAATAACAGAAAAAAGAAAAGATGCCTTAAACCACTTGAGCTCAGACCCCCCAACCCCTGTAATTCTACTTCTGATATCCCCTTTCTGGGACATTAGTTTTTTAATACTTATAAGTTCTGAAATGTATAGATTTTTATGGCAGACAGTATTCCTAGGGTGCAATTAAACCAATTATAGGCCTTTTTTGAGAGATGATTTTCTAGTATAAAGGTTTTGGAACAATATAAACTTGAGTACATTTTTTTGTACATAATTGATATTCCAAATTGTATTTTGGGGGGAGAGAGGTGTTTTAAGCTATAGGCTTTACTTTATACTGCATTTTTGGAGATTTAGCTCTGATATTTTTTAGAGATGTAAAAATATTCTGCTTTCTTACAGTCTTGCTTACTCTGAAACATTTTTATTCAATAAAGCTTTTAACTGACATTTGAACTTTCAGTGTTCCTTTTCCATTATTATTTTACATTGTTACTGTCTCTCAGGACCTACTTTTGCCTTAGCAGTTTGGGTAGAAAAGGCAAATGGGTCTGATGGGTTTCGAGAGAAGTACTATGTATACCTCTCACCACTAGGTGGTGGTGTTGAGCTGGTCTTAGGCTTTCATTCTCCTAGAAGACAAATTTTTCTTCAAAATGGAAAGCAGTTTGGCAACAAAATTATTGTGTGCGTTCAAAACGAGATGCTTGTTTTACCAATTCAAGATGCAGTGATGGTTTTCATTAATTAGTTAATTATTGTTCAGTTGCTAAGTAATGTCCGACTTCCAACCTCATGAATTGTAGCAGGCCAGGCTCCTCTGTCCTCCAGTATTTCCCAGAGTTTGCTCAAATTCTTGTCTACTGAGTCAGTGATGTTATCTAACCATCTTATCCTCTGCCATCCCCTTCTCCTGTCCTCAATCTTTCCCAGAATCAGGGTCTTTTCCAATGTTTCAGCTCTTTGTATCAGGTGGCCAAAGTATTAGAGCTTTAGCATCAGTCTTTCCAATGAATATTTAGTTGAGTTCCTTTAGGATCGACTGGTTCGATCTCCTTCCAGTCTCAAGAGTCTTCTCCAGCAGCACAATTCGAAAGCATCAATTCTTCAGTGCTCAGCCTTCTTTAATGGTCCAACTCTCACATGTGTACATAATTACTGGAAAAACCATAACTGTAACTATATGGACCTTTGTCGGCAAAATATCTCTGCTTTTTAATACATTGTCTAGGTTTGTCATAGCTTTCCTTCCAAAGAGCAGTTGTCTTTTAATTTCATGGCTGCAGTCACCATCCACAGTGATTTTGGAGCCCAAGGAAAGAAAATCTGTCACTGCTTCCACTTTTTCCCTTTCTGCTGCTAAGTCACTTCAGTCGTGTCCGACTCTGTGTGACCCCATCGACGGCAGCCCACCAGGCTCCCCCATCCCTGGGATTCTCCAGGCAAGAACACTGGAATGGGTTGCCATTTCCTTCTCCAATGCATGAAAAGTGAAAGTGAAGTCGCTCAGTCGTGTCCGACTCTTGGCGACCCCACGGACTGCAGCCTACCAGGCTCCTCCATCCATGGGATTTTCCATGGGACCGGATGCCATGATCTTAGTTTTTTGAATGTTAGGTTTCAAGCCAGGTTTTTCACTCTCCTCTTTCACCCTCATCAAGAAGCTCTTTAGTTCCTCTTCACTTTCTGCTATTAGAGTCGTATTATATGCATATCTGAGGTTGTTGCCATTTCCCCTGGCAAATTTGATTCCACCTAGTGATTCATCCAACCCAACATTTCTCATGATGTACTCTGCATTTAAGTAAATAAGCAGGCTGACAATATACATCCCTGTCATACTCCTTTCCCAATTTTGAACCGATTATTCCACATCCATTTCTAACTGTTGCCTCTTGACCTGCATACGGGTTTCTCAGGAGGCAGTTCAGGTGGTCTGGTATTCCCATCTCTTTAAGAATTTTCTAGTTTGTTGTGATCCACAGTCAAAGCTGTAGTCAATAATTCTATCTCCAAGTAAATCTACACTCCAATTTAAAAAGAAAAAAAACAACACCTTAATAAGGTAAAGTATGCTACTGCTAAGTCACTTCAGTCGTGTCCGACTCTGTGCGACCCCATAGACGGCAGCCCACCAGGCTCCCCCGTCCCTGGGATTCTCTAGGCAAGAATACTGGAGTGGGTTGCCATTTCCTTCTCCAATGCATGAAAGTGAAAAGTGAAAGTGAAGCTGCTCAGTCGTGTCCAACTCTTATCGACCCCATGGACTGCAGCCTACTAGGCTCCTCTGTCCATGGGATTTTCCAAGCAAGAGTACTGGAGTGGGTTGCCATTGCCTTCTCCAGGTAAAGTATACTTCACCTTATAATTATGCCTAAATGCTAAATGGAACCTTCAAATGCCTCTGCTAGACTTGAAATGGACTTGCTTTTTGCTCCAGGCAGAGGTATAGTTGCTTGTTTGATTTCCTTGTTTGCAGAGGCAACTGCCCTGAGTAGTAAGATGCTTTCTTTTCTTTCTTTCTTTCTTTTTTAAATGGGAGTGTAGATTTCCTTGGAGACAAAAATGCTTTTTGAGTCATCTGTTAACATTTTTCAGGGTTGCTGTGTGTTCCACTTTCTTGCCTGGTCATCAAAGTGGATGGCTGGATACTACTATCTGCTCTTAACTCTGTGCTTGACTCCACTACAGGCTGAAGTAATTTAGAAAGCCCTGAAAGCCCTGTTCAATGAACAGTTAATCCAGAAGTACCTGCTGGCTTTTACAAAATATCCAATCCTGTTTGAGTTTAGCTACCTTTACTTTGTGACTCACTATTGCTCTAACCCATCCACATGGTACTCATCACATCTACTAACCTTATACAAAAAGTGAGGGCCTATGGTAGGCATTTAGAGGGTATCAGTTGAGTGTGTGCCTGCTCAGTTGTGTCCAACTCCTTGCAACCCTATGTACTGTAGCTCAGTAGGCTGCTCTATCCATGGAATTTTCCAGGCAAGAATACTGGAATGGGTTGCCATTTCCGCCTCCAGGGGATCTTCGCTACCCTGGGATTGAACTCGCATCTCCTGTGTCTCCTGCATTGCAGGCAAATTCTTTACCACTGAGTTGAGTATGTCACCATATATAGGTATGTGAGGACTGCAATTATCCTGGGAAGAATTTTTCCTTGCCTTTCAAGGGCTAAGATAGATATAAATATAGAGAGTGGAGACAAGAATTAGTTCCATAATCAATACAATAAAAGGATATTCTTATATCAAGAGAATGACTAGTTCAGTTCAGTTCAGTCGCTCAGTCGTGTCTGACTCTTTGCGACCCCATTAGTCGCAGCACACCAGGCCTCCCTTTCCATCACTATCTCTCGGAGTTCACTCAAACTCACGTCCATCGAGTCGGTGATGCCATCCAGCCATCTCATCCTCTGTCGTCCCCTTTTCCTCCTGCCCACAATCCCTCCCAGCATCAGAGTCTTTTCCAGTGAGTCAACTCTTCACATGAGGTGGCCAAAGTACTGGAGTTTCAGCTTTAGCATCATTCCTTCCAAAGAACACCCAGGGCTGATCTCCTTTAGGATGGATTTGTTGGATCTCCTTACAGTCCAAGGGACTCTCAAGAGTCTTCTCCAATACCACAGTTCAAAAGCATCAATTCTTTGGCGCTCAGCTTTCTTCACAGTCCAACTCTTACATCCATACATGACCACTGGAAAAACCATAGCCTTGACTAGACGGACCTTTGTTGGCAAAGAAATGTCTCTGCTTTTCAATACGCTATCTAGGTTGGTCATAACTTTCCTTCCAAGGAGTAAGTGTCTTTTAATTTCATGGCTACAATCACCATCTGCAGTGATTTTGGAGCCCAAAAAAATAAAGTCTGACACTGTTTCCACTGTTTCCCCATCTATTTGCCATGAAGTGATGGGACCAGATGCCATGATCTTTGTTTTCTGAATGTTGAGCTTTAAGCCAACTTTTTCACTCTCCTCTTTCACTTTCATCAAGAGGCTTTTGAGTTCCTCTTCACTTTCTGCCATAAGGGTGGTGTCATCTGCATATCTGAGGCTACTGATATTTCTCCTGGCAATCTTGATTCCAGCTTGTGCTTCTTCCAGCCCAGCGTTTCTCATGATGTACTCTGCATATAAGTTAAATAAGCAGGGTGACAATATACAGCCTTGACGTAGTCCTTTCCCTATTTGGAACCAGTCTGTTGTTCCATGTCCAGTTCTGACTGTTGCTTCCTGACCTGCATATAGGTTTCTCAAGAGGCAGGTCAGGTGGTCTAGTATTCCCATCTCTTTCAGAATTTTCCACAGTTTATTGTGATCCACACAGTCAAAGCCTTTGGAATGGTCCAGATGATACTAAATATTCTTAGAAAACAAAAGCACCTACAGCCAAACAAAAAGCATTTATTCTCTTAGCTCTCTGAATGAAGGCAGCTTCTTGGACTATGTCAAGGTTGACAGTAGAATGATGTGAATTTTTCTGTTGGTGAAGCAGGAAAAGGCCTGCTTTGGGACCTGAAATGATTAAGGAGACTCTGTTCATGACTTGCTACAAGGGCCAACTTAGTTCTGCCAGCTTGCAGGTCAAATCACCCCTGGCCTAAGTGAGACCTATACTAAGTTTGTTCTCACATATTTCGTCAGCAATATGTTTTCTTACAACCAAGAGGTTGAGGAATGTTACAAGTGTTTTTCTGGGAATAGGTCTTAAGACCAAGATCATGGTGTATAAGTTCCTGTGGCCTTATACAGGCCTACAGGAAGTTAGTATGTTTTTTGTTTTATCTTGAATATAAGGTAGTTACCATCAAAACTATTTGAGTTTGGATGAAAACGGTTTCAGGCATGGTTTTAGACTAGCAGCAGTGGCACGACCTCTGAGTTTGTTAGAAATACGCATTCCTGGGCCTACCCTGAACTTCCTGAATCAAAACTTTGGATGGAGCCCAGGAAACTTTTAGCAAACTTTTAGCAAATTCTCTATGTAGGAGATCAGTTCAGTCGCTCAGTCATGTCCAACTCTTTGCAAACTCATAGACTGCAGCACTCCAGGCTTCCCTGTCCATCACCAGCTCCTGGACCTTAGTCAAACTTATGTCCATCATGTCTGTGATGCCATCCAACCATCTCATCCTCTGTCGTCCCCTTCTCTTTCCGCCTTCAATCTTTCCCAGCATCAGGGTCTTTTCAAATGAGTCAGTTGTTTGCATCAGGTGGCCAAAGTATTGGAGTTTCAGCTTCAGCATCAGTCTTTCCAATGAATATTCAGGGCTGATTTCCTTTAGGATTGACAGGTTGGATCTCCTTGCAGTCCAAGGGACTCTCAAGAGTCTTCTCCAACACCACATTTCAAAAGCAAAAATTCTTTGGTGCTCAGCTTTCTTTATAGTCCAACTCTCACATCCATACATGACTACTGGAAAAACCACAGCTTTGACTAGATGGACCTTTGTTGGCAAAGTAATGTCTCTGCTTTTTATTTTTTATTTATTTATTTATTTTTTATCCTTTGCTCCTTTTAATATCTAGTTAAGTCAACAACAGCAAAAAAACAAGGATGACTACAAAAAAAGTCAAAGGTCATGAGAAGATGCTTAAGGGTGAAAGAGAAAGGAGATAAGAAGATAAGCATATGCTCTTCACAGTTTCCTGGATCACGAGGGGGCTTCCTCACTCTCTACATCTCCCTGTCCACGTGCCCCATCTCAGGACCAGAAATAGCTATTGAGATGCCAGGGCCATGCTTGTCCTAGCACTCATCTTCCCTGCTAAAAGTGCAGCTCTTAATTCTGGGGCAGATAAAAATAGAGGCGGATGACCAACCTCACAAATGTTTTTCCCAGGGTGTTTCCCTGACACTGATTAAGCAAAGGTGTGGAGTGGTCCCATCCATCTCTATAGTCCTCCACAGGGATCTCTTAAAACTACTACAGAAAATCAGATATGGCTGACTCACAGGTATTATCCTCAGAAAATTCTTTCAGCAACCTACCAAGACATAATTCCCTATTTTACAAAGTAATGAATGCACAAAGTATATAGGACACTATATACTTTGTGTCTTTGCTTTTTAATATGCTATCTAGGTTGGTCATAGCTTTTCTTGCAAGAAGCAGGTGTCTTTTAATTTCATGGCTGCAGTCATCATCTGCAGTGATTCTGGAGCCCCAAAATATAAAGTCTCTCACTGTTTCCACTGTTTCCCCCATCTGTTTGCCATGAAGTGATGGGACTGGATGTAGGAGATGGAACAAGCTAATGTCTAAGCTGTAGCACACTTAAGGCTTGAGAACCACTGGAATTAAAGCACATCTTTTAGTCTGTTCTTTAAAGTGGCTCCTTTTATTTCTCTTCTTCTGTTCCCTTTGAAACTCTACCTGCTGCAAGCATGCCTATTGGAATAAAGATACTCTGTCTTTAAACAAGATTAGTTCTATAATCTTTTTTCAGATCATTCTAGGTAGCATGTGGTAATTAACCTTGTAGCTAGGTTTGAATGGGTGGCACCCAGGGTTCAGGTTCTCCAGCAGTTGAGGATCAATTTAGAGTTCAGTGTTTTGAAGGTTTCTTGCCTATGGCTCCCCTCACTGTTCATGTAGATCCACAAAAGAGGTCAATGTTCAATGTGGAAATGTAGAATTAAGGAAGTTTGTCGGATAAAGCCTCAGGGTTTTGGAGTCTAAAGACTTTCCAGTTCTGAAGCTCACCTCTACCACTTGTTTATATAACCTCGGGCAAGCTACTCTTTGGACCTCAGTTTACTTATTCATAAAATAGTGAATAAAACACCCACTTCATAGAATGAGGAAGTTAAATACTGTGTGTAAAACGTTTAGTGCAGTTCCTGGCATATAGTAAACTTCATTAAACGTTGGTCATCAACATCTTTTTCCTTTATATACCTTCTATTTCCTTTTCCCATGAGAATAAAAGAATTTTTTTTTTGAAAGCCCACTTTAAACGATATACAGTGAAAGTGGGTTGAGATCGTGGAGAGGCAAGAAGGGAGAGAAAGTGTGGAGAGAAAAGGGAGAGAAAGCAGAAAGAACGCTGCTGATAGGCGGGACCAGCTGAGATGGAGATAAACCCTAGTGAGAAATGGGGCTGGGAGCGGGAGGGAGAGAGAGAGACATGGCCTTCCAAGGAGCAGATATCGTTTTAAGCTGGCTGGACTGAGAAAAATGTCCCCATAAAGGAGCCATGCCTGAAATAAGGGGTGTAGCCATAGCATGACGGGAGAGAGGGAGGAGGAAAAGGGTGAGACCAGAGTTGAGTGCCTCGGGGGTGGGGCCAGGGCTGGGTGGAGGCGGGGCGGGAAAGGGAGGGGAGTGGTTGGGACTAGAGGGCGGAGTCCCGAGAAGAGGCGGCGGGGGAAGCTACAGAGAGGAAGGTGGGCCGGGAGGCGGGATGGGCGGTGAAGAGGCCCAGCCTCGCGGAGGAGGCGGGCTGAGACGTGGAGTGGATGAGAAGGGGCCGGAAGGGGGTGGCCGCCGGTCCGGCCCCGCCCCGGGGCCGCCTCCCCGCGGGTTCCGTTGGCTGTGGCGGCAGCTGAAGCTGTGGCGGCTGGGGCCGCGGGGCGGGCGTAAGATGGCGACAGCGGCGGCGGGAGCCCTGGGCCTGCTGTGGGGCTGGCTGTGGAGCGAGCGCTTCTGGCTGCCCCAGAACGTGAGCTGGGCTAACTTCGAGGGGCAGGGCGACGGCTACGGCTACCCGCGGGCCCGGCACATCCTCTCGGTGTTCCCACTGGCGGCGGGAGTGTTCTCCGTGAGGCTGCTCTTCGAGCGGTGAGAGCCCGCGGGCGAGCGGTGCGAAGGGCCGGGGGCGCGGGCTGGTGAAGCCGGTCCAAGGCGAAAGACCGAGGTCCGGGACCGGAAGACGAATTGCAGGAAAGCCCGGAAGCAGGGGCCTGGGAGAGTCCGGGCCGCGCGGGAGATGCTCGGGAGGGTGGCCGCGGTGGTCGTGGAGCCTAGGTAAAGACAGGGAGTTTGGGGCTTGGTCATTAAAAGTGTGAGAGTCGCAGGGGACGCTGGACCCATTTAGTTGTAGAGCCCGGAGGTCACTTGCGGGGGTGTCTCATAGGCCTCTCCCCAACCTTCAAGGATTCTGCAGACCAGGAAACAGGTTGAATGTGAGCTGCGACCGAGAACCCGAGGCGGGAAACAAGAAAGGGCTAAGGGAACCAGAACTAGTTGGGGCCGTCAAGAGCCAAGCTGAAAGGAGCGGGTTCATGGGAAGCTAAGATTTGTGAGGGCACTTTAGTTTCTGGGAATTGAGAGGCACGGGATTAGTTAGGCCCTAAGCCTTGGTTCGTCAGCTCATGGACGTGTGTGTGTGTTTGTGTGTGTGTGTTTCAGTAAAGTTGTACCAGAGCTCGTAGGAGTAGAAATCTGGCAGGGTGTGGTGGAGCCTGAGGTTTCCAGAGCGCGAAAAGGTGTCAAATGAGTTGCAGAAAGGGCCTTGGAGGCCTGAAATGGGAGGAGGAGTGATCACACTGAAAGGATGGACAGCCTTAGGGCTTGTAAGCCTGCTGTGTTGAGCCAGCTTCTCAGCGACCATGTGTTCTTGACAGAAGTGTTTTCACTTTTCTTTGAGCGGCTCCTGACTGCTAAGATAAAGATACTCACTGAGGACTTGATGTGGTGGTGATTTTACAGTGTGAACTTGTAGCTGTGGGTGATTTTGATCAACCCTACTCACCCCGCCTGGAAAGGTGACTTTTTACATAGGTCTCAGGTAATGAGGGTGGAACTTTGACATCTTTCTTTCTTTTGGCCAGTATCTAGAGCAATAATGCCCTTTCGAGGATGGGCATATATTGCAGATAGACTACTCTGTTACTGTCTGAAAAATTAATATTAATCTGTTTTGGATTACTTTTTTGCCCACTATTTCTGACACAAAAATGTGTTATGTGAAAAAAAAAATGTGTTATGTGTTACCCACCATCCATCCGTTTATTCACAGTGTTTATGTATTTTCATCAGAGTGCTCTACCAAAGGTTTAAGTGTAAAAATAAAGATTCTTTTAACTGAAGCAATTGAAGCCAAAAGAACCAAATGCCTTTTCTGGGTCCTCGGCAACTTAGCATTACAATTCTTTAAGTATAGTCATTATATTAAGTGTTCCTGAGGTGGAGGCACAAACCACTTGTCCCTCTTAGGAGTAAACTAGGTCCAGGTACCCTCCATCATAGCATCTGTGTATGAGAGCTGAAAAAAAAAAGAGAAAGTATAATGACCAAAAAGGAAATACACAGTTCAGGAAAGAAAAAAAAAAGTTCATCATCCTAGGCAAAAGATTCTCTGCTTTTCATATAAATGTTTAACAATATGGAAGTTTTCCCCAAGTTAGTGGTAAGAGGAGATAACTTGTTGCTTATAAACACTGATTTTATATAAACTTGGATATATATTCAAATTTCCAAAGAGTTTCCCCAGGTGACTGTGAAGACTTACATATCCCCTGGCACCGCCACTGGAAAGGATCCTTTTTACCTGCGGGAATTCTATCCGAATGTTTCTATGGTGCTCCAGTGTCAGGGGAGAAGGGATGGGTGGGAATACTGATGTGAGAGCATTCTAGTATGGTATTTCTTGGATAGTAAGAATAGGTACCTTGTTCATCTCATGTTTGATCTTAGGAAAGTTTAACCCTAGCCACATTCTTGGTATTTTGTTTCTCTTTAAGATCTAACCACTTTAGTTAGCAATAGAATTTACAGCTAAAGTACTGGATCAGTCTCTTTCCTACGTTTTCTTCTTTCTCAAGTCCTACTTAGTTTCTAAAAATGATTCATATGATAACCATAGGCTGTAAGAGCTAGAACTCCAGCTTCCTTTTATATAAACAGTAAACTTAAGGCTTAGAAACATTTTCAGCTTTTCACATGTTGCATACTCACCTGAAGGAGGAGGTGGAACCAAGATTCAGATTGTTTTTCTCAGCCCCATTCTCCTTCCGCTGTACTATATGGCCACTTTAAACTTCCCTTCGAGAATTAAGATTTAATACTGCTGTTCCTAGTATTCTAGGATTTGGAGAACAGATCCATGTTCATCTTATTCTTGGTTAATATAATGTGTTTGACTTGAACTTTGCATTTGTTGCTTCAAATTGTCCGGCATATTTTAATGTCTTACACTATGCACTTTGATAAATTATCTCTGTTTTAAGAATATCCTAAAGAATAAATAGAGTTTATAGTTTATTCTTACTTTTTCTTCTCATCAGCTACACAGAGCGTTTATTTTTTTAAGTTCCCACATTCCCTGGAGAGCTGCAGCCTCATCTGATAGGGATGATTTGAAAGCCACCTGACCATAAATAAAGTGTATCTAGCCATTTCACTAAAGAACTGCAGATGGTAGATTATGTCCTACCCAAGAATAGAGGCTTTCCTTTGTGGGCCTCTGCTGAGTGGTTGTATTGTGGTGGCTTGCACCTTGTAAAATACCTTAGATGTGGCATGTGGTCAGTAAATACTGATTGAATGTTTGAGAAGGATCCACCCTCATCTACTCAGATACCCAGAGGAGTAAACAGAATCTAGATCTTCAGCATGCAATAGATGTTTGTCTTGACTGAGAGAGACGAAACTAATTCCTTTTTTCCTTAAATTTCACCATACTATATTTGCATGTTGGGCACCTTTCTGTGGTTTCTTTTTTCTCCCCACTACCCATGCACACACTCATGCCACCCTTTTATCCTATCAAAAGAGAGATAAACTCTTTCACCTGTTCTTTAAAACTTGTTATAATATTATGTTAATGATTGAGACTTGAGAGAATGAATAGTCCAAGCTAGGTCTGGCATGTTCATAAATTGGATCTTTTTTTTTTTTTTTTTCATAAATTGGATCTTAAAGGTAAAATTGTTTGAAATTTAATGTCTACATAGTCCCTGAGCACTTGTTCCTTGGGTTCAAATATGAGCTTGAGACTTAATATTGATATCATCAGAGCTACATAGGGGTCATTTATTTTGAATATGGTATTGCAGTAGGAGCTTTATGTTGCCAGAGATAATTGTTTTGTAAATTATACAGAAGATAGATTATACCTCTCCTTGCTGCTCATTTATTATTCCAATCCCCTTTTCTCTTGTTACCTCCAAGGCAACCTCACTGGCATATTGAGAAAGGAGCTTTCTCAATACCATTCTGTGGCACAGGGCACTAAATAGACTCATGTATAGTCCTGTCTTGTAACTAGAAACAAAAGCAGTGACTCTTGTGTGTGTGTGCGCGCATGCGCGTGTTTATACACATTTTTTAGCCACTCATTTCATCTTCCTCTTGTAAGCCTGGCTGCCTCTGCTGTATACTGCCTTTTCTTTTTTCTTTCCCCCATTCTTCTCCACTTCCTTTGAGTGGAGGAAGAACTTTTCCTCTTTCTAGCAGACCTGCTGCCTTCCTTCTAGGTCCATGTCATGTTCCAACATTGTGACGCAGAATTGGTCCTCCAGACTGGAGAGGTACTTTGGGAAGAATGGATACAGCTGCTGACTAGGTTGTAAGGGAGACTGCCCATTCCACTGCATTCCTAAAGATATTCTTTTGGGCTTTATTGAATTGTAAATCAGGTTTACAGATCCAGCAGAGTGAGATTGAAAAAGCCTATGTAACTCTGCCCTTATCTGAGAATCTGCCTCCTATTAAGCTCCAGATAATCAGAAGCCTTTCTCTCTTGGAAGACTTTCCCCAGCCCTTTCTGTGCAGTGGGTGTTGAAGTTCTGCAGACAACCCTGAATACTGTCACGACTAAGGTCAGGTTCCTGGTGACAGTATATTCATCACAGAAAAGAAACACGTCAGATATTTTTGCCTTAGCCACTTCCTGAGTCAGAAAACTAGGGTCTCCTAGATGGGTAAAGAAGAAATTAATGAAGAGGCGGCATCAAGGGAAGTCTGTACCTTTCCTCTAGAGTGGGAAGGGGAGCTGTACCTATTTTGACTTTCTCATCAGAGATAGTTTTAGGCAGATAAAGCTGCCTTCTAAAGAATTCACTGAGTTTTGGGCTCTTGTACTTAAATCTACTCCTACTTTATCTTTGGGAAAGTTAATTGGGATGTTACTGCGAAAGGAGTTAACCATAGTCACTTTTAACTAACAAAAAAAAATCTGAAACCAGTTTTCCTAGATATGAAGAATTCTCTGTGAATTACCTACTGCTGTGGTTTCCAGTATAGTGGCCACCAGCTAGTACAATAGCTACTAGCTTTGAGGGGTTTCAGATGCAACTGGTCAGCATTAAGATGTGATCTAATTATAAAATACACACCAAATTTTGAAGACTTAGTGCAGGAGAAAAAAAAAAGAATGTAAAATACCTCAATTTTTAGCACTGATTGCATATTGACATGATCATCTTTTGGATATATCGAGTTAAACAAAGTATATTTTCAAAATTAATTTCACCTGTTTCTTTACTTTTTTTAAAGTGGCTGTTAGAAGATTTTAAATTATTTCTGTTGACACAGTGATTTCTGCTGACAACACATTATTTCTGTTGACCAGTGTTGATGATAGTCATTCAAACAAGTATTAATAATCAAGAAGAGAATTTTAATATAGATTCACATTTGATTCAATTTTCTAGCACCAGAACGTGATTTGTCCTGGGTTTATTGGGCCAAACTTAAACAATGGGGCTTTCTTAAAAAAAAAAAAAAAATTTATAGTAATGGATTTTTTTGAATGTAAATCTTCTTCTGAATGAGTTAAATAGGTATAGTCTGTTTTGAGTCATTGTTGCATTCTAGCCAAATATTGCTTTAGAGTTGTTTTTTATATATCACCTCAATCAGAGTAGTTAATGTGTAAACAAACAAGTTTGTCAAGTACATGAAGTGCTACACAGCCCTGATAAGGCAATAAGAATAACCACACTATTATATTCTTCTCAAAACTATGGAGTTTCTTAAAAAGGGTATTACTTATAGTCTGTAGCTCTGGGTTAGTGTCAGCATTTGTAAGAAGTCTCAATTATAGGCACATAGGGTCTCAAACTAAATCACATTATTGTGGTTGTGTTTAATACTTCTTGGGGGAAGTCTCCAGTTACAGAATGAAATTAGTTAATTTCAATTTCTACTGATTCTCCAGAAATCAGTGACCTCTGACATGGAGCTGGTAGGTTATCTTATGACTCAGGAGGACAGGTGGCACATTTCCTTGAAACACTTTACCTTTTTAGTTGAGAATTAAATTTTTACCCATTTGTTCATCTGTTCATTCTTCAATGATTATGTATTGAGAACTTAGTGTATATCAGATATCAAACTGTGTGCCAAGAGTGAAAAAGTAAGTCATAGTGCCTGCCTGCAGGAAGAGAACAAGAAAAACAGTGGTTAAAATAGAGTAATGAGTGTGTGCACAGGATTAAGTCATGGGAGTTTGGAAGAGGTGGACATGGTTCCTTTTAACATTATTAACTGAAATATAGGCTTAATGTCCCACAAGCACTTGTTTCTTGAATTATGAAGGATGGTAAAAACTTCTTAAGAAAGAGCCTTTTGTTAACTGTTATCTAACCCACTCCAGTATTTTTGCCTAGAGAATCCCATGGACAGAGGAGCCTGGCAGGCTACAGTCCATGGGGTCACAAAAAGTTGGACACAATTGAGCAACTAATACTAATACTACTAATCTATCTATTATTTGGCATGCATTTGTGTTTCTGGTTTAAGCAAATTAAGTAGTATAATTCAGTTCAGTTTAGTTCAGTCACTCAGTCGTGTCCGACTCTTAGCGACCCCATGAATCGCAGCACGCCAGGCCTCCCTGTCCATCACCAACTCCCAGAGTTCACCCAGACTCATGTCCATCGAATTAAGTGATGCCATCCAGCCATCTCATCCTCTGTCGCCCTCTTCTCCTCCTGCCCGCAATCCCTCCCAGCATGAGAGTCTTTTCCAATGAGTCAACTCTCGCATGAGGTGGCCAAAGTACTGGAGTTTCAGCTTTAGCATCAGTCCTTCCAAAGAAATCCCAGGGCTGATCTCCTTCAGAATGGACTGGTTGGATCTCCTTGCAGTCCAAGGGACTCTCAAGAGTCTTCTCCAACACCACAGTTCAAAAGCATCAATTCTTCGGCGCTCAGCCTTCTTCACAGTCCAACTCTTACATCCATACATGACCACTGGAAAAATCATAGCCTTGACTAGACGGACCTTTGTTGGCAAAGTAATGTCTCTGCTTTTGAATATGCTATCTAGGTTAGTCATAACTTTTCTTCCAAGGAGTAAGCGTCTTTTAATTTCATGGCTGCAGTCACCATCTGCAGTGATTTTGGAGCCCAAAAAAATAAAGTCTGACACTATTTCCACTGTTTCCCCATCTATTTGCCATGAAGTGATGGGACCAGATGCCATGATCTTCGTTTTCTGAATGTTGAGCTTTAAACCAACTTTTTCACTCTCCTCTTTCACTTTCACCAAGAGGCTTTTTAGTTCCTCTTCACTTTCTGCCACAAGGGTGGTGTCATCTGCATATCTGAGGTTTTGATATTTCTCCCGGCAATGTTGATTCCAGCTTGCGCTTCTTCCAGCCCAGCGTTCATCCACTTAAAAAAGGTGAATATGTTTAATGAAATAAAACATATGTACATAGTTGGAAAAGGAAGAGTTATGAAACAGTGAGAGTCTTAGGGAACTGCAGCTGTTCTCCAGATGATGAAGTGGTATAGTAGGAGACATGGGTTTGATCCCTGGTTCGGGAAGATCCCCTCGAGAAGGAAATGACAATCCATTCCAGTATTCTTGTCAGGAAAATCCCATGGACAGAGTAGCCTTGTGGGCTACAGTCCATGGGGTCGCAGAGTTGGACATAGCTGAGCAAGAACACACTCACTGACACACAGCAGTTCTCCAGCAATATTTTGAGAACTGCTGCTCTATAAAATATTCATTAGCTACTCTATAATAAAACTACAACTTAGTCTTAAATTAGTTTGTGTTAGTGAAACATTTTAATATATACTCTAAGTAATTCTTAATCTCGAGACTTATTTCCTTCATAATAAGGTGTATAAGTAGAATGTTGATCCTTCTTTTCTCATGACAGTACCAAGTAGGTTCATCCAATTGCACAGTTATTAATCATCTTAATTCTTATAGATCTAAGTGAAGCTAACTGATGGCAATGGGAGTGAAGAATAGTCTGGTATAATCCAGTATATGCCTTGTGGTGGCTTAGGATAGTATATGTCATAAAGGTTTTCTTTTTTGTAGTTTGTTTCTGCTTTGTTTTAAGAGCAAATTGGCCAATTAAAAAAAAAAAAAAAGTCCTTAAAAAACCTGCAAAGATTACTTGTGCATGGACCATGCAAGAAATTTTGGATTTGGTGGTATAGGCATCCCTGAGAAGTGCAGTACCTCGTACACAGCAAGCACATATATGTGCTTGCATAGCAAATCCTGTCCTCTTAAGAATTTACTCAGAAAAATACACTGATATGGATGCATATGTTTAGGGAATATACAAAATAATATATGGCTAGGAGTCAACTGCATGTAAATGAATAAATAGTATAATTTAGAAATTTGTAAATCTTTTGTTCTCAGCATTATTTTTTTTTTTTACTCTTAAAAACTGTTTGAGGATCCCAAAAAGGTTTTCTAAATGTGGGTTACATATACCTATCAATGTTTTCATATTTGAAATCAAAATTGAGAAATTTAAGAGATATACTTATTATTTCATTAAAAATAACAAAGATAAGCCTATTACATTAACATAAATAACATATTTTTGAAAGATAATTTTCCAGACAAAAAAAATTCAGTGAGAAGAACATTGGTTTTATAATTTTGCAGATCTCTTTGATGTCTAGCTTAGTAGAAGATAGCTGAATTTTCCTCTCTGGCTTCTACATTCAATTCCTTGTAATATGTTGGTTTGGTTGAAGTATATAAGTAAAAGCTGACTTTACACAGATGTTATTGGAAAGGGAAAGTATTTCATCTTTGCTGTTATGCCAAAACACAAGAAAGGTTGGTTGCATTGTGGAATCCGAAACCATATCATTGAGCTTTTCATTCAGGTTAAAATCCACCAGTCTGTCATACACTTTGTATGGATGTCATGTATTGGTCACGTGAAAAAATACTGGTTCCCTAAGTTATACAAATCTTTTAAATGTACATTTCATAATATGGTACTAATAAAAATCATATAGTTAATCTCATTCTAACAGTCTCATTAGAAAAGCCTTGAAGTATGTATTGGGATGTTGTCGAGCTCAAAGGCAGATATGAATTCTCTAAAATTCAAACTGTCACTTAAAAGCTTGAATTTTACCAATGGAAAGAATGTTTGTTTTTGTTTAAGTAACAGGCTCTTTTCATTCACTTTTAAGAAAATGTATCTTAAGTACGCAGGTCCTGAATAACCTTAGTTTTTCTGTCAGTCATTCTTGTGGGTAAAAATGGTGTTCTTTGAAAAAAGTGATTTAGTTGAACATACAATTCAGTCAAACAAGTGCATTTCGTTGAGACAGCCATATCCCTCGGTATGCAGTAAAAGTGCTTTCTGTGTACTTCCCATCTTATCGCAGACTACTTTTTTTAAAATGTACCCAAGGATTGGCTTTAAAAAAAAAAAATTTTGTTTATTTATTTGGCTACTCTGAGTTTTAGTTGTGGTATGTGGAGTCTTTGATCTTCTTGTGGCATGCAAAAAAATCCCATGCAGCATGTGGGATCTAGTTCCCTGACCAGGGATTGAACCTGGGCCCCATGTTTTGGGAACATGGAGTCTTAGCCACTGAACCACCAGGGAAGTCCCAAGAGTAGGCATTTAATAAAATTAATCATTTGTATTGCTTCATCAAGGGCATGCTTTAGTGAAACTGGCATCGTTGTTAACCAAGAGGCTATAGCACGAAAGAATATAGTAATTACTCCTACAGTTGGCTGCCACTGCTTTGATTTGTGTTCAGGTTCTGTAAGTGTATCCACCATTGCTCTTTTTGCATGATCGTTGCAAATGTCAACACCATAACAAAGGCGAATAATGTCTTAATAGTATTAGGAAAACAGTTTTGATTTTATGGGCCCCCAGAGTGTATCTCAGGGGTGCTCTGTGAACCATACAGACTGTCTGCCATAATTGACTCAGATCACCCAGGATGAGTGTATAGAATAAAGTAAGAATCTGCATGGAACCCTGAGGAAACTGTTTTTGGAAAAGGCAGGCTTCTCAGGTGGCTCAGTGTGATAAAGTATCTGTCTGCCAAGCAGGAGATGCAGCTTCAATCCCCGGGTCAGGAAGATTTCCTGGAGAAGGAAGTGGCAACCCACTCCAGTATTCTTGCTTGGGAAATCCTGTAGACAGAGGAGCCTGGCCGGCTATAGTCCACAGGGTCGTAGAAGAACTGGACAGGACTTAGCAACTAAGGGCTTCCCTTATGGCTCAGCAGTAAAGAATTCACGTGCCAAGCAGGAGATGTGAGTTCGATCCCTGGGTTGGGAAGATCTCTGGAAGAGGAAATGGCAACACATTCCAATATTCCTGCCTGGAAAAAATCCCATGGACAGAGCAGCCTAGCGGGCTACAGCCTATGGTCACAAAGAGTTGGACACAGCTGAGCACAAGCTACCTTTAGCAACTGAAAAACAACGAAAAGGAAGAAGAAACCCAAAAGAAGATGAGGTATGATAGCCATATAGTATTTGATCGTATCAGTGCATACATGTGGACATCACCTCCTGGGAAGAGGGGTAGCCGCCCAGATGCAGGCGGTGAGGAGCCAGCAAGGTGAGGCGATTTGCCTGCATTGGCAGGTGGATGGATTCTTTACCACATAGCCAACTGGGAAGCCCCTGAAAATATCAGTAGTTAGCATTTACTAAGTACTCACTTTGTCCCAGCCACCATTCTAAGTACTGAACATTAAATCTTCATAGTAACTTTATGAAGTAGTTAGATAGTGTTGTTATTCCTCATTTACAGATGAAAAAACTGAAACAACCAGAAAAGTAAATAACTTCTCCAAAGTGCATAGCACATTGTCCAAACTAGCAGTGCATACTAAAAAATCTAGTTCTACTGGGAAAAGTGTGACAGAAAGGAAGCTAAGAGAAAAGAGCATTTCAAGGGGGAGAGCATGCTCAATAACGTCAAATGGCACTGAGTCGTCAGGTAAGATACGGGCCTGAAAAGTATCTGTTTGATTTCACAGTAAGATCATTAATGACTTTGGCAAGAGCAGCTTCAGTGGAGTAATATGGACTGAAGCCAGATGAGAGACACAGGAGGGTTCAGGAATGAGTAGGAGTTAGAAGAGAAGTCATGAGGAGAGAACTTTTTCAAGAACTTTCTTTGTGAGATGGTGAGAGCCAAAGGCTGTGAGGGACAGGAAGAGCTGTTTTAGGTTGGGAAAACTTGAGCATATTCAAGGTCTGAGAAGAAACAAGTAGAGAACAAAGCTGAAAATAATAGGAAAAAAAGAGGACTAAATAGAATGAAATTTCTGATCAGGAAGAGAATGGATCTAAAGCACAGGGATATTAGTTTTAGATAAAGTGGTTCTGTTGCACTAAGGGAAGATATTCCTTTCTCTTCTTAGTCAAGATTTGTGAGAGAGCCCTAGCTATTTCCACTTCTTTTTTTCTCTTCTTTATATTTTTACTGCTCTAACTCACTCCTGTCCTTTAGAGTCTCCATTTCACTGGAATTTATTTGGTGAAGGTTATCACAGGTCTCCAAATTGCCAAATCCAGTGGATACTGAAATTCTTGTCTTACTTGATCTCTGCCTCATTTGACACGACTCCCCCTCTGACCTTCCCACCACCTAAATTCACCTTTTATGTTGTGTTTCCTAGTATTCTTACCTTCGTTCTCTTTTTAGTTTATATTCCTTTCTTATGCAGTCAATCCACCCTCATAATTTTAGCTACCACCTGTATTCTCATTCTCTCTCTTCTTTCTCATATCTTTGTGTATATGTTATCTTAAGCCCCCTTTTCCAGGTTTATTTGCCTTACCAGACTGTTGCATTTCAGTGTTCCACAAGTACTTCAAATTCAGTATACAGACAACTCATCTTTCACTCCTAAATTTGCTTTTCTTATCTTATTCTCTACTTGGTTGAGGCATCATAATCAACTTAGTTTCCCAATCTGGAAACATAGAAGGCACCCTTGATTTTTCATTTTTCTTTTGATCCTTATATCTACCCAGTCACCAAGTTCTATCAGTTTCACTTTCTTGCCATCTCTTGGGTTGAATCCAACCTTGCCTTTCGATTTCTGTAGCCTTAGTTCAGTGCTTCATTACATCTAGCATGGATTTTTTACAATAGCCTAAAATCTTTTCAGTGACTCTCCATCAACTGTTCAAGCTTCACATAACATGTAAGGCACCTGTGATCTGGCCCCTAACTGCTTGTATAGTTTTTCTCCTATCTGTCACCACCCCCACTCCCAATCTGCACACTGCATAGTTTTCTAAGCCCTTTCTTATCTCTTCTTTAGCACATGCTATTCCCTCTGCCTGAGTATCTTTTTACTTTCTCCTTCCCTTTCAACTCTACAGAAGCTGCTCAAATTTTTTATGTGATTGGTTTATTAAGAATTCAATTGTAGGGAATTCCCTGGCAGTCCAGCGGTTAGAACTCTGCTGTATTTTCACAGCTGAGAGTGTGGGTTTAGTCCCTGATCAGAGAATCCCACAAACCAAGTGGCGTGGCCAGAAAGAGAGGAAGGAAAGATGGAAGGAAGGAAAAAGCATTCAGTTGTAAAGGGGAAGGACTTTCTGAATTTGTTTTCTATCAGTTCAGTTCAGTTCAGTTCAGTTGCTCAGTCGTGTCCAACTCTTTGTGACCCCATGAATTGCAGCACACCAGGCCTCCCTGTCCATCACCAACTCCCGGAGTTCACTCAGACTCATGTCCATTGAGTCAGTGATGCCATCCAGCCATCTCATCCTCTGTCGTCCCCTTCTCCTCCTGCCCCCAATCCCTCCCAGCATCAGAGTCTTTTCCAATGAGTCAACTCTTCACATGAGGTGGCCAAAGTACTGGAGTTTCAGCTTTAGCATCAGTCCTTCCAAAGAAATCCCAGGGCTGATCTCCTTTAGAATGGACTGGTTGGATCTCCTTGCAGTCCAAGGGACTCTCAAGAGTCTTCTCCAACACCACAGTTCAAAAGCATCAATTCTTCAGTGCTCAGCCTTCTTCACAGTCCAAGTCTCACATCCATACATGACCACAGGAAAAACCACAGCCTTGACTAGACGGACCTTTGTTGGCAAAGTAATGTCTCTGCTTTTGAATATGCTATCTAGATTGGACATGACTTTCCTTCCAAGGAATAAGCGTCTTTTAATTTCATGGCTGCAGTCACCATCTGCAGTGATTTTGGAGCCCCCAAAAATAAAGTCTGACACTGTTTCCACTGTTTCCCCATCTATTTCCCATGAAGTGATGGGACCGGATGCCATGATCTTTGTTTTCTGAATGTTTTCTATGGGTCTATACATTTACCTTTAAATATCTCAGTTTTCATCTCTCCGTGTGTGTGTGTGTGTGTGTGTGTGTGTGTAAGATGGATGGGGGCAGCATTCAGGTTCAAAATATTTACTCAGTACTCTTCATTTAATGATATGCCATCTTCATCAGTCTGTATAAGACCTTTCTCTTTTTATTGTATTTTTCCTGTCTTCATCTTGTTGTCTATTTCAGTTTCTTTGATGGTTATTTTTCTTTTTTATATATCAGTTTTGACATTTTTGTATTTTTCCAGAATTGATCTAAGCCAGTGCTTCCCAACTCAATCATGTTGCTGCACACATAGAAAATAATATGTGCATGCACAATGGGTACACGAGACCAAAGGCTACAGACAGGGTTTCTGGCTACCATCCACCCATGGACCACCCTGAGAGCTGAGAGCAACATCTTGACATAAGCATAGCCCATCTAGGGGCTTTCCTGGTGGCTCACTGGTAAAGAATCCGCCTGCCAGTGCGGGAGACACAGGTTGGATCTCTAATCTGGGAGGACCCCACATGCCGAGGAGCAGCTGAGCCCATGTAGCACAAGTATTCAGCCTGTGGTCTAGAGCCCAGAAACCACAACTCTTGAGCCCACTGCTGCAACTACTGAAGCCCATGCACTCTAGAATCTGTGCTCTGCAACAAGAGAAGCCACCACAGTGAGAAGCCTGAGCACTGCAACAAAGAGTAGCCCCCACTCACCACAACTAGAGAAAAGCCCAAGCAGCAGCAAAGACCCAGCACAGCTATAAATAAAATAAATAAATATTTTTAAAAGTAAATGAGCCTTAAAAAAGAAAAAAGTATAGTCCATCTGTGTTACCTGCCATGATACATTAGTTGAGAAACTCAATCTAGACTTTCAAATATATTTGTATATAGTTCATATTCGTCAATGATGTTGCAGTGGGTCAAAAAGAATTGTTGGTCTAGCTCTTGTCTTTAGTATGTAAGAGCAAAGTGGTGAGTAATTTCATCTTAAATTAACCCAGGCTTAGGTCAGCTGCTACCATGTATCTGGAGGGCAAGAAAGGGGCAGAATGAAATGATCTCTATGGAGCAGAATAGATATATTACAATCAGGATTTGGATCACTAGACTCATGTTCCTGGTGTGGCAGGTGGAAAGGAGGAGTTTGCCACTGTAGACCACTAAATGCCTACTTACTCAGATCTTCAGGCAAAGGGCAGTCTAGTCTTCAAATTATTTAAAACTTGGGCAACAGATTGATCTTGGACTGAACAAAAAAAAATCACAAGATAAGTTTGAGTTCTCTATGTTATCCAGGACAGTAGTTTTCAACTAGTATATCAGTACTCCTTTACACTATTAAAAATGATCAAGAACCCTAGAGTTTTTATTTATATGGATAATAACTATCAATATGTACCATTTTAGAAATTTTAAAAAATTTTTAAGTATTTACTCATTTGCTTATAAATAACAATATATAGTATTGGTAATGTTAACTAATGCTTTATGAAAACTTATTCAGCACTTTCCCAAAACAACAACAAAAAAGTGAAAATAGTATTATTTTACATTTTTGAGTCTCTTTGGCATCTAGCAGCTGTATTCTCATCACTTCTGCCTTCAGTCTCTTGCTATGTGTCATGTAAGCTGTGGAAATTTTCACTGTACACTTATAAGAGAATGAGAGAGAAATGAACTGTTATGAAACTATAGAATTATTATGAGAATAATTTTGACCTTGCAGAGCAGAGTTCCTGAAAAATGTCGCAAGTGTCCAGGCACACTTTGAGAAGTGCTGGTCTAGCAGAAATGATGAATGCTAATTCTAGGTTCTTTGGAATTAGACCAACCTAGATACCTATTTTCTGTTATTCTAAATGCCAGGTAAGTGATGCGGAATGAATGCATGACTAGTATTTGTTTTGTTCAAATTTCTGATTTGAAATGTTTTTTTGTTTGTTTGTTTGTTTTTGGCTGTGCCATGGAGCATGTGGGATCTTAGTTCCCCAACCAGAGGTCAAACCCGTACCCTCTGCAGTGAAAGTGTGGAGTTTTAACCACCAGGGAAGTCCCCTGTTTTTAATTTTTTTTAACACAGGAAAAGTTATTTTTCTATCATAATTCCTTATTGTGGGTTTTATGCTTCATGCTTTGGCACAATATCAGTGCCCAATAAATATTTTGTCAAATAAGTAGATTTTCTTAAAGTCTGTCCAGCTGTCACTGACTTGATGCCAGTAGCTCTGCGTCTTTCATTGAACTCTGAACTAATGAGGACAGGATGTGAGCTTATGACAGCTCTAGGATAGTAAGTCTGCTTCAAGGTCTAGATAATAAAGCAGTTATCTTGGCTTCGCCTAAGTGATCAGGGTACAAACCTGTCCCTGTTGTGTGAAAGAGGATTTCCTGCTCTTTTCACTTTTTCGAGATACCATCAGGGAGTACCCAGACCAAACTGTTTTTAGTAAAAATAATAATAGCTGCCTTTAATGAATGTTTACAAAGTGTCAGGTACTGGGTAGGCATACATGATGGTCCGTATAGTCAAAGCTATGGTTTTTCCAGTAGTCATGTATGGGTGTGAGAGTTGGACCATAAAGCTGAACACTGAAAATTGATGCTTTTGAACTGTGGTGTTGGAAAAGACTCTTGAGGGTCCCTTGGACTGCAAGATAAATCCTAAAGGAGATCAGTCCTGAATATTCATTGAAAAGACTGGTGCTGAAGCTGAAGCTCCAATACTTTGGCCACCTAATGGGACGACTCATTGGAAAAGACCCTGATCCTGGGAAAGATTGAAGGTGGGAGAAGGGGACGACAGAGGGAGATGGTTGGATAGCATCACCAATTCGATGGACAGGAGTATGAGCAAGCTCTGGGAATTGGTGATGGACAGGGAATCCTGGTGTGCTGCAGTCTATGGGGCCGCAAAGAATCAGATATGACTGAGCTCTACTGTAACTGTGTCATTTCATCTTTAAAATAACCCTGTGGAGCAGATATTATCATCCTCATTCTGTAGGTAACTTTCATGAAGTCTATTAGCTGGTAAAATCTGCCTAGCCCCAGGGCCTTTAATCTCCTGACTGAAGGAAGAGGCCTGCTTCAGGGAATAAGAATAGGAATTGGAAAGACTGTTTTTTTGTTCTCAGGTCTACTTCTTCATTCAGAGAGATGATTCAGTGCTTTTATCTCAGATATGATATAGCACCAACTCAACAACAAAGAATGGCTACCTTTTTTTTGGCCACACCATGCAGCTTGTGGGATCTTAGTTCCCCAACCAGGGATTGAACCCACCCAAGGAATTCCACTTCTTGCAGTGGAAACGTGAAGTTCTAAGCACTGGACTGCCAGGGAAGTCTCAAGTATGGCTGCCTGAAGTAATTACCCTTTTGGGTACTGATCAGTGCTGGGTCCAAACTGAGCTCCAACAGCAAGGGTGGAATTTGCTACACCTATCACTCAGTATGCAATTGTTGAGCATAGAACCTTGATAAATACAAAAGCAGTATTCTCTGTCTTCTCAAGGAATTTAAACATGGGCAGGAGTTTAAAATATTTATACACAGAATTATATACCAGGAAGTATAAACTAATGTTTCTATTAGTATTGGTAGTTGAATAAAAGTTTTATACTACTTGTGTAAAAGAGAAGAATGGGTTACAGATGTGGATTACTTTGTGCTCTGAATCAGTGTTTCCCCATGTCTTAGGAACTTTGGTGATAAAGGTAAAAGAAGTTTTCACAGAGAAAGATAGTAAACAGAGCTTCTTATTTTCAGTCCCTCGCTTAGAGATAAATTCTGGATTTGAATGCAGTTAAATAAAATAGGTCAAGAGCCCTCCATCTTACACCTCCCAGTTAGTGTTTTCATCATACAACTCCCTAAGATGCTAAGAGAGCTAGAACTGGTTTTGACTTATTCTGAAAGTGATTACATAAAGCTTTTGTTAGAGCTGAGGCTCATAGAAATCTTTGGTTGTGGAAAAGAGGGAGATCTTTCTTAAAGAGCCAAGGAGAATCATTCCTCAATTTTCAAATCTAAAAGTTATAAATTAATTATAATCAATGATATCATCATGGATCTTAGGAAAAATCTTTGTCATCTCCTTTAGATGACAGAACCAAAACTCAATAATCAAGTGATTTGACCAAGTTTATGTGTCTTATTGGTAGATCTGGGACTAGAACTAAGTACTAATAAGTAATTTCTTTCTTACCACTCTCTGTAGTTTCTGGATTTTTTTTCTTCAGAGCTTCTAAAGTTCTAATTATTTCCATAGTCTTTTGATTAGGCAGGAAGGTGACCATGACCAAGGATATTTGTTTAGGAAGAGGTCAGCCTCAATTCTACTTTTCCCTCCAATTAAGATCTTAATGGTTTGATATAAGGAGAACTATCATTTATTAAGCACTTCCTTGTGTCAGGGTCTTTATATATGTTATATCATTGTACCTGCAAGATTCAAATAAAGTAGACCCGCTTCTAATGGGAATATGAATGAATCCCCTGGGAATCTTGTTAGTGCAGATCCTAATTTTGCTGGTATGAGATGGGGTTTGAAATTCTGCACTAAAAAGCTGCTAGGAAAAGCCAGTAATGCTATTTATCTGTTGGCCTTATGTTCAGTAGCAAGAATGTTGATATTATTTTCATCTTACAAATGAAAAAAAACTGAGGGTTCAGTTCAGTTCAGTCGAACCACAGCATGCCAGGCCTCCCTGTCCATCACCAGCTCCCGGAGTCCACCCAAACCCAGGTCCATTGAGTCAGTGATCCCATCCAACCATCTCATCCTCTGTCGTCCCCTTCTCCTCCTGCCCTCAGTCTTTCCCAGGATCAGGGTCTTTTTCAGTGAGTCAACTTTTCACATCAGGTGGCCAAAGTATTGGAGTTTCAGCTTCAACATTTGTCCTTCCAATGAACACCCAGGACTGATCTCCTTTAGGATGGACTGGTTGGATCTCCTTGCAGTCCAAGGGACTCTCAAGAGTCTTCTCCAACACCACAGGTCAAAAGCATCAATTCTTCTATCCTCAGCTTTCTTTATAATCCAACTGTCACACCCATACATGACCACTGGAAAAACCATAGCCTTGACTAGATGGACCTTTGTTGACAAAGTAATGTCTCTGCTTTTGAATATGCTGTCTAGGTTGGTCATAACTTTCCTTCCAAGGAGTAAGTGTCTTTTAATTTCATGACTGCAGTCACCATCTGCAGTGATTTTGGAGCCCAAAAAAATAAAGTCAGCCACTGTTTCCACTGTTTCCCCATCTATTTCCCATGAAGTGATGGGACCGGATGCCATGATCCTAGTTTTCTGAATGTTGAGCTTTAAGCTAACTTTTTCACTCTCCTCTTTCACTTTCATCAAGAGGCTCTTTAGTTCTTCTTCACTTTCTGCCATAAGGGTGGTGTCATCTGCATATCTGAGGTTACTGATATTTCTCCCAGCAATCTTGATTCCAGCTTGTGCTTCCTCCAGCCCAGCTTGATGTACTCTGCATATAAGTTAAATAAGCAGGGTGACAATATACAGCCTTGACGTAGTCCTTTTCCTATTTGGAACCAGTCTGTTGTTCCATGTCCAGAGGTTTAGCAAGATTAAATAAGTTGCCCAGGTTCATACAGGCAGTAAATGGTAGACTAATGATTTGATCTAGGTCTTTCTTACTCTAAAGCTCAAAATGTGATAAAGGGAACCAGGGAAAAATGGAGAGAGAGCTTATGTTCTAATATTTCTTAAACAGGTCACTTCTCAAGTGAATCAATGGCAGAATTCAGGATTAAATCAAAAAGTTCTGGCTCCTTGCCAAGTGTTTCCCCCTTTCCCTCTTATCAGTCCCCTAATCAGAATTTTTGCTTAATGCTTAGCAAACAATTTTTAGAATTGGCTTTTGGGTTTTCTCCATTACAGGTTTATTGCCAAACCCTGTGCACTCCATGTTGGCATCCAGGACAGTGGTCCTTATCAGGCACAACCTAATGCTATCCTTGAAAAGGTGTTCATGTCTATTACTAAGGTAAGTGGGCAAAAAAAAAAAAAAACACAGGAAGATTTTTGTTAGGGTTCATCCCCCATAGGGCATGGGAGGATAGAGAGCAAGTATTTCCAAGGCTAAGGATAGGATGGGATGATCTTTCACATTTGGATAGTCCATAGAGCTATTAGGAGAACTTTATCCACTCAAGGAAATACCTTTGGGCTAGGATACCTTAAATAATTCAAAATTACATACATTGGAGATTTAGGCCTAGCAGTCACCACCACCCCTACTCCCCAAGACACACATCATATTTTGATTTTGTTTTTCCCTGCTTCAGCTCTTGTCATTACCTAGTTGCATAATCAAGATAGAGATGGTACTGATAGCCTTTACAGGTTGGATTTTTGTGTTTTTTTTTTAATTGAAGGATAAATACTTCACAGAATTGTGTTGGTTTCTGCCAAATATCAACATGAATCAGCCATAGGTATACATACGTCCCTTCCCTCTTAAACCTCCCTTCCAGGTTGGGTTTTTAATATTTTTTTTTTTACTCACTTGGGCTAGAGGGAGAAAACCAAATAGCTATGTGTATAGGGGAATGGTAAAGGTTCTTGATGTGTAAAATAGTACTTCTTACATAAAAATGACTTTGGGGATGAAACCTGGAAAGAAAAACATTACTTAAGTCACTGTAGTTATTACCCCTCTGCCACTCAGCTTGTCAAAGGGCTTTAATGAGTAGATTTGAAGAAAAAGCAATGTTCTGACTCTGGTCATACGTCTACAGTATCCTGATGAGAAAAGGCTGGAGGGCCTGTCAAAGCAACTAGACTGGGATGTCCGGAAAATCCAATGCTGGTTTCGCCATCGGAGGAATCAGGACAAGCCCCCAACGCTCACTAAATTTTGTGAAAGCATGTAGGTGTATGGAAGGAGGTGGGGAGTGAGGAGAAGGGTGGGGTATGACTGGACTAAGGTTTTCTTTTTGGAAATCACTTCTCCTCTTAGGATAATAGTCAATGGATGCAGAAGGCTAACTCTGTTATAGGCTGGAAAGAAGAGAACTGAAAGCTTGGTCACCCTTAGTTTCTTGGACATGCTTGTCTCTAAGCTAGCTGTAGTTGCATTTCGTTCACGTTTCCCAAAGAAATTGGGAATGAATTTCTCTGCTTTCACTTACGTAGGTAGATATGCACACCCTTGTATACCTTGGTAGAGATAGTTCCAGCTTGCTATAGGTTGACATTTTAATAGGAAGCATCCCTTTTCTGGACATGCTATAGTTCATTTCACTGGGTTTTTTACTGATTATCCTCTGGACACCAAGCACTATATCTCATTGTCATGCAAAAAAAAAAAATAGGCACTATCATCGGGGAGTCTGATATAAAAGAAAAGTTCACTGAAACCAGTATATATTTGTAGAAATCTATTTTTAAACAGAGGCTGGAAAATTTGTATCTCTTTGGCTTTTTAGGTAACTGTATATCATCAGTTTCTTACCAGTAAACTGTGTTATCCCCAAATGTGCAACCTTGAATTCTTTAGCTCACTTTCTTTTGAGTAATTGTTTGTCTAATTTCTACTCTTCACCCATCTAGGTGGAGATTCACTTTTTATTTATGTATATTCTGCTACGGAATTAGATTTCTCTGGTCGGTGAGTCTGAACTTTCTCTGGTTCTCTGTTGGGGTCTAATCATTCATGCATCCCTAGAGATAAGAGTTAAATACCTTTAGAGCTTTGTCCTCTACTCTCTTTTGTTTTTTCTTTTTTTTTTGTTTTTTCTTTGTGATGCCTAGAGCCCAGGTTTATAAGCTAAATAAATTGTCTTCTGTCTGGGGCCTGACATCAGTAACCTCATGACAGTTTCTCCTTAAATAATGCTAATAATAATAGTATTAATTAAATTGACATAGTACATGATGGTTTACAAGGCATTTGACAAAAGTCCTGTTCTTGCAAGGAGGAGACAGTTAAAGAAATGACATCAGTAACTCATTGAAGTAGGTATTATTCCTGCTTTGCAATTGATTATCAGAGTCAAAGAAGAATTTCAGGCTTTTTGATTCATGAGTCTTTTTTTTTCTTTCCTACTGTACCACAGTATTTTCCTCTAAATGCATAATTAAAGTTTCAAAATACGTGAAACATAAGGAAGCAGAACTGAAGGAAGGGAATAGACAATTACACAATCATATTTGGAGATTTTAACGCTCTTAATGATTGATTAAATCACTAGACAAAAAATTATCACTGAGCATGTAGAAGGTTTAAATAACAGTCCAACCAGTTTGGCCTAATTGACATTCATAGGACACCACACCAGCAGCTGAAGGATATATATTATTTTCAAGTCCATGTAAAGGATCCATTAAGATAGACCATATGCTAAGCCATAAAATTAGTCTCAGCAAATTTTAAAATTTTGAAATCTTATAAAATATGTTCTCTGACCATAATGGAATTAAAACAGGAATCAAATCAATAATAATAAGATGTCTAGAAAATATTTGTAAGTTAAACAACTCTTCTGAATAACCCAAAGAGCAAATAAGAAATCACAAGGGAATTAGAAAATACTTTTAATTGAATGATGCTGAAAATACAGCATACCAAAGTTTGTGGTATGCAGCTAAAGAATACTTTTGAGGAAATTTATAACTTTAATTTGTTTATATTAGAAAAGAAGAAAACTTTAAAATAAATGATTAAGTTTTCACTTTAAGATCCAGAAAAAGAAGAGCAAAGTAAACCCAAAGTAAGTTAAAAGAAAGGAAAAAAAGAAGAGCAAAAATTGATGAAATAGGTATTAGAAAATAATAGAGAAAATTACAAAGGTTGGTTCTTTGAAAGTTTTAATTAAAATTGATAAACCTTTAGAAAAAAACAAGAAAACAAATTATCAGTATCAGGGAGAAAAAGAGGCTATCACTATAGGTCCTGTAGACATTGAAAGAATAGTAAGACCACATTATGAACAGTTTAATAGTAATAAATTCAACAACTTAGATCAAATGGACAACCCTCTTAAAGGACATAATTGAAACTCCATTGGAGATGATTGCTTTTGACTTTTGAATCTTTGGCACAGAGAGATCTCCTTTGATTATTAAATGAAATCACTGTCTTCCTGCCTCCCAATTTCCTATATATTCCAGGTTGTGATGTTTCCAAAAGCTATCCTAGCACTCTCTTTGCTCTTGTGTACAGTTTCTCTCATCTTAATAGCACTTTCTTGTTCTAGCAAAAAAGTATAATTGTTTATTTAGCCTTTAAGGATCCCTAAATTCTGTCTAGGGGGCTTCCATTTTCTTTCCCATCTCTTTGCCCAAAGTATAGAGAAAGAGGTAGATGGGCCAGGAGGGAATTCTGAAAACTGACTTGGATTATTTGTTTTCTCTTAGTCACCTTGGTTCTGGGACACCCGACAGTGCTGGCACAGTTACCCGTATCAGGTAAGACCTGAGCCTTTAAGACAGGGGCGTTGTGTGTGTGTGTGTGCGTGTGTAGGCTGGGGTTGGGGAGAGTGCATCACCAGTCCCAGGGCAGATAGAACATTCCCTTGAGATTCTTGAGGGATTAGGGACTGAGTCTCTTTGAGTCATATGTTCACAGTATGTATTTTTGGGGTCCCCACAGCAGTGAAATCTTGTGATCTGTTTGTTCCAGATATTCACCTTAATTGGGCTGGAAAGAAAAGCAGCTTCCTGGCACTTAATGAGGTGCTTTCTGGTTCAGGTGTCCCTTTTGAATCCCATAAGAGCATCTTGGTTCTAGTCTAAAGTAGAAAAATGTCAGGGGGTTGCTAACAGGGTGGAAGAAGGAAAGGCCTCGATGTATTTAATCCCCTGAAAATTGCCCAGAATTCTAGACATACTGATTTGATTGTGCTGTGTGTGTGTGTGTGTGTGTGTGTGTGTGTGTGTGTGTGTGTGTGCGTGCGCGTGCGCGCGCTTAGTTGCTTAGTCATGTCCTTGTTAACCGTGAAAGTCACTCAGTCCTGTCCAACTCTTTACCCAGGGATCAAACCCAGATCTCCCACATTGCAGGTGGATTCTTTACCAGCCCAAAGAAGACTGGAGTGAGTAGCCTATCCCTTCTCCAGCAGATCTTCCCAACCCAGGAATTGAACTGGGGTATCCTGCATTGCAGGCGGATTCTTTACCAGCTGAGCTACCAGGGAAGCCTATCTGATCTCTAAAAGATGAGCCAAAGATGTGTATGGGCTTCCCAGGTGGCGCTAGTGGTAAAGAACCTGCCTGCTAATGCAAGAGATATGAGATGTGGGTTCTATCCCTGGGTCAGGAAGATCCCCTGGAGAAGGGCATGGCAACCCACTCCAGTATCCTTGCCTAGAAAATCCCATGGACAGAGGAGCCTGGCAGGCTACAGTCCATAGGGCTGCAAAGAGTTGGACACGACTGAAGTGATTTAGCACACAAAGATGTATATGTGGAAGGGAAGAGTTTAAGTGTCAACACCAGTCCAAAGTCTGTTAGCTATTGCACATCTTGGAAGATGATGGAGAGGAAGAGTATTTAATAATCGGGGGTATGAGTTCGCTGACACAAAGAAAGCTGGGAACATGGAATGAGTCTTTGACTAGCTGGTATCCTCACTACTTTTTCTCTTCCAGCCTCTCACAAGTGGACTTTATTACTATTATATCATGGAATTGGCTTTCTATTGGTCTCTTATGTTTTCTCAGTTTACAGACATTAAAAGAAAGGTAAGGACGTTGGCTCCCTTAACACCCTGATTTATGGCACCCTCCTTTCCGGCAGCTACCATTATTGTCATTGTGATGGATTCTCTGTCCTGATTAGGACCACAAAAGAGGGTGAAAGTAGGTTCAGTGTGACTTTTAGCTCTTTGTAATGTTCTCAGAAGTGAGCCCTGACTAGTGAAGTATATTTGAGTCATTCAGGGCAGCCCAGGATGAAAACAGTTAACCAGCTAAGAAGCATACCCTTTTCTTTGTTTTTCTCCAAGGTTCTTACACATATAAAGCTCAAGAAACTAGTCTAAACTTAGGGATAGCAAGGCCTGATCCAGGAAAAGCTTCGATTCCAGAAAAACTTTTGCCATTAGTGACCCTTGTTCCCTCTCTGTTCTCTGTTCTTGGTGACCCCACTTACTTAAAAGAATGTCGGTTGGAAGGGGTTTTAGATGTTTTAGTTTACCCTTTTCTTGCTGTTGTTTAGGAAACAGATTCAGAGAAGTGAGTTGACTTGCCTACAGAATGGCAAAGTTGCAAATGACTTAAGTTTTTTGTAAGTATACAGAAAGGGCAGAATCTTCACCTTTTATTGGCATCCACCTGACATAATGCAATTCCAGCAGCTCTAACCCTAATCTGTCACTAACTCATGGTTATCTTTGGTAAGGAAAATCAGGGTTAGCACTTGTGGGAATGGATTGACATTAATCTGGCATATTAGTTGTTGTGTAACCTAGAAGCATGATATATAATTTAAATGCCTCTCACCCTCTTTTGGTTACTCAGGACAGTTACACACCCTCCTATGAAGACATAGGTCTCCTTATTAAAATTTCATTTTAATGCATGACATATATAAAAAGGTTTATAATATGTATGTAGGTTTTAAAACTTTCTAGAATGTGTACTTGTGAACTCATCCCCAACTCAAGAGCTAGAACGTGTGATTGTATCCATCCATATGGAGAGCATAGACTTTATATCCTTGCTTCTCTGATGCAATTTACCTGCCTCCTCCCACCCTCTATCCTTCACTGGGCTGAGAAGTATTTATTAGATATATGTAATAACTCAGGTATTTAGAGATTTCTCAGGGTCTAACCTTGTTATTTGAACCCAAGAGGAAATTAGAGCTTTAAATCTGAGAGCAGGAAGTGCTTGTAGTAAGATGGACTATTTAGCATTTCTCTGAAATGTTTTGGAATAGCTTCTCCTCTCCACAAACCTCCCCTTTCTCTTAGGTCCCTTTGGTTGAAATTCCCTTCATCAATGCAGAAGAGTCTTAGATACTCAAGGAATCTAGAGGTATAAGGCTTATATGCCTGACTACCACCTGGGAAATTATCTCCAGGTATCAGCTAAGCATCTGAAGTCTACATGTTCTGCAGCTACCAAAGAAAATTGCTCTTTTCTGTGTTTTGAGCTATAGATTGAGTGTAGATTATGGGTCAGTCACTGATGTAGATAGTTTTGGGTGAAATGTTAGGCAGCTTCCTAGGGGAGAATTGAAACAAAATGAAACTCAGAAGGGGTGGGATGAGGCCCTCTGAGAACAGTACAGGGCACTGAGTTGCATAGCAGTTCTTCGGCCTTGCCTTTACCTGCGTCTGCTATTTGCATTCCTTCCTAGGACTTCCTGATCATGTTTTTGCATCACCTGGCCACCATTGGGCTTATTACCTTCTCCTACATCAACAACATGGTTCGAGTGGGAACGCTGGTCTTGTGTCTACATGATGTCTCAGACTTCTTGCTGGAGGTAAGACCCCTCAATGACTCTTTCCTCACTAGTCCTCTTTACTTTTCTTCCTATCTGAGAACTGGCTTTCTCCCCAATTCAATTCTTATCTTTCTTTCTCCAGGCAGCCAAGCTAGCCAATTATGCCAAGTACCAGCGTCTCTGTGACACCCTTTTTGTGATCTTCAGTGCTGTTTTTGTGGTGACTCGCCTAGGAATCTATCCATTCTGGTAAGTGTTAGGGCTGTGGAGCTGTGGTAAATATGTAACAATAAACTGGTCACCAGTTTAGGGAACAGACATCAAGATTCCCTAACCCTAAATATTGCTCTGCTTTTTGCTTGACCTAACCTGACCTTTTATGGATTCTTGAAGGACCTCATTTCCCCTGTACAGTATTTCTAATACAGTATGATGTAGACCGAGAGCATCCAACTCACTTAGCTATGGCTCTCCTGATTCATCTCTGAGGAATAGTCCTCATTTTATGCCTAAGTAACTCCGCTGCCTTCTTTTGCACTAATTGTGGACTTCTCAGGCTTTTGCTTATTTTCCTGCTCTATACTGTCTCCCACCCTGACCACTCCCACTCCCACACCACTCTCACTTCTACACTCACGACTATATTACAAGTCATTGACTCTGTGGGTTGGAGATTTTCCTTAGTCTGAGGGAATTGGCCATCAGCTGTCCTGTATGTGCATGAGAATCTGAATTATTCCTAGGGTTATTGTTAAAACTGTTGTCCCAAATTGGTGATACTCTGCATATTTGGATTAGTAATATGACTTATTTGAAGTGATTAGTAATCTGGCTTACTCTGTCAGCTGCTAAGAATTCTATATCTTCCATTATTCCTAAAGATAGAAAACTCCATGGGCCCCTTTCTTTACTGTCTTCTCACTGTGCATGAATATCCCTGGAACTTCAACTGATAGAAGGTATGGTGTGAAAACACAAGGTTCTGCTTTCCAGGAAATTCAACTTCATCCTTATGTGTCTGGCTTTGACTCTAGAATCTGACCATTGAACTTCCTCTTATAGGATCCTGAACACGACCCTCTTTGAGAGTTGGGAGATAATCGGGCCCTATCGCTCCTGGTGGCTTTTCAATGGCCTTCTCCTGGTCCTACAGGTTCTGCATGTCATCTGGTCCTACCTAATTGCACGAATTGCTTTCAAAGCCTTGATCCGAGGAAAGGTAAGGGTGAAAGATGGCTTCTTTCTTTGGGGTATTACCAAGCAAAAAGCCTAGAGCTCTAAGGTTTTCATCTTTTCTTTAAGTATGAATGTTTAGCCATCTAAGACATGACTTAGATGTCAGAGGCAGGATCTGCCTTCTTCCTGTCCCATAGGAATGACTTTTGTTAAATAATAAACAGGATTAGGTTTTGGAGACCATTTCAACCTACCCCTTACCTACCTACATCATGGATTTCATATTTTTATTTTTAGCATGGAAGTCTTTTTTCAAAGGAAATCATATGCAGAGCTCCAAGATGTAAGGAAATCATATGCAGAGTTCCAAGATATAAACTGTATAGAAGCCAAGATGTTAGATTGCCTAGAAGTGGTATGGTAATTCACAAGCCACCCCAAGATGGCCACACTGTGGTGTTCAAGATACAGTTTATGTAAGGAATTAAGTACCAGCCTCACTTACTGTTGCATGAGGCAGGGTCTTAAGTGAGATAGGTTTTTAGGGCTTCAAATACCCACTTTACTTCAAGAGCCCAAAAGCACAAAGAAAGGCATCATTCTGTGATAAAACTCATAACTGAATTTTGCAAATTCTGAAGCAGTCAGTCAAACTGTGATTAGCCTGAGGGATTCAGCCTTCAGTAACATACAATCCCAAGGGGAGGGGCTCTGGTAGTGGATACAGACTCTAGGACAAAGGGATGGAATGTTTCCCAGGAATACATGATCTCTTGTGACACTGTTCCTTATGGCTTTAATTGGTTTCAGAACTTGCTTAGTGTGCCTGTGCATCTTGGTGTAGCTATTGGACATCTCTCTTTTCCCTTGCTTTTCTTCCCTGACCAGGTGACCTATCCAGGAAGGATTAGACCCAGACTCTGTACTCTCCACTCTTTTCTCACCTCCTTCCTTTTTTCTATGCCTGGTGGGAGCTGGACAGTTTCATCTCTTGCATGTAAGTGTATCTGTGCTTCTAGTGTTCAGTGAAGCATGTCTATCTGAATGTTTCTCTTCCTTCCTGCTTTCCTTTCTGTTTCCCTGCATTGTATGGAGCATGCCTTCTCTCCTGACCTTGTGGGGCATTGCTGAATGGAGCTCAAGTTGCCAGATTCTTTTTCCTAAATTGAGGCAAGAGTAGAGTCTGCTGTTTTTTTTTCCATTTCTGTTTTTCCCTTCTATCCCGCCTGCATCCCTCCTTTTTGAGCTTCCCTTTAGCTCAAATCTAACACACTGCCCTCTGGTGGAAATTTCCTGACGATCAGATAATCAACTCGTGATCAGAGTTCACGAGGTTCAGAGGTCAATATCTATAATAAGCCATAGAATCTTAGAGCTAACCCAAAGCAAGTACCCCACCCTCTGGTAACAGCAATTGTTGTATTGTTTCCTTATCACCTCCTTCTGTTATTTACTTAGAAAAAAAAAAAGCACACGTTTATTATCCTTCAGTTCTGGAGGGCAAAAGCCTGACATAGGTCTCACTGGGTGTCTTTCCTTTTTACTTTTATGGTCCATGGTAGAAAATTTGAAATACTTTGCTTGGTATGCAGGATAGTTTAGATCAGAAAACACTGCTTTAATCCAAATCCTTCATTTGAAAATACAGAATAAAAAGCTGAGTTTGAAAGGTGAAGATTCATAGGGAATAGCATGATTGGGACTGGGATTCTTGTCTTGCTGACTGCCAGTCTGCTTTTCTTTTTACCATGTTGTGTATCTTCAGGATACTAGAGAGGTAATCCTGTTAGGAGAAAAAGGAAAACATTGAAGAAACAAGTGCATTGGATGTTAATATTTGGGCCCAGGAAGAGTAGAACACCTAAAAAGACCCAATTGTGGATCAACTTTGGGGATATAGCAAAACTCTAGATCACCAAAACTACAGTGGAAGTGATGACGACAGCCCTGTATTGTTGTGCTGGCCTTTTCTCTTTTTGAGGTAGAAGAGAAAGGGTATGTGAATGTTTTTAGCTCTTTTAGGCTGGTCCTGGAAGGTAAACTCCTCTACCAAGACGGCTACTTACTTCATTGAGAACAGAATTAGGGATGATGAGAGAGAAACACAGAAAGCAGGCAGGTACTCATAAGTCTCTATGGTCCCGATAGTATTTTGAGTCAGGTGCCACCAGAAAGTAGGCCAGATTGGAAACCGTGCCCAAACATGGGCTCTGTGGGCTCTGTCTTATGATTCTAGAAGAGTTCTGTCCTTACCTTTCCTACCTTTGGCCCCATCCCTCCCAGGTGTCTAAGGATGATCGCAGTGATGTGGAGAGCAGCTCAGAGGAAGAAGATATAACCACCAGCACAAAAGGTCCCTGTGGCCGCAGCTCCAGCAATGGTGCCAATCGGGTGAATGGTCACATGGGAGGCAGCTACTGGGCTGAAGAGTAAGGTGGTTGGTATGGGGACTTCAGCATAGACGGACTTGCAGGGCCACTGGCAACCTACTCCTCTTGGGCCTCCCCACATCTACATTCCTGGGTCTAGGGGGTGTGCAGGGCACTGAGGAGAATCAAGAAGCAAATATTTTCACTTTTAAAAAAAACTCTGCCATTTCGTATTTAATAGCCTCCAGGTTCTTTCAGTAATGTTATTTGCTCTGTGTGTGCACGTGCGTGTGTGTGTGTGCGCGCCTGTGCATGTGCATTTGTGCATATGCGTGAGTCTTGTTGCCTAGGTTGGGGCACATTTCTGGACTAGGGCCATTAGGCCTTGCCTGGTCTCCTCTGAACCCACCTCAGTCCCAGATTTGGCTGCATCTTGAATTATGCTGTTTCCAGAGTGTCCCCTCCCTGGTTGCCCATGGCTCTTGAGCCCTGACCATCTGAATGGAGCAGCTGAATTTAGCTCCACGTTTCTGCACTGTTTCTTCTTTGGAGCTGGAATATTTCCCATGAAGTTGTATGCAAACAGACAACCATGAAATGGGTGGCCAGGATTGCTGCGGCCCCTAGCTAGATCCCCTTCCTGCCACCTGGTAGTGACAGGGACAGCTGCTGATACCCTGCTCTTTATTCAATGGTACGCAGGAAGTGGGGGTGGCGGGTGGGAGGAGTGGGTGATCTGAGGGCTGGAGGACAACAGCTACTGGGTGAGCTGTTAACGGTTTATATTATTGTTTACTCTTCTGTGATTAAAAGTGCTTCAACCCTCATCTGCTGTCTCAACCTCTTTAGTGACTCTATCCCCAGTTCCCTGAATCCATAGTCTGATTAATAACTTTTTCAGGTCTGATTCTAGAGGCCATTGGACACCCAAGTTTTTCCTTTCTGTGCATATATGCTAGAGAGAGAGCACCTTCATTTTAAGGCTTTATATTTTAACAAAAAATAAACATGTGTAGTGATCATAAGAAAAAATACTGAGCAAATAAAAGCATGTATATTGCCAAAGCAGCAAAGACTGGTTGAAGAGCTAAGATACCTGAGTATTTCCTGTATGTCCCATTTTATTGAGTATAGAGACTGCCAGTTAATATCTTAAGATGGAGATAAGTGAGTCTAAACCAGTGTTTTCTGTTTTAATTCTGGTTTCTCTTCTAGCCCATGGAGAAACAATTTTCCTAATCTAGATTTTTCTGTAGTTGAGGTTTAGGCAAAATTACCAATAGTAGTATTTATCTCTTAGAATATTTTCCATTCAGTGAATATTCAGATTATCAAAATATTTCCAGATGTTCTTGTGTACATTAAGACATATGGAATGCTTCATTGTTAAGGAGACAGATAAAAATGGAAAGAAATAGGTTATTGTAGGTTATTATTCTAAGAATCAGATACTCATTTGATGTTCATTGACATTACTGGGATACTGACCCTACTAAATTTACCTTACTGAGTGGCTGGATTTTAAAAAGACTTACTATATATATATAGCACAAGGGCAAATTAAGTTCTAAAAAATTTTACGTAGTTATTTAGTCAGAACTAGTCAGGAAGACTAAAAGACTAAGGTCTTACATTTAATTCCTCAACTTACCATATTGTTGAATAGTAATTGTGAAATATGAAAATACTTTGGAAAGTCAGACAAGATATGTATGCCTTTTGAAGTTGGAACAATTGCTTTGTAAATACGATTGAATTAGTTGGCCCAGTTAATCTGACACGTGGTATAATTAAAATAATAACAGTTAACACATAGCTCTTTATTACATACCAGGTATGGTATTGAGCACTTTACAGAGGATTAAAATACAGCAAAATAGGCTAGCTTTGCTAAATTCAAACACCCAGTAAAGAATCAAACTCAGAGTCTCTATTCTTAATCACTATACTGTAACACTTCTCAAGACTTTATGTAAGGAAGAATAGTTGTTGGAGAAACATCTAGCCAGAGGCATAAACTGATGAGAGTTAACTTTGGATGACTGAATTGAGATTAGAGTCGGTTATAGGAACAAGGCTTGTTCTGAGCACAGAGTTGGAATTGGAGGGAAGTGAGAGAGTGCTAGAGGGTTTGAATACAGAACTGGAAGACAATAGTGTTAACTGGGATGGCAGAACTGTCATGAGGCCAGATTTACAGATGGCCTTGGAAGGTTTCATGCCTGAGAGCAGGTTAGATGCAAACACATCATCCCTACCTGAGAACTAGGAATATTTATAAGAGAAGCAAGGCATTACCTCTCCACTGTTGAATATAAAAGAATTTGAGAGACCCCTGGAGGTCCAGCCATTAAACTCCACATTTCCGCTATAGGGCGTGTGGGTTCGATCCCTGGTCAGGGAACTAGATCCCACATGAAGTTTTAACGTTATTATTTACTGAAAAGATAACACGTTTGTATAGTGCTTAACTGCTTTGAAGATGATCTCACAACATCAAAAAGCGAACTTCAGAACACTTTGTAAAAGTAGGGATTATTATCTGCATTCTATAAATGAGTGTTTGAATTGTACCTTGACCCTAAGTGGGAAGCTGCTATAAATGGGGAAGACATACCTGGTATTCCCTGATAGCTCAGTTGGTAAACAATCCGCCTGCAGTGCAGGAAACCCTGGTTCAATTCCTGGGTCGGGAAGATCTGCTGGAGAAGGGATAGGCTACCCACTCCAGTATTCTTGGGCTTCACTTATGGCTTCCCTTGGGGCTGGTAAAGAATCCACCTGCAATGCGAGAAATCTGAGTTTGATCCCTGGATTGGGAAGACCTCCCTGGAGAAGGGAAAGGCTACCCACTCCAGTATTCTGGCCTGGAGAATTCCATGGACTGTATAGTCCGTTGGGTCACAAAGAGTCAGACACAACTGAGTGACTTTCACTATGTCCACCTAAAATATAATGGTGTAAAACAACAGTTTATTTCTCATGGTTTGATTGGATGAATGAGCCCAGTTAGAAATACCTCATATGGTTACAGTGAGATGGCAGCTGGGAATGGAGTAGTTTAGAAACTCAACTGAGCTGGATGTCAAAGATGATTAATAGTCTGGCTAGAAGTTAATGCTGGCCATTCCCTAGGAACTGTCGGGGCTGTCAACTAATACACCTAAACATATCTTTCCATGCCTTGAGCTTTGCTCAAAAGGTTGCATAGCATAATGCAGGAAGCAGACGTCACTAGGCCAGTTAGTGTTGATTGAGGGAATTCTCTGGCGGTTCAATGGTTAGAACTTGGTGCTTTCACTGTGGTGGCCCCGGTTCAATCCCTGGTGGGGAATTAAGATCCCACAGCCTTGCAGTGTGGCCAAAAATAAAGAATGTTGACTGGAACTGGCACACATTATTTCCACTGTATCCTACTGATTGAAGCAGTCACAGGGACCACCTAGATACCAGGGAGTGCTGAGGTAGATTCTACCTCTTGGTAAAGGATTGGTGAAGTCACTGCAGAAGAGCATGGGAGAGGACTTCCCTGGTGGGCCAGTGGTTAAAAATGCATCTTCTAATACAGAGAATGTGGGTTCAATCCCTGGTTGGGGACCTAACATCCCACATGCTGCGGGTCAGCTAAGCCCATGTGCCACAATTAAAGAGCCCAAGTGCCATAACTACTGAGCCCACTTCCTCTGAGCTCATGTTCCGGCCCCTTGCACACCACAACTAGAGAAAGCCCACGTGCCAAAAAATGAAGACCCAGTGCAGACAAAAATTTTTTTTAAAAGAGCATGGAGAATGGTTGCATTCACCTTTGAAAAATTCAATTTGCCACAGTGACAAAACAGTCTCAGAAGTTGTTCAAAAAACACAAACAGATTGCCTCTTACATATCATGAGCTTTCACAGTCCTAAAAACAATCATGAGTGTAGTTAGTGGGTGGTAGTATGCTTATTTTAAACCAAGTTCTTCAGACTTTAGATCCAGTATGTCTGCAGGAAGATAATTTCACTTCAATTAAATATTTATCAAGTGCCTACTTGATGATAGGCACTGTGGCAGAGAAGCTAGAGACACAAAGATGAACAAGATCTGGTTTCTACTTTCAGAGAGCTCAGACACCAGTAAGGAAAGGAAAAAAAAAAAAAAGATACAATGTGATAGCAACTGTTCTAAATTGTTCTTGGCAAGGTGGGAGAAAACTTGAAAGTGGAGCTGGACCATTAAAGATGAGTAGAACTTTGCCAGGAAAACAGGAATAGGAAGGTATTACGTTTAGGAGAGATGGGAGTATATGAAAGATATCAGTTCTGGTTGATATGAAATAACTTGAGACAAACATCTAGAAATGGTGGGTAAATGAGGTGGGTTTTTTTCTTTTTTTCCCTTTAATGAGCTTCTAGAAAGTGACACAAAAGATGCAAAGCAGTTGAAAACTAGAGCAGAAGCCAAAACACCTGATGCAGTTACTGAAGGAATAAAGACTTGGGTTTTAATGCTGACAAGAGATAAGACTGTGGCCCCATGCAGGAAGCTGAACTGAGACCTCGAGTTAAAGCCACAGCAAAAGGAGAAAGCAAAGAAAAATACACGCAGTTGGCAAAAGGAGAAAGCAAAGATGTTTGAATGCTTGGGCTTGTGAGGTCAGGATGCTCTTGAGAATATTCTCAAATTCTGGGCCCATACTTCATGTGAATTTGAGAACCTAAATGCATACTTCCTTTGTGGTCTGGGAAACATCACAACCCCCAACCCCATCCCCAGGTAAGAACTTGAAGGAAAATTGATCTCAGATTAATTATCTCTGGGCCTGTTTTGGGAAGACCTGTACATAATAATGCAGACAATGCTGGAGTTCTTACTAATACACTACCACCAACACCCCCCACCAAACAGAAAAGTTCCAAAAGATTATCTCAAGTCTGCAGCACATATAAGCACATATAAGTATACAAGCACATACTTGTATCCAGAGTGTATATAATTAAAGAAATGACAAGGACAACCCAATAGGAAGAAAAGGAGAGAGGGGAGGGAACAAAGGATATGAATAGGTAATTCCTAGAGAGTGAATATGCCAATGGATAATCAATAAAAAGGTGATCAACCTTACTATAAATCAATGATATGTAAAATGAATAGAATCCACTTTACACCAACAGAATGAGGAAATGTTGCCAGTGTGAGTAACATTGACATAACTTTTGGAAAAGCAACTTAATAACTAGTAAAGCTATCTTTTGTAGAAACTAGAACAAGGAAATTAATCGCATTGCTGTTTATAAGTGGGGGAAAAGTGGAAAAAGATCAGTGATCTTTCTACTAGAGAAATGGAATAAATTAATCTACTCATGTAATTGGAATATTATACAACATGAGCTAAATTTTCCTGTTAATATGGATGTGTAGTCCAAACCAGTAGGACACATATATATTTATGTATGAATTTTAAAATATGTTACAGGGAATTGTTTCATGTGGATTTGGAGTCTGAGAAATCTCAGGATCTATAGTCAGCAAGCTAGAGATCCAAGAAGGCTATAGTTTATGGTATAGTTCCAATCTGAGTCCAAAAGCCTGAAAACTAGGAAAACCGGTGGTGAAAGCTGCAGTCCAAGTCCATAGGCAGGGGAAGACAAATGTTCCAGCTCAAAGACAGTCAAGTAGAAAGACTGCCCTCTTACTCTACCTTTTAAGAAAAATTAAAGGGACTGCCCTGGTGATCCAGTGGCCAAGACTCGGCACTCTCAATGCAGGGGACCTGGGTTTGATCCCTGGTCAGGGAACTAGATCCCATATGCCACAACTAAAGATCGAAGATCCCACATGCTGTAACTAAGACCTGGTCAGTCAAATATTTTTTAATTAAAAAAATTAAAGTTATTGATTTATAATAGTTTGACATATATATATTTTTAAAAGATTCCACATATAAGTGATAACATAGAATCTGTCTTATTTCACTAAGCATAATACCCTCCAAGTCCATCTGTGCTGTTGCAAATGGCAAATTTTCATTCTTCTCTTTGGCTGAGTAGTAGTCCATTTTTTGTGTGTATGTGTGTATAATACATCTTTATCTATTCATCTGTTGATGGACACATTGATTGCTTCCATATCTTGCCTATTACAAATAATGCTATGAACATTGCGGTGCATATTGTCTTTTCAAATTAGTGTTTTCATTTTCCTCTGGTTTATACCGAAGAGTGGAATCACTGGATCATATGGTAGTTCCATTTTTAGTTTATTGAGGAACCTCCAATACTGTAGCTGCACCAGTTTACATTCCCACCAACAATGTGCTGGGGTTCCCTTTTCTCCACATCCTTGCCAGCATTTATTTGTGGTCTTTTTGAGAGTAGCCATTCTGATAGGTGTGAGGTAATATCTCTTTGTAGTTTTGATTTGCATTTCCCTGATGATTAGCAGTGTTGAGCATCATGTGCCTTTTGGGCATCTGTGTATCTTCTTTGGAAAAATGTCTATTCAGGTCTTCTGTCCATTGGGTTGTTTTTTTATGTTCAGTTGTATGAGCTTGTTGTTGTTCAGTTGCTAAGTTGTGTCTGACTCTGTGACCCCATGGACTGTAGCCTGCCAAACTCCTCTGTCCATGGGATTCTCCAGGCAAGAATAGGGAGTGAATTGCCATTTCCTTCCGCAGTGGATCTTCCCGGACTGGGGATCAAACCTGTGTCTCCTGCACTGGAAGGCAGATTCTTGACCACTGAGCCACCAGGGAAGCCTTGTATGAGCTTACTTTACCTTTTCTATTTAGGCTGTCAATGGATTGGATAAGATCCAACCACAATGGGGAGGGCAGTTGCTTTATTCAGTCTACAGACTCAAATATCTATGTCATCCAGAAACACCCTCTAAGATGCACCAGGAATACTCTAACCAACTGGCTGGGTGTTCTATGGCCAACTCAACACGTAAAATTAACCTTTGCAAAGGATAAATATCAAAAGCATAATGTTGAGTGAAAAGGCAAGCTGCAAAAAAAAAAAATATATATATATATATGTCCCATCTGATGCAAAGTTACATTACTTGTTTAACCCAAAAATATATTTAGGGTATTTCTGTAGAAATACCCTAAATATAGAAACATACATACAGAAACATACAAGGATGGATACTGCCTATCTTTATGGAGGGAGAGTATGCATTTCATATGAAATTTTATTTTTGGTGGTCTTCAATAAGTTTGGAATAATTCATAATTTTTAAAAGTTTTTCCAATGTAAAAACAAGTATGTGGCATTTTCAGGGAACTCTATAATCTGTTGGAGTTGGACCAAAGTAGCAAGAGATGAGAATAAGAAGGTGGCTTAGGACCAGATTGTGAAGAACCTTGACTATCAGGCTGCCGGGGACCAGCCCCAGCTGATCCAGGGTATTCGAAGGAGAGACGGCCTAGGCGACTATTTATATGCTAATTAGAGATATAAAGAATAATAGAATGAGGATAGCTCAGTAGGAAAATTCAGTGGAGAAAAGAGGCTGAGTAGTTTGGTTTACGGGGGAGATCAATAAAACTTCAAGACAAGAAGTTTGCACCACTTACGTAGGCCGCAGGCGCCCTCTCGAATAGCGGAAGGTGCCTCACCCTAGACACCTTCTCGAGTGGGTCTTAGAAGCCCAGGCATAATCAGTAAGCGTGGTGGGTTCCGCGCTCCAGATGGAGACTCAGCTGGAAGTTAAAGGGAAGAATGACATGGGGAGACCAAGCATTGGTGAGCAAGGCCCGTAGCTTTATTTTCAACAGGGGCTTATATACCCTAAGTTACACATAGAGGATAATAGGGGATGCAAAGTCAGCAGTCTTTGATTCTTATCAAAAACCAGGGTTTCTTTCCTGCAAATTTATCGTATACAAATGGTTTAGGTGATTTACATCATCTTCTGGCCAGAAGGCCTATTAACATTTTATGACTCTTGACAAGGACTTATCAACAAAGACTTATTTTCTCTAAGAGTAATTATTTTAAGGTTTGGCACCATCTTCCGAAGATAAAATTGCATTCCTATAGGTCGGATGTGTAATGGGTTTACAACAAAGGAAAGAATTTATTACCTTAAGGGTCTAAAGTTACTAACACCAAGGCCACTACTTATTTTTTCTATATACCAACTATTAATTAATACATATTCAAGGATACAATTCAGGGGATGTGAAAACTTGGCAACAAACATTGACTCATCAATGAAATCCTTTACTAGTCTTATTCTGACAGTTTCTAACTCTCTGAGAGGCTCTAAGCTATTTGAATATCTTAAGCTTCCCGTGCCTCTGGAGGCTGGGAGACTGTAAACAATCGTATGCATAGCTGCAGGAGTCCGGGTAAACTTGTCAGGCGAGTTAGAGAGCCATCTGAGGGGTTTGGATTTAAACACTCCTAATTGCCCAGGAACTTTATTAATTGGAGCTGTAAGTTAACTCTTTGACAGAGAGAGCGAGATGGTGGTAGGGGACAGCCCCCAGTAAAGTCAGAGGTGAGAGCACAAAGCAATAAAGTAGGCAGACTCTGGTTTTTTGGGGGAAGATACTCGAGAATATCCGGGGAGACTCCCGAGGCTCGATCCCGCCTTTGCGTATGCCGAGCCTCCTTCCTCATGACCTTTGTCACGAGCGGAATGTCTCTCGCCGGCTCCCGGCATCAGGCTAGAGTTAAATTTTAGCTGGTAGATCATGGGAGGCACAAAGTTTTAAGTAGCAAGAGGAGTTTTCTAAAACTCCTCTTGTAGAAGGGTTATCCTAGGATTTAGGTGCTGACCTTAAAGAGGTAAAGGAAATGGCTTTTTTAAAAGGGGGCCTACGAATTGGCTTAGGTCTATACATAGTAAGGTTATCTGTACCACCTTCACCCCAGCCATCAGCATACAATTCTGTTTTTCCTTTTAGCTCAGTAAGGTCTCTTGTAAGGCAGGCCTCATCAGGAAGAGTTTAGCCATAAGCCCTAGGCCTATAGTAGATTAGGAATCAACCTTCACTCAACTGGCTTCTGTGAAAGATGTTTGGGAAACAATATGAAACTTTCTAGCAATAACATGACTTTCTTTGCTAGTAATAATTTATTGTAAGGAATTGTGGCTCGCACAGGTGTGGATGTATTCCTTGTGGCTGCTAGTAGTATGGCTGTTCTCTCCCTACAGTAGGGTTCCCAGGACAAGCTGTGGCTCTGCTACCAAAGCTGATCCTAACACAGAGTGGGGAGAGCTGTGGGGTCCCAAGGTCTGCCCATTAGTCCTTCTCTCCTGAGGCTTTGGCCTCTGAATAGTTGAAGAGACCAGATAAAAGATAATTCAATCAACATATATTTCTTTATGTACATGTAAACACATTGAAAATGGTAATAGGAACATACCAAACTGTTAACACAGGTAATTTCTGAGTAGGGAAATAGGAAGGGTGTTGGGTAGGGGGCGGAGGGACAATTATTTGTCTATATTTGAAAATATGTTACATTGAGGATATATTCATGTACCTTAAGAAACTTAAAAACTAGTAGATATGATACAAATGAACACTTTTTTCAAAACAAAAAACCTGTTGAAGCAAGTCTGGCAATATGTTCAAGTCAGTTAAAACTGAGAAATAAGTATATAAGTGTTATTTCTAAGTTCCCTCAGCTTTCATATAACTCAAAAAATATTTTTATTATAAAAATCAGATATGTTCATTGTAAAAAATGCAACTAATTAAGTACCTGACCTCTCCATTCACCCTAATCATTATTAACAGTTTGGTATATAGTCTTCTGGGACCACTTATCAGATAACCAAATGTATACAAATGTGTTTCTTTTAAAACAAAAATGAGAGATCATACCATACATATTCTGCTGGTTTTGACTGATAACATTCCATTTTATGAGTATACCATTATCTGTTAACTAATTCCTGAACTTATTTAAGTTTTTCTTTACTATTAACATAATACTGCAGATAAGACCTTTGAATGAATATATCGTACAGTTGTGTGGCTAGAGTCCTAGCACAGAAATAACTAGGTAAGAAGATATAGACACTTAAAAATTTTTTTTGATAGGAAAAGAGTATACAAACTTGTATTGCCATTCATTAACAAAAGATTTCCTTGTATTATTTAAATATTAAAAGTGCTGTGAAAGGGCTGGTTGCTTGGGAGTGTAAAAGAGGTCTTAAATGTCATGACAGGGAATCTGACCTTGACCCAGTAGCCAGTGGCTTTTGTCTCTATTTTTAAAGCCCATTACCTTGCACAGGCATTTAAGGGCATGTTTCCTGACATGACCTTGGGCTGTATCCTGAAGTTTTGTATGAAATATTGTTTTATTGCTTTTAAAGAAGGTAAAAATCTTCAGTTTTGTTTTTTCCCTTTGATTTGAAGGTTTCCCAGGAATATTTCATTTCCAAGTAGTTGAGGTTATCATTTATTTATAATTTTATTGGATGTGATCAGAGAATACTATCTGTAAAATTTCTACTTTTAAGTTTGTTTTAAAATTTTTTGAGTAGTTAAATAATCAGTGTTTATAAGTATTCTATAGATACAGAAAATGATCTATTCTATATTTATTATAAATACACATACTTGTGTATCAGGCTTGTTGTCTGTATTATTCATTTCTAATGTTTTTATTCCTCTAGTGGTGTTCAGTCCTGAACAAAGTATAATACAGACTCTCACTATAATTGTATTTTTATCCTGTTCTCTCTCTATTCCTAAGAATTTTTCCTAAGAAATTTTCCTAAAAATTCCTAAGAATTTTTCCTTTAGTTTCTTAGTTGCAGACAAATTTATGATAACCACCCTTCTCCATAATTTGTCTTTTTATATTACCAAATGATCTATTTATTCCATTTAGTGTTTTTTAACTTTTCTTAATATTACCACTATTGCTTTACATTGGTTTGCATTTGTCTGATACGTCTTACCCATCTATTTTCAACTTCTCTGTATTAGTGAGTATGTGTATTGGAAACTATATATATTTTGGATTTGCCTTTTTAGCCCAAATCTATTAGATTTTGTCTTTTAATGAGAGAATCCAGTCCATTGATACTTAGTGTAATAACCAATGAACTTAATTATATTCCTTCATCTTAATTTGACAGCACATAAGTCTATATTTTTAATTCTTTTTCATTAAATACATACAGTTCATGCTCAGTTTAGTTCAGTTCAGTCACTCAGTTGTATCCAACTCTTTGTCACCCCATGAATTGCAGCACGCCAGGCCTCCCTGTCTATCACCAGCTCCCGGCGTTCACTCAAACTCATGTCCATTGAGTCGGTAATGCCATCCAGCCAGTAATGCCATCCAGCCATCTCATCCTCTGTCGTCTCCTTCTCCTCCTGCCCCCAATCCCTCCCAGCATCAGAGTCTTTTCCAATGAGTCAACTCTTCACATGAGGTGGAGTTTCAGCTTTAGTATCAGTCCTTCCAAAGAAATCCCAGGGCTGATCTCCTTCAGAATGGACTGGTTGGATCTCCTTGCAGTCCAAGGGACTCTCAAGAGTCTTCTCCAACACCACAGTTCAAAAGCATCAATTCTTTGGCACTCAGCTTTCTTCACAGTCCAACTCTCACATCCATACATGACCACTGAAAAAACCATAGTCTTGACTAGATGGACCTTTGTTGGCAAAGTCATGTCTCTGCTTTTTAATATGCTATCTAGTTTGGTCATAACTTTCCTTCCAAGGAGTAAGCATCTTTTAATTTCATGGCTGCAAGTTCATGGGGTTCTCAAGGCAAGAATACTGAAGTGGTTTGCCATTCCCTTCTCCAGTGGACCACATTCTGTCAGACCTCTCCACCATGACCCACCCATCTTGGGTGGCCCCACACGGCATGGCTTAGTTTCATTGAGTTAGACAAGGCTGTGATCCGTGTGATCAGATTTACTAGTTTTCTGTGATTATGGTTTCACTGTGTCTGCCCTCTGATGCCCTCTCGCAATACCTACCATCTTACTTGGGTTTCTCCTACCTTGGACGTGAGGTATCTCTTCAAGGCTGCTCCAGCAAAGCGCAACTGCTGCTTCTTACCTTGGACATGGGGTTGCTCCTCTCAGCCACCGCCCCTGACCTCGGGCTCGGGTTAGCTCCTCTCGGCCACCGCCCCTGACCTCAGGTGCAGGGTAGTAAATACCAAACAATTGCTTGAATTTAGGTTTTGACAAGCTGTATTTGAAAAGACAGTAGGTACTCCAAGTGAAAATGAGGTAGGAGAGGACTGAACCTAGGCAGGAAATAAGACTGGACAGATAAATATTGGCATACTATATATTGGTACTCTATTAGAATTCTCCAGAGAAACAAAACTAATACATTAGAGAGAATAAGAGTGAGAGTAAGATTTATTTCAAGGAATTGCTAATACAACTGTAGGGACTGGTAATCCTTGAGATCTGTAGAGCAGGCCAGCAGGCTGAAAATACAGGTGAAAGTTGATGTTACAGTCTAAGATCCACAGGCTGGAAACTCAAGTGGGGTTTATATCCTACAGACTTGATGCAGAATTCCTTCTTTAAGAACTCTGTCTTTGCTTCTAGAGCCTGAGCTGATTGAGTGAGGTAAGATCCACAGGCTGGAAATTCAGGTAGGAATTCAGGTAGGGTTTATATCCTACAGACTTGATGCAGAATTCCTTCTTTAGGAACTCTGTCCTTGATCTTAGGGCCTCAGCTGATTGGGTGAGGCCCATCCAGATTATGGAGGACAATGTGCTTTACTCCAAGTTGGAGTTTAATTACATCTAAAAAATACCTTCATGACAACATCCAGATTGATGTTTCACAAAACAACTAGGCACCCCAGCCTAGCCAAGTTGAAACAAATTCAACCATCACCCAGTACCATAGCAAATGTCAACCAAATATGAATGGATTATTTCTAAACCATCTACTTTGTAAAACAAATATTTGTTAACACTCATTTTACTAGCCTTAAATGCAATTAACATTTAACTTAGCACATGGAATTTTTAAAAATCAGCACAATATCCTATGGTAATATAAAGGATACTTTTTGAAAAGAATTTGTAATAAAATTATTTCCATACATAAATATTGGGCATAGTTATACTAGCACTCCGATGCTTGCACTTTTGTACATGCACCATGAATATAAGGGCTACAAATGGAGACTGATACTATTGTGTTTTGTCAGAGAGCCAAATGCCAGGAACAGACTCTGCCATCAGTGAAATGGTTTTTTTAAATGGTGAACAAAAGTTCTAAATAAAGCAAATACTGTACAGTCTCTCCTTCATTTCTACAGTAGTTGCATACCTAGAGAATTCAGAGTATACCAAAAACTGTACCAAAAATACTTTGTGGGAGGTTATATTCTCAGCTAATTATAAATTGTTTTTTCACTTAAATATTTATGAGGACATTTGATAGCTGTGTAGGACTTGGGACAGTTTGTTGTGCAAGACTATCCCAGGCACTGTAAGAAGTCTAGCAACCTTGGCCTCCACCTACCAAATGCCAGAGATGCTTCCCAGTCATTGTGACAATCAAACACTTTCACCTTTTCCCAGTCATTGCAACAATCAAACACTTTCACCTTTTCCCAGTCATTGCAACAATCAAACACTTTCACCTTTTCCCAGTCATTGCAACAATCACTTTCACCTTTTCCCAGTCATTTCGACAAACACTTTCACCTTTTCCCAGTCATTGCGACAATCACTTTCACCTTTTCCCAGTCATTGTGACAATCAAACACTTTCACCTTTTCCCAGTCATTGCGACAATCAAACACTTTCACCTTTTCCCAGTCATTGCGACAATCAAACACTTTCACCTTTGTCGTGTGTGTGTGTTTGAGGGGGGGAGTGCCACTTCTGCTGAGAACCTCTGCAGTAAATAATAGGAAGCTATCAAAAGTATTTTTCTCCCCTCAACTCTTTGAGAAACTGGAATAAAAAGAGAAAAGCGTAATGTTACATGCTCTCATATTTCCAATCCCCAGAATCAATACCGCTAACATTTTGTCTTACTTCAAATCTTATTTGTAAAAGAAAAAATTAATAGCCCTGTGATATGATATAATATATATTTGGTCTTAGTCCCAGGTTCTTGGCACAGAGCCTCTAAGACCTTTGGGAATCTGCAGAGTGATGTGTCTTGATTTGCTAGTGAGTACTCGTGGTGAGCCCCTAAATCATTTCAGGATGGAAGCTGGTTGCCAGAGGAAACAGACAAGACAGATTAGAAGGCTTGAACTTTCAGCCCTACTCTTTTGATCTCCTGGGAGGGGAGAGCTGCTAGAGACTGAGTTAATCATCAGATGACTAATGATTCAATCATGCCTATATAATGGAACCTCCATTAAAACTCTTTTAACAGTGGGGTTCAGAGAGCTCCTGGATTTAACATACTGAGGTGCTGATAGCGTGTTGTGCCCTAGGCATCTCTCCCATTTAGCTGTTCCTGACTGGTATCTTTTATAATAAACTGGTAATAATAGTTTCTCCGAGTTCAGTTATATAAGCCATCATAGCAAACTGTCCGGAGAAGGCAATGGCACCCCACTCCAGTACTCTTGCCTGGAAAATCCCATGGATGGAGGAGCCTGGTGGGCTGCAGTCCATGGGGTCGCCAAGAGTCAGGCACGACTGAGCGACTTCACTTTCACTTTTTACTTTCACACATTGGAGAAGGAAATGGCAACCCACTCCAGTGTTCTTGCCTGGAGAATCCCAGGGACGGGGGAGCCTGGTGGGCTGCCGTCTATGGGGTCGCACAAAGTCGGACACGACTGAAGCGACTTAGCAGCAGCAGCAGCAGCAAACTGTCAAGCCTGAGCAGGAGTCATGGGAATGGATCTATAGCTGTCAGGCAAAAGTGGGTAATCTGGAGACCCACTACTTGTGAATGATATCTCAAGTTGGGGGTAGTCTTCTGGGATTGAGGCCCTTAACCTGTGGTGTCTGTGTTAACTCCAGGTAACTTAGTGGCAGAATTGAACTAAGGACAGTGTCTGGTGAGTTGGAACATTGATTGGTGTGGGAAAAACGTATCTGGTGTTCAAAGTTTTGTGAACAGAGGAAACAGTTTCCATCTAAGGCCTCCTTCAGCCTCTACCCTGTTCCACATTACCTCACCCCCAATATAATGACTACTGTTGTCCTTACAATCCATTTTTTATACTTTACAACCACTTATGTATCCATAACAACAGAGACTATGGGTTTCCTCGTGGGTTTGTGATATATCTTCTCATATTCAATTTCTCATATATATATATGTGTGTGTGTGTGTGTATATATAGATAGATAGATAGATAGATAGATCTGTGTCTGAGTTTATTTTTCTATGCCATTGGTCTGTTTGTCTGCTCCTGTACTAATACCACAACACTTAATTACTATTAGCTTTCTATAGTGTCTTGGTATCTGGTAGCCCCAACCCATCTTCTTTCTTTTCAAAATTGTCTTAGCTCTCTGTGCTTTTAAAGATTTTTTTTTAAGAGAAAAGGTGGTGTATTCTATAGATATTTGGCCCAGCATGGGAGGGTAAAGGGTCAGAGAAACCTTTTTGGAAAAAGGATACTGTAAGATGGAAAGGAGGTTCCATTTAAAGAGAAAGCATGAACAAGCATGGAGACAAGAAACAACGTGCAACCACACAAGGGGTTTGATGTTACGAGAACCTAAAGGGTGAGGTAGGAACGTAAAGGTGGGTCAAATCTGAAGGACCTGAGGATGCACCATACTAAGGAGTTTGGACTTGACCATATAGGTGAGGGCTTCTTTAACTCACTTGGCTGTGATGGGTCTCAGTTGTGGCATGCAAGATCTTCAATCTCTGTTGCAGTATGTGGGATCTTTAGTTGTAGCATAAGGGATCTAGTTCCCTGACCAGGGATGGAACCTGGGCCCTCTGCATTGGGAACGTGGCGTCTTAGCCACTGGACCACCAGGGAAGTACCCGAGTCAGCGATTCTTAACCTGATGTCTATGGTTGAGCTTCAAAGAGATCTGAAGCAGGAGAATGCCATGATCTCCCTTTGTTGCCAATATAGATCTAATTATCAGATAACAATGCAGCAAATCTGATGAGGTAAAGATTGGAACTATGAACTAAAAATCTGCAAAAGTGTAAGCAAGAAATGACAAGGGTAGAACTGACCAAATGGATGTTTAAATGGTAAAAATTAGTAAGACAATTACTTGGTTGGCAGTAGGATACAGGGAATAATGTAATAAAACCCCTATATTCCTGACTTAGATGATAGTTGAAAATAAGGGGGAAAAAACACGAGTAGGTCCTGGCGATACGAAGAAATGCTTAGTTGTAGACATGTTATGTAAGAGATTCAAGTGGATATAGCAAGCAGCTGGTTGTTATCTGAAGCTCAAAAGGTAAGCCTGGAAGATGCAGGTGTGGAGGGCAGCAGCAGGTTTGAATAGGTGACACTTCTTGTCATGTACCAGAGTATTAAACTTAATATGAAATCTCTCATTCAACTTCAAACCAGTCTTTTAAATTAGGAACTACCACTGAAGCACGCGTATCTACTGAGGAGGAGGAAGAGGGTGAATTAGATAACTAAGGGAACAAGGTCTGGGGCTAAGGGTAAGGCTGGAGGCAGGGGCGCTATTAAGAGGATTGGCTCTGGGTACAGGCTGGACAGGGAAGCCGATTCGGCCAAAAAGGAACAGATGGGAAGAAAAGAGAAGGAATCCACAGAGCTAAAGTCTTCAAGTCTTAAAACAGTGAAAATGAGAATGTAAGAAAGCTCCTCAGAAAGGACTACTTTTATTGGAAGTGGCATTGGGGAGCTGAGAAGGCAGTGAAGTCCTTCATTAGCATGTCCAGAAAGGATGAGAGGAAAAGGGTTGAGGATAAAGGAAAGCTGAGTTTCTAAATCCTGGAACAGGGCTTTCAGGTGATAGGTTTAGGAACAGAGAGACAAAAGTCAGAGCAGTGTGTACACGAGAGCAAAGAGAGGACAGGTGTCAAATAATGGGGGTTATTTGGGCAATTACCGAGAATGACATGAACAAGCAAGTCTCAAAGCTCAAAATGAAATGGTAAGTCTCTCTTCATAGTTGGGTTTTACCTCAAATGCTGTTCTTTCATATCCTCTTTGCAAGAAGAGAAACCGAACCTGATGCTTATACCCACTGTCCCTAAGGAGATAGACTGCATTACTATAGGCTGCCCAGAAGTCCTTCACATTTTTTAAGAACTATCCCTCTTCTACTTCATGCAATTTTGATACAGCTACTAAACAAGAGCCTCTGCCTCCCTTGACACGTGTGGCCATGCTGACCACAGAACCCCATTACTTGGACATAATAACTGGTCCAGAAATGGCCCCTGACCGAAAAAGAGCTTTGGTCTTTACAGAGTCTTCTCAGGGGATTTATACAGGTGCTGGGGCAGTCTTTTCATTGAGATCATGAGAGTTGAGATTACTATTCCTAGAACTAGTTAATAGGCAGAGCCCAAGATATGGAACTCTAATCCGTGACTAGAAAATGGGTAGTCAAGGTCCCACCTCTGTGGTCCACACCCTATTCAAGTAAACAAAAGCACCAAGACACAGATATGGCAAAGTATTTAATGTCTATAGGTGTGCCTCACCCTCCCATTCCTGTTTTGATTTGATAGCCTCTCCAAACTGGCTGCACCACAGAAAACATGGGCATTTTCCACAGAGCAGAGTTTGAAAGCCAGTAAGGCCCTGGTCCTCTTGACTCAGAAACGATTGCAGGTGCAGTCTTTCCACAGCATGCCTCAGGCCTCTCTGCTCAAGGAAAAAAGCCCCCCAGTTCTATAGGGCTCCTGAGGTCTTCTGTTCTTCTGCAGCCTGGCGCCGGGAGCTGCGCCGCTGGAAATAGTGGTAGGCTCGGACACTGCAGAGGTAACCCCCGTACACAGTGAGGAGCATCATGGAGGTGGAGAAGGTCTTGTAGCCAATGTCAGCTAGTTGCTTGGCAGTTGGCATGTTGTCCCCTATAAAGACAGACTGGATTTAGACCCAAGGATAAGGCCTCATCTGCCCAGCCCCCTCCCCTGCTTATCTGGCTGCACTGTATTCTGAATAGCTGCTACTCACATGGCAAAGTTTGGTAGCTCAGCTGGTAAAGAATCCACCTGCAATGCAGGAGACCCCAGTTCAATTCCTGGGTTGGGAAGATCCCCTGGGGAAGGGATAGGCTACTCACTCCAGTATTCTTGGGCTTCCCTGGTGGCTCAGCTGGTAAAGAATCTGCCTGCAATGTGGGAGACCTGGGTTCAATCCTTGGGTTGGGAAGATCCCACGGAGGAGGGCATGACAATCCACTCCAATATCCTTGCCTGGAGAATCCCCATGGACAGAGGAGCCTGACGGGTTACAGTCCATGGGGTCAAAAAGAGTAGGACACGACTGAGCAACTAAGCACAGCACATACTGGAAGATATTGTTGGGAACTCTTAAGATTCAAAAGGGCAAACAAAGTCTGCATACAAGGTACAGAAACATAGCTCAAACCAGGTGTATATGAATGACATCACAGCTAACACTTGACCCTCCATGTTTATGGAATGAAGCGACTGGTATGGACCACCTAGAAATGTTCTTAATTGGTGTATTACTTTAGGCACACATCAGTTTTTCTGGCCAGAAAGGAATTAATGGAAATAGCCAGAGATTAAATATTAGCAGTATATTATTCTGTCATAGGAGCCTTCTGGGCAATATCCAATTTGTTTTCCCATAAAATCATCTTATTTATGGCTCAGATTCCCAGGTTGGTCTTCAAGCATCTGTTAAAGCCATAGTATCCTTGAAGTAGTGCCAATAGTATGTTTATATTGTTTCAATTAGACATAACCTTCTACAGCATTAATTCTAAGTTTCAAACATAAAACCAAGAACCTATCCCAAGGGCTAAAAACAAACTTACTGAGGCCCCAGCAAATGTTAACTCACATGTGCTTCAGATAAATTACTTCTAATTTGTGTTCCCTGGATAGTCTGAGCTAGGGAACAAGAGAAAGAATCTCTCATCTTGAACAAAATGTTCCTCAATCTGGGACTCTGCTGAGAGAATTAAAACTCTGACTGCAGTTAGTGAGAATAGGTTTCTTAAAAGTAAAGAATTTGAAAGAAGAGAAGTTCAGAATTAGCTGGTTGAGGGGATCTCGAGTAGGGTAAGATGTCTAATTACTTTCCAAAGTAAGTCCCATGAGTTGAATACTGCCTTTGAGCCAGTCCTTGAGGGTGGATCCCAATGCTGAGCTGAGGCACAGCTTCCTTGAATCATAATTCCAAGTGGCTATTGAAAGTAACATTAAATAATGTCAGAGGAAGAAAACCAAATGGCACAGGGGCAAGATAAGAAAGGGATGTTTTCAGGTTATTTGAAGTTTGAAAGGCCTCTAAGCTGTGAGACAGAAACACACACACACACACACACACACACACACACACACACACACACACAGGTTATTTGAAGTTTGAAAGGCCTCTAAGCTGTGAGACAGAAACACACACACACACACACACACACACACAGGTTATTTGAAGTTTGAAAGGCCTCTAAGCTGTGAGATAGACAGATACACACATACACACACACACACACACACAGCAGGACACTAAGGTAATAAGCTCCCAGTTGGCAGCCTTCAAACTCCAAACTTATTCTTTCTCATCCTATCCCCCATTATCCTGGCCAGACACTAACCACCTCTTCTCAGAGCTGGAGGAAGAAGGCTGGAAATAGGATGGTAGATCTTGCCTAGAAGAGTGATAGAAGATCTACTGATGAAAATTTTCTAGAATCTCTTCTCCTGTCTAATCCAACTTGAGATTTCTATTTTCAAATTAACAAAAACTCTTCAGACCCTGAGCTAAAGCAGGGCAGTAGTAAAGGAGAACACAGATGAAGAAATTATTCTGGAAGTAGAACAAGGCTTATTAATTGGATGGGCTAGGGCAAGGTTGATGTATCTGCAAGTTAACAACTGAGGAAACTTTATGGAGTGGGATACCGTTAAAAGAGAAGAAACAGGTGTGTCTATATGTGTGTATGGGGATGGTGGTGGAGGCAGGAAGCGTCAGCCAAGATCATGAATTGGACACGTTCAAGTTAAGATGCTTAACGCAAAATTCACATGATGATGTCTGCCAGACACGTGGATATACAAATATGGAACAAATCCTGGGAAAGAGGCTAGGCTACAGATACATATGGAAATAACAAGTGATACCAAATTAGAGGATAAAACCAAAGAGAGTGAAGTCAAGGGAACACCAGTTTGAAGAAAGAAAACAATTAGGGAAGGAAAACAGGTAGCAAATTCCAGAAACACGTGGAATGCTCTTTCATTTAACCGTGACAATGGTTGAAAATCACTGCTCTATCAAGTTACTGCCACTAACAGAGGTATGCTTTATCTTTCGGGTATACTGGGCCAGAAGGAAAAAGGCCCATGAACCCCAACATGTCTATGCATTTTTCTAGGATAGAAACAGATGATTAGAAGGATCATAACCCCCTTTCACCCCAAAGATAAGAACCGATGTTGTGATTTGCTGGTTAAGGGAATGGCAATGATAAGAATAACACAAGGTCAAGTAAATTCTAGTTTTGTTTTGCTTACTGATAAGGAGATTTGAATGTTTTCAGAGAAGAAGTTCAATTCAGTCACTCAGTCGGATCCTACTCTTTGCGACCCCACAGACTGCTGCATGCCAGCCTTCCCTGTCCATCACCAACTCCCAGAGAAGAAAAGAAGAAACTGGTGGCTAAACTGAGTGAGGTGGGTGGGATGGAATAAGATCTAGGATGGCCCAGAAAAAGAGGAAATTAGAAGTCCAAGTAGAAGGATTAACCTTGAAAATGAAAATTTTTGAGGTTAGCAGGAGAACCTTCTCATCTATGGGGCATCGGGTTTCTCAATAAAGCTCAAGGGTCTGTTATGGGGTTAGACTGGTTTCAGAATAACAACAAAAAGAAAACAAGAACCATAATGAAAAATGACACAAGGGTGTAATCTATAAAAACGTTTTCAAATTGTGGCTCTTTTTTCTTTTTCTGCCCCCTGAACACGGGAGAACCTCAAAGCTCAGATCTCTCTCCTCTGGAAAACTCATTTCCTCAAATGGGTCCATGCACCTTAGCTTAGATTTACTACTCACTTATCTACCTTTCACTCGGGCTATGTATGAAGGCTGCAGAGAAGGTGGCTTCTGTCCCAAAGGAGTTTATGGTTTGATGCGGATAAGCTGTGCATCCCAAATTCTGTTAGACAAAGTAGAAGACAGCAGTGACTAGAAAAAAAGAGGCATTTTGAGACTTCAGTGACAAAGCGAGGGCTCAAGAAAAGTTAGCAGAAAGATGGAGACGGGCGGGCAGCAGTCGTTAGAAGGATTGCGAGGATTTACGTCAGTGAAGAGGGAGGGAGAGATATCCCAGGAATTGAAAGCAGCAAAGGAGTGGAGCCAGTTAATCGATAAACAGGAACGGGTGCCCGGGAAAGCTGCATTTCAGGGCACAGCGGACTACAAGATGAGAAAGGGTCAGAGTTACTAGAGTCAGAGCGTGGAGGACAAAACGCTTGGTGGAGTCAAGGCCTGACAGAAACCTACGGCCTCGAGGAGGATGCTGGGCTGGAAGCAGCGCACGATACGCGGTAAACCTCAAGGACACCGAAGACTGGGCATGCGAGGATGCGGTAAGCAAAGGCCGGCCCCAGCGGGAGCGCCTCAGCACACCGGAGGCCCGGGCTCCGGCCTGATTCAGGGCGTACCTGGATGCTGCCGCTCCCTACCGTCCGACCGAGGCCTCCAGCCTGCGCGACCTCAGAGCGTAGACGGAAGCGGCACCCGGGACCAGAACGAGTAAGAAGAGTGGCCCAGGAACAACACTGAATGCTGAGGCGCTATTGGTGCCGAACACCACCCTTTCTCCCGCCCCCTCGCCCCGCTTACCCTCTAGAATTTGGCTCCCGACGAGGGTAGAGCCCTGCGCGTCGGACGCAGCATAAACCCGCCCATGAAGGCGGGAGCCCGCGCCGGTGGCAGCTCTGATTGGTTGCCGCCTTTGAACTTCCGACTTCCGGGTCAGGCGCCTTTAGTACGCATCCTCAGACGAGTCTTCCTCTCGGAGAGGCCTGTTGATTTCTGGGGGTTGTAGTCATTCTTCACTGAAAAAAGGTCTTTGGCGACCCAAGTTCTGTAACCAGAACTTTTAGGATAATCAGTCACGAGAGAAAAGGCGATCTTTCTCTCCAACTCTGAGGAAACCAGCCAATCCTCAGCCTGTGGCACAGTGACGTCTCCGGTAGCTAGGTAGGTTCTCTCGGAGTCAGCCCTCTGAAGGGGACTGTGCGCCCCCTACAGATTGGAGCTGCCCTCTTCCCCGCCGCCGGCCCTTAAGCCCAGCTCAGGTAGGAATCCGACCCGCACCGCGAGGCTTGGGCCGCCCAGGACTGCGGCCGGTGTAGCCATGGGCACGGAGTGGGCGCAAAGGTCGCATTTCCGTAATGTTTCTGTCCCATATGTGACCTCCCCGCTTGCAGGCGGCGTGATATAGCCCCAAAGCGCCTGGAAAGGATTGGGGGGGATGCCACTTGGGGAAAGCGGGACTGCGTGGGCACCCCAGCAAGGGGCCGGGAGTGGCTAGGACAATCGAGGAAAGATTTCTTTTTTCCTTTTTCCCGTGGCATGATTGCAAACATACGCATGTAGTGATGCACACTGCACATGCACCGCCACGTGCAGTTAAGTGTCCTTCCCCAACTTGTTTCTGGAAAAACCAAATCGGTTTTTGGATAGGCAAATAGGCCTGATTCAGAAGCCTCAGATTCAGTTAATGGTGAACAAAAATAAGCAAAGGTTTCTGACTCTCCAAGAGGGTCGCAGCTGCAGCCTAGGGAAGGAGCTGTCATTTTGCCCTGACTTTGACCTCCTAGAGAGGCAGTTTCTGGATCCAGTCAGCACCAGACCTGGGCCCAGCCTCACTGCCTGACCCAGGAAGCTCTGCCCTTCACTGGTGAGGGTGACTCCTCTTCTCAAGCACCTGCCTGGTTTGTCCAGGAGTAAGGGAAGATTAACTTAATGCTGGCCAGAGCCAGTGTGCCAGGCACTGCCACACAGGAAGCTGAGACCCTCTGCTGGACGTGACAGGAGCCCTTGGGCTCTATTTATAGCCAGGGGCTCAAACTGCTGACCTGTGACATTCCCCTGCTGCCTCATTCCAGCCTGGAGCAAGGCCACTGCCAAGCACAGACCTCTCCTTCCTCCTCTCACCCCAGGGGGTAGTGTGGTTTGACTGTTTTTCCTCCTCCATGAATTTCCCAGCTCCTGAGGTGCTAGGGAAGTCAATACTGCATGAGAAGGCCTTCCGGTGACAAAGGAGAGCTGACCTTGGAGTGTCAGGACCACCAAGATGGGGACCTGCTCGTCCTCCCTTACCCACTCTTTGGCCCTTTGGCCTCCAAGTACAGGTGCTGATTAGCTGCTCTGGCTGTTCTAGGGGTAGCTGAGAATTGGGTATAGGGTTTAGGAGGAGGTAAGGATCCAAGATGTCTTGGGGAGACAGCAGCAGGAGGGACCCAGCTGACACCTCCCCCCACTAGAGCTCCCAAGAAGGGAGGCAGGGCAGTTACAAAGGTCAAAGGGAGCAGGGTGATCTGAGTTTGCTATGAAAAGGTGTAGCTCTGTCAGCAGATTAAGTTCCTGCTCCCCAAAGAGGGTACTGGCGGGGAGGGTGAGAGAGGCTTGGAAAGGTCACGCATGGTAGGGAGAAGCTGGCAAAGAACTAGGGACCGGGAAGTCCCGAGGGAGAATGACAAGCCCCATGGCCAGAGATGCCAGCGTGGCAGCAACCCTGGTGCCAGGGCAGCCTGGGGGAGGGGGAAAGGGGAGATGACCAGAGCTTTCTGAGGACGCAGATGTTGCTAGGAGAAGCTAGAAGGCGGTTGTTTGAGATCTTTGTATTTTGTGAACAAACACTGAGAGATCCATTGATGCCCTGTGGGGCCTGGCAGAGGTCAGAGCAAAGGGGTCCCTGGCGCCATGTCAGCTCAAAAGCCCAGACCCCTCCCTGCAGCCCTTGCCTCATCCCTCTTGTAGCTGAGGCATGGGGACAAGAATTCTGGTCTATGTGAGGCAGCACGAAGCAGCCCTTGCCTTGCCTCCCTTTCCCTCCCCTCCTCCCCCGACAGGCCCAAAGCAGGCCACTCTGGGGCTGATTCTGCCCCTCTCACAGGACAGGGAGAAAGCTCCCCATTTGGAGAGGGACTAGGCAACTCCATTTCTGGTGAGATGTGATGGCCGAGAGGTTGTGGGCTGCTTCAGGATCTCCAGGCAGGAACCCGGGCCCTCAGCCTCCTGTCACTCAGTGAAAAGCTGAAAAGACGCTGCTCGTGGGGAGTCCCGGAGCTCCTGGTGGCCAGGCACCCCAAGCTTCTGCCTGTCTCCATTGATAAAGAGGCTGCCTGGCCTGGGCCTCAGGCCTGCTCACACATGTTCTGGATGATTCTGCAGGCAGTGGATGAATTCCCCCACTGGCTGGTTCTCGTAGCATACCTTGTACACAGCTGTGAACAGAGGGAACCTAGAATGGGGAAGGACAGAGCCAGCTTGGCCTCCAGACAAGCCCCCAATCCTCCAGCCCCTAACCCTGTACTCCCTGCTTTCCCGCCTTCAAGCTCAAGCAGACCCTGGCTCTCAATTTCCAACTGCTGAGAATTTGAATTTCCTAGCCCTGGGTTTTAGGGTCAGGTTCTTATTGCCCGTCTCCCTATCATATTGAACTTGCCTGCATGATTTCCTGGCATCAACTTTCTGTTCCAACTTGGCAAGCCACTTAACCTCTCTGAGCCTCACTGTCATCAGCTGTAAAAGGGAGTCAGTATAACAAAGTAGTGAAGAAGTGATTATGAGTTATGTGAAGGTGCTCAGTAAATGCCAGTTTCCTTCTTCCCAGGCTGCTCCTTTTACCAGGAGGCTTTACCTGACCAGTCATGAGCTGATCTTTTGAGCTTGTTTCGAATTCTCTTGCTCTATGATTCTTTCTCAAATCAACAGAGCTCTGCTCTGATCAGTTCATCACCCCCACTGTCGCTGTGCTCCCTGAAAAGAAGACTGTCCTTTTCTGCACACCTCACCACCCAGGACAGTATTTGGAGACAGAAGGGATGGCCTCAAAGAAGTGGCTTAGACTGAGGGTGATGGACAGAGAGGCAGGACAGTCACAGAAGCTTATTCCTGTCCACTCACATAGCAGAGGACAGCAGAAGGCCATGTAAAAGGTCCTAGCAATGTGGTATAAAGAGCACTAGACTGGAAAGAATTCAAAGACAATGCACTAGCTGGGGACAGTGGGCCCACTAGACCCTCTCCAGGCTCTTGGCTCTGTCTGCAAACATAAGAAAACCTTTCCCTCTCTGCCTACTTCACATTGGGCAGTGAGGAGGGTTCAGGAAGATGATGAACGGGGAGAGCACTTCTGGCCATGGTTCCCTCAAGAGTGAGGCTGGGCCCGACACTTACTTGTCCACCATGCCTTTGTGCTGGAGGATACTGTGCAGTTCCCGGGCTGTCTGGGGCCCCTGCAGCTTCTGTCCATTCAGCATCTCTTTCTCCAGCTGCTCAATGGACTGTGAAAAAAATAGGACGGGCAGATGGAAATGGGAGAAGGGAGTTGTCAGCGTGAGATGGAGAGACTGGGGCTCTGGCAGGAGGTGGGTCTTAAGAGGAAAGAAATGGGAATGTTCACAACAATCTTAATGTTTGTGCTCAAGAGATGCCACAAGCCAGGTTCCTCTGCCTTAACACCTACAGGGCCCACCCTCCCTGCTCCATTCTCCCTAGGGCCCACCTTTCCTGTGCGGGCGAAGGCCTCGGCCACCTTCCGGTTCCGCCCTCCGTAGCAGGTAGTGATGAGGTCAGCAACACCGCAGCTCTCCAAGAAGGTGGCAGAGGACACGGAGCCACTGCAGAAGAGCTTGGCGAAGGCGATCATCTCCATGAGTCCCAGTCGGATCACAGCTGCCTTGGTGTTGTCGCCAAAGCCCAGGCCATCACAGAAGCCAGCCCCAACGGCCACTATATTCTTTGAAGAGTGGAGTCATGGGTGAGAAAGGATCCCTCCCGCAGGCCCCACTTGGGACCCTCAGCACTTGCCTCCTGCTTCTTCCATCAGCCATGACATGCCCCCTTCCTTCATAATGAAGGTGGGTGGGCTCCTCAACTCCTTCCACTCTTGGTTTCCCCCCTTGCCACTCCCTTCTTTTAGCCTGGACTTGTGCTTCCTGGCTCCCCAGCCCTGCCCTATACTCCATCCTTGAGGACTTTCCCTGAAAACCAGTCTACCTGGCCCACCCATCCATGGCTGTTTTATGTCCCTGATAGTCATCCATAGCTCTGTCTGGGAGCCAGAGTTCTGGTCATCAGTCTGTCTGGGTGTCCTGGACATCTCATCTCCCGTTACCCTGGGTGCTCTACCAGGGCATCTCCTCTTTCCCACCAGACCAGCCCTTTGAGCCAGGGATAGGGTGTCCCACAAGGGGCTACAGAGGAAAGGAAGAAGGGAGCCCAGTGTCTGAAGTTAAGCGATTGCAGGCCTGAGTGATCCTGGCTTTGCTTCTGCAGTGCTTCCCATGTGTCCTGTACTCAGTGAGGATGGGGAGTGAGCACCTGGAGTCCCAGCAACGTTGTACAGCTAAGCTAGGCCTTCTTTCAGGACCTTCTCCCCACCCCATAGCTGCCTCTGTGCCCCTCTCACCTTTAAGGCCCCACAGATCTCTACTGTGTCCACCTCCTGCACCACCGTGATGCGGAAATTGGGTGTCTGCATCAACTCTTTCAGAAGCTGTCCATGAGCCTGGTTCTTGCTACCTAAATTGAGGAGGGGGTAGGGCTTTAAGAAAGGGCTCTTGACTCTTCTTCCCGCACCTGCCTGAAGCAGGACCTACAACTCTTTCCACAGGGGCGTCCAACCCCCCTCATCTCTAATGCTGGGGTCTTCTTCCTTCGCCTGCCTTCTGGGGAGAAGATGGCTAGGTGGGTGGGAAATAAAGCCTGGGGAGGGGATATAACTAGAGTTGCACTATGTATGTAGGTGGGTGGGGGTCTCACCAATGGTTGTCTCACAGAACTTCTCATCAGCCACCTCGTTGGCAATGTTGGCCCCCATCAGCACGCTCATGGGGATGCCAAGGCGCTCCCCAATCACTTCAGAGATGAGCTTCAGCCCCTTGGGGCCTTCGTCTACCCCCTGGGCACAGGATGGAGCTCAGGACAGGTGCCTTTTACCCCAACTGAGGGCTTCCCACCCAGAAATCCTGCCCCTTCCAAATTCACTGTGCGTCAGTGTCCCTCCCCAAAGGTCCTCCCCTAGTCCAGCGCAGCCAGAGCTTGCTGTGAGGAGAGCAGGTAGCATTTTCATGTGAAAATGAAAGCATCCCCAAATCCTCCTGCAACCTACTTCTCCGAGGTAATGTACCCCTCCACACCCCTGAACACCCCACCCCCGAGTACTCCAAACCAGCTTCCATCCCTTCTCAGCTCCTCAAACCAGCCTGCTTCTCATATCCCCTAGGCATCCCTCGTACATCTAAATTCCCTAAGGCACCTACCTCCAGATTGACACTTTATCTACTCCCCAACCAACTTCCTCTTCCCAGTGGCCCCCGGCATCTGCTTCCCCAGCCTCCCCAAAGCGAACTCTTCTCTTCAGAAAATCCCTGGCCTACTTGTGCAGTTTTCTGTCTCACTTCACCAACCCTGAGCCCCACAGCAGGTGGCTGTACCCCCTTCCACAGGAAGGTGTCTCTGGCACCTTAATAAGAGACACGCCAATGGTGTCGGCCTTCAGGTGGCCCTTGAGCTGATCACAGATCTTGCCGATGAACTGATGGGGCACCACAAAGATCAGGATGTCGGCATCCGCTGCAGCCTGGACCACATCAGGGACAGCCACCTGTGGGGGTGACCAGTACTCATGGGCCTGCCAGACTGCTTCTAGCCCCTGTGGAGCCCCATTCGGGAGATCTAGGAGCCAGAGTGAGGCTGGTGGGGAAGAAGGACGGGTAGTTTGGGGGTTGAATCTGGAAGGGCTGAACCTGGAGGAGCAAGACACTCTATTCTCTCCCCCTCACCATTATTTCTTCTACACTTCAGCTGTCCTGGACTCTTGAGAGCTCCTGGAAACCTCCTCCCAGCCCTCTCCTAACCCTTGGCTGTGGGACAGTGAGATCTGGGCTTGGCAGGAGGAAGAGGACAAGTAAGATTTCATCACCCTGCTCCTTAGGGCCCCCAGCTGGGAATGGAGAGCCCCAGTCTTCCTGCTCTCTTCCCTGCTCGCCCTTTCTAGGTGGGGAGTAAGCCACATGGATTTGACCAAAGACCTTAAGTCCAAGGAGCAGTCTCCATGTCTGCTAATCACCCAGTGAATGAGTAACAGGATTAGAGCCCGAGGCAGGCACTACCCGAACCCCAAGTCTGGGAACCAAAGAACCTGCCTTTGGTTGTCATGGAGACCAACTTCCTCATCTTTTCCCCCTCCCTTTCCTCCTGGGAGCCCACCGGGCAAAGTGGAGATGCAGGGGTATGCACTCGGGTTGTCCTCAGTCCCAGAGTGCTCTGGGAGCTGTGCACGAGGGTACCCTGTGCCCGGAGGAGCCCTCCTGAGATGCTTCTCAAGTCCAGTGGCACATGAAACGGCCCCCGCCTGGCAGGAAGCACCCCCTCCGCTTCCCTCTCCCTTTCTACGGGGTGTTGGGGCTCACCACATTGGGGGGCAGCTTGTGCCCTGGCAGGTATTTGACATTCTCGTGCTGTGTGTTGATGATCTCTGTCAGCTTTCTGCCCCCGATGTCTTCCTCAAACACCCACATGGTCACCCGTGGGTCAAAGTGTGCCAGCTGGGCTGCATTGCCACCCACAATCTTGGCGATGGCTGAGCCCCTGGCGGGAGCGGGGAGCACAGAAATTGGAGGAGTGAGGCAGGAACAGTGGCAGGGGAGGGGACAGTGCTCCACCTCAGGATATCACAGTATCCACTGGATTATTTACTTGCCACCTCCCTTGTCACCCCTTCCCCTATGACACCGTGTCTCTAATAAGCAGGCAATAGAAAGGAGACTCAGTCTCCCTGACACTGCTGCTTGAGAAGGGGGCCAGCTCTCTGATCTCCCAATACTGCCCCCCACCCCCAACCCTACCCCTGCCACCCATGCAGCTTTTCAGGCAGGGAGTCCTCTGGAGGCTCCCTTCCTGTGGGGGAAGGTACAGGTGCCACTGCCGAGAGGCAAGGGCCAGGAGGGGTCGGGGTGCCCTCTGTCCTGGTGGGGTAGGCAAGAGACAGCAGCGGGAGCTGGAGCACTTCCTGCTCACCAAGCCTCCCTCCCTGACTTCCGAAGACTTGAGGGAGCCCCCCTGCCCTCCAACACACTCCTTGACAGAGCTGCTTACCAGTTGCCAGAGCCTACAATGCAGACTTTCTTGCCGGTCATGGTGCTGCTTCTCTGCCTGAGCCGCCAGCTGGGTGCCACTCTCCCCAGCTCCCCTGCTGGCTGGGAGCATATAACTCCAACACACGTGGGTGCAGCCAAGCCCCGCCCTCCAGGGGAGGGAAGGCGGGCACCCAGGGAGACAGAGTCTGGCAGGGCCAGGGAAAGGGGGGGAAAGGAGAGAGACAGGTGGGGAACAGGAATGGGGCACAGACCAGGCCCACTTTTCCTCTTCGGTTTGCCAGCTGACGGTGCTGGCAGGCTTCTTCCCTTGGCTCCAGCCCAGGTCCTCACCCCCCTCCCTCCCCACAATGGGCTCATCTTGAGGTCTGCCAAGAGCAAGCCCAGATAAGGAACAAGTGACCAGTCTCCTGCACTCGCTTCTGTCCCCTAGCCCTGGAATAAGCTGTATTCAGTCCTAGCAGCAGACACAGGCATGCTTGGTTTTCCAAGGTAGAATTGTCCCATGTGATCTCCCAGGACCCCCAAAACTGCTCTGCAGGTTTATCCTCTGGCAGCGATGGGTCATGTGTCACTGGTCCCACTCCAGCTCCACTGCAGCGCTGGCGTGAGGAAGGTGGGGGTGTGAGCCCCTTTATGCAAGGCGAGGCCACACAGAAGGTGAGGGGAGGGCCTGCTTTGGGGCAGCCGAAGGATAAGACGACCCCGCTAGCCTGAGAAACAGAACCCATCAGTGGGCCTCTCCTCACCTGAATGCCTTCCAGAAAGGAGGGCTGCTGCTGCTGCTAAGTCGCTTCAGTCGTGTCCGACTCTGTGCGACCCCATAGACGGCAGCCCATCAGGCTCCCCCGTCCCTGGGATTTCTCCAGGCAAGAACACTGGAGTGGGTTGCCATTTCCTTCTCCATTGCATGAAAGAGAAAAGTGAAAGTGAAGTCGATCAGTCGTGTCCGACTCCCAGCGACCCCATGGACTGCAGCCCACCTGACTCCTCTGTCCATGGATTTTCCAGGCAAGAGTACTGGAGAGAAAGGAGGGCAGGAAGGGTTAAAGTTGGACGCAAAGTGGTCCACAAGTCTTTTGCAGACTCTGGGCTTGAGGAGGACAGGAGAAGGAAGGCAGCCCAAGTGTTCACTGTCCTTGAGAGGCACTGAGCTTCCTTCACTTCTCTCTTGGGTTTCCCAGCTACTACCATGCCAGGGGCTCCTTCAGATTAGTGGCTATTTTGCAGAAGCCAGAAAGGGGAGGGAGGCAGGACCTGGGGCAGCTGTGACCTCTGTAGAGCCTTGTGGTCTCAGATGCTGTAACTGAGTGGGGTGTGTGCTTTTGGGAGGAGGGAGAATGCAAGGGGCACACTGAGTAGCTCGAGGCGCTTTGTTGCCCACAGCAACGTTTAAGCGGGAGCTTCGGTTTCTAGGCTGATGTGGAGAGCGGGGCAAAGGCCCCCAACGCTCCAGCTGTCTGTGCACCTTGGCCTGGAAGGCAGACACCACTGTGTGCTCACGTGCCGACCTCCTGGCTTGGCCGACTGCTGAGTGGGTGTTTCCGTCCCCCTGGGCTGTTGCTGGCCGCAAACTGTGATAAGCACTGGGCCAGAGGGGAGTCTGTGTGCAACCACTGAATCAGGGTCAGTGGCCCTGAGAGCAAGACTGGGGAGAAATGGTTTTCTAAGTTCTAGGGACTGCCTGGAAAAGCCCACCATACTCTGCTCCCATGGCCAGGGAGTTCCCTTACAGGGACATAAATGAAATCAGTAGCTGATTGTTTCTCTTAGGAAGAAAATTAAGCCTACTACAGAGCCAGCTTCCTGCAGATTACTGTTATTGCACTGGCATCGAGAAAAAGGCACCAGTGCCAGGCTGCCAGCTGGGAGCTCCGATTACGGGTGATGAAGAGAAAGAATGCTTCTGTCCCTGGCACATAGGATGAGAACCCCAAAGAATGGATGTTTATGCATAAAATAACCTCCTGTTTTTGCCTAACTGCTTCCATCTCTCATTTTGTCCCTACCATCATTTTTAGTAGTATGGAGACAAAGAATTTGTTCATTTATATAGGAATGAAGTGTGCAGAGATTCAGAATTGGCTTGTCACAGGAACTTATCTGTTACACAAGAGTTCTTTTCCCAAGAGCAAACTGTATTTGCTTGAAATTAATAATGGTTCATCAGCCATTCATTACACATGTAATTAGCCTGGGTGAAAACAGATGCCATTTCAATGTCCTTGACATCAATTTTTTCCACTTCAAGTTATCACCCACACACACTTCTCTCTGCTTTTCCTACTCAAGTCTGATAAACCCCCACATTCCAGACTGCGAACAGTGGTTGTATCCTTGCTGGGTTTGACTGCACATAGGCAATACTTGAGTATTCACATCCACGGAGGCAAAGGTTAACTTTTTAGTTACAGTTTTGAAATGTGATTGCCTTCGTCCTGAATCCTAAATTCCCTTCTTGGTTAGAACCAAGCTAGATAATGGCACAGAGGAAGAAAGGAAAGAGCCACCCGGTGGGAAGCAAGCCTATTATGACGGCGACAGAGGCAGAATTTCCCGCTTCTGCTACTGGGAACCAATCCTGAGGAGAGTGTTAGTTCTACCAGTGAGGGGTTGGCCATCTACAGTACAAGGATGATTGGAGAGCACGTCCATGCCAGTCTTAAGAACCAAAATCTTACTCAGGGTTGAGAAAGTGGACCCTTAGAGTGACAGGCACAGAGAAGACAAACATCTCCAGCCCTGATACAGCCCTGGCCCGTGTGCAGATGGGAGCCCTGAGCACTCGAGAGGCTCAGGGTCATCGAGTGTAAGGGATCACAGGTGCCCAAGGATAGTGCATTTGAGCCAGCGGGTGCCCTGGGGAGCGCAGAAGGGCAAGGAAGAGGATGGCAGTGCCACTGTCTTGTCAGAATGTTCCTTAACAGGAACTGAGGGCAGGACTCAGATGCAGTGATGAAGCCTGCTAATCTCAGCCAGCATCTGCCCTGCTTGGACCACTGGGGCTGACAGAACAAGCTCTAAGGTAAAACTTTGAGACCCATAGGGTAGAAACCTTATTTTCCACCACATCCCCAGTGCCTGGAACCACAGATGGCGCACAGCAGGTGCTCAATAAACACTTGTCAAATGAACAAACACCATGAGCATGGCTAATGGCACTGGGAACACTCAGGGAAGAGCTCTCCATCAGTACGGAGGGGGACCCACTCTTCAGAAGATTCTTTTATTAAAACTGGGTGACATCGATAAGGGGGCAGTACAAAAAAAATTTTGGTCCATGAAAAAAACATAATAATTCAGTTAATAAAAACAGTTATCTTCAACAGGGACACTGTAGGAGTGCTGAGCTTCCTTCTCATGGTTCCAGCCTCAGGGACAGAGGTTGTCCAGTGTCACTGTGGGGAGAACCTTTCAGGGAGGCGGGGATTAATAAGTGGAAGAAGATGAGGAGCGAGTCCTGCTGTACCCAGCGTGGAACAGGCAGGGACACAGGGCTGGGGGATGTGCTCGCAGGAGCCTGAGGAGGGGGTGGGGAAGCAGGGGCTTTGTCAGTTCTGCAGGTTTACAGCCCATGCCGAACGGAATTCCCCCTCTGTGCCCAGCTGTCTCCCACCCTGCTGTGTTGAGTCTGCGAGCCTGGGATATGCTAACTCGGGGGGTGATACAACCTGGAAGAATTTGAGGCGCTCCTGGAAAGATGCAAAACCATCTCAGTTCCAAGGGGCCAAGATCACACAACAAGGTCCTGCTGCTACCTGAGGGGTCTGAAGCTTTGAGGGCAGGGGCTGGGGAGTCACAATCCTGTGAGGCAGGGAGAGGGGAAGAGTCACAGACCCGAGTCAGAGCTCTCTCCAGCCCTAGGCGCTTTCACTCCTCAGTGCCCTAGCAGTCACCAGCGGGTGTCAACTGGGCAGACAAGGGACAGGAAGACAGGGGTGGCCCAGGGCTTTTACCCGTTTGATTGCAGGCCTGTTTCTCCAAGAAGGGATGGGGGAGGCAGGGCGGAGTGAATGAATGAATCACACCTCCACACTACAGCAGAAAGGAACAGCCTCCGCTGGCAATGACAGCACCCTAGGTGAGGTCCCCGGGGCTCTGACACGGAAAGGCAAGATTCCCCCACCCGAATGCCCTCAGTTGGGACAGACAGGAGGGAATCCTCAACAGCAGCTACAGGGAGTGTGCTGGGAGGGAGCAATACTACTAGAACAAACTCTAATACTGATGTGGACCCCCTGTAAGGGAGGAGAGAAGCACTGAGACAGCAGGCCCCTCTGGAGGGCTGCGGACTGACCTGGGGCTCAGTGGAGCCCGAGAGCCAGGGTTCCTTTAGTGCTAGAGAGCAACAAGTGAAGGGAGAGTTTGCTCCAAACCTGTGGAGGGAAGGAAGGAAACTGGATTCTGTTATCAGGAGAGCCAAGATCAACTAGCTCATAGAGTGCCCCCAGGCCTGAGTCGTGGAGAAGGGGCTACAGCTCCCAACTCCTGGGTCTCTGAAGGGCAGGATCAGTGTAGCTGGTCCCCTTGAAGACCACTTGGCCTTAGGCCCAATCCATTCAATGCACTGATTACCACTACAGGTTCTCTCTCTAATACTATCTAGAGGTCTTATGCAGACCAGGGGAGGGGAGAGGCACATGGGAACTTTGTGGGGCAAAGGGAAGCTGGGGATAGGAAGGGATGGGGTGGGAGAAGAGGAGAGCCGGTGTCACGTGAGACCCTCTTCATTCTGGTGTTGTCTTAGAACCGACAGCATCCCCTGGAAAGCCCCAAGCAAGACCAAGGCAGGTGCCACGAGGCAGGCAGCACAGGGCCCAATAAAGAAATCGTTGCAGCCAAATCAGGGCTGTGGGAGAAGCCCTATGTATTTCGGATCCCCAGGGCTTGCTCTAATTCTTGTCGTCTCTGCTGCACCTAAGGAAAAAATAGTGGAGGGAGTGGAGGATGAGACAAACCACAAGTTGTTCTTGACGCCACTGACCCCCACCAGGTGCAGACCTCTTGCCTTTTGTCAGTCTCTCCTCTGCACCCTAGGTGCCTACCTTGGAGTAGAAATATCGACACACGGCCTCCTGGGCCCAAGGCTGGAAGTAGAACTCTGCTCGGCGCTCCTCCTCTGAGTTACCCACCACATCAGTCATGACCTGAGAGAGAATGGGAAGCAGGAGAGAGAACAGGCTTGTTTCCTTCCTTGTCGTCTGTTATGGACTGAACAGTGTTCCCTAAAAGATACTGAAATCCTAACCCCCTGGTACCTGTGAATGTGACCTTCTTTGGAAATAGGGTCTCTGCAGATGATCAAGTTAAGATAAGGTCGTTAGGGTGGGCCTAATCCAATGATGGGTATCTTTATAAAAAGGGGAAACTCAGACACAGACAGACACGTAAAGAGGAAAGACAACGTGAACACACATGGAGAACACCATCTGCAAACCAAGGAACACCTGAGTGACTAAAAGCCAGGACAGAGGCCTGGAACAGACTCTCCCTCCCCACCCTTGGGAGGAGCCAAACCCTGCTGACACTGTGACTTCAGGCTCTAGCCTCCAGAACTGTGAGACCATCCATTTCCCTTGTTTAAGCCACGGGGCTGTGGTACTTTACTACGGCAGCCGTAGCAAACTACTAAAACAGCACCCCAAGCCACCCATGCTGTGGACAAGTCCCTGCCTTGTTCAGGGATCCTTCCTGGCACCCCCGGCCCCTGCTCCTCTGGTCAGGCTGACTGCAGTCAGCACAGGACAGGCGAGAACTGAGGGCGCGCCTCACGTACTGTGCTCATTCCTACCTTCCTGCTGAGCTTGCGGTGCTCCTCGCTCTGGGAGCTCCTTTCAGAGAGCACCCCTCCCTCAAATCCCAACTTCTCCAGAAAGCCTTTCCAAGCTATCCTAGTCTCACCAGTCTCCCTTCTCCTTTGTTTTATCTTATTGGTACCGGTGAAATTCTGATAATGTCGTACATGATTTACTACTTTTAAAATCCCATTAGCTTGGTTTCTCAAACAGAATGGATGCTACTTTGAAAGCAGAGGCCGAGTTTTGCACTCTGTATCCCCTACAACGTGCACAGTGACAGCACACAGTAAATATGAGATAAACACTTGACGGTTTCATTTCCACTTCCCTACTGGAACACGCTGAAGAAAGCCTGGCCCCTCACCTCCCTGGCTCTCCGCCACATGCCACAGACACAGAGCAAACGCGTGCCTCTCAGGCCCAAGTCTCTCTGGACCTGTCCCTGGTTCTCTACCTTGAGGTCCCGACACTGCGACTGAAGCCAGTCATTGATGAAACCCTGAGGGTCTCTGGCAAAGCTCAGCATGAACTCCCGCTGGGTCTTCAGCTGATTGATAGTCTCTATTGTCTCATGGATCTGAAAGGAAGAAAGGAAGGAAGTTCATAACATTTCCACGTTGGGGAAAAGCAAAGTTAAGTGGCAGGCAGTGTATGACTTCTCCTTGTGCCTCTCCCAGCCAAGGAACAGAATGCAGCCCAAGAATGGCACTGCTGCCCAGGGCCCCACCTGCTCTGGCGCTTGGCGCTGTCTGTCCACCGCCCGTGAGTGAAGTTTTCCTTACAGTCTGCACCATGTCCACTGTGGATGACACTACATGGGAAATTTTTAATCCACAGCACAAATGGGCCTGGAAACTCTCAGGCAGAAAAGGAGTGGTACACAGGGCTGTCTCTGTAGCTGTGGTCCGTGGGTTTTGTTCACTGATACTCCATGCTCTTCCTGGCAATTTCATCTACTTGTATGTCTTCCAGCACCACTGACAGGGTAACGAGTCCCCAGGCTGCAGATCACAGTCCATTTTCTAAGCTCCTACTAATACATCTGCTTGACACCTCAAGGGACCTTAAACTCCCCAAAACAAAATCACTACCTTTTCCCAAGACTTGCTTCTCCCGCTCCCAATCTGAAGGAGTACAACTGCACACTCCAGCTGAAAACCTGGAGGTCTTCATAACAACTCTTCTCCCTCACACCTCACCCCACCTCTCCATCCAGTGTCCAGACCCCTACAGTTCCACCTCAACACCTTCCAAACCTAGCTACTCACGTCTGTCCTCACGATCAGTGCTGTACAGTTAGGCCCATACCATATGTCATGCGCATTATTGCACCAGCCCCCACCTAGGCTTCCTTCCCCCAGATCCGACCCCCTTACAGTTCACCTCCCACCGTCCTGCCAGTGAGCGTTCTAAATAAAACAGCACCAGGCCCTCCCATTTTCAGGACAAAGTATAAACCAGTTTACCCTGCCTCAAAGTGGTTTCAGGACTAGGTTCCTGTTTCCCTCTCGTTTCTTCTCCCTGGCACCCCGAGCTTTATCTAACACAGTGAAGAGCTTGTATTTCTTCACTATGCCAGGTTCTCTGCTCACCTTTGGGCCTGCATATACCCTGCTCCCTCTTTCTGGGCTCCCTCTGCCCCCCACGCCCTTAAGTACCATCATCCTTTCTCCCCTTTTGTTGACTCCCATCAGTTCAGTTCAGTTGCTCAGTCGTGTCCAACTCTTTGCGACCCCATGGACTGCAACAAGCCAGGCCTCCCTGTCCATCACCAACTCCTAGAGCTTGCTCAAACTCATGTCCATTGACTTGGTGATGCCATCCAGCCATCTCATCCTCTGTCATCCCCTTCTCCTCCTGCCTTCAATCTTTCCCAGCATCAGGGTCTTTTCCAATGAGTCAGTTCTTCGCATCAGGTGGCCAAAGTATTGGGAGTTTCAGCTTCAGCATTAGTCCTTCCAATGAATATTCAGGACTAATTTCCTTTAGGATGGACTGGTTGATGTCCTTGCAGTCCAAGGGACTCTCAAGAGTCTTCTCCAACATCACAGTTCAAAAGCATCAATTCTCTGGTGCTCAGCTTTCTTTATAGTCCAACTCCCATGTTGACTCCCATGTCCTTTAAGATTAGGTTGGGGCATCACCTCTTCCAAAAAAGCCTTCCTGTCTTCCTTTGTGTTCCCAGAGCCTTTCTGGCTTTACTTGCATGGACTATGTCTAATAATGTTCATGGTAATAACAATAGAAGCAGCTGCTGCCATTTGCTTTTATGTGCCAGATACAAGGTCATGTCTTCACATACACTGTCTCATTTAATCCTCATAACAACTTTAGAAAAATAGGCATTATGGTTTCACAGATCAGAAACTGAGGCTCAAAGCTATTAAGAGGTATAGTTAAGAATCAGAACTTATGTGTGTCTGGCTCCAACCAGCACCAGAGTGCCCAGCATATACTGAGTGTCAATATATTTTGAACAAATATCAAAAATCAAAGAAGCCAAGAAGCTGTGATAGAGGGCTGGTGACACCCAACTATCCAGGCCATGATCCCTACCTTGTTGTCTAGAGTAGCAATCTCCTGCTGGCTGGCAGTAGACAGCAGAAAAGAATTCATCTGGGTCTTCAAGGTATCATCCACTTCCACATCAATGTCATAACAAGCTGTCTTTTTCTGATCATTCGGGTCAACACTGAGGAGGAAACCAAGGGGGCCTGGTAAAGGACTTGTTCCCTAAGACCTAATTACACAAGTCTTAGACTGAAGAGCAAGGGCTGACTGCAAAAGGGTACCAGAGACCTTGTTGGTGTGACAGAAATGCTCTATACTCTCCCTGTGGTGGTAGCTATAGGACGTGCACATTTGTCAAAAATCATCAGATTTTAAATGGGTGCAATATATTGCATATAAGCCTCAGTAATAACGGTAAAAAGTCAAATGGTACAAAAGACAGACAATGAAAAGTAAGTTTCTCCTTCCCCACAAAGAAACCACTGCTACAGTATCTTCACTTATTAAACTGACTCTGAAAATACATTCAAGTAAATACACACCACACAAAATACAACATGGCCTAAATTTAATCACATGAATATAGGACAAACTAGCTTCTACTGACCCAGCGTATGGGTTGTAGGAATTACTATCAGCTGAGTGATGATGGTTCAGGTCTAGTGAAAGGAAGGCTTTCCTGGAGTTAATATGGAGTAAGGGAAAGAAGGCAAAGACTATGTAGAGCCAGAAGACATGGTGCTTTGAGGAGAAAGTGCCTTCTTTCACTCTGTATCTGCCTAGACATGCCTTGTTCACCATCTTCTGAACAGAAAAGCAGACAGAGGTAATGGAGCTGGAGTCTCAGAATGGAATGTCCTACCACCCAGAGAAAAGACAGGAGTTCATCAGTGATGAGCTGATAAATTCTAATAACTGATTCTCCAAAAGAGAAAAAGAACAAAAAGAAAAAGCCTGACTTGGAGCATTTGCTAATTTCTGTGTTTTAAATATTCTCAACATGGTTGATTTCAAGATGCCAACATTATTATATCACTGATCGAGGAACTGGGAAGGGATGTGCAGTAACATCTCATTAGATAGTATTTCCACCACACAGACAAAATCAACAGAAGTAACTTCGAAAACACACACACCAGGATGTGTATGTCAGTGGCTCAGTCGTGTCTGACTCTTTGAGACTCCATGGACTGTAATTGGCCCGGCTCCTCTGTCCATGGAAATCTCCAGGCAAGAATACTGGAGTGGGTTGCCATTCTCTTCTCCAGGTGATTTTCCTGACTCCGGGACTGAACCTGGGTCTCCTGCACTGCAGGCAGATTCTTTACCTTCTGAACCACCAGGGAAGCCCAAACACCAGTAAACCAACATAATAACTCAAGAGATGATGACTGAGTACATTTACACTTATTTTTTATATAATGTATTTAATCGCAAGTTTATGTAATCCTAAATAATGACCGTGTTTAACAACCTGCTTATCATTTTCCTAAACTCTGAGAACTGACTTGTGCAGGTGGTGCAAGCCAGCTCCAGCACACCACTGCCTTGCACACACACACTTACCTGATGACATGATTTATGATAATGGGCTCAGGTGGCATAAGCAAGGCATGGAGCCGTTGGGGAATCTCTGAGAACTTCATACGCTGAGACTCAAAGATCTATGGGAAAGAGGAGAAGCAGCTAAGAGTACAACTAGTGCTGCAGTGGACTTGAGAAAAGAATGGAAACTTTTCTTACCTGCTGGAGGTACTTGTCACAAATGACAAACTCCCGCTCATGTGGGTCCTGGAGCTTGTGTGTCTTAATATATTGCCACAGTGCTTGAATGATCACCGGACGGGTCTGGGTGTGGATGCCCAGGAGCCGAGCCAGACGAGGGTCTAATTTAAACTGAGGAGGCTGGAGAGAACGAGGGTATAGAGGTGAAGCTAGTGAGCTGAGTCTATGTGCTATTATGGGGCACCTGGTGTGGCCATACATTCATGCCGTTCAACAGGCATTCATGTTGTGCTCTCTCTGGAGCAGAAAAACAGAAGAGGAACTCAGAAATGACTAAGACCCTATCCCTTAAAGATATTTAGGGAGCTAACAGTCTGATGGCAAATTACCTGCAACTAGACTTAAACTGCCTTGAAATGTCAGACTGCTGATGGGATGGGGTTGAAAGCTGGGCCTCCTCAGGGCAGCACAGATACCTGGTAGTCCAGCATCAGCAGGACAGTGCACCGCACATTCACGTCTCCTGGCCGTTTCACCTGGAAGCCGTCCGTCTCCTGGGTAGTGGCGGTCCTGTGCCACTACAGAGAGGAAGATGTCAGGGGGTGCTCTCCCAGAGGAAGAGCTGGGGTGGGAGGGAAGAGCTTCTGTAATGACTGAATTTTCAACTTTGATTAATGAGGCTACTGGAGAAGAGCAACAGCATGAGACATTTTAAAACACTGCATATGACTTTGGGATTCCTGTCTATAAGTAGACGGACATTTTAATTCTGATTGCTCAGGGTCACATTTAAATTAGCCTGTATTTTCAGTGATAATTTTATCCACAACATGGATAATATACACATGTACAGTAAAATAACGTAGCTATCATCTACTGAGTACTTATTATGTGCCAGAGTATTCTAGGACATGTACTTGGATTATCACATTGAATCCCACAACATCCACATGAGAGAGGCACAATTAAACCTATTTTACAGATGAGAAAACTAATGCTTACAAGAATGAAGCAAGCTGCCCAAGGTCAACAGCCAATAAGTGGTGGAGCTGTTATCTGAGCTCTGGTGTGTTGGAGTCCACAGTCCACATTCTCAGGCACTATGCTCTACTGCTATAAAGTTAAATATATTTACAAATTTCTATTGATTCTATGACTTACTTCCCTTATTAGATGGTAAAGACCTTCCCATGTTTCTTAGTGGTTGAGGTTAAGGGGCTGCGGCTACACTGGCAAAGAAAGGAGCAGGTTAAGTTCACTTGGAGTGCTAGACTATCTCATTCTGGTTTTGACTGTATCACAAAGAACACTGTTGCTAGCATGGTCTTTAGAACACTATGTAATCAGGCATTATAATAAAGAATTTCTGATGATTTGGAATGTGAATCTAAACAAAGCAGGAACCAAAAGCAAGCAGCAGAGGCTGTAAAAGTAGCCTTGCTGCTGCTGCTGCTAAGTCGCTTCAGTCGTGTCCGATTCCGTGCGACCCCATAGACGGCAGCCCACCAAGCTCCCCTGTCCCTGGGATTCTCCAGGCAAGAACACTGGAGTGGGTTCCCATTTCGTTCTCTAATGCATGAAAGTGAAAAGTGAAAGTGAAATCGCTCAGTCGTGTCCGACGCTTAGCGACCCCATGGACTGCAGCCTACCAGGCTCCTCCGTCCACGGGACTTTCCAGGCAAGAGTACTGGAGTGGGGTGCCATTGCCTTCTCCGAAAAGTAGCCTTGGTAAGGACTAAATCCTAACCCCCTTAAACAAAGCACTTGTTACCAGGAAAAAAGATGAATGGCGTGTGGATAGCTACATCTCACCATTCCTGGCATGTATAAAAAGCCTCCATTAAACTTTCTCTTGAGAGTGGGGGCAGCGATCAAGATAATTAAATTAAAAAGGCGGGACAAGTCAGACTATAAGAACTCTTGGGTCCAAACAGTACCAAAACCAAACAGCTAGTGCCACCTGGAGGCCAATGTGCAAACTGCACTGGAGGTACCCACCCCCACTCCCTCCCTAGACATTAAAGTTTAGCTCCCAAGTCCATCATCCTCTACTGATAAAGTCAAAGTCTAGAGAACAGAACTACTCACTTCTACCAGATGGTTGTCTGGTCCATACAGGTCTTTGTCCAGTTCGATCACCAAGGATTTAAAAAAAGAAGAAAACTTCCTCTTTTGTTTGGTGGCATCATATTTGGACAAGGCAGACTGGAGAAGAGAGATGAGACGTCGTGTTAGAAAAAGCCAGAAGAAATTCCCTAAGACATAGTCCCGTAAACAAGGAACCCACAAAGCAATGGGAATAAAACTCAAAAATGTCTTCTGAGTGTATCTTAGGAGATGGCAAGGTAGGTGTCTATTAAACAAGTTGCGGTAGCAACAGAACCCTGAAGCAGCAGCCTATAACGTGTATAGGGTCATTGCCTTGCCCACCTCTTTTTCCCAAGGGAAACAATGCAAGTTAAGCCAAACATTTACACATAATAAAGCGAGTCTGAACAGAGAAAATTCTGACTCTAGAGGAGAAATGAGTCACAGGTAATAAGCAGCCAGAACAAAAACAGCTTTATTTGGATGACACGACACCACTGGCAGATGGACTGGACCTATACAAAGAAAACGGAGGCTGACATTGACCCCTGGTTCTTCTGAAAAATGCTTTCATACTGGCTTGCCTGTGAACAGCTAAAAATAGAGAGCCAGAGAGTATAAGGGAATGGCAGGTGAGCTTCTCCAAGGAGCTTCTGGGGTGGGAAGTTTGGGGGCTATCACCTGACAGCTGATGTTCCCCATGAAACAACAAAGAGCTTGTCAGAGAAATCAATCCCACATAAACTGCAAGCTGTTTCCAATAGGAGCTGGGAAGACAGAGAGGGCACAGCAGAAATCAAGGACCTCAAGGACTCAGGGAAGAAAGCATGGCCCAAATGTTAAGTGCAAATTCATTTGGTTTAAAAGAAAAAAAATAACTGAAAAATCTGCAGATACTGCCAAATCCAATGGCTAGCAGCATCAGGAGAGAGGTAAACAACAAATCAAATCCCAGGACAATAAGGTTCTCGATGTGATACCACAGAGAGGGCCAATATGTGGGAGCCAGACACAAAGAACCATTGTCTGTTAGTGCAGAGAACACAGTGACCCTCTCCCTGCTGTTCCCAACAGGAGCTGTAAGCACCAGTCAGGCTTCCTGCCAACCAGACAATACTGATTGTTCCCAGAAGCTCCCACCCTAGACGCCGACCACAGTGGACCTTGAACTCACATCCTCCAGGAGCCGTCCTTCTACCCGAAGTTCCCAGGAAGCCACCGTCCCTTCCCCATCCTCGGCATCTGACTTAGCCGGATTGAAAGTGTTAGAAATGAAAATTCGCAGCTTCCGTTTTTGCTGAGGAAGGCAGAAACAGGATTGACAGGAGGCTTCAGTGGTTTGATGTTGAAGACAAGGGTCTCCCCAAACCCGACAATGACTCCTAACAGACTGGCTTACTGTCTACCCAGTCCCTGGGGTGGTTGGATGGAGATTCCAATGAGAAGAGGAGCACAGGCCACTAGCCTGAGTGCAAATGCATTCACCGGGATGCCAGGTAGACAGTCATGCAAGATGCCAGGTTCCCAAGGTGGCAGAGGAGTTACGGCAAAAACACCAACAGGGTATATTTCTGGTGCAAGAAATATCAAAAGCCCCTCCCCCTTTGCTGTTCCGTTCTTATGCTTCTAATGTAATTCTCAGTTCGTAGGCGGAAGAGATGTAATTTAAATGCCAAGGAAAGCTGTGCTATGCCTTTGATTTCTCATCCTAAGCCTGCTGAAGGTTCCCGAGTCCTCTCCTTTGGCTCTCTGCCTAGTACTCTCCTGTGTTACCTTGATGGGACGTTTCAAGGCCTCCTGGATATCTAGCCGTTTCCTCATGATAGTCTGGTCCAGTTTCCTTTCAAAAGCCAAGAGATCCATATAGGCCTGGGATTCTGGTACCAGTTCACGAATCTTAGGGAACAGAAAGATATCATTGGGATCTAAGGCTGACCATCTCTACTCTCCAACTCACCACACCCTCAAGAAGGTCTATAGCCTGGACTCACCCTTTGAGGTAGAATTTTGTCAGCCATCTTCTTTTTTTTTGCACTGTTTGGAATAAATACTGTTATCAGGTTGGGATGGAACTAGCCAGAACATGAAGACAGGCTGTCAGCACCTCCATTTATAGTAAAGTGAAGGAACTGCAAAGCTTGTCTCAAATCAAAGACACCCCCGCCCCTAACAAACACGAAGCAATTATTTCAAGAATGAGCACCGTCTGCTGACACAGCACTGCCACTTCTCTGCTCAGGTACCCCAGCACCTGCATCTGCACAGGCCTCCTCCCTCCCTCCCTCCACCCTGGGATCATCTTACTTGTGGTTCCGATTTTGGACCGCCTGCTGCTGGACCTGCTGGATCTGCTGAGGCGCAGGTCTCTTGCGGGACTGGTCCATCCCTGACTGGGCCAGGCCAGGTCGGACTGAAGGGTTCCCCCCATAGCCAGGGGGTCCCATGGAAGGTCCCTGAGGTGTCATTCGGCTGCCTGGTAGCATACCTGGTCTCTACAGAGGGGAGAGGACCTAGAGATGTCATGGCTTCCCCTGCAAATCCCACCAAGAAAGGGAAAGTGGGGGAGGCCTGAGTTCTTTGAATGAAACAAGGCAGTGGGGTGGGGTGGAGCACAATGGTGAGGTGGGAGGAGAGCCCTCTACCTCTCTGACATCTAAGTAGTTGGAACTTCCACTCTCCAGCCCTGACTCCACAGGAGAATATAGCCCCAAAGCAAAGACAGAGAGACTATACTCAAATTCTCCCCCGTCTATTTTGTGTCTGGCACACTGGACATCTCTTCTAGTGCCATATTTACTCAGAGAGTACTGTCAGGCACTATCTCCTCAGAAGCTGACCTCAATTTGCCAGCTACACCTTCTGTGCTCCTGGGCACTGGAGCTGCCTAGGCCATTTGCACTCAAGGTCTCACAGGCCCACGTTTGGCCTCACTTCGTCCACCCTGGTTTTACATCCTGACTCCCCAAGAAAACAATGCCTCTAGGAGCAGGTGGGGATGCTAACAGCCTCCCTTCCCTTCCCCGCAGCGTCTCCCCCGACCCCAACTCGGCGCCCGAATCCCTCCCGGGCGCGTCCCTCCTCCTCCTCCCCCCACCCCTGTCACTCCCAGGCCCCCGCTCGGCCCCGCCCCCGGCCCGCGCGCCCCTCCTCCTGCCCCACTCACCGGATAGGCCGCTCCAGGCATCGGGGAGCGGTATAGCCCTTGACCCGGCGCCGGCCCCATTCGCACCGGAGGCCCCGGTGTCCCGCCCGGGCCCAGGGCAGCCGCCGCACCCGCCCCTCCTGAGGCTCCGGCGCCGCCGCTCGGAGCCACAGACTGGAAACCCGCCCGGGCCGCCATCTTTCCCGGAGCCGCTGCTGCAGCTGCACAAAGAACCGGAACCGGAACTCCCCCCGCCCCCCCGCGCGCCCCTCGCGCGCCCTCCTGTCCGCCCGGCCGGCCCGCCGGCCCGGGAGGCTCAGGGCAGCGAGACTGTGGGCTAGAGGGGGGCGACTAGGGGAAAAGGCGTGTGACCACTCCCTCCAGCCTTCACGATCCGGGAGGGAAAACCATCGAGAAGAGCTCTGGGATAGAGAAGCCGTGCGAAAGGGCGCCCCCAGGCCGACGGAGGGAGACAAGGACCTGGAAAGGGGGACCACTGCACCATCCCTACGCGAGGGTGATGGAGTAAATGCTTTATCTTGGCGCAGTGCGTTTAACTTTCCAAACGCAGTGCGTTTTTCCTTTCTCTTCCGGTTCTAAGCCCAGCACGCTGAAGAGAACGCACTGTTTATTCCATTTTACAAACAGGCGAGGTGAACTCAATAAATAACTTGGTGAAGTCAACCAAGTTAGCAGTAAAGTCGAAACCTAGGATCCAGATCTTCCGGTTCATAGTCCGGGGCTCATTCCATAAAGTTCCTCAATAACTACAGGAACTTCAACCCAGCTTTGCCCCTGACCTTTAACCTAAACTGCTACCAGATTTTAAGCTTATTTCGAAGTGTGACCCTTCCTCCTCGCCAAAGAATCCTTTCTGCTAGAACTTCTTTTGGGGATCTTTGTTGCCTTTGACCTCTTCCTCTTTCCCTGCCCAGTGGTTCAAACCATTCCTAGTGTGATGGTCAGCCTGTCCCATCCCAGGAGGACCAGAGCACCCCTGCTCCCGCCTCCTTACTCCTCCCCTGATTGTGTGGCCCCAAGCCAAAATCAGCTCTAGACACTTAGTGGGAAGGCCTAAATACTATTCAAATAAGAGAAGAACGACATTGAAGAAGAGATGGTTAAAACCCAGTTTATTAGACCAGAGGCATGCGTCACCTATAGCCCTGCCTGCTGTTCCCCATCCACTGCACACCCTTTGGCCTTGCTCCTGCTTCCCTCTGGAGAGGTTTGATCTCTAAGGAACTCCTGGGAACCAAGAGTTGCCAAAGATCCTATGGCCTCACTCTCCAGCTCCAGGCGAATGCACAGATGACCTGCCACAGGTCTTGTTCTGGGGTTGGAGGCTATGAGGCAGCTGGACAGAGAAGGCCTGGGAAGGGGCAGGGCTCTGGCCTGGGAGGAGGGCCCTGATGGAGGGGGCATGGCAGGTCCTCTATCTCGCTGGTTTCTCATTAAGGGAGGAAAGGAGGAACAGAATAGCAGAGCTTTCAATGTCCCCTCTAGGTCTGTCTCTTTCATTCCACTATCAAACGGTACCTCACCAGAAAAGTATAAGGGGTGGGCTTGGGTATTAGGTGAGCAAAGAGGCCTGGGCATCCAGAAGGAGACAAAGGCCGCTGACTGAAGGCCTCTGCCGGTCCACACCCTGCTGCTTCTGCTGCAGTCATCAGCTCACAGCTCCCTCTTGCCTTAGTGTGCAGAGCAGATCTCCATCCCATGGGTGGGGGCTCTCGCTGTAGCAACCCCTTCCCTGGGGAGGCTGCAGTCAGCCAGGCAAAGGACAGTGGGGTGGGTGGAGCAGGGGAGGGAATGTTAAGGCTGCAGGGAAGGCAAAGGAAACCCAGGCTGGGGGGACAGGGTGAGGCCAGAAAGAGGCAGAGCTTGTAATTCACAGCTTCCTTTATGTCGCCACCGAGACAGTGCAAAGGTTACAATGCGCGTGTCGTCTCCTTGTGCTTCTTAGAGGGATGTGTGTACACAGTACAGACACCAGGGGAGAGTCCAACTCTTTATACAGGAGAAGGCATTCAGAGACCAGGGAAGGGGTGGAAACACAGAAGGGGAACTTGTAGGAGGGGTGGAGAGGGTTGTTCTTAGAGACACAAGGGGATGAAATAGAGACAGAGTCGGGGAAAGTATATACAGAGATATAGCAATATAGAGTCTGTATCGTATAGAAATAGAAAATGCAGATGAAGTTGTTGAGAGAAGCAAATGTTTCAGAAGAGGACTTAGGAGAATTCCATAAGAAAATTTATGGATGTGGCCCTCTGCAGGGGCCTGGGGGAGAGGGACCAGTGAGGTTAGGCACCAGTGCCCGGCTCCCTGAGCTGGAAGCCAACCAGCTGGATCTCTTATGGGACAGCAGAGGAGGGCTGCCTCTTGCGATTTCTCTCCAGCAGCTCTGGGGTGGGGGGTGAACTTGCAGTTATCAGAATGTGGCCTACAGCACCAGGGCCACATCGTGTCCCAGCTCCACTTCTTCAGGGGATCCCCCACCCCCACCTCCCTAGAGACTTCACAGGTTACCAGGTGGTGGGGGGAGAACAGACAGGACTAGGGTTCCTGCCTGGAGACTTGGGGTTGGGGGGGGGCCACTGGGCTCAGAGGGTCTCTTAAGGCTGGGGAAGCCCCCCCTACTAGCCCTCCCCTTCAAGGTACATTCTCTGGTTTAGGGCCAAACTCCAGACCCCAAGGGATCCCCTCCACCCCCCATTGGAAGGGGGCTTTGGTGACTGGTGGCAGCAAAATGTAGGTGGACACTCAGATGACAGACAGCCGGACAGACAGAATTCAGGCTGGGAGCTGTGGGAGGCAGCATGGAGCAGAGAGGGGCAGCCTGAGGTCACTTGCCCCATACTCTCTTTTTAAGTTTCTGTTTTAGATTAGTTTTGTTAAAAAAAAAAAAAAAAAGAAAGGGATTGAGGCGGGGAGAGGACTCTGTGGTTCCAGACTCCTTCCTCACCACATTCAAGAGGAAAGGACCGCCCAGGAGTGGGGGGCTGCCTTGGGAGAGGGGAGTGAGTCCCCAGGGCAGATGTGGGGGGCAACTGGGGGCCCCCTTGCTCTCCTAGCCCTCCCCATCTAGGCCTTTGGTACAGTGGCCTTCGGGGCTCAGCAGGTAAAGTCCTCAAAAGTGCCTCGGGCCGGATGGTGAGGTAGGATGTTGGCCGCATACGTCATCCCGGCAGGATGGCCCCGGAGGCTCTCGCACGGGTTCTGGGGGAAGGGCACAGGACAGGGACTGGTTATCGGAAGGGCCGCAGGTGCCCCCGGGGCGTGGGGGAGGCAAAGGAGAAGAGGTGGCAAGGGGGGTGGTCCTGGGGTGGTCAGGTAAGGGATGGGGCTGGAGGGCGCGCCTCTCTCGCTCCCTCACGTGTCTTTTGACGTCATCCAGGCTGAGGGCCACGCCCTTGTCCGCGCTGCTCCGTTTGGCCTCCTTCTGGCACTTCCCTCTTCTGCACAGCTTGTGTTTTATGACCTGGGACGGAAGTAGGGTGGCGGGTGGGTGGGCAGTCTGGAACCCCGCCCCTCCCGTGCCCCGCCCACACCCCACCCCACTCACCTCGTAGGCGTAGTCAAAGAGTTCCAGCACCGTGAGGATGCTGGCCCCGATGAACAGCCCCATTTGGCCTCCAATGTCACCTGCAGGGGGGCCCACAGGAAGGTCAGGGGAGTCAGGACACAGTGGGAGCGGCGGAGCTCACTGGGACAGGAGAAGGCCCCTGGGGCAGGCAGGGGAGGAAGCCTTGTGGGACAGAGGTGAGCAGCCCGCTTTGGGTGGTAGGGTGTCACACAATGCCCGTGTCGTGGGAAGGGGACAGGTGCTACCAGCAGCTCACCCAGGAGCCCTGCAATCTCATAGGCCTTCTTCTGCTCAATGGTCTCATAGTTGAGGACTTCAAAGAAAATGTCCAGCACCAGGATGTTTTCCCTGCAGAGGGGGTGGGAGAGGAGACCTCGGTTCAAATTGCATTTTTGTCCCCTACTAGCTGGGTGACCTCAGCAAGCTATCCTCACCGAATCTCAGTATCTATAAAACTTGCTGATGTGGCTACCTGCCTGCCTTTTAGAGGTGTTGTGAGGATTAAATATGATGGGGTAATTGAAAAGCCGCTCCACACACAGGCAATTGTGAGGCGATCCCAGTTATAGCCATAAGGATGAAGAGAGGAGGAATGAGAAAGGGGTGCCTCCTTAACGTGTTCTGACTTGATCTTCCCTCCATGCCCATCTGAGACTCTTTGGTGGCCTTCCCTGTGTTGTCAGTTTGGTCCTGTCTGCCAACCCCAACAGGGCCCATCCCTTACCCTTCACAGCCAGAGCCCTTACCCTATGTACTGCTCAGACTTGTTGAACTTCTTGGCCAAGTATTTGGCTGACGCTTTGCTGGGGATCTTGACCATGGACAGCTCCTTGCCATAGCGGGTCAGGTTGCAGGGCATTTCACACACACAGTATTCCTGGTCCTTCTCCACCAGGAAGTCTGTGCCAGCCAGGTGAGAGGTGCCAGTTGAGTGGTGCCCTTCTGCCAGCACCTTCCCAACACCCACAACCTTGCTCTGCCCAAAGGAAGCCTGAGCCCCCTTCTTTTTTTCTGACTTGTCCTTCATTACAGCCATGTGCCCAGCAGTGCCGATCCCTCACCCAGCCTCCCCATGGATATTTCTTAATCCTCATATCTCCTTCTCTCAGGGCACTCCGGGGTCAGTCAGCTGAGGTGCTGATGAGAGCTGGTGAGGGCCACCAGGTGACCCCTGTCCATTTTTCACAGGGCCTCTAGAGATGCTATGCCCAGCCTTGCCAGAGTCAGACAGGAGGGTGCACACGAAGCCTGATCCAGGAGTTATTAGAAGCTCCTGAGAGCTTGCTCTGAGATCCCTATGCAGACAGCTGGCAGCACCTCCTTCCCTCCCCTGACTTCCTTGGGCCAGGGGCACTCACCCAGAGCAGGATCTGCACACTCCTTGTACTGCTCTGGAGTGCAGTATGGGGCGTCCCCTGGAAAGGAGAAAAGACAGCAGTACAGGATGGAGATGAAAGGGGTCTTATGACTGGTGGTAGCAGAGGCCTAAATGCTGGGAGCTGGGAGAGGGTGGGAGGGCAGGAATAGTCGGTGCCTAGTCTGTACTGGAGGTGACCCATGCTACAGTCCATCTCTCCTGGACCCTTCTCACCAATCCCTATGGGTCCAGCCAGGAGTTGAGGTCAGAGAGGCAAGAGCCATATGGGATAGACTGTGCTGGACCCGGGGTGAGGAGAGGCCAGCTGGTCTCACTCGCCTGTTGGCGGGAGGCTGGCCTGCACGGGGAGCTGGTGGGGGGCACGGCAGGCTGAGGGGCCCGGGGCCTCACCTGGCATATGCACCATGCGGCAGTTACAGTTCTCCACCAGGTAGCGCGTCTCACAGTCGATGCGGCAGGCGGTAATGCTGTAGGAGTCGAAGAAATCCAAGTCCATGGTAACAGCTTTGCAGGTGCCCCAGGGCGGGGGCAGGTAGATGAGCTGCTGGGAGAGCCGGGGAGCTGGGGGGTGTGGGGACTTCTCCCCGAGTCACCTTGATGGACTCCTCTGACACGATGCAGAACTCAGGAGTCCTGCCCCCTCTCCCTCTGCAGCCTCTGAAGGTCTCAGAGTTTACGGAGCATCCCATTCATTAGACCAGTCATGCTCCTGACTAGTCAGATGGCTACCCAGGCTCTAACTCACCTGTCCTTCCCATTATTGATTGCCCACCACTCCACCTCCATCTTGAGCCCCCAGGCCCCACCCTTGGGACTAGCTTCCTGTGGCCCTCTCACCCGCTGCTCTTGGCAGGCCACAAAGGTCTGGAACCCTGGGGCTACGCCAAAGCCCAGCTGGTCGATGAAGGGAGGTTCATCCTGACTGTGGATCTGCACTTTGATGCCTGCTTCGAAGGACGTCTCATCTATGGGAATGAGAGGGGTGTGTGTTGGGAGGGCTTCTTCTTCCTCCCTAACCTTCTTCAGAGCTAGGGGCCTCCTCCCTCTCTTGAGACGACAACGATGAGACTAGGGGAGGATAGTTAGTCCAAGGAGTCCTGGCCCTTCCCCAGGGAGCTGCTGCATGACGTTTGCTCCTGGATTCACCAGCCTCATGCTGCCCTGGTGACCCCTGCATTCTACACACTTCTTCTCTTACTTGGCTTCCATACGTATCTCATTGTTTCAGATTATTTCTCACTGTCTCAGAGGCTCTCCATTGCTCCCCCTTGTTTTTTCCCTTCTCCCCCATCTCTCTCTGTCCCAAGGCCCCTGAGACCAGACAGACGGCAGGCAGCCCAAGAAGAGACAGAGTTATTTATAGAGTGAGTGGCGGCCACGGGTGGAAAATGATGGCTGGTTACCTTGGAGAGTAACTGAGCCAGGAAAGGGGAGCCAGGGAAATGTGAGTGTGGCCGTCAGGTAGAGTGGGAGCTGGAGATACTGGGAGGAAGGGAAGAGAGTCCACGCCCTGCCTCAGAGCCCCTGCCAGAGGCTGAGGCCTGGAGCCACAGGGAGGGGGCTCCCCCGGAGAGAAGTGACATACCGGTTTCCCCCCACACGGGCAGGTACTCGTCCTGCTGAATGTCCAGCATGATCTCCAGCCCGTTGCCCGTCCCACCCTTCATGGTCTTCAGCCGTGGGCGCCCATCTCGGCCAGAGTTGAACGTGTAGCACTTTCCATACCGTGTGAAGACCTGGCCAGGGCAGAGTGGAGAGCCTGAGAGTCCTGCCAATATGCTCTGCCCTCCGGGGACTGTCTCCGGACCCTCCAGCTGGTGGAGTCTCATCTCTTTAGGAATGATCCCTCCTGAGCAGCCCATTCCCCATCTGTCCTCCTTCCCACCCACTCCGTAGTCCTTTGGCCGGCTGTGTGCCCTGGAAGCCTGATCCCTGCAGGATGCACTGCCTGTGCGCCTTTGCTATCCGACTGGCTTCAGGTTGGGTTCCACCTATTAGAGGTATCAGTGAGGGATCAGAGGATGGGACGAGGGAGCTGCTGCATGACGTTTGCTCAGTCGTGTCTGACTCTCTGCCACCCCATGGACTGTAGTCTACCAGGACAGGAGGGAAAGACCGGGCCATTTATCTGCGAGGGTTCTGAAGGTGGCTTAGACCCTTCCTGACTACAAATCCTGCCAGGGGGGCTCCCTGCCTACCACTGTTGCCTCTTTGTGTTCCTTTAGCTTGACTCTGATAATTTCCCACTATTTCTGGTGCCCCAGCCCCCCTCATTGTTTTTCTTTACTCTCCTGCAGCTCTGTAAACAGTCCCTTTGTTAGTCTTTCCAACTAAACCATCCGAGGGGTAACCCTTTTCCTGCAGGACCCCTGCATATATAGCTCCATCATTTGACCCCATCCCTGCCACACCTCTGGTCCCTCCTGGGACCCTCTCCTCAGGCCCAGGGCCTTCTGAGACATATCTTCTCTTCTCCTAAATCCCCCCCCCCCCAACCAGGCATTTGAAACCCTGCTCTGCCCGAGACCACGCTAAGCATGCTCCTTTCCTCTGCCATTAGCCCCTCATGGCCATCATTGTCCCATTATCACCAGAATTATCCAGGACCTGGCATATTCGCTAATGTTGGTGCAGAATGGTGAGGGCTACAGAAGAGATCTCAGCCCTGGGGGCAGGACCCCCCCCCCAACTCCATGTCACAGAGCAGCCCTTACTGCAGCTCTGATTACACAGCCACAGAGAGAAAAGTGAACCAGTTCTTCATGGTCCTTTCCCCACAGCATCCCAGAATGCCTCCAAGTTCCCCTATGTGAGGCGAGTGTGTTTTCACTCCTGTGACATTGTGACAGAGTCCACAAAGCAAGTCACAAGGTGAGTGCAGACACAGCCCAGAGAAGGAGAGACAGTGTCAGGCTGGACTGGGGTGGGGACGGCGTGTGGGTTGCTAGGCAGTAGAGTCTTTGCTCCCTTCCTAGAACAGCCTCCTCCTCTCCCCTCTGGAAAAAAATAACAAAAGCACTCCCCCATTTTGTGGGTGAGGTCCAGAGATGAGGTAGAGAACTCCTGATCCCCCAGCCCCACCACCAGGCTTTGTGGCATTTAGCCACAGAGTCCAGGCTGAACACGCACCCCTGCCTCCCCCTCACCCAGGGAGTGAGGAACTCCTGGTGGCTGAGATGGGCTGGGACCTGCAGCCCGAGCGCCGGCTTTGAGGGCTGTGCTGAGGACCAGTGGACTCTGCTGCCACCTGGTGGTTCTGCTTGAGAAGTGCCTCCTCTACCCTTAGATCCCAGAAACCAGATTGACCCCTTCCTTGTCCCGTGTTCCTCTAACTCCCTGCCTGTCTGAGGTCCAGAGCCCGAAACCTCCAGGTCCCTGTCTGTCTGTAGTCAGTCCACGATGCACCGACATGATGACACCCACCGGCCCCTGTACTAGGGAAGAGGTTGGGGGCTGAGAGATGGCTGTATGGGGAGGAGAGGCCTGGCATCTGGCACTTGTAGGGGACAGGAGGGCACCTGTCAGGCCAGATGAAACTGGAAGCTGAGCTGGGGAAGAGGATGGGGTGTCATTTGGTCCTTCACCAGGGAAGGCCCTAGCCGTTCCTAGGCTTCCCCTAGGAATCGGGTCCCTGGCCACTTTGAACTGGAAGCGGAAGGGGAGGATTTGGAGGAGACCTGTTATTCTCCCTCAGACACACGTCCGCACACACACGCACACACACACGCATGTGCACACACACACATGCACACAGGTGGTAGGAGAAGCACAGGAAGGCCACGTGAGGATGCTGCTGACGGGGGTGCTGGGGTGCAGGGGGTACCCCTACCCCTCTGCCTCCCTTCCACACCCTTCTCCTGCACCTCCAGAGACCAGGTGGCACTGGTCCCAGCTCCAGTCCGGGGGTGACAGTCAAAATTGTTAAGGCCACACATAGGCACTGGCCACCAGATCGAAGGCTGACCTCAGTGACAGAGTCAGGTCTGGACCCTGCTGGATCACAGGGAGGTTTGGGAAAGGGCTGGACACGCTGGAGGATATTCGGGAAGACACTGGAGGCTTTGCGGCAGCAACTAGTTACCAGCTGTGTGTCCAGGATTCTAACAGGGAGGGCAGTCCTGGCACAGCCCTGGAAATGGAGCCCAGCTGCAGACCCTGGGGCTCCCAGGTGAGGGCTCTCTGAGGCATGTCACAGGAGCGGGGTGGCCTGGGGAGGAGGGGCGGGACGGTCATCAGTGCGGTTGCCACGCTCACAGTCAGCATGAACACGGCAGACACCGCGGGCTCCACTCACCACCGAGAAGTTGTGAGGGCCACAGGGCCCCCCGCAGTAGGAGCAGTAGAGCAACATGTCTTCCAGCCGATGACAGGAGCGATTGTAGAAGCGGTGCAGGTTAAAGGGCTCCCCCGAGAAGGCCTCGGGCCCTGGGGGGGCGAGCGGCACCCCTGGGTCGTCGCTTTCGTCCAGCCCCAGCATGGGGGCCAGGTACAGCAGGTCGGGGTAGCTGAGTTGGGACAGCCTCACTGCATTGGTGTTGCAGAGGGTGACCGCTGGGAAGGCCAGCTCCGTGGTGGCCACTTCGTCTAGCAGAGTCACATGTGGGTAGCTGAGGTAATAGGCAACTCGATCCCCTACCTGGCACAGGAAGGCTCCCAGTGCCAGGACGAAGGCCACTGCCCACAGGGCCTGCCGCGGCCCAGGACCCCCCTCCACGAAGATGTGGTTGGTGCCGTGGAGGGTACAGCTGTTGGCGAAGGCCACCAGGTCCATCGGTGAGTCCGCCTCTCTGGCCTCCTTCCTCTCTGCCTCCTTTTCCTTCTCTTCTTCCTCCTCTTCTGAGTCTGAGCTGTCCCGTTGTTGCTGCTGACGGGAACCCCATACATCTCCCAAGGGCCCGGGGGCCTCCTCTCCAGAGGAGAATGACACGGAGCAGAAGATCTGGATGGGCATCTTCTCTGGGGGCTTCCTGGCCCCGGGAGGTTGGCGGGAGAGTGGGGACGGGGCTGTGACCCTAGGCAGGGTCCTCCGGTCCTCTGATCAGGTCTCTGCCGCCCGGCTGGCCGTCCCCCCTCTCGCCAGGGCCTCTGTGGCAGCGTGGCTGAGGTGGGGCGGGGCGTGGAGAGGAGGGCCAGCCTGCCCTGCCAGGGAGGGCGGGTGTCTGAGCCCATGAATAATTGATGGCAGCGAAAAAGGGAGGCTGATGGAGGGAAGGGGGGCTGGAGCCCCTTTCCTGTCGCCAGCTCCAGCAGGACTGACAGGGTCAAGGACAGACTGGAAACCCTGGAGAGGCCCTGGGGCTCCTGGTACCCACCTCTCCAGGTGAAATGAGACCTAGCCGAGTCCTCTGCTCTCGCTCAGCCAGCAACAGTCTCTGCCCCTCCCCCAAGACACACACACCCCCTCAGTCTCCCTCTCACCCTCCAGTCATCCCTCAGCCTTCTCACCCTCATTCTCACCTGATCTGGCCTTTCCTCTGAGTTATCTGAGCCCCCATACTCACTCAGTACCTCTAATTAAGCTCTACTTCTTCTCTAACTCCCCCTGATTTATAATCTCCCCAATTAACTAATTTATCCCCCACTTCTCCCCATACACTCTTACACCCCAGGTCCCCTCTAATTTTTCCCCTGACTCTAAACTCGCTTCTCATCACTGAGCTGACCACAGTTTACCATTGGTTACTCCCTGAACCCCTAATCGCTCCCTCAGCCTCCAGTTCCTTCTAGCCATCCTTGACACCATGGATCCTCCCCGCCCTCCCCTGACCCCTGCTCTGCTTCAGTCAGCACCCCGCCACACACATTGAGCTGCACTCCCTTCTGTGGCTTGGGGGGCAGCCCAGGTTCCATTAGCAGAGGTCTCTCACTGACCACAGACTCATTTATAGCCATTTCCCGGCAATGGGGGGAGGGACCCTGTCTCTCGCAGCTCAAAAGCTTCCTGGCAGATCACCACTCCCCCTCCCAGCTTGTCCACCCCCAACAGTCCAGGAGAGCAGTTGCAGGCCTCCCCTTCTGAGACACTGACACAGGGTCCTGGGTCAGGTAGAGAGAGTGCTGGGAATCAACCTGGGGTACCCCCAAATCCTAAGCCTCGCAAGTACCGCCAGCCCCTGCGTCTCTGATGCTCTTCTTGCTCTCATCAGTCCCCACCCCTAGGCCCCTGGCCCCTCTGTGCTCTGATTACTCAGGGCCACTGGTTGAGGAACTTGAGCCATCAGCCAAGTCTCCAGGGCCTAGAAAGTGACCTGAGGAGGGGCGGGGGAGGGGAAACGAATTAACCCTTCCTCGGCAGGGCCAGAGGAGGGACAGAGGGGGTCAGGCAAGTCTCCTTGGGCCTTTCTAGTCCTTAACCAACCCACAGCCCCAGGCTCCCTCCCCTCCTTTTCCTCCTTGCCCCTCCTTGTTCCCACACATCTCTCCTCCTCCATTTGTATGTAGAGACCCTAGAGTGTGTCAAGGATGGGAGGCAGGGTGCCAGGCTCCAGCAGAACTGACTGATGTGGGACCTGTGGCCTCAGCTTTGCTGCCAGGGACACAGAGGCCCCAGAAGAAGAGCAGCCTTCGAGATCTGGTCCCTCTCCACCCTTAAGCCACTGCCCTCAGACTGGCCACCTCCTCTTTCCCCTAAACAAACGCCTCCCAGCTGGTGTCCCTCACTCCCTGCCTCCCTGCAGTTTCTCCCCACCTTTAGTCCATGCTATGTAATTCTGACCATTCTTCTGCTTCAAGACCTCTCACTCCCCAGGGCCTCTTGGTAAAATTCAGTTCCCCACCCCTGAACCCCTACCCCACACCCCGAAACCTACAAGGCCTTGGCAGTTTATCCTCCAGCCTCACCTCCCCACCCTCCCCAGTCCAGCAACCAGCGCCCAGCCACCAGGCCCTCTTTCATTCCACAGACACACTAGGCTCATCCACAGTATCATGCCTTCCCTGGACTCTCTGGAAACTTTCTACTAATTTTTCAAGACCCTACTCACATGCTGTCTCCTCCAAGAAGCCTCCCCTGATTCCAGGGCATAGTGAGTGCCTACTCAGAACAGACTGAAGGATCCAGGGATGCTCAAGTCCCTTTGGGCATGCACAGTCATTAGTAGCTCCTTAAGGAAAGGGGCCATGAGGATGAAAGAGCAGGACCCAGGGACCACGTGGAGAAACAGGAGGGAAAAGACCAGGAACATCCAGGCCAACCAGAGCTAAGTCACTGTAGAGATGAGGCGAGACCTCCAGCATTTAGCTGCTGTCCTCAGGCTTCTCCTGTATGAATTTACGGGTTCTTTTTCTGGTTCCCGTCCCCTGTGCAATTCTTCCCGCTTACCAGACCTCAGCTCTTGGAGTGCTTTGTACATGCCCAGGATGCTGTTGTTTCAGAGGTGAGTTCCAGACTCGGTTGGGGGTGGGCCAGCCTAAACTGAGGCTTGGGCTGGGGAAGCTGCAGCTGCCCTTGCGCCCCAGGCCCACTAGAGGGCATCGTTCCCCTCCTGCAGCCTCCCTGGAAGAGGGAGTAGATTGGACTTCCAGAGGGAAGAAACTAAGGCAGGGAAGTTCCCTGTGCTGGGCCTCCGCAGAGAGCAGGGCAAGCACACATGGAGCAGCTCCTGAGGGCAGCAAATCTGCTGTGGCGGTACACTTCTTCCCCCACTTGAACACAAAGACCCACACCCACACCTACACAGCCCTCTTGTGGGCAGGGAACAAACACACACACACACACACCCCTCAACTGCTCTTCCTCCCTCCTCCATCCTCTAACATTCTCTCCTCCTTATCTTGTTCCGGTAGGTAGATAATCCACATTTGTCACAGTAATAGGGAGATGAGGAACGGGTTAAGCCGAACACACAGACTCCCCCGCCAGCACACACAGGGGACCCCAGGAGAAGTGCCCAGGCAGCACACACCCTGGGAACACCCTGGGAACACCACTCAATTCTGCACTCTCCGTCCAAAGACACAGCTCCTCCCCTCATCACTGCCTTCCCAGGACCTCTCTCAAGCCGAGCCTGGATACCCAGCTCTCTCTGACTTTCTCCACATCTCCCTCTAACTCCACCCACCCCTCACCTCTATGGAAGTATTTCCTGCTTTTCAGTTGATGCTTCAGGGGATTCATATATAAAACCCAGCAAAATAAGCAAGTTTGAGTAATCTCTCCCCATTTGATAAATGGGGAAACTGAGGCACAATGACCCATTCAAGTCTCATGGAGAGCAAGCAGTGGGCTTGACACTATAAGTAGGTCATTCCTCACTAAATCCCTTCCGTCTCCATTTTTGCATTTACTCATCAAATCTTTCCTGAGTGTGCTTGTGCTGAGCACTGTGGGAAAAAGATAAAGGACTGGGCCCTTATGGAGCTTATTATCTAGTGGGGGAGACAGTGTTTGTTTGTTTTTTTTAATTGCAAAAATAAATACTTAATTGCAAAGTATGATAGGTGCTATGAAAAAAATAATATGATTCCGTGGAAGTGAGTGCCAGGGGAATCTGACCCAGACTAGAAACTGAGGAAGGCTTCTCTGAGACAGTGATGTTTGGACTGAAATCTAAAGAATAAGGAGGACAACTTCCCTGGTGGTCCAGTGGTTCAGAATCCACCTTGTAATGCAGGAGACAGGGGTTCGATCCCTGGTTGGGGAACTAAGATCTCACATGCCACAAAGCAACTATGCCTAAGTGCCTCAGCTACTGAGTCTGTATGCCACAACTAGAGGGTCCATGCGCCACATGAAAGGTCCCAAATGCCACAACTAAGACCCAACACAGCCAGGTAAATACTTACAGAATAAGGAGGAATAATTAGGTAAAGGTCTGCTTATGTAAGTGTTGGTGGGGGTAGGGGTGAAATTCCAGAGCACAGAGTCACTGGAAAGTCCCAAGAGGAGACAGCTCAGAGGAGGAGGATGTAGCCAGAGAGCAGGCAGGACCAGACCCCTCAGGGTTAGGATTCTGGTCCATTTCCCCATGGAAGGATTTCAAGCAATCAGAGCAGTGTTTTAAAGAGACCACTCTGGAAGAGACTGAGGGGTTCTACAAGTTCTGTTAGGAAACCATTGGAGCAGTCTAGGTGGGACATGGAGCCATGGGGTGGCCTCAAACATGGAGATGGAGTGGAGATATTCAGGAGGCAACACTGGGAGACCTGGGTAGGGAGGAGAGGGAGATGGAGTGCCCGGGATGGTTTCTAGTTTGCATAAGTGGGTGAATGGCTCACTAGATCAGCAACACAAGTACAGGACAAGTTTGGGAGCTAAGATGATGAATTTGGCTTTGCATATGCTGGGTTCTTGGAGCCTTGGGGAGATCCAAGTGGAGATGTTAAGTGAAAAATTGGCCACTGGAGCTGATGCTAAGAGAAGAGAGCTGGGCTGAGATATACATTTGGCAGTTGTCTGTGTGTACATGGTGATTGAAGTCACGAGTGAAGACGAGACCGCTCAGGAATAGAATATAAAGTTTTTTAGAAAAGACAGAAAAGTGGCCTGATTTGGTAGGATCCATTCAAGCTAAACAGAATCTTAACTTATGATTTAACCACAGCTCCTAGTCCTTGCGCATGCATGCTCAGTCCCTCAGTCGTGTCCAGCTCTTTGTGACCCTATAGACTGTGTAGCCCGCCAGGCTTCTCAGTCCATGGGATTCTCCAGGCAAGAAGACTGGAGTGGGTTGCCATGTCCCTTTCCAGGGGAACTTCTCAACCCAGGGATCGAGCCCGAGTCTCCTGTCCTGCAAGCATATTCTTTACTGACTGAGCCTTCAGGGAAGCCCTCCTAGTCATATACCCAAGAGAAATGAGTGCATATAGCAACCTAAAGACAAGTAACAGCATGTTTACAGTAAATTTATGTATAATAGCCAAAAACTAGTAACAACCCACATGTGTAGCAAGAGTAGAATGGATAAATTTTATGCTATTTACATAATGAGGTACTACACAGCATTGAAAAAGAACTATATATTAACTCAGAGACTGAATCTTCCAGACGTAGTCATGAGCAAAAGAAGACCAACACAATCATGTATATATTGCATTAAGGTTACATAGTCTAGGAAGTTCAAGAACTGGGGAAACCATCACAGTATGGTAAAGTAATTATCCTCTAATGAAAAAAAAAAAAAAGCTGGTGAACCTTACCTCCACTGACAGGAGCCAGAACAGTGGTTAACTCTTGTGGGTAGGATTGACTAGGAAAGGGTCTGAAGGAACTTTCTGGGACTCTAGACATGTTTTACAATTTTAAATCAATGTAAGTACACACTGATGTAATATATAAAATATTACATAAATACACCAGTGTAAAAATATACGAATGAAAAATGCATCAAGCTGTACCATTAAATCACAATTTAGAAGAAGAGGAAAGCTTGAGATTTAGATTTGGGTAGTGCCAACATTTAATGGCCAAGTGGAAGAGAATGAACTGGCAAGGACGCAGGAGCACTGAGACAAAGCAGGGGAATCAAGCGAATACCGTTATCAAGCAATACAGTCATGCGAAAAAGAGGTTGTGGGGGACTCCCCTGATGGCTCAGTGTTAGGAATCTGCCTTCCAATGCAGAGGATGAGGGTTTGATCCCTGGTCAGGGAAATACTGGGCTTCCCTGATAGCTTAATTGGTAAAGAATCCACCTGCAATACAGGAGACCCTGGTTCAATTCCTGGGTTGGGAAGATCCCCTGGAGAAGGGAAAGGCTACCCACTCCAGTATTCTGGCCTGGAGAATTCCATGGACTGTACAGTCCATGGTGTCACAAAGAGTCGGACCCGACTGAGCGACTTTCACTTTCACTTTGGGGGAAATACTAAGCCTGCACGCACCAACTGGAGAGAAACCCCCCTGCGCTGCAACCAGAGGAAGCCAGGAGACCTCCATGAAGAGCCTATATGCCGCAGTGAAGACCCGAGACAGCCAAAAATAATAACAATAAATAAATAAAGCAAACCTGCTTAAAAAAAAATAAAGGTGGTGGTAAACCATTTTGAATGATTTTCGAGACATCAAGGATAAAAAAATGGTTGTGGATTTTGGACACATGGCAGTCACTAGTGGCCTCCGCGAGAACCGTTTTGGAGGAGTGCTGAGGACAGGGGAAGAAGGCAGCCTGAGTGGATCAGAGAGTGAGATCGAGATGAGAAAATGGAGATAGTGGAATCTATTCATCAATGTTAAGGATATTGTCTGTGAAAGAAAGCAGAGAGAGACTGTGGGAGCTGGGAGGGGCGGGGGGTTTAGTGGAATTGAGAGATTTTTTGTTTTGTTTTTATTTTAACCTAAAGCCTGGTACATAGTAAGTGCTCAATAAATATTAGCTGTCATTATAGGTATACATTTAAGATGGAGAATCTCAAGCATGTTTCACTATCAATGGGGAGGTTCCACTGGAGAGAGACTGACTATAAAGAAGGGAGAGGCAGGATCTTTAAGGTAAAATTCCCACAAAAGTCAAAGGAGATCAGACGGTAAGAATAGGTTGAGATTTCAGCTTAGATAAGATGGATGTTCCCCTCCGGGGGCAGGAACCCAGAGAGGCAGAGAGATCTTGTCTGAGGCTTCTATCTTCCCTGCGAAGCAGGAGGCGAGGTCATCTGCTGAGGGTGACAGCAGGGCTAGGAAGGGTGGCACTTCGAGAAGCATGGAGCAATTTACAGTAATCACAGGAGAGCAGGTTGACCAGGAAAACACTGGGGTTGCCAGGGCAGCGCTGCAGGCCCTTATAAGGATGTTGATCATGAGCACAATGTGATTCTGAGCCTGCCTGTCATGTGACTTCCTCTGGTAGAGCGTGGCTGAGGAAGCCAGTAGTGGGTCCATCTAAGGCTGTGCTCTGTATGCTGTGCTAAGTTGCTTCAGTCGTGTCCGACTCTTTGCAACTCCATGGACTGTAGCCTGTCAGACTCCTCCGTCCATGGGATTCTCCAGGCAACATACTGGAGTGTTGCCATGCCCCTTTCCAGGGGATCTTCCTGACCCAGGGATCAAACCCATGTGTCCTGCATTGGAATGCAGATTCTTTACCACTAGGGCCCTGGGAAGCCCCCTCTAAGGTTGGGACTTGGCCAAATGGTGCAGCGAAGAAGCAGGAGTCACAAGATGGTGCAGTCATCCTGAGGCTGGGGATCTTCTCTTTTACATCCTTTTGCTTCTCCTTCCTGTCTCACCCCCACTGTCTCTTTACAGATGGGGAGCTGGGCACCCTCTTCCACTACACACATCCCCACTTCTGTGGTCACCCACAAAGAATCAGGCATAGAAGATCTGAAGTCAAGCTTACGCTCTGGCATTTACTGGCTCTGTGGCCTCAGGCAGGTCATGTAACACTTCTGGACCTCAGTTTCCTCATCTTTCAAGTGAAGATATTAACATCTTCCTGCCTCCCAGAATTATAAGGATCACAGGATTTAAAGGGAATTTGTAAGCTGCAAAGCATGACTGAAAGAGAGGATTGATTTTGCTGGTATGTGCTCTGCATGGGGCCGAGGTTCATGGGCACACATGCTCTCTCCCGCGGCCACATGAAGTGAGCTGCATGTGCCCCCACGCACATCCATCCCTGTCCACATCACAACCTAATCCACATCCACACACTCCCACTTTCAGACATACATAGAGAGGTGCACACGGGTTCTCGTACACCTAGGGCACATGTGTGGCGTGTGGTGAGGAAGCCTGAGCTGGCTGCTGTCCAGGGTCAAGGCCACTGCAGCATTTTCTCTCCCCAGGGATGTTCCCAGCCAGGCACGAAAGAGCCGACATACCAGAGACACTCGATACTCAGCCATAAAGCCCAACCTCCCAGGCTTCGAGGACTGTCGGCCACATGGAGGGGTTAGGGAAAGGGTTATCTTTCCAAGAATTCATAGGAGCTCAGAAAAGACACAACTTGCCCTCCTTCTCCCTCAGGAATGGCATTGGAGAGCCTGGGGTGAGCGTCTCTGTCCTTAGAGTTCCTTAAGGAAACTTCCCCTCAAGGTGAATGAAAGTACACTGCAGTTTCATGTTCATTTCAAAATTCTCCACAAAGAAGATGCCTGATGCATATATCTGGGAAACGTACTGCACACCCATTCCACCCATGGGCCAGCAGGGGCTAGCCAGAGAGTCCCAGAAGCTGAAGGAGAAGCTGCCCCCTGGCAAATTTAAAAATCCATTCAGAGCCCCCTTGGCTCACAGGAAATTGAGAAATGGAGCCAGATGAAACTATGCCCAAAAGAGATCCCAGGAGTGCCAGTGCCCAGCCACACTCTCCACCCAAACCAGACACCCTTCTCCTTCGAGCTGTCTCCTTCCCTGCTTTGCCTCCCAGAACCCCTTGCCAGAGTTCTGATCCCAAGTTTCTCAGCTGGAGGGTACAGACCCCTGGAGCCACTTCAGATGGACAGTGAGGGACAGCTCCTGCCTCCAGAGCCTGACCAAAGACAAGGACCCTTGAGGGAGAGAACTAGACTGGTCATCAGTGGGAGGAGTCTGGGGTTGGGAGACACCATATTTTCTGTAGAACTGGAGTTTCAGAATAGCTGAGCTGGGCTGGGGAGATTGGAAGGACTCTACCCAGATGATGAGGGTCCTCTCATGCTTGGCATGTGATTCTCTGCTCTGAAACCCTTAGGCTTCCCTTCCTGCCCCTGCCCTCTGTGCCTCCTGGGGTTACAGCACGTGGCTCTAAGCTCCCTGAGGGCAGGGACACCATCTGCCTGCTCACCACTGCCCCCTAGTGCCCAGCGCAGGGCTTGGCATTTCTAAGGGGCTCCGAGGGTCACAGGAAGAATATCAGCGAAGCTTGACTCTCCCAACTCCAGCCCTCGTGCCTAACATCCAGTCTCCCTCACCATCCCCAGGAATTCAGATTGCCTTCCACAAAGTTAAAGCATGCTCCGAGCCACCTCCAGAGTCTGCCAGCAGAGACATTCAGACCTCTCAGCAGGCCTCCCCTTTGCTTTCTGGATGCACACCAGGTGCCAAGGTGGCCCTACCTTAGAGGTAGTTCTCCGCTGGCTGGGGCAGAAGAAAGCCCAAGGCTTGGAAGCTGCTCCTCTGCACCCCTCCATTTCCGGCTCTGCCCCCAGAGGCACTTACTTACATCAACTCCCTATTACTTTAGCCAACAGCCGGAGATCAATTAACTTAGAGTAACCTCTTAGCTGACAGCAGTCTGGGAGAGGGGCGGAGTCAGAAACAGCAAGGGATGGGGGGCGGGGAGGAGACGGAGGCGGTGAGAGAGGAAACTGAGTCACCCAAGTGTTAATGTGTGTGTGTGTGTGTGTGTGTGTGTGTGTGTGTGTTATGAGAGAGACCCCAATGCAGGGTCCCCTGGATTCTTGCAATGGCTCTATTCAGTTGCCTCCCCTCCAACCTCAGACACTTCTGAGAGCGGGAGCGAGAGACGGGAAGGGTAAGGCTGAAGGAGGCACCCAAGAATGCCTGAGGGTGGGGTGCCCCTTCCCCAGAGCTAGCTTCTGCCCGCCAGCTCCTCCTGTCCCTCTGCAATCCCTGCATGCTCCCCCATCTGCCCCCACTTCCCCCGATAGACAAAGACCACCAGGCTTCTGGACACGGTAGCCCAATGACCCTCCTTCCTCTCTTTGAGAGTAGCAGTCTGAGCAGCCCCCCACCGCAGCCCCTCCACTCCCTGCCCAGCTGGAGGGAACAGACCTCAGGAGTGAGGTCAGGCCCTCCCCAGGGACCCAAGTTCTGAGCTGCTGTGGGGTCGTATGGAGTGAGGGGTGTCAGTGAACCGGAAGGGCCAGCCCTGGAGATAAGGAAGCTCTCATTGCTAGTCCTGGCTCTCCCTGGGACCCACCATGCCTGGCTCTGCTCGCTTTAAGATGACCTCTGCCACCACGCTCTGGGTCCCAGGATCACCCCTCTCATATCAGCATCTCACCTCCCCTAGGTGCTCCAGAAGCTCCCTGTCCAGGTCCAGAGCCTTGAGGGGATTTATTTGTCCACCTCCTCACTCCACCTCTCCTCTGAGAGGCTTCTGCTGCCACTCCAGGGTCCCCCAGGGATTCTTGTCCCCTATCCCTTGTCCCCAGGTCCACCCCCTCCTGAAAGAAGACTATCCCCCCTGCACACCCACCCCGAGATTTCCATTCTCTTCCCCTCCCTTCCATCTCTTGCAGGGTTCAGAGATGAATTCCCACTTCTCTGTCCCCCAGGCGAAGGATCTGGGTCTCAGCTGGAGAAGGGGGGTGGCACAGGGCACACTAGGCCACCATCTGCCAGCCCCCTCCCCTTGGAACTGTTCAGCATTCCAGCCACATCGGCGCTCCCACTGCCAGGGACAGATAAGGTGCAGCTGGAGGCTGGCACCAGCTGCGACTGTGCTCGCTCCCCCCTGGCCCCCACCCAGACACCAGCAGACAGCTGCACCCCCGGCCCCCTCTTGGAACCCCTGCCCTGCCTTGGCCTGGCTGGCCTCAAAGTGGGGGGGGGTGAGTGGAGTCTCAGACCGTGTTGCCCTGGCAACCAAACACCCCATCAAGAAGGAGAAGAGGAGGCCAGGGAAGAGGGGGCCTGTGGGTGGGTCTTTGGTAGCTCAGGAGAAAGCTATTGAGGTCAACCCAACTGGGCTGCTGTGGAGAGCTCTTCCCCATGGCCCTCTGCCTTTTCAGTCCCCAAAGGTTTCCAAACCAGCTTCTCCCAGATTTAGCCCAGGTTCCCCTCACTCTCCTGAGCTGACTCTGCCACCACTGGGGGATGGACCTGGCCAAACCACTTCTTCGATCACCATGTCATCCCCTGAGGTTGAGCAGGATTCAGAAGCAGATCTGGGGAAAACGCTTGTGACTGCAGACCCCACCGGGGGAGCTGGTGGACCACAGGATGCCGTTCCTATGCCCCCTGCACTGTCCTCCAGATTCAGGGGTCCTGTTTTTGGATGAAGGTTGCCCTTGGAACCTGCGGAAGAGTTCACACGTGTCCACACACGCTCTATTTTGTGAACACGTTGAGCTGGCATTGGATGCCCTGTTAAGAACCTCTACTCTCAAGGGAGCAAAAGATGCCAGGATGGTCTCCCTAAGCTCTGATCTGACAGACTGATGTTTTCTGACAGTGCTTCATCTGTCCAGGGGCTGGATACACGCCTCTTGGCTTAGCAGAGACCAGCAAGGATGGAGAGGCAGATGTTAATTAAGAAGGAAGAAGGTAGAATATCAGGCATGAGTGTTTTTGCCCCTTAGGGCCAGAGAGCTGGAGAATGCCAGCACCCTTCTCCATATAGGGACATCCCTTTGGGCAGAGTAGAAAGGGATGCGGTGAGGGCAACCTGAGAGGGTAGAAGGAAGGTCTGAGAAGTTTGGATCCAGCGAGATTCAGGTCAGGTCTTTCACATGGGCTTAGAAACAGCAAAAACCTAATCTTCCCTGACAACGCAGGACCAAGAAGTGCCAGTGTTGGAGCAGTGGGATTCTAGCCAGGCATCTCTCCCCAGCAAGAGGAAGAAATCTCATTGCTCTGGAACTCTGTGGACCAATCATATCTCCATCTAATTGTGTGGGGCTGTCCCCTCAGACAACATGGACCAATCACATTTCAGTATCTCAATTTCCATGAAACAAAATATATGTTAGCATCACCACTTGGAATCTTCCTGGATATAAAGGACAAATGAAGCCTCAACTATACACTTTCTATGACCTAATGGTAACCCCACTTTTTGCCTTAGCACCTTCCCAGGTCGAGCCAACAAATTCCTGTCCTTATCCAAACACTACAAACCATTCGATCTAATAGGTTTTCTTTTTTTTTTTTTTTTAATTGTTTTGGCTGCGTGGCATGTGGTATCTTAGTTCCCCAACCAGGGATTGAACCTGCACCGCCGCCACCCCCCCACCCAGTGGAAGTGTGGAGTCCTAACCACTGGACCACTAGAGAGGTCTCCTCTTTTTAAAAAAATTAATTTATTTAATTGGAAGCTAATTACTTTACAATATTGTAGTGGGTTTTGCCATACATCGACATGAATCAGCCACGGCGCACCTGTGTTCCCTCCATTCAGAACCCCCCTCCCGCCTCCCTCCCCATCCCATCCCCCAGGGCCATCCCTCTGTCTGTCTTGATGGTCCCTTTTGCTTGTGTGAAATATGCTGCAGAGGAGGAGGGCTCTGGCTTTCATTTCCACCTTCATCTACAGTTCTACTACCCTTGGAAATATAGTTGGTGAGTCTGGGAGCCCTTTGGTCTTGGGCTTTGGGGAATCTAGCACTCACCTGCTTTGAGGAAGAAAAAGTGGGAAGGAAATGGTTCTTGCATCACACTAAGCTCCCTATTGGAGAAGGCAATGGCACCCCACTCCAGTATTCTTGCCTGGAGAATCCCAGGGACGGGGGAGCCTGGTGGGCTGCCGTCTCTGGGGTCGCACAGAGTCGGACACGACTGAAGCGACTTAGCAGCAGCAGCAGCAGCAAGCTCCCTATGAGCTTGGCTCAGCAAGGACTGTGGTCATGTAAACTTTGTCCAGCAGGATTGACAAAGGCCCATGAAACTGGTCTGAGAGCAAGGCTTAAAGAGATTGGGAAGTCTTGTATAACTTCAGAGGAAAAAACAAGCATGACCATAGTTCTAACCTTTCTACACAAATGCAGTTCATGCTCCCCTAATGCTAGAGAGGAGCAAGCGTGGGAGAAAATGGGCAGGGAGCAAAGGAGGAGGATCTGAGAGTGGAGAACTAGGAGCAGACATGGAGAGAAAACTGGAGAAGGGACTGGCAACCCACTTCAGTATTCTTGCCTGGGAAATCCCAGGGACAGAGGAGCCTGGTGGGGCTACAGTTCGTGGGGTTGCAAAGAGTCGGACATGACTGAGCGGCTAACACACGCACACATAGAGAGAAAAAGAATCCTAAGGAGACTGGGCTTTCAAGAGCAACGGCCAGAATTGGAAGTGAACATGGTGACTCCAGGGTCAGCAATATTAATGCAAAGAGCACACTGCGTTAGGACTGAATGAGACATGAGTTCTAATCCTGAGTCTCTCACTAACCAGCTCTGTGATCTGGGTAACACACTCTACCTCTCTGTCTCAGCTTATGCACTCGTTCAATAGAGATAAATATGACTATTCATCCAGGGGATTGAAGGAGAGCCTAGAGAGTGTTCAGAAGAGTTCCAGGCATCATCCTCACATTTGGTACTCTTCTTCACACATGGCTCCAGTTCCTCTGGCCCCTTTCCACACTCTGCCTGACTTTAACCCTCCAGCAACCTGTATGACTTACTCATAATCACCTGTCACATGAGATGCCAGTCAGCTCCATCTGTGGTGGCGGGCGGGGGGCATGAATATTTGTGGGGCATCTCTACTTCAAGAAGCAAAGGGAGTCTCCAGTTCAGCCATACTATGAGCCCCAAATCATCTCTTCTTCCTCAGACCCTGACTATGGGCTGGCAAGGGGGGAACCCAACCAGACACTGTGTGTGTGTGTGTGTGTGTGTGTAGTGGCCAGGGGCAGGGGTGGCACAGAGGGAATTACCTGTCCAATTTTTTAAGAGAAAGCTCCTTCCCTTACTTCCCATGTTTCATGCTGCAGCTCAGACTTTAACTCAAACCACCTGAGGATTTTGTTAAACTGCAGATTCTGACTCAGTAGGTCTGAGAAATGGGGTGGCAAAGTTCTACCTTTTGTTCAAGCTCCCAGGTGGTGGTCCTTGGATCTCATTTTGAGTAACAAGGCTGCAGCTTACCCACCGCCACCCCCAGCTCTGACACCTGCGGTCCAGAAGGTAAGCTTGATGGGGTGGGGGGCTCTGCTAGGCTGTGTGTGTGTGTGTGCGCGCGCACACACACATCCATCTATGCACTGTAGGCTCTCTTTCCTGCCATCACAGACACAAGGCTGAGGCCCTCACTAACAGCAAATGCCCCCCTGAAGTAAACAAAGTCCCGCTTCTGCCAGGAGTGAACCCTAGGAACATACAACATCCTCCCAGAGGCCCTGCGGCTCCTAGTCTCCTCCTCCTCAGGGGTCCGGCTGACTCACGACCCGCCAGCCAGGGGGACTCACTCACCACCTTGAAGTCCTCGGCGCTGCAGACCTCCCCCCGGAAGTGGCAGGAAAGCAGCATGTCTCGGATGTCGTGCCCTGCGCGGTCATAAAACTCGCGCATGTTGAAGGGCTTGGGCTTGAAGCTGCGAAAGTTGGCCTTGTCCTGCAGTATCTCCAGCTGCTTTTCATCTGCCATCTGCGTGTCTGGTATCTCATACCTGGAGCCCAGGGGTGAGCAGTGCATGGATTGGCAGGATCTTCAGTTCCTGCCTCCATTCTGCCTCCAGTGTCCCATGCCCAACTCTGGGGGAAGGGCAGCATCCAGCCCTGGGCAGAGGCCCAAAAGAAGATCTGGGCGTGTCTAGAGGATCTGCCCCCTGGGGTCTGAGAAGACAGAGGATCTGCACTGGCTGCCCAGGGGTCGGGCATCTGAGCACAGGGGTAAGGGTGGGTGGGCAGAGAGCTCAAGGCAGGAACTATGGCTTTCATACCATGGTTTCTACCCTTTAAAGACAGCATGCCCGGATCTCCCAAGAGAGGAGAAAATTGAGACGTAGTAGCAAGAGGGTGGGCAGAGGTCACTCCAGAGAGTGTGACCATGTCACACAGCTCAGGCTGGATAAGGGCGGAGCTGTTTTGAACCACGCTAGGATCAGAGATTGGGTGCCCTTAACTGGGTGCTTGGCAGTACCCCAATTCCTTTGCTCTGAGTGGCAGGTTTCGGGGGCTGGAGGGCAGGGTTGTCTAGGCTGTATGGTGGGCTAGAGAAGAAGCACCCAGATGGGGTGTCTGGGAGTGGGGATGGGTGGGAGCCCCCCACCTGTTGTTCAGCAGGGCCAGCAGCTCCCCGGCATGGTACAGGTCATTCTTGGAGACTTGGCTAAAGCGGAACTCGTTGAGGTTGCACAGCGTGACGGCAGGGAAGGTGAGCTGGGAGGCAGCCACCTCATCGAGCTTGGTGACGTGGTGGTAGTGGAAGTAGTACTGCACACGCTCGGTGCACACACACAGCAGCACAGCCAGGGAGCCCAGGAAGCAGAGGGCCCAGAGCGCCCGCTTCAGAGACAGCCGCTCGTAGGAGAAGATGTGGGCCAGGCCGTGCAGGGTGGAGCTGCTGGCGAAGGCCTGGATGCTCACCGGCTGGAGGCCACCCACCTCCTCCTCCTCAGCCTTCAGTTCCATCCTGGCCGAGGGGATCTAGGGGGAGAGGGGTGGGGAGTCAGTCACTGCCCTGGGTTAAGAGTGCACATGGTGTCCCTCCAATTGGGTCCATCCGGAGTCCCCCCCTCCAGAGGTCACTGCCTCTGGGGGCAGAAGACTTCTCTGGTGGGCAAGCCCAAAGGTGGCTGCCCCGTGGACACCCTCCCAGAAGAGGGTTCCTGCCAATGCAGGGACTTGGAGGTCAGTTTAGGCCAAAAGAATGCCCTCCCAGGGAAGCCTCCTGGGCCAGGGGTGACCCCAGATGTGGTCATCCGAGGACGAGAGGGAAGTCCCCATATCCCCACAGGCAGGCACAGGAGTTCCCTCCAGATGTGGGGTCATTCTGGGACAGGAATGTCCACCCCATCCTGGAGACGGAAACTCCCCCAAATGGGCTGAACCCGGCCTCAGGAGTTTCTGGTCAAGGGTGTCCCTAGGACTGGGTTTTCATCCCTGCCCCCGACCCCACGAGCTAAACCTGAGTCAGAAACCCCCAGGGAGGCAGAGAGGGGCCCAGCCTGTGTCCACACCTGCAGGCGTCTCCAGTTCTCAGAACGGCGCAGGCTGTAGGTGTGCATGTTTGGGGTGGGGGGTGGGGGGTAGAGGGCAGCCCGAGGTGGCTGCACAGAAATGGGGGGGGGGGCGCGGTTCCCTATGACAGCGAGCTGTCCCCGCCCCGGACGCAACCCCCCCACCCCAGTCTAGCTTCTCGACGCAGCCAGATGCCCTGCTCGGCCCCCGCCCCCCTCCCCAGCCACTGAGGCGCCCCAGAAGCTGGGGAAAGCTACAGGGGAGGAAAGTCCCGGCTTCCGGGCGCTGGGGAGTCCCGCAGCCAAAGGCGGGGGAATCGGAGACCCACCTGAGGGGGCTTCGGGAACCCGGCAACCGGCGGCGGGTCCTGGGGCGCGGGGCCGGACGTGGGCTCAGCGCCGAGCCGCGGAGGGGCTCATGGCCCGGAGCGGGAGCCGGCGGCCGCCGCGGCACGCCGCGCAGAGCCCTGCAGGGAGCGGCCCGCCCGGCCCGGCTCGGCTCGGCTCCGTCTGCCCGCCCGCCGAGCGCGCTCCCTCGCTCGCCTCGGCTCAGTCCGCCCGGGCTCGGCGCGGTGCGCGGTGCTCTCAGCCCCGGGATCTGCAGGGATCCATCGTCCGGCCGGGAGGCGGCGGGAGGGGAGGCGGCGGGGGAGGGGAGAGGGTGCGCGTGCGCGCCTACGAGTGTCTGCGAGGGTGTCTCTGGGCCGGTGTGCGCGCGGGGACCCCGGACCGGGGAGCGGGATCGAGGGTTCCCCCCGCTGCCTCGCCCCCTCCTCCTGGCCGCGCTCGGCGGCGCTGCCTCCCTCGGGTCCCGGAGCCGTCTCCCTGCTTGCGAGGCCCTGTGGCTTGTGTCTGACTGTGGTATGTGTGTGTGTGTGTGTGTTTGAGTGCGCGCGCGCGCGCGCGCGCGCACGGGAGGGAAGGTGTCTGCCCCCAGCGTCCCCCTCCCCGCGCTGTCTCCTTCGGATCGATGCTCCTGCCTCTTGCTGCTGCTTCCTCTGGTGGCACACAAGCGCGTGTGCGCGCGCGCGTACCCACACACACACACACACACACAAGCTCCGAGTCACACTTGACTGATTCAAGCACTTGCCCGTGCGGAGACATAGACACATATACAGACCAGAGTCACATTACGCCACTCACAGCTACATGCACCCCCCACAGACACCCACACACCCCGGAGGCCTGGCCCACAGAGCAGGAACTCATGAACTTACAAGTATTCACCTGCTCTTATCCTGGCTCCCCACCTACAAGTGACACGTACACACATGTACATATATAAACAAACAGAGCCTTGGCCACAGAAACCCCATCCTGGTAACACTGGCCTTGCCTTTGGGGTGGAAGGCGGCGGCAGGTTTGCAGCTTCTCATTGCCAAACCGCTAAAGAAGGAGCAGAGAAGGAAGGAGAAATAGCCAGAGGTCAAGGAAATTTAGACAGACATCAAGAAACAGGGAAAGAGAAGGGGATGGGGAGAGGTGGGAGGTTGGGAGGTTGGGGGAGGTGGACAGGAGAGGAAGGGATGGAGGGGGAAGCTGTACTCAGGTTTGGAGCTAAATTCTGAGCCACTGACACCAGGCCTGGGGGGGGGGGGTATTTTCCTGTAGTGCTCACCTCTCTCCTCTTCCTCCTTTCTCCTCTCTAAGAGGCCTTGGGGGGCCCTCCCTATCCAATTAACAGAGTAGGAGCAATCAAAAGGAAGTTGTTAATTTGCTGATGCTCATTAGGGGCTCTTAGCACGAAGGCTGTTGAGGTCTGATGGTGTCAGATGATGAGGAGGGGAGTGTGGGGGACAAGAATTCTATCTCTAGCCCCTCCTTCATTCCATTTGTGGGCTGGTGGAGCTCTGGGAGAGGGAGGTGAGAGGTGTGTTCCCAGGGCTTTAAGTCAGAATGAGAACGTATAATGAGAAGGGGCTGGCACGGAGAAAAGAAGTTGGATGAGAAGTTGTGAGGGGTTGGGGGCAGGGGGCACATGGAACTACAGGGAAGGGCGCTGGAGATCCCAAGAGGGAGTGTAGGCTTAGGGCTGAGGAGAAGGGAGACTGGGATCCAGTTACTAGATTCTTGGTCAAGGTGCTACCAAGAGGAAGGGAGGATCTTAGATTCTCCTCTTGAACTGGGGAGCTGTCCAGCAGCACCAGGCTGTTCCAGAGAGCTGCCATGTGCCCGGGCAGCCACTGGGTGGCAGCACCCTCCCAGATACTTAGAATCAACGAAGAGGGGCATTTGGGAGTGGGATTTCAGCCTGGGAGGGCCCCAAGCAGAAATCTGAGGAAATCTTGGGCAGAGTCTGATTCCTGAATTCCAGATGACTTCAGGAGGAGGGGTGGGCCATTTTGAAGCATCTGTAATTTCCCTAGCTCCCCACCCTCGCAGGCTGAGTGACACATGGAAGCTTCTTCAAATGGCTGCAAATTGCTTCAGTCACCTGGGATGTTACTGAGGGAGCAGCGGGGGTGGAAGGAAGGTGATGAGGTGAGGTGGAGGCAGGCAAGGACTGATTGAGGCCAAGGAGCAGCCTCAGGAGGAGTTTGGGGGAAAGTAAGAGTGTGAATCGGGCAATCTCACATCCCAGACCTGGCTCTGCCATTCATTAGCATGAGTAGGTCCTTGACCTCTCTGAGCTCAGTTTCCTCATCTGTAAGATGGGGATAATATTTATTTCACAGGAGATTCTGAGAATTACATGAACTAATGCATAGAAAGAGCTCAGCACATTAGCTTGTACTCAGTAAATCCTCAATAAGTAGTAACTTATTATTAGCATTACTGTTTGAATTGAGTAATAAAACCACCAGTGCAGCCACATCAGGGTAGAATCTGACAGCGGTTCTCAGCCCAGGCTACACATCTGAGTCACCTGGGTAGCTTTTTCAAATGCTGCTGCTGTGGCCCCACTTTAGACCAATTAAATCAGAATCTCCAGAGGTGGGGTCCAGATTTCCCAGCTTCTCGAGATCTGTGATATATACCAGTCAGTCTTGAGAAATCTAGATCTTCAGAATCCACAGGTCTGGATCAAAGCTTTGGTTATTTACTCCTGTATATCAGACCCCGGCTATTGTTTCCTCCTCATTTGAGGTGAGATGGATCCTTGTACATTTTAGCAAACTTCCACTGTGGCTTTTCTTGTGTTCAGCCCCAGGACTGGCCCTGGAGTCATGGGCCAAATTCTCTCAGTGTCAAAGGAGAGATGAACACGCTGACAACTGACTCCAGTCTAGCAAAAACCAAGAGTGAAATTGAAGGATGGACCAGCATCAAGTGGCAGAAGGGCAAGTCCTACTGACAGGTGCAGGGATGAGAGAAAAGGGAAGCTGGCTTTAGTAAGATGACATATGAGGGATCTAAGGACTGTGATTAGTGTCACATTTCTTCTTTCTCTGGGCCCACCTCCCTCTTATTCAGGCCTTAACAGATCCTAGCTCCTTTAGCTTTCTCCCAGGTTCTTGTCCACACTTTCCTCCTCTCTGGCGCCTGCAGTCCCTCGACCTCGATAGCCTTTCTCTTCTGGGGCTGAGAGAGAAATAGGCCTGTAGGGATCCCTCTGTCCCCTGCACAAGGCATCTGGCTAGGACCCACCCAGGGCTTTGGCATCATACTGACCTGAATTCAAATCCCACCTCGGTCACACCAGTGCTGTGTGATCCTAGACAAGTTCCTTAACTCATCTGAGACTCCTTTTCTCCACAAACCATAAAATCTGGCTAATGCCCACAGGGATAAAAAAAAATGTCTTCCTGGTAAACAGTAGGTGTTCCATCAACAGTAGCAAGTATTATTTTCATCCCTGAGAGGTTGATGGGGCAAATTCCCCACGGACACTTCCCTTGCAGATGGCCCCATCTGCTCTAGGTGCAGAAGCGCCCTCCAGCTCTCAGAGACAGTGGAGAGAAGGGGGAGACAGGGGAGGGCAAGGCCCCCTGGGACTCCCGGCAGCTCTTCTCCGCTCCCCAGTGCGTGAAATCACAGGCGCCCCAATCTGTCTGCAACCGCTTCATCTGCCAGCTCAGCAAATGTGGAGACAATTAAGGAGTTAATTAGCAGACAGTGGGAAGGGGCTGTGGACCTGAGGCAGACGAGCCCCATCAACACACCTCTCCTCCACCCCTCCAGACTCCACTCTGTCTCTTGACCTTCATCTTCTCCCGCTTCATTCTCTTTTCTGGTCCAAATGCTCCTCTTGCCTCTTCCCTCATTTCCCTCTACCCTTGCCCTTCACTCCTCCCCGATTACACCCCTCCCCCAAGCCTGTCCTGTCTTCTCTCTTCCTCATTCCTCTCTCTAATCTCTCCCCTGCCCCACTTGGCTGTTCCTCTGTCTCCCAGCCAAATCACTGCTTTCTCCATCTTTGCAGGGCCCACCCTTTTCTCCTTTCCATGTTCACCTCTCATTCTGGTCCCTCTTCACTCTCTGCTCCTCCCCTTCTCCGCACATCACCCCTCCCCCTCCAGCATGAATGTGGGTCTCAGAACAGAGCCTTGTTCACTGGGCACCGTATCTGCTACAGGAATCAGTGGGTTCAAGGTTGCCTCCCGGGTGGGGTCCCCAGCACTGCAGCCTGGAAGGAGTCTCCTCTGACCCTCACCTGCTCCCAGCTCCTCTCTCTCCTGGCGCTCTAGGTAACTCAGTCTCTTTCCTGTACCAGAACACCTTTGGGAGGCTCCCCATACTGCCCCTGCTGCCTCCCCGGGGTCTTGGCAGTTCATCTGCACTTCCAGGATCACGTTGGAGCCCTCTTTTTCCTCTTTTCCTCCCTGGGGGCCTGGCAGATGGCCACCTTTCTCCCGTCACAAGTCCCAAATTGTGTGTCATCCTGTCATTTGGCGGGGGCGGGTCACAGCTTCAGAAGGAAGGGATGATTAAAGAGAAAACATAAATTGGGAGACAGAGAAAGGCAGAGAGCAAGAGACAGGAGGAGAAACTGGGGCCAAGGCAGATTGAAAGGGCAGATGTGGGGAGGGAGGTGGAGGAGAGAGACTGAGACAGAGAGAGAGAGGGTAACTAGAGATGGAGCAATGGAGACTTGGAAATAGGGAAGAGCCCACTAAGGTCCCTCATTGCTTTAAAATTCTGGGTCTTTGAGAGGAGTGAACAAAGGAGAAACAAAAGATCCGTAGAGGACCTGGAGCTTTTCTTTCTCCAGAAAACTTCCCTGGTTAATCCCTTACCCAACCCTGGCCTCCTTGGCTTCCCAGGTAGGCTAGTGGTAAAGAATCGGCCTGCGAATGCAGGAGATCTAAGAAATGCAGGTTCAATCCTGCATCAATCCCGCAGGAAAGATCCCCTGGAGGAGGAAATGGCCTGGATAATCCTGTGGACAGAGGAGCCTGACGGGCTACAGTCCACAGGGTTGCTAAGAGTCGGACACGACTGAGCAACTTAGCATGCTGGCAGCCTGACCTCCAGTTTACTCCTGCTCCAGCGGCCCTCGTCTCTGTTTTGTGGGCTCTGATTGCTCTGGGAGTAGGTCTGTCCTCTCTCCTCCCCTGACAACCCCTTCCCAAAGCAGGGTGTTCCCCCAGAGTGGGCAGTGGCTACTTGGACCTCCGGAGGAGGGGAAGGTGGCCTGTGCTCTGCCCGCATCAGTAGGTGTATGGGGTCCTGGGCACCTTGGGGGTGGGGTGGTCTGCATCTTCAGCTCTAGAATACCAGCACCTGGGCCATGCCTGGCCCTTGCAGCTGCTCAATAGTGCAGCCTGGGGGTCATGGCTGGATCTGGGGTCCCCTAGGCTGGGGACACTTTCCTTCCTCTACATCAGTTGGCTCTGCAAGGAGCTTGTGTCTCTGAGCTATTCCCCAGCTGAAGACAGTCCTCCCTTCTTGCTCCCACTGGGGACCCCTCTACAGCCCACACCTTCCCCATGGACCCTCCTCCCACCTTCACCAGGCCTTTCTGGCAGGTGCAATCTCAGCGCCCTGGGCGGCCTCTGAGCCGGAGGAGGCAGTGCGGGTGAATAATTCATGGGTCTGGGAAGCCCTTATCTCCCAGGCCGGCCCCACCCGGGGCCCCAGTGCTGGGCCGCCGTCCCGCGGCTCCTCGCTTTATCTCGACGCCCAGCTTGTAATGCAGCCCGCCATATCACAGGCAGAAGGGGAGATTAATTTTCTGGTTTTGCATGGGCGGGGAGGGGAGGGGGCATGGGGAGGTGCTGGGGAGCAGAAGCTGGGATCTTTCTGATTTCAGACTCCAGCGGCTTAATCCTCTCCCAGGCCTGAAGGAAAGGGTGTTGCAAGCCAAATTTCATCATCAGCGGCAGCCCCAACAGAGGGAGGAGGAGGCGCAGGGCAAGCAGACGGTGGGCGCTGGAACGGACAGGGGAGTTGTTTGGAAACTGGGGGAAAGCCGGCCCTCAGCTTGGGCTTGCCGACGACGCTGGCTTTGTTGAGAAAGGTACTCAGCCCGAGTGGGGTGCACACGGGGGCACGTGTATGTGCACACACACGGGAGCTTGGGGCACAAGGGCATACCTCTTCAGGAAGTGGCAGTGGTCTTGCTGTCTGCCCCACAGAGCCTGGCACAGAGGCGTCTCAAAAAATGTTGAGGGGCTGAACTCTGGGGAATCACTGATGAGCTAAGCAGATGCAGCTCCCCGTGTGCCTGACACCTTTCCACGTGCCCCCGCAGGCCTGGCCACTGTTTCCTGTGCCCTCGTGGTCCAGGGAGGCCAGCGAGCAGAGGGACACTGGCCTGGGGAGCCTGCTGGCCCCTGCTGCTTCTGCTTAGCTGACACAACTACCCAGAGCTAGAGGAAGCCACCGCCTGTTAGTTGAGCACCTATTGTATACCAGGCCCAGGGCAGGGTAGATGTGTGTTCCCGAGATCAATCAGATGTGAGTCTTGGCTATGGTGCCGGAGACCGAATGTGCTGTTTGCCAGCAAAGAGCTACTAATGAAGTGCTCCACGGAGGGAGAGAGTTGATGGTAACCAGGAACATGTCTTGTGGGAGGTAGCATTTGAGACAGGTTTTGAAGGATGGGCAGGAGTTGGGATTGGCCCTAATGGCAGGGAGGGAGGCATGGCGTTTTGGGAAGAGGAAGAATATGGAAGAAGTGATGATACAGAGACCAGGGTGAAGCAAAGAGATAATAACTTTGTCTGGTGGGTGAGGGGCAATAGTGAGAGCCAAGGCTGGGAAGCAGAGAGAAGTAAGGACAGAGAGGGTCCTGACATCATGTGGAGGAGCTTGCATTTGTCTGGGGTGATTGGGGAGCAATTAAGGGGTTTTGAGGGCTTCTCTGGGGCTCAGTGGTAAAGATACCAGCCTGCCAATGCAGGAGATACAGGTTTGATCCCTGGTCCAGGAAGATTCCCTGCGCTGCGGAGCAACTAAGCCCATGTGCCACAACTATTGAGTCTGTGCTTTAGAGCCTGGCAACCACAACTACTGAGCCCAAGCACTACAACTACTGAAGCCCGTGCACCTTAGAGCCTGTGCTTTGCAACAAGAGAAGCCACTTCAATGAGAAGTCCGAGCACTGCAACAAAGAGTGGCCACTGCTCACCGCAACTAGAGAAGAGCCCACGCAGCAATGAAGACCCAGCACAGCCAAAAGTAAACAAATAAAATTATTTTTTAAAAATGCCTTTGAGCAGGCGTTGACATGATCAAAGTGGTACTGGGGGAAGATAAAGACAGCCAACATTATTGAGTGTTTGTATACTGGGTGTTGTTCTAAGTGCAATGGAAGGAATTCTCTCATTAAATCCTCATAACTATCCTTTTAGTAGGTAATGATATCATCCCATTTTATAGATGAGGAAATGGGGTCACAGAGGTGTTAGTTATAGATGGAAATTAATTGAAGACAGCAGAAATCACTGATGGAAAGTTTAGGCTGATAAGTTCTTTAATGTCTCGGGCACTTTGGAGCATGGAAAGGAATACTGATTATTTTTTCTACTTTGATGTCCAATTTATTAATCTTTATTCAATTATTAACATCCCTCCCAATATTCTCATACTACTTATACAACCACTATGTCCAAAACCTATGAATTTAGCAAATTACATTCCCCCAAATATTTAAACTTTGATTGCAAATGAAATCAATTAAACTCTTCATAAATCAGGTTTTCCTAAAAGCTTTAAACATCTTTGCTATGCTAAGTCACTTCAGTCGTGTCCAACTCTGTGTAACCCCATAGACGGCAGCCCACCAGGCTCCCCCATCCCTGGGATTCTCCAGGCAAGAACACTGGAGTGGGTTGCCATTTCCTTTTCCAATGCATGAAAGTGAAAAGAGAAAGTGAAGTCGCTCAGTCATGTCCGACTCTTAGCGACCCCATGGACTGCAGCCTACCAGGCTCCTCCACCCATGGGATTTTCCAGGCAAGAGTACTGGAGTGGGGTGCCATTGCCTTCTCCGTAAACATCTTTAAAAGCAGACAAAACAAATGGTATTACAATGATTGCCCCCCAAAAGTCCAGTACAAAAAAAAATCCTGCATTTGAATTTCTTTGTTTAGTATTTCTAAGATTATTTTCTTTATTCTTACTCTTTTCCCTGCCGGGGGTAGGATTTTCCTGACTTAAACTAGAGAGTCAAGGTTGACCTGCTTTCATCAGGCTAAGGCTGCAGACTGGGTTGACTGGAGATGATTTGGGACTGGCACAAAGATCCTGGTGAGGTGGGGCTTCCAGGGAGATTCTCCTAGACTTCATTATGCAGCCCTTGGCCTGTTTCATCGGGAACTCTCCTCTTGACGCTTGGACCAATCATAGATTCTGAATTTTCGTGTGTGACCCTAATCTCTTCCCTAGAATGATTCTGGTTCTGACGGCCTTATCTTTACCGTACAGCCCGCTGTGTTCTGAGTGGGGCCCGGTCTGGTTCAGTTAAGTCTAAAGCCCCTGGTCAATTGGTTAACTGGAACTACCTCCTTTTCCTTCTCAGCAGCTGCTAAGACCCAGGCTATTGTCAGCTAGGTGCTGAAGCAAGGGTCTAAGAAGAGGCATTAAGGGCTTGAATTAGGGCAGTGGCAAAGAAAATAAAAAAGAAAAGACAGTTTTCAGAGACTCTATGAAGGCAGAACTGACTTCTATTAAACAGGAGAGAATGGCTTACCTCAAAGAATCAAATGAAAATACATGTGAAGGCTCTTTTGTACAGTATAAGCACCATTAAATCGTGGTTGTTTTTGCTTTTGTTATTGTGTTGTCATTTTAAGATGGCCAAGGACAAAGCCTTAGGGAATTCACATAGGTTTAAGTGGTAAATGGGAGGAGCGGAGGCAGGAAAGGGGGCTGAAAGGCAAAGGGAACTGACACTGTCAAAGAGAAGAACCAGGAGGGAGAGAGGTCACATAGACTAAGGGGGTGGGAGGCCCCAGAACAGGCAGGGGTGTTTTGGGGAAGCCCGGTGGTTCAATGGTAAAGAATCCACCTGTAATGCAGGAGCTGCAGGAGATGTGGGTTCGATCCTTGGGGCGGGAAGATCCCCTGGAGAAGAGAATGGCAACCCACTCCAGTATTCTTGCCTGCAGAATCCCATGGACAGAGGAGCCTGGCGGGCTACAGTCCATAGGGTGGCAAAGAGCTGGACACAACTGACGTGACTTAGCATGCACAGAAGAAATAGGCAAAGTCTGGTCTGAGTGAGGTGGGGACAGGATGGGTGTGTCTGGAAGGAGGAAAGGAAGGGAAAGAAGTGAGTGTTGGAGACAGGGCTGGGAGATGGTGACTGCCTGGACGTGCTGCAGAGGGTCCACAGGGGAAGCTGGCGATGCTGAGGGCATGCACCTGGGGCTGGGGGGCCTGGGAAGATGCAGAAAAGGAAGGCTGGAGTGGCCCTGGGTTTTTTACAATGCGCAGGTTGAAGGCTCCCCACAGTGACCAAGTTTGATGAGCCTTTGCAAACAGAAACTGTTCCCTTAGCCATGTGGCCCCCGGCTTTCCAGCATTGCTGGCAGCCTCCATCCACCCTCCGCCCTCCTCATGGGACTCAGAATCAAAGTTTAGAACCAGCAAGATCTTTTTCTTTTATTTTTTGGCTGCACTGTGCAGTATGTGGGATCTTAGGTCCCCAACCACAGATTGAACCTATGCCCCCTGCAGTGGAAGTATGGAGTCTTAACTGCTGGACCACCAGGGAAGTCCTCCAGGAAGGTCTTTATTTTATTAAAAAAAATTTTTGAAGACAGTTTAAAAAATGATACATTTCTTTTTAAATATTTGATTGTTTATTTGGCTGTACCAGGTCTTAGTTGTGGCATGTGGGATCTTTCGGTTGTAGCACACCGGATTTTCAGCTGTGGCATGTAGATCTAGTTCCCTGACAAGGGATCAAACCCTGGGATGTGGGATTTCCTGACAAGAGATTGAACCCAGGCCCCCTGCCTTGGGAGTTGGAAGTCTTAGCCATTGGGCCACCAGTGAAGTCCTCAGCAGGGTCTTTAGAGATCACCTAATCTAGCCCCCACCTTCAACTCCCACCATTTAACAGATGAGGACACTGAGGCCAGAGAATATAAGTGGCATGATTAATGAGTGACAAAGCTGAGATTAGAGCCCTAGCGTCCTGCCTCTTAAGCTAATATATTTTATCCCTGTCATTCAACTTGGCAAATGTACTGCAAGAGAACTTGGCCCCTTGACACCCAATATCATCTGGCTGCCTAAGGAGACTTTTGCAGAGAAGTAGGCTTTATTGGGTTTGCTAGACCTGAAAACCATGGCATTGGATTAGGAGGCTTGGTGGTGGTCGTTGAAGGTATGAAGCATCAGAAAAGGTAAGCTCCTTCTGAAGCAGGAGTGATGTTGGGGGGATTTTAAGAAATAGCAGGTAAAGGAATTCCCTGATAATCCAGTGGTTGAGACTCTGTACTTCCACTGCAGAGGGCTCGGGTTTGATCCCTAGTCATGGAACTAAAATCCTGCATGCTGCACAGCGTGGTTAAAAGAAAGAAAGAAAAGAAAGAAACAGGTAGTCAGCAGTAGGGAGAGAAGATTAGAGGCAAGTGATAGAGGCATGGGGCTGGGTTCTCCTGGGCTCAGTGAAGCTGTGGCCTAAAGCTTCAGCCATGTGAAGGATCGCAAGAAGGGAGGTCAGTAGTGGTGGTGGTGGTGGGCTGTGTCCTAGTGGGAAGTGGAGCTGGAGACCAAGGACATGAGGACTCTGTACAGGATGGGGTGGACACTTTACCCAGCTTGAAAGAACCACAGCCCAGCCCCCAAACCGGCAGAATCTCTGTCTCCTTTGGGCCTCTGACCACTCTCTTTTCCCTCCTCCCTTCGATTGCTGGTGGTAATTGCTCTCCATTTGGCGATTACTTAGTTCATTAATTGCCTAAAGAAGGGCATCAGCCTAGGGTGGGGAAATTGGCAAAGAAAGTAATGGGGAAGGAGGACTCTAGGGGAATGGACCTGGACTTGGACAGAGAATGGACTGCTGTGTGGTGGAGGAGAACAGTCTTGTATTACTGGCTCTAGTCAAGTGGACTCCTCTGCTCAGCTCTAGTTTGCATGCATCCTAAGTCACTTCAGTCCTGTCCAACTCTGCGTGACCCTATGGACGGTAGCCCACCAGGCCCCTCTGTCCATGGGATTCTCCAGGCAAGAATACTGGAGTGGGTTGCCATGCCCTCCTCCAGGGGATCTTCCCAACCAGGGATTGAACCTGAGTCTCTCATGTCTCCTGCATTGGCAGGTGGGCTCTAAACACTAGCGCCACCTGGGAAGCCCCAGGTCTCATTTGGAGGAACCTCTTTTCCACTCTAATATGGACTGGACATTGATACTTTCGCTCTCAGATACCCTACCATCCCCAGTCGTTCACATTCTCCATCATCAGAACAGCCAGTGTCCTCCACTGTTATCAGCATCATGGCCATCATAGTAGGCAGTCCCTAAGGTGACTCTCAGTGACCCCTCCATCCTGGCGGTCATGCCTCTGTGTAATCCTAACCCCTCAAGTGTGGGCTGTATTTAATGACTCACTTCTAGTGGACAGGACTCAGCAGGGGTGATGGAATGTTATTTCAACATGAGGCTACAAAAAAGATGTGGCTTCTTTCTTGCACTGAGGAAAGCCATCAACCCTCTGGAGAGGCCCACGTGGCAAGGAACCACCCTGCCCCCCTCCCAGGCCCAGCCAGGCCGATACCCAGTGAGATCCAGGAGCCCAAGAGGAACTGAGCTTGGAAGCAGATTCTCCTCCGGTGGAGACCATAGATGAGACCACAACCCATGCTAACACCTTGACTGTGTTCTTGTGAGAGACTTGGAGCCAGAGGCACTGAGCTAAAACCATGCTCAGATTCCTGACCCACAGAAACTATGAGATAATAAATGTGTGTTGTTTGAGTTGTTAAGTTTTGTGAGTAATCTGTTATGCACTGATAATTAGTACAGCCTCTGTCACCATCATTAACCACCATTACTACCATCGTCATTAAACTCATGTTATCAATATCACCACCCGACGCCACCATGCTCTCAAACTCACCACCATGGCTGTCATCACAGTCATGACCCCTGTCACCATCATCCCCACATCTATTTTTTTTAATTAATTAATTTTTAAATTTTTTGGCCACACTGCATGGCATGCAGTATCTTAAGTTCCCTGACCGGGGATCGAACCCATGCTCCCTGCAGTGGAAGCACAGAGTCTTAACCAGTGGGCTTCCAGGGAAGTTCTCCCACTTCTACCTTCAACTCAAATGTGAATTCTGTCATAAGAACTCTCACCACAATCATCACCTTCAGCTACAATAGTCTTTCTAACACCCACTATGTACCAGACTCTAGGCAAGCCCCAAGATTACAAAGAAATAGGAGACACGATCTGTGTCTTCAGAGAATCTGTTGGGGTCTCTCTCGGGGAAATCAGGACGCATTCATAAAAAGAGCCTAGTAAGTCGAGGAAGTCGATGCTTATTGCCACTTTGGGTGGTAGGAAAGCCTTCATGGAGGAGGAGGCCCTAAAGTGAAGCTTCAGAGGATGGTGGCCGGATAGGCAGAGGGGAAGGAGACAGGAACCAGCCTGATGTGTCCGGTGGAAAATGACGCGAGGACACCTGGCCAGAGGGGAAGACCAAGCAGAGGAAGAAGAGAGGGGGGAACGAGGTTGGAATCAGAAAAGAAGCACATGGATTTCTAATGCATTTGTGCAGGCCTCTACACTTTCCAAAGCATTCTCTGTGCTCAGTTGGTTTAGAAGAGCCATACTCTTAAAAATCTGCCCCATTTCCAGGCTTCCAAGGTGGCGCAGTGGTAAAGAATCTGCCTGCCAATGCAGGAGACATAAGAGACTCAGGTTCGATCCATGGGCAGGAAAAATCCTCTGGAAGAGGAAATGACAACCTGCTCCAGTATACTTGCCTGGAGAATTCCATAGACAGAGTAGCCCAGTGGGCTACAGTCCGTGGGCTTGCGACTGAGCACAACACAACCAACAACCTTCAGCCAGGGGGAGGCAGGCCTGAGGCTGAAGCCTCCAGCCTTCTGCTCCAGCAGGAGGCAGTGTGAGTGATGGGACCCAGTCAACCTGAGTCACAGTTCCTCCCAGTGGATACCAATAGGCAAGTTATTCTCTGTCAGTTACGCCTGCCTCTCAGGCTGTTGCGTAGACCAGACGTCATACGAAAAACACTGCATGTGAGTCCAGGCAGCCTAAAAATAAAATGTTATGTCCATCCCCTAGTCTCCCTGCCTCGTACCTTGTCCATCACCTGGAGATTGGACAGCAGCTGTGTCAGTCCCGTCCAGGCAGACCACACAGCAGTTTTTCTACTGGTGCAGGGTGACGGAGCAGAAAGAACACTGCTCTAGGGGCTGGAGAGGACACTCTCCAGAACACTGCTCTAGTGTGCCACACTGCACAGCTTCAGGGGGCACCATTCACATGTGGACGCAAGGATAGGAGGATTTAGGGAGTAGATACTATTGACCAACTGCGCCTAAAATCTCCCCCTCCTGGGACTTCCTTGGTAGTCCAGTGGTTAAGACTCTGAGCCTCCACTCCAGGGGCACAGGTTTGATCCCTAGTTGGAAAACTAAGATCCCACATATGGCAGGGCACAGCCAAAAAATTAAAATAAAATAAAATCTCCCCCCTCCTGAATGTCTTTCATGACTGGTCCAGGACATTCAGCGCCTCAGCTCAAGCCTGTTTGACCAAGAAATCCCCTGATCCACCTTGCCAGAGGGCTTCCCTGTTGGCTCAGACAGTAAAGAATCCGCCTGCAGTGTGGGAGACCTGGATTCGATCTCTGGGTTGGGAATTTCCCCTGGAGAAGGGCACAGCCACCCACTCCAGTTTTCTGGCCCAGAGAATTCCATGGGCAGAGCAGCCCAGCAGGCTACAGACCATAGGGTCCCAAAGAGTCGGACATGAGTGAGTGATTTTCACCATCACTGTCACTTTGCCAGAGAGACTACACGCTCTACCCACTGGGGAGGGCAGGGTCCAGAGCCAGGATTCTAGGGCAGGAAAGAAACATCTAGAGCTTCTGGATGAAGCTCAGGTCCATTCTTCAGCCAAAAAACATACCACGAATTCCATATAAACAAGATTATGTAACTATTTACAGATTTCATATGACCAATGCCCTGGGACATAGCTGTGCTGTGCTTAGCCGCTCAGTCGTGTCTGACTCTTTGTGGCCTCATAGACTGTAGCTCACCAAGCTCCTCTGTCCCTGGGATTCTCCAGAATACTGGAGTAGGTTGTCATGCCCTCCTCCAGGGGATCTTCCCAACCCAGGGATTGAACCTAGGTCTCCCACATTATAGGTGGATTCTTTACCATCTGAGCCATCAGGGAAACCCAGGACAAAGCTAGGTTTTGTTATTTGCTTCACTTTCACTTTCTAGATGAATAAATGGGAGCTCAGAGAGGTGAGGGGCTTCCTAGGTGGCGCTAGTGGTAAAGAACCCACTTGCCAATGCAAGAGACATAAAAGACACAGGTCAATCCCTGGGTTGGGAAGATCCCCTGGAGGAGGGCATGGCAAGCCACTCCAATATTCTTGCCTGGAAAATCCCCATGGACAGAGGAGCCTGGTGGGCTACAATCTATGGGATCATAAAGAGTCAGACTGAAGTGACTAAGCATGCACGCACAGAGAGGTTAAGTGATGTTGCCCAACACCACTGAAGCCATGAATGGCTGAGTGACCTCAGGATGTCAAAGGTCATGTTGTCCTCCAGCCCCACCCTGCTCAGAGATGCTTAGCAACTCGCAGGAAGCCTTTCAGTTTGGAAGGATACAATAGGGGGGTTAGAACCTAGGCCTCCTCTCCAGCCCCTAGAGCAGTGTTCTTTCTGCTCCATCACCCTGCACCAGTAGAAAAACTGCTGTGGGGAAGCAAGTTTGGCAGTGGAAAAGGAGAAATGATGGTTGGGGAGAGAGGAGGGAGCTGGAACCCAGCGGGTGACTGTGGAGGATGGGGTCAATACTGAGATGGGAGGGCTGGGGCACCCGGGCCTGTCGTTGGCTGGGGCTGGGACCAGCCTTCCCCACTCCATCAGGCCTGGGGCTGCAGGCTGCCAGTGTTCCTCCATCAAGACCCCCGGAGAGCCTGAAATCAAATACTCCTCCTCCCCTGTTCAGGCAGTCTTATTGCCACTGACAGCAAATGTATTGCTCTAATCTTTTCTCATTTCACCAGGATGGGCTCCATTCTGACCTCCCTCCCGGCCTTGAAGCCTTCCTGAGGCAGGGGGGAGGCACTGAGATGGGAGGCGCTGGGGCTGGGCTGTAAGGGAACAGTTGCAGTGATGGCAGATTTGATATGCCTTGTCTCTGGAAGGCGGAAAAAGGCTAGAAAATTTGGAGATCTCTGTGGGGGACCCATGATGAAGGGTCCCCTGTGAAAGCAGATGGGAAAGGCTTGGTGGGCAATGAAGAACCAGGGCCTGGAGCCCCAGGGAAACAGACTTCTGCAGAGCAGACAAGCCTGGGCATGTGTGTTTGTGTACGTGTTGGAGCCAAAATTGTAAGCTTGGGAGATGGTCCTGACGAGATGGGGCAAGGCAGGGTTTGTCCACGCCCTCCAGAGTGACTGACCCACCCTGTCCATCCTCTGTCCACTCTGCTGCCCAAGAAGCCTCGCCGGTATGAAGCCCCCGTGCTCCCCTGGCTGCCTCTCTTTCTGGTCTTCGCTGCTTAGGTGAGCACTCAGGTTCTGTGGTTGTTGTTCCGTTGCCAAGTCGTGTCCGACACTTTGCAACCCCAAGGATTGCAGCACGCCTTCCTATCCTTCATTATCTCCTGGGGTTTGCCCAAGTTCACATCCACTGAATCGGTGATGCCCTCCAACCATGCTTGGCAACCTCAAAAAGGCTTCGTGGGAGGCCTGGGGGTCTGGGAGGGCAGGAGGAGCGGCTCTTGAGAGACACTCAGCCTGGGGGTCAGGGCTGGTGTCTAGAGCCCAGGAAGAGGGGCAGGGGTCGGGTAGGGCAAAGGGACGACTATGGGAAGGAATCTGCTGCTCTGAGCCTTTGAGGGCTGTGAGAAAGGAACAGCTGGTGAGTGGAGCTTGGCAGGGAGGAGAAGTTGGGGGAGTGAGGCAATGTTCTGGCCCTGGGTCTTTCATTTGCTTGGCTAAAATCAAGCCTGAGCTTGTGTGTGTGTGCCTGTCTGTCCCAGGGCAGGGCAGAGCCCCTGTGTTGCGTCATGGGGAGCGCCTGTCTGAGTGCACCTTCAGGTTAAGCTGGAAAGTTTTCTGGATCCTGACAGTCTGAGTGTGACAGGGCCTCAGCCTTGGGGGTATATTGTGTGGAAATCCACTTCTCTCTTCAAAGTTCTCTGGCCCTTGCCAGGGAGAAACTTCTGATTGGAGAGCCTGAGCTGGGTCAGAGCTCTGCCCGGGGTTCAGCAGGGCTGGGGTGGGGTGGGCGAGGGGCTGAAAGTGGAGGAGGGTGCTGGCCTCGATCCCGTCTGGCAGTGAGCTGCTGCTGCTTACTGCCGGGTGAGGCAGCCCACATCTCAGCAGAGGTCTTCTCATAATTACTCCTTTTTTCAGACAAAATCTCTGCCTGAACTGACTTTCTGCTCCTCTCTTACTGTTCCCCAACTCCTTCAGAAAGGAGTCCCTGCCTCCCCAGATCTCCATCTGTTCCCCACACTCCGGAGGTTCATGCCAAGACCACTCCCTCGGGATGGCCATCTGTGCCTTGTTGGTACCTTTTTTTTCCTCCTCCTTTCCTTGTCTGAAGATAGCTGAAGTGGAATGTGAGAACTTTCCTATGAGCCAGGCCAGGAACTGGAGCTCCAGGTCTAACGAGAAGGGAGTGACTGAGGTGTATGCAATATGCTGGGTCCCCTCTGGGTCCCTTACCTCCCTCAGATCTGTACATCTCCCTTACAGAGCCTTATGTGTAACATGTCTTCGTTATTGTCTCTAGACACAGGACTGGAACCGGGGTGGTATCCTCTCCCAGTTTGGAACCGCTTTCTCACCCCGTTTCCACGTCGTTTCCAGGATGCAGCGCCCCCTAGTGGCCTAAAATCCCTTCCCTTTTGTAGTTTTGCAGGATGGCCGCTCAACTCCAAAGGATTTCCAAACTTTTTCATTCCAAAACACTTCCAAGACCTTGACATGTTATTAGTGTTGTTTTGTTTTGTTTTTTGGGGAGCGGTCATGATGCACGGCTTGCGAGATGTTAATTTCCAACGGGGGCTGAACCCAGTTCCTTGGCAGTGAAAGTGCTGAGTCCTAAACATTGGACTGACAGGGAATTCCAGCAGTTGTATTTTTGATATCTGTTGATTGAGAAAGCACCATAATGACTGAGTTCTGGATCTCATCATTAAAACTCATTTGCATTTTATTCATCCCCCAGCAATCATACAGTTACACATAGTCAATCAGTTACACACAGATGGGTTACTCATAGTCTTTATGGTGCCACAGGATAAATCTCCTGTGATTATTCCAAGGCCTCTAAATTTGGGAACCATGGATTTAAACCACTCCTTATGTCACTGATGCGGAGACAGGCCTGGAGAGCAGAAGAGGTCTGTTTAAATTCGGTTGCACCAGAATTTGAATTCAGGGTAGATATGTGCCCCAGGGACTGCCAGTTTCAGTCCTATAGGGGCCTAACTGGAAGAAGGCAATGGCACCCCACTCCAGTACTGTTGCCCGGAAAATCCCATGGATGGAGGAGCCTGGTGGGCTGCAGTCCATGGGGTCGCTAAGAGTCAGACACGACTAAGTGACTTCCCTTTCACTTTCCACTTTCATGCGTTGGAGAAGGAAATGGCAACCCACTCCAGTGTTCTTGCCTGGAGAATCCCATGGACAGAGAAGCCTGGTAGGCTGCAGTCTATGGGGTCGCACAGAGTTGGACACAACTGAAGCGACTTGGCAGGGGCCTAACTAGGGAGGAAGCTGCAGGTAGAAGATTGGGTGATGGGCAGGAGAGCAAGACCGTCCCCAAGAAGTGCCGAGAGCGCACCCCATCTTCCTTCTGTTCAGAGCAGGTAAAACAAGCCTAGAAGGGCTGCAAAAGGGACCCAGGGGAAGGAGAGAGCAAAGGAACAGAGAATAAGTAGAGATGACAGTCTGCTCTGCTTCCAGCACTTCCCTAATTTACCCAAACTGCGCAGACTTCAGACAAGTCTTTTCACTTCTCTGAGACTCACCTTTGTCGTCTGTAAAATGGGAGGGAACTAGCAGTTTAACTTTCCCCTCTCTGTGGGAATAATACTTTGCTTGTCCCATAGGACTGTTCAGAGAATCTAATGAAATGTGTGTGAAAGTTCCCCAGCAACAGCTGGGGAAGAGAACTTTGAATCCATGATCTCCTTTTTAAACCTTAAATCAACAGATAGTAGAAGTTGAACAGAGATGGAGAGAGCCCAGATCTGATTCCAGGCCTGACTCTGAGAACTGGCTCTTGACTTAACTTTCAGGGTTAAAAATTAGTAGTGTTGCTACCTGTTACAGTTTACACGAATCTCTGGCCTTTTTTCAGAACCAGCTACTTTCCTCTTCCTTTTCTCAGCCTGTCTCCCTACAGTTCCAGCCACCTTGAACTCAGAGTAGCTGAGCATCCTTTGAATGAAGTATGGGCAGGCAGTAGGGCTTGCTGGGTCAGCTGAGGTGGGCACAATGAGAAGGGAAGTATACTAGTGTTGGTGGGAGGGGGGATGGGGGGCAGTACAAGGTAAAAGTGAAAAGTGAAAGTGAAGTAGCTCAGTTCAGTTCAGTTCAGTTCAGTTGCTCAGTCAGTCGTGTCTGACTCTTTGTGACCCCATGAATCCCAGCACGCCAGGCCTCCCTGTCCATCACCAACTCCCGGAGTTCACTCAGACTCACATCCATCGAGTCAGTGATGCCATCCAGCCATCTCATCCTTTGTCGTCCCCTTCTCCTCCTGCCCCTAATCCCTCCCAGCATCAGAGTCTTTTCCAATGAGTCAACTCTTCCCATGAGGTGGCCAAAGTACTGGAGTTTCAGCTTTAGCATCATTCCTTCCAAAGAAATCCCCCAGATGATCTCTTTCAGAATGGACTGGTTGGATCTCCTTGCAGTCCAAGGGACTCTCAAGAGTCTTCTCCAATACCACAGTTCAAAAGCATCAATTCTTTGGCACTCAGCCTTCTTCACAGTCCAACTCTCACATCCATACATGACCACAGGAAAAACCATAGCCTTGACTAGACGAACATTTGTTGGCAAAGTAATGTCTCTGCTTTTGAATATGCTATTTAGGTTGGTCATAACTTTCCTTCCAAGGAGTAAGCGTCTTTTAATTTCATGGCTTCAGTCACCATCTGCAGTGATTTTGGAGCCCAGAAAAATAAAGTCTGACACCGTTTCCACTGTTTCCCCATCTATTTCCCATGAAGTGATGGGACCAGATGCCATGATCTGCATTTTCTGATGTTGAGCTTTAAGCCAATTTTTTCACTCTCCTCTTTCACTTTCATCAAGAGGCTTTTTAGTTCCTCTTCACTTTCTGCCATAAGAGTGGTGTCATCTGCATATCTGAGGTTATTGATATCTCTCCCGGCAATCTTGATTCCAGCTTGTGTTTCTTCCAGTCTTCTTGTGTTTCTCATGACGTACTCTGCATATAAGTTAAATAAGCAGGGTGACAATATACAGCCTTGACGTAGTCCTTTTCCTATTTGGAACCAGTCTGTTGTTCCATGTCCAATTCTAACTGTTGCTTCCTGACCTGCATATAGATTTCTCAAGAGGCAGGTCAGGTGGTCTGGTATTCCCATCTCTTGAAGAATTTTCCACAGTTTATTGTGATCCACACAGTCAAAGGCTTTGGCATAGTCAATAAAGCAGAAATAGATGTTTTTCTGGAACTCTCTTGCTTTTTCCATGATTCAGCGGATGTTGGCAATTTGATCTCTGGTTCCTCTGCCTTTTCTAAAACCAGCTTGAACATCAGGAAGTTCACGGTTCACATATTGCTGAAGCCTGGCTTGGAGAATTTTGAGCATTACTTTACTAGCATGTGAGATGAGTGCAATTGAAGTCGCTCAGTCCTATTCAACTCTTTGTGACCCTAAGGACTGTAGCCTACCAGGCTCCTCTTTCCATGGGATTTTCCAGTGGGTCTCAAACTTGTTTGCACATCAGAATCACTTGGGAAGTTTTTAGAAAATTCCCTAGTCTCACTCTTCATGATTCTAGGCCTTGGACACATATTTTGGATTCTCATGACCAGCTGGGCAGGAAAGGGGTGGTGAGGCTACTTTACTTTCTTGGGGGTAGCCATTCAACAGCAATTCTAGAGCACTGGGTTCTCAGTGAAGTCACCCCATCAGTAGCATCAGCATCACCTGGAAATGCATTAGAAATGCAAGTCCTCAGGCCCTACCAAAGACTTAATGACCAGAAACTCTAACTGTGGGCCCAGCAACCTGTTTCAACAAGAACCCTTGAGGGGATTCTGATGCATACTTGACAACCCCTGGTCTAGAGGAGGAACCTACTGAAGGTCAGGCACGTGGAAGTGCTGTGGTCTTGGCTTTTAAGGAGGCTGGAATTTAGCAGAAAGAAGTTCAGGACCTCAATAAATGCATCTCTTCCCCTAGGCAAGGGTCTAAGGAACCTGAGCACCTGGGAGAGGCACAGATGTGTTTCTATAAGGGGACTTGGTTGTATTAGAGTCTGATTTAATTCAACACATTATTCATTGTGAGAGGGTGATTCCTAGGCATGGGGCAGGAAAAACATGGGTTTGGGAAGATTTGTTTTGTTTTCAGTGAGAGGGAGGTCATCAGAAGAGAGAAAGGAAAAACAAAAGACAGGGAGACACAAAGTAATAAGAACTAAAACTTATGTGGAGCCCTTACTATATGCCAGGCACTGTGCTAAGAGTTTTGCAAACACTGTCTCATTTAATCCTCCCAACAGCCCTTTAAACTATAATTATCACTCCCATTTAATGCATAGAGAAATGGAGGCACAGACAAGTCAAGCTGCCCATAGAAGCAGACCTTGAACCAGGGCCAATATAACTCCTGAGCCCATGCATTTTACCAATATGCTTTGGTGCCTCTCCTAGAGAACAAGAAGAAGTTCTCACTTGCCATTTGCTAAAAAAAAAAAACTCTTCAATGGCTCACTAGTGCCTGGAGAATTAAACTTATCTTAGACGGCTTGGTATTCAAGGTCTCTTATTCTGTGATACCAAAATTCCCTCCAGCCTTTACCACCCCCTATCAAGATTCTTGCACTTCCGCCACGCTGGATTAATTTCTCCATCTTTGAACATTTCTGACTACTTCACTTCCCATTCCCCTCCCCGTTGGGATCCTATCCATTCCTCAGGCTCAACTCAAATGCCTCTTCCTCCCTGATTCCCAGCCAGAAGAGGGCTTGCTCCCCCGCCCCGAACCCCTGGGGACACACTCCGCATCTCCGTACTCTGCGCCGTGTGTAGGGCGCAGTACACCGTACACGTAAGTACACCTAAGTGCTCCACACGGGCTGGTGTAATTGACAAAGGGAACAGTGATTCTCGAATGGAGGTAGGGAGTAAGACCTGTAGAGATGGTGAGCAAATGAGAAGGAATTGGGAGATAAAAGCCGAAATGGGGAGAGGATGAAGACAAACACTGGGCGGCAACCAGACGGCCCGCCGCCAGGGCCGCGTCTCCTCCAGCCCCGCCCGGCCTTCCCATCCCCCCCACCCCGCTACTGCCCAGCGACCGACGGTGCCGGCTTCCCGGTCGCGACTTCTGGGCAGGCGGCCCGCCCGACTCGAGGTGGGGCGCCGGGGTGGCGGGGCCGCGCGCTCGACCGGCCATCCGCGTCCTCGCATTAGCATAAATCCCATTAGCGGCTCCGGCGCGCCGCGGCGGCCGGGGGAGCGGGTAGGGCGAGGGCGGGCGTAACGGTGCTAATGCATCCTTCGACGGCGCGGTACAGCAGGCAGAGGCCCTTCTACAACCATTACCTCGCTGGTTCCTCCGAATCACCCGGTGCGTGGGGCTCTCCCAACGCGAGAGATTAAATAACCAGGCCAACATCTCCCCTCTAATAAGTGGCAGGGCCGGGAATCGAATCTGTGCTTTCTGGCATCAGTTCTCATGCTTTTCCCATCACAGCTCCAGGATGCCTCCCTACCCAGAGAACTACAGTTTGAGAAGAAAGGGGTTTAAAACATCCCTACACACACACACACACACACACACACACACTTACACACATATGCACACACACACACACACATTTTCAAGGGCTGGTGTAGCAGGGAAGGGGGTTGAATGGAATGGGAGGGGTGTGGTGGTGCTTTGGGGGAAGGGAGGAATGGGGTGTCAGTATCACCAACCCTCACCCATCATTTGGGACACAGAGTTTGGATGGTGGGGTGGAATGCTCCCACTGTCTTATTGAATGCACCTCTGCTCCCTCACATGACTATTTATTGGAGCTGCAAAAGCAAGAGATTATAGCAGTAAATTAGAGGAGTACAATCTCTGTTCTCTGGACGTTTATGGTCTTGTGGGTAAAATCAGGAATATTTGCTGGGCACTCACTGTGTGCCAGAAACTGTGCAAAGTGTTTTATATGGACAGCTCACTTATCTATGAAATAGGTTCCTAGACAAGTGAGCAAAGGCACAGATGGCTTCTAAAAGTCCATATAGTTGGTGACTAGAAGAACCAGGAAGATGAAAAAGATGAGCTGACCTGTGGGAGGAAGTCGTTCTAGGGAAGCTTATAGGGAAAGGCGTGGCTCTAGGCCTCGGAGACCTCCCTGAGCAAGGCAGAAAACATCTCAGCTGCTGCAAAGGATTAGGAAAATTTAGCCAGGTGAAGAGGCTGTGGCGGTGGGAAAGAGGAGCTGGAAATGCCAGAGGGTCACGAAATGCAGCTCTAAGGGCAAGCCAGGGCCAGGTTAGGAGAGCCTTGTTAAGGATTTTGGTCTTTATTGAGGAGGAAGTTGAAGTCATTAATGGTTTTAAACAAGAGAGAAGCATGATTAGAATTACATTCTTAAAAGATCATTCAGGGTGTAAAAAATGCAAGTGAAGGGTAACCAGATTCACTGATGGCTTGGACAACTGAGTTGGGATTAAGGTGGAGAAGGTAGGAAGAAGTGGATACATACAAACAGATACTTAAGAACTGCGCTGAAGTAGGACTTCTCTGGTAGTCCAGTGGTTAAGAATCCACCTGCCGATGCAGGGGACACAGGTTTGATCCCTGGCCTGAGAAGATTCCACATGCCATGGGGTGATGAATCTCACAGGCCACTGCTACTGGAGTCCCTGTGCTCTAGAAAACCCGAAAGTGGCAACTCCTGAGCCCGCGTGCCCTAGAGCCTGCACTCTGCCACCACAATGAGAAGCCTGGGCACCAGCAAGTAAGACCCAGCGCAGCCAAGTGATAAAAGAAAAAAATAAAAGAATATTTTTTTAAAAAGACTTGTTTTAAGTAATTGGATAAGGGGTGAAGGGGAGAAGGTGAGAACTGAGTCATTTTACATCCCCTTCTCTCCCTCAACCCCTAATCATTTAATAAATCCATTTCATTTCATGAATATCTTTGCCACCTGTTCCCTCCTTTCCATTCCCACTGCCACTTGTCTAATTCAGCTTGTGTCCTCTCCCTAACAATGAAGCAAGTCTTTCTACTTTCAGATTTTCCCCTCTCTAAACAAACCTCCATGCCATTTGAGCATGGTGGTTGTGGTTTAGTCACTAAGTCATGTCCAAGGCTTGCGAGCCTATGAACTGTAGCCTGCCACATTCCTCTATCCATGACATTTTCTGGGCAAGAATACTGGAGTGAGTTTCCATTTCCTTCTCCAGGGGATCTTCCCAACCCAGGTTTCCTGCACTGCAGGCAGTCTCCTGCGTTGCAGGTGGATTCTTTACTACTGAGCCATCAGGGAAGCCCCCATTTGAGCACACGACCTATGTAAAATGCAAGCATAATCAGAGTCAACCCAGGCCCTATTATCTTGTCATTGTGTCAGTTATAGGATAAAGTCCCATCCCTTCCTAGTCTGGTCATTCTTTGCTAGCGTACATTACATGTGTCAAAGCTATGGTTTTTCCAGTAGTCATGTATGGATGTGAGAGTTGGACTATAAAGAAACCTGAGTGCCGAAGAATTGATGCTTTTTGAACTGTGGTGTTGGAGAAGACTCTTGAGAGTCCCTTTGACTGCAAGGAGATCCAACCAGTCCATCCTAAAAGGAAATCAACCCTGAATATTCATTGGGAGGACTGAAGCTGAAGCTCCAATACTTTGGCCACCTGATGTGAAAAGCTGACACTGGAAAAGACCCTGATGCTGGGAAAAATTGAGGGCAAGAGGAGAAGGGGATGACAGAGGATGAGATGGTTGGATGGCATCACTGTCTCAATGGACACGAGTTTGAGCAAACTCAAGGAGATAGTGATGGACAGAGAAGCCTGGCATGCTGCAATTCATGGTATCTCAAAGAGTTGGACAGGATTTAGTGACTGAACAACAACAATATTATGTGTTGTAAGGATCAGTAGAGATCTGTGCTGTGTGGTTGTAATGTAAACTCTCTTGTCTGAGGAGGCCTTACAAATAGCTGTGAAAAGAAGAGAAGCAAAAGGCAAAGGAGAAAAGGAAAGATATACCCATCTAAATGCAGAGTTCCAAAGAATAGCAAGAAGAGATAAGAAAGCCTTCCTCAGCGAGCAATGCAAAGAAATAGAGGAAAACAATATAATGGGAAAGACTAGAGACCTCTTCAAGAAAATTAGAGATACCAAGGGAACATTTCATGCAAAGATGGGCACAATAAAGGACAGAAATGGTAGGGACCTAACAGAAGCAGAAGATATTAAGAAGAGGTGGCAAGAATACACAGAAGAACTATACAAAAAAGATCTTCATGACCCAGATAACCATGATGGTGTGATTACTCACCTAGAGCCAGACATCCTGGAAAGTGAAGTCAAGTGGGCCTTAGGAAGCATCACTATGAACAAAGCTAGTGGAGGTGATGGAATTTCAGTTCACCTATTTCAAATCCTAAAAGATGATGCTGTGAAAGTACTGCACTCAATATGCCAGCAAATCTGGAAAACTCAGCTGTGGCCACAGGACTGGAAAAGGTCAGTTTTCATTTCAATCCCAAAGGAAGGCAATGCCAAAGAATGTTCAAACTACTGTGCAATTGCACTCATCTCACATGCTAGCAAAGTAATGCTCAAAATTCACCAAGCCAAGCTTCAACAGCATGTGAACTGTGAACTTCCAGATGTTCAAGCTGGATTTAGAAAAGGCAGAGGAACCAGAGATCAAATTGCAACATCTGTTGGATCATTGAAAAAGCAAGAGAGTTCTGGAAAAAACATCTACTTCTGCATTTTTGACTATGCCAAAACCTTTGACTGTGTGGATCACAACAAACTGTGGAAAATTCTTAAAGAGACAGAAATACCAGACCACCTGACCTGTATCCTGAGAAATCTGTATGCAGGTCAGGAAGCAACAGTTAGAACTGGATATGGAACAACAGACTGGTTCCAAATCAGGAAAGGAGTGCATCAAGGCTGTATATTGTCACCCTGCTTATTTAACTTATATGCAGAGTACATCATGAGAAATCCTGGCTGCATGAAGCACAAGCTGGAATCAAGATTGCCAGGCGAAATATCAATAATCTCAGATATGCAGATGACACCACCCTTATGGCAGAAAGTGAAGAACTAAAGAGTCTCTTGATGAAAGTGAAAGAGGAGAGTGGCTTAAAACTCAGCATTCAGAAAACTAAGATCATGGCATCTAGTCCCATAACTTCATGGCAAATAGATGGGGAAGCAATGGAAACAGTGACAGACTTTATTTTGGGGGGCTCCAAAATCACTGCAGATGGTGACTGCAGCCATGAAATTAAAAGACGCTTACTCCTTGGAAGAAAAGTTATGACCAATCTAGACAGCATATTAAAAAGCAGAGACATTATTTTGCCAACAAAGGTCCGCCTAGTCAAAGCTATGGTTTTTCCAGTAGTCATGTATGGATGTGAGAGTTGGACTATAAAGAAAGCTGAGCGCCGAAGAATTGATGGCCTGTCAATGGCACCCCACTCCAGTACTCTTGCCTGGAAAATCCCATGGACAGAGGAGCCTGGTACGCTGCAGTCCGTGGGGTTGCGAAGAGTCGGATAGGACTGAGCGACTTCACTTTCACTTTTTACCTTCATGCATTGGAGAAGGCAATGGCAACCCACTCCAGTGTTCTTGCCTGGAGAATCCCAGGGACGGCGGAGCCTGGTGGGCTGCTGTCTATGGGGTCGCACAGAGTTGGACACGACTGAAGCGACTTAGCAGCAGCAGCAGCAGCAGCTGGAGAAGACTCTTTGAGAGTCCCTTGGACTGCAAGGGGATCCAACCAATCCATTCTAAAGGAAATCAGTCCTGAATATTCATTGGAACGACTGATTCTGAAGCTGAAATTCCAATACTTTGGCCACCTGATGCAAACTGACTCATTTGAAAAGTCCCTGATGCTGGGAAAGATTGAAGGTGGGAGGAGAAGGGGACGACAGAGGATGAGATGGTTGGATGGCATCACCGACTCCACGGACATGAGTCTGAGTAAACTCCGGGAGTTGGTGATGGACAGGGAGGCCTGGCGAGCTGCAGTCCATGGGGTCGCAGAGTCGACTGAGGGACTGAACTGAACTGAACTGTCGGCTCAGTAAATCTTCCGAAATTCTTCCTATTGAATGGAGAGATTATCCACTTCTCAGTTAAGAATTTCCAAAAGTCCTATTTCCGGGTCTGGGGAAAACAGGCCCAGAAAAATTTGCCCTCAAAAAGTATCATTTGCCTTTAGTCAACATGGTATCTTGAATGCCTTCAAGAAAGTGTTCCGGAGGGAGTGGGGCGAAGGGAGAAAGAAAACCCCCAAAACTGTTGACCTTAGTCAAGATGGGTGCCTTTGGCCTCGCTCTATCAGAACGCGCATGCCCACTCTTGTGTCCCCGCCCTTCTCCGTTGCCCTGGCGTGTGCGTCAGAGCGTGGGCGGGGGGAAACACCGCGGGAGGAATAAATTTCTCTGTGATTGGTTGGTGCAGGATTTCAAACCTGGCCTAGCGGCGCGGTGCTGTTCTGCCGTTGGGTGAGACGCGGAGGGAAGTAGAAGGCCGCCCGGGTGGGGCCAGGCGGACCCGAAAAGGTGGGTGTCGGGGGTTGCGAGGAGAGGTGTTTGTGGCGCTGGGTCTTTTGGGGGAGGGAGGCGTCCCCGGTTGGTGAGCTGTGGCCCTCACGGGGTCGGGGTAGGGGGAGGCCGGCACCAACAGCTCCTCCTCCGCGGCCCTCCTCCGGCCGGGGGCGCGGGCGGCCTGAGCGGGCTTTACTTAGGGAGTGGGGGGGTTCTTTCGTGGCGCCATGTTTTGTGGAAAGCCGGGGGCGTCTTTTTGAGATGGTGACTTCAACAGGGCAGAAGCTACCCCAAATAAATGGCTTTCACTTAAAGACAGAAAGTAGGTGGGGTAGCAAGACTTTTTCGACGGTTCTTTTCGGAGGAACAAAACTTTTTCAATGGGAAAAGCCCTGGTGTTCTAGAGGCCGAGGCGGCTTGGAGTGGAGCCCCACTTTCTAGTGGGCTGTGTGAGTCTCGGGAAATGATGACATTTGCCTTTCTCATTAAAATCTCAGCCTTAGAAACAGCAAGGCCTTACTTTATCCTTTCACATAGATCCCTGTTCATATCTAGATCCTATAGACTCATCTACAGAGGGAGTCTATAGGAGGGAGTGTATAGGATTGTGGGTTGGGTGGGAAGATAAGCTTATTTTTAAAGAAACGTCATCGTACTCTTTAATGTGGTGGGTGAGCTTTCGAGTTATTGAAAATGTTTAGGGAAGACGCCTTTCCTATAGGTTAATCATTCAACAGGCATTCAGTGCAAAATTAAGTACAAGACAGTCTTACTTGGCTTTAAATGAGCTTGCAACTTATTTGTGCTAATAGAACTTAGAAAGATAACTGTGGTGAATATAGTAGGCCTTTACACTGTTGAGAATACGTTAGTCCGGCCCTTTTAGAAAATATTTTGCACCATTTATCAAGAGTCATAAGAGATTTTTTTTACCATCTAACTTGGTACTCCAAGCCTTGGAAGTGCATTTTTAAGGAACATGGCCACTTGAAGAAAAACACTGTCCGTAGTGATGTTCAGCTTATTCGTTCATTGAATATTTTATCATCATTTGCCAAATGTCAGTCATTGTTCTAGGCACCAGAAACTCATCAGTGAGCAAAAATCTCTGCCTTCTTGGACGTTAAACTAGTGGGGAGACAAACAATAATCCAAATAAGTCAGTTAATATGTAAATATGTTAGATGTAGATAAATTTTTTTGAGCAAAGTAAAGCAGGAGTTTGGGGGGAAAGATGCAATTTGAAAGGGTGGTTAACAATGGGACAATGTTTTTTTTAATTGAAGTGTAGTTGATTGACAGTGTTGTGTTAGTTTCTGGTTACAGCAAAGTGAATCATGTTCTTTTTCATATTTTTTTCCATTATGGATTTTCTCCATTATGGATAATTACAGGTCCTGCTATACAGTACTCTTGCCTGGAAAATCCCATGGACGGAGGGGCCTGGTGGGCTGCAGTCCATGGGGTCGCTAGGAGTGGGACACTACTGAGCGACTTCACTTTGACTTTTCACTTTCATGCATTGGAGAAGGAAATGGCAACCCACTCCAGTGTTCTTGCCTGGAGAATCCCAGGGACGGGGGAGCCTGGTGGGCTGCCGTCTATGGGGTCTCACAGAGTTGGACACGACTGAAGCAACTTAGCAGCAGCAGCAGCAGCAGCTATACAGTAGGACTTTGTATGTTTGTCTGTTTTATGTATAGTTGTTTGTATCTGCTAATCCCAAACTCCTAATTTATCCCACCCTCTTAGTGCAGGAGACCCGGGTTCAGTCCCTGGGTCGGGAAGATCTCCTGGAGAAGGGAATGGCAACCCACTCCAGTATTCTTGCCTGGAAAATCCCATGGATGGAGGAACCTGGTAGGCTACAGTCCATGGGGTCGCAAAGAGTCGGACACGACTGACTGACTTCACTTTCCTTTCACTTTCTTTCGTTTTTGGTTGCCATAAGTTGGTTTTCCATTTCTGTTTCATAAATAAGTTCATTTGTGCTGTATTTTAGATTTTACATATAAGCAATGTCATATGGTATTTGTCTTTTTCCGATTTCCTTCACTTAGTATGATAATCTCTAGGTCCATCCATGTTGCTGCAGATGGCATTATTTCATTCAGGGCTGAGTAGTATTCTACTGTGTGTGTGTGTATATACATAGGTGTGTGTGTATATATTATGTGTAATATATATATGTGTATATATATTATATACACACACACCCGTACATGCCCCTTCTTTATCCATGCATCTGTTGATGGGCATTTAGGTCGTGTCCATGTCATAGCTATTGTAAATAGTGCTGCTGTGAACATTGGGGTACATATATTTTTCAAACCATTGTTTTTTTCTGGATATATGCCCAGGAGTGGGATTACCAAATCATATGGCAAGTCTGTTTTTAGTTTTTCAGGACCTTCCGTACTGTTTTTTCCATAGTGGCTGCTCCAGTTTATAATCCTGCCAACAGCGCAGGAAGGTTCCCTTTTCTCCATACCCTCTCTAGCATTTGTTATTTGCAGACTTTTTAATGATGGCCATTCTGACTTGTGTGAGGTGGTACCTCATTGTGATTTTGATATGCATTTCTCTAATAATTAGTGATGTTGAACATCTTTTCATGTGCTTTTGGGCGGCTTGTATGAGTAAATGACATTTGAATAAATACCTGAAGAAAGTGAGGGAGTGACCATCTGAAAAATTCTAAGTAGAGGTAAACAGAATTACCCAAATGTTCAAGGAAGAGAACAGTTAAATAAATGTTTATCAACTTCTTGCAACTTAATGGAAACATGGTAGAAAAAAGTAAGAATATATAAATCTATGATTGCAGTTCTATGAAATATGAGTGCATAATGGGCAAAGATTACTTAGGGAGGTGCATTGAGTTCAGGGTGGTGAGGTTTTAGTTTCACCATTAAAAAATGTTACTTTTTTTTTGAACAGAGAAAATTAACAGTATGAGGCAGCGTTTTATATCTGCCAGATGAGTGTTTTAGATAATAAAGAGGTTGTTTTATACTAAAATGATTATGGAACGCTTTCCATAAGTTGATAATACTTACATTAGACCCTGAAGAATGGAACACTTTGGAATGGAAAGAATTCACAGAAGAAAAAGAATAAAAGGAGAACTTAGTATAATGAACTGGTAATGATTTTATGAAAAATAGTAATTTGTCTCGTTCTGCTTTTTTTTTGGGGGGGGCGTACTGCACGGGCTTGTGGGATCCTAGTTCCCCCACCAGGATAGCTGGGCCCTCCGCAGTGAAAGTGCAGAGCCCTAACTGCTGGACTGCCAGGGAATTCCCTCTTATTCCGTATTTTAATCTTCATTCATGTTGGACTGAAGGTGTTCTGTTTACTCTTTCTGCAGTTGACTTGCTCATGAGAACATTTGTTTTCAAGATATTCCTTCTGCCTGCCAATTGAATAGAGGCTTTGATATGGTGAAGCAAAAGCTGGACATTTGGGAAAAAGAATTGTTCTGAAATAACTTTCATATGAAAGCATTTTGTAGTATTGAGACAGTCTTAGGGGATGTTTTTCCTTGGCAGCAGAGAACTGGTATTGTTAATTTCTTGGGACTCTTTGGATTTAGTAACGTTTGTGAGAATGTTTTTCATCAAAACTCTTTCCTGAAAAACTCATTGCTTTGTCTTACAATATTTAACACTCTTGATGCATCTAAAACCTGATGTATAGGTCTCTTAATAATGTTATTTGTAGGGGGAGGAAGAAGAGGATAGAGACTTTTCCCAGGATACTCTGCAGTAAGATCTGCAATAGTCTGTTATTCTGAAGGATGATGTCTGTTCTCTTGGCTGGGTGATTGAAATTAAATTGGGGACTCAGAGCAATCACATCAAGCTGAGACTCTTTCCTGGTGATGCCAAATTGCTCCCTTAAGGATACTCACAGATTGGGAATCTGTAACATAGTGACTTCTCCACCTCTGGGGCTTCTCATCAATAACAGCTGAGATTCTCTAGCACCTTTTTGTTTAAAGTGCTCCACAAACTGATTTCCTTGCTACACACAAGGATCATTTCAGCTTTCCCAGAAGACAGCCGCCTCTGTAGTGAAAAAGTGACAGCTGTTTTACAGCTGCGCAGCAATGTACTACAATATGACTTTGTTTGTGTTTCCGTTCACATTAGTGTATCTCCTAGCTATGAGCTAAATAATAAAGGGGGAGAAATAAACAAGTATTCATGAGGGTGAAGATGTGACCCAGCAGGAAAATTAACACGATTTTTAGTTGATACTGAATAGAATGAGTAAATTTCAACTTGTCAAGATATCAGGGTTAGTACTGATACAGAAAGATATTTTTGTCATCTATAAATAATTCCTTAGAGTCACTTCTATAGAACACAAATAAAAATACATAGTTCCCCAGCATACAAAGTGAAGAGGATTATATTTTCTGGTGCTATTTGGATTGCCCAAAGTAATTCTGTCTTAGAGGAAAAACTAGCTCTTCTCAGATGCTATGAGGCTCATGTAGAAGAGCTTGTTTAAGAGCCTAGACCATGTCAAATTTTACTGTCTCCTCCGTTTTTGATTTGAAGTCCAGCTGTGGTTTGCTAATCACTATTCTAGGATGTAACTAACAACAATCACACAAAAACAAAACCAAAAAATTTATACCCACTCTAATACCCTATAGTCTTATTGTGAGGTTTGCTTTATACAGTATAAAACTTTTATCTCCATTAATTTGTAGAATTCTTTGAGGCAAATATGGCAAGTATTTTTGTTCCCATTTATAGATGTGTTTCAGAATTTTAAGTGACTTATCCACGGTTATACAACAGGTAAATAAAAACTAAAAGTTTATCCTAGGGCTTCTGTCACCTTTATTTAACTGTTTTCTTTGTTTCCATGTATATTAAACATGTTCAGGTAGAATGGAAATGCTTTTGACAATTAAATCATGGTGGGGAATGTGTCTGTATTCATTCATGAGTTTGTTCTCTGGCTTCAATTTATCAAGTGTTTTTTTTCTTTTTTTTTTTTTTAAATACTGAGCCTTTGCAATTTAGTTCCAAATGTAAGGTTTCTCCTTTCAAATTTAGAGTCTAGCTGGGACATAGCTGGTGAAGTTAAAATAGAGTACAAGATGAATGTGCCACGTGAGCAAAGCAGTTGAGGAAAGATTGGGACCAGAGAGGTCAGTTGAAGTGAATGTTAATGACCTGCATGTGTTGAGGGGCTGGCTGTAACATGCATGAGAGAAGAATCCACAAAGTTCGGTGACTATATTTGTAGGAAAGGGAGTAACTTAAGGTGACTCTGAGGTTTGAAACTGAGTGACTGGGAGAATGATAAAAATAAGAAAATCAAAGTTTGATGTCAGGAGGAGGAGGACCAGGGTAGGTCAGTGGGTAGAGTAGTTGATAATATATGTGAGGGAAGGATGTTTTCAAAATCAAGCTCGGCATCCAAGTCATCCCGAATTGAGAGCTATAGGATTGAGTCAGCGGAGGGAGAGCTGAGGGCCAGAGAGAGAAATGGGGGGGCTGTCTGTAGCTATGCAATGACTCAAATGGGGTAGTTGGATACATTGAAACAGCTGTCTCCTAGGTACTAGGCATCCTGTTAGGAGAACAATGTAGATTGGGGTAGTTGTGTGAAATCACAGTTACTACAGTGAGATGTCCCCAAGTAGGTACTCTGTGTCTTTAGTCTTTTCAGGAATCAAGTTGTGTTTTCAAGAAAGTACCTCCACACAGTGCTCACTCTAGGGAGTGGTGTACACAAGAAAATAGTGAAACAAGAATAGAGGAACTTGAGAAAATAAAGAATTTCTCTTAAAGGGGACAGAGAATCAGATTGTTGTCATTTAAGTCGTAAAAGTCCTCTGATTTTTTTTTTAATGACCAGTTTTCGGTATTCTAGTTGCACTGTCGAATTTTCCTTTTCTGCTTGTGTGCTCAGTCGTGTCTGACTCTTTGCAACCCCATGGACTGTAGCCCGCCAGGCTCCTCTGTCCATGGGATTTCCCAGGCTAGAATACTGGTGGGGATTGCTATTTCCTCCTCCAGGGGAATCTTCCCAACCCAGGGATTGAATCTTTTCTGCATTCCTAGTGAAGTAGAAGTTCTTCTGTGTACTGAGCTCACTGTTGTACAATGTCAGATTATACAGATGAGGGAAGAGACGATAGACACGAATAATAACCCCATATTAAAACTGACCACCGACTTTGATTTTTATTGGGAGCCAAAGGAATTCATCATTTGAATAGGCTACTGAACGCCCTATCCCTGTTTTCTGTCCTGTAGCACAGAGATGTATTTGCCTTTCTTTGGTCATATTGTTAAAACCCAAGGGCATCTCTGTGACTTCTGCATCTTTTCCTACCAGTTTTAATACTAGTCTTGTAGTTTTGTTTCTAGTTTAGAGAAAGAGCTTTGTAATAAATTTGTCGGTCTGGTTGCTTAGCAGCTTGCTGTGATTATTATGTAGCTTGGAACAGATACATTGCCGTTTGAAAATCTTGGTTTCCGGCCCTGATTCAGGTATATATTGCATCCAAGCTTGGAATTGAAAGCTTTTTTGCTATTAGAGCAATCATCATACAAGTACAAATGAGTAATTCTGTAGCATTTAATAGAAAATCTTAATGTTTATATATTCCTTTTTCCTTTGGTTTTCCCTCCCCTTTCTTGCCCTTATAGCTTATAGTACAATGTTACAAACACTGTAAAGTCACTAATCCTTCATAAAAGAGTTCTTAAAATTTTATTTAGATGCATGAAAGAGGACCTGGACTAGAACATTCAAGGGATGATTAGGAGAACATAAGAAGAATCCTTTAATGGTGTTTCGGAGGACGTTCAGTTTTCAAATGAAATTTGATTTTTTAATTTCATTTCCTTGATAATTTTCATAACATCGCACTGATGTCTTTCTTTCTCAACTGTTAAGATCTTATTTCCTCAAAGTGTTCCCAGTTAAAGTCTATTTGGAACAGAACTGCCTGTAAGGACACCATTTTTAATGTAATATCAGCAAGTCTTTAGGGGGGAAATATGAAGCTTGAAATTCACTATTACAGAACACAGTAGCAAATGATTTTTCCTTTGCCCTTCTAGCTGTGAAGGTGGTGTATTGTCTCCTTGATGCCAGAATGTGGTACAACATAATCCTTTGCCTATACTTAGTACAAATTTATTAGACATAGTCCCTGCACGCAGTCCAGCAGAGAGCCTGCATTACAGAAATAATTCTTGTGCTGCTGAGCTGGCGATTTCCCCACTTAATCGCTCGTGTGACGTCATCTGTGCCGTTGGTAGGAAATGTGCTGACCATGTCCTGCATTTTAAAAGGCAGTTGCCACATGGGTACTAGCTAAAAATGAAATTAAAAATAAACCTTTCAAGTTACATTGAAAGTCTTCAAAGTACAGCAGGATTAAAGTGGCAAAAATGTTATATTAATCATTAGGCTCGACTAAGTAGTTGATCACCTAGTAATAAACTAACACACTTGTCCCTAATTGCTTTCTTCTCAGCTCCAAAGTGATTGTAGAATGGAGGAAAAGAAGTAGGCAGCAAGGGGTGTTACATTCAGGGGACTGAAATGCTTTTGTAATTTTCAAATGAGTCTTAAACATTCTAACTTTGTTTTTATAATAAGGATTACACAAAACATCAGTTGTTGACTTGAGATTCTCATAGTGGTAGCTTACACATGGATGAGTCCAGATGTTAGTCACTGATCACTGTGCTGGATTGCTACTGAATCTTTTGTCTGGGGGAGATGGCAGGACCCCTAATGTATATTTGATTTCTTGGCAGGAAGATGGATACTACGATGCTGAATATGCGGAATCTGTTTGAGCAGCTTGTACGCCGGGTGGAGATTCTCAGTGAAGGAAATGAACTCCGTAAGTCATTCTGAGATGGCCTGTGAGGAGAGAAAAAACAGATTTCAGATTTGGGCTTTCTACATAGCCTAAGTGTGTTCCAACCCTAAAATTGTTTTTCATTTTGAGTTACCTAAAAAAAAAACAATGGTCAGTTATTTGTGGTCAAAGCTTCATGGACACGGATTCTAAATGGTCACTTTTTTTTTTCCTGTAGTTATTTTTAAATGGGTTTTACCCAGATTTTTTCATTATTAAGGTTCTCTTTTCACTAAATAGTTGGCATTAGTTGCCGATTTCATTTTTGTATAACAAACTGGGCAAAATCTATTGAATTTCTAAGGATGTTGCTTTTTTCATTAGAGGAATAGTCGTGTACATTTTTTATCTGGGGTTTTCCCTGTGTCCTATAAAACATTTTCAATTGGAAAGGAGAAAAATGACATAATTTCTTTTTGAAGGAAGGACAATCCATCTGCTTTCACCTACTTCATATATTTGATGCTTAGTAATAAAGGTTTGAGGTTGGGTGGAGAGCTAGGGAGGCAAAGGAGGTGGTGATGGAATCGTCTTCTGGGAAGTAGATTAGTGACAAAGAAAGGTGGAGCCGATAGCTCTGACTTACTGATCTAAGGGAATTATTCTTTACTGGCTTTTCTTTGTGTTACCATCCTCTCCTATTTCAGATTTTCATGAATATCTAATTCAGTGGGTGTTGCTGCTAAGTCAGTCTCATTGGTATAAAAGTAATGCAAGAACTAAGTCTTAAAAATCTTCATAGTACTTACTATAGTGTGTTGCTTGTGCCATTCAGTGCTTTCTTTAATTTGATTCATGCTTTTAATAGCTTTCATTTACTTACAGCCCTTTCAAAACAATATTCTTTTTTCTCTAATAACTATTGCATGACCTTGTCATCTGGTACCAACTCAGTAACCATGATGGCATACTAATTAGGCTTTTCTTTGAGGTCACATCATCTCAGAAGACAGATTGTTTTGGAGTCCAGTGGGGAAGAGATCTTAAAATTCAGGTTCACTCAGCCCATATTCAGTGAGAACCTATCACAACTTCTAGCACATGTAGAGGGAAAGGGATGACTAAATGACTTCATGGAAAAAACTAGGGTTTGACTTGAGCCTTCAATTGGATATAGGGTAGGATCCCAACAGACAGAGGTAAAAGAGGTCATTGAGTGTTAAGGGAGACTTCTGAGTGGAGGCAAAAGGGTGTTGGATGTGAGGTAAATAAGGGTAAGTGGGGAATGACTTAATCAGAGCCGTGCTTTTGGAAAGTTACCCTGCCAGAGGTGGTGGCTGCATTAGAGGTGGAGGCTGAGAGGCTGATTAGGTGTTTGCCCTAGCTCAGGAAAGAGGCATTAGGGAGCCCTAACTGGAGCGATGATTGTGAGCGTGGAAATGGGCAGAAGAGGCTGTGATACTAAGATCTCTAGGAGGAAGCAGCTGATGGCATGTGGGGGCAGAGGGAGGAATTTGAGGTTTGGAGTCTTAGTAACTAGTGCTGGCTTTTAACTGTTATTTCTGTCTGTGAGATAGGAATTTTGCCACAAGGATTTGGAGATAAATGAGATACTAGGTTGTGAAAATACCTATGGAAAAAATATGCCGTAAAAATACAAGATATTTATTCTTACAGGAACCTTTATTTTATAAGTAAATTTCTGTCTTTCCTTAATTTCTGTTACAAAGTAGAGGTACATTTTGTACCCGCTCTGAATCCCTAACTTGGTATGTTGCCCTTTGAGGAACTAAAATGACTTAATGTCTTCTGGACTCTAGAATCTCCTTTTCTGCAACCACTCTAGTCTGTTATCTTCTTAGAGCCTAGGAATTCTTCCCATGCCTAATTGTCCCCTGACTCCTTACTCTTGCTCTTCATCATATAACTTCATTCCTTTCTTTTTTTTTGTACAGTAATATCTTAGTCATGTATGCAAATGCTCTGGTTTTGGTCTAATATAAACAAGCATTTAATCATTTGTATTAAAATAGGAATGCCTTCCTTTAAATGAACTGATACTTTATTTGGTTTCAGTTCTGTTGTCCGATTCAGTTAGATCTGTAACATATGCCATTTAACAATGAATGGGAATTAAACCCCAAATAAGACTTTTCAAGGAGTATCCTAAAGAACAAGCTAACCAGCAAATTAGGTCAAGTGAAAATCTTTTCATTCTTAAATTGTTTTTCAATTCAGGAAATAGTTGAGTGTGTAGGCAGCACTATATTTAGAAACATTGACCACAGTGTAGAACTAGAAAGCTTTTAGACTATGGAAAATGTGTTTCCTGTTCTTTATTTTTGAAAAAGGGAAGTATTACATACATTGAAAAATATGCAAACAATAAGTTCTTTGCTTGGTGAATCGTGAGAGTAAAATGTGACTAAGAACCAGCTCTTGTTTTTCAACTTTCTCTTTGTGAATCTATAATTTTGAAATATTTAAAGTTGCAAAAGGATATATTGTTTTCTTTTTCAGTTAAGGAGAAAAAAGCCCCTTAGTAATGTGTTCTAAACTGTTAACTAAACCAGTATATCATTTACAACTATTTCAATTGTAATAATATATTTTACTTTTTGAGATCCTTGATATTTGTATTATCTAAGATAACTAGGTCATAATATCCTGCTTTGCTAGAATCTGTTGTTTACTAAAAACTTGTTTCCTTGTGTGTCAGAATCAGTTTCTCTAGATTGAATTGTTATCCTAATTTGTAAGTTTGAAATTTGGTCAAATAATTAAAATTGCTTTAAAAAAGCATTATATTATTTCTATGCTCTTACGTTAAATTCAAATAGGAAAGGCTCCCTTATTACCAGAGAATCTGCTAGCTTTGTGTGAATTTGGCCTAGTTTCCACTGTAAACTGGGTTAATTTGACCAGCAGCAGATGTACACCTTGGAAGGTTCCTCCATGATGCTGGTGGAATGATGGCTTAGAGATACATTGAGGTTAACTAGAACAGTAAGGCATTGTAGAATTGTCTTTGCAGTAGTCTTTGCAGGTGATAAGAATGGATGCCACCAGAGTTGTTATGCTTTGAGGTGCTGCCTTGGAAGCGATGCTTCCTTTGCAGACATTTGAAGAGAGTCCACATTCCTCTTATCAGTGAGTCGTCCAAAGCTAGTATGATCTTCTCGTCCTGTGTCTTTCCATCTGGAATGTTTACATAACCCTTCAGGGCTGTGTTAAACAGCAGAAGCAAATTGGCTCTTTACTTTCAAATCAATATTTGTATAATTATACAGCTGAATGCGATTGCAGGCCTAGACATCTGTAATATTAATCTACATCTACTGGAGCATATTACAGCAGTTACATTTGAATTTGCTGTTTAACGCCTCTTTGGTGCAGCAACATGTGACTCTAAAGGAGGGTGTTTTTGTTTTATGGCCTAACTGTCCTGGTGCATGACAGCTGCCCCAAAGGTATCCTCCTTTGATTGCCTTCTGTTCAGGAGCTTTCACTGTTAGTGTTACATCTGGAGCCAGGTGACTAATGAGTTACTTATTTCATAGCAGATGCCACTGGCTAAGCCAAAAGTAAGTGGCCTATTGGAATAGGAGTTGCTCCCCACAAAACTCTTGACCAGAGTGATGAACATATATCAAGGATCTGCTCCTGGTTATTTTCAGCTGGATTTGCTCATAATTCAGCTAGTCCCTTAATTATGCATTTGGAGTAAAACTAACTGGAGGACTCATTTATTACAGCATTTATACTCTGTTTGGTGCTTGAATTATTAAAGTTTCCCCCTTTTCTTAGAATTTATCCAGTTGGCAAAGGACTTTGAAGATTTTCGTAAAAAGTGGCAGAGAACAGACCACGAGTTGGGCAAATACAAGGATCTTTTGATGAAAGCAGAGACTGAGCGTAGTGCTCTGGATGTTAAACTGAAACATGCACGCAATCAGGTGGATGTAGAGATCAAACGGAGACAGCGAGCTGAGGCTGACTGTGAAAAGCTGGTGTGTATTGTTTTTCTGCTAGCACTGTGACAGTGGGGGTGCCCTGTTTCTTCTTCATTAAAGAATTAGAAGCAGTTTGTCCATGATTGGAGCTGAAATTGCAACCAGAAATACTATTTTTCATAGGTTGAAATTTAAATTTTTAAAATTTTTTCTCCTTTAGATCTTAAACATTTACTTAATATACAGATTTCAAATGAGAATTTAAAGAATTAGGGGGAAAGGCAGGGAGATCCTAGCATATTTGATCTATTTCTTATTGTTGATTATAAGTGCTACCTAGAACATCCTCATGTAAGATAGTAACAGCTAGTACTTTGTCATTGATATAAGCAGGACAATTCTTAAGTCTTTATTGCGGCTCTTAATTTAGGATAAAGGGCTCGCTATGTTCAACCAATATGAACACTGGGACGTAGGGCACTGTCATTTTGATGTACCAGAGTGGGTCATGGTACAAAGGAAGCCCTTACTAGGAGGGATTAATCCATCTTGGTATACTGTTAGATGCCTCAGTAAGCTCAAATCGTCTGGTTCCAGTGCATCACAGCTTTGTATCCATTTTAATGCATTTTGCTCCACCATTTAGAAAGGTGGGTGGCTGCTTTGATCTGTAGAAGCCAATAATTGTCCTGATAAGATGACACTAAAGTGTTTTTGCTCTGTGAAATCTATTTTGGGACTCTGATTTTGCAGTCCTCTCTTTTCTTGAATTAGCGGTTTGATCCAAAAGTCTTGTAGCAGAAACCTCACTATTCTAGATAGAGTTCATTTTACCAGTCAGAAATCAGAGACGCAGTCTGGGCTTGATGTGAATTAATATGCTATTGGTGTAGCAGCCTTCCTGAAGGCTCATTTGCATAATGCTGTATTTTAATGTCTTCTGGTTTGCCTGTCCCATAAATTTAAGGTGAAGCTTTCTCCCCTGGTTAGTTAGGATGTTTTACTCTGCTTTGGTCTGTAGGAAAGACAGATTCAGCTGATTCGAGAGATGCTCATGTGTGACACATCTGGCAGCATTCAACTAAGTGAAGAGCAAAAATCAGCTCTGGCTTTTCTCAACAGAGGCCAACCAGCCAGTGGCAATGCTGGGAACAAAAGGTGGGGGAACTGCATCTGTTATCTGATCACAAGGAACACAGCTCTAATAAGTTCTTATTATCTAAACTCTTAAATATACTGCTTTTGGAATGTGTGCTAAATAAAACAAAAAGACTTTGGAGGAAGGGTGGGTGGGAAATAAAGGTGCAGGGGCTTCCGGTTTTATTTTTTTATCTTAGGTTTTTTCATTAAGGGTAAACTTTGACGTTGGTGCACAATTGCACCAACATCAATAATCCTGCACATTGCTAAGAAACCTAGAGGTGGAAGTGGCAGTTCAGCAATACTTCCAGTGTTTACTCTCTAGAGAGCTCTCGTAGTTCTGGTTTAGAAAGACCCTCTGAGAGCCAAGCCCAGACAATAATTTTGGTTCTACTGCATCACAATTTAGAATAGTCTCAACCAGGCTTTGAATTAAAACCCCCAATACGGTACGTAGGGAATGGTCAGCACTCTGAGCTATTTATTTTGTTGTCTGGTTGTTTTATGGGGAATCTTTATAACTAAGAAGATGTACAGGCTTAATTTCTTAAAAAGCTAATGCTGGGTAATTCTCTCTCTTGTAGAAAACAACCACAGTTGGGATCAAACTGAACTTCACTCTTCTGCCTGTGACTTTTTAGCAGCCTGTAGTATAGACTCAGCAGGAAATAGCACCTATACCCCTGACTAACTTTAAACTGCAGTTATGAGACCTTTGCTGAAATAGCAACTGCGCTGCATGTGTGCTCGTGTGTGCACACACACACAAACACACATACATACACCGTCTCCCTGGAAAACCATAAAAAGCAGCTCAACACAGCTAGGGTTTGAGCTTGTAGTTATCTCCACAGGGAAGATGCTGCTGTGAAATTGCTGATGTTACCTGACTAGTGTGACTTTTTCTGGTGTTGGTGGATTTTACTTTGCACAGTCTTGTTTCTAACTACTATTTCACTCATCTAGACTGTCAACCATTGATGAATCTGGTTCCATTTTATCCGATATCAGCTTTGACAAGACCGATGAATCCCTGGTAATGAACACTTGATTTCTGAGAATTATCTCTTTTTCTTAACCCTGCTCCATCAGGAATCTCTCTTCTGTCCTCTCTTCTGAAATTCCCTTATTACTATTTTATTAGTTGATATGTTATAGATACTGACTAGCTTTTAAAAATATAAATACACACAAGCTTGTAAGAGATTGGCATATATTTAGCCTTTGGAAGTGAGAATATAGAATTTAGGATTTGGCATGAGGTTAAATTTATTTAACGAATCTGTGAGCTGCCTGTACTAATTGATTATTACATCTTGACTTTTTAAAACCCCAGCTAGGGGGAAAAAAAAAAATTATCAAGACTCTATCCAGCCAGGCTTTATTTGCTGCTCTTGGTGAGAGTAGACGTGTGCCTTATTTCTAAATTAAATTGGTTCTTGAGGAAAACTTAGTCATACTTCACAATTAGAAGGAAACCAATGCCTTGGAACTTTAGCCCAAAGGCTGATGAAAGTTTCCAGGCACTAGATAATACCTTGATGAGCAGTGGTTCACCTGTCTGAGCTCTTTGTTACCCTGCTGTTGTGGGGCAGCACCCTTCTTGTAATGTATGGTGATGTTTCTGCATAAAAGGTCATACCCTGATAGTCAGTCTTTGTTCCAGAGACTTGCAACTTATTGGTTTGTGTAGCTTTCCTATTTGACTGGTGGAAAGCTAGCAAACTAAACAATAAATCAGGAGGTTATTGGTAGTTGGTCATTTGATGATAGCAAAAGAAATGACAACTACTTGTTACTAGGCTGAGAGTTTTCTGTCCAAATTCAGAGTTTGACTAGGGCAGTAACTGCTCTTTTGTAGATATTAATATTAGGTATCACCTTTTGGGAATAAGGAATGACACAGTTTGGGATTTGTAATAAAACTAGAATATATTTCTAGCTGCTTTTAGAGCTAGACCTATGGTGTAATATCTCTTGTAACTGAGGCTGAATCAGACAACCAGTACCTAAATTACTTGACCATAAGTTGGAAAGGATAAATTTATTTAGCTAAGCTATAATATATACAACTGTTTAGGGGTTTTGTGTTTTCAGAGACTATCAGGGTCAGGAGGTCATAGGTAGCTACTAAAGATGAATGCAAAAATTGAGTGAGTGAGTGAAGTGAAACTAGACCACAGTGAAAGACAAATGAATACTTTTTTAGGGCCCAAGGAGGAGGGATGATTGAGAGATGTGAATCCTAAACTAGAACTTTTAAAGTGGCTACATTGTACAGAACATCAGATTAGATGGTAGCAGTCCCTAATGAGCAAGGATCACATCTGAACCATTAGTATAGTGCCCACCATTCTGTGAGTTCTAAAACTAATTACAAAAATAATCAGAAACAAAGGACCAGGTACTGAAGATAATCATGACAGAAGTTGATTCTTTAACCTTTTCTTGCCTCTGTGGTATTGATTCCTGATTCTATTATAATAGCTTCAATTTTGGAAAGAAGGCATGTTCACTTACCACAGCCCTATGGCTATAACATTTGAGAATTGTGAGTTAGATACTCAGACTCAGGAGGTTTTTAAAATTTTCTGTAAATGTATTTGCATAGGGTTTAGGGGAGGCCTAACCAAAGAAGGATATTAATACAGTACAATTGTCAACAGGATTGGGATTCTTCTTTGGTAAAGACTTTTAAACTGAAGAAGAGAGAAAAGAGGGTATGTATGGTTTTGTTTACTTTTGGGTTTGTGTGTCTGTTTTTACTTAGTAGCAATAAAAGAGTTTTCTCAGAAATGTTGCCCTAGCTGATGTTAAACACATATTACAAGTGAATCCATGTTGGGGGCGGGGGCAGTATTGATCGTCCCTGAGGTAGTAAACTCAAGACAGAATCCTGTCCTGTCTGTTTCACTATTCTGAGCTGATTTAAGTTCATTCATGGAGAGGGAAAGGATCTATTTAAGTTTGTTTTGAGATGTCATATGAATTTTTATGCAGAACTTTTGTGCTCTAAGTTTCAGATGAAATATGTGTGTAATGGGATATACAGAGATCTATCTGTGCTTGTTTAGGGTCCTTAATATGTTTCTAGGACTTCATGTCCTTAGATAGGATTACACTCTACTTTTTCTGGTGCTGCCATCTAAATTTTTCCAAAGCTTGGTTGTTCTTCTAGGGCACTGAAGGCCTTTTTGTGGAAATAGGCTGTGAGAGAGTGCACATTGTTTGTTATTTCCTGCAGCGCTGGTACCTAGGACTTGCATCCAAGTTGTCTAATTGAATAATTTTATTTTTTGTGCTTCAGATCTCCTATCTGGCACTAAAGTTCTTGGGTTTTGCCCCATTTCTAGCGCTCAAATAGCCGACAGTTCGTGGATGGTCCCCCTGGACCTGTAAAGAAAACGCGTTCCATTGGCTCCACCGCAGACCAGGTAAGAATAACTAGGCTGAGAGAATTGTGGTCTTGAACATAGCGAAGTGTAGTGGCCCCAGCCATAAAAATCCCAAGTCAACATTGCAGTGTTATTTTGAAAGAGATGTTTGGTGAAAGTTTTTCTCTGTACTAGGATTCTTGTTATCCACAAGAATAGAACAGTAAACAACGTCAGCTTCGTGTTTGTTCTCAGTTGCTTGCGTGTATACCTACCCCTGTGACCTGTATTTTATTTGAGAGTATTAGATTTCAACTTCAAGAGTATTTGGGGCTGGGGGCTTAAGTCCTTACTAAGACTCAGAAATTTTTTAACTCCACCAAACCACCCATAGTAGAAGGGAAATTAGATTTATCCTTCCCTCATTACTGCCTTTGTTTCAGGGAAATGAATCCATAGTTGCTAAAACTACAGTGACTGTCCCCAATGATGGCGGGCCCATCGAGGCTGTGTCCACTATTGAGACCGTGCCATATTGGACCCGGAGCCGAAGGAAAACAGGTCCGCTGGGTTTGTGGCTGAATTGCCTGTGTGAAAACAACTGGTAAAATCCAGGGAGAACTGGTTTCTTGGAACCCTCATGAGGCAGGGGCTGGATGTTTTAGGTTTACTTTACTGCTACTCACTGAGGGACAGAGCTCTGTTTTTGTCATGCCCTGCTTTGGCTTGCTAGCCTGACCTACACCACTGGTGTGTAACTTGTCTCTCTGGAGACAGTGTTTTGCATAGTTCACTTCTGTGTGTTGTTATAGATTCCTGAGTGTCTAATAGTTATATTGTATATTTGGCTGTGTCGGATCTTTGTTGCGGCACTCAGGATCTTTGCTGTGGGGTGTAGGTTTATTTGGTTGTGGCTCACAGGCTATTGGAGAAGGCAATGGCACCCCACTCCAGTACTCTTGCCTGGAAAATCCCATGGGCGGAGGAGCCTGGTAGGCTGCAGTCCATGGGGTCGCTAAGAGTAGAAAACCACTGACTGATTTCACCTTCACTTTTCACTTTCATGCATTGGAGGAGGAAATGGCAACCCACTCCAGTGTTCTTGCCTGGAGAATCCCAGGGACGGGGGAGCCTGGTAGGCTGCAGTCCATGGGGTCGCTAAGAGTAGAAAACCACTGACTGATTTCACCTTCACTTTTCACTTTCATGCATTGGAGGAGGAAATGGCAACCCACTCCAGTGTTCTTGCCTGGAGAATCCCAGGGACGGGGGAGCCTGGTGGCTGCTGTCTATGGGGTCGCACAGAGTCGGACACAACTGAAGCGACTTAGCAGCAGCAGCAGCACAGGCTATTTAGTTCCCCTGCAGCTAACATGGAAGACATGTTTCCTTTCCATGTCCCCTGGCACTGGAAGGCAGATTCTTAATCTCTGGACCGCCAAGGAAGTCCCTACTAGTTATATTAGAATTGGGGTTAAAATTCAGAAGGGAGAATTACCTGGCGGTCCAGTGGTTAGGACTTCGCACTCTCACTGTCAAGGATCCTGGGATCCGTCCCTGGTTGAGGAACTAAGATCTCACAAGCCACAGGGCGCGGCAAAAAAAATTCAGAACGAAATATCTAAGACACAAAGCGTGGAGTTGTCTGTTTTCTAGGTACTTTACAGCCGTGGAACAGTGACTCCACATTGAGCAGCAGGCAGCCAGAGCCAAAAACCGAAACAGACGGCTCCAGCACTCCGCAAAGCAATGGGGGGATGCGCCTGCACGACTTCGTCTCTAAGACGGTAAAACTGGGGTTGCTGCTGCTTTGGGACACATCTAATTTTTTAATGGTGGGCATAATATTTGCTAATCACAAATTTACATATTTAGTATTGTAAAGTTAAATGTCAAATTTCCTTCCTCCTTCTCATCCCACTCTCCAGGGTTCTAGAGGGTGTGTATCTTTCCATTCTGTGAGTGATAGTAAAAGAAAGCAACTTTTCAGAAGCAGTTTTTGCTTTATTGTGATATGTATTTACAGTTCATGTTTGAATATGGCACGTGTCCCATTTGATTTCTGGTAAAAATCCAAGCAAACTGACAGGGGCACAGAGGCATTAACTGACTTGTTTGAGCCACAGGACAGTAAGTAGCGAAGTTTAACATAGAGGTTTTCTGACTCCTTGCCAACAAATTCTTTCCACTAGTGTATGGTGATCCCTTCCAACTCAGTGCACTTATGCAAATTACTTAGCCTCTTTTTGCTTGTTTCCTTATCTTAAAAAAACCTATAGGATTATTGTGAGAATACACAAGTAAAAACTAAGTGTAAAGGGATGAGAAAGCTGTTGGGCACATGCTGAGTGCTTAATAAATGTTGATTGATGATAAATGTTCTAATTCATACCATTCCGTTTCATCCTCAGGTTATTAAACCCGAATCTTGTGTACCATGTGGAAAGCGAATAAAATTTGGCAAGCCGTCTCTGAAATGCCGAGACTGTCGTGTGGTCTCTCATCCAGAATGTCGGGACCGCTGTCCGCTTCCCTGTATTCCTACCCTGATAGGGACACCTGTCAAGATTGGAGAAGTATGTATGACCTGTGGGAGCCCTCCCTGTGTTATGACTTTGTTAGCTTTTAAAAACTTCTGTGTTCAGACGCTTCAGTCTGTCCAACCCCTTGTGACCCCATGGACCGTAGTCTGCCAGGCTCCTCTGTCCGTGGGGATTCTCCAGGAAAGAAGACTGGAGTGGGTTGCTAGGGGATCTTCCCAACCTAGTGATAGACCCTGCATGGTAGGTGGATTCTTTACCTCTGAGCCACCAGAGAAGCCCTTTAAAAGCTTATGGTCATTTTTTTCAAAAATTATTGATGCCATGTACATTTCCTCCCTCAAATAGTGAGTAGAAATTATAAAATATTAACTTGAAGAATCCTGTTTGGGTTTGTCTGTCTGATTAGTAGCCTTTCTAAACCAAATTCTTCTTCCTTTTCTTCCCCTCCCTTCCCCTTCCTCTTTCCCTCCCTTTCCTTTTTTTCTTCCTTTTTCCTTCTCCCTTCCCTCCTTTGGCTTCCTTTTCTTCTCTTCCTTCCCATCCCATCTACTTTTGTAAAATTTCAAACATATACAAAAGTAGAGAGATGAGTATAACTAACCCTGGTTCTTATCATTCAACTTTCATGATCCCTGACTTATGTCGAGTCTTGATTTGTTAATACCCCCATCTCCTCCTCCTGACCCTATTCAGTGAATTATTTTGAAGCAAATCCCAGCCATGATATAATTTCATCTTTGAATATTCTTTCTCTTATGTTAGAGATATTCCATACTAGGCTATTAAGATTAGATTCATTTCTAAAATTTGATTCAATTCATTAAGAAATTATTATTAGAAGCAACATTAGCAAGAATCAAAATAAAATGATTGAGCTGCTACTCAGCCTCCAGCAAATCAAATATTACTTTTCTTTAATCTTTTTTTTTTCTTTTAATGCATGATTCCCATTTAATCTTTATTTTTTTTTCTGGTTGTGCTGGGTTTTTGTTGCTACTCGAGGGCTTTCTCTAGTTGACAGTGAGTGGGCCTACTCTCTGTTGTGGTACACGCGCTTCTTTTGTTGTGGAGCACAGACTTCAGGCCCGTTAGTCTCAGTAGTTGTGGTACATGGGCCTAGTTGCTCTGTGGCATGTGGAATCTTCCCAGACCAGGGATCAAACCCATGTCCGCTGCATTGGAGGTGGATTCTTACCCACTGTACTACTAGGGAAGTCCTTTAATCTTAGAGTTTTTATCCATGCTTGTAATTTTTTTACAGATTTTCTGTAATATAGAGCCACGGAGTTCTCTCCTACAGATCAGTGTGTGTCATAGTCAACTGAGTTGTATTAAATAACTTTTCTTACTAAGAGTAATTACAGGATAGAACAGATTTTTTAGAATAATAAATTAGTTTATATTACACTCCATACCTGTAATCTCATTATTGCTTTCTTTCTGATGCCCTTGACTGTAAGAGGAGCAGGGGTGGAGTTGTAGCTAGTGATCTTATTACTTGTTCATGCGAGAGTGTGGTGTATGTGACCATAAATCAGTCCTGGTGTAGAGGTAGGAAAAATAATTGAGCGGCTCTAGTCTTATTTATGCTTTGGGAAGAAGAATTTTAAAGTAGGCATGATGTCCCAGCCTCTGTATTAGTCTGGGGATGGCTCTTCCCACTGGTCTTCATCTACTAGTCTAAGTGGTATAAATAATAACTCTGAACTCGCCTTTTTCAGGGAATGCTGGCAGATTATGTGTCCCAGACTTCTCCAATGATCCCATCAATTGTTGTCCACTGTGTAAATGAGATTGAGCAAAGAGGGCTGACCGAGGTAAGAGTCCACCCTTGGAGAGGGTGAATTTGTTATTTGCATCAGTAATTAAGAGGTTTTTAACTGAAAGTGTCATCTTGATAACAGACAGGCCTGTATCGGATCTCAGGCTGTGACCGGACAGTGAAAGAGCTAAAAGAGAAATTCCTCAGAGTGAAAACTGTACCTCTCCTCAGCAAAGTGGATGACATCCATGCTATCTGTAGCCTCCTGAAAGACTTCCTTCGAAACCTCAAAGAACCGCTTCTGACCTTTCGGCTAAACAAGACGTTTATGGATGCAGCAGGTGGGGCAGATTTTAATGCTTAAATATGAGTCCCGCGGGGGCAGGAGTTTTGACTCTTCTGTTTCCTGCTTTGTCCCTTGCCGGGTACAGTGCCTGAATACAGTGCTCAGATACTGTGATGGATGAATAACTCTTCCATGTTCCCTGTGCTCTTCCTGTCTGAAACGTATAGGGTCCTAACAGGGTTTTTTTTGTCGTACTTTCTGTTGCTTTTTTTGGTCAAGTTTTAGGTTGTCCTTTTGAACCTGGAGCAACCCTTGATTTTTTTACCTCACGCCTTATATTTAATCCATTGGCGCATCTTATCAGCAGAAGCCTTGTAAATATATCTTAAATTTAAAATGTGTCATTCCTATTGCTGTCTCTGGAGTGCTGTAAGACCCTACTGGTTTTCCTATTTCTACTCTTGCCCTCTACAGTATAACCTTCACATAGTAGCTAGAGTGGTCCTTTCAGAATTTAAATTGGACGATATCCCTTCTTTCCTCAGTATCTCCCAGAAGCCTCTCGTAAGTCTCAGAATAAAATCCACAGTCCTTAACAGGCCCCAAAGACCCACATGATTTTGCCCTGGTTATGTCTCCAATATCATTTCCATCAACATGCCTTCCTTCCTTCCTTCTTTTCCGGTTACACTGAAATTCTTGTAATTCCTAGACTATAACCGAGCTTACTCCCAACTCGATTAGAGGCCATCATACTTGTTGTCTCAACCTGGAGTGACATTTGCAGGATTTGCTCCTTTGTTTCTTTCAGGTTTCTTGTTGGATAGCTTGTCCACAGAAACACCTGACCAGCTGGTCAGAAAGAACAGCTCCCATTACTTTCTAGTTTTCTTGCCTGCCTTATTATTATATGTATCACTGCCTGATAGGTATTTGCTTTCTGATTGACTCCTCCAGTAGCATGGGGCAAGGGCTTTTGTTTAGTTCTGCTTGATGCTGCGCACTTAAAACAGTGCCTGGCACCTGGTAGGCTCTTAACATGTTTTGTGAACAAGTACCTTCTTTATAGTTGTAAACTGCAGTTATACATCTGCCTTCCTGGAAACACGAGTTTCCAGCTGCTCTCCCGAACTGCAAGAGTTGTTTTTTTTTAAAGTTCTGATTTCTAATATTGAGCTGTTGGCCAGTAGCCTACTTGTTAATGAAACTAGAGACTGATGCAGTCATGAACCTAATCAGAAGTTTCAGAAGCTTACTGTATAGATGAGACTTTGTGGTCGATAGCTTGGAAACCTCTTGTCAAGGGAAAGAAGTCTAGGCCTCTTGGTGCTTTCTTTTCATTTACAGAAATCACAGATGATGACAACAGCATAGCGGCCATGTACCAGGCTGTGGGTGAGCTGCCCCAGGCCAACAGAGACACACTGGCTTTCCTCATGATTCACTTGCAGAGGTGAGTAGAGCGGAGATTTGTCTCTGTGAGTCTGGGAATTTGCCACATGGAAGAGAATGGGGGTTGGATGTTAGGGAAGAATGTGAAGGGTGAAGTATTTTCCTGTAGATCTTATATTTTGGTCTACTTTTAAGCAGAAGGACAAGTCTTCTAATGTAATGCTCTTTTACATAGAGTGGCTCAGAGCCCAAACACTAAAATGGATGTTGCCAATCTGGCCAAAGTTTTTGGCCCTACAATAGTTGGCCATGCTGTATCCAATCCAGATCCAGTGACATTGTTACAGGACATCAAGCATCAGCCCAAGGTAAGCAGGCATGTTATGTTACATGAACTCATACAACAAAACAGGACAAATTGGTGAAGGTAAGCCCTGAGCGTTGATAGTTCGCTAACATGTTGGGTGGCTTTTAGGTGGTAGAACGCCTGCTGTCACTACCCCTGGAATACTGGAGCCAGTTCATGATGGTAGAGCAAGAAAACATCGACCCCATGCATGTCATTGAAAACGCAAATGCCTTCTCGACACCACAGACCCCAGATGTCAAAGGTAAGGCCTAAGGCGTGCTTCTTAAAGGGCCTGACTCCCTCTCTGGTTTTTGGCTGGATGCCCTCTCCTTCCCTTTGCTAGAGCCATTTGAAATACATATTCTTTAGTAAAATTAAAAGATTTTTGAGAATTCTAACATTAAAGAAAAAGCTATACAGTTCTACCATCCTAACTTTTTTTTTACTTTTCCATGTTCTTCTTTCTTTATCCATATGGATATTTTTTATAAATATAGATATAATAATTTAGATATAATTGGTTATTTCATTTAGCATTTTGTGAGAACTTTCTCTGTTACTGTATGATCTTATCATTTTTATGGTTGTAAACTATAATTTACTTAAATATGCTATGTTTGGTACTGATTTTATTTTTCAGTTTTTCATAACTACGTATACTGATGGCATTAACATATGTATATGCCTTTTTATTTTTCCTAATGGTAAATTCCTTGGAGTGGGAATTACTGAATTGAAATAAAGGTTTTAAACATTTCTGTTTCTTGGTATGCTTTACCAATTTGATTTCTTAAAGGCTTTTGCCAATTTGTATTGCCACCAAAAGTGTATGAGACTGGTTTCATTCCAACTTCATTGGCATCGGAGACCTGTTCTTTTATTATTGCAAGTTGCTTTTTAAGGAAGTATATTGTTTTTTCTAGTACAGGAAAAATCAAATAGATGCTAGATTTGTGAAGTTTGGAGTTTGAGAATGGCTTAAGTCAGAAAATGAATGTTAGCTACTCATTGAGCATTGCCTGCATAGTTCAAAAAATATACTTGTGTGTTATAAAATGATGACAAAACTGACCCCCGGGACTTTGCTAGGTCTCTAAACTTAGCTCTTAAGTGTCTCACAGGTTTTGTAGCTTAATAATAGTTGCCTTATGAGAATGCTTTCTTCCCCACCCCGCCTCCTTTAAAAATATGTCTTACCTTTGATTGAAGTGAGTTTACTGGGGCCTGTGACCACTCCTGAGCATCAGCTCCTCAAGACTCCTTCATCCAGTTCCCTGTCGCAGAGAGTCCGCTCCACCCTCACCAGGAACACTCCCAGGTATGTAGAATTGGTTGGCTCAGGAAATAGGAAATGGTCACTTCCTTGGACATCCTTCCCATCATGCTGAAGCTTATTGAAAGAAAAATTGAATTAGATCTTAGCTAGCAGCTCGATGTTAAAAGCTGTAAGGATACCCTTTTTGAAAGGGTCTAAAGGTCTTTAGCGGAGAAGGCAATGCAACCCACTCCAGTACTCTTGCCTGGAAAATCCCGTGGACGGAGGAGCCTGGTGGGCTGCAGTCCATGGGGTCTCGAAGAGTCGGAAATGACTGAGCAACTTCACTTTCACACATTAGAGAAGGAAATGGCAACCCACTCCAGTGTTCTTCCCTGGAGCATCCCAGGGACAGGGGAGCCTGGTGGGCTGCCGTCTATGGGGTTGCACAGATTTAGACACGACTGAAGCAATTTAGCAGCAGCAGCAGCAGTAGCAAAGGTCTTTAGTATTTACCCTCCCTCATCTCAGGTGATAAAGAGCGGCTTACAGAGTAGTTGCTGAGGGTTTCCTACTTTAGTTGATTGTCAAGTAATGTTATAGTTGTTTATTTATTATTTTTTATAGAGTACTTTTCCAGTTCATTTTCTTTTTCTTTAGATTTGGGAGCAAAAGCAAGTCTGCCACCAACCTAGGACGACAAGGCAACTTTTTTGCTTCTCCAATGCTCAAGTGAAGTCGTGTCTCCTGTTACTTGACAGCATTTACTGACTGTGGGGAAGAGTGCACCTGTACTCTCTACTCTGCAGCCTCATTACTACTTTTAGCATTCTCCAGGCTTTTAATCAAGTTTAATTGTGCATGGGGGTTTTATGAAAACTATATATATCTCTTTCTCCTTCTCCTCAAGTAATGTAATATCAACACCTTGTGCTGTCTTTGGGAGCTCTTAGATGGGAGATCTTTACAGGGGTATGAAATTCATTGTGATTCTTTTGCAGGCTAGGAGGGACATCCCTTTGGCTTAAAGCCAAATTCCCTCATGTAATGACATTTCTCTGATGTAATTTCCATGAGACTAGTGGTAGAAGCCCCTGCCTCTTTGGTAAGACTGACTTGTCTTGGGGTGGGAAATAGCGGGGGCAGGGTAAAGAAAGGTTTGGGCAGAGAATTTAGGATGGCTCCTTCGTGAGAACTTGGAAATTCCCCTTCCCCTGTTAGGAGCTGAGCTGTAACAGTGGAGCCTTCATAGAAGTGGGATATGGGGAGGACTAAACTAGTAATGGGAGTGTGCTTGGCTTTAATTTGGTTTGATTAGGTTTAATAGTGTTAAGTGGCACAACCTTGTAAAAGTTATACTACAATTTATATTTATTTCTAATGGGCTTCTGTTGGGACATTGGGTTTGGTTGGGGTCAGAGCCAGTTTATTCTTAAGTTGAATTCATTCTGATGCTTAACACCCCCCCGCCCCCTTGTCCATTGGAGCTCTACTTCTAAAGGTCAGTGTACCGTCTGTTTAACACCCAACTAACAAGAGTAGGCTGTAAGGGAAGATTGTCAATATTTTGAGTGGCAAGAAAAGCCACAGTCATTTTGTCTTTGCACTTTGGATGCTGAAATCTTCCTATGGAGCATAGCTGCATCTAGATAAATATGAGCTTTTCCTTCTATTAGAATTATTTACAAAGCCTATCAAAATGCTTCCTTCTATAGAATGTTTCTGACCCATAGTTTCAGAACATATAGAATGTTCTGACCCTGTAAAACATACATTTGGAAAAAAGTAAATAGTTTTTTCAAAATGAATGTGAGATTGATTTTCTTGTCTGGAAGATAACCTTCAATGCCTTTTTAAAGAAAATATATTTCCCCAAAAGTGTCCTGAGTCTTATCATTCATTTCTCCGCTCCCCCCTCACCACCTCCAGCTTCACCACCACCAGGAGTTGGTTTCTTTGTTTTAGTCTCTTTCATTGTCCAAAGTGAAGTCCTGGATTTGTCCTGACTCTTAACCCCTTATTTGAAGAAACTACTTTAAACAAAAACCAAACTTTCTAAACAAGTCTTTAAGGACGAGAATGGTGCAGGAAAAAGAAAGAAAGAAAAACACAAACGACTGTCTGGCTGACTGCCTGGAATACCCATCACTGCTGGAAGTGCCTCTGGAGTGAGCTGGGATGATTAACGGAGGGCACCTGCACTTGGAACTCTGAAGCTGGTGAACAGAATGTATCTGAGATTGAACGTAAACAGTTGCAGGCTTAATATGTAACCGTGGAGAGAGGAGGCAACCTACTGGCTTTTTTCCCAGGAGGTGGTAGCTCTTGCGGCAGGGCCCATCTGCCTCAGCAAATTGACAGAGGATGGGTCCCCTCTCCCCTTTCCCTCTTTACACACACACACACACACACACATGTGTGCCTTTAGGATTTTTTTTTTTTAAACTTTGTCCTGGATGCTGTCTTTCTTATTTCTCTGCAAGCTTAGTGTTGGCCTGTCTCCATATTTGCTGTTCTGTAGTATCTCCCCAAGGTACATTTTAAGTCACTAATGTGGAGGAAGCAAATGGATTGTATAATGTGAGTGAAGGCAAAAGAAGACCCTGTGCAGGAACTGATGGCCCATTAACGAAAAAGGAAATGGTCCTGTGTGTCAAATGTTGGCAGCCAGTTGCTTGGTTTCTAGGCTAGGCCAAGAGACCTTAGCCATGAAAATAATTCTGATATTAGCAGAGGGAAATATGCATCAACCTTCAACTTCTTTAACAGTACTTCATGTGGAACAGCTTGACTTTCGAGGGCTTTCTTAATTAAATTGTACTCCCTTGATGTGAGATCTGTGGCAGGGGCTTGGGAGTGGGTGTCACCCTACCTCCTGCTCCTAATCCTAACCCTTTCTGATGTTGCCTCTTACTCTGTCTTTAATGCAGAGCTTTATTATCCCACTTGCTAATAGCCAGAATATTTACATCTTTAAATCCATTCATCTCCATCCATCTGTGTAAGGCTCCTGAGTTTGATGTTGATTTAACTGGGCAAGCATTACATGGTTTGATTTAGGAGCAACAGTTGGTGTTTATTACTGGATATTTAATGGTTTTTTTTCTTCCTTGAGAAGGTGAGTTCTTTGCTTGCAGAAATAAGAGGGCAAGAAGGCATCTTGAGTTTCCATCAGAAGACTGTAGGGTTCTCAATTGAGTTAACTGTGGGGGAAAAAAGTTATTTTGGGCTATGAACTGACCCTGTGGCACTGAAAGGGATCTTGAGTTCCTAAATTCATGCTTCAGTTACCGAGCGGCACAAAGTGACAAGGAGCACTGTGCGAGTGCTGAGAGCAGAGATCCCAGGCTTGGTATTTTTGTTTGGTTATAGTAGGGCCTCTCTGCCCACCTCAGCCTTTGGACAGGGAGACAGACACACGTGCATGCACATCCAGTATGTGGTTTCCTATTGGAAAGTGTTTGGGCGACCCAAGGCTGTGCCTGGGATACTGAGCAGTCTGCTTAATCATGTGTCACCTTTTCTTAGATTCTCAGCAGGAGCAGGGAAAGAGCTGCTGTGGCATCCAGACCTGAGAAGCAAGGGTGGCAGGTGCTGAGTTCAAGTTGGCGTAGCTCACACAGTAGGTTCTTGATCTGTGTGCTTTAACGATAATCTCGGTCGTGACTCAAGCTTGAGCCACTGGTGCGAAAAGCTTTTAAGCCTGCAGGGTCAGGGCATGTTAGTCATTGTGCTGTTAGTATAAACAGGGTTTGGAGAGTGGCCACTTCACCTAAGAATTTAGTAATTAAAAAAAATAAAATCTGCTTCCTGTAGCTGGTATATTTTGTAAATAAGTGAAAGGCCCCAGACCAAGAGGTCCTTAACTTGGGTGATTTGTGAGATTCTCATTTTCAGAGTCTATATTTGTTGATGGTTTCTATTCACGAAGTCAGGCTGAAGACAGCTTGACGTCACCAGGAATAACCTTGCAGTGTGTGGGAGCCTTGTCCTCTGCAGTCGTGTAGGATGGGAAAGGAGGCCACTTTTCAGGGACACAGAGTTGGAAGCAGGAATTTTCCCTTTTGTATACCTTCTCCCTCTGTAACTCTTGCCAGGCTTCATTTAGTCTCACTGTTTTTATACAGCATTACTCTTGCATCTCACACAGTTGGACACCATATGTGTGTTGGGCTTAGACACATGTAAATGGATATTTAGACTTCTAATAAAGCACTTGCCAGTTAATATCTTCTCTGGTCATCAATGAAGATAGAATTAAGAACTGATTCTCCACAAAGCCTCTAGGAAACGTAATGTGGTTACTTACAATATACAGGGTGCTTCCATTTAACATATTTGACCGCACCACACGGGTGGAATAGGTGATGGGATCCCAACTGATGACAAACTCAGTGAAGTAATTTGACTCAATTTCTCATAAATTGTAGTTTAGCTGGGATTAGAACCTGGAGATTACAGCTCCTGCTCTGGAGGTTAGCTGTGGTGTTTGCTACTTCAGACTTCCCCAGCATCATGGGGCCTATGATATTAAGTATGTAAATAATTCGACTCAGGGCTGGCTGTATGCAGACGTGCCTATGCACTCTCGACAGATGACCCAGAAAGAGCAGAAAGGCCCAGACCGCTGGGAAAAGCATTGGGACTGGAGATTATTCATTCCATAATGTTGGGTTGTTGGGTCAGTTGGAGGACCTGGGCTTGGTGGTCTGGTGCTGTCCTCTGTGTGGAAAGAAAGGATGGGCTGGTGGAGGATGAGCTTAAGTTTGTCCTCGTGGGAGTCTTCCTGGGCCACCCATGTGCATCTTGTGTGCTCTGAAGCCCAGAGCTAAGATCAGGCAAGACTGAGCCAAAGCCATCAGCCCGCTTCTAGAGACGTGTCAGCGGATTAGCTTATTGGCTTTCCCCTGAGTGGCATTAGCTCTCACCCCGTCTCATGTTCACCATCTGGCTTTGAGTAAGAAGTCTTCGAGTGATCTCTCTTCAGCAGCCAGCTCTGTGCCAGGGCTTTCTGAGGGCTGTTCAGCTTTCTCCCTCATCACCCTCAGAGCCCAGGGCTCTGAGGAGCCTCTTGGAAAAGAGGAAGCCCGTTTGTTGTGTTCACACAAATGTACACCTGGCATCCAAAGAATACTTGAGACCTCAGAGGAAAAAAATAAGGTCAAAGGAGAATGAGTGCCTGGTTAGTGGCCTAAAGTCTTGTCAAAACTAACAAGTGGAGTGACTTCCCTGGTGGTCCAGTGGTTAAGCCTTCATTCTCCCAATGGAGAGGGCGTGGGTTTGATTCCCAGTCGGAACTAAGAGCCCATAGGCTGCAGGGCCAACTAAGCCCACGAGTCACCATTAAGACCCAATGCAGCCAAATGTTAAAAACAAACAAAAAACCTAATAAGTGGCTCTGTCCTTAGGTGAGTTTTAAAAATGGAGTTGTTCTTGCTACCTGTGAGAAAAGCTCTTTCTGCCTGTGAGATGATACTGTTTGTCCAGATTTTAGTAGAGCGAGTCCTACAAAGGGGCTGGGATTTTTCTTCTTCATTGGAAAGCAAAACCTGGGGGTGGAGGTGCTTAACTGAACCACCTCCCCTCTTCCCAGGGAGCTGGCTGCTCTCCTCCTAGGTTAATATACATCGACTGGGGCTAAATGCTTGATGCTTCTGGACAGAGTCCAGCCCCTCAGCAGAGCAGCCACACTGTGGAGATACAGCTGCTAGCATTAAAGGGCTAAGCCCTTTCCAGCTGCTTTGCTTTAACGGGAACTGCCTGCAGTTGGCAGCTTATTGGCGCCGTCTTAGCCCGCTTCAGAGCAGATGACTAATCTCGGCATCTTCTCAGGGCCCTGGTCTGGAGGCTCGGGGGCAGGTAGCCCCGTAGGGTAGGAAGTGGTTGGATAATTGGTGTCGGAGTGCTAGGTGGTGATCTCAAAAATGGCAGTCCAGGCTTTGGCAGGGTTTGTGTTTTGCTTTGCCTCTGTGAAAAAAGTGGGGTTCTCTTCAGTGGGCTCTGGTGCTGAAGGAGAAGAGATGCTCACTGTGAGGGGCAGCCTGGGCATTTAAAAGCTGGAATAGCAACAGATGCACAGAGGAGTTGAGTGCATACGAGGGCAATGAATGTTATCTAAGGAAGAAGACTTGAGCCCTGTGATGCGGTCCCACTTGGGCCTTCCATTCCCAAATCTGAGTCAAGGAGCCAAGACTTGAAGGAGAAATGATCATTTCCTTACTGTAAAATGCACTTAAAAATACAATTTAATGAGAATTAGATTCTCTTATAATCAGTGGTATGTAACAGTGCTTTTCTTCAGTGGCTGGTACAGTAGTGGTGCATCTTATCATCCAGATTGTTTGGCTTGGAAATATTAGCTGTTCATGAGAGGTAGGCTGTTGGCTAGCCCCAGTGTGGAGGCAAGGGAACCTTCTACTTAGCTGTGATCAGAGAGAGATTAAAACGGAGAGTTTCCCCAGGTCTGAGGGCAGTTGCAGTATAGGAAAAACAAGGCTTAGCCCCAGGACAACTGGTATGAAGAAGCAGACAAGCAATGTGTAGAAGAGAATCAAAATCTGCCCCAGTCATGACCCCCAGAACCCTTACATGTGACCCCTGAGTTGGAGAAGGGGGAAAAGAAGGGGTTGTGGATCAGTGAGGCTCTGGCCATGATATAACAACACATCCTGGTAGAGTTCTGAAATCACAGTACAGTATTGAAACATCCAAGGTTCTTTACATGGAGGTGTTAGATAATCTGTACAATCCTTCGTCCAGTTCGCTCACCAAATCTGGAATGCCAGAGGTCTTTCCTCCTTGGGGAAGTGGGGCTTCCCTGGTGGCTCAGATGGTGAAGAATCTGCCTGCAATGCAGGAGATTTGGGTTTGATCCCTGGGTTGGGAACATTCCCTGGAGAAGGGCATGGCAACCCATTCCAGTATTCTTGCCTGGAGAATCCCATGGACAGAGGAGCCTGGTTGTAGAGTTGGACGTGACTGAGCGACTAACACTTTCACTTTCCTCACTGGAAACTGGAAGGCCATGTTATGGGCACCGACAAAAAATGGGGACAGATGGTCAAGCTAAGGAACCTGTTGCCTGGAGATGAGACTAAAAATATAATTTTGCTTAAGAAAGTCTTCCTGCTTGGGTAGAGAGAGGTGTTCCCAAAACTATGAAGAGATGTGTTCAGTGCCAGGACGGAGGTGGGTGCAGAGTGCTGTGGAACTTTAAAGGAGGGAGGAACTGGAAGCTTCAGACAGAGAGCCTGGAGCTGATGACTTGAAAGCTGGGACTCAGGCTGAACCTGGCCGCTCGAAAGGCCTGGAAGCATCAACAGGGCTGGGGAGGGGCCTCTAGGTTGGTGCTCTATAACTGGTCGCTGTCCTGGACTGCTGTCCTGTCCTCTCTTCTGACCGGGGCTGGGCCCTGGCCTGCCTGAGCCTTGTTCCATCTGTCCGCGGGGGTGCAGGGGAATTGCTGGTCTCTGTCTCTGGCGTCTTACACCCCCAGCTCAGGCAGAAACTGACTCTTTATCTGACTTAATCAGAGCTCTGAAAAATTTCCATTCCCTGCTTTTCTGCCCTTTAACTGCAGCCTATTAATTAGTGCCTTTGGGCTCCCCAGTCTCATAACCCCCCTTCACTAACCATGCCTCCCCTCTGTAGCTTTTGCTAAATATGTGACTGCTCCTCAGTGTAGCTGCTCCCCCCTGAGAAGTGATTACAGAGCTTGGCTGTGCAGACCCCCTGCCCCAGCTGCCCGAGTGGTGACCTCTTGGCCGGAAGCTTCCTCTTGATTAGCCCTAACCTCTCCCCTCCCTCTGTCCCTCCCTGTCCTCCCCTTGACATTCCAGAGGCCTGGCATTGGCTATCTATCAGTTAACACCTCTTGCTAGGAGCTGTCTTCATGTTCCAGGTCATGGAGAACTGCATTGTGAGCTGTCTTCATGTTCCAGGTCATGGAGAACTGCATTGTGAGCAGTTCACAGAGAGGTGAGCTGATCACCTCTCCTGACCGAGCAAAGTCTCCCATCAAAACCCCAATTAGCTTGTTCCAGATCACTTGACCTCATTATAGATTAAAGATCACAGATTTTGATCTATGCTGCCTCTTAAAGCTTCAGCTCTTTTGGCTGCTCCCCTTTTGTTTACTTTCGTATGAGATTCCAGGTGCTCAAAGCCCTGCTCTTTTCACCGCTTTATATCCACCCAGCCTCCTTTGCTTCATTGAGTCTCCCCCAAACTGCAGTCCATCCAAATGCTTCACCACTGTGTTCTGAAGAGGGCCTTACTTCTCTCTTAGGTTTGATTTTTGACTCCTTTTTTCTGGGATCCTCCTCACTGCCTCCCCATTGTCCCACAGCACATACACACTCTTTTTCTCTCTCTCTCTCTCTCTCTCTGTCTCTCTCTCCACACACGTTCCTTCTCTGTCTCCACACACACACACACACATTCCCTCTCTGTCTCCTTTATTCAAGCTCAGGCTTGTGTATGGGGAGAAAGTGATCCCTTCTTTAGTAATAGCCTGGCCATGTTAAAAACCGCAGGAGAAACAGCTGAACTTTTCGGCAGAGGGCATGGCAGTCTACCTCGATTACGCTGAAAACCACCACTGAATGAGATCTGTGTGTCGGGCCCCATTGGGTTCTTCCAGCCCCTTATGAACAGACCCTGTTTTCCAAATGAGGAAACTAAGGCTCAGGATCCTGAAGTAACTTGGCAGAGTCCATGCAGCTGAGCCCGTGTTTAAACTTTCAACTCCTATTCTATCTTTATATGGTCTTTACTATTTAAGAAACAAAAAAACCTTGACGCACAGAATCCTTTAGGCCCAAGTGATTTTCTTTTGGAAAGTGAACGTCTCTGGATAGTTGTCTTCTTCCTCTCCTCTCAGTCCCAGGAGCTCCCTCCGTGGAGCCCCCCTACTGTGCAGCGTGGTCCCAGATTAGACCTGTGTCCTCTTTACACCCGGAGGAGGCAGTGGGGGTGGGGAATGGAGAGGGGCTGTCTGCCAGCCAATGGGGATGCGACAGCCTAGGCTCTGCGCTCACATCATCTGCTCCTGCTAAGACAATCATCAACATAAAAGGCTAATTGTATTAATCACCAAGGCATCCGTCCCAGGCCCCCCTCCCTTTCAGGAGAATTATGAATTGCAATTGCAGATGGCTCCGCTGATTGAAGGCAGCACTCAGCAGGGAGAAGGGCCAGATCAGATTACACACCATTAATTAAAAACTTCCCCTGACAAAAGGGAGGAAGGGAGTGCACACCAAGGGTCTGCCTGGTTGGGTCTCTGTCCTCCCCAAGCTCCCCAGCCCCTCATCCAGGCTCCAGTTGTGCCTGTGAAGCGAAGACCCTGGCTGGAGCCACTGAAATTTGGCTCCCCAAAGGCCAGCCCTTCCCACATCCAAGCAGATGGCCGGCTGTCCTATTAAAGGGCTCCAGAGAAGGAGAAGCTAACCTTTGGTTACTCATTCCTGTGTCTAACTTTGGATGCTCTTCAGATTCTAACCTAATTCCTCACTTCTCATGAAGCTTGTCTCTTGCTCTAGTCTATTATGACAGAGCAGAGCTTTAAAGAACTATTTGGGAAAATAGCCCCCTGCTTTCTCTTCAGGCAGTCACCCTCATGCTCTTGGCCAGCTGGGACAGAGGTTCCACGGTCTGCTCTAGGGCAGGCGCAGGAGCTCGAGTGGCTGTGCAGCCTCTCCCCAGCTCCCCCAGCCTTCGAGCCTAGGCTTCTCAGCTGCTGTCTTCTTGGCTTATTTGGAGCAGTGACTCCCGAGTTTTCTTGATCAATTACCACCTCCCCTCCCTCCCCAGCCGCCCAGCCTCAGTCATTCATTCATCAAACTTTTATTGAGCACCCACTGTGTGCTTGGTTCTCAGGGATGCGGAGATAATTTGTCTCGGAGCTTAAGAGCTTGCTGCAGGAGCTCCACCCCCCTGTCCTCTTCAACCTTCTAGTTCCTGCTTCCTTCTTTTCTCTGGCCGCTGCTTGTATAAGCCCCCCTGGAGCTCTATTTTGGAAAATTCTAAGCTGGGAGCTGGGGAGACCTTGGGGGGGGGGTCTGTGGTACTGAGCTGGGTGACCTTTAGCAAGTCAATTGCACGCACGCATGTGTGCGCGTGCACACACGTGCACGCCCAGCTGTCGCTGCTCATAAAAGGGCACAGGAGGCCCTGGGCTCTGAGAGATTGTGAAGATGAATGAGTGGGGCCCAGCTTGGAGAGATGTGAGTGGTTCTCTGCACTGACTGTATTACAGAACACGGCTGCTGTGGCCACGAGCTCTTAGGACTCAGCCACTGCACTGTCACAGAATGGGCCCTGTTGCCCTGTCCTTGGGAGACTGGCATGGAAAAGGACCTATGTTTTTCATGCTTTTGACTGCTGTAGTGCAGGGTACCATAGTGACGGGCACCATAGAGATGAGAAAAATTGACTTTTACTGGCTTGTCTTTTCATTCCAGGGTCCCTCCCCAACCTGACTCCTGTTCCCCCATCACCCCCCCACACAGACACTCACAAAGCTCACAAAGGTCAGTAGGTCCAGGAGAGAAGAAGGTAGGGCCCTGGGTAAGTAGAGCAGATGAAATGAGAAAAGCCTACTCACTTTTCCCTCCCTCTCAGTCATCTCCCTGTCCCTTTTTTCCTCCTTCCTCCCATTATCAACAGCAATTGTATTCAAACCCAATAATTACAGTAACAGCAACAATAATCATTTATTGGATTTGTTTTTCTATTCTATCATTTTAACTTCCAAACACATTTTCCAATCTCTTGTTTAACATCAATCTCGGGGGTAGATTTTACAGCCCTTACAGCTGAGGAAGCTGAGATCCAGACAGGATCCCAGGTCATAGGCAGAGTAGATTTATAGCAGCTTGTAAATATTAACAAACTAGGTGAGACTCCAGTAGTCTTTCAGAGGCACTGCACTGCAAATCTTGGTTTCCTGGGTTATTCCTGACTCCCCACCATCCTTGGGGCATATTCAACAGCTTATGGGGGATCCCGGCAGAGCTAAGAATGAGTCTGGAGATGGCTTCTTCAGGCCCAGGTCACGGACTGAGTGCTGCAACGGGACCTTTCCCCGTCAGGATTGTTTCTGTGGATGGGGTTGGAGTGGAAGGCAGAACACCTGGGGAGAAAGGCCCATCTAGGCTGAACCTCCCTTACCCGTATCCTGCCCCTCCACTAGCTGGAGAAAAGATTCCTCTCTGTGCCAGCTCTTCCCAAGGGAGGGGCTCTCTGCTGATTTCCTCATTTGGAGGTGTGAGGAATGAAGATATAATGGGAGGGGACAATCTGGCCTCAGGAAGCCCCCAGTCTGAGGGGGAGCCACATCCCCCATCCACATCCAAGGGCAGAGACATCCCTCCTTGGAGCTCAGAGGCTGGCCCAGGACTTGATTCTTCTGGGAAGTCTGGATCCTCCTTCCAACAGTGGGGTGAGAAGTTAGAGTTCCCGGAGGTCCCCACAGCCTCTGAGCAGACAGCCTGTCTGGGCTCAGATTCCTTTTTCTCCAAGACATGGGGACCTGGAAGCCCAGGGTCCTGCCTGGGGTCCAGACAGATGAGAGACAGGGAGAGTGGTGATGAATTCCCCTGCCTCCCTCTGCTCGGCCCCATTAAAAGCGATGGAAGAGGAGGAAATGGAGCAGATTTGCTTCCCAGGTTCCTTCTAGAAATGTAAGGCTGGGGATCCCCCGCCCACCCTGTTAGGTCAAGAGGCCAAGCCTTCCCACCCCACCTCGCAAGCCCCCCATGTCCCCAGGAAAACCTGAAATCTGGTTATATAAAGCCTGCTGTCCACTTTGAGGACTCTTTTCAGAAGCTTGAGGGCAGAGGCCAAGCTCTATGCCACCTGACACACAGTCTCCATCTCAGTGTCCTCTGAGTTGGCCTGGGTTTCTTTTTTCTGGGGTTCCTCCCCTTCCATTTTCTCCATTTCTGCACTGCCCGTGAGGATGGCCAGTCGCTGGGCCAGGGTCTTGGTGTCAGGGAACAGGATGAAGTTGTAGATCAGTGAAGCCAGGACGGCTCCTGTCAAGGGTCCCACCCAGAAGATCTGAGGAGGCAGAAGCAGATGCCCTGCTCGTGAGCCAAGACCACAGGGCGGCTCTGGAACTCCACCTGCTTTCCAGTGTTGACTTGGTCTCCTGGGAGCCCTGGAACTTTCTACAAGGTGGCAAATTCAAGAAGCACAAGTCTTGTCCACTGCCCACCCCCCCCCACCCCCAGCAACCCCGACCCTGAGTCTCTGCAGGTGCAGGGACCTAGCCTCCCCGGGGCTGGGTCAGGCCCCCACCACCCCTGCCTCCCTCTCATCTCCCCCGTTTCAGCCCAGAACCCTGGCTAGTGCTCTTCCTGTCCCTGCTGGTGTGTTTGTGTGTCTATTTCTGTTTGTCTTTTTCTCTATCCAAGTTTGGAAACTGGTCCAGCTGGAGGAAGTGAATAAGGAAGCAGCCAGGACTTGAGGCCCAGTCCAATGGTGCAGCGCCGGCCCTGGCCCACTTCTCGCCAGTCTACTGGATGCCCCTGACTTTTTGAGGTGGGCAGGAAAGGATGCTGGCCCTGGTCTTCTGAGCTTAGGGAAACCTCCACTGGGAGTGAAGATGGTTCGTGGCAGGTATCCCCCAGTGTCTGGGGCCCCCCTGCTGGTGAAAGTCCCTATGGGCACTGGGGCCTCTCCCCTCCCCTGGCTGCCGGCAGAAGGTCTCACCCAGTGGACTTCAAACTTCCCCACGATGACAGCGGAACCAAAGGAGCGGGCTGGGTTCATGGAGCAGCCGGTGAAATAGATCTGGGGAGCAAGTGAAGGGCAGGGTGTGAGCAGCCTGAAAGCAGGCCTGGGAGAGGACAGTCCTTTCCCCACCGCCCCGCCGGCTCAAGCCCCAGCCCCCAGACTGGGGCTCTGGGTCCCCCTGCCCTGGGCCTGAAATGGGGCATAGCCTTGGCTCCAAGGCATGAGAAGTTCGGGGAGGGACACTTCTGGCCCCCAGGGCCCCGCCGCCTCCCCAGGGAGGGGCCAGTGGGTACACAGGCGGGTGTCCCCTGTGCCCCTTACCCCGATGAGGTGGCCCACTGCCACCGAGGCTCCAATTGTGGCTGCAGGGGAGCCCGTGGTCTGACGGCTGTCAGTGGAGGCGAAAACGCAGAGCACGAGCTGGAGGGTCAAGATGAGTTCCACCGCCACCGCCTGGCCAGTCGAGGTACTGCTCCGGACCTGTGCGAGCAGGGGGTTATGCTGGAGGCAGCGGACTCTGCCTGGGGATGGTGATCCCTGGGCCCTCGTTCCTCAAGGTAAAGGTTGTGACACCTTGCCACCGCCAGCCCCCCAGGACTTAAGGAGCTCATGGGCTGGGGAGAGCGGTGCACTGGGGTTCAGGTGAACCCTGAAGTGAACCCACACGGACACCTGCTCCCTGCGGGAGTGAGCAGCACCCCACCCACTCCATGGGGTGGTCGGGGCCACGGTCCAGGGGGAGGTGGGGGCTCAGGGCTTGTGGGGGAGGGAAGGCTGGAGAAGCTGTGCTGCACAATGCTCGCCTGTGGGCTGGCTGGGAGGGGCAGTGTGTAGGAGTGGAAGGTGAGGACTGGGGGACGTAGGTGGAACATGGGTAAGTAGAGAGATCTGGGGAGGTGAGACAGGCCGCAGAGTGCTGGGGACAGAGGAACAGGAGGAAACGGGTTGGGGACGCGGAGGTGAAGTAGGTGCAGGGTCCCCTGCTGCCCCAACAGCCCCAGCTCTCCCTGGCTGCTCCAACCCTGAAGTGCCTGGTCCTCCTCCCACTCCTGGTCCTCAGTGTGGCTTCTTCCTGTCCCCCCTCTCCCCACTGTTCCTCACACCACAGTCCCCTTCCTGCTCTGCCTGCACTAAGGCCATGGTCTTTCCCCAGGGCCCCACGTCCCCAGGGCAGGTGTGGAGCACGTGCTCTGCTGTATCCCCTCTGCCCCGGCCTGGCCCTCCCCACTTACCACCTGTATGGACCTGCCTCTCCCTCTCCCTGCACCTACCATATTGACCCCAAAGTTTTCTCGGATGTCCCCAGGCGTGACCCCGTAAAGCAGAGCAGCTCCCGCCGTGGCCCCTGCCAGCTGGGCAGCCACGTAGGCCACAGCCCGGGGCAAGGAGATGTGGGAGCCCACGAGGAAGGCCAGCGTCACGGCAGGGTTGACGTGGGCCCCACTGGCCTTCCAGGTGATCTGCACGATCACGGCCGTGGCCAGGTTGAAGGTGATGGCGATCTGCAGCACAGAGGGAAGCACCAAGGGCCATCTCAGAGCCGAGCCCACGCCAAAGAACACGTACAGCCCCGTGGCCAGGAACTCGGCAAACAGAGCCCTGCTGATGGTCATCCAGAGCCGGCACACCAGCATCTTAGCCAAGCTGTGCCGGCCTGACTCCATCGCCCCCGGGTCTATGTTCCTCTTCTGATCTCTGCCTTTTCTGATCTCCTGTCTTCGGGCTGCTCCGGCCCCAGCCTGCAGCTCCTTATGGTGCTGCTGCTTCAAGGACCATGCTGGTCAGACTGGCAGGGGGCAGGTTGACAGGGTATTGTGTGTTCGGGGGGTGGGGTGGGAGGTGTGGGGGTGGCCACACGCTCGCCCCACCCTAAACTCACATGACAGCCAAAGGAGGGGGGCTGTCCTTGGGCACTGAACTGGAACCTCCCAGGAGTTTTCCAAGCGGGGCAGGCCTAACTCTGCTGCTGGCCGACACCCAGTCTGGGGGCCCAGGTGACCCTAGGATGCTCCCATCCGCGACGTCAGCTTAGAGAGAATGAGATCACTCAGATCCCCAAGTCCAAGGCCTATGTCAGAGGGCCCTGTGCACCCCCTGCCCCAGGCTCCTAGTCTCCTGGCCCCCTTTGCCGGCAGACTTGGCCTCCAAATGGGTTCACACTATTCTGCACCCCATAAACCAAGATGTGAAGGAAGCTCTGTCCTCCACTTCCACCTAGAGCACCATTTTCTGAAAGCTGATGTGAACGGGGTCAACTTTACTGAGGACGTGAGCCTGCAGGGGTACAGAGGAGCAGGTTGAGGGGCAGTTGCTCCACAGCTAACTGGTGACACCTGTGGCGGTGGGTACCTCTGCTGCCCACCGGTCTGGAGTTTCCATTGACTCTTCGCCCTCTTGTGCCTCTTCACAGGGCAGCTTACCATTCTTGTGAGTACGCTGCCTTAGTTTACCCACACCCAGGCTCTGCCCTTTAACCCCCAGCAATATACCAAGGTATTTTCTCAAACAGAAGTGTTTTGTCCCTAAGAAGAACCTGCCGAGCTGCTAAAATAATGCACTTGTCACCTCTTACCCACAGCGGAGTGCCCAGGCTGTGCCCGGAGCCATGTGTCCCTGCCCAGCAGGTGTCCCCTGGTGTCCGCAGGTTCCCCAAATGTGACGTGTCTCACGATGAGATTCTCATTTCTCCCCGGGTCCCCTGAATGCATTCCTGCTGTTGTCCCCAGCTCAGTTGGTGGCACCTGCGAGGCATCTTTGACCTCGCCCTCCCGCCCCCGTCCAGCCAAGGCATCAAGTCCTACTGATGCTGAATCCCAAGTATTTCCTGACACTGCCCTCTTCTTGCCACCCCTGCTGCCCTGCAGCCTTCAACCATTCTCTCTGTCGTCTCCCTTGCTCCGCTCCAATCAATTATCCACACTGCAGCCTGAGTGATCTTTCTAAAATGCAAATCTGATCCTGCTGCTCCTTGCTAAAATCCCTTCAAAGCCTCTGTTCGCCTCTGTGAGCTCCGTGCCTGGCCCCCACGGTCCTCTGGGACCCTGCTTCTCCTGCCTCACCTCTCCCCACTTCCTGCCTTGTTTTTTACCCTCTGGCCTCACCAAATGGCCAGTGGTTCTAGAATACTTCATGCTGGTCTCCCCTGGGGGGATACTCTCTCTTCTCCCTGGAAAGCCCACCCCACGTCCTTTGTTTGGGGGAGCCCTAATTGATTCCTGATGAAAACAGACAACTCAATGGAAAAGTCCCTGATGCTGGGAAAAATTGAGGGCAGAAGGAGAAGAGGGCGTCAGGGGATGAGATAGCTGGACGGCATCACCAAAGCAATGAACATGACATTGGGGAAACTCTGGGAGATGGTGAGGGACAGGGAGGCCTGGCATGCTGCAGTCCATGAGGTCACAGAGTCAGACCCGACTAGTAGGTGACTGAACAACAGCAATCTATTCCCAAGGCTCAGCATTGACATCACCTGGCCCTTTCCTGGGTGAGGCCTCCTCACCACACCTGGCCATTTACACTACAGTCACCATGGGTGTTGTCATGGTGTTAATGTATCGCCCCAGTGAGGTGGGGAGCCCCTTAGGGGGGCAGGAACAAGTTTTGTTCATCCCTACATGTACCCTCTTGCGTAGGGATTGGCTCAGGTGCTCAATGAATATTTGCTGAATGAATGCATGAGTGAATAAGTTTCCTGACCTGGAGGCTTTCATGTCTGCTTCATTTCAGCCAGCTCGCCTTACAGCCTGTCCTTACCTGGGACAGGCCTTCTGAAATCTTCAAGTGAAATATCCCAACTCTGACCACAGGCTCTGTCCAACCACCCTCTCCCACTTCAATTCCAGCCACATCCCTCCCCCAATCCTCCCCTCCCCCCTTTCTGTTCACCCCACCCTCCTGATTTGACTCTACCTTGTCCAGCCAGATCCCCTGGCGTCTCACCTTGCAGTGTCCTCTGTCCCAGCTTCCCATTCTCTGCACCTTGCCCTCCCTGCCCCCCACCATTTTCCTCCATGCATGTTCTCCTCCACACCCTTCTGCTCCCATCTGTGCTGCTGAGCACTGCTGGAGAAACTTGCCCAGCCATGCAGACTGATGCCTTGACAAGCCTATGGTCTCTGGCCTCAGTAGGGGTCTCAGTAATCCATACACCACACTGTCTCCAGGCAGCTCTCTCCCTATTCTAAGCCCTACTTCAAATCTTCCTACTCTCTTTGAGTACCCTACCTTGCTCTGGCTTTCTTCCAGCAGATCGATTTGCCTCTTGCTCTACCTAGAAAGTGAAACCAGCTGGCAAGACTTAGTATATTCTCCCCTGTCCCCTGTCCCTGCAGCCCCCTGTGCCCTTGCCAGCTTCCCTCTGATCCTGAAGAAGAGGCAGCCCTTCTCCTGGGTTCGAGTCGGGGCCCCTCCTTGGGTTCCTGGCTCCCTTCAAGTGACTGGGGACCTCTCTCGGCCATTCCCAGCCTCATCTGTGATTTTCACATCTCCCTCTGCCTGGCTGGCTCTTTGAAACGTGCCTGGGTAGTCACCGAGTAGTGGAGACTCTGGGTTTGGAATGCTTTTCTTTTTTGGTTTTCTTTCAAGACTTTGCTCAAGTTCAATTCCTCTATGAAGCCTGCCCTAATTTTCCCCCTCCAGCAGAGTCAGGGCAAACTTCATAGAGAAGATGGGCTTGGGAATAACTAGTGGCTACTTCTGACTTTGACCTCCTTGGTGCTGCCACTGTTCCAGTGCAGACTCCCAGGCTTGCGTGGCATGAAGGACTCTTTCAAGAAATGCTCCAGGCTGAAGGAATGTGGCTGTGGGCACAGTGTGAGTGACATTACACCCTGGCACGGAGGGGTGGGGGGAATTCCCTGCCTAGGGGCTGTCCCAGCGAATTTCAAGGGCATCTCCCTCCTTTGCTCCCCTCAGACAGGGTCATAGAGGGCCTGAGGACACGTCCCAGTCCCTGCATATTACCTGGCCTCAATTTCTGCACCTGTACACAGGCACCAAACAGCAGTCATGCCTGTCTGTTGAGAGCCTTTGATAAGAAAGAGAAAGCATTTGAATACTACCGTGTGTTCCGCATCCCTGACCGGTGTTAACTCCTGTCACCTCAGCTGCCCCACTTTTAAAGTGGAGATGATGGGAATTCCCTGGTGGTTCAGTGGTTAGCATTCTGAGTTTTCACTGCCGGGGGCCAAGTTTCAGTCCCTGGTTGGGGAACTAAGATCCTGCAAGCTGCGCCTTCAAGGCCAAAAAAAAAGTGGAGACGTTAGTTCCCACCTCCCTAATATGTTGTTGGAGAAGGCAATGGCACCCCATTCCAGTACTCTCGCCTGGAAAATCCCATGGACCGAGGAGCCTGGTGGGCTGCAGTCCATGGGGTCACTAAAAGTTGGGCATGACTGAGCGACTTCAATTTCACTTTTCACTTTCATGCATTGGAGAAGGCAATGGCAACCCACTCCAGTGTTCTTGCCTGGAGAATGCCAGGGATGGGGGAGCCTGGTGGGCTGCTGTCTATGGGGTCGCACAGAGTCAGACACGAATGAAGCGACTGAGCAGTGGCAGCAGCAATATGTTGTTAGGAGTGAATGTGCTGATGATGCCTTGGAGAAAGTCAGATAATGGTGATTTTTAGGATTGTCACCTCCCTTCCCACTCCAGTGAGAGCTGTGAAGACTGTGCTGGGTTAGAAATGGCCCAGGACAAGCCGCACCTGAGGCCCCTGCTCCGGGCCCCGGGGTTGAGAGCCTTGAGTGTGTGGTGGCCCTGGTCTCCAGCTGACCTGGAGCAGAGTCTCCTGGGACCCTGCCTGGCCTGGAACTCGGTCCTTTACCTGTCCAGGACAGGTGGACATCGGCCAGAACTTGCTCTAGCCAGCGTGTCCCTGGACCTAGCCTTCCTGGGCCCTAGTGGCATGCTTTTGAGGTCACTCATGCTCCAAGAATTTTTGTCAAGCCCCGTACCTGGCTGTCTGCAGCTGCCTGCCAGGAAGCTGTGTGCGCTCACTCAGAGGCCTGTCTCCTGGCACCCTAGACTACCAGGGTGGGCATCTCCATGTATGAGCAGGTGTGTGTGTGTGTGTGTGTGTGTGTGTGTGTGCAAGTCCACTTGGGGCAGTGTGAGTGCTAAGGTCCTATCTCAGGGCTGGGAAGGGATGGGGGAGCAAGAAGGAGAAGGAGGAGAGATGATGGTGAGATGAGGAGGAGGAACAATAAGCATGACAGAAAGGGAAGGATTCAAGGTCATCTCCCTCGTATCCCCTCACCCACCGCACTAAAACCTGGAAAGAGGAAGCGGAGGCTCAGAGGCCGGCTGAGAGGGCCGACCCTCCCTGCAACCCCTCCTCTTGTCCAGCCATCTAGACAGTCAGCCCTCTGCCTATCCTCTGCTTTGACCCCTGGTTCTCCACCTCTCCATCATGTCACCATGTCCACCTGGGGAAACTGACCGTCCCTGGGCACAGGGGGAGGGGAAAGGGAGGAAGCAGCCTACGGAGAAGCAAGGCTTGTCTGAGTTTTGTCTTCAGGTGGAGCAGAGGGTCAGAGGTGGTGACTGAATATGGGTGTGCTTGGATATGACACATACTTGTACCCCTCAGAGAACACATGGAGCCAGGTACCAAGGTCTGATCCCCAGCGGTCCTGTGAAAAGGAATGGGGGACAGGCGATGTGGCTCCGCACACATGCGGAGCGAGAAGTCTATGCGAAGATGCAGCCCGCTGGGTACAACCGGAGATCCGAGAAGAGCGGGGTTAGCGTGTGCTGGCTCATGTGTGCGCAGGTCTCTGCCAGCCTTGGACTCGAGCTCCTCGGAGAGGATCCGACAGGAGGGGGCGCAGCGCCCTCTGCTGGCCAAACAGCCGGGCGCGTGGCACCTAGTCCGCTTCAAGCCCTAGACGAACCTCCCTCCGACGCGGTGCCCCGCCCATCCCTGAGGGTCTGTCCCTCATCGACCCGCCATTCACCGCGTCCTGCTTCCCTTGGGGTCCGTCCGAGAAAGGAACCAAGTTGCTGGGCTGGATGAAGAGGCCAGGCTCCCAGTCACGACTGCACCTCACCTGAGCCGTTTGGAAGGGCGAGTGAGGTCTGATATACTGATCTACAGATTGGGGTTGAAAGAGCCGACCCTCCCAGTCACCCCTCCTGTCCATTCATCTGGACGGCCAACACTCTGTCTATTCTCTGCCTTGACCCCCGATCCTCCTCGGTCTCTCCATCCATCACCGTGTCCACCTTCCTACCTGGTGAAACTGGCCGCCCCTGGGCAAAGAGGAGGGGGTGAGTGGGGAAGGAATCCCCTTTCTTCTGGACCACTCCCCGACAGTGGGGTGGGGTGCAGTGGGCTGGTCCAGAGGACCCAGACCTCAAAGACTCCAGGTGCCCTCTCGTCGGCGCTCCATCTGACTGGAGCCCAGACCCGGGACTTGGGGGAAGAGGAAGCTCAGCAGTGGTGGATCCGGTGGACGAGGTCCCCCCCTGCTGGTCAGAGCTGGTACTTGCGCCCGGCTCCTGGGTAGAGGCAGGGGTGGTGGCAGCTGTCGGGGGCGGGTGTGCGCCTTCACTGGGGCTTCACACACACTGCCATTTGATGTTAACTATAAAGCTGCCAGGCAGGCAGGACAGGGCAGGGCTGGCCGCAGCTCCCTTTTACAGATATTAGACCCAAGACTTCCCTGGTGGCTCAGACGGTAAAACCGTCTGCCTATAATGCGGGAAACCCAGGTTCGATCCCTGGGTTGGGAAGATCCCCTGGAGAAGGCAATGGCAACCCACTCCAGTACTCTTGCCTGGAAAATCCCATGGAGGGAGGAGTCTGGTAGGCTACAGTCCATGGGGTCTCAAAGAGTCAGACACGACTGAGCGACTTCATGTCACTTCACTTCTTCAGACCCAAGTTTGGGCTTCTCCAGTGGCTCAGCAGTAAAGAATCTGCCTGCAATGCAGGAGATGCAGGAGACGCGGGTTCAATCATCCCTGGGTGGGGAAGATCCCCTGGAGGAGGGCGTGGCAACCCATTCCAGTATTTTTGCCTGGAGAATCCCATGAACAGAGGAGTCTGTCGGGCTACAGTGCATGGGATTGCTAAGAGTCAGACACGACTAAAGCAACTGAGCACTCACACATCCACCACCCAAGTTTGGAGGAGGGCTGGAGCATCTGCTCCACGCCCCCCCCACCCCCACCCTCCGGCGCCGACCCTTGTCAGCCACTGTCAATAGCTTCTCCCATCCTTTTCAGTCCATCTCCTGGCCTTCCTGGCCCATTCTCTTCTGGAGCAAAACTGAAAACCACAATGAGAGGTTCCCACACCAGAGAGAAGCAAGAGCTTGGGTTAAACACTCTCAGGAAAGCAGAGGCCCTCCAGAACTGGGGTGTGGCTGGGGGCCCAGCTGTGGACATGCTGATTTCTTTGCATACAAGCAAATCGAGCCCTTGATCTGAGATGTCTGCACAAGTGTTTCCTTTCTATCGATTGTCTCATTTTATCTTCACAACAATCCATGGGTACAAATATCCCCATTTTACAGACGAAGTAGTTAAAACTTGGACAGCTTGTGTCATCCAGAGTTGCACAACCAGACTTGAACTCAAAGCCGGACTCTAACTCTGATGCAGAGCTGTGTCCTGAGCTTTATCTGTCCCTCTCCCCACAGAGAGCAGCCCAGTCCCAGGAATCTCCCTCCCTCCCTTCATCTGACCCCACAACAACCCTGTGAGGGAAGCACTTTTTTATTCTCATTTCATAGTTTAAGAGGCAGAGGCTTGGTGAGTTTAAGAAAGTGTCCTAAGGAGTGTCAATGGCAAGGGAACAAGAGCAGTAAGGGCAGAGCTAGAGGCCAAGGGGAAGATGGTGAAACCCTGGCTGGTGGAGGCAGACCCAGAAAAGAGGTGGGTTGGGTATGGCTTCCGATAGGGGTGGGGGCAGGGGGCTTCTCCCTCTGAACACAGGCTGTCAACGTGGCACCTTTCTGGAACCTCAAGGGGCCGAGAGGGGAGTCCGGGACTGTGTCTCCTGGCCCGATGACAGACCTGGCTGCTCACCCCCTTGGCATCTCAAGGGGCTGCCGGCCGGTTCACTTCTCCTCCACCCTGCTGAGCACACCCTGTCTCTGAGGCCCTCCTCAAGTGGCAAGGACTCGACATAGCTGAGGAGGGAGGGGTGAGCAGGCGGTCGCTTGGTGAGGGCGTTCTCTGTTCCCACTGCCCCCCCCTGACCTCCAGCTCTGTTCCTACATTTGGTCTCTCTGCCCTCTCAATCCCGCCTCTCTGACTTTCTAAGCCTCCCCTGGCCTCAGTTTCCCTGTCTTTCTGCGGAGGATTGCGGAGAATGTGGAGGGGGTTGTGGGATGATGCAGAGGAAAGGTGAGGAGCTACAGTATTTTGAGAGAGTATCTTCTGGAGCGAGACAGGCCAAACATGAATGTCAGTGGTTTATTGGGAAGCCCTCACCTTAAACACCAGCACCCTACCCCCTGGATCCTTGAGCAGAAATAAATAAGGTGGCATGTAATGAACCTAAGAAGCTCTGGGGTGGGTCAACCCCTGTCGTCCCAGGGGCTGGGGTCCTCCTGGCTCTGGAAGAGGGGCTGGGGAGGAGGAGGGGATGCAGACTGCCAAGCCACCCCTTCCTGCCTGGCCCCGGGGCAGCCTGCATTGAGCTCACCACCCCTGAGGTCTGACCTCCCTGTCTCTTCCCCATCAGCTCCCAGCCCCTGGCCCCCTACCCCAAGAGTCCCATCCTGTGTTCTTGCTTCCAACTCTTTACTGCACAGCCTGGGGAGCAGCACCTCTTTCCCAGCCCAGGGGACCCAGCTGCGGGGGGAGGAGGCCTTGCTGTCATATGCTTCTCTTCTTCTCCCCTGCAGTTCAGGGGCTGAGAGGCTGACCCCTGTCTGATGCTGGTCAGTGGGCAGTCAGCTCCATGGTCTTCTTCCGCTCCTCTTGGCTCTCCTCCCAGTCCTCGTCCGGCTCATACGTGCCCTTGAGGATGGCCGCACGATCACTCAGGCTCAGGGAGTGGGGGAAGAGCAGGTAGAAGTAGATGATGGCAGCCACGGCAGCCCCCACGATGGGCCCCACCCAGAACACCTGGCAGAGACAGGGCAGTGGCAGGGTTGAGCCCTCCCCCCAGAGGACAGACCCAGGGGCCTCTCAGAGGAGACAGATGCAGACACGCCCACACCTCCGGAAAGAGAGAATTTGCCCTTTTTCAGGGACAGATCCACTGACATCCCACTCCCCAATGACAAAGGACACTGACACCCAGGTCCTGAAAGGAGATGGACATCCCCAGAGGGACAGGGCCCCCGCCAACCCCACTGTGCCACTGCTGCAAGTCGCATTTGACTCTTTGCGACCATATGGACTGTAGCCCGCAAGGCTTCTCTGTCCATGGGATTCTGCAGGCAAGAATACTGGAGTGGGTTGCCGTGTCCTCCTCCAGGGGATATTCCCAACCCAGGGATCAAATCTGCAGTCTCTTCTGTCTCCTGCATTGGCAGGCAGGTTCTTTACCACTGGCGTCACCTGGGAAGCCCACCAACCCCACCCTAAAGAGAGACAAATGAACCTTCAGAGGGAAGAGACATGGAGAACCTCAGAGAGATGAACACAACTCCTCTCCCTTCCACACAGGGAGAGAGACAGACTCTGGAGAGAGACCATGAGCTCTCAAAGGAGATGACAGACAGATTGTCCAGAGGGACAGACCCACAGGAAGGAAGACTCTCCCCAGTCCCCAAGAGGCACAGATAAATAATACATCAGAGAAGACAGACACTTGGACTGCCCAGCCCCCCGCCACCCCAAAAGATGGAAACCGAATCCTCAGAGACCAACTCCGGAGCACAGGTGCTTTTCCCTTCCCTAGAGGGACAAACACGCATAGTCGCTGCCCCCCAAACAGGGTCCCCTGCCATCTACATCTACCCCTGCCCTTGTTCTGGCTGCATCCCCTTCTCTCTCCAGTCACCCCCAAGCTCTGGGCCCCCATCATCCAGAAAGTCCTGTTAACCGTCAGCTGCTGAGGCTGGGTTTCTAGGCACTCATTGCCAGGGAGACAGGGGAGGGTCCAGTCTTACCCAGTGTGCGGAGCTGAACCGATTCATGATCACTGAGGGACCGAAAGATCGGGCCGGGTTCATGGAGCAGCCCGTGAAGTAGATCTAGACAGAGAGAAGGAGGCCGTGAGGAGGGCAGCATGCCTGTCCACTCTCACAAGGCCTGGACCCGCGCTGGGGTCCCCTAGCAGTTCAAGAGCTCAGCCAGGCCTCCAACCATCCCCCGATTCCTAGCCTGGAGCCCTTCCCTTCACAGTTCCCTCTGGATCCCTCCTCTCCTCTCTGTCCTGAGCTTGGGCTTGGTTTGCTGTCCCCATCCCAACTCCCCCTCACTCCCGTATTTTCTCAGACTGGAGGGGATTGAGTCTGGGCCAGAGTATAGCAGCCTTTGCTCACCCCCACTAGGTGGCCCAGTGTGACGGACAGGCCAATGGACAGGGCTGGGGAGCCCACAGGGCTGGTGCGGCGGGAGTCAGTGGAAGAGAAGACGCAGAGTGCCAGCTGGAAGGTCAGAATCATTTCCGCCACCACAGCCTGGCCCGCAGTCGTGTTGTTGTTGAGCTGCAAGGGGATGGTGTGTTAGGAGCCCTGCCTTCTTCTGACTCTATGGCCAGGAACCTGCAGGGATGGGGGTCTTGGTCTCCAGGGACTCCTAGGGCCCAAGTGCCTGGAAGCCAAGCCCTGTCACTTCAGGGAGGTCATTCATTTGCCAAAGAGACTATATACTTGCCAGTGGTCAGAAAGCTTGGAATGCAAAGCTGTGGCCAAAGTGACAAAGCTGGGGGACCTCTTCCTGGACACTGGCCCGTCACCGGTCTGCCCAGGCCCCAACCCCCACAAGCTGGCATTTACCCTCCCTCCTGTGGGCAGCTGCCCAGTTTGCTTACTGCTCCCCCTAAGCCCGCCTCCCGCCCGTGCCTGACCCGCTGCCAGCTCCAAACCTCAAACCCGTCTCTCCGGTGGGGCTGACTCATGGTTTGACAATGGCCAGGAAAATCCTCCTCTGTGTTTGATTAATGAACCCAGTTTGCATGGGACAAGGGGGCTGAAACTGGGGTTGCAGGGATGGGGGGAAGGGGAGGGGGCCAGGAGCAGAAAGCAATATTCATCAGAGGCCATATGTACGGGCATCCCATTAGGGAGTCCACAAGCCTGGCTGCTAAACATACCCCCCTGAGTCCCACTCTACGGAAGTCATGGCCATTCCCATGTAATGAGAATGAGAAAAACAAAACCCAGAGAGGTTGGGGTCACCAAAGGCAGGATCACAACCCATCTCTCACTGATGGTTCCATGAGACCACTCCACTGAGGGCCACACGGGAGTGATGAGGTGCCCAGGAGGACAGAAGAGCTCGGAGGTAAGACAGGAGAAGGGAGGTAAGAGAAGGTGGACAGTAGGCACCGGGAGAGACGCTGGGATGCAGCAGCAAGAGGTGGGTGGGCAGGCAGAGGAGGTGGGTACGAACCCGAGGAGTCGGCGGAGAGCACACACCACCATGGAGATTCATCTTCCTGGCCTTAGGATGCTATGACCTTCTTGGCAAAGGTGTCAGCTGGCTGGTCTACTCTGTGCCACCCATTCGGGAGATGGGACTTGGAGACCAGGTCCAGAGCCCACCCCAGGGTCCCTGCCCCACCGCCAGCCCCCTGGGCACTCACCGCATTGACAGCCAGATTGCCTCGGGCATTGTATGGTGCCAGCCCATAGAGGATTGCGGCCCCGGCAATGGCGCCCACCAGCTGGGCCACCACGTAGAAGACCGCCCGGAGCAGGGAGATCTGGTTCCCGACTAGGAGGGCCAGCGTGATGGCGGGGTTCATATGGCCACCGCTCACGGGCCCCAGGGCCTGGGCCATGGTTCCTATGGCCAGGCCGAAGGCCAGCGAGATCTGCAGGACGCTGGGCAGCGCCGACGGCCACTTAAGGGCCGAGCCGAGGCCAAAGAAGACGAAGATGAGGGTGGCCAGGAACTCTGCGAACACTGCCTTGAGGAAGGCCACGGAGCACACCTCCTTCTTCATGGTCTTGCAGCAGTCCCCGCAGGGGTCACCCGTCCGGGAGGCGGTGGTGCAGGGGGTCGGGGGCTGGCTCGGGGGCGCCGCACAGTCCCGGGTGCCCGCACAGTCCCGGGTGCCCGCGGCGTGGCTAACGACGTGGCGCGGGGCCTGCGGGGGCGCGCTATATACCAGGCAGGCGGCCCGCGGCGGGGCGGGCCCGGGGGGGCAGTGGGCGGCTCCCACACCCGGGGGCCAGCACTGCACGCAGGGAGGGAACTTCAGGGCCGCCGCGCCCCCGGCCCCGCGCGCCCCCCCGCCCGGGCAGCCGCACGCCCTCTGGGGCCACGTGACTAGGCCGGCGGTGTAGACCGGCCCGGCGGGCTGGGACCCGCGCATAGTACGCTCCGGGCGGCTCCCGCGCTCCTACTCCACTCTATCTGTCCCGGGCTCCCGGGGCGACTTTGCTGGCTCTGGGCTCTGCCGTTCTTCGGCTCTCCGGACGGGTGCCTCCGCTGAGCCTTGATCTCTGGCCGCGGTCTTCCCCTTTTCTTCTCTCCGGGCGCTGGGTCCAGCTCCTCCTTTTCCTCCTGCGACCTGGGCATCCTGACCCGGCCTCATGCCCGGCCGGGCTGGAATGATGCGCTTCCCTGAGGACAGCGCCGCCGCCGCCCACCTCCCTGCGGGCCCGCGGTGGCGGTGGCGGGGGCGGCCGGCCGGGCAGGGCCTTGCGGGGCGGTCCGGCCATCGCGGGCCTCTCCCTGACTCGGGCGGGGCAGACCTCCTGGATTGGAGCCGGGGCGTTTGGGGATAATGAGCACCAGGCCAGCCTGCCCTGGACTTGGCCATCCTAGCGTCTACTCTCTATTTCACCTTTCGTCATCTCTTCTACTCTGTCTCTGTCAGTCGCTGCATCATTTTCCACGTCTGAATGTCTTACATGTGGTCTTTTTTAGTTCCCCCAAAGTCAGGTTCTCCCACCCGTGAACTGGGTAACACTTTCTTCCAGTCCTTCCCAGTCCCTCCTCTCCGCCGCCCCTTCTTCCCCCAACCCGCACCCCTCCCATCCTTCCCTCTTCCCTAATCCCTGGGTAGGTATGTGGGGAATGAGGCTGGAGGGCCCTTGAGAGCTTGGAAGAGGGGCAAGGAAGGACCCCCAAGATCCCAGGAGTGGAGCTGCACTGAAGACGCCTCCACCACTCCCGTGCCCCGTTTTTGGGAAGCACTCAGTCTAGTGCTTGGCACAGAGCAACACTCTGTAAAGTTTCCTCACATGTGACTGTAATTTTTAAAGCCTCCTGAGGGCTGTGTGTGGAGCGCAGCAGAGGGAGGGAACAGGTGCTCTTCCGTCAGGGGGCTGAGGGGCGGGCCGGAGGAAAGTCAAGGACCTGGCGGAGCGGGATCTGGGCTCCATGGCAGCTAAGAGGCCAAAGAAAACAAGGACTGAAGAAACCTTGCTATTGTTCCTGTTCTGCCCTGGTTTCCTGCTGGAGCTGCTCCTCCCCCAGGTCTCTCCTCCTAAGACAGGGGGCCCGTCGGTCCCTTCTGCCCTGGGTCCTGTGGCCCTGCCCCTGGCAGAGGGTGGCAGCTGTGTACAGGATCTTCATCTGGGCTTGAGGGCACAGGGCTCTGCGGGCCTGGTACAGACTGCTGCAGACTGGAACAATGACATTCGTGACCCCAGAGACCTTTGAGGACTAAGCTCTGTCACCTCTGTCTTGCCTCCGGTCTGCCCCCTTCCATCCTTTTTTTCACTCTCTCTCGTCAAGGCACTGCTCTCATAAATCCACAGATCTTAAACTCCACAGTCTTAAAGTGGGAAGGACTCAGTAGTGTCACCAGGGGAAGGAAGCTCCTACTTGAGGTTTTGAGACCAATCTTTTACAGCTAACCAAGGGCTCTGGCCTCCACTGTGTGATTAAATTCTGAGCTACCTGTGAGGGAAATCAGATTCAGAGGTTCTGCCTTGCCCAGGGTCACACAGTGAGCTAAGATGAGACCCACAGGCGCATCAGGACTGACCTGGTGTAGTTGAAGAACAAGACCCTATCTATCCAGGTGGCTCAAATGAGGGCAGCTGGTTATGTTTCCTAGGCCTGGCTTGAGGCCTTTCTACCTCTCTCTGACCTTCAGGGTCTCTCTGTCCCCAAGCTGTCACAAGAGTGCCCATATGCTGGAATTATCTTTGCCCTGAGCACTTGGATCCTTCCCAGTCAGTCCCAGAGGAATGCTTCCTTGGCACCTCTCTGGGCTGGGAGATGCATCTCCCTGTGTGTGGCAGGGAAAGTTAGAATCTCTCAGGAGGAACCCCTTCTTTTACTCCTGATATTGGGCCCCCTTGGCGATCATATGGCATCAGGTAATAGGTGAACTGTGACCTTCTCTGGAATGAAGAGTGCTTCATCATGTCTTCCACTTGGTGGGGGTTTTAGTTTTGTTCAAGAGTTGAAAGATAACATTATGTATATTCCTTGAGGGGGAACCAGGACCCTGCCCCCAAGGCTGTACTACTGTTTCTTGATTGCTCCTCCTTTGTCTTTGCATCCCCTCCCTTCCCTGATCAACAACTATTTGAACCTGCCCTTTGGAACTCAGAGAAGGTGACGAAGAAAGGCTTTTGTGCCCAAGAGTTCCATAGGGTCCTGCTTGATCTCAATACCCCCTTTTCTTTGATACTTCTCAATCCCGAGGAGAACAGCTCTTGGACAAGAAGGGGAATAATCATTTTGGATAGAGATGTTAATCATAAGTGCTTCCCAGGTGGTGCTAGTGGTAAAGAGACTGTCAATGCAGGAGATGCAGATTCGATCTCTGGGTCAGAAAGATCTCCAGAAAGAGGGCATGGCAACCCACTCCAGTGTTCTTGCCTGGAGAATCCCATGGACAGACAGAGGAGTCTGGTGGGCTATGGTCCATAGGGTCACACAGAGTCGGACACAACTGAAGCAACTTAGCAGGCAAGCATGTTAATCATAAACTCAGCAGAGGAACTCAATCTTAGGGGGACTCGGTTTCAGTCCTCCCTTTCTTCTTTTTCTTTTTTGGCTACACCATGTGGCATGTGGGATCTTAGTTTCCCAACCAAGGATTGAACCCTGGCCCTCTGCATTGAAAGCACAAGTCCTCCTAGCCACTGGAGCACCAGGGAAGTCCCAACATTTTAAAAAATTAATCGATTGGCTGCATTGGGTCCTTGTTGCTGCACATGGGCTTTCTCTAGTTTTGGTGAGCAGGGGCTACTCTCCAGTTGTGGTGTGCGGGCTTCTCATTGGTGCTTCTCTTGTTGTGAAGCATAGGCTCTAGAGTGTATGGGCTTCAGTAGCTGTGGTGTGTGGGCCCTAGAGCATGGGCTCAGTAGTTGCAGTTCACAGGTTTAGTTGCCCCGTGGCATGGGGAATCTTCCTGGACCAGGGATGGAATCTGTGTCCCCTGCACTGGCAGGCAGATTCTTAACTAATGAACCACCAAGGCAATTCTCCTCTTCTCTTTTTAACCTTTCGGAAATCTTTTCAGGGAATTGGGCGGTGGCCACTCTGGCTACTTCCTTCTAAAATAGGGCATAGTCCTGCCTCAATGGGACACTGAATTGGAAATATTCATAAGTTTTAAATCCTGGATCAGAGTTTATTTCGATTAAAATCGCAAACCCCTGGCCCACCACTTGGTCCAACAGATCCAATTAGAAGTAGTTGAAATAGTGACAACTGGAATTCTAATAGACAAAATAGATCTCATTCCTTGAGGAATTCAGGAGACTAAACCTGAAATCCAGTCTGGAACTGGCCCTTTGAAGAGACTCATTGTAGCCAGTTATGTAATTTTACCTAAGGAGTTTTTTCACAGCATTAACATACACATAACAGGAGATACTGACCACTACGCATATCGCCTTTTTTTTTTTTTTGGCTAACATCTGACCTAAACCAATTTTATTGACTAAAAATTTAATCATTTTAAGTGGATACCTTGAAACCATCTGGTTGCAGCTACCAACTGCCAGCAGACATTGTTTTGAGAATGGCTGGTAGCATCCTAAGTGTGACGCAGCTCAGAAAATTCAAATTCTCAGCAATCCAGGAATGTGTCTGAAATCCACAATGGTCACTTAGCTTTACCTTGGATGTCTGAACCACAGACACTCCATTTTGATTTTCAAATGTTTTTCCCTCCTCATGGCCAAAACAGATGTCACTGTTAATGATTTCAGTGCTTTTCTTGATATGAGACGATGCAAGAATTTGGGCTCGTAAAATCTCCTGCGTATCCAACTATCTGAAGGCCTGTTCTTCCAGTTTTTTTTTCCAGAGCACAGAGTACCTCATTCCCGATCTCCACCCTGAACTCCTTTCAGGGTGTGTTGAAGGTCCGTGGCTGCAGTGGCCTTGACCTAATCCTTGCAGAGGCAGATGGCAAGTGCCAATTTTCAGTTGGCAGAGCCCCTTCAGGGTCATGAATTTGACCATAGTTTGGTGGGAGTCATTTCATGGTCACTTCATCCCGCTGTGCTGAGAATACTTACTCCCAGGTCTGGCGAAGATTTCACTGATAGGCTGCTCAACGTGCTATTACTGGACTAGACCTTATTAATAGTAGCCCCAAATCTCCAGACTCCCTGTCTTACTAGTCTCTTATGGTTCAGGAAAACATCCCCTCTTGTTGTTTCTTCCCATATCTAGAATTACATTATTACAATCATGAGTCTCATATGGAACTTATATCATCATCTTATCAGAGGCTCAGTCACACATTCAGTAATTTTAAAAAGCAGCTTTGTAAAACAGGTAACATAAAAAATAATATAGCTAGCAGTATTAGTAAGATCATAGGTAAGAATTTAAGTCAAGAAATTCCATTAGGCGCAGCCTAGTATGTCTCAGTTTGTCTGACTTAGTCTGTTCTATACCAGTTGTTATCTTTAAGGGAAATTATATTTTGGCATTGTCCATGAAGCACCCAGCCCAATTTCCTAGTGATGCTAGGCTGATTATCTCTAGTATGGTTTAATTGTCCCCAACACAAGGGAGCCTTTAAATATAAATGACCATAACCTGGTATTAATCTCTTGGTTGCAGATCATGTAGCATCTGATCTTCATCCAAAAATAGATTACTGAGTTAAGCCTCAGAAACAGTGTCCCCTTAATAATTTAATTAAACTTTGCAACAGTATAACATGATTGCAACAAAGATCCCATGTGCTGCAACTAAGATTTGATGCAGTCAAATAAATACATAAATATTTTTTTAAAGCCCTGATATTTGGGATGCTTGTCAAAAAGTTTCAAAACACTTGGGTGTATAAAATCATAAGTCACTGTGAGACAATAGTTATTCACTTAACCTTAGTGACAATAAAAGATTTCAAAGGCAAATCTAGAACAGATAACTTAAAAGGTAAAGAAACTTGAATCTGTTATCAGAGGCAGTTCAGTGTTTTAAGAAAAATTGTCTTCTTGACAGAGATAAAAATAAAATTCAAGTTTCAAACCAGCTTACTTTTGAAATTCATTTACTCAGTTAAATCCATTCCAAACTCAACCAGACTTGACCATGCACAAAACTCTTCTCAGGGTCCACTTCCTGCAAACCTTCTATCACTTTCTGCATCCATATTAGCCCATCCCTCATTTTTCCATCCAAAAGCAATGAGCTCTAAGATGGACTCACTTTGTTTTTCTTTAATAAAATGTAATTCCATTCTTTACTGAAAACACACGTCCCACTTTCCTACAGCATACTGAAATGTTTCCTTTATTATTTTTATTAGCTTTAACTACATGTTTAGAGTCCTCAACTTTTAAAAAACCTTGATTTCTAGTGAAAATTCAGAAGTAAGAAATTATAAATTTTTATATTAGCATTCTATTAATTGGTGAACATAAATACCAATGATAATTTCTAAAAACATTTGCTTTCTTATAGAGAACATCTCCGGGTGGCACCAAACATATTCCCTGATAGACCTAGATGTCTTTAATTTCTTTGTTTAGTAATTGATGTCCTGGTATCTTATTTTATTTGGGAATGACCCAGCTATTCAAGAAACTTCCATCATTTAACTAACATTTCATGTTACCAAATATCCAGAGAGATCTTCCTCAAGTGGACATTCCTAAACCATAATTATTCCCATACAGTTTACCTAAAAGCTCTTATCATTTACATTTACTTTCCTTAAAGGACTTCCCTGATGGTTCAATGATTAAGACTCTGTGCTTCTAATACAAGGGTCCTGAATTCAATCCCTGGTTGGGGAACTAAGATCCCACATACTACAGATCATGGCTGATAAACAAACAAAACTTCTTCACATTATGTTACTTTCCTTGACAGATTTACAACAGATATAATCAGATTTGATTTGATTTCTATTAAACCTAAGTACAACAGAAGTATTATGTTTAATATTGATGACTCTAAAGACATGTCTATATTAATCAAACCAACAAGCTTAAGCCACCGTCAATAGCAGATATCAATTCAGTACTATTTCCCAGATCATATGGTCCTGAAGTTCATCTTGACCAATTTTTAAAATATTTAATTTATAAGCACTTATTTTTAAGACAATTAAATAGAGCTCATTTACCAGTTATTTTTACATACAGACAGAACCAGAGATCTCACAGTTTTCCCATTTGAGGCCCCCCTCTTTCTTTTTTCTCTTTCTTCAATCTCAGAAAGTAAAGATAGTCTAGATAAATGTTCTTGAGAATCCTGGTAGAACATTTACATCTCTAGGCATAGGGGGAGAGAAATACCAATTTCTTTTTCTTTGAACAGAGAGAGGTTTATTTTAAGAAATTGGCTTTCACAGTTGACTTGAGGATCCTCAAACCTGATAGGATAGGTGGGTAGGCTGAAAACTCAGGGAAGACTTCTTGTTCAAAGACAGTCAGGTGGCAGAATTCCTTCTTGCTTAAGGGAAGTTAGTCTTGTTCTATTAAGGCCTTCAACTGATTGGTTGTGGCCTGCCCACATTACAGAGGACTTCAGTTCTATTAAAATTTCATTAATGTAAATGCTAATCTCACACAAAAAAATACCTTCACAGAAACATTCAGAATAATTCTTGACTAAATATCTAGGCACTGTGGCTCAGCCAAGTTGACACATAAAATTAACCGTTGCAGGAAGTAAAGTAGTATGGCTTTTAAGCCAAATTACTAAATTTTTTGAATCCACCTCCTTTTTAAAAATTTTTATTTATTTTTAATTGAAAGAAAATTGCTTTACAATATTGTGTTGGTTTCTGCTGTACATCAACATGAATCAGCCATAGGTATACATATGTCCCCTCCCTCTTGACCCTCCCTCCTACCTCCCAAGCCATCCCACCCCTCTAGGTTGTCACAGAGCCCTGGTTTGAGTTCTCTGAGTCACACAGCACATTCCCACTGGCTCTCTATTTTACATATGGTAGTGTATAGGTTTCCAGGCTACTCGCTTCATTCGTCCCACCCTCTCCTCCCCCCCCCCCGCCTCCCTGGGTCCATAAGTCTGTTGTCTGCGTCTGCATCTCCATTGCTGCCCTGCAAATAGGTTTATCAGAAATACCAATTCCTTTTCATGGGAGCACAGCTGAAAATTTCCCAGCTTTGGAAAGACACCCTAGGGGGACTACAAGATAGAAGATAGAGCTCTGGTCACCTATATCAAGGCTAGTCCAGAAGGGAAAATTCTAACCAACCCTCCACCACAGGCGAAGCCCAATACAATACAGAAGGATACCCTGATGTTGTCACAAGTGAGACCCTTTTTACCAAAGACCTCTTCACCAGTCAGTGCAAGTACTGACACACGTACAGACAAACAACAACATGCTTCAACAGACAAAATGTTAGACGAGGTGTAGCCGAGGAGTCCATTTCCACTCCCAGATGGAGAACTCAAAGTGGCTCGCCATGAGCAGGTTGACTTTCCCCATCCTGCATAGGACAGAGTGGCTCACCCCAAAACAACACACACAAATACAAATGACGGATAAGCCGTGGCCACACAGACAGAACATCGGAGGAGGTGTGGTCTAAAACTTTCACTTCCACTCCCAGACTGAGGGTTCCAAAGAGATGGGCTCAGTTCTTGAAGGAGAACAAGCCCAGAACTGGCTCCCAAGGAACCCAAGAGTGGCTGGCCATGATGGAGGGGAGCAAATTCCCAGCCTTTCCATTCCCGTGACAAAGCAATTCTAGCTGAAGAATAGGGGATCATACAAAGACCACCTCTCCTCACTTTTAAGAATGCACGTTGGCCAAACAGAATTACAATAGGATCTCATTTCTTTTTGGTCATAGGTTCATAGCTTTAGGTCGATCAGTCTGCCAGGATTTTCTCCAGAGGACCATCAGGTGGAATTGAAGCATTTCCCATGTTTGATCGATAGAACACTCAAGTGCAGACCAAGAACAAACCAAAATCCTCGCCAGCAACAGAAGCCTCAAACCAAAAACCAAACAGCACAAGGCTCAAATCAGCTTCCAAGTTCCGCTTAGCCTGTGACCTCTGCCCCAGCAGGTGCCTTTCAAATGGAATTTCCCAGAAGGAAAACTGATGCCAGAAGCTCAGCCTGTGTACACTGGTGCCGAATTAAATCTCAGAGACAGGGTTTGGGGTGAAGTAGAAGAGAATAGATTTATTGCTTTGCCAGTAAAGGAGACCACAGTGGACTAATGCCCTCAAAACTGTGTTTCCCACCTTTGGGTGGGGGGGTGGGGGCTGTGAAGAGTCTTTTAGTCAGGATCAGGGATCAAGGTGTGTGCAAGACCCGCATTCTTTTAATCCAGAGGTCATCTGGCATCAGGTGATGGGTGAACTGTGACCTTCTCTGGAAAGAAGAGTGCTTCATCACGTCTTCTATTTGATATGAGTTTTAATTCTGCAGAGGAGCTCAAAGATAACATTATGTATATCCCTTGAGGGGGAACCAGGAGCCTGCTCCCAAGGCTGTACTACTGTTTCTTGACTGCTCTCCCTTGTCTCTGTATTTCCTCCCTTGCCTGATCAGCAAATGTTTGAACCTTCCCTTTGGAACTCAGAGAAGGTGACGCAGAAAGGCTTTTGTGCCCAGGAGCCCCATAACGTCTTGCTTGGTTTCAAGAAGAGAGGGAAAGAACCATGCATGTATAGGGGAAGAACATTCTAGGCAAAGGGAGCAGCCTGAATTGCTGGAGCAGAGAAAGCAAGGGAGGGCAGAAAGCAGTGGAGGTGGGCAGACTTGCGCATCACCAGAAGGACCGCGGGCTTTACTCGAGAGACTGAGGGAGTCACTGACGGGACTGGTGTGGACTGAAAAAATTCTTTTTTGTTTTTCTTTTTGGCTGTATCACGTGGCATGCATAACTTCCCTGACCAGGGATTGAACCCATGCTCCCTGTAGTGGAAGTGCAGAGTCTTGGCCACTGGACCACTAAGGAAGTCCCTGACAAAGGTTTTAAAAAAAATTAATTTTTTTATGGCTGTGCTGGATCTTCGTTGCTGTGCAGGCTTGTCTCTAGCTGCGGCGAGTCGGGGGCTGCTCTCCCGTTGCAGTGTGCGAGCTTCTGTTGTTGTGCAGCACAGGTCTAAGGCACTCGGGCTTCAGCAGTTGCTAAGAGTGGGCTCAGTGGTTGCAGCTCCGGGCTCTAGAGCATAGGTCCAGTACTTGTGGCATATGGGCCTAGCTTCTCCGAGGCACTTGGGAATCTTCCCAGATCAGGGATCAAACCCCTGTCTCCTGCATTGGTAGGCAGATTCTTTACCACTGAGCCACCGGGGATGCCCCCTGACAAAGCTTTAAAAGACACCTCTGTTGTTGTGTTGAGAAGAGATGAGAAAGGCATGGAGGCAGGGACATGGTGGCCTGGTGGGAAATACTGAAGCTGAGAGATCTGGATCCCTTCGAAGGTAGAAGTAGCAGCATTCCCTGATGGAGTCAGGGCTGGGTGTGAGAATGGGGAGTCAACAATGGCTCAAGCCTTTTGGTCTCAAGCTGGAAAGATGGAGTTGCCATCAGTTGAGCTGGGAACGACCATGGCAGGAGCAGGTTTGGGGAGAAGAGCAGGAGGCTGATCTTGCACGTTCAGTGTTAGGTGTTATCCCGGGTCCCTGCCCTGTCTTCCCAACATGGTGCTATAGTTTGTACGAGGGGACCAAAGGGGGCTCTCCTTCACTCTCTCTGGTGGCCACACAGCCAGCCCATGTCCTGGTGGCCTCCCTGCAGTGCCACCTGGGTGACAGAGCCCAGCATACCCATTTGGGCCAGGCTGACAGTGGGACCTGGACACCACAGGCCTCCCAGCTGAGCTCCTTCTGCACCACCCGTCGCGGCAGCTCTGGGTGCTTGTGACACGCCACAGACTCTAGTCTGTCTTCTGGCTCCTCGGACTGCACGGACCATTTGTAAATTGTGACAGAAACAGCATTTATTGACAAGTGAGCATTTATTGAGTGTTTACTATGTGCAGAGCACTGTGCTACCCAGGACAGATGAGGGAAGATAGAGAGGAGGGTGCCATCTGAGAACCAAAAGGAGCCCTGCCCCCACAGGGCTCATAGTCTAGCTGGGAGGCACTGCCCAGATACAGAATCGCAGCTTAAAGACCCAAAAGAGTATCGAAGCAACCCACGAAGGGGCAAAGTCATCTGGCGCAAAGTAGGAGTGCGGAGGTGGAAGCAGCCGAGGCCCAGTGGCCAGCCCTTCCTCCCCTCGGCTCAGAATCTCCCCATTCTCCAGCTTGGGGACCTGAAGTTCTGTCCATCTGCCTCTATGCTGCCCTGCCTCTGTCTGGTTTGGCATGGGACCTCCACCCTCCTCCAGGCTGGGTGCTCTTTGAGGGCAGAAACCAGCCTGTGTTCTTCGTCATTGTCTGCCCACCTGGCCCCAGCCCTCCCCCCCCCCAAGACTGGCAGGCCAGTTGCTCTGATTTCTGCCCAGGGCTCCCAGGAGGGCCCTAGGAGTGGCCCCAATACAGGCCTGATCTGGTCTGACATCTGAGTGGAAAGATCATGGCATTTTGCATAAGAAGGCTTGAATTCAAGTCTTAGCTCTACCATATACAGCTGTGTGACTTTAGTCCAGTTGTTCAGCCTCGGCCTGAAATGGGAAGGACAGTATTTGCTCAGCCTGTCTTGCAGGGTTGGGAAATAATTGCAGGAGGTGATAAGGAAATGCTTTGGAAAAAGTAAAATGCAACACGGCTATCGGGTGCTGGCCTTCCCTAACCTCCCTGAAGTTTTAGGAGGATTAGATGAGCTAATGCATGTAAAGCACCCAGCACAGAAAATGGGACACAAAAGTGCTTAACAGGTGTAGTTCCCCTCCATCCCATCACTTGAATCCTTCTGTGGATTCTGACCTCAGTGATCCCAATCTGGGCGATCGGGGCTGGAAGCAGTAGGGATCTCACATTAAGTTCAGGGGACAGTGTCATCTTGGAAGAGGAATAGCTGAGAGGAGAAATTTTTGGCAACTTCTAGAGGGATCTGTGGAGAAGGAAATGGCAACCCACTCCAGTATTCTTGCTTGAAAAATCCCATGGACAGAGGAGCCTGGTGGGTCAGAGTTCAGGAGTTGCAAAGAGTCAGAAACTATTGAGTGACTGAACATAGCACAGAAACATCTGTTGGGAAGAAGTGAGGAGGGGATGCAATACCTGAGACACGGCCAGGCTTGGCTTACAGCTCAGTACCTTGTTCCCTTTGAAATTCCAGTGCAAGGACACTCAGCTGCCAGAAGTACAGCCCTGGGGGTCACTTTGGACTCTGACTTGACCCCTTCTCCAGGAATGAGGCCAGGTGGCTGTCATCAGCTGTTGAGGATTGGGAGAATCATCTCCATAGCATCTATGACTGAGGGCAGGCTTTTGCTAACCCGAAGGAAGGTTTGGTCAAGGAAGACAGAAAAGAGCTTAGAGGAGGCAGTGGGCACAATTACAGATATGTGTTCCTTATCCAGTCTGTCTCTGAAGGGAGTGGAGGGCCCGAAGGGGCTGGAGGCTCTGGTGCACAGCGATGCTTGTGCAGTGTGGGACAGACACAGAGAAAAGCCTTGAAAGCATGACGGCATCAGAGCACAGAGAAGGGGGCTCTCAGTGTGGTCCTTAGGTCAGCGATGCAACAGGCTGGAGAGGGAGGGGAGAATGGCTGGCATGGGTGGTGGGAGGCGGGGAGAACAATGTGGAGGCTCAGGGTTGGGAGAGGTGAAGAGGCTGGATCAGGATGGGGCTAGCCCCACACCCATCTCCTGCTGGTACCTTGGGGCCCCAGGGTCTGCCTTTGCTTTAACCACTAATTAAAGGATGTCCAGGAGGCCAAAGGTCATGCCCCTCTGGATTCTTCCCCCCACCCCACCCCACCCCACCCCCAGGAACAGAAATAGCGAAATGATCCCACTAATGCGTGATAATGGTATGAGGAATTATAGTTCACACAGCATCTTTACATGCATGATCTCACTTAATCCTAGTTAATCTCGTTTGAGAAACATCGCACTGGCCTGTAAATTTAGAAGGCCCGGCTCTAGACATAGACCTGTCTCTGCCTGGACAAGTCATTTCCCCTTGTTTGGCCTACAGTGTGCTAGGCTGCTCTCTCCACAATAAGGTCCTTTGGGGGGAGCCAGAAGGAAGGGAGCAGTAGGGCTGGGGAGGTGGAAGGGAGAGAGGGGAAGAAGAGCTGCTTCCTGGGAAGGGACCGGAAGTGGGATAGGTGATGGGGGCATGTTGCCTGGTGCCTGTGGTTACGTGCCTGAGTGCCTTGCCCAGCCAGCCATAGGTGTGTGCTGGGTGAGAGGGCTCACTTGCGAAACTGAGTGTCTCCTTTCAAGAAGTGTCTAGTTGCAAATCTTCCCCCTCCCAAGACAAAGGCCAGGGGCCCCGCTAAGGCCTTTTGTTTTCTCTGCCACAGTGGGAGGCTAATCTCTCAGTCTGGAGCCCACCCGCCTCCACCCTCATTCCTCCCCCCGCCCCGCCCCCCCCCCCCCCCCCCCCCCCCCCCGCCGAGATGGGGTCTCAGGTACACCTGCTGGATATGCACATACACACATATGCATGCTTCTTCTTCCTGGGGCGAGGTCCTCTCTTAGGGCAGGAGGGAGGTCCTTGGCCCTCAACTTCCCTCTCCCTGCTCCCATCCCAGGCCAATTCTGGGGGAGCTGTCTTCTGGTTGAAACCTCGCTACCTTTAGTAGCGGTTCCTGGCAAATCTTAGGACCCAGTGCTGCAGCTTGGGAAAACTTGCCTGAAGGGGCAGAGTCGGGAGTGGAAATCAGTGCCTCCCTCCAGCCCTCTCAGAGTGGCCTCCACACCTCCCTCTTCCCTTCTCCTGGGGAGCGCGTTTAGCGCTCCTGGGGACAGGACACCCCCACTGCAGAGGACTCGGATTTATTGCAGGTGGGGCGGGAGGGGTCAAGAAGGGAGTGAGAGGTGATCAGCCAGGGCACACTTGCGCCAGCGCAGGCACACCTGCTTACACTCAGGAATGTGCACGGCCCTGCACTTGGGGACAGAGAGGCACAGGGGGACGAACAAGCAAAAAATCATGGGGCACCTTTTCCAGCTCCCGTCCCCCAGTGCACTTGCGCAGGCTCTCGGAGGAGGCTTCTAGCTCCGCCCTCCCACCCCAGCTGGGCGCCGTTGTCCCCAACTCCCTGCCAGGCGTCTCAGGGTCCCCTACTTGCTGCCCCACGCAGCCTCAGGCCAGGGGAATCTGCCAGGCTCACCGCGGTGCCCGGGGCCCTGGCCACTCGGCGCGTCTTGGAAGCAGCTACTGTGCCCTGGGGGCCGGCTTCGAGCCTGGGGAGAGGGGCTCCGGCGGGGTGGCGGGCGGGCGGGCGAGCTCCCCCAGCCCGTCCCGGCGCTCAGGCCTTGCTGCCGCGCGGGAGGCTCTGCGGGGAGTGCAGCTCCACCGACTGCCGCCGCCGCACTTCGCGCTCCTCCCAGTCGGTGTCGGGCTCCAGCCCCTTCAGCACCGCCAGGCGCTCCGACAGGCTCTTGGCGGGCGGGAACAGCACGTAGTTGTAGAGGAGCGAGGCCACGATGGCGCCCACCAAGGGTCCGATCCAGAAGACCTGGGGGGCGAGCGAGAGGGCGGCTCGAGAGATACTCCTCTCCCCGTTGGCGTTGAAAGGGGGCCTCGCGTGGTGAAGGGTATCAAACGCTCTTCCGTGTGAATAGGGAGGAGAAGCGAGCAGCGGGAAGACTTGTTAGTTGTGGGGTAATGGGGCGAATTCAGTGCGGACTCCCTGGTCACCTTGGACAAGTTACTTGGCTTCTCTGTGCCTTTCCTCACTCTAATACCTAACGCCTAGGGTTGTTGTGAAAACTCTGAGTCAATATTTGCAAAGCACTTAGAATAAGTCCTGGCACATACTAAGGAAGAACTAGATAAGTGCTAAATGATAGAAATATGTAGCCTAGTATAAATAATTACCATTTATCAAATTCTAAAGCACTGCATCATCTCTTTTAAACCAGTAACCTCACTTAATCTTTCCCCAAAGCCAAAGGAACAAAGGATACACTCTTATCCTTATTTATAGATGTAGAAATGGAGTCTCTGGGGTCAGACCTGAAAGGTGGACCCAAGACTCCCAGTAGCCCCAGGAGGAGGATTGGGGGTGGGGTGAATTTGCTGATCCCACTGCTCTCCCTTCTAGTGGAGATGGGTTTCTGCGGGAGGGGAAGACAGGGAGGTCTCAGCCATTACCCAGTGGTCGTCAAACTTGCCGGTGACGATAGCTGGAGCCAGGGAGCGGGCGGGATTCATGGAGCAGCCAGTGTAGTGGATCTGCAATGGAGGCAGGAGGCAGGGAGGGGAGTGGGGTGAGGATGGGGCCAGAGTCTTCGTGCCCCTCTCCAGTGCTTGACCTCAACCTACAGGGCATTCATGGATGGATGATGAAGTTTGTGCTATATTTACAGGCCTTGCTATTCGTTTGAAGCTGGAGTGCTATCTGTCCCTTTGTGGTGCCTGGGGGTCAAACCCTCTGGAGTATGTCCATGTGTCTGTCCCTCTTGGGAGGTCTGTGTATCTGTCTCTCTCGGGGTGTCTCTGTGGCTGTCACTTTCGAGGGTTCTGTGTATCTATCTCTAGAGCAGTCTGTGTATCTGTTTCTTTGGGGAAAGTCTGTGTGTCTGTCCCTCCAGGGAGGCTGGAATCAGTGGCCACGACCTACCCCAAGGAGGTGGCCCAGGGCCACAGAGAACCCGATGGAGAGGGCAGGGGTGCCCACGTTGTCTCCACGGCGCTCGTCAGTGGAGGCGAAGATACAGAGCACGAGCTGCAGTGTCAGGAAAAGCTCCACAGTAACGGCCTGGCCGGCTGTCGAGTTGTTGTTGAGCTGGGGACAGAGGAGGGGGACACACTGAGCCTGCTCCCCACACTGGTGTCATCTTCCTGCCCACCTGCAGCCAGGGACCCAGATAGGCCTCCGGGCACAATCCGCCAGGGCGCACGAGCCACCTTAGTCCACACTACTGGTGGGTTCTAACTGGGCCATGGCACACAGGCAGGGGGATGGACCCTATGACTGACTACTTGTGGTTCCCAGGCTAGAGGTAGGGAAACTAACTCCTTAGCCCATTAGGTTTGGTAATTGGGATTGTGTGCCTGCAGTGTGAGAGGAAAAGGGTACTGAGATGTGGAATTTCTGTTTCCTGAAGAACAAGGAGGGAAGAGGTTTTGATTGCAGCAGGAAGTTTTAGGCCTGGTTATAGGAAGACCTTCCTCGCTATTTAAGCCATAGGATACTGGTGTAATGAGAGGCCGGTGGTTTTTCCTCCTATGGTCAAAGGGCTCCCAGGAACAGGATCAAGGGACTGGCTCAGGGGCTGGCACTAGTGTGCTCCCTTCCCCCAGGAGTCCAGTGTACAATATGCTTGTTCCCCTTGACCTTGCCTATTCCTACTGCATTTCAGGCGTCAGTTTTGCCCTGTGGATTTGCTCTCTGCACTTCCTGCGGAGGTTGAGGTGGGGGTCCCTGTACTGTGATGCCTCCACCCCCATGTGGGGTGCCCATGGTCCCAGCAGACCTTACCTTGTAACGAGAGAACCTGGGGCTGAGTGAAGAGGTGATTTCATAACTCAGCCACACCCAGTACTGGATTTCTCCCTGGGTTTTGTTATCTTGAACCCTACACCCTGCCCTCTGGGTCTGGGCACTGCGCTGGGTGAAGCTGGGATAGCCCTGAGCTCCCACACTCCTTCTCCAGGCTCTGAACCCCCACCTCAGGTCCTAACCATCAAGATGGCACCCTTGGGCCTCTATGGAGTCTAACCTCAACTCCCTCTCATTTTCCAATATCAGAGCCTATAGTGGGGGCAGTGAAGAGCTTTGGAGACAGACACTGTGGAGCCTCTGACTTGCTGTGGGGCTCAATTTATTTCAGCTTCAGTTTGTCTTTCTGTAAAATGGGGATAGCAGAATGGATCCTGGAGGACTGTGAGTCTGGAAATGACAAAGGCAGAGCCCCAGCTCCATTCCCTGGTAAAGAGTGGTCTAAAGGAGAGAGTATGGATGTGGGTTCGGTGTCAGACAGCTCTGGGTCCATTTCCAGGTGCTGACACGGCTCTGTGATTTGAATCAATTGAATGCTGAACCTCAATTTTACCACTCAGAGTGGAGGATCGCAGAATTCTCCTTATAGTGTTGTACCAAGAATGAGATGAAGTCTGGCCTGCCACAAAGCAGATGCACATCAGTGGTAAATTCTTGGTGGGCAGACTGGCTTTTCCAATGACTCCAGAGGACACCTGGGACAGCCATGGGGGTCATCTGGCTCTTCCTAGCCTCAGGACATGTCAGTCTCATTGCTGCCTCGTTCCAGCCAGGAAAGTTCTCCCCAGGTCATCAAGATGGTAAATGCTGAGCAGAAATTCGGAGGAGCCTCCCAGACCCTTCCCTCCTGAGGGCCCCAGTCAACTGTGAGATGATGGAAGAGCAGGAGGTTGTGTCCTCACGGCCCCTTAGCACTCACGTTGCCCTGCTATTAGAGGGGATTTCCTAGTCACACATTCTGAGGCTTTCTTGACCATGCTTTCAAGAAGTTCCTCTTTTAGTCTAACTAGACCTCATCTTGCTGCAAACTGAACTAATTTCATTCTCAATGGAAATGGTCAGACTTCTCAGTCTATCCATCACAGTGGTCACTCTTGCCTTCTCTCAAACTTGAGCCCCCAGACTCATCATATTTTCCATTTTGAAGAGAGAAGTTCCCTAGTGGGGACACCCTTGCTCCTTGCATGAGGAAGGCCACCTGTACGGGGGAGGGAATGGCCACAGAGACCACGCAGGGCTGTTCAGAGACATCAGAGCTTACATCCAGTGGCCTGGGGGTAGGGAAGGCCAAGAAATGCTGGAGATTGAGGCATGAAAGAAGCACTCGCCTTCCTGGCTTGGAAGAGGAGCAAGAGTTAGAGCTGTGTTGAGGGACACAGGCTGTCTCTTCCCACCCATGCCCTCAGATGCCCAGGCCTTGCCCAGACCCAGGAGAGGGAGAGGGCAGGGTTGTGGAGGGGGAGGGGCCACAGCGTCACCCTCAGCTCCCAAAGCCACTGGTCATGTCAATCACCTCATGGGCTCTGGGGACATTTTCCAAGGTCTGGAGAGACTTTGACCCTTCAGTTTTGCCCTGGGTTCGCTATTTTCCTTGATGTCAACAAACTCTTGAGCTTTTAGCCTGTCACTTCCCTTCTCTGAGCCTCTGTTTCCTCGTTTGCAAAACAAGGCTTAGATGGTGGCTCAAAGAGGGAATATTGGTAGGGTAGAGAGATCACAGGTTTGACAGTCAAGCCTGGGTTTAAAGACTAGCTTTGGTACTTCCTCCTTCTGAGTCTCAGCTTCCATGTCCTTAAGAAATGGATCTTCTCATCCCTCCCTTATAGGTTGTCGTAAGTTATCCACGTGTGGCTAGCATGGAGTCCTTGCTGTGAGCCCTGTACACAGTGGATGCTGAAGGAATGTTGGGTCCTTCTTCCCTCAGGAAGATGCTGGGGACTAGCTCTCTGAAGTTCCTTCTTCATAGTCTTCATAGCAGACTATGTCTGCTTGGGGACTCCGTCCTCCGTGAGTTCTAGCACAGCCCTCACTGCAATGCCAGCATCGGTCAACAGAGTCCTTGATGTGGCTCTCCCTCTAAGAGGCTCAGGGCAGAAGGTACCAGCAGACCCGTGGGTACCCAGCCGCTGTCTGACATTACTGCTCCTTCCACCCTGACTCTCCTGTGGCAGCTATGTTCCTGGCTCCAGCATTTCTGCCCCTTCCCCATCCCACCTCTCTCTGTCTCCCCACCTAGACCCTCACCCAGATGTGGTCGTTCCCATCTCATCCTTCACAAGGGACTCCCTAGGATCTTCCCTTCTGGAAAGGACACAGTTCCGGTTACTCACGGCATTGACAGCCAGGTCCCCTCGGATAGCTGGTGGTGTGATCTCATGGAGCAGGGCGGCCCCGGCCACAGCCCCCAGCAGCTGGGCGGCCACATAGAAGACAGCGCGGAGAAAGGAGACGTGGCAGCCCACCAGGCAGGCCACAGTCACGGCGGGGTTGATATGGGCCCCACTGACATGGCCCAGAGCCTGCACCAGGGTGCCGATAGCCAGACCGAAGGCCATGGCGATCTGCAGCACAGAGGGCAAGGCCTGTGGCCAGTTGAGGGCTGAGCCGAGGCCAAAGAAGACAAAGAGGAGTGTGGCCAGGAACTCTGCAAGCACTGCCCTGGAGAAGGCTATGGACCGGAGTTCCCACATGCTGCGGAGCCTTCCGTGGGCTGGCCCAGGGGTCTCGGGGTGGGGAGCTTGCAGCTCTTGCTCTCCCTCTGTCTGTCTGTCTCTCTCTCAGGGTCTCCGGGGAGGCTGGCCCTGGGCATTTATAGGGCCCCTCCATCCTGAATTTGGACACGTGAGATGTAGGTGGAGTCTGGCCGATACCCTTTCTCCCCTATGGCCGCCTCCTGCCCCTACCCCCTACCCCTGGGCGCAGCATGCCTATCACCCCATCTAGGACTTCACAGCTGAATGGAGTTCCCCATTAATGAGCTCCAGATAGGGATTGACGTCCCCTGGTTTTCCGTGTTTGTTCCCTAGGTTATCCTAGGGCAGCTGCCCCAGGGCCTCCCCTGTCCCCACCGGTCCTATGGGGATTCTGTACGGCTTATGCTGCCAAACCCCTCTCTCTGATTCAAACTGTTTGCCAAGTCAGGGGCAACACCTTACAGAACTGACCATGAAACAGGGTGTCAGTGCTACCCCTTCTGGAGATCGGGACATCCTTCCTGCTGACTGAGCTCCATCTCGCAGGGGATGGAAAACAACCGGTTGGTGTGACACGAACCTTCCAAGGCATAGAGGTTTCGTGTCTCTCCTGTGTTTGCTTTCTTGCACTCAGTCATCCATAAATCATTAAGCTTCACTTGCTCCCTGGAACCCCTGCCAAATAGCAGCTTTCATAGCCTGGAAGCAGGGGGCAATTTAAGAGGCGCTGGGATCCTGGCCTTGGGTGATGGAGTCAAGCTCAGGTCGACTGAGGAAGCCATGGTTTTCCATTCCATAGTGCATCTCTGTGATTTCAAAAGGGGATAATAAACCTCTGTGGGCTTGGGGTTTAGATTAAATGAACTAATGTATGGAAAGTGCTCAGAGCTGCTCCTGGCCCACAGCAAGCTGTCAGTTGATATCATCTGTTATTAATAGCATTATTTGTACCATCAGGAGGGACCATGACTCCCCAAACTCACATGTTAGGGTCCCGGAAGCTGTGACAGGCTCTAGGCATCCCTAGAGCTCGGAGCCACCCAAGCCACAAGGGGAGGACGTTTCTGTGGGGCAGTGAGCTGTGCAGGCTCGGGGCGACTGCAGTAAGTGACTCCCTGGTCTGAGTGCCCACTCAGTCCAGCCTCTGGGCAGTGCCACCTCCTGCCATCAATGCTGCCCTGACCTGGGGTCCAGGAGACATTAGGTCCCATTACATCACATTTTTTTGATCTCTCCAGCCCTGCTCCCTGTCCTGGGGACCCAGAGGCAGGTCAGGGCCTATGTGAGACTAAGAGAATCAGCTTCTTGGCTCTGCTCTACCTCCTGTCCCCGGGGCAAGTCACAGTCCCAGGAACAGAAATCTGAGAGTGACTGGAAACCGCAGAGTGGAGCCCCCCATGATGCCGCATGCCCTCGGATAGTCCACACACACTTTCTTGTCTCTCCTCTTTGATCAAAATGTTCATGACCTTGAGAGAGAGAAAAAGTGGCTGACCCATTATTCTGAGCAGGATCTCCCCTTACCTAGTCAAATGAAAAGTCTCTTACCTCCCAATAAAACCCCCAAGAGGTGTCATGACTTCTCTCTGTAGCCCTTAATCCACATCCCAAACTGTGTATGTGTATGTTGGCCTTCAGTCACACGGCCATAAATTTAGAACCCAGTGGTAAGATACCACTCTAAGACAGAGGTCGTCTAGCCTATGAATCTATTTTACAGACTACAGCATGAAGTACAGAGAGACTGAGACTCACTCATGTTCTGGTCTGGACACAAGTCTGAAAGCAGGGGAGGACGCCAGCCATGACCGGGCCCCTGGTCGGGTTGTTCCTTCCTTTTGAGCCGGAGTGGAAAGTGTTCCTGAGAAGCTGGAGGGTTCCAGACGTGGTCCCTGTTTGGTGAGAAGCCCCAACCCGGGGAGGGTTGTATTTTGTTTACAGTGATCACAACACTGTGTAATTTTAAAAACATAATTTTGCTTAATTATGTTTAATGAACAGAGGAAACATTGTTTCAGCTGTGTATTTTTTGGTTAATACGCATGCTGTATGCTGTGTATGTGTTCAGCTGTGTCCGATTCTTTGAGACCCCATTGATTGTAGCCCACCAGGCTCCTCCATCCATGGAATTTTCCAGCAAGAATACTGGAGCAGGCTGCTATTTCCTACTCCAGGGGATCTTCCCAACCTAGGGATTGAAGACACCATGTCTTATGAGGAACAAGGTGCCATCAGTTATGTGATGCACTGCTAACTAGAGTGTGACAAAAACGCTTGGAGACAGATGGTGAGATGGTCACACAACACTGTGAATTCACCTGATACCACTGAATCGTTCACATACAGACGGTTAGGGTGGTAGGTTTTATGTTATCTTAGAAATAATTCTTAAACATAAGTGAAGGAAAACAACCCCCAAAATGCTTTATTCCTAATTTTTGTTTTGTACTTATTGAAAAAAGTCTTTCAGATTTACGTAGATATCAGAAGAAAAGCTATGACAATTCTAGACAGCATTTTAAAAAGCAGAGACATTACTTTGCTGACCACGGTCTGTCTAGTCAAAGCTATGGTTTTTCCAGTAGTCATGTATGGATGTGAGAGCTGGACAATAAAAAATGCTGAGCACCATGAATTGTTGCCTTCAAACTGTGGTGCTGGAGAAGATTCTTGAGAGTCCCTTGGACAGCACAGAGCTCAAACTAGTCAATCCTAAAGGGTATCAACCCTGAATATTTATTGGAAAGTCTGATGCTGAAGCTGAAGCTCCTGTACTTTGGCCACCTGATGTGAAGAGCTGACTCACTGGAAAAGACTTGGATGCTGGGCAAGATTGAAGGCATGAGAAGAAGGGGATGACGGAGGATGAGATGGTTGGATGGCATCACCGACTCAATGGACATGAGTTTGAGCAAACTCCGGGAGATAATGAAAGACAGGGAAGCCTGGCGTGCTGCAGTCCATGGGGTTACAAAGAGTCAGATATGACAGACCAACTGAACACAATAGCATTTAGTCAAAAGTCACTCTTTTGAACACATGAAAAAAGGATATTATAAGCAAAACAAATGGCTAAAAGAGTTCTAAAATTTCTTCACATTCAGTTTGGCTTTCCTAAAATCCTTTTTCGATTCCAAGTTGAGTCCCGGATATTTCTTTGCAGTTTCACCCTCAGTGCCATCTGAAGTGTAGCGATCCATCATTTCTTACAAGATTGTCTGCCGTGTTTCTGTAAGTGTACCTCGGGTGTTTTCTTGCTTCATGTGTGACTGCCAATCATTTTGCCCTTTGCTCAGTAGTAAAACAACAATTTCATCTGCTTGTGGGACTCTTCCTTTCTTGGGTCCCATAAAACACTTGGCAGTTGTTTTACAAGAAAAATACAGCCTTGTGGTCATTCTTCAATAACAACTATTTGCTTCACTAATGTCATATTCTTGGCAGGCAGCTCTGTTTCTGTGTCCTTCTGTACACAAAATAACTTTGTTTAACTGCTAAACCATAGGGTAACTTTTTGAAGACATTTTCAATAGCAATTAAACTGAACAGATGTAGGAATGAGAAGACGTGAAACTCAAAGGACCGAATTTAAATATGCACAGGTAATGACAACCATTCCCAGCTGTTGTAAGATACCACGATCATTAAGACATTAGAATGAGAGGAAAAAGGTACACCTTAGGACTGATGAAATACAGCAGTTATAAGACTAAACTTGCATTAAGTGCTCACTGTTTCATGAACTCCTTTAGACATTCCTACATGCATTAACACTGTTAATCTTCACAGCAATCCTATGAGCTAAAATTATCATCTCATTTTTTATGAGATGAGGAAAATGAGAGAGGTTAAGTAACTTTTCTGAGATCACACAAGAAGTGGGGAGGCAGAATTAGAATCCCAGGTGTTTGATGTTTTGGTTTATTTTTTTGGCTGTGCCACGTGGCTTGCAGGAATCTTAGTTCCCCAACCAGGGGTTGAACTGGGTCCCCTGCAGAAGTGTGGAGTCCTAACCACTGCACCACCAGGGAAGTCTCAGGAAGTCTGACTTAGAGAGGATATTTTTAATTGTGGAAGTGAATTTCTGCCTCATACCCACCCTGTGAAATAATCAAGATAGGGAAGAAGTGAGAAAGAAAGTTAAAGGATGCTGAAGACTAAAGAAGCAGGGATTTATATGTGGTTTGCTGGAGGCTTGAAGGAGGTGGCTGAGAGTCTGGAAAAACAGAAGTAGGAGGAGGGTATCTGTGGGGAGCTGGGCCAGTAAGGGTGCCCCACGTAGGAGCACAGTGACAGAATTCAGAACTGCTGCTATCTGACAGATAACAGGTGTGTTTCCTGCTCTGAGCGGAGCTGCAAGTGCCCTCCATCCTCCCATCAAGGTCAGTAAAAGCAGGTCACATACCACAGCCTGTGCGGCTGGAACTCTGGGGAAGGAGAGACAAAGAACAGGGCAGATCCACAGTGGCTGAAGTGGGACAGAATAAAAAGAGAGCCTCAGCAGCAGCAGGTGGAAAGGGTGGGAGCCTGGGGCTCCGGTCCCCTCTGGAAGCCCCAGAAACCTTGCAGGGGATCGGGTCCATGGAGTTCTGGGATGGAATGTGAGCGTTTCTATGGAGGGTTGCCAGATAAAACACTGGATACCCAGGTACATGTGAATTTCAGAGAAATAACAAATTGTTTAGCATAAGTAGATTCAACGCAATATTTGGGACATACTTACATTGAAAATTTACTCATTATATGAAATTTAAATTGAACTGGGGTATCCTGTATTTTTCTTTGCTAAATCTGACAACCCTACTCTATGCAGAAGTGAAGAGAGGACCTAGAGGACCGAAAGCCTGGAGGCATCTGGATTTCAAACTAAATTCTCACATGGACTTTTAGGACTGAGTCTTAATGGCCACATTTAATCCAGGAGGAAACTGAGGCACAGAGAGGTTTTTAAAGTTGCCTGTGGACTTCCCTGGTGGCCCAGTGGTTAAGAATCTGCCTGCCAATGCAAGGGACAAGGGTTCGATCCCTGATCCAGGAAGATCTCACATGCCTTGGAGCAACTAAGTCTGTGAGCCACAACTACCGAGCCTGAGCTCTAGAGCCTATGCTCTGCAGCAAGAGAAGCCACTGCAATAAGAGGCCCACTCACTGCAATGAAGAGTAGCCCCTGTTCTCAGCAAGGGTGAAAGCCCATACACTGTAACCAAGACCCAGAGCAGCCAAAAAAAGAGAAAGTTGCCTAGGATCAAAGGTAAGTAGCCGAGATAAGTTATAACTACAGGTGTGTCTGATTTAGAAATTCAGACTTTTGCCCCCCGGGTTGGCTGACTTTGTTCCCAAAGGCCAGGCAGTCCTGAAAGCTGAGGCCCAGGTAGAGACAGGCTCACGCTCCTGGGGAGACAAAGATAGCTTCCGGCTATCTCCCTCCTGCCCATGCAGTAGAGCACAGGGATGAAGAAGACCTCACCTATAACCTCCTACAGCTCCCACCGCCCAGAGGACAGGGCCAGACCAACCCCTCCGCTTTGGGGCCCTGATCCATGTTGTTCCCTCTGCCTGGACGTGTGTCCCCACCATTTTCTCACGGCTGACTTTTCCTCAAACTCCAGACCAGTGACTTTCAAACCCTTTTAATTGAGACTTGCAGGAAGAAATGCATTTAATATCTTAACCCATTAACATTATCTCAATAAAAAGAGATATAACTATAACATTACACAAAGCAATATTTCCTAAATGTGATGTTTTAAATTCCTCTACTCTGTTTCACTCAAAAACTCATTAAGGTCACAGCTACTAAATAGACTTCATGACCCACCAACAGGTTGCCACTCAGTTTGAAAAACGCTGTTTTTGATTCTGGCTTAAAATCCCTTTCTCAGTGGGGAAGAGAGTGTTGGTGGGTTTAAGAGGGGGTGGGAACAAGCTTGTTCTCTTTGAAGAGAATTAGGTGTGAGTAAGAGATTCCCTGGTGGCTCAGATGGTAAAGAATCTGCCTGTAGTGCAGGAGACCTGGCTTTGTTTCCTGGGTCAGGAAGATCTCCTGGAGAAGGGATGGCTACCCACTCCAGTACTCTTGCCTGGAGAACTCCATGGACAGAAAAGCCTGGTGGGCTACAGTTCACGGGGTCGCTAACAGTCGGACACAACTGAAGCAACTTAGCATGCAAGCATGTTAATCATAAACTCAGCACCTATCACTGGGCCTGGCACATTAGAGGTGCTCAGTCAATGTTTGTCAAGTGGATAGTGAGCAAATCCACCAGTTCTTGTCCCGTCACCCTCACCCCAGCCCACTTACACCCTGCCCAGCACCCTCTGTGTTTCAGCCACATGACCATCTTCAGGGACCCGATCAGAAGAGAAGCTGATTCTCAGAGCTTGGGCAGAGACAGGGAGGCATGCGTTTGTGCACTCGTGCGTGGAATAGGAGTTGGAAGCAAGCCTGTGCTCATTTGAAAAGGATCAGGCATGAGTAAGGAACTTGGGGCAGGGAGACCTTTCTAATAACAACTCTGCCTTGTGAAGTAGTGAGTTCCCGGACTCTTGGAGGAGCCAATGAAGGCTGAGCAAACACTGGGGAAGCTATGGGAAGAGTTTGTGCACCAGGATGAGGGCCAGACGAGTGGACAAATGGGGCCACTGCAGCTCTGCAGCGTGAAGAAGCCGGCATGCAGCTTAATAACGCTTCTGCACAGGTGGGCAATTGGGAACCGCTGGGTGCTAGCAGAAGGGGAGACTGGCCAGCAGGAGGACGTACTGCTCCCCTCGTGACTGAACTCCTTCCAGTCCCTGGCTTCCTGTCCCATCACATCTGGGGAAGGCTAGCCAGTGTGGAAGCCCCAAAGGGAGCCCCAAAGGTGCTGCCGTGGCACCACCCTCCCTGGGGGAGGGGGAGTCCTCCCTGCAGGGCAGGAAGGCAGAGGGGGAAGTATGTGCCAGCTGACCTGGGAAAGCTGGTGTCTCTGCCCTACAGGGAGAGACAGGAGCTGTGAGTGCCAGGGTCAGACTATGCAGGGGTCATTACCAGATCAGAGAGTGGTAATGAGTTGAAAGGGCTATGGGCAGTGCCCCATGACCTTGCTTGCAAAGGTCACCCAAACCTGTTTGACTCCCCACTCAGAACAGCCGCAGCTGAGCCAGCCTGGCTGCACAGTGCCTGCCTCCAGGATCTATGGCTCCAGCAATTGGTTGACCAGTAGGACCCTGATCAGGCTCTGGGCAGGGCCCCTCTCCACTCCCCCGCAACATACCATCATGCCTGGCTTCCTCCTACCCTGGAGCTACACCCCCTCATGCCCCTCCCAAGCGTCTGTCAGCCTCATGCTGATGTGTGAGGCACCAAGCTAGGCTCACATGGCTTCTCCCGACCAGTCATCTTGGCCATGTGGGCAAGTGGGCACCAACCCCATGTATAGAGGAGGCTAAGGGAAGCTCAAGGACCTTAAACTGACTGCCACTTCCACTGCCCCCCTCCCCAGAGTACTGCCTCACCTTGGTGACATCACGGATCATGCCATCCTGGCTAAAACTCTGAGGACAGGAACTGTATCCAATTTATCCTTGTAGTCCTAATGCTTAATACGTGACTGGCATGGTGTAGACACTCTTAAAAATGTTTGGTGAATGAATTGTTTGCTCAAGGTCAAACAGCTAGGAAGTAGCTAAGCGATAATTCAAACTCAAATCTTCCTCCATCCCAACCCAGTCTCCCACACCCTTCATCCTCCTCCAGGAAGCCTTCCCAGACTTACTCAGTCATGGCAGCTTTCCACTCCACTCCCCAGAATCTTGGGTGTTTGCCTCATCTTCTTTCTCCCTGTTCTCCCTGAAGGCAGGGTCCTGGGATAGCTTCTCAGCCTGGTTCTGATCCCCTAGCTATGCCCCCAGAACTCAAGAAGAGCTCTGTGAATACAGGATGTCCAGCCTGAGGATAGGGAGGGCTCAGGAGAGGAAGACATCTTCAAGCCTATGGGCCCAGCCACCTGCCTCATGACCCCTGCTCATCCAGCCACAATTCCTCCTGGTACTGGGCCTGCCGACTCCTCGTGAGAGTTGACCCGGGCCTTGGTATTCGCCCAGGGTGGGTCCAGGTGGGGCAGGTAATCCTCTGCTCATTTTGCTGCAATTCAATATCAGCCTCCAATTTGCACGCTCTGCTGCCGTCCTTCCCTCCTCCCTCTGGCCTCAGCTGGGGGAAGGGAGAACTCAGGGCTCTCTAGGGTGCTTCTGAGGGACCCTTGGGAGTCCTTCCAGCTGACCACAGCCCCGAGCTTACTCTGGTCTGAGCGTCAGTCTTGGGATGGAGGGACCCCAGTCCCCACCAAGGGAGACACCTGATGTCCAGCAGCCCAGAGTAGATTCCGGGTCTACCTCGTAGGAATCCAAAGCCACTCAGGCTCTCCAAGCTTCCGGGTGAACAGTTGTATAAAAGTCCCTGCACATAGTGAGTGTTCAAAAATACTAGCCAAGGTCTCCCTAGGGGCTGAGGGTTGGTGGCTTTGGAGAGTCCTGTTCTCATCCAACCACCCATCTTGGGCGGTAACATGGGCCTGTCCTCCCTGGTTCTAGCTGACGAATATCTGTTTTCTTGGGATTTTAGAGCCCTTGAAGGAGTTCATTGTATTTATTTATTCATGCAACAAATAGTTATTGAGCACCAGTCATGTGCCAAGCACTGTTTTAGGCTTTGAGGTACGTCAGGGAAAAAAACAGATGGAGATCCTTGACCTGGCAGGACTGCCCAGGTAGGCAGTTAGTGAGACAGTGCCTCTCTGCCTATTCACCTCCACTTCAAACAACCTGAAAAGAGATGAAAAGAAGTTGTCAGAATTGGAAAATAACAGTGTTTACTCTCCCATATCACTACCACCCCTGTCTTACCACCATGGCTTGAATTTAAGTCATGTCAGATGAATGTAATAAAAAGTGTGTGTTGTTCCTTAAAAAGTTAAACACAGATTTACCATATGACCCAAAGTTCCACTCTCGGTTATGGACCCAAAGGAGCTGAAGTCAGATGTTCAAACACAAACTTGTACACACATGTTCATAGCAGTATGATCCACAATAGCCAAAAGGTGGGACCAACCCAAATGGTCATCAAGAAATGAATGGATAGACAAAATGCAGTATATCCATACAATAGAATATGATTCAGCCATAGCAAGGAGTGAAGTGCTCACACATGCTGCAACATGGATGAACCCCGTACATTGTACACTGAATGAAGGAAGACAGGCCCAAAAGGCCACAGATTACATCAGTCCATCTGTAAGAAATGTCGAGAGTAGGCAAATCCAGAGAGACAGAAAGTAGATGAGTGGTCCCAGGTTGTAGGGTTGGGGGAAAGAAGAATGGGGAGTGGCTGCTTAATGGGTGCAGGGTTTCCTTTTGGGGTGATGAAATGTTCTGGAACAAGAGTGGTGGTGGTTACACAACATCGTGAATTTACTAAACGCTGTTCAGTTGTACATTTGAGACAGTCGAATGGTGCATTTTGTGTTACGTTGTTTTGTGATTAAACAAACCGAAATGTATTCTGTGCAGGGCTTCCTGTCCCCTGCATTGCCTCTGCATTCCCCCAGGGCCTTTGCACATGCTGGTCCTTCTTCCTGGGCTGCTCCCTTTCCTCTTCTTCTAGTTAACACAGCTGTATCCTTCAGATCTCAGCTTCACCATCACCTCCTTAGAGAGGACCAAACCCTGCTGTTACATACTTGAGAGCTGTGTGCCACCCTGATGAAGCACTTGTCTTGGTCATAATCGTGCCATTTATCTGATGAATGTCTCCCTCACTAAACTGCTAGCTCCTGGAGAGAGGGGAGAACCTGTGTGTTTTGGGGCCTGGCTGTATCCCTAGGGCCTAGTTCAGTGCCTGGTACACTGTAGATGCTCAATAAATATTGACTGAGTGCACAAATGAATAAATACCCCTAAGTGGATTCTAGTAGAGTCACTATCCCCACCAACCCCATCTCAGATGGTTTCCCCAACACTGCCGCTGCCGAGCCTTCATAGCCACCATGACACCTCATCCTAATTGCCACTTGACAGGGTGGCAGGATGAGAAGGAGGAGTCGAACTCCCAGGCAGCCCAGGAGCTGAGACAGAGTCGGTCGACAAGGGTGGGATGAGAGAGGTCGGGCGCCAAGTGGGACAAATGCCTGAGTTGGAAGCGTAAATGTGAGTCAAGTCAACACTGCACAGGATGGGCTTTCCAAAAAATGCATATTGAACAAATTCCTGAATGAATAATGTGCCAAACCCTTGCAAGGTAGGAGCCTGGCACATCATCACAGAATGATGAATTCTGGAGTATTAAAAAGAAGCCCCAAGGGGACTTGGTGGGTGCTGGAATGATGGCGTGAGGGAGGGAGGTATGCAGAGTGACTTGGGGTGTGTACTTGTGCCCTGCTGCCCTTTCCCAAGATGGGGAGAACCAATGAGAAGCAGGTGGGGAGAAATGAGATGGGATGTGATGTTTTGATGTTGAGGTGCTTCTGGGATGGTTAAGGGAAGGTTCTGGAAGAAGGACAGAGGCAGAGGCAGTAGGAGGACTGAAGGGGAGGTGAGGCAGGAGGGGAGGACAAAGGGGGTCTCCATGATTATGGGAAAAGTTGGGGGAAGATGCACAACTGGAGAGGGGGACAAGGAAGGGGATGACAGGGACCTCCATGCCCAAAGAGGAGGGAAGAGCTGGGCCCAGAACCCCAGGCTGGTCCGAGTCAGGAGAGGGGAGTAAGGGGCAGTCTGTGTGATGTTGCTGCGTGAAGCTGGGATGGCAAGAAATCAAGGGGACTCCCATCTTGGGGCCTTTGCTTTCTTTGTGAAAGAGGGGGAAGGTCTGAATCAGGAGCCTGGGGGAGGTGGAGCAGGTTTGAAAGAGCTGCAGTGGAAAGAAGACAGAGGGCTGCTGGGGGCAGTGGACAGGGCCTCTCTGAGGCAAGAGGCCCTGGTCTCCATGGCGGCCCACTGTTTCCAGTAGGTGTGGCAGCCCAGGGCGGCAGCCAGCTCCACCAGCCCAGCGGGTGCCCAGTGGGTGCAACGGGCAGCTAGGGTAAGGCCCTGGGCCAGGCAGTCAAGAAGGAGCCATCAGAAGCACAGAGGGCCATAGGCAGCGAGTGGTCCATTCACTTCAAGCTTTGAGAAGTGCGAGTGTTTTAGGAAAGACAGGCTCCAGGGTGTGGCTGTGGTAGGGACTAATGGAAATGGGGAAGGCCTTTGGAACTGAACAGCTTCACGACCAGAACAGATATGGACATCCTCACAGGAGAGAGAAGCTGGGCTTCCAGAGGTGGAAGGGTTAATGACAACACTGAGAAAATAAGAAGGCTTGTCAGAGGATTCTGGGAAGGCTGGAGACCACATGGACCCATAGCTTGAATGGCAAGGCTGGACACAAGGTTTCCAGAACAATGCCCTCTAAGCCCCGTGCTGCACAGGGGGCAGGGGCGGGGCAACACATGCCTCTCAGTAGGGGTCAGCTGCTTGGGGTGGGGGGGCAGCATTTCTGTGGACTCTAGCCCCTCATCTCTGGCCCCATAGACACTCTTCACTCAGGCCTTCAGCGTCTCTTGCGGAAATCCCCAGAGCAGATAAGAGATCTCCCCTCTGCCCCAGGGTGCTCTCTCTCTCCAGACCCATCAATTCCCCAGGAGAACTGCAGGATCAACCCCAAGCCCCTGGTGGCTCTGGCCTGCTCTCTCACGCCACAGCCACACTTGGGAGCACTTGCACTTCCTTGAACACCTCTTGCCTCTAGGCTGTGCGCAGGTGGCTTCTTCCTCCTGGGAGACCTTCTCCACCCTCCTGGCTGGCTTCTGGCCCCGGCCTACTCTTCCTCCAAGATGCCTTTCCCGATGACCCAAGACTGCCCCTCCTGGGCGTTCCTAGAGTACTCCAGACTTTCCTTATCACAGAGCTGTCACAACATGGTGTTGTCTCTGCTCTGGCCTGCCTTGCTTACCGTGGATGGTACAAGAGCTGGGTCTTGGGTCCCCAACACCTGGCCCAGCACCTGGCCCAGTATGGAAGCTCACTAAACACATGTGGAATGAATAGGCTAGTTGGTTCCTTTCTTTTTTCTTTTATATTGGGGTATAGTTGATTCACAATGTCATCTTAGTTTCAGGTCTACAGCAAAATGGTTCAGTTATACATTTACTTGTATATATCCTTTTTCAGATTCTTTTCCCATTTAAATTGTATCATAATATTGGGTAGAGTTCCTTGTGCTATACAGTAGGTCCTTGTTGGTTATCCATTTTAAATATAGTAACATGTACATAGTATAAGTCACTCAGTCATGTCCAACTCTGCGATCCCATGGATTGTGTCTGGTCATAGCAAACACTCTCTTCCAGAAACACAAGAGAAGACCCTATACATGGAAAATCACTAGATAGTCAGTACCGAAATCAAATTGATTACATTCTTTGCAGCCAAAGATGAAGAAGCTCTATACAGTCAGCAAAAACAAGACCAGGAGCTGACTGTGGCTCAGATCATGAACCCCTTATTGCCAAATTCAGACTTAAATTGAAGGAAGTGGGGAAAACCACTAGACCATTCAGATATGACCTAAATCAAATCCCTTACAATTATACAGTGGAAGTGACAAATAGATTCAAAGGATTAGATCTGAGTGCCTAAAGAACTATGGATGGAGGTTCGTGACATTGTACAGGAGGCAGTGATCAAGACCATCCCCAAGAAAAAGAAATGCAAAAAGGCAAAATGGTTGTCTGAGGAGGCCATGCAAATATCTGAGAAAAGAAGAGAAGCGAAAGGCAAAGGAGAAAAGGAAAGATATACCCATCTAAATGCAGAGTTCCAAAGAATAGCAAGAAGAGATAAGAAAGCCTTCCTCAGTGATCACTGCAAAGAAATAGAGGAAAACAATAGAATGGGAAAGACTAGAGACCTCTTCAAGAAAATTAGAGATACCAAGGGAACATGTCATCCAAAGATGGGCTCAATAAAGGACAGAAATGGTATGGACCTAACAGAAGCAAAAGATATTAAGAAGAGGTGGAAGAATACACAGAAGAACTGTACAAAAAAGATCTTCATGACCCAGATAATCATGATGGTGTGATCACTGACCTAGAGCCAGACATCCTGGAATGTGAAGTCAAGTGGGCCTTAGAAAGCATCACCACGAACAAAGCCAGTAGAGGTGATGGAATTCCAGTTGAGCTATTTCAAATCCTGAAAGATGATGCTGTGAAAGTGCTGCACTCAATATGCCAGCACATTTGGAAAACTCAGCAGTGGCCACAGGACTGGAAAAGGTCAGTTTTCATTCCAATCCAAAAGAAAGGCAATGCCAAAGAATGCTCAAACTACAGCACAATTGCACTCATCTCACAGGCTAGCAAAGTAATGCTCAAAATTCTCGAGGCCAGGCTTCAACAGTATGTGAACCATGAACTTCCAGATGTTCAAGCTGGATTTAGAAAAGGCAGAGGAACCAGTGATCAAATTGCCAACATTCGCTGGATCATCGAAAAAGCAAGAGAGTTCCAGAAAAACATCTATTTCTGCTTTATTGACTATGCCAAAGCCTTTGACTGTGTGGATCACAACAAACTATGGAAAATTCTGAAAGAGATGGGAATACCAGACCACCTGATCTGCCTTCTGAGAAATCTGTATGCAGGTCAAGAAGCAACAGTTAGAACTGGACATGGAATAACAGACTGGTTCCAAATCGGGAAAGGAGTGCATCAAGGCTGTATATTGTCACCCTGGTTATTTAACTTATATGCAGAGTACATCATGAGAAATGCTGGACTGGATGAAGCACAAGCTGGAATCAAGATTGCCAAGAGAAATATCAATAACCTCGGATATACAAATGACACCACCCTTATGGCAGAAAGTGAAGAAGAACTAAAGAGCCTCTTGATGAAAGTGAAAGAGGAGAGTGAAAAAGTTGGCTTATCATGGCATCTGGTCCCATCCCTTCATGGCAAATAGATGGGGAAACAGTGGAAACAGTGTCAGACTTTATTTTTCTGGGCTCCAAAATCACTGCAGATGGTGACTGCAGCCATGAAATTAAAAGATACTTGCTCCTTGGAAGAAAAGCTATGACCAACCTAGAGAATATATTAAAAAGCAGAGACATCTCTTTATCAACAAAGGTCCATCTAGTCAAGGCTATGGTTTTTCCAGTGGTCATGCATCGATGTGAGAGTTGGACTATAAAGAAAGCTGAGCGCCAAAGAATTGATGCTTTTGAATTGTGGTGTTGGAGAAGACTCTTGAGAGTCCCTTGGACTGCAAGGAGATCCAACCAATCCATCCTAAAGGAAATCAGTCCTGAATATACATTGGAAGGACTGATGCTGAAGCTGAAACTCCAATACTTTGGCCACCTGATGCAAAGAACTGACTCATTGGAAAAGACCCTGATGCTGGGAAAGATTGAAGGCAGGAGGAGAAAGGGACAACAGAGGATGAGATGGTTGGATGGCATCACCAACTCAATGGACATGAGTTTGAGTAAACTCCGGGAGTTGATTATGGGCAGAGAGGCCTGGCGTGCTGCGGTCCCTGGGGTCGCAAAGATTCAGACACGACTGAGCAACTGAAGTGAACTGAACTGAACTGGACTGTGTGTGCCAGGCTCCTCTGTCCATGGGGTTCTCTAGGCAAGAACACTGGAGTGGGTAGCCATTCTCTTCTCCAGGGGAGCTTCCCGACCCAGGGATCAAACCAGGGTCTCTTGTGTTGCAGGCAGATTCTTTACCATCTGAGCCACCAAGTGAACCCAGCATGTATATGTCAATCCCCAAATCCTTCCTACCTCTTCCCACCTCTGGTATTCGTAAGTTTGTTTTCTGTGAGTCAGTTTCTGTTTTATAAATAGGTTCGTTTGCATCTTTTTTTTTTTAATTCCAAGTAAGCGATATTGGGCTTCCCAGGTGGCACTAGTGATAAAGAATCTGCCTGCCAATGCAGGAGATAAAAGAGTCATGTGTTAGCCAGGACATGGAAGCAACCTAGATGTCCATCAGCAGATGAATGGATAAGAAAGTTGTGGTACATATACACAATGGAGTATTACTCAGCCATTAAAAAGAATACATTTGAATCAGTTCTAATGAGGTGGATGAAACTGGAGCCTATTATACAGAGTGAAGTAAGCCAGAAAGAAAAACACCAATACAGTATACTAACGCATATATATGGAATTTAGAAAGATGGTAACAATAACCCTGTATACGAGACAGCAAAAGAGACACTGATGTATAGAACATTTTGGACTCTGTGGGAGAGGGAGAGGGTGGGATGATTTGGGAGAAAGGCACTGAAACATGTATAATATCATATATGAAATGAGTCGCCAGTCCAGGTTTGATGCACGGTACTGGATGCTTGGGGCTGGTGCACTGGGACGACCCAGAGGAATGGTACAGGGAGGGAGGAGGGAGGGGGGTTCAGGATGGGGAAGACGTGTATACCTGTGGCAGATTCATGTTGATATATAGCAAAACCAATACAAAATTGTAAAGTTAAAAAAAAAGTCCTAATTCTTAAAATACTTGTACGGTTTAAAAGACAATAAATAACTAATAAGAAAATTAAAAAAAAAAAAAAAGAGTCATGTGTTCGATCCGTGTGTTGGGAATATCCCCTGGAGGAGGGCATGGAAATACACTCTAGTACTCTTGCCTGGAGAATCCCCATGGACAGACGAGCCTGGTGGGCTACAGTCCATGGGGTCGCACAGAGTCAGACATGACTGAAGCGACTTAGCACACATGCATGCATAAACTTTATCACATATTTGTCTTTGACTTACTTCACTCAGTATGACAATCTCTAGGTCCATCCATGTTGCTGCAAATGGCATTATTTCATTCTTTTCAACGGCTGAGTAATATTCCATTGTGCGTATGCACCACACCTTCTTTATCTGTTTGTCTGTTGATGGACATTTAGATTGTTTCCTTGTTTTGCCTATTGTAAATATTGCTGCTATAAACACAGGAGTGTATGTATCTTTTTGAATTAGGTTTTCCTCCAGGTAAATTCCCAGGAGTGGAATTTCTGGATCGTTTGGTAGTACTCCAAAAAAACTTTTTAAAAAATGAGGGAAAAAAAAGTGTGGAAGCTCAATAAACTCGTGTTGAATGAATGGGCTATCGGTTGGATTGAGCTGGGCTAGAATGCTGCTAGTCTTATCATTCCAGAGGAACAGTGTGTCATGTTATTTTTTCAGTGACCTTTCTGGGTAGTTTTTCTGGAGGAGAAGGACAAATTCAGGAATGGATCAGAATGATCTGAAAACCTTTTCACAATACCATTGCCAACCTTCCTGGAAGTCATATTGTCCAGATTATGTAGGGGTGAGAATAGGGAGAGGGCAGCACATTCACTCTGAGAAAGCTCCCAGGTGTTGTTGACCTGCCACATCTCCCAGCCCCGCAGAGACCACTGTTGAAGGCTGAGTTCCAGGCCATATTTTGGGTGATAACCATCCATGGGATTCAAACCAAGGTGCACTAGACTCTAAAACCACTGCCCTTGATCTCCACACCATGCTGTGCTAACCATGACCCCACCTTCACGATCTGAGACACCACCAACCACCCTCTCAGGCGTTCAGCGCCATCACCCTCCCCCACAGTCCCTCACCCCACAGCCATACCTCGGCCAGACCCTCCGCACGGCTTGTTCCCAAGGAACCAACTCCTGCTAAAGCCCAGCCCCCTCTCTCAGCAGCCGTCTGGCTGTGCTACCAGGACCATACCTTTTCATCCGCTACCCTAGGGCAGGCTGTGCCTGGGGTGCATCTTCTTGGGATTCATCTTTGCCCTAGAGATTAGTGTCCTTGATCATTTTGATCATAGCCACATTCTGGCTGGCCTCAGGGCCTTTTCTGGGGATTCCCAACTCCAAGATCCATGGAGCATGTATGTAAGTTTCTGACAGAAGGTCCATTACTTTCATCAGATTCTCATGGGATGTTTCCAGTTTTTGAGTATGTGCCTGCTCACCCCTTGGGGAACTGTTCGTCTGTCAAAATGCAATTCAGATATAACTGACTCTGGATACTCTCCCACTCCCATCAGAGCATTTCCCAAGCTCCGTATCTTTCCTGGGCTGAGTTTTCCATCGTCTGCCTTCTCCACAACAGTGTCAGCTCCCTGATGGCCAGGGTCACAATTGTTCACCCTTATTTCCCAGAGCTGCACCAGTCCAAAGCACATGCTCAAATGGTTTCCTGTAATCAGACGATCTATCAGGCTGTTTCAGAAATTACTCCTCTTTCAAGAAGCCTACCCAGATGGACTGGCAGACGAGCACTTCTTTATCCCAGGGTGACATCTTAGGCCTTACTACTCAATTCCCTCTATACTTCAAGGTACAAAGGCTTAGCACCTTGTCTTAAAGACAGTAAAATGGGACATATGATGAATTAAAGGATTGTTCTACATAGGCCATCTAGTTATCTGCCCCAGGCATGTCCAAATATCCAACCAAGGCTTCTGAATGTCTTCATATCAGGTTCCAAGCTCTCAGCACATCACCTCCACCCCCTACCTAGTTGCCTTCCTCTCCTTTCCCCAACTCATCACTCTGGAGAATTTCTAGTTCCTTCATCCCTCTAGAGATGACCCCTTGGGGACTCCGCACACTCTCATATTACCCAGAATACAAGATGGTGTGGAGACCATCTGTGCATGGAGACTGTCCAATCTGCCATGCAACACCCCTCCCCAGCATACCTCATTCCATGTTACTCTGCCCTTTCCTCCATCACATCCGTGCATGAGTCCCCTTCGCCAAGGATCTCTCTGACCAAATTCTTTCCTCGCCCCTCTGCTCACAGCTGTAGATTGATTCTTATTTGTTCCAGGTGTGGTTCTGCCCCCCAACCACAAGCACAATTCCTTTCCTCCAGTGGACTTCATCCCATCCTTGGTCATGGACAGAAATGGGGAGAGAGCTGGAAAATAGAGAGCTTTTGGGGATGCATTGAGGGTAGGGAAGCCCCAGAGCCTGAGCTCTGAGTGGCCAGGTCTGGAGGAGGTGGCTGACACTGAAGGAGGCCACAATTCATGTTCCTAAGACAACACTGGGGTTCTCTCCCCCCGGGTCAGGGGCTGCCAGGAGTTGCAGAGGGCAGTTTTAGTTTTCACAGTACTCCAGGAATACAAGTTCCATCAACAGTTTCCAAATAGATGCCCTCTCCCAGAGCAACATGAGATAGCCGTGGGCCTGGGAGGACTTATCCAGCACAGGGCTGGGCAGGGGTCTGCTGGAGTAAAGGGCACAGGGGTGGGGGGCACAGTCAAGGTTGGGGGCTGAGGGCAGGCTGAGAAGGAGGCCTCCGCAGGGGACTGGTCCACCCTCCACAGCTCTGCAGTCATTCCAGGGGGAAGCTGGCCTATGCCCAGACCCTGGGCTTATCAGAGCTAGAAGGGAAGTTAGGGACCGCCTATCTCGTCAGTGGTTACTGGACCCAGGGTCACATGAAGGCTGGGATGTGGGTTTCTCAAGTAATTTGCTCTAATTCAATGGGTGCGTCAGGTTCTGAATATTTCCCTGACCTGAGACTGCGATCAAGTAACTCAGCCATAAAGAGCTTCTGCTTATTTCTGGAATTCTACCAAGCCTGGCTGGCACACTTGCTATCGGCGGTAGATCTGAGTCTGCTCCATAGATCTTCTGCTAACAAGAAATGGGGAAACAAATTAATCATTACTTACATGTGGTCTACTCGGTCAGCCACATTTGCCAAAGCATGTTCTGCATGGCAGTGGTGGGTGTGGGGATAGATAACAGAAGGTGAGGTTGGTGGGTAAAGGGAGGGAACTGCCTTTCAACCCTGCAGAGGATCCAACTGAGGTTCAGAAAGGAAAAGGCTTGGCAAGGTTGCACAGCAAGCTGTGAATGGATATCAAATCTGAACACATGTCCGCAACTCCTTGACCAGGCCACCTACCCTTCTCACCTTTGGATGGACTGCAGAGACCCCCGCACATGAGATTTACTCTCTCTTCCTCAGGAGGACCAGTCTTTCAAACAAACTTCTTGCTTTCTCTTTTCAGATCTTTTTTTTTCCCCTCAAAATTTTATTCTTTTGTAATATCTTTAATACCTTTTTAGAATATCTTTAATATTTTCATTCATTTATTTGTTTTTTCGGTTGTGCTGGGTCTTCGCTGCTGCGTGGGCTACTCTTTGTTGTGGGGTACCGGCTTCTCATGTTGTGAGCACAGGCTCTAGGCATGCAGGCTCAGTATTTACTGTCACATGGGCTTAGTTGCCCCTCGACATGTGGATCTTCCTGGACCAGAGGTTGAACCCATATCCCCTGCACTGACAGGCAGACTCTTATCCACTGCACCACCAAGGAAGCCCCATCTCTTCAGATCTTTGACAAATCTGTTTGTTCAAGTGGAAGTGCCAAGAGAGTCCACACTCTATGATTCCATCTATACAAAGTACGAAATCAGACAAAACTGATCTCTGTTGTCACCAGCCAGGACCTTAGTTATCCTTGAGGGAGGTGGTGACTGGGAGGAGAACAGGAGTTCTGGGTGCTGGTCACATTCTGTCTTTTGATCTAGATTCTGGTTACATGGGTGCATTCAGTCAGTGAAAATGCATCAGGCTGTACACTTATGCCTTGCATCTTAATACATGCTGGTAATATATCAATTATGAAATTTAAAAGGTATGAGATCAGAAGTATTTGTCATTGACTGATGAAAGAAAGCACACTGGGGCTGTTTCTAAGCACTTTTAAATATTGTGCTTAGAAACAAAGCTACACGCCCTCAGCAGTCAACAGCACTGGGGAGACTCTCCCTGCTCCCACGGCTCAACCAGGTGGCTCAAGGCCCCAGCAGGGGCAGGTGGAAAAGTTTCTGCATCTTGTGACAATCAAGCTTCATCAGGACCAAGAACCTCTAGCCCAGTTCCTGCTGGGGCTTCAGGGATTAGTGCCCGAGTCCTCAGTAGGGACCCAGAGGAGAACATCTAGCCTGGTGACACAGAGGGAGAAGGAAGGGAAGGAAGGCCAGGGATGGCAGACGTTCAATGCCCTCTGGAGGAAAAGCCAACTGGAACCCAGAGCTTGGTGGGACTCTGGGCTGTGGGTTGACTCAGGTGGACACACTGACATCTTTCAGACAGTCTCTGATGGGCCCAGTTCTTGGGAGAAGGATGCATCTGAGCGTGTGTGTGTGTGTTGGTGCAATGTGTGCCTGTGAACACACCTTTGCTACAGCTGTTCCATCTGCCTGGAACACCTTTCCCACCCTTCCTGAAATCCTTTAGTCCATGTCTCTACCTGACAGAATCCTAGGCAGTATTCCAGGCTCAATTCAAAGGTCTAAGGTGGCTTGATGCCTCCCAGGCAGAATGACTCCTGCCCGGCTGTTCCGGGCCTACTGTGTGACCCAGCCCTGGCCCCCTGACTCAGAGGAGTCACATGTGTGCCGTCTTCATGCCTTGACTGAGGGCAGGGGCTCAACCCCAGATCTCCGCTGGACTGTCTAAGGTTCAAATGAGCGTTTGTAGCTGTGGGAACATATATTAGAATTGATTAGGGCTAATCCCTCTAAACAAAGAAAATCATTAACAGATTAATTAAGAGAGCTGTTTGGAGCGCTAATTCAAAGGCTAATGATCTTTTAGTTTAAGCAAGGCCTGATGCTTTGATAAGGCCTGTCATTGTACTACAGTATTGATTGAGATTGGGCCTGGCTGTGAAATGCCTAAGTGTGCAATTCACACATAATTCCTCCACTAATTCAGGCACATTTTTCTCCTGTTGATAAGCCTTATAATGACTATAATGAATTAAGGAAACCTCAGGTGAAACAACACATGACTATACTTGTCAATAGAGGTGTAACTATGAATTTAATGAATGCATTTCCTAAGCCATTCTTTGGTAAGGATGTTTGCCCAGGTTCTGATCACAATATGAACTATATGAGTGACTCAATAGCATTCATTCATTTATGTGCTTATTCATTCGTTCATTTGGCATGTACTCAGCCCTGCCACAGTCGTAAGCTCCATGCTGGGGGCTGTGAGGAATACTTTCAGACACAAGCCCTGCCTTTGATGAGCTCTTCTTCCAGTGAGTTAGTGAGATTAGAGAGATCTCATGAGGTCCCAGAAACCTCATGAGAGAACAAGGTGCTGTAAGACAAGCACTGAGGAACTGTTCAGAGGTAGGCAGGTCTTGAATGGAGAGTCTGGGAAAAGCTCCCTGAATGAAGTGGCTTTGGGGTTGGAATGAATTGAATATGTAAGATTTTGCTACGTGCTGGGCACTGTCACTCAGTCGTGTCCGACTCTTTGCGAACCTGTGGACTGTAGCCCACCAGGTTCCTCTATCCATGGAATTTCCAGGCAAGAATACTGAAGTGGATTGCTATGCCCTCTTCCAGGGGATCTTCCCAACCCAAGGATCGAACTTGTGTCCCCTGCGACTCCTGCATTGCAGGCAGATTCTTTATCACTGAGCCACAGGGAAAGCCCCAAGACGACTGAATATCTACATGCAAAAGGATGAATTTGGAACCCTCTACTAAGATTAAGTAAACATGATCGAAGACCTAAAAGTAAGAGGTAAACTATAAAGCCATCAGAGTAAAACATAGAGATAAGCCTCTTTGACCTTGGATTAGATGATGGTTTCTTAGATGTGACATATAAAGCACAAGCAACCAAAAAATAATAATAAATTAGATGTCATCAAAATTAAAAACTTTTATGCTTCGGAAGACATTATCAAGAAACCAAAAAAACAATTGATATGATGGGAGACAATATTTGCAAATCATGTATCTGATAAACATCTAGTATCCAGCGTATATAAAGAGTACTTGGAACTCAACAATAAAAAGACAATCCAATTTAAAAATGGGAAAAGGATTTGAATAGATGTTTTCCTAAAAATATGGAGAAAGAGAGAGAGAGAAGAGGTACTTCTCTATAAACATACAGAGAATTGGCAAAAGCATTTGAAAAGGTGCTCAACATTAGGAAAATGCAAATTAAACAACAATAGGATGCTACTTCACACCCACTGGGATGACTATAATGAAAAACACAGACAACAACAAGTGTTGAGGGTGATGTGAAGAAACTGAAATCCTCATATGTAGCCAGTGGGAAGGTAAATTGTTGCAGTTGCTGTAGAAAGCAGTGTGGTGGTTCTCAAAAAAATTAAATATGGAATTACCATATGATCCAACAATCTCACTCTATATCCAAAAGAATTTAAAACAATGACTCAAACAGGAATTATGCACCAGCATTCATAGCAGCCTTATTCACAATAGCCAATAGCTGGAAACAATCAGAGTGTCCATCGACAGAGAATTGATAAACACAGTGTGGTCTATCCATACAGTGAAATATTATTCAGACTTAAAAAGAAAGGAAATTCGGACACATGCTACAACACGGATGAAACTCGAAGTCAGGATACTAAGTGAAATAAGGCAATTGCAAAAGGACACCCGTTGTATGATTCTATATGTGGAATCAGTATATGAAATATCCTTTTATATATTTCAGTGTATGAAATATCCTGACTAGGCAAATCCACAGAGATAGTAAGTAGATTATGGTTACCAGGGGCTAGGGAGCAGGAGAATGAGGAGTGACTGCTAATGGGTATGTAATTTCTTTTGGGGCTGATGAAATTGTTCAGGAATTAGATGGTGATGATGGTGGCAGGGCTTTCCTAGTGGCTTAGATGGTAAAGAATCTGCTTGCACTGTAGGAGACCTGAGTTTGATCCCTGGGTTGGGAAGATCCCCTGGAGGAGGGCATGGGAATCCACTCCAGTATTCTTGCCTGGAGAATTCAATAGACAGAGGAGCCTGGCAGGCTACAATCCATAGCGTCGCTCAGAGTCAGGCACGACTGAGGTGACTTAACACGCAGCTCGATGGTGGTACAGCCTTGTAAATATACTAAAACCCACTGGATTGTACACTTTTTTGAAGGATGAATTTTGTGTTATATGAATTGCATGTCGATTTAAAAAGTAGTTTATGCTTATCATAGTAAGTGTAGAAACAAGTATTTTTAAAAAAGAAGAAAAAGCATTCCCCAGACTCTTTTATCTGGAGGCTGTCTCATAGGCTGGGGGACCCATCAGCAAAAAAGATGGGAAAGGGTAGGGTGAGTGTAGCCAGTGTCCAGGGTGACTGGCACAGACCTGCAAAGTGCCTGAATGCCAGGTTCGACCAGATGTAGGACAAGGAGGAGCCATGAAGAGTTCTGGGGAGACCAGACTGGCAATTAGGAGACTGGGTACGAAGCTGCTGCTGCTGCTGCTGCTAAGTCACTTCAGTAGTGTCTGACTCTGTGTGACCCCATAGACGGCAGCCCACCAGGCTCCCCCTTCCCTGGGATTCTCCAGGCAAGAACACTGGAGTGGGTTGCCATTTCCTTCTCCAGCAGTCTCCATTAATGGTCACCACCCTACCAAATACTGAAGATGCATTCATTTCATTTACAGTAAACTTGCACGTGTCCACAAGGCGTCTGCACAGTAAGTAGCGAATGAGGATCGCAGTATTACTGACAACGGAAAGGAAATGGAAGCCACACACATGTCCAGCAGTAGTGTCTGTGCATTTGTGGGAGAGAATGTTACGTGGAAGATGTTCAAGATACTTTAAGTGAAAGAAAAAAAACTTTCATGATAAGAACTTGATTTTGTTTTTAAAAAAGTTATTCATAACCCTCCTCTTTACATATGAGTGGAGATAAGCTAAAATGTTAATGGTAGTTATCTGCTTGGTGGCTTTCTTAGTCTTGTGTTTTCTGTTTAAAACATATTTTTCTATGATAAACATGTATTACTTATTTAAAAGAATAAGAATAAACATTAATTGTCATTAAATGGTAGAGAGAAAAATTCTATTTTGCCAATTTTCTGATTATTCATGGGAGAATTCAGGGAATGCAGGGGCAGCAGAAGGTAACATCAATGGGTTAACTAATGATTCGAAAGCGATTTACCTTTTACTTTCAACAAGAGGGCAGAGTGAGGGGCAGGGGTGGGAGACAAAGGCATCGAATGTGATTCTCAGTGTTCACCAGTTGAAGGAGCTAGGCGGTTCCACATTGCCAGTGGACAGAAGGTCTAACCCTTCAGCCATTAGAAAGAACAACAGTTCATGTTTTCATTCCTTCGTTCATTCATTCACTTTTTGGGTGAGCACCTGCAGTCCAGAGGGCAGTTCTAGAATTCACCTGAGACATAATCCTTGGCCTCTCAAAGCTAGGAGCTGATTTATTCAATATAATAAGTCTATCTGCTCATATTGAAATGCCTGCCTGGTAGAGTTAAACATTTATTTACATATTTATTTTGGCCGCACTGGGTCTTGATTGTGCCCTGTGGGCTTTCTCCAGTTGAGGTGCACAGGCTTAGTTGCCCCAAGACATGTGTGATATTAGTTCTCCGACCAAAGATCAAACTCACGTTCCCTGCATTGGAAGGTAGATTCTCAACCGCTGGACCACCAGGGAAGTCCCCAGAGTGAATAAACATGTATAGAAAGCTTTCTATGTGTCAGGTGCTAAGTGCTCCACGTAGATAATCCCACTGACACCTCTCCCCCACAAGATATTTACTAGTGTTGTTACTCCCTTTTATAGATCATGAAAGTGAGCCCTCAGCAGTTAACAAGCTGCCCGTTGGAAGTGGTGGACCTTCTACTTCAGGAGAAAAGTCATCCCAGCTCACAGAGTTAACCTGCCTTACTCGAAAGCGCACATAACAGCAGTGTTGGTCAGCACAGCCGTGAGGCGAATGGTCACCTTGAGGGTGCTGAGTGAGCGTCTGCTCTGGGCCAGGCACTGCGCTGGGGACGCCACGGGGACTCAGGCAGGACTTGCCTTCAAAGAATGTCCAGAACTGAAGCAGAAGCACGGACAAATCTGGTCCCTACGCTACAGAAGAGGAAACTAAACCTCTGAGACGGTGAGAGGCATTTCTGAGTTTCTCACACAACAAGGCACGCATTGATAGAAGCAGGTCCACTCTCTCGCTTCTCTTCGCATTCCAGTCTGTGACTCTGCATAGATTCGTGAATTAGTGCAGTATTCATACAAGTTGAACAAAGCGGTGGAGGAATCTTTTTTAAGACTAATTCTTAAAACTCTTATTTGTATGTTCATAGGTCAGGCATACTGTGGAGGGAGCATGATACCATCTCTTTACATTGTTCTACCCTGAAGCAATTCTCAAAATGTGGCCCAAAGACAAGAATTCTCTGGTGGGCTGGTGGTTAGGACTCCGAGCTTTCACTGCCGAGGGTCTGGGTTCAATGCCTGCTCAGGGAATTAAGATCCCACAAAACTTAGACGTCGTTTGCCCCTCTCATGTTAATTCTCTTGTGAGTGTACAGTGTTTCTCAGAGGCTGCTTGGTGTGGATGTCATCACCGTTCTGACAGCTAAGAGAACATGTGCTAGTGTGTGGTGTTTTAAAAGTTATCAGTTTAATTTCCAACATGACAACCGTCAATAGCTTCCCTTTACGTACACAAGAGCTCTTGGAACCCTCAATAACTTTTAAGAGTGTAAAGGAGTTCTGACATAAAAATGCTTAAGAACTGGTATTTTACAGATTGAGATAGTGCTTTAAGAAGTTTTCAAGATATAAGGGATAGCAGTTTATATCATGAAATGAAAACATTTGTTATTTTTTTGTGACAGTGGTAATGTATCATATGCCATCCCATTATTTTGCTTGCACATGATACATAAAATTTGTGCTTTCATTCTGAATCCAAGTAATGCTTTGAGAATAATTTCCAGCCTTATGACGTTTCTCCAGATTGAAGTTAATAAAAAGCTAACAACTACAGCGACTCAAGGAATACTGTCTAATTTGGCGTGACTGTCAAATTGATAGTATTCTATGTTTCAGATGTACAACACAATGAAACACAATTTTTAAAGTTTATACTACGTTTATAGTTATGAAAGTCTCTATTATAACCATGTAATTGGTGATTTTCCTGTGACAAATGCAAGATAAGCAAATTTTACTGAATGAACGTGTACTCATTTATGAATAATGTATAATTAGGTATACATTTATTACTCAACCAAGCATTGCCAGCCCATCACTAGTACACTCAGACAAGCGCAATAAAAAATTTAGCCTTTTGATATTTTGTCAAGTTTTAGCCAAGTAATAACCATAGCTTTACACATTTACAAACTATAGCAACTATGGAAGTATATCCTCAAGGTAGGTAAACAATGTATTTTATTTGCGGCTTATGAGTGCATGCTCAGTCATGTCCGACTCTTTATGACCCCAAGAACTGCAGCCCCCCAAGCTCCTCTGTCCATGGAAATTTCCAGGCAAGAATACTGGAGTGGGGTGCATTTCCTTCTCCAGGGAATCTTCTCAAGCCAAGGACTGAACCCACATCTCCCGTGTGTCCTGCATTGGCAGGCGGACTCTTTACCACTGAGCCAGATTTGGCAATTAGCTTAACCCATAACTTTTCAATATTTAGACAAGTGGTATGAGAACCTTGCCCGGGTCCTGTACAAGTTAAGGACGGGCCTGGTGTTGTGACTGCGTCATCATTTCTCACAGAAGAGGGCGAGAATTTCTAGAATGTTCAGATCCCATGTCAGCCACTTTCCACTCAACGTGGCAGTTTAGTTACCAGAGAAATGTGGAAGATGTGGAATCCACACCTTAGCTTGAATCATGGTGCTCGCTGCCTTTTCCATGGCCCTGAATTGCCTGAGTCTTGTGAAAAGTCACCATCCTTCACAGGGAGTGTCTTGGAGCTTGCAGTGCAAACAGACATTTTACATACACAGAGACCAGGACAGGGAGACCCCAGGGAGACCTCCTCCTGTCCCCTAGCACCCTCACGTGGGCTGCAAGGATGAGCCTGAAGTCCTGGATGACAGTGAAGGGCAGAGCATCTCCTTGGGCAAGATGGTCCTCACGGGAGACTGGGTCTCAAAGCTCCAGGCCTGAGGTTCCCTGTGGCTTGGCAAGTGTGGCTACCCCAGCTCAGCTCACCTGGACACAGTTTCTCAACACGGCTTGTCCATCAGTCCAGGAAATCTGGGTCAGAAGGCCTTGCCCAGACCTCAGTTCTTTTTCTATGCATCTCCACAGAGGTTGCTCAGGAAAAGAGCCGGGTGGGGAGCTGGGGGTGAGGCGGGGGTGGCAGCCAATGGGAAGCCAGCTCAGTGTCTGCAGCTTGGCCAAGGAAGCCCCATCCGCTTCACCTCACCTGTGTGCTCCAGCTTGACCTCTCTGTCTGTTTCATTCTTTTGCCTCCCCGTATGGAAGGAAGGGTCTTCCCAGGTGGCGCTAGTGGAAAAGAACACACCTGCTAATGCAGGAGGCATAGCAGACACATATTTGATCCCTGGGTCGGGAAGATTCCCTGGAGGAGGGCATGGCAACCCACTTCGGTATTCTTGCCTGGACAATCCCGTGGACAGAGGAGCCTGGTGGGCTACAGTCCGTGGGGATCGCAAAGAGTCGGACATGACTGAAGCGACTTAGCATGTGTGGAAGGAAGGATGGGAAAGAGGAGAAAGAGTGACCTTGTCAATCTCTGATGTCCCCTCTGTCCACCCAGGGGTATGAGGACACAGTCAGTTGAGGGTTACCAGGGCAGGGAGCGCCATGACCTTGGGTCTTCTTCTTCCTTCTCCTCCTCATCACTGATTACCACTGATGAGCAGCCACATTAGCTGCTGCCCTGGGTTCAAAAGGTGATGCCATTTCCCTACCCTCCAGGCATCTCCGGGCCAGGAGACTGGAAGGACAGATGTGTCAGTCTCTACCCAGGGCAAAAATAAAAAAGATCTGGGAGCTAATTGGACCAGATAGAAGGGCTGGGCTGGGAGGGTGACGATAAAGGCAGAGTGGAGGTGGTGAGGCAGACTGCTTGCCCTGCACACCAGCCCTTAAAGAGTCCTGAGTGATAGAGGCCCAAGGACGTGGCAGGGCGAGGCTGGAGGCTGAGGCCATGCCCTGTTGCTAATTCAGCTCTCATGAACACTTGCTACCTGGCAGACCTCATTCCATGCGAAAGTGGTTCTTTTCCTCACAACACCTACTATGTTTTCAACCAAAGTGCATTTATTGAGTACCTACTGTATACCTGATTCAGAGCTGGCCACTAGGGTCTAAAAGATAAATGCAGTTCTAAGGAGCTTACAATAGAGCATCACAGTCACAGCACAGAGATAAATGTTAATGAACATAGTGATTGAGGACTCAAGTTTTCTTATTTATAAAATGAGGGGGCTTGACTGTCTATTTATTACTTGCATTCTACCTGCTTCCATAAGATTTTGAGATAGCTTCCAATTAAACACACTTTATAGTAATTTTGTTAAACCAGAATTAGAAAATTAAAAAGCAAGTGGAAGGAGAGAAACCAGTTGAAGGGGAGAGGGGAAAAAGAGAGCTAAAATGAAGTCAAACTGAGTTAAGAAGTCAGACGTCAATTATCCTAGTTATGTTGTTGCTGTAACTATGGCTCTGAGCATCCCGGTAGCCAGGCAAAAAGAGAAAGAGAAATGGTCATGTACGTACCATTGTCTGGTAAAATAAAACATAAAAGGTCTTTAAGCAATATAATTTTTGTCCTGGTAGTAAATACTAAAGATAAGTTACTATGCAGGTCCTTCCTTCTGGTAACATAGATTAGGAGAGTAGACAGTGCCTTTAGTGGTAGCTTTTCCCGGACACGAATAATGCTGTTATTTTTCATGTGGTCATTTCTTTGCCAAGCATTAACAGATGCCAAAAGTGTAACACTTAAATGCAACTGGGCTGAAGGCATTTCTGCATGGGCAGCTAAGCTAATGCGGTTCAGATGTATAGTTTTCTGGTGACATGAACTGATAGTACGATAGAATATGTAGAGGAACAGTTATAGAGTAGTTTGTATCCCTACTTGATCACAGCTTGAATATTGACCAGTTTTCATTTTTGTTGTGCCGAGGAGTGAAAAAGTGATGTCTAAATTCTAGTTTTATTTTGTATTTCTTCAATTATGAGTGATATCAAGCATGCTTCCACATGTTTACTGGCTTCATTTATATTAAGTAAATATAGCCATATGTTTCTTGATATTTCCTTTTCTGTAAACTCCCTGTCTATAGTCTTTGACTATTCTAAAAATTTATTTATTTTGGCTGTGCTGTGTCTTCCTTGCTGCTTGGGCTCGTCTCTAGCTGTGGTGAGCAGGGCCTGCTCTCTGGTTGCGTGCGCCTGCTTCTTATCAAGGTGGCTTTTCTTGTGGAGCACAGGCTCTAGGGCATGCGGGCTTCAGCAGTTGCTGCATGTGGGCTCAGTAGTTGTGGCCCCTGGGCTCTAGAGCACAGGCTCAATAGCTGTGGTGCACGGGCTAAGCTGCTCTGTGGTATGTGGGATCGGTCTTCCCCAATCTGGGATCAAACCCGTATCTCCTGCATTGGCAGGCAGATTCTTCACCACTAAGCCACTAGGGAAACCCTCTTTGACTATTTTAAAAAACTGTTTCCATGTCCTCATCTATAAATCAGATAATTATAGTACTTATCTGATAGGGCTACCTACTGTGAGATTTAAATAAAATAATCTATGTGCTTAAAATAATGTCTAGTACATAGTAAATAATCATTAAATATTAGTTTTTATGATGATTAGACTTTATGTGAGTTTCCTTGTAAATTAAGGAATAATCCCTTTATCGTATGCTTTTTCACAATATTGTGAAATGTTTTTACGGTAGTCTTCCATTTAGGAAGTTTTAAAAAATTGTTATGTAGTCAAACGTATCAACCTTTTCCTTTATGACTCTTGGGTTTTCCATCCTGATTAGAAAAGCCTTCCAGCTCCAAAATTATAAATCAGTTCACCTGTACTTTCTTATAGAACTTCTACAGTTTTATCACACTTAAATATGCTTTGTTGTTGTTCAGCTTCTAGATAGAGTCCAACTCTTTGCAACCTCATGGACTGCAGCATGTCAGGCTTCCCTGTTCTTCACTATCTCCTGGAGTTTGCTCAAATCCATGTCCACTGAGTCCGTGATGCTATCTAACAATCTCATCCTCGGCCATCCCGTTCTCCTTTTGCCTTCAATCTTTCCCATCATCAGAGTCTTTTACAACAAGTCAGCTCTTCAAATTAGAGGGTCAATATATTGGCGCTTCAGTTTCAGCATCAGTCCTCCCAGTGAATACACTTATCATGATTGAAATAGAATTTGTTTTGGCCCCATCTTTATTATCCCCCCCAAACAACAGTTTTGGTATCTCAACACCATTTACTGAATTTTCTTATTTCCCTGTCTATTTGAGCAAGAATTCTAGAAATTTTCACTAAAGTCCCAACCCTTTCCCTAATCTAAGACTCCTTTGGTCTTAACATGTTGGGATGGATGCCAATCTGCTGGAGGAGCTAAGGCGTGAATGTAGAGGAGGGCACTGGACCAGGAGGTAGTCAGCCTGGGTTCTGAACTCTGGACCCTTAGCCTTGTGACTGATCTCTTGTTTTCTCAATTAAAAATCTTTTTATTGAAGTATTACCATATGATCCAACAGTCCCATTCCTGGGCATATATTGGAGAAAACCATAATTAGAAAAGATACATAGACTCCAATGTTCATTGCAACTCTATTTACAATAGCCAAGATATGGAAGCAACCTAAATGTCCACTGATGGAGGAATGGATAACGATGGATAAAGAAGATGTGGTGTGTATATATATATACACATATATATTACTCAGCCATTAAAAAAGAACAAAATAATGCCATTTGCAGCAACATGGGTGGACCTGCAGATCGTCATACTGAGTGAAATAAGTCAGATAGAGGAAGACAAATACCATGTGATATTGCTTTGAAGAGTGATCTTAACAAGTCATTCCTGCTTTCCGGGCCCCCGTTTTTTCTCTCTGTAAGATGAAGAGACAAGATTTGATGATTTCTAAAATCCCATCCGGTTTTAATACTGTTCAAGTCTGGAGATTACAGAGTCTGCACAGGAGCAAGTGAGCCAACACAGGAGATGGAGGCATCGTGCTGTTTGTCAGTCTCAAACCAGCCCTGTCCCCTCACTGTCCACACTCCCCTCTCCTCTGCCCAAGGCCCGAGGGTGTGGGAACCAACTGCCTGCCACCCTGAGAGACACTGGCTCTGGTACAGAAAGGCAAGACCTCAGAGAAGCTGCTGACTGAGGGTTGGTGGACAGATGGCACAGGTCCCTGAGAAAGCCACCCTGGGTGAGCACCACTGGGGTGCCCACTCCAAGGTCCTAGACTTTCCCAAGAGAGGAAAGCCAGGAAAGGACTGGAAAACCCTACTCTGAAGGGTGGAAGTGACTATGAGTGTCCACAATGTGCACACGCATGCAAGCACGCACACACAAACACACACACACACATGCCTGCACACATGTCAACAATGTATACGCACAAAGGAGGGCAAAAGTTCGCCTTGAGATGAGACAGATGTGGGTTCGAATCCCTGCTCCACTGCTTCATCTGTGTGACCTCAAATGCTTACTACTTCTAGAATCTCCTAGAGAATCAACTTTATTAGACTTTTGTGACAGCTCAGTGAGTTCTAACACAGCACCTGGGACGTGGTGGAAGACCAGGATATGCCATGTCAACTCCTGTTCCTTCCCTCACCTTCCTGGATGCTGGAGTCTTTGAACAGGCCACAGCACAGCACAACAGAAGGAGATCTGGGCTTTGGAGTCAGGCCAGCACCCAGCTTCGTGAGCTTACATCTCATGGCTCTGGACCCCCGGGGGCACACAGTAAGTGGTACTAATATTATCACTCAGTACTTCTCTGAGCTTACTGAGGGCAGCATCCAGGCATATCCTGAGAGGACAAGGTGCCCAGATTGGAGGAAAGAGAGATTGACTGGGAGCCCCAAGAAGGCTGAGCCTGAGGGTGCATATGTGAGGGCTAAATTGCTTCAGTTGTGTCCGACTCTGTGCGACCCTACAGACTTTAGCCCTCCAGGCTCGTCTGTACATTAGATTCTCTAGACACGAATACTGGAGTGGGTTGCTGTGCCCTCTTCCAGGGGATCTTCCCAGCCTGGGGATCAGACCCACGTCTCTTATGTCTCCTGCCTTGGCAGGCTGGTTCTTTACCACTAGCACCACCTGGAAAGCCCCTGATTCCAGGGTCTATTTGCAGGATTTACTAGCAAATACAGCCTAAGACGTGACAAAACAACAACCCTATGGCCCCGGTGGGCGTCTTAACCCTTATCCTCAAGTTCAGTTCGACCACTGCAGAGCCATTTTCTGGCCCCACATCCCTGTCATTCCAGCCAGCCCATAAACTGTCATCAGTAGGTTTTCCAGATAAAATTTAGGATGCACAGATGAATTTGAATTTCAGGTACACAATGAGTAATATTTTTGTATTATAAATATGTCATCCCCAAATAGACCCCTTTGACATAAATAAAAGTTTACTTTGAGCTAAAGGCACTTGAAAGACAGCAGATTTAAGAAGGGCATCCTAATCTCCTCTTTTCTTCCTGAAAACAGGAGATAACAGCTTCCATGTGTAAGATGCCTTCCCTGTACCAGGAAAAAAAGGAAACTCTTATCTTCCTTTAGCCTCATACTTCTCCACAATTGTTGGTCTTTGTTCAATCCAATATAAAGACATGTCGTTTTCACCATTTCTTTGGGTCTTTTAGCAATAAAATGTAAAGAAATGTGTATGCTTTTCTCCTGTTAATCTGTCTTATGGCAGTTTAATTCTCAGGTCCAGCCAAAATCCCTAAGAGGATAGGGGTAAATTTTTTCCTCCTTTACAGTCCAAAATATTGTGTGGGACATACTTATAACAATAACAAATCTTTCGTTGTTTATCTGAAATTCAAATGTAACTGGGTTTCCTGGATTTTTATTTACTAAAGTAGGCAGCCAGTAAAACACATTGATGACTATTACATCAGTTGTGTGCTGGCTTCTGCAGTCAAGTTCACATCCATGAACTGGTATGACCTTCCTTTCAACAGATACGGCCTGGTGGCACACTTGACACTTCAGTGGGGGGACAGGAAGGGGACTGGGGGTGGGGGTCACAAGCAGGACCAGAGAGTGAGCTGGCTCTGGGGAGCCATCAATCAGTAGTATTATTATTACTCCCATTTAACATGCGAGGAAGGCAATCCACTCCAGCATTCTTGCCTGGAGAATCCTATGGACAGAGTCTGGCGGGCCACAATCCACAGGGTAGCAAAGAGTCGAACACACTGAAGTGACTTAGTATGCATGCACATACAACATGCAAAGAAACAGAAACACATTTATTTAAATATATGTATTGAGCCTGATACTTTCAAGGCCCAAGAGGAAAGGTTAGCTGATTCACACAAGGTCCCCCAGTGGGTAGATAATGATCAGTTGAACACTGTGTCCCTGGGGGTCACTTACCTCTCCTCTGAGAACCTGAAACAACACACTGTATACACATTTGAATTTTCAGTGTCTGTGTTTGTCTCCTTTCCTACCCAGTTCCACTCCTTCCAGCCCACTGCCTTAGACGGGGATCTCCAGGAAGGCTTGGTCTTACTTACCTTGGGATTCCAGGCCAGAAACTCAGAGTAATTAATTTCAGGGACAGTTATTTATGGGGGTTCTCTCTTTCCGGGATGCTGTACCTTAAGCTGCTGCCTCGCTGGGACAATAAGAATGACACTGGCCACATGCTCGCCACCTGCCTTGTTCCCCTTCCTCCAGGCTGTGCATACCTGGGGCCCCAGGAAGGAGTTAGGAAGGGAAGGACAGAAGATTTGGATGGGACAGACGACTAGGTGAGGCTGAAGACACTTAGGTTTAAGGAGGAAAAATGGAAAGTGCTCACCCATACAAGTAACTGGGCATTAGCAGTACTGGCATTTACTATGATGCATGTGTGCATGCTAAGTCGCTTCGGTTGTGTCCAACTCTAGTGACCCTACAGACTGTAGCCTACCTGGCTCCTCTGTCTACGGGATTCTCCAGGCATGAATTCTGGAGTGGGTTGCCATGCCTGCTCCAGGGGATCTTCCTGACCCAGGGATTGAACCCGAAGCTCTTGGGTCTCCTGAATTGGCAGGCAGGTTCTTTACCACTAGCACCACCTGGAAAGCACTTTACTATGATGGGTGGTCCCTAAAATGAAAGTTTGGTAGGGGAGAGGTCATGGCAGGGACAGACTCAGGGTCAAGATCAGAGTCAAGATATTCAGGGCAGTGCTGAAGATGTCTTAGCATGCTCAGCAGCATTCCATGGCCATCCCTGTCCCCTTACTCCGCCTCTCACTCTCACCCACTGGACCTGACAAGTACACTGCTGTTCCAGGCCCCTTGCTCTAGCTGCTGACTGCTCCGAACATCCTTCCCCCAGATATACACTCAGCTACTCCCTCGTCTCCTTCAAGTCACCTTGCTCGTACTACCAAACCCTGCGACTTCTCCCTGAACCAGCTCTCCTCATCACACTTGGCCAGCGCTGCTGTAACTACTAGAAACTTTTACTCATTTATCTTGTATTTTGCTCACTGGTTTATCTCAAACCTGCAGGGCAGTGCCTGGCATAGGGGATCCTCAATAAACAAGTGTCGTATTTAATTTATTGAACTGGATTTGGAAGGGACCGTGATAATCTAGTTGTTTCTAATCAGATGTACTTTCAGAGTTTCCCATGGGGCTTGTTGAAATACCCTAACCAGGGAAGTCCCTGGTGGTCCAGTGGTTAAGATTGTGCTTCCAATGCAGAGAGTACAGGTTCAGTTCCTGGTTAGGGAACTAAGAACCCACAAGCTGTGTGGCACAGCAAAAAAAAAAAAAAGGCCAAACAAACAAAAAAACACAAAACAAACAAACATAAAATAAATAAATAAAATACTCCAACTAGTGTCCTTTCCCTGGACCTCTTGGGTCAGCTTGAGATGTTTCTTGAGGCTTCTGACATGAAAAACCCCTTGTCTAGTGCAGTCCACTTACTTAGCAACAGGTTTACTGAGGGCCTGCCTTGTTCAAGGTCACAGAGAAATCAGGGTCTAAGCCGGCATCCCCAAACTCTCCCCCACTGGGGCCCTTACTAGCTCTTGAGGCAGACCTGGGGCACCTCCTAGTCCAGCACGGGTAACCCTTAGTTCAGAGTGTTAGTTATCAGAAAGAACATCTGCTTCTTTTGTTCCACCTGGTTTTCTCCAGAGCACCTCTAACTACTAGACATTTTACTGATTTATCTTGTGTTTTGTTCTCTGATGTATCCCATACCGAGTGCATGGTTGGAGCTCAGTGAATGTTTGCTCCTGATTTGCTGTGCTGTGCTAAGTTGCTTCAGTCATGTCCGACTCTTTGAGACCTTATGGAGGTTGCAGACTCCTCTGTGAGGCCTGTGACACAGGGATTCTCCAGACAAGAATACTGGATCGGGTTGCCATGTCCTCCTCCAGGGGGTCTTCCTGACCCAGGGATTGAACCTGCATCTCTTACATATCCTGCATTGGCAGGTGGGTTCTTTACCTCTAGCACCACCTGGGAATCTCTTGTTCCTATTACTTGCTGTCATATTCTCAGTAAAGCATGTCTCAGAACTCTTCTGAGTCTGTTTTCTAAACTGCAAAATGTGCAGTTCTTAGGATTTTTTTTATTTTTATTTTTTAAAAATTAATTAATTGATTTATTTTACTCTACAATATTGTATTGGTTATTTCCACCTGATAACGTACCTTGAGAAGCTCCTCGTAAACCCAGATCACCCTGCAAACCCAGCTATCACTGTCGTCAGTCCTCTTGCTTAATGCCTCCCATGGCCCTACGTCTCCGCCTCCCAAGAACAAACTGCAGCTCCCTGACCTAGAACCTGAGGTTTCTACCTTGGCCCTAGCAGCCCCTCTCACTCCATTTGCTGCCGCTCCTCCTCACACACCCTTCAGTCTGGCCACAGAGGTAATCGCCGCCCTGAACAGGTCATACCCTTTCACGCCTCCACACCTTTGTACAAACTGTTCCTCCTGCCGGGAATGCTCTCCTCCCTTCACTACCCAGAGAGCTCCAGCATCGCCTGCCTCCACAGCACCCTGCCTCCTGGTTCCTCTGTACCTGATGTGGAGTTGGGTATGAGGTGAGATGAGATGGATGAGATCCCTGGATCTGCCACCTGTCTTGGGTAAAGTTGCTTAACCTCTCTTAACTCTTAGCAAAACGGAGATGATAAGAACACCCACCTTCTCTGGGCACTGTGAGGGTCTGACCCTCACCCGGTGCCCAGGAAAAGCTGCTCTTGTGTTCTTATTGATACCTCCCCACTCCCAGCTGCACCCAGGCTCTCTGTTCTCCCAGGGCCACCCTGGCCTCCCTGGGGAAGCAGAGGGAACTTTCCTGTCCTAACTGATTAATGAAGCAAGTAGGATGAGAACCATAATGGCAGTGGATGTAGAACCCGCCAAGGACAGCTGCATTCTTAGTCAAGAGGCCTGCGTCTCAGCAGGTGAGGGGGATCCTGGGGAGGGAGAGAGCCCAGCTGCAGCAGGAGTCTTGCCCCCTCCACCAGGTGCCAGACCTGACCCTGCTCCATTTCGGAGGCGAAGTGCCAGGGCCAACAATAGCCCTGTTGCAGTGATTTTCTTGTCTGCCAGGGCCTGCCATTTTTCTGGTTAGTTCCTCGTCCCATCCTTCATTCCTGCGGCCTTTTCTTCTACAAACACCAATAGTGAAAGTGAAGTCACTCAGTCATGTCTGACTCTTTGCGACCCCATGGACTGTAGCCTACCAGGCTCCTCCCTCCATGGGATTTTCCAGGCAAGAGTACGGGAGTGGGTTGCCATTGCCTTCTCCAGGGGATCTTTCCAACCCAGGGATCAAACCCTGGTCTCCTGCATTCCAGGCAGACGCTTTAACCTCTGAGCCACCAGGGAAGCCCAACCACCAATAATTCTCACTAATTACGCACCTACCACAAGCCAATACCATGAAAATAGGGTACCTATTTGCTAAACGTGTGGGCTTTGGAGTCAGGCCAAGTGCTTGGCATACAGTAGGCATCCCATGAATGATTATTGCCATCTCAAATCTTCACAATAACCATTAGAGTATGGTGTGCTTTGAAGCCAGACTGTTCCGGGTTCAAGTTCACCTCTTTCAAGTCAAGTTCCACCTCTTTCTGGGTATGCAACCTTGACAAATTGCTCAACCAGCTTATGTTTTAGTCTCCTCCTTATCCCTAAAATAAGGATGATAATAGCTCCTACCTCATGGAGCTGATAGGAGGATTATCAGGCTTCCCCAACTGCTCAGCAGTAAAGAATCTGCCTGCAGTGCAGGAGACACAGGAGACATGAGTTCGATTCCTGGGTAGGGAAGATCCCCTGGAGGTGAAATGGAAACAACACAACATTTTTTTTTTGTTTTGTTTTCGTGTCATTTTATTTTTACACTCTCTGAATGATTCAAATGTGCTGCCAACATTACAAACTATTGATTTAAGAGGAGAAAAATTGAGGGAATTTCAAATTTATCAGCTTTTTTCCTTTAGGATTAGTGATTTCTGTAACTCAAAATATCTGCCTGCATCAAAGTTGTAAAGATTTTCTCTTTTTATCACAACAGTATTCTTGACTGAAAAATCTCAGGGACAGGGGAGCCTGGTGGGCTATAGTCCAATGGGTCACAAAGAGTCAGACATGATGATGTCTTTACAGCACTTAGCACGATGCTTCAAAGATGGTAAACACTCAATAAATGTTAGTTATTGTTAACCATTTTCCTCTGTGGGGCATGAGGAGATAGAAAAAAAAAAGAGAAATTAAGTAACTCGACCAAGGTCACCAAGCTCATAAGTGGTACAGCCAGGATTCTACCCCTGGGTTATTTGATTCCAGAGTCAGAGTTCTCTAGGTTTTCCAATGGTTATCTTTATTTTTTATTACCTTCATTCAATAAATTTAAGCCAGAAAAAATGTTTTTAAATATATCCTAACTATAGTGGCAATAATTTAAAACACTTCAAATACATTTGAATTCACAAGTTCATGATTTAAAAAAACTGATCACTTTTGGGGATGCTAAGAAGCAACCTTTTGATGAGGGTGAAAGAGGAGAGTAAAAAAACTGGCTTGAAACTCAATATTCAAAAAACTTAAGATCAGAGCAAATAGAATGGGAAAAAGTGGAAGCAGTGACAGATTTTATTTTCTTGTATTCCAAAATCACTGTGGATGGTGACTGCAGCCATGAAATTAAAAGATGTTTGTTCCTTGGAAGGAAAGCTATGACCAACCTAAACAGCATATTAAAAAGCAGAGACATTACTTTGCTGACAAAGTTCCATCTAGTCAAAGCTATAGTTTTTTCAGTAGTCATGTATGATGTGACAGTTGGACCCTAAAGAAGGCTGAGCACTGAAGAATTGATGCTTTTGAACTGTGGTGCTGGAGAAGACTCCTGAAAGTCCTTTGGACAGCAAGGAGATCAAACCAGTCAATCCTAAAGGAAATCAGTCCTGAATATTCATTGGAAGAACTGATGCTGAAGCTGAAGCTTCAATACTTTGGCCTCTTGATGTGGAGTGGACTTATTTGGACTCCAATTTAAACAAACTGTTTTAGAAACGAGAGAGAATTTGAACAATGAATGAATATTTGATGATATTAACACATTATCGTGAATATTTTAGTAATAATAGAAATGCGGCTATTTTTAGGGGCTTCCCAGTTGGTGCGAGTGGTAAATAACCCGCCTGCCAATGCAGGAGACATGAGACACGGGTTTGCTCCCTGGGTCAGGAAAGTACCCTGGAGGAGGTACTGGCAACCCATGCCAGTATTCTTGCCTGGAGAATCCCCACGGACAGAGGAGCCTGGAGGGCTACAGTCCGTGGGGTCACAAGAGTTGGACACAACTGAAGCAACTTGGCACACATGCACGGCTATTTTTAGAGATACATACTGGAATATTTACAAATGAGCTGATGTAACAGCTGAGATTTGCTTCAGAAGAATTCAAGGCTGAACTTCCTTGGTGGTTCAGTGGTTAAGATTCCACACTTCCTGTATAGGAGGCGCAGGTTCGATCCCTGGTTGGAGAATGAAGATTCCACATGCCATGTGGAGCATGGCCAAGAAACCACCAGAGGTGTGGCAGAAGTGTAGATGGGCCTGACAATCATTAAAATAGGGTAATGCAAAAAAGCAAAATGGCTGTCTGGGGAGGCCTTACAAATAGCTGTGAAAAGAAGAGAAGTGAAAAGCAAAGGAGAAAAGGAAAGATATACCCATCTGAATGCAGAGTTCCAAAGAATAGCAAGAAGAGATAAGAAAGCCTTCTTCAGCGATCAATGCAAAGAAATAGAGGAAAACAACAGAATGGGAAAGACTAGAGATCTCTTCAAGAAAATTAGAGATACCAAAGGAACATTTCATGCAAAGATGGGCTCGATAAAGGACAGAAATGGTATGGACCTAACAGAGGCAGAAGATATTAAGAAGAGATGGCAAGAATACACAGAAGAACTGTACAAAAAAGATCTTCACGACCCAGATAATCATGATGGTGTAATCACTGACCTAGAGCCAGACATCCTGGAATGTGAAGTCAAGTGGGCCTTAGAAAGCATCACTACGAACAAAGCTAGTGGAGGTGATGGAATTCCAGTTGAGCTATTTCAAATCCTGAAAGATGATGCTGTGAAAGTGCTGCACTCAATATGCCAGCACATTTGGAAAACTCAGCAGTGGCCACAGGACTGGAAAAGGTCAGTTTTCATTCCAATCCCAAAGAAAGGCAATGCCAAACAATGCTCAAATTACCACACAACTGCACTCATCTCACACGCTAGTAAAGTAATGCTCAAAATTCTCCAAGCCAGGCTTCAGCAATATGTGAACCATGAACTTCCTGATGTTCAAGCTGGTTTTAGAAAAGGCAGAGGAACCAGAGATCAAATTGCTAACATCCGCTGGATCATGGAAAAAGCAAGAGAGTTCCAGAAAAACATCTATTTCTGCCTATTGACTATGCTAAAGCCTTTGACTGTGTGGATCACAATAAACTGTGGAAAATTCTGAAAGAGATGGGAATACCAGACCACCTGATCTGCCTCTTGAGAAATTTGTATACGCATGTCAGGAAGCAACAGCTAGAACTGGACACGGAACAACAGACTGGTTCCAAATAGGAAAAGGAGTTTGTCAAGGCTGTATATTGTCGCCCTGTTTATTTAACTTATATGCAGAGTACATCATGAGAAACGCTGGACTGGAAGAAACACAAGCTGGAATCAAGATTGCCGGGAGAAATATCAATAACCTCAGATATGCAGATGACACCACCCTTATGGCAGAAAGTGAAGAGGAACTCAAAAGCCTCTTCATGAAGGTGAAAGTGGAGAATGAAAAAGTTGGCTTAAAGCTCAACATTCAGAAAACGAAGATCATGGCATCTGGTCCCATCACTTCATAGGAAATAGATGGGGAAAGAGTGGAAACAGTGTCAGACTTTATTTTTCTGGGCTCCAAAATCACTGCAGATGGTGACTGCAGCCATGAAATTAAAAGACGCTTACTCCTTGGAAGCAAAGTTATGACCAACCTAGATAGCATATTGAAAAGCAGAGACATTACTTTGCCAACAAAGGTTCGTCTAGTCAAGGCTATGGTTTTTCCTGTGGTCATGTATGGATGTGAGAGTTGGACTGTGAAGAAGGCTGAGCGCCGAAGAATTGATGCTTTTGAACTGTGGTGTTGGAGAAGACTCTTGAGAGTGCCTTGGACTGCAAGGAGATCCAACCAGTCCATTCTGAAGGAGATCAGCCCTGGGATTTCTTTGGAAGGAATGATGCTAAAGCTGAAACTCCAGTACTTTGGCCACCTCATGTGAAGAGTTGACTCATTGGAAAAGACTCTGATGCTGGGAGGGATTGGGGGCAAGAGGAGAAGGGGATGACAGAGGATGAGATGGCTGGATGGCATCACTGACTCAATGGACATGAGTCTGAGTGAACTCCCGGAGTTGGTGATGGACAGGGAGGCCTGGCGTGCTGTGATTCATGGGGTCGCAAAGAGTCGGACACGACTGAGCGACTGATCTGATCTGATCTGAATGAGTACCCTTCTTCATAATGAGTTCATCATATTATTCCTTTTTAAGTTAAAAATTTCCATAATAAAAACTAAAAGAAAAAACTGAATGATATAAAAGCATTTTGTCTGGATAACTATGCCTTAGTTATTACTCCTCTTTGAGCCTTGCTTCCCCACGTGTGACGTGAGGGAGCTAGACTACCTCTAACACAGTGTTTGCCATGTGCCAGGCACAGTTTTAAGTGCTTGATTTATTTTCAGTCATGGAATCTCTGAACTACCCTCTGAGCTGGGGACCTGTATTGTGCTCATTTCTGAGGTGAGGAACCTAAGGTCTGAAGAGGTTGCCCAAGGTCACATACAGCAAGTGGAGAAGCTGAGATTCAAACCCAGGCATTCCAGCTCCAGAATCCTGGTGCCTATGTTCCACAGTAGGCTGCTCAACACGCAGTACTACCATCTGTCCCTCTGAGCTCCTCTGGGGTCCTTCCTGCATGCTCAATCCCTCCCCGATCCTGCTGCCTCTTTACCTTGCCTCTGGCAGGGCAAAGAGGCTTGTCAAGGGTGGGAACTGTGGGAACCTGCCAACTGGACCCCACCTCGAGACTTAAGGTGTGTGAGAAGTGTGCTCCTGAGAATCGCTGATCCATGAATTGGGCAAGGGTGGGGCCTGAACCTGAAACAGAGGCAGAGCTGTGCCAGGCAGAAGTAGCTGAATGCTTCCGCCTTCCGTGGGCTGCACTAGCAGCCTTTCCCACCCTGGCCCAAGTGTGGACAGACCCCGTGATCTCTCTCCCAGATGTGTGTGCACACCTGGGGAAGCACACCTGGGGAAGCACTGTGCCAGAGCTGACTGCAGGAGGAAGAGGAATCTGATCCTTTGAAGGGAGCAAAGAGGCAGGAGGCTGGATGCAATGACCTCAGGGTCACTGCCTGTTCTCAGCTGTCTTCAGCTCCTAGGGAGTGTAGATGAGATTTCAAAGATTTAAAGATTAAAATCTCCAAGTGCTATGGTCACCCAGGTGGGCCTGGCACCATCTCGGCACCATCCTCTGCTATCTGGATTCTCTCCCCATCCTGTCCCTTGCGTCACTCCTTGTAGTAGCACAGCTCTTCTTTTTTCTTTCTCTTTTTCTGGCTGTGCTGGGTCTTCCTTGTGGCATGCAGGCATCTCTAGTGTAGCTCGTGGGTTTTGTGGCCCTCCAGGCATGTGTGATCTTAGTTTCCCAACCAGGGATACAACCCACGTCTCCCGCATTGGAAGGTGGATTCTTAACCACTGGCCCACCAGAGAAGGCCCAGCAGGCATGTTTTCAATAACTCATTCTATGGCAGGCACTGTGCTTGGCACTGAGGATATGAAGATGAATAAAACAAGGTCTTATTTATCCTGGAGCTCATAGTCTCCTAGGCAGGCTATGAGCAGAGAAATACGGAGTGTGAAAGAGAAAAGTACCTGTTCCAACCCCCACTTCCGGGATAGCACAGCTGTCCCCTCGCCCATCTTTCTGCATTTCCAGTCTAGTCTGGATAGATCTTATATCAACATGTTACAAGCCCTCTCCATCTGAGTTTCCCCCATGACATCTTCCCATGGGGCTGCCCTCAGAAGAGTGGGCAGTGGGGAAGGGATCAGTCTAGATCAGCAAGGTTCAATAGAAAGAAATATGTGAGACAAAAATGCAAGCACATTTGTAATTTAAACTGTTTCATACTCTTATGAAAAAAGCAAAAAGAACAAGTAGAATTAGCTTTAATATTTTATTTAACCCAATATACCCCAAATATTATCACTTCAATATGTAGTCAACATAAAAGCTTATGAATAAGACATTTTACATTCGCTTTTCATCCTGTCTCAACAGCAAAAAAAAGCCCCAGATAATATTGATTTAAAAAATTGGCAAAGGTGTGGGGGGAGGAGGGATAAATTGGGAGATTGAGATTGACATATACACATGACTATATATAAAACAGATTAACTAGTAAGAGCTTACTGTGTAGCACAGGGAACTCGACTCAATACTCTGTAATGACCTATATAGAAAAAGATCTGAAAAAGAGTGGATATAGATGTATACGTGGGGCTTCCCAGGTGTCATTAGTGGTAAAGAACCTGTCTACCAATGTAGGAGGCTTAAGAGACCCTGGTTAGATCCCTGATTCAGGAAGATCCCCTGGAGGAGGGTATGGCAATCTACTCCAGTATTCTTGCCTGGAAAATCCCATGAACAGAGGAGCCTGGTGGGCTACAGCCCATAGGGTTGTAAAGAGTCAGATACGATCAAGGTAACCTCACATGCAGGTGTATATGTACATGTATAACATTCACTTTGCTATACAGCAGAAAATAACACAACACTGTAAGTCAACTATACTTCTATCATTATTTTTAATAGGCAAAGGACTTGAATAGACTTTTCTCCAAAAAAGACAAACGGCCAACAAGTATATGAAAATATAAAGTCACTAATCATCAGGGAAAAGTAAACCAAAAACACAATGAGATACCTCACACCTGTTAGGAGGGCTGTTAGCAAAGAAAAAAACAATAACAAACGTTGGGGAGGATGTTGAGACTCTGGAACCCTTTTACACAGTTGAGAGGAGTGTAAAATGGTGCAGCCTCTATGGAAAGCAGTATAGCAGTGTCTCAAAAAATTAAAACTAGAACTACCATATGGTCCAGCGATCCCACTTTTGGGTGTTTATCCAAAAGAATTGAAACTAGGATCTCAAAGAGCTATTTAGACTCCCACATTCATTACAGCATTATTCACAATAGCCAAGATGTGGAAATAATCTAAATATCCAGTGATGCTTGAATGCATGAATGAATAGAAGGTGGTATATATCACCTTTCCTCTATCTCTGTCTATATATAGTACCTTTCCTCTATATTTCTAAATATATATATTGTACATATATAGTAAAGTGCTAGTCAACCTTAAAAAGGGGGGAAATTCTTCCATATATGACAACATGGATGAAGCTTGAGGACATTATGTTAAATGATAAGCCAGTTGCAGAAGGAGAGATGCCACGTGATCACCTTTGTGAGGTATCTAAGTCAAACTCACAGAAGCAGAGAGTCCAACGGTGGCTGCCAGGAGCTGGCGGAAGGTGGAAGTGGAGAGTTTCTATTTAATGAGTGTCAAGTTTCAGTTATGCAAGATGAATAAGTTCTACACATCTGCTATATAATATCATGCCTATAGTGAACAATACTGGATTGTGCCCTTAAAAACTTGTTAAGAAGGTAGATCACATATTAAATATTCTTACTGCAACCAAGCATTTTAAAAAAAGTGCTCAAGAAGCATCAACGCAGGTCACCTTGCTCTCAATTCTATGCCCCTGCCTTCGGGGCATGGCTTGTGTTCCTTGTTTCCTTTTCTGGGCTCCATGCAACCCTTTCAGGACCCCAAGCGTGACGGAGCCCTTGGCACGGCATCCGGGTTGGAAGGAGGAGCCCATCGATAGCTGTTGGGCTTGGCTGTGTCCTTGCTTGGGAAATGGGACCCTCGGTGAGCTCATGCTCTGACCTCTCTCCAGAAAAGCCTGCAGATCTGTCTTATGCCAGTGACGACTGTCAACTGTTCAAGCAAAAGGTCTTTTTTTCTTTTTGAATGAGACTGACTGAACACTTTAAACAGGCCCAGGACATCACCCAGTCTGATCACAAGTGCTGCAGAGAACCGGCTGCATAGCCTCGACCACACAGATACCACTGAAATATTTATCAGGCTCATGAAATAGAGCTTTCCACTCTGGAGAAAGAGAAGGGACATGGCCCATGTGAAGACTTACAGCATGTCACACCATTCAGGGAGTTTTATGTCCATCACCAAAACCTTGCACCTCAGTAGAGGAGCTGCCATTAACTCCATCTAACTGGTTAGAAAACAGTAACTGAGGTGGGACCATGTGGTTAAGAGCTGGGCTCTGGCTGATGACTACCAGGTGTGGGAGACTTTGGGCAAGTCACTTCACCTCTCAAACTCTCAGTTTCTTTATCTGTAAAATGGAGATAAGAGGACTTACCTCTGCTGTCAAGGGCTAAATGAAACAATCCATGCAGCACACTTACCTCAGTGCCCAACACTCAAGTGCTCGATAAATTTTAGCTATTATTATTACTCCCCCAGTCATATTACCCTGCTCGCCACTGTTTCTAGGTCTCTTTTCCCCACCATTCTTCTCATGGCTCAGATGCATCCTTCCATGTTATTCCTGCGGGAATGATTTGCCCCCATCAGCAACCTCCTGGAGGCTCATCCAAAGAAATGAATTTCTAATGGTGGAATCTTGAGCCTGGTGTCATCTTGGCCAAGGATAGAGGGCTGGGAAAGGGGACGGAGGTCTCTTCCTCTTTCTGTCACTATTGTTTGTGTTAAATTTCACTCTTCCAGATGCAGTTCAAAAGTCACCTCCTCCAGTCCCTTCTAATCTCCCAACCAAATATAACCACACCTTTTTCTGAACCTCCCCAAACCATAGTGTTGATAACCATCAATCATATATGGCTTTATCTGAGGGATACTGAGGGACAAACAGCTGTCCCTGCTCTACCTAACATTCTAGAAACTTATGGTTCTTTGTAGGATGCAATACAAGCTGACCCTGGTTACAAGCTTCTGAACAATGACTCAGACAGATGAGCCCATTGTTACATAGTTGGTATGTTTGACTGCGAGTTCCTTGCGGGCACGGATGGGCGTTCTGCATCTCTGTCTCCCTGACACCCAGCAGGGAGCTGACACATAGTAAGTTCTCAGCAAATGGTCCTGGATGGATGTGCATGGCAACAGCTCCAGTGTGTCAAGCCTACCATGTCAGGCGCTGTTTCAGCTTTTCCCATATGATGGTTCATCAAGTCTTCACAATCGCCCCATGAGACAAATGTTAATATTCCCCACTAAAAAGCAAATCCCCAAAGGCAGAGAATTGCATCTTTTGTGTTGGCTGTTGTATATACATTAGTGCCTGAGATGTAGTAAGACCTCAGTAAATATTGGTTGAATGAATGAATGAATCAATGGATATCCATTACTAAGCTCAGAGAAGTTTAGTGACTTGCCTAAAGTCACTCATATAATAAGTAGCAAGGTCAGAATTCGCACCCAAACGCACCTAGATCCAAAACCCCGTATACTTCACTACTGAACTCTAGCAGGTGGAAGAGACTGGGGTGGGGTGGGGGGACTGCTATAAGGATCAAGGGACACAGTCTACCTTTAAGGAGCATCTGGTGGAGAAGCAGAAATGCACACGCAATGGCATCCCACTCCAGTACTCTTGCCTGGAAAATCCCTTGGACGGAGAAGCCTGGTGGGCTGCAGTCCATGGGGTCGTAGAGTCTGAGCGACTTCACTTTCACTTTTCTGCATTGGAGAAAGAAATGGCAACCCACTCCAGTGTTCTTGCCTGGAGAATCCCAGGGACGGGGGAGCCTGGTGGGCTGCCGTCTATGGGGTCGCAGAGAGTTGGACACGACTGAAGCGACTCAGCAGCAGCAGCAGCAGCAGCACACAGGACATAACAAATGACCGTAACAACCTGTGGCCATCCCAGGAATCAGGGAGGGTGGGTGCCCACACCAAGACCCAGGGCGAAGGAAATGACTTCTCAGGGGCCCCCAGTACTGCCGAGAGCAGCAGGAATGCAATTTCACACTGTTAGCAATTCCTACAGCTGGAAGGTGATTCAGGGTGTTGGTGCCTACCAGAGACAATGTGTTCCCGTGCGTCGCAGACCATGTCTGAGGAGGCAGTGTGCCCTGGGGTGAAGGAGGGGGAGGCAGGAATGGACACCCCAGCATAGAGGAGTTGTACAACCAGGCTATGACTGGCCTGGACAGGATGTTGGTTTCTTTGCTGTAGGGCTGTTGGGGGCAGAGGGGGGAGAAGGGGAGGAATTTGAAAGGGCCTATAAGGATAGCAGTGAGAGGGGTGGGGGGCCAGGGACCTGCAGGGCAACGGCAGGCTTCAGTATCTGTGGGAGGCTGCCACACCTGGGGTCCTCGTATACACAGGGAGGTGCGCTGGTACCCAGAGCAGGCCTGGGCCACTGCCTCTTGCAGCCCAGCCTGAGATCTGCCTGCTCTGAGCCACCCAAGCTCCAGCCCCTGCCTCTGCAGTTCTCTCTTCACCCTCAGGGGCAGGTGCTGCCACTGGCTGGGTGTACTGGGGGTATGGGTGTGGATCTGGGGAGAGGACACTGAATGGCTCTGATTGTGCCTACCTAGGAAGCCTGGGACCCCTCCAACTCGTCCTCCACACCCATTCTAAGTGTTGTCGTTTTGAATCACTCCTGGGCTGATGGTCCCCGAGCCGGGGTCACATTCACGCTTCTTACCTTGGCACAGCCCCCAACCTGTCATGTAACATTGGGTTAGTCACTAGCCCTCTTTGGCCTTTTGCTTCTATGGCTGTAAAATGAGAAGCGGTGCCTCTGTCCACACCTTCAGCCCCCTCCCCTAGCAGCTGCCCCAAAACAGAACTGACTGGGAACCACAGCAGAACAAGAATCCGGAGGGGCTGCCCTGGTGTGAACTTGACGGGGAGGGGGCCTGAAACAGAAACAATGGGGGCGCGTGAGCTCCCTTGCCCAAGGAGTAGCCCCGAAGACACTGACGTGTGGCCTTCGAATCTCTCTATTTCCGCCTCAGCCTGGAGGTTGAAGATGGTGAGGGGGATTCTGGAGGGAGGAAAATAATTTCCTTCCATCGCCTGCATACCTCAGGTGATGCTCCAGGTCTGCTTGCCTTCCTCTTCCTTCCTTGGCCTCGCTCTCCTCATGTCCCCGGTGATCCAGCCACTGTCCACATGCTAATGACCAGTGGCCACCCAGTCCCTGGCGACCCCACTGCTAGACTCCATGAGGCCCCAGGGCTGTGCTCCAGGGCAGGCAGGGCAGAGGTGTTCCCCTAGAATCCGGTGCCTAGTGTCCCCTGAGCCATGTAAGTCCTGCCCAAGACGTCCAGCTGACCGCCCATGGGACATCGCCACCTGGGTGTCCCACGGGCACTGCAAACTCGACCCGACCCCACCTGAGCACATCAACATCTCCTCCCTTCTCATAATAGCACCATTCACCCAGGGACTTGGCCTCCAAGCCCCCATCTCTTCTGATGCCCCTTCACCCCTTATCTACATCCAGCCTCTACCCAAGTGTGGTCAATTCTGCCCCAAGCCATCTGCCTCTCTCCATCTTTGACCCTGGACAAATGGAGACATCTTTGTCTCCATCTTTGCCTCTCTCCATCATTTGTCTCACTTTAAAGTCACCAGACACATATGGAGCACTTGCTATATGGCCGGCCCTGTTCTGAGTGCTTTACCAATGCTAACTCTCAAGTTTCATTGCATAGAAGAGCACCTGAGGCATGGAGAAGTGAAGCATCTCATGTAGGGCCCACACTTGAGCAGCCCGGCTCAGTCAGCCTGGGCTCTGAATGCCCATCATCAGAACTCTCCTGAAGTCTCCATGCTGTCTCTGCACCTCCAGCCTCTCCCTCATTCAGTCCTTCCCACGTGTTGCTCACAGACATACCCTTCTGCCCTTCTTTTAAAAAAAGTATTTATTTTTGGCTGCTCTGGGTCTTCACTGCTTTATGGGCTATCTCTCGTTGCAGCGAGTGGGGGTCCCTCTTTTGTTGCAGAGCACGGGTCCTAGGGCGCGTGGGCTTCAGTAGTGGTGGTGCACTGGCTTAGTTGCCCCGCGGCAAGTGGGATCTTCCCAGACCAGGGATCAAACTGGCGTCCCCTATACCGTAAGGCGGATTCTTAACCACTAGACCACTGCCTCCATCCCGCCCTTCTTGTTTAAGAAAATGCTTTAATGAAAGAAATGACTCCAGCAGTGTGGTCTTTCTGGAGCACGTGCTGTGCTTCGCTAAGTCGCTTCAGTCATGTCTAACTCTTTGCAACCTTATAGACTGTAGCCTACCAGGCTCCTCTGTCCATGGGATTCTCCAGGCAAGAATACTGGAGTTTGTTGCCAATGCCTTCCTCCTGGGGATCTTCCTGACCCAGAGACTGAACCCACATCTCTTACATCTCCTGCATTGGCAGACAGGGGAAGCCCTGGAGCATGCCCTGCTCAAAAAAACCTTGAAACCTGCCCCTTCTCCCCTGGCCCCAATTTCCCTACTGCATGAGCATGGAGTAAAGCTCATTCCCTGGGCTGGGGATTCAAGGATGTTACCCCAACAAGCTCCCAACTCCCCTGGGGAGCTCCGCACCCTCTGGATCCTTCAGGCACCTCACCCTCTAAGCTCCCTGACCGCACTTTCTCCGGCCCTCATGCTGCACAGGGGTGAGCTCTGAACGTGCTCGGGATGGATCACTCCTCCTTGAGGAAAGACTGCAGGTCTGATTCCTCTTTGAATCACTGTCCCCAACAGGGTGTCACACAGAGGTAAGCATTACACACATGAAGAATGAATAACAGTGGAACCGAGTGCTTTATGAGGGTGGGAGTTAATTATTTCATTCAACAACATTTGTGTAGCTCTTAAGGTTGATAGCTTACTTGCAGCTGCTGTTTAGTGGCTAAGTCATGTCCAACTCTTTGAGATCCCACAGAGCCTTTGCGACTGCCAGGCTCCTCTGTCCATGAAATTTCCTTGGGCAAGAATACTGGAGTGGGTTGCCATTTCCTTCTCCAGAGGATCTTCTTGGACTAGCGATTGAACCAGTGTCTCCTCCTTGGCAGGTGGATTCTTTATCACTGAGCCACCTGGGAAGCCCAATAGGTTACTTACAGAAAACTTGTTATGTGCTGAGCACTATGGGAAGCCCCTTACAGATATTATCATTTCAGCCTCTCTACAGTCTTGTGAAGTCAGTACTATCACTGTCCCCCATTGTACAAATGAGGAAACTGAGGCTCTGAGAGGGGAAGTAATTGTCTGGAGTCAGACAGCCTTCAAGTAGAGAAGCTGGGATCTGAACCAAGGCCGCCTGACTCTCAAGCCTGTGAACTTGATCACTGGACTTCACTGCCTCCAGAGGCCAATGGAGTACTAGACAAGCTAGTACATCATTCAACTTCTGAATGATGAATGAAGACTACATAATGAGATATATATAAGCAAGGTCAAGAGTCAACAAGTCCAACCCTACGTCAAGGTCACAGAGTCCAACATCTGAGAAACATCATAGCACTGACGATGTCAAAATGTCTGAAGAACATAAGGATTGTATATAATGTTGCACTTTCCTTAGCCAAATGTTTATCAAGCACCTCCTACATCCATGCCAGGCACTATTTTAACCCAGGGATGTAGGGCGAAATGCCTCCTCTCATATGGTTGAGAGGGAGGAGATGGGAGGAGAAAGAGTGATAAAAAAAAACTAAACAAAAATAAATATCAGAGGTGACAGCTGAGTCAGGAAAGAGGGACTGCCCAGTGAACTGAGTGGAGGCACACTGGTGGCGTTGCTACTTGTATAACATCAGGAAGATCCTGCCCCCCAATAAGATGATGTCTGAGCAGGGCAGTGAAGAAAGTGGGGGTGTGTAGAGGTCCCAGGCAGAGGACAGAGTAAGTGCAAAGGCCCTGAGCTATGCTTGACCCAGTCTAGAACAGCCAAGAAGCATGTGTAGCTACAGCAGAGGAATGGGGGTACAAGGAGTAGGCAAGAGTCACAAACACAGGAGGATACCAAGGCCTAAGTAAATTATGGCTCTGCATAACATTGTACGTCTGGATAACAGTAACAAGATTCATTCATTCCACATGCCTGGCACAGTCTTCAGCCCTGCTAACACAAAAACTGCTACAGACAGGATCTCTTAGAATCTAATGGGGAAATTGACAAACTCCAAGCACCACATGACAGGTGCTATGTCAGGGCACTCTGAAAGTACAGAAGAGTACATCCAACCCAGACTAGGGACCACGGGGGCTTCCTGGAGGAGATGGCACTTGAACTGCCAAACAGGAGAAGGAAAATATTCCGGAACAAACACAGGATCAGAGAGGGAGGGAGGGGAAGGCCAGAACCTGGAATGCTGGCCAGAGCTTCCGCAGTGCCAGGGCCGGGGGCAGCTTGTGGGAAGAAGGGGTCAGGGAGAAGGGCTGGGGAGGAGATGACAGGACAGGGAGGGGCATGGGGAGGAGACTCCGTGTGTCGGTGGTGGGCGTGGGGGCTGCTGACAAAGCCTCTGGACAGGGAGGCCTAGGTTTAAGCAAGTGTGTGGGAAGTTGGTAGTTATGGAGTGGGAGATAGCAGATGAGTGGAGGTGGCAAAAAAACATCAACAATTTACCTGCCAACCCAGGGCCCTGCTTTCTCTCTGGTCACTAGGTGGGTCAAGCTCAGAGACGACAAGGAAGCAGGAGGCAGGGGGCCACCCCCACCTGCACCAAATCTTGGTTTCTCCTCCCATCCTTCAAGGTTCATATCCTTCTTTAGGCGGATCTCTGAGCCCTCACCCTGGGGCAGTTTAAGACACTCTCAAAGGAGATTCTTCAAATAATAATGACTCAAAAATTCACAGCCCTTTGTGGTCTTCAGTCTGCTTCCACCACCATAACCCCTGTGTCTCACAGTACATCCAGGATGGACAGAGCTCCACTGTTAGCCTCCTTCCCACAGGAGATGCTGCAACTCAGAGAGGTTAAAGCTTTGTCAAAGTCACACGGCCAGTGGGTGACTGCACTGGGACTCGAGCCCAGCTCTTGAGGTTGCAAATCCCACACCAACACTGCAGCAACCGCAGAAAACAGGGCCCAGTGATGGCTGAGTCCCAAGGACAAGACTGGGGAATGGGGTGGGACCAGCTCTGGAAGGGAGAGGAGATGGATAACAGGGGCGGTGGAGGCTGAGATTGAAGGTAAAAAGGGAGCAATGTAGCGGGGTGGAAAGGTTTTGAGACAGAACTAGAGGCCTCTCCAGAAAGATCTGGTAAAATGTCCCAGCAGGGTTGAGAAAAATAGAAGCTGCATCCTCCCACTGCCCATGTCTCTGTGACAAGGTCTCTGTGACAAGGTCGGGAGGGGCCTCTTGCTCCCATTTCACAGGTGAGAAAAGGGAGGCAAGGAGAGAGGCCCACACAGGGTTTGCCTAGAGGCCCACAGGAACTTAGGGCCCAGGGGGACAGTAGGGGAGAGAAGACATCGGAGACTTTTCCCACTCCAGCTTGAATGACGAAACAGAGATGATGAGAGTGGGGGTGGAGACGGAGATAGAAACCAGGGCGGCATCCAAAGGGCGGGGGTGGGGGTGGGGGGAGTCATAGGTATGGTGGAGCCTGACAGCGGCAGAGATGGTGCAGAGATAAGGCCCTGTCACCCAGCTCCAGTTACAGGCAGGCAGCATCAGCTGGTCGGGTGTCACGGAGTCCCCGCGCCTCCTCCCGCCCGCGTGGACACATCCACTTGGGCAGTGCCGCAGCGCTGAGCTCCCTGGTCCCCGGGGGTGAGGGTACCAGGGTGAAGGGGGTGGGAGGAGGGGGCGGTGCTCCTCCTCCTCCGCCGCCGCCTGCAGCTCCGCAGAGGCCTCCGCAGCAGCCTCCTGGCCCGCCCCCTCTTCCCCCCACCCCCCGTGCCTGGATGGTACGCTCCGGTCCGCCTGGCCCGGCTGCAGTGGATGTTGCTAGAACCCACGCGGAGAAAGGAAGAGACGCAGGCAGGCTGCGGTGACCCGAGCGGCCGCCTCTGCCTCAGGCACCCCTTCCCCGAGAGACGGCACCATGACACAGGGAAAGGTACCGGCATCTCCCCCGCCCGCACCATCCTCCATCCTCAGGTTTCCCCCATCTCCCTGTCATCCTTAGCAAGCCCTCTGAACCATTGTAAGCACCTTGTGCTTGGCTCTTGTGCGAAGGTCCTGGGTGGTCCTTGCTGAAGTCAGAGGACCCAAAGGCCCATTTCAAGGAATGGGCTGTGGCCTCTTCCTGCCCACCAGGCTCTCCTCTCCTCCATCTACATTCCACCCATGCTTTGGCATCACAGGACCCTTCACAGATGCCCAGGTCTTCTTAAGGAGTCAGCTTAGGAGTCGTGTGTGTGTGTGTGTGTGTGTGTGTGTGTGTGTGTGTGTGTATCCCCAGGATGAACCCTGAGAGGCAGTCTCTATGTGGCACCCCCCTCTTTTGTCCAATCCCAACCTCAACCATGTTATACTCATCTTTTACACCCTCCACAGAAACCCCCCCTCCAACTCCCTGTCATCTTTCCATTTCTGGATACAGCCCCTGTGGCTGAGGAGTTACTATGGCAACCCTGCTTCAGGATGTTCTAATTTTTGTTTTGGTTTTGGCCAGACATGGGACTGAATGGGACCGGATAAAACGTCTTCTCTTTTTGTTCCTGTTTTAGGCCTGAAATGTAGAGGAGGGGGACTGGGGCAGAGACTTGGCTGGCCTAGTAGGGTTATGTAACATTGACAGCCTGTGGAATTATACAACCACCAGGGCCTCAGGCAAAGGAAGAGGGTCCTCTGGGGTGGTGCTAAGGATTGGGTAGAGAAAACAGAAGAAGGGCCTCCCTTCTGCTCCCACTTTTTTTTCCTCAGAGATGAGCCTCAGAGCCAATGGCATCTTTCCTGGGCTCTTAGACCCTCTTTTCCTTGTTTGCAAGCTCATCAGGCCAAAAAATGATGTCATTGGGTGATACCATCTCCTGCCATTTGGGCAGGCTTCACTTGGGAGTGCTGGATGTGGGGAGGGCAGGGCCAAGGAGGCTCTGGGGGTCTGGTTAGCAGGGTGGTTCCTGGTGAGGAGGACCAGTGTGGACAGGGCTGAGGTCAGAGGTGATAGTCCTTTCCCAGGCACGAGCCCTGGGTCTGGGCTCAGAGGACCTTGGTTCTGGTGGGCTGAAGTGGATTTTCCTGGGCATGACCCTTCCGATCTGGATGATGAAGGGGATTGGCGAGTAGGAGGGAAGCACATGAGCCAGGGCTCCATTCCCACAGGCCTGGGTTCTGAGGCCCTTCCCTGAGGATGGAGGGGTGGGGGTTCACCATGGGGAAAATGAAGCGCTCCCACCTCTGCGGATTTTCTCCCTCCACTTCCCACCCCTGCCTCCATCAGTCACTTTGCTGATGCTGCTTCCTGTCCTGGGGTGAATGTATTGCCCCTGCCTCTTCCACCCCCCACCCCCCCAGCTTGCTCCCAGGCTTTCTGATGATGGAAAAGGCCCCTCCAGTTCAGTGGTCCTCAGGGCTGGACGGAAGCAGAATATCCTGGTGTGGTTTCCTTTTTCATACCACCCTTGCCTCCCAAGTCATCTCTTCCCTGGCGGCCTCATTCGGGCCCTCAAAGCCCATATCCTCTCACCGAAGCTGAACTTGTACATTGTCGGGGCCTGTCATCCTGCCATGGGACATTTCCCACTGGGCCTCAGTTTCCTTGTCTGTAAGATGATGGAAGGGGCTGAACAAGGCGCTTTCCCTTCCATTAGTAACAGTCTGATTCTGTTCTGGTTTAAGGGAGAGAGGCTGAGATTTCCAATAAGAAAGAAAGAGTTAGTCCCTCAGTCGTGTCCGACTCTTTGCAACCCCATGGACTGTAGCCTGCCAGCTCCTCTGTCCTTGGAATTCTCCAGGCACAAATACTGGAGTGGGTTGCCATTCCCTCCTCCAGCGGACCTTCCCGACCCAGGGATTGAACCTGGGTCTTCTGCATTGCAGGCAGATTCTTTACCAACTGAGCCACTAGGGAAGGCCTCGAGATTTCCAAAACGGATTCTTAGCCAAGGGCTTCTTGCCCCTCCACTCCGCTGCAGCCCCTATTCCTCTTCCTCCTTTCCCCCTCTCCTCTCCCCCTTCTGTTTCCCTGCTTTCCAAATCCCTGCCCTCCTTGGTCCTCTCCAGCCCAGGAGAAGGCCAGTCCCAGTGGATGGTGTCTGGACTCTGCAGCCCAGTGGGCCATGGCCGGCTTTGAGTCATTCTTCCTCTCTGAGCCTCAGTTCCCTCATTTGAAAACAGGGGTCAAAAATATAGTTAGCAAGGTAACAGGGAGATTGAGTGAGAGAACTTTTCATTGAGTAGTATTTTTTAAGCGCCTACTCTGTGCAAGGCCCTTCTCTGGACCCCAGGAAAAAGGTGAAATCGTTTAGAGCCGGGCACTGCTCCAGGGACAGTGACCCCCAATGGTGGGCTCTCCTAAGAATTTCCAGCTTGCTCAGTTCTTACCCCTATTCCAGTGTGTATGCCTCTGGCCAGCTCCAAGCCTCCTAGAGCTCAGTTCTCTCATCCATAAAATAAGATTCTTTTCTCCAGCTTTATTGGGGGTAGAATTGACAAATAGAAATTGTATATAGGGACTTCCCTGGTGGTCCAGTGATTAAGACTCCACTCTCCCACTGCAGGAAGTGTAGGTTTGATCCCTGGTAGGAGAACTAAGATCCCACATGCTGCATGGCACAGCCAAAAACAAAAAAACAAATTGTATATATCTAAGGTGTATGATATTTTGATGTACATGTAACTTGCAAAATGATCACCCCAATCAAGCTAGTTAACACGTCCATCACTTCACATAGTTACTTTCTCTTTGTTTTTTGGTGGCAAGAACACTTATGATCTACCCTTTCAGCAGATTTCAAGGACACAATACGGTATTGTTAACTCTAGCCACCATGCTGTGCATTAGATCTCCACAACTTATTCATCGTGCATAACTGAACCTTTGTACCCTTTGACCAGTATCTCCCCACTCCCCCCACCACCCGCTGACCCTGGCAGCCACCATTCTACTCTGTGCTCCTGTGAGTTTGACTATTTCAGATTCCATGTATAAGTGAGATCCTCCAGTTTTTTCTTTCTGGGTCTGGCTTATTTCACTTAGCATAATGTCCTCCTGATTCATTCATGCTGCTGCAAATGACAGGAATTCCTTCTTTTTTAAGGCTGAGTAATATTCCATTGTATATATACCCCACATAAAATAGGGAAACTCTTGTCTGCACCCCTGTCATTCTAGTAAGGGGACAAAGTACCTGGGGCAATCCCAGAAGTGGAGGGGCTGGTGCGGAGGACTTGGGTGGCGCCCTGTCCCCGGTGACTGTCTTTCTCTGCCTCTCCTCCACAGCTCTCCGTGGCTAACAAGGCCCCCGGGACAGAGGGGCAGCAGCAGGCGAATGGCGAGAAGAAGGAGACTCCGGCAGTGCCCTCGGCCCCGCCCTCCTATGAGGAGGCCACCTCTGGGGAGGGGCTCAAGGCAGGAGCCTTCCCCCCCGCCCCCTCGGCTGTGCCTCTCCACCCGAGCTGGGCCTACGTGGACCCTAGTAAGTCTCTCAGTTCCTGGAGGCAGGAGCCTGAGGGGAAGTGGTGGGCCTGTATGAAAAAACCTGTGTAGGAGGAAGTTGCCCAGAAATAGATGCACTGTGTGGTTGTCAGATGAGGCTGTGATGTCAAAGGTTTGGAGTTTGGAGGGCTGTTCTAAAGATAGGTCAAGGAGAACTCCATGAGAAAAGAAAGATACAGTTTCTGCAGTCAAAGTTCTCTTCGGTAGGTAAGAGAGGTTTTTTCCAAGTTATCGAGCTAGGACAAAAAGAGGGAACAGACAGGGGAGAAAAACCAGAAGTTGGTCTAGAAGAAAGGGATGCAGAGTAGGAGTGAGCAAGGTTAGAGCGGACACAGGAAGGAACAGTACGAGACCACAGTTGACCGTGGCCTCAACTGGGACTGGCTCCCTGTGAATGGGATGCAGTCTGCTTACATGCTGGCTGATCTGAAACCTGTGTGCATGGAGGCCCCAGGGTTGTTGGGGGCCCCAACCTGAGGATCCCCTTCATCCATCACTCTCCTTGACTCTTTCCCTCCCCCAGGCCTTAACTGGAAGCAAATATCAGCTGTAGTGGGATTACCTGGTGGGTCAGATGGTAGAGAACCCACCTGCAACGCAGGAGACCAGGGTTCGATCCCTGGGTCCGGAAGATCCCCTTGGAGGAGGGCATAGCAACCCACTCCAGTATTCTTGCCTGGAGAATCCCATGGACAGAGGAGCCTGGTGGGCTACGGTCCATGGGGTTGCAAAGAGTCAGACACGACTGAGCAACTAACCCACACCAGCCTTAGCATCTCTCACAGTCAGGTACAGTTCCTAAGCAGACCCATGCAGGCTGATGCTAGCTCCTTGCAGACTAAGAATCATGGCTGGTAGGGACCCCTCTGTTAGGCTGAGCAGCCTGGGGAAACCTTGCCTCAGGCCTGGGAACATACAACCCCCCACGAGGTGTAATGAAGTCTTCCTCAGCCCCTTCAACCTCCCTCAACAGCCCCTTATCCCCTCCCCCACCTTATTGAGTCCCCACCCCCACCCCTAACAGAATTCTAGAAGCAACCCCAAGAACAATGCCTCAGACAGAGTCTTTACTCACAAGGAGTGGCCACCATGGTTCGCACCTCCCACCACAAAACTCCTCGGGCCAAGAAGTCCCACCCCACCGTGACCTACTGGAGGGCCTATGAAGGTTTGGTGTTCATGGGAGCCCTTCCTACTGCCCCCGACACCCACAGGACTGCTTTTTCTCTCCTTTCCTCCCCCTCTGTGGCCTGGCCACTTGGGCTTTGGCAGGAAACGTAGACAGTACACAGAGTAGTGAAGGATAAGAGGTTTAGGGTCTTCAAGCCCCAGGCTGGCAACTGGTCTACCTCCCTCCCCACTTCCTCATTTCCTGTGTCCTGGTTGCCAGGAATGGCTGCTGTAAGGAATGTTTTCACAGAACTGTCAGGGCAGAGGAAAGCAGCTCACTTCAGTCAGCAGATGACAAACATTTCCTAAGCCTGCACCAGGCACTGTGTCTGGCACTGAGCTGGTTTCTAGGGATGCACCGATTTGCAAGACCTACATTCACAGAAATGACTGTGTAGACAAGTAAATGGACAACCACCACACAGGGAAACAGGTGCGGTGATGGAGGCCTCAGCCATTCACCTGCCGACAGTCAGGGAGGACTTCCTGGAGGAAGGGGTATCCACATGGAGTCCTGAAGGATGGCATGTGTTAGCTTGGTGAAGAGGTGGGAAAATGAGGGTCTGAGGTTGAAAGAAAGAATATGCAGAGGCTCAGAGGCATGAGAACATATCACTGAAAAAAATATAGTCACGCTGGAGAAGAGTAGCAGGGAGCAGTGTGCAGTGGAGCCGGAGGGCTCATGGGAGGCTGAGGAGGCTTTGTTGGGGAACTCAAACTTGAATAAAAGGCAGTGTGTTAGTCACTAAGTCCTGTCTGAGTCTTTGTGATCCCGTGGACTATAGTCCATCAGGCTCCTCTGTCCGTGGAATTCTTCAGGCAAGAATACTGGAGTGGGTAGCCATTCCCTTTTACAAGGGATCTTTCCAACCCAGGGTTGGAACCCCAGTTGCATGGACTTCAGGCATATTCTTTACCATCTGAGCCACTGGGGAATCCCAAAAGGCAGTGGGGAGCCATCAAAGAACCTGAAGCAAGGGCAGTGCCAACATCAGCTTTGAAAGACCAAGGTAGAGGCTATTGCGGTGGAGGGGAAGGTCGGGGAGATCTGGTAGGGATAGTGGGGGAGAATAGAGTGGACATATTTGAGGCTTTAGGAATGATTCAGATGCAGAATTAAGAGGTTGGTGTGGTCAGCATCAGGCACAAAGTTTTCACTTTTATCTTGTTTCATCCCTGGTGGGTGGGTATCACTGACCTCTATCATAGAAGAGACTCAGAGAAGGCTGGTGACTCCCTTAAGGTCCCACAGCTAGGCAGTCTTGAGGACCGATCCACATGTTTTCCTATGGAGCCCATGCTTTTCTGAAAGTGTAAGTTCTAGGACCAGGCTCCCAAACTTCACCTGACTTTATTTCCCCTCCAGTCACTGCCCTTCCCTGATTCCCAGCTAGAGCACCAGCAGGTCTGATCTTCCCAGGAGTCTCCACTTCCCACCCCAAGGGCCTCAGAGCAACCTGGGGTTGGACCAATGACCCTGGGGATGTGCGAGGTGGCCCGGGGAGCATGGCTGTCCCCTCTCTGATTCTCAGCCAAGAGGGAGCTAGAGTGTCCAGGGAGGGGTATGGGGGGCACAAGAGGGAAAGGCCACATTTCTATGAAAGAACATGGCCCCCAGGGAGCCCCAGCTGGGGGTGGGGGCAGGAAGAAGGGGAGGAGACAGTTCTTTCTCAGGACTCAGAACGAGACAGTTGAGAGGCACCCTGGGAGAGGTCTGGGACCTCTGTGGGAAGAGATGCGGTGGGGCTGGAGGTTTGAGAATGGGGCTGGAGAAAGAGGCTTCGCCTGGTCCCGGGAGCCAGTCTGACAAATACTCTGAGCGGGTGGCTGTCGGGGGCGGTGTTCACATGTGTGTGGGGGGCACTCATGGCCCTCCCCCTGCCACGCAGACAGCAGCTCCAGCTATGAGAGTGGCTTCCCCACTGGAGACCATGAGTTCTTCACCACCTTCAGTTGGGACGACCAGAAGGTTCGCCGAGTCTTCATCAGAAAGGTAACTGCCTCCCCCAACTCCTCCAAACTGGGAGGGTGGGCAGGAAAATCCCCTTGAGAAACCCCTGGCCCAACCCTCTGCCCAGAGGCCACCCTTCTCCCCATTGCTGTGACCCCAGCTGATAGTACCTGCTGGTAAGTGGGGCATCCACCACCCCCTGCTATGCCTGAACACCTGCTCTCTTCTCTCCAGACCCCATGGGTGCAGGCCGTGGAGCGTCATTGCTCTCTTTTCTCCTTGGCCTGGATTCCTTCCAGTGACTCTGAAGATGGAGGGTGGAGGGCCTGGGATGCGGGTCTGGAGGGTAGATCAAGTCACCAGGAAGAAGGGCCTGCCTGATCTTGGCTGGGGGCCTGAGCCTCCCGGCCTCCAACAGGGCCCCCTAAGCTGAGAGGAACCCCTTCCTGTCCCCAGGTCTATACCATTCTGCTGATTCAGCTGCTGGTGACCTTGGGTGTCGTGGCTCTCTTTACCTTCTGGTGAGTTGACCATGTGAACCAGCACACTCCAGGAGTGGTGGGGCCAGGCGTGGGGTTGGGGGGATCCAGCATCAGACAGGTCTGGGAATGTTTGCCTGGGGATATTTGTTCAGGGCAGCGGTACCCCTCGTGCTGGGAAGAACCTTAGCCTGGACACATGGAGGGGTCCTCCCTCCAGTGGGGGTGGCCCCATGCTTTCCGGGCCAGCGAGTGTCTGTGAAGCAGCCGTTCCTCTCAGACACCGCAGCCCTACGTCCAGGCATGTCCGCGTCTCAGCCCAAGACTGTGGCTGGGGTCCCCTGCCCCACCAGGGTTGCAGTCACTCCTTTCTTCCTCTCCAGTCCTGTGAACTGGGAGCGGGGGGCAGGTGCAGATGTAGAGCCAGAAATGGAGACAGAGGGTCAATTCGGATTCTCTCTTCCTCCTTTCTCTGCAGTGACCCCGTGAAGGACTATGTCCAGGCCAACCCAGGCTGGTACTGGGCATCCTAGTGAGTATTCCGCACCACCCACCCCCCTCACCGGAAGCACCCATGGCGGCCCAGGGTGGAAGGTCTCTGCTGACAAGTCCCAGCCCATGGCCTCTCCCCACCCCATGGGGACTGTCCTCACAGGAGCATGGCCAGAAGGGCCCTTCTGAGGTGTTTAGGTCTGAGAGGGAGGGGAGAAGAGGCGTGTTGGTTCTGGAGCCTGCATAAGGAGGGAAGGGTGGAGCTGGGGTCATGGCTGGAGAGACCCAGACCTTGGCCCTGAGCAGAAAGGGGCTGGGACGCCTTGGCCTACACTAATAATAATGTTGCTGCTCTTATTAACATAGTGTTATTAGTGCTTACGAATTATTAATCATAATAGCTGCCACTTATAAAGTGCCTAATAAGGGCTGGGCATTGTTCGCTGTGCTTGATATACAGTATTGCATTCGCTCAGGTCTACTGGGTATAATTACCTTGGAAAACTCAGGCTTGGAGAGGTTGAGTTTGCCCAAGATCACACAAGTAGACAGTGGTGGAGCTGGGGTTCAAACCCAGGATTCAGGTTGAGGCTTGCACTCTTAATCCCTCTGCTTGGCAGACTCCCTTCCCCTCGAGCAGTCAGCTCCCGCCTATCCTAAACTCTGCAAGGAACATGGCAAGTAACTTGAGAGAAGGCTCTTCTGACCCTCCCAGGTGGGCAGTTAAGAAATTGTTCTGGATAACACCAGGCCGGACCACCATAGGCTCAAAGCAGAGCTACTGTCAGCAAAGTCTCCTTCAGCACCCATTGTGAGCCCAGGCCGGAACTGGGGCTGCTGGGAAGGCAGCCCCTGCAGGGCCAGGCAGCCCGTGAAAGAGGAGGGGCAGCTCTTGGTCCCTGTCAGGAGGGGCCAAGAGGACTGGGGACTGGAGTGGCTTAAGCAAAAGCGTGTGTGGGAGCTGGAGTGGGAGTGCATGGGGGTACGTTTGTTGAGTTAGGGACCAGGCTGGCGGAGCACTGCAGGGGTCCGTGGAGGGGAATCTGGGACACCCAACAGAGCAGTGGGCGTTCTGGGATGGAGGCTTCCAATGTCCACCCAAGGAGCTTGTGCACTACAGCTGTCCCAGGCCTGTTATTGAAAAGGAATCTGGTGGAAAATGCAGGCTCAGCCCAGAGCTTCTTGGATCACCCGAGCCCAGAACAGTCCCACAGTGGGCCTTGAGATAACATAAGCCAGCCCAGAGACTGACAGGAAGGAGACATCTTGGCCTCTGGGGCTCTTTAAGAGCCCTAAGCTGGGGGTCCCAGGGGAGGAGACATTCACACCCAAAGCCTTTCTTAGGGTGCAGGACAGAGGGCCTGTCTGCAGACCAGGCAGGGAGGCGAGTGTCTAGGGGAACTGGGCACACTAATGAGGGTAAAGCTAATGAGGCCCCAGGGACTGCTGCCCCCATCAGCCCACGTGGCGGGTTGGCATGACTCCCAGCACGTCAGCACCTCCTGGCAGCCTCTGAGCCCCGAGACCTCGAGAGAGTTTCCAGGCCCCTCGTCAGGCTTTCTGTGGGGGAGTCTTCAGGACTCTGTGCCCTGAGCAGATGGAGCAGGGGAACAATCCAAGAATAAGCAGCTCAGGAAGTGGAGGCAGAGTCGACCCACTGAGGGCGGGTGTGAGACTCTGACCTCCGAATGCCGAGACTTAGCATCCTCCTTCCTCCTCAGCATCTCCAGGCAGAAAACAGAGATGCTGTGCTGGGCTCAGGGATGGATGGGGGTGGAGAGAAGCCGGAATTGGGCCTGGGCCCTGTGCTTTCCATGGAGCATGGCAAAGCCGTAATGGTGCTGATGAATTCACCACCGAGATGCTGTGCTGTCCTACAAAAAGCCAGCCTGTGGCTCTGTCCTTCCTGCCCCCTCCCCACCTCACCTTGGTCCTGAGTCTGCCTCTGGGTCGGACACCTACCAGGCCTGACATCTAGTGGGTCTCACCCCTCCCCAAGTACCAAGCCCTTAACAGCAATAAGAATGAAACAGGTCTTTTTCTCTGTATGAGGCACTGTGCCATGGGATTTGCAGATATTCTTCATTCGATCCCTAACAACAACCCTCCCAGACAGATACTGTTATTATTAGCATTTTATACATTGAAAAAAATGAGGGTCAGAGTGAAGATGTTGCTTCCTAAGCAGCAGAGCCAGGATTGAAGCCTGTCTTTCCGACTGCAAAGCTGTTGCATGTCCCCTCCGTGCCCGGCAGCCTCCGCCACAGCCAGGAACTGGTCCCGGAGCAGCGTAAGTTGGGAGAGGACGCTGGGTTTGGACGCTGGCCTCCACCTGAGCCTCGTGCCTCTGTGTTGACATTCTGTAAATAGACCATGGCTCCAGCTCAGGCCCTGGGGCCCTGGATCTGACGAGTCTGTCTCTTTCTAACTCCTGTGACTCATTCTCCACTCCCTGGATGGCCGCCTCCCAGCACCCCCACCCCCAGCCCTCGCTTTCTCCAGGCCCCAGTTACCTCCCTCAGTGGGCTCTTGCCTTACTGTCTGATTGCTTTCTCTGAGCCGCAGCAGCAGGAACTGCATGCCTCCCTGTGGTGGGGGGAGTAAGGACCATGGTATGGAGGTGGGGGGAGCCAGGCAGAGGAGGACAAATGTGAGCCCAGAACTGGGGCGGGGGGAGATGGGTCCCAGCCTCTCCAGGAAGCTGTCAGTCAGCCAGGGTCTAGTCATAATAATAACAGCGCTCAACCTCCCCTCCCCTTCACCAGGCCTTGGTGCTCAAGGCTGGACTGGGTGCTGCCGTCCAACTCTCGCTACAGTGAACTGGTACCAGTATTCCTATTTGACAAAGCAGGACGCTGGGGCTCTGCAATTCAGTAGCTTGTGCGAGGTCACATGACAGTGGTGCCAGAGCTGGGAGGGGAAACATGAGGGTCAGGCTCCCAAGCTGCCCCCAGGCCGCCCGTCCCTCTGCCCTTCCTCCCAACCACTCATCTGGAGGGTTGAGGAGCTCTGGACCGGAGAGAAAAGGAGGTTGAGCTCTGCCCTCAGGAAGCTTCTAGTCTGGCCAGGGATATAGGCCCCACACCCAGGATACACAGAGACTAAGGTATTATTATTATCATTATTGTTGAAGTGACTGACCGGTGACTCAAGGGAGACCCAAAGAGAGCAAGTGCTGGAGTGTTTCTTAACAACTCCAGGGGCAGGATGATGCCACGGTCCCTCACAGAGCAGGATGTCTTGCAGCAGCCCTGGTCATGGCACTGAGAACCCCTCCATCACTGTGACAACAGTGACGCAGCATTTGCAAACCACCGAAGAGCAGGGAAGGGTGAAGACAGAGGGCTCCTGTTCACCAAATCCAGTGGCCTTGTCTCAACCCCTGCATTCCCCGAGTTTTTCATCCAGGAATGTTTAAAGATCGCCTAACCCGTGCCAGGCTGAGGATTAGACAATAGGTCGTTCCAGATGCTACACCTGGGTGCGGATCCGATGAGCAGGCCTGTGGGGTATGAGGTGCAGGCTTTGGCTGAGTTCTGTCCACGGTGCACAGAGCAAGCCCCTCCAGTCCCGGCCACAGGCATCATCACTGGTTGGTCCTTTCCAGCCGGGGCAGAGGGAGGTGGTCACCCTGTGAGGATGCGGAGGGCGATGAGAGGGTAGATGGTGGGGTGAAGCATGGTGCGGGATGGGCTGGGGAGGTAGGCAGGGAGTGGATCACACAAGACATTGCCAGGTCTTTGGAATTTTAAACAGAAGAGTCACATGATGGGATCTGCCTGTAGCTTGGAGAGTGGCAGGCAGGGTTGGAGGCAGAAGGACTAGATAGACAGAGGTGGCTCAACCTAAAAGGGTGATTGCAGGAATGGAGAAAAGGGAATAGATTTGAGAGCTGCCTAGGTAGAGGACTTACAGGTCCAAGTGATTAGTTGGGTGTAGCAGGCTGGGAGTTACAGCTGACTGAGCTGCTGGGTGGGTGACTCCAAGGCTGCAGTGGGGGGTGCCCAAGAAGGAGCAAGGAAGAGGACAAGTTCGATTCTAACCTTCTGCATTGGGTATGTTTCTGAATGTGTCTGCCCAGTCGGCAGTTGGTTATTCAGGTCTGAGGTTGAGAAGGAAATTCTAGATCAGAAATATGGGTGTGCAAGTCATGAGCATCTGTCTGATAAAGGGAGTCCTAGGAATGAGTGAACCTACCCAAGGGGAGTGTGAAAGGAGACAGCTTGACAGAAGAGACCCGGTGCTGAAGCAGGTAGAGAAGGAGTGACCAAGGGAGTTAGGCAGGAACCCAAGGCTTTGTCATTGTGGAACCAGGGCAACAAGTGAGAGATCAGATATTGAGATGCCAGGAAAGATAAGTATGGACAAGTGTCAACTGGACTCAACAAGGTCATAGTGATGTTGCAAAGGCAGCTCTCATTAAGCTGGGGCTCAGGCTGGTTTGTTGAGGAGTAATTATGAGATGGAGAAAATGCCTTCAACAGAGACAACTTTTTCAAGAAGCTTGGCTATAAGGGTGGATAATGTAGCAGTAGCTAGAACCATTAAAGGTGTTGTTTAAAGATTCAGGAGAACAACTGAGGAGGTGTGTGAGGGTCAATGGCAGGACAGGGGAGGGTGTGGGACCCAGAGGCTTGGGGGATTAGTCTGCGATGAGAGGAGGGACGGGAGGAAGCACACAGAGATCCGTGACGTGATGTTTCCAGGTGGCAGACAGGGAGCCGGGGCGCCCCACCTCATCCTAGATCTTTCTGGGACACATCAGGGCAGACCAGGCAGGAGAGTGAGGCAGCCTGGGAGGTTTGAAGCTGGCGGAGGATGGTTGGCGTTGCTGCCATAGGGGATGGGCGAGAGAACTGAGGACAGAGATGGGGAGGGATGACAGGTGCCATGTCTGAGGGCACATTGGGCACTGGAGACCATGCATTGGCGTTGGCACCAATCTAGGTAGGCATGATCATGCCCCACCCTTGGGTCCTCAGCCCTCATCTCCCCACTCCTGGACTGGCCTCCACCTCCACTGCTCTCCAGAAAAATCCTCAACCCTCAATCCTTGTCTCTGGGTTTCACTTGAGCTTCCTGCCAGTCTCCTGGTGGACATGGCCACCTGATCCAGAAATTCATGCCATAGGTACTTCTCACTGTGCCAGGTGCTGGCAGGAAAAACAAGATCGTTACAAGTAGCAACAGGTCCAGGGAAAGGCCTGAAGGAGGCAGTGTGGGGTAAGTGGTTATAAGTGAGGACTCTGGGGCCAGGATGCCTGGGTTCTAACCCTGCCTCTGCTGTTGTGGTAGTTGTGTGACCTTGGACAAGTCGGCTGGCCTCAATGAGCCTCACAGAGACGATGTGAGGATTATATTAGTCAATATTCATAAAGCATGTAGTTCTCTGGCTGGCACATAGAGAACACTATATGAACTCCATATATGAAACTATACATATACACCTATATATACGCATGCATGTGTGCGTGTTCAGTCACGTTTCTTTCTCTGCAACTCTGTGGACTGCAGCCTGCCAGGCTCCTCTGTCCATGGAATCTTCCAGGCAAGAATACTGGAGTGAGTTGCCATTCCCTATTCCAGGGGATCTTCCCGACCCAGGGATCAAACTTGCATCTCTTGTGTCTCCTGCATTGACAGGTGGATTCTTCACCACCAGGCCACCTGGGAAGCCCATATATATATGTTTGTGTATATACACACACACACAAGTTATAAGATACTATCTGGAGGAAAACCACTTTGGATTGGGTGGTTAGCTATCCTATGGCACCCAGGATTCATGATTTCTAGAAGTAGGCTCATCTTATTCCCCTTCCTCTCTTTTGGAACTAGACTATCACCCTGTCTGTTGCAAGGTTCTAGGATGGTTGTGGGCTTAACCAATCCCTGCCCCTGACCCGCAGCACCTTGCTTGGTGTCCTGTGGGCAGAGAGTGGGTTGAGCAGGCGACTGAGTGGAAAGGCTTCAGGAAAAACCAGCTGACTCCCCGGTCTGTCTGTCTCTCGCAGTGCTGTGTTCTTTGCGACCTACCTGACCCTGGCCTGCTGTTCTGGACCCAGGTAAAGATGGTGGAGGGGGGAACTTGTGGGAACATGAGCAGGATCTTGGAAGTTCTGGCCCCAGTCCTGCCTGCCACCAGTGCTGTGCACCCTAAGAGAGCCCCATTTTCTGGACTCTGTTAAGCAGGCCTGCCTTCCCCTGTTTCCTTGGCACCTCAAAGGTTGGGGAAGGGTGAGTGGACAGATGGGGGCCCATGGGGATGTGCCCCAGGAGTGGGGGTGAGCTTGCGGAGCCCTGGTCTGTGCTGCCCGCACCCCACTCTCCTCTGAACTTGGCGGCTTGCCTTACAGGAGGCATTTCCCCTGGAACCTGATCCTCCTGACCATCTTTGTAAGTGACGTGGGGGTGTCTGGGGACAGATGCTGTAGTGATGGAGGGAGCAGGGATGCAGAGTGAGTTTTGAGGGCCAGGAGTTGGGGACAGCCAAGATGAGGTCACTGAAGGAGGCAGGAGTATTTTCACCCCACTTTTTCTTCAAAGACAATTCACCCTCTCTTTCCAAATGAGCTTCCTCTCTCCACTCCATCCACTCTCTCTTTCCACTATGATTTGTTTTTAAGAGGTTTGTGTGGGAAATCCTAGAGCTGTGGGTAACAAGGGGGATGGTCGTAGGAAAGGGGAAGAGCAGGGCTGCAAAAGAACAAAGGGACAGCTGGCTCAAGGCCCGTTGAGACCTCCTTCCCCAGATGAAGTTCTGGAGGTAAGCACATATGCACAAAGCAGACTCAGAGTTGAGGGGTGCACACAAGGCGGGGAGACCCAGGCTGGCCCTTGAAGGTGTCTGGGCCCCACCATTCCCTCACACTGTTCTCCTTTCAGACCCTGTCCATGGCCTACCTCACTGGAATGTTGTCCAGGTAAAGCAGATGGGCAGAATGGGGGAGTTGCCCCAAACACTATCCCTCCTGGGAGCGCTGGCTAGGCAGGTGTTGGGGAGGGGCAGACAGGTAGGAAATGCTGGCTTCAAGCCCACTCCTCCTGCACTCTACTGGACAGTGCCTCCAAGACCTGGCCAGGCTGCCGGGGTTGGGGTGGGAGACGGAGGACAGCAAGGTGACACCTCTCAAGCTGCAGCTGAAAGGACCCCAGGTTCATGCTCATGCAGTTCCCTGAAAGCCACCTCCATACACCAACACAAACCCCACCACCACCACCTCTTCAGGATCCTTCTAACAGGATTTCGAGTCCTAAGCATGTTGGGAGGTTGGGTTCCAGTAGAAAGGATGGGGAGGCAGGAGAGGGAGGATCATGGGAAAGGAGGGAAGGTGGGCCCCACGGAGGTGGGATCAGGTCCTTGCAGAAGCGGGTGGGCCTGGGAGGAGGACCGGGGGAGACCAGAAGCCCTGCCCTGAAGCTGAGCCCCTGCCTGCGGATCCTGCAGTTACTACAACACCACGTCTGTGCTGCTGTGCCTGAGCATCACGGCCCTCGTCTGCCTCTCGGTCACCGTCTTCAGCTTCCAGACCAAGGTCAGCTCTGGGGCCCGTGGGCCTGGGAAGGCAGGTGGGATGCAGGCTCCGAGCTTGGATCCCTGGCTGGGGAGAGGTCACAAGGATGAGAAGCTTGTGGGGAGGGCACCTGGAGTGGATGGGGCGGAACGCCAGGTTCTGGGGTGAGCACTGGAAGGCAGCCTGCCACCGAGGCCTCAGCCTTCTGGCCAGGGCCCCCAGGAACGCCGGGCTGCCCTGTCCAGGCCTGAGGGGCCCTGCAGCTGACGCTCAGCCCATCCCTGCAGTTCGACTTCACATCCTGCCAAGGTGTGCTCTTCGTGCTGCTCATGACCCTCTTCTTCAGTGGGCTCATCCTGGCCATCCTCCTGCCCTTCCAATATGTGAGTCTCTGGCTCTGCCTGCCGCCCCTGGGGATAAAGGGGGTGGGATCGCAGGCCCGAGGCTGCCGCTTCCTCCTGCGCCCTCCAGGGAAGGCCCGGAGCCAAGGCCTCACAGCCTGCCATCCAGTCCTGCCCCTCCTGGCACCTTCCATGGGCTTGTTGGCAGTGTAAGCAAACACAGGCTTTTCTTGGCAGGTCTGGGCACCTGCCCGCTCCACAAGCCACATCCGGCTTCACCTTTCCTATCCTCCCCGCTAGGGTGGAGGCGAGGCTGAGGCGGAGGGCTAGGAGCTTTTGTAAACCCTAGGCAGGGGAGGGGCTCTGGAGTTCCATGGGGCTACGAAGCCCAGAGGAGCCCTGAGGACAGGCCTCCTGGGACTCTGGGGGGATCAGTCAAGTCCAGAGAGGCGGGATCTGGCTGGCCAGGCAGGTGGAAAGTGAGACGGCAGGGCTCTAAACACACCCTCACCTCATGACGGGGTCCATGGGAACAGTCGAATCTCAGCTCTTTAAGTGTCTGGCTTGCGGTGAAACCCAGCTAGGACTGCTCGGGGCTCAGTGACCTATTCCAGGCACTTGGGCTGCTGCAGGTGGAGAAGGGGCAGACCGAGGGCATCACAGGAGGGGGTTTGAATCCTGGGAACCCAAGAGAGCAGCTACTGGACCCCAGCTGAACCCAGTGCTGTGCGTGCCCCCAGGCTCCTCTTGGTCCCCACCACCCCTTGTCTTCCAGGCCAGGAGCAGCCTTCCTCACTGCCCCTCCCCTACCCCATCCTGCCCAGCCCCCAGGTATTGGCTCCCAGTCCAGGACATCAGGATTGGTTCTGGCATTTCCTTGGCTCTTCCCAGGATCCTGTGGACAAAGGGAGGAGCCGGAGCTGGCCTGGGGGCCCTCTGTGTATCTAGGATGGGGGAGGGGTACAGGAAGGGGCCCAGAGCTTCAAAGAACCCTTTATTGACCCGGGTCAGGTTCATAGGATGCCTGTGTTTCCAGGAATCTTCTAGGGGAAGGCCCTACAGAGGGCATGGCTGGTTTGGCACCTCTTGCAAGGTTTCCACACACGGCTAGGTGCCACTGAGGCCCCCGGGGGGAGCGGAGGTTGGGAAGCGGGGGCAGACAATCCCATCAAGTTCAGCAACAAGGACTCCAGGTGCCCCTCCTCCCCAGCCTAAAGTCTATCTGCTTCTCCCTGAGACCCTCACCCCCACAGGCAGAGCCAGGGGGTCCTGACAGGGGGACCGAGAGCCCAGGAATGAGTGCACAATGGGAGGAGGGCGCAGCCTCCGGCCAGACTCAGGCTGGGAGAATGACAGGGCCCCATAGGATGAGTCACCCTGGGCCAGCCTCAGCCTGGGGCTTTGTGTGGAGCGAAGAAGTGCTGGCCAGTCGGGAGCTCCCCTGCCAGCCCCTCACAATCACTGTTATTCTGGGGCTCCCCTAGCCCAGAGGGTTAAGGACCTCTCGGTCTAGGGCTGGGTTAGGGGGGCGGTGAGAGAGGGGGCCCCCACTGGGGAGGTTTGTCCTTCATCCACCATTCTCAGGACTGACCCCTTCTCCCTTCCCCGCTGCCCCTCGCCCCCACCGCCCACCCTCACCCTCCCTGAGTCCATATTTTTGTCTGCCTTGCAGGTGCCCTGGCTCCACGCAGTGTATGCCGTGCTGGGAGCAGGCGTGTTTACATTGGTGAGTGTACCCCCGGGGCCCCGCCTTTTCAGCCCCCCACCACCTCCTCAGGCCCCTCTTCCGTCCCTATCTTCCTCATGGTTCACTTCTCTGAACCCCCATGGAGCATCAGTGGGCAGGGGCGGGACTCAGTGCTGCTCAGGTCTCCAAGACAGATCAGCTGACCTGTGCACGGGCATGGAAGGTTGTAACAGCAGAATTGACACTTTAAACAGAGCTGGGAAGAGGTACCCCTGGTTCCTGGGGAGAGGTTCAGTGTCGCTTGTGGGAGCAGGAAAGTGAGGGTGTCCCCACCACATGGACTAAGTTAGCCCTGGCTGTCTCCTGGAGGTAATCTGGGAAGACTTCTTGGAGCAAAGGAGATTCCAGGTACTCTGTGACAGATGCATGTAGATTGAACTTGTCCTTGGCTGCCCTCACCAAGCTGAGAGTGTTAATGATGGTGATAATGATAACAGTGGTAGTTAATATTTTATTGAGCACTTACTTCTCCCACAGCAAGCGCTTCACATACACTAACTCCTCACCGTGGCTCTATAAAATAGGTTCTGTTGTTCTCAAATTAAGATGAGGGACTTGAGCTCAGAGGCTTTAAATCCCTCCCCAGGTGGCACTAGTGGGAAAGAACCCGCCTGCCAATGCAGGAGACATAAGACAATGAATGGTAAATCAACTAGCGTAGCCTTGGTCAAGACTAGGGGTACCAACTCGTCCTGGTTGACCCAGAACTTTACTGGTTTCAGCACTGAAAGTCCCCCTTCTTGGGGGGGAAAGCCCCTAGGAACTGCAAGGTTGGACAAACCAGGATGGTTGATTATCCTGTGACACTAATTGCTCTTGGTTCCTGGACCAGCAGTCTTTCCTACAGATGTGTGTGTGTGTTTAGTCGCTCAGAGATGTCCGACTCTTTGCAACCCCATGGACTGTAGCTTGCCAGGCTCCTCTGTCTATGGGGATTCTCCAGGCAAGAATACTGGACTGGGTTGCCATGTCCTTCTCCAGGCGATCTTTCTGACCCAGGGATCAAACCCACATCTCATATATCTCCTGCATTGCAGGCAGATTTTTTACCTGCTGAGCCATCAGGGAAGCCTTTCCTGCAGATAGTACCTGCTGAAGACAAATCTCAATGAAAAGGATGGGTCAGGGGAGTCAGCCTAGGAGGAAAAGAAGCAGGAGGGCCAGACTGAGGGGAGTGAGACTGGGGAAGCTTCAGAGAACGGTGTTTGCAGGGACAAATGGAAGAAGAGGGGTCCAGGCAGGGCAGAGTGGGAGGAGGGCAATCACCGAGGGAGGGTCAGAAGTGTGCTTGGCTTCTCGCTGCTGCATATGCGTCAGCTGTGCGGGGAGACTGTGCAGACAAGTAGGGTTGGGTGAACAGTAATCCCTTAAATTTGTTTAATAATCGTTTGTTATTAGAAATAATAAAAACAATCCCAACCATCGGTTCCACCCTTTCCATTTTACAAAGCACTTTCACACGTATTACCTCATGGGATCTCCATCACATCCCAGGGAGGGAGGCAATGCTGCTGTTAGAAGACCTGCTTTCTAGATATACCTGAGGTCACGGGTGTTAAGGGGCTGGCACAGAGTCCCACTGCCAGTAAAGGGCAGATTTAGGGCAGGACCCAATTGTCTGGGCCCAGCCTGCTGCCATTTCCAGAACCCCCATCATCCCCCTCAAAGAGGACAACTTCTGTTGGCTTGAAGTGGGGAGAGGCTGGGGCGATCTCTCTGGCAATGTTCCCCCTCTTTCTCTTGCACCATCTGTATTGCCCTTTCTACTGGATTTTTTCCATCAGCATAAAAACAGGCTGTAATTTCTCCCAACTGAAAAAATAGCAATACAAAAAACCCTTAACTCACATTTGCCTCTAGTCCCCCCATTTAGAGCAAAGCTTCTTATAAGGGAATCTATGCTGTCTCCAATTCTTCCCACTTCCTCCCTTCTCTCCACTCCATCATTCTTGTGTGTGCTTGGTCGCTCAGTCGCATCTGACTCTTTGCGACCTCATCGATGGTAGCCTGCTAGTCTCCTTTGTCCATGGGGATTCTCCAGGCAAGAATATTGTAGTGGGTTGCCATGCCCTCCTCCAGGAGATCTTCCCAACCCAGGGATCAAACCCCAGTCTCCCACATTGCAGATGGATTCTTTACCGTCTGAGACACCAGTAAAGCCCATGAATACTGGAGTGGGTAGCCTATCCCTTCTCCAGGGGATCTTCCTGACCCAGGAATTGAACCGGGGTCTCCTGTGTTGCAGGCGGATTCTTTACCAGCTGAGCTACCAGGGAAGACTGAATCCTCTTTAAATGTTCTCATCAGGGTCCCCAGTGGGCTCCCTGTGACTGAACCCAGTGGTCATTTCTTAGTCCTTGTCTTGCTCGACTCTTGGCAGCATTTGGTACAGTTGTTTACGCCCTCCCCCCAGAAGCCTCTTTTTCACTTGGTGTCCAGGCACCAGCATTTGCCTCTACCTTCATGGCTACTCCCTGGTCCACGTCGCCACCATGGCCCACCTGGATTCTCGAAATGCCTCCCCTGGGTGCTGCCCCCTGCAGTCTGTGTCAGTACCACAGCAGTGGGAGGGCTCCTGTTCACTGTTAAAGGAGGTCAGATCATTTCTGCACTTTGGAGAAGGAAATGGCAGCCCACTCCAGTGTTCTTGCCTGGAGAATCCCAGGGGCAGAGGAGCCTGGTGGGCTGGCGTCTATGGGGTCGCACAGAGTCGGACACGACTGAAGCGACTTAGCAGCAGCAGCAGCATTTCTGCACCTGGCCTCCAGCAATCGCTGCCCACTGCCCGCAGGCCCTCCTGACCTCATGCCTCCCGCTCCTGGTTGCCCACTCTGCTGCAGCCACAAGCATCCTTTCTGCTCCCTAGGATGGCAGGCTCACTCCCAGCCCCAGGTCCCTGCTCCCGTAGTTGCCTCTGTCGATTCCTTCTGATCTTCTCACCGCTCCCCATCTCCCCTCCTTCAAGTGTTTGCTTTGTTTACAGTCTTGTGTGCTGAGTGTGTTTATACACACACACACATGTAGGCATGCCCACAGGTTGCTCCCTTTATTTCTCTCCATCGCACATCTCATCCTCTGACATACTGTATATTTTTCTGGTTTATTTATTGTCTTCCATCCAGCAGAATTCAAGTTCCTTGAAGGCAGGGATTTGGGTCTGGCTGGCTTGTCACTGCATCCACAGTGTCTAGAACAGTGGCTGGCTGTTCTATCCACAGCCTAGGGGTTCACAGCTGGCACCCCTAGATGTTTTCAGAATGAACGGACTCCGGAGAGGTCAGGTCCAGCTGAGGCACTGCCAGAGTGAGGCACAGAAAGCATGACTGCACAGCTGACTTAGGCATCCATCTCCTGTGAGTCACAGGGGAGGAGGAACCATTGCACTTAATTACCCATTAATGTTTCGTTAGGAGAGCAACACGCTGACTCTCCTCTATCAGGCTCATCCTTCGAGTCATGTAAACAGTGGTCAGGAGCAGTGGCGTCAGTCCCCCAGCCCCATCCCCTGCCCTCTGTCACCTGGGTCAAAGGAAGGAAGACCTGCAGCCCATCCCACGGCGTGGGGAGGCTTAAGGAGGGGCCACTGGACTCATTCCCCTCCCTCCCTCTTAGTTTCACGTGGATGGAGGCCCACAGAGGCCCAGCCCCATAAGAACTAAGGTTCCCGTGCCTTTCCACTAACCTCAACTCAGAAGGTCCTTGACCTCAATCTGATCCTGCTTCCAGCATCACTTCTGTCCTTTGGAATCTGTGGTCCAACCTATCCCCAGAACTGGTGTCCAGCACCCCTGGTCTCTCGATCTGTCCATCCTGCCTTCTCCTACCCTAGCCTTTGGCGAATTCTCATCACCGTGAAGGGTGCTCCAAGCACTGTAGCTAGGCAAGGATGTCACTCAGCGATCCCTGCCCCTCTTGCTGCCTCGGGGAGGATGTGTGAGAAAAGGGGGAAGAGAAGTGTTAGAGGAGGGCCCAGCCCCCAGTGAGAACCACCCCAGCCCCACCAGCCTGGGCCTTGGAAGGGCTATGAAAAGCAAAGGGCTTTCTCCTACAGACCTCAGCCCCTCCCCGAAATACTGTTGTCTTGGATAACAGGGCCTCCCAGCTGGACTAGGCTGAGATTGGGGAGATGGGGAGCCAAGGTCTTTTAGGGCCGTGGTCCTGCTGGCAGGGATGGGCCCCTCCTGGGCCTCACCCTGACTAGCCTTGGCACATTCTTGAGAGGCTTGGGTTTTTCTCTATCGCCCTACCCTGTAACCCCCCTCTGGGCACCAGACTCAAATGCCAGTGGAAGTGGTGAGTCAGTTGGAAGTTTCTGGGCTCAGGGTGGCCCCATTCTCCTCTCCCTTCTATGTCCCCTCCTTGAGTGCATTTTTGTAGAAGCTGATGGAAAGCGAGGCAGGGGAGCATGATGGGTGGGCTGGGGTGGTGAGGCAAGGCGCAGGGGCTGGGACAGAGCAGGAGAGTTGAGGCAGGAAGAGAGAGGAGGGAGCGAGCACGCGGGGCCTGGACAGTTGCCTTTCTGCTGCGGCAGCACCTCGGTACCTACATGACTGTGGGCAGGTGCTCTGCCTCAGAGCTGGTCCTGCTCTGGGGAAGTGAAATCTCCCAGTCCCTGAAATCATGAAGCCAAGCCCTGGTACCTGGGGAGAAACCAGGAATAGGACTTTAGGTGACAGGCCCAGTGGGAAGAGAACTCTCTTCTGCCTGTCCCACCTGGCCAGTTTCAGGACCTCTGGCAACATTCGTTCCTGTGCTTTAAGGAAGATGAGTGAGAAGCCAGATTCATGAGTAGGACAGAGGCTGGGAGATTAGTTAGGAGGCCGCTGCAGTGTCCCAGAGTCAAGGACAGGGCGGCCCAGAGCACTTGCGTGGTCAGTACAGGATGTGTCAGGGTCTGATGGTGTCTGGGTGAGTGAAGCTTGGATGGGAAGATGCTCCTTCTGTAGAGGGGCTGGGCCTCCAGTTCTGGGTATTGACTCCTGGCCATTGAGGGGGCACTCATAGCCATCTGTCCTCAGTCCCCGGGAAGGACCGTGAGCGCTCAGAGCTGGCAGGGACTTTCCTGTGCTGAGGCCCAGAGAGAGCGCAAACAGACTCACACGCCACGTGCCTACATACCACACACAGGCACACCATATGCACGTCACACACCTACACCACATATACCATATACACACCTACACACATCACACACACACACACCACTCACATATATACACACCACACACTCACAAACACACACACCCATACCATATGCAGTCACACACCTACACCACATATACCATATACACACCTACACACATCACACACACACACACCACTCACATATATACACACCACACACTCACAAACACACACACCCATACCATATGCACGTCACACACCTACACCACATATACCACGTACACACCTACACACATCACACACACACCACTCACATACATACACACACCACACACTCACAAACACACACACCCATACCATATGCACGTCACACACCTACACCACATATACCATATACACACCTACACACATCACACACACACACACCACTCACATATATACATACCACACACTCACAAACACACACACCCATACCATATGCAGTCACACACCTACACCACATATACCATATACACACCTACACACATCACACACACACACCACTCACATATATACATACCACACACTCACAAACACACACACCCATACCATATGCACGTCACACACCTACACCACATATACCATATACACACCTACACACATCACACACACACACCACTCACATATATACACACCACACACTCACAAACACACACACCCATACCATATGCACGTCACACACCTACACCACATATACCACATACACACCTACACACATCACACACACACACCACTCACATATAGACACACCACACACTCACACACACACACACGCACACCATACACGTCACACACATACACCACATATACTACATACACACCTACACACATCACACACACATACCATTCACATATAGACACACCACACACTCAAACACACATTCACACCATACACGTCACACACATACACCAAATATACCACATACACACCTACACACATCACACACACACATGCACACACCACACTCACACACACACACATGCACACCATACACATGTCACATACACACCACATATGCCATATACAGACCTACACACCCCAGTCACATATACACACACCACACACTCACAAATATACACATGCATACCATACACACATCACATATATACACCACATATACCACACACACCACACACATACACACCACACACACATGCACAGCACACACACACCACACACATACAGCACCCATACCACATGCATACCTACATACATCACAGAGACCATACATATATACACCACACACATACACACATGCACACACCCACACACATGCACACCATACACACATCACGTACATGCACCACACATACCACATACACACCTACATACTTCACACACCACACCAATCACACTATATACATGTCACACATATACACACCTGCACACATCACACATACATACCACACATATATACAACCACACACACATACACACCATATATACGCCACATACCTATACCACATGTACTACATACACACTTGCACACATCACACATACACACCACACACATACACACCACACACACATGCACACTTTACACACGTCACACATATACACACACCACACATACCACATGTACACCACACACACACCCCACATATAGTCCACACACATACACATACCACACAATCACATACACACACCACATACACATGCATACCATATACACGTCACACATACACACCACACATCACTTACACGACATATAACACACACACCACAGACACACAGACACACCACACGCATGCAGTGTTGGCTGCCAGACTGGATGAAACGCCCCTTTTTCTGATTCTCAGCTCAGCACTCTTTCTATTCTGTCTCCCTTTCCATTTCACAGATGGAAAGATGGAGGCCTGGAGAGGTCTGTCCCCTCACATCAGGAGGGTCCAGAGAGGCCTTCTCAGCCTTGTCATCCAGAGACTGGGCTTCAGGCAGTCTCTTCATCCAGGTCCACCCGGGAATCCGCGTGTCCTAGGAATCTTCCCCAGTCTTTGAGGGGCTCAGGGAAGAGACCCAGTCTGCCCCACCCCACCACTTGCCCTGCTTTTCTCGTGGGGGCTATGGTAGATGCCCTGCCTTCTTCACAGTTAGAGAAACACTTTGAAAAGTAAAAATGGCTACACAGACCTGAGGGAGGGATATGATTTTCTTTCAGACTTTATTTCATTCAGAATTTGGCGACTCCTTTGCCTCACTGGTTTCCATGAGCTTAAGGGATCCCGTGAGAGAACCTTCTCTGTTCGGCAGCCCTCCCTCTGCCACCACAGCAGCCCTGATACCCCACCTGATGCCTCATCTGAACCCTGGAGTCCAAATGAATTCCTCAGAGGGCAGGAGGAGGGAGGGTGGATTGACCAGTAATTGCTCCTTCAGGAGGAAAGTACGCTCGTGCCCCGCTCCTGCGCCTCACCTCAGTCTCACTTCCTCAGACACTAATCCTCAGAAACCAACGCCCTGCTCAAACCAAGCCCTTCAAACCAACACCCTAACTCGGAGAAGGTGAAGGAAACCCCCTGCCCCAGGGCTTGTGGACTGAAGGAGGGGTGATTAAGAGTCCCAGTAGGGCTCAGGACAGGACGCATCTACATGGGCCTGAGTGGGGGAGGTGCTCGCAGGAGGCCTTCCGGGGAGCTCCCCAGGTGACCATGGGCACCCCACCCAAACCACAGTCAAGGCCTCACTCATCCTCTTGCCACTGTGACCTTTGGGCAAGTTACTTGATCTCTCTGTGCCTGGTTTTTAAAATGGGGCTGATATTAACTGCTTCACAAGGCTGTGGTAATGCTTAATAAGATAATATATAAATGGAAAAAAGAAGACAGCTGAGCACCTGGAATGCGGTAGTTTCTCAGCTGCCCTGGGAGCTTTCGCTCTTGTCGTACATGTTAACCCTGTAGTTCAGAGCCCAGATTTTGGAGCACTGTGTGTGCATACTAAATTGCTTCCATCGTGTCCAACTCTGCGACCGCATGGATCCTCTGTCCTTGGGATTTCCCAGGCTAGAATATTGGAGTGGGTTGCCATGCCCTCCTCCAGGGGATCTTTCCAACTCAGGGATTGAACCTTTGTCTCTTAAGTCTCCTACGTTGGCAGGCGGGCTCTCTACCACTATCGCTCCTTGGGAAACCCTTGGAGCAGAGTATCTGGGTTCAGATCCGTTCTCTGCAACATTTAAGCTGGGTGGATTGATTGAGTTATGTCACTCTCTGTACTTCTGTTTCCTTATCCATAAAATTCAGATAATAGTTCCCACCTCATAGCTTGTGACTTGTAAGTGAATCAGTATATATACAAAGCACTGAGAAAGTGCCTGGCATGTCATCAGTGAACAATAATATTACCTGTTAGTAGCTGTCAGTTGGAGAAGGCAATGGCACCCCACTCCAGTACTCTCGCCTGGAAAATCCCATGGGCGGAGGAACCTGGTAGGCTGCAGTCCGTGGGGTCGCGAAGAGTCGGACACGACTGAAGCAACTTAGCAGCAGCAGCAGTTGTCAGTTGCCCAAGGTCAGAGGCAAGCTTTGAACCCAAGTCTATGGGACTCCCCAGTCCATGTTCTTGAGCTCTGTTACATTCACACCCTTCCTTTTTTACTTGCCTTCTCACATTGCTCCCCTCTTGTCCAGACCCTGTCAGACCCTGTTCCTTTGGTAGTGGTGGCCCACCTGAAGGTGCTCCCCAGGACTGCAGTATGCAGAGGTCATCTGTGCTGTTTAAACTTAAAAAAAAAAAACAAAAACAAAAAACCAGAACTGCTCTTTTATTTAAATATGTATTCATTTCTTCGGTTGCGCTGGGTCTTAGGTATGGCATATGAACTCTTAGTTGCAGCATGTGGGATCTAGTTTCCTGACCAGGGATTGAACCTGGGCCCCTGCCTTGGGAGCTCAGAGTCTTAGCCACTGCACCATGAGGGAAGTCCCCTGTGCTGTTTAAACTTTTAACACCCAAGCCACTGAAGACAGGAGAAGTATCTTCTATGGGACTGAAGCAGGTCTCCACTCAGGTGCCCTCTCCCTGTCCTACATCCCAACCGAGGGCATAAGGGCTTAAAGCTGGCGGTTAGTCTCTTTTCTCTGGAATCCTCAGAGCCCAGTCTCACCCTTTAGCCCAGAAAGTGAGGAGCAGGTGGGCCCAGCGCTCCCTGCACTCCTCAGGTAGCCCGCTGGGCTCTTAGCCATGAACTTTGGGTACACTTTTCTCCCCACTTCTTCCATCCTTATACACAAACACACATACACATACACACACACACACACACACACACACACACACACACACACACACACCCCATGCCCCAAAGTGATGTCACACGGTGGAAAGAGAATGGAATTGACTGTCCTCTCAGCTGTGTGAAGTGGGTGAGGCACTTACATTCTCAGGGCCTCAGTCTCCTCAGTTCCATGGTAGAGATGATTATGCAATATCTGCCCCAGGAGCTTGTGGTGAGAATTAAATGAAAGGGTTCATGAACTCTTCTTTTGTGTTACTTTAACCCTTCTTTTAAAATGTTCTAATATATAGTATGTGCGTGCATGCTTAGTCACTAAATCATGTTCAACTCCTTGCAACCCCATGGACCGTAACCCACCAGGCTCCTCTGGCCCTGGGATTCTGCAGGCAAGAATACTAAGTGGGTTGCCATGCCCTTCTCCAGGGGGTTTTTCAAACCCAGGAATTGAATACGTTTATTCATATATTTCATTTTTTAACCTTAAATAATAAACATAAAGCAAATGTCGTCATGCCATATCCTTCCCTGCCTTCCCAGTGGTAATTGCTGTGGTTAATTGTCTCTCTTTCCAGACCTTTCTATATGCATTTTATAGATATATGCTAGGTAGCTTCTATGTCATAGGTTTTTTGTTAGGTAAAGGGGCTAATGTGATATGGATTTTTCTGTCCGTTGTTCATTTCTCATAATAGATGTTATCAGAGATATTTCTGCCTCAGCACAATTGATCGAGTTTGGGGTTGTTTCCAGGGTTTCTTTGTTAGAAGCAACGCTGCCTTGAACAGCTTTGGGTGTGCTGCTGGCATTTCTGTGGGATGGACACGGTCCGCGTATTATTTTTTATGCTGATTCAACCCATTATAACCCCAGCTTTTTGTATCCAGTGCCTGTTCATTGGTGGCTCTGAGCTGCCCTTTCCATGGCATGGCTCCCTCAGAGCCTCTCCAGTTCACCTCCGGGAGGGCGGCAGACATAAGCCTGGGCGCCCCAGGATCAGGCCGACTGCGTGGCCCGGGGGGCCTGGCCAGGTCCAGCCCTGACCAGTAGGGTGAGCCAGGAAAGTCTGCCTTTGTCTTCTGTGCCATCTGCACGTGCCTCCTCCCTCCCTGCAAGCCCACCCCACCCCCACCGTCTCTTTCGGGATGTAGGAGACAGGTAATCTGGTTCCAGCTGGATAAGTGGCCATCAGCAAGTCACTCACCTGCTCTGAGCCTCCCTTCCTCCTGTGTAAAATAGTGATGATACTATCTACCTCCTAGGGTGAACTGGGCAAGTGAGATAAAGCACTAGTGTGTGAAGACTGCTCAGATGTAAGTTAATAGCACCCCCATCCTGCTCCTACCCCTGACCGCCATGTCCCTCCTGAAGGGTCTCATATCCAGCTGGCTCGCAACTCAAGCACCTGCTGTCATTTTAGGTGTTAGCGGGCAACTGAGTTGTTAGCTCTCAACTGAGATCTTGGCTGCCAGCTAAGGTGCTAACTATAACCAAGATACCTGCTCTCAGCCAAGACATTAGTTAACAGTGCTCATCACCCAGGGAGATTATCAAGTTACTTTTCCCTATGTGCGTCCATGCTCATAGCGTAATCTCTGATCATGTTTTTTGCTCTCATTAGACAGTCAGTGCTCTGAAGGCAATTCCCTGTAGCATAGTAGATGCTCACTTTAAATATTGTTGGGAATAAATGAATGGAAACCCTTCAGCTGGCTCAATAGGCATGAAGTTGCAGTGGTGGGTGGTACTGGGCTGTGGAGTGGAAATTTGGAGCAAACTCTCCCACATAGCCCATGGAGATCAGCATCCGTGGCCATGCGCAAAAGGCAGGGACAGGATCCATTTCATCCCTCTTTTCTCTAAGAGAAGGGCTTGCCTGGTGGCTCAGACAGTAAAGAATCTGCCCACAATGCAGGAGACCCATATTTGATCCCTGGGTCAGGAAGATCCCCAGAGCAGGGAGTGGTAACCTACTCCCTGGGATAGAGGAGACTGGTGGCCTACAGTCTATGGGGTCACAAAGAGTAGGGCACGACTGAGTGACTAATACTTTTCTCCAAGAGAAAAGCCAGCTGGCTGTTCTAGGTGGCTCCTTGGTGAGCAGCCCCCCATCACCCCTCCAACAGGGTCAGGTTCAAGCCTTCTAGGTTGAGAGATTTGATTTCATTAGCTCACCCAGGGGTGACCAGGCTCTGGGAAATCAACCAAGCAAGCAATGATTGGTAAGCCAGATCGGCAGTTTATTAACTTGTGCTGGCAGTCGTGACCACTGAGCAGCCTGGAGCATTTGAGTCAGCCCCTCTCCTTGCTTGTTCTCCCTACACAAGAAAGCTTTACCTGGGAATCCAAATCGAAAAGAGAAGAAGCAGAGTAGAATGGAGTGGAATGACACTAAAGAATAAGAAGTTGATGCCACATACACTGTCAGACATCAACCCTCAAAATCACACCATGGTGTGGTCATCATTACCGTCCCATTTTGCAGATGAGAACACTGAGGTCAGGTGGGGGATGGCTCCGAGGTATTAAAGACCAAACCTAGGTGTTCCGACTCCAGTCCTGTTCTTGTGCCTTGAACACAGCCCCCTCAGCCCTGGCTGTGGTTCTGTTTTCCTGCTGCGAAGGCCACCCAGCTTCCCTTGGCGACAGTTCTGCCTCCTTGATGAGTGGCAGGAGACACCTGTGTCTCAGCACAGCGTACACATGTCCTCAAGAGGGCACCTCTCCTGCAGACAATAACTGTAAATCCACACTAATAGCCACCATTCATTAAGTGCTTACCAGGTGTTGGGCACCTGGCCAGGCACCTCGCAAGCATTATCTCACTCTCACAACCACCTCGGGAGGTGAGCACACTCATCTCCCTTCTGCCGAGTTGGACTCAACGGCTCAGAGCGACTGAATAGCCTAGCCCAGAGTCCCAGAGTGAGTGAGTGGCGAAACTGAGACTGGAATTCAAGCCGGTCTGACTTTCAAGCCCATACTTGCAATCACCCCCACCTCCCCACCCTCAAGGGTGACATGCTTTGATGTCCCACAGGCTGGAGCTGCTCCCTGTTGGAGCCTTTGGCCCCTGGGCTCCGGCCTCTCTCAGTCTGTCCTTTTGCCCCACTTCTCCCCACGGTGAATTCCTCATTCTTCACACCCCCACCCTCACCTCCAGGGCTTCCCCAGGCCCACTTCATCTAGCAAACCCCTACTCATCCTGCAAGCCGCAGGTAGAGAGTCACTTCTCCTGGGCCACCTTCCTCCTGCCCAATCAGCCCTAATTATGGCATTTCCGAGGTTATACGGTAATCATCCGTAAGTGCCCACCACTAAGTGGTGAGACCCTGAAAGCAGGCATGGCATGGTGTTCCTCGTGGTCTCTGCAGTTCTGAGCAGGTTGCTGGGGCTCTCGGGGGAGCCTGATTCCTGGCAGAAGACACAGTAACCCTGGGTACTGCCCGTAAACCACAGGGCAGAACAGTTCAAGGAGCGGGCTCTGGAGTCAGCCTGCTTGGGTTCGGATCCTGGCTTTGCCACTTCCCAGCTGTGTAACCTTGGTTATGTACTGAACATCTCTGGGCCTTGGTTTCCTCTAGGAAAGGGAGAATCCTTACTGGATACTGATGTTATTAGGATGAAGTAGGGAATGTCTGTAAAGCACAGAACAAGTGCTTGTTCCCCGCTCACTATTATACAGAGGATTTATTTGTCCTCTAAGAGTAGGGCCCTGAGGGGAATGGCAAGAAGACTCTGCTTCAGCTTGAAGGTCCCCTCCTCCAGGAAGCCTTCCTTGACACCTGACACACTCATAGGTCAGGTTCCTGTCATCAGCCCCTGGTGGCATTTTGGGTTTCTCTTTGGTTACTCATCATACTAACAATTACTTACCCACTAGACTCTGGGCTCTGTGAGGTCGGGGATCTGGTCTGTCTTGTTCTTTGTCACATCGGTGCCTGGCACATAGTAGGTGCTCAGTAAATAGGTGTCGAATTAGGGATGGAAGGTGTTGGGAAAGTTCTCAGGAGGATCACTGGGCAGCCAGGCTGCAGGTAATAACAGTATCGGGGGTGGGCCTGGGTGGGTCAGTGGTCAGTGTCACAGCGATCAGACTTTCTGACCTCTCTCTCTCTCTTCCTCTTTCCCTCAGTTCCTGGCTTTTGACACCCAGTTGCTGATGGGTAGCCGACGCCACTCGCTGAGCCCCGAAGAGTATATTTTTGGAGCCCTCAACATTTACCTAGACATCATCTATATCTTCACCTTCTTCCTGCAGCTTTTTGGCACCAACCGGGAATAAGGAGCCCTTCCCACCCCTTCCTTCCTTCCTTCAGAGAATGCCCCCTTGCTGGTCCTCTGACCCTCCCTGTGCTCCTGCAAGCCGAGATATAAAGCTAGCTGCCAGCCCAGCCTTCGGCCGACCCACTCACTGTCCTCAACCCCACCCTCTGCAGCTTGTACCCATGCCACCAGGGGCCCTGCGGAACCCGGTCCTACTGTCCCCTGTGCCACCCTTCCCCCAGCTACCTCTCCCAGACTGGGACCATCGAGGCTGGAGGCCCCTCTGGGTTTGAGGACCCAAGGGATGCGTGGGAGAAGCCCAGCAGGATTTCAGATGTGGGAAAAAGGCCCCAGGAAGCCCAGCTGAAGCCTGCAACCTGACTGTGATTCCTCCTAGGGCCACCCACAGTGTGGGACCCTGGGGCACACTGTCCTGTGCCCAACCCCTGCCTCCTCGCCCTCCTTCCAGTTTAGGTTTTGACGTTCTGTAAGGAAGTGGTGGTGAGGACAACTGGGAGACAAGATGTGTGTGCTCTGCGGAGAGGCAAGGGTACTGGGTAAACAGTATGGCTGTCCCAGGCTGCCCAGCCTCCCTCAGCTCTGGGACCAGGGGCTTGTTTTAGGCACTTGAGCCCTGGGGCAGAAGAGAGGGGCAGGAAACCAGTACCATCTGTGCTTGCCTTGGTCTACCCTTCTGGGTCACAACACAGCACTACCAGGGCAGGAGGTGGGTATAGGGGGGCCCTGCTCCTGAGTGGAGACCTGTCCTGAGATTCCAAAGGAGCAAGCAGCCAAGCAACTGGGCTCTGCAGCATTGCTGACTCTCCCAGACTTGCGTCCTCCTGGGAGATGTGGCAGGACTGAGACCGACGTCCTCTCACTGTCTTCTCTTAAATCCCCAGCCTGCTCTCACAGGCCTGAGGCTGAGTAAGGGCTTGAGCGCTGGAAGACTGGGTGTTCTGGGAAAAGGAGACTTATTCTGACTGCTGAGCCAGCAGCACCCACCCCGACCCCCTGACCCAGGAGGAAATTGGGCCCTGCCTCCAGCCCTTCCCCAAGGCCTTTCTGCCCATCTTACTTCCAAAACCTCCCTCATCCACTGCCAGTTGCTGGCTTATCCCCAGCCAGGCCTCCTGAGGCCTCCACTGGCAGTGCCCGTGTCTCTACTCCTAGCTTCTCTGACCACTCAGTTCAGAGGTCCAGGCCATTTCACTCCTATCTCCTCATCTCTCCAATTTGGAAACCGTCCAGCTGATGCTAACAACCAGGGCAAGTCCCTCTGGCTGGTCTCATGTGATGGGATCAGGTCTCCTTATCAGCCTCCAGGCAGCTGAGATCTCAGGCAGACTGTGTGCGTCAGCCACCAGCCCCCTGCAGGTCTGCTGGAGAGTGGACCAGGAGGCCACACCTGGGGGAAGTGTGCAAGCTGCCTTGGCTAGTGGCTAACTCAGCCAGTGGAAAGTTACTGGGTGGAGTCATGGAGGTTCAGAGTGGATACCTGGACCCTTCCTTGACTGCTCCCTCCAGGGTTGCCTCTCCTCCCACATGCCAGTGGCTCTCTTTGCCCCTGGGGAGGGTAACTAGGTATGTTATCTACGTATTCCCAACGCCTCCCTCTCCATCCTTCCTATCTCCAACTTGTAAGAAATATTGCAGAAGCATGTGAAGCTTTTTTCCATCTTGGATGTGAGGAGAGAGGGAATCAAGAATGGATGGTGGTAGTGTTGGTATGTGAAACGGAGATAACTGAGAGCACGGGTGGGTTGCTCCCTGTGTGCTGTCTAAATTAACCCGTTACAGCGATCCTGCAAAGGAAGTACTCTGCACATGCCCATGGCACAGAGGAGAGCTGAGGTGATGGAGAGGCTTGATCCAAGATCCTACAGCTAACAGACCGGATGGCGGCTGGAATGAGACCGAGTGGTCAGGCCCTGACAGCTCGGGGGAGTTTGTGGTCCTGAGTAACCCCTCCCTGGCCTTCCATCTCCCCCCTCCCCCGCTACCACCACCAGATTTGCACTCTGTAGTTTCCAACTTCTAGACACAAGCTGGGAAGAAGGATTCTGGTGCCTCATTGCCAAGGGGCTCATGGTATTAAGCAAATGATTCTTGCTAACTATGATTCAGTTTTTCTATGAGCAAAATGGAAGACCGTGGCCAGAGTGCCACAAAGGGAGGCACCAGAACACATATTTGCACAGACTTTTTTTTAATCACCTCTCCTCTGAGGTCCCTTGATTCCTCTTGATTTCTAGTTTGAGTTCTGGAGGGGTTATCTCCTCCACCCCTTGCCCTGTAATTTTCAGCCTGGGCCTTGGTCATACTTCTCAGAATCCACCGATCCAAGCCCTCCTCTTCATAGGACAGTTCATGAAGACACTGGGGATTGAGAAGCTCTTCTGAGGCTAAGTTCCGAAAGCATGGGGAGGGGGAGGCTAGCACTCCACTCAGCCTTAAACGATGTTGAGGGGGCCAGTCAGGGCCCCTCAAAGCAGAGTATGCTGCAGAGGCCCCTGTTCTGGGTCCTGAGAGGGTGACCTGCTGGGCTGGCAGCAGAGCCAGGGCTGAGGCCCCTCCGTTCCACTTACACTGAAGCACGAGGAGCCTGGGGACACCTGAATGGATCTTGGAAGGAGGAAGGGCGGGGAACAGGAATGCAGGATTACGAGAAACAGAGAAACCCAAGCTGGGCAGGTGCCACAAGCTGCAGAAGAGAAGGGGAACCTGTTGGCCCCTCACATTTTTGGCAAGGGTGGGGCTGGGCCTGGGAAGCGACAGGTTGATTTGATAAAGCTGGAGGCAACCAGGAACCTGACCATCTGTGATGTGGGTGGGAGATCTCTCACTAAGGGGAAGACAAATCAAAGGAGCCTCTCTTGGGGATTGTAGATGAGGGGAGGCTAGGGAGGTATACACAAGTCCCTGGCCTCCAGCACCAATCCCCATGCTCAGGTGTGGCTCCTGTATCACCTGGGGAAGCCCCAGGAATCATGGCTCTCCCATCCTCAGCTTTTCCTCCCAGGGGAGTCAGGATGACCCAGACTCTTATTCCAAACAAAAGGCTCCACCTCTCCCTGCCTGACCCACCTGGGATTGCACACAAGCACTTTGCTGCCCCCCTGTGGCTGCCTGAGGAAAAGCAGGGCCTGATTGTGAGGAGGAGAAGCAGACGGAGCCTGGGGTTTGCAGGCAGGAGCTGGCCTTTGGCCTTCATGCCGGGCTCTTCTCAGATCACCCCAGACCACCCTCCTGCTGTCCCCTTTAGTCCAATCACTGTCGCGTCTCAGACACTGTTTACCTGTCTGCTGGAAACCGCCCCTGTGCCCCCCAGCCCCAGAGCTCTCTCTCGAATGTCTGAGGGCAGAGAACACTCCCAGACAAGTCTTTCAGGCCTCAGCTCCTTCAAGTTTCCCGGGGTCCGCGCTGTTTCCTTCCCTGGCCTCACCCTCTTGGTCTGTGTCTGACAGGAAATAAGAATAAAAGTAATAATGATACAGAAACGTCTCCTTTCTTACCTTTTGCTTGTCGCCTTAGATGGCTCTGGCTTGGGGGGTGTGTGTGTGTGTATGTGCGTGTAAGGTTTAACTCAGCTTCAGTGGGAGGGATTCACACCAGAGCTGATGGCCCCAGCGTAGCTAAGTGAGAGTGAAATCTCCACGGTCCACATTGGCTCCTGTGTCGATACATAATAGACCCTCGGTGGAGGCTCTTTGATCCTCGCACCTGTCACAGCTCTGTGAGAGGCTCCTCCCGACAGGGGGCCTTCCATGAAAGCCTGTTCTTTTGTGCACAATTCTGTTAGAAGAATCTTCCTTATTTTGACCCCAAATCTGTTTCCCTAGAAGCCCATGTAGTAAGAGTCACCTCTCCTGTGACACCTTTCTCCCTCCTCCCTCCAGGTGCCCTGGCTGCTCCTTCCTCGGAGCCCCTCTACCCTGTACCACTCTAGGTGTATTTTAACCACTCCTTCTGTCTCCTCCTATAAAATCTGAGATGCATGAAGGCGTGAACCAGGTCTTGTTCACCCTTGAATTCACAGGTCTTACGGCAAATGGTGTCAATAAATAGCTTTCAAATAAATGGAGAAAGGAATGAATGAAACCCTTCCAACGCTTCTATTGTACCTAACAAGGAACTGAAGAGCAGAGGTTGTAGTGACTTGTCCAGTTTACACACAAGTGAGTGATGGGGGTGGTTTTACAGGACACGTGGGGTGATGATGACATTACCAAACTCCTTTGTGGAACTTGGGGCTACGGGTGGCATATGGGAGGGACACGTCACACTGGAGCAAAGGGAGACCTTATCTCACCTCTGACAAGGTTTTGGTATCGATTCAACTGGAGCAGGGAAAGGAACAGGGCAATACTTGGAGGACTCTGAAGGAAGAATAACTTTTATTAAGCACCTACTGCATACAAAGCACTTCCACAGCTGGCAGGAGGTAGGAGGAGAAATCTCCACTGGTGCTGCAGGAGAGAAAAACATACCCAACAGCTCCAGACCATTTAGCTTAGAGTTCCAAATAAGTGTGCCTTAAAGCAACACGGGCAGGAAAGCAAGCGCTGAGGAGATGTGGAGCAGTGGGAAAAGGAGGCCTGAATTGGGGCTGGAAGTGAATGAAGGCTCAGAGGGCTGGACTGGCAAAAATAGATGGCTGGCTGCCATCCAGTGTCCAAGTGGCTAAGACTCTGTGCTCCCGATGCAGGGAGCCTGGGTTCAATCCCTGGTTGGGGAACGAGATCCCATATGCTGCAACTAAGAGTTTGCATGCCTCAAGGAAGATCAAAGGTCCTGTGTGCTGCAACTAAGACTCGTGGGAGCCAAATAAATAATAAATATTTTCAAAAGCCAGAAGGATGGCAGCCCAAGTTGGCAGCACTGGGCTCCCTTACCACCTCCTGCCCCCAACCAGCCCTTCAGTCTCACTGTCTCTATTTACCCATTCTATCTTCATTAGTTGCTGATGTTGTTCAGTCGCTCCGTCATGTCTGACTCTTTGTGACCCCATGGACTGCAGCATGCCAGGCTTCCCTGTCCATCACCAACTCCCAGAGCTTGCTCAAACTCATCCCATCAAGTCGGTGATGCCATCCAACCATCTTATACTCTGTTGCCCCCTTTTCTTCCCTTCAATCTTTCCCAGCATCAGGGTCTTCTCCAGTGAGTCAGTTCTTCGCATCAGGTGGCCAAAGTACTGGAGTTTCAGTTTCAGCATCAGTCCTTCCAATGAATATTCAGGACTAATTTCCTTTATGATTGACTGGTTTGATCTTCTTGCAGTCCAAGGGATTCTCAAGAGTCTTCTCCAACACCACAGTTCAAAAGCATCAATTCTTCAGTGCTCAGCCTTCTTTATGGTCCAACTCTCATATCCATACATGTTGCTAGGGCTGCCATAACAAACTACTGCAAACTGGATAGCTTAAAACAACAGAACTAAGTTATTCTCCCACAGTTGCGGAGGCTTGAAGCCTGAAATCCAGGTGTCGGGAGGGTTGGTTCCTTGTGGACACTCTGAGGGAGAATTCGCTCCATGTCTCTCTCCCAGTGTCTGGTGGTTACAGACAATCCTTGGTGTTCCTTGGCTGGTGGCTGCCCTCCAGTCTTTGCCTCTGTCTTCACCTGGCCTTTTCCTCTGTGTCTTTGAGTCTCGAATTTCTCTCTCTTTTCTCTTATAAGGATACTTGTCATTGGATTTAGGGCCCACCTTAAATCTAGGAAGTTCTCAGTTCACGCACTGTTGAAGCCTAGATTGAAGGATTTTGAGCAGTCCCTTGCTAGCATATGAAATGAGCACAATTGTACGGTAGTTTGAACATTCGTCGGCATTGTCCTTCTTGGGATTGGCCTTTTCCAGTCCTGTGGCCACTGCAAAGTCTGTTGAGTCAAAGCTATGTTTTTTTTCCAGTAGTCATGTACAGATATGAGAGTTGGACCATAAAGAAGGCTGAGTGACAAAGAATTGATGCTTTTGAATTGTGGTGCTGGAGAAGCCTTTTGAGAGTCCCTTGGACAGCAAGGAAATCAAACCAGTCAATCCTAAAGTATATCAACCCTGAATATTCATTGGAAGGACTGACGCTGAAGCTGAAGCTCCAATACTTTGGCCACCTGATGCAAAGAGCTGACTCATCGGATAAGACCCTGATGCTGGGAAAAACTGAAGTGAAAGTGAAGTCGCTCAGTCGGGTCCGACTCTTTGCAACCTCACGGACTGACTGTAGCCTACCAGGCTCCTCCGTCCATGGGATTTTCCAGGCAAGAGTACTGGAGTGGGTTGCCATTTCCTTCTCCTTCTATTTCTCTTCCCGACCCAGGGATTGAACCCAGGTCTCCCACATTGTAGGCAGACGCTTTACCATCTGAGCCCCCAGGGAAAAACTGAGGACAGGAGGAAAAGGGGATGACAAAGGATGAGATGGTTGGATGGCTCATCGACTCAATGGAGGTGAGTTTGAGCAAACTCCAGGAGATAGCGAAGGACTGGGAAGCCTGGCATGCCACAGTCCTTTGGGTCGCAAAGAGTTGGGCTTGACTTAGTGACTGAACAACAACAGGTAACTGGAACAGAATCTGGTCCTTGGAAGTGAGACACTGCTGTAAAAAAAAACTTCAAAAGTACAGCACTGGTTTGGGGACCAGGTGGTAGAAGATTCCTGACAAGTCTCAATGAGACTGTTAAGGAAACTTGAAGGGCCACTAGGAGACTGCATGCTGCTGCTGCTAAGTCGCTTTAGTCGTGTCCGACTCTGTGTGACCCCACAGATGGCAGCCCACCAGGCTCCCCCGTCCCTGGGATTCTCCAGGCAAGAACACTGGAGTGGGTCGCCATTTCCTTCTCCAATGCACGAAAGTGAAAAGTGAAAATGAAGTCGCTCAGTCGTGTCTGACTCTTAGCGACCCCATGGACTGCAGCTCACCAGGCTCCTCCGTCCATGGGACTCTCCAGGCAAGAGTACTGGAGTGGGGTGCCATCGCCTTTTCCGAGGAGATTGTATATAAAGGTTCAAAGGAAAATTGAGGAAAATATAATTGAAACCCAGAGGAACACAGACCCTTTTTATGTCAAAACTTTTAAATGTGAAAACCAGAAAAAATACCCGATGAACTGATGGATCTTGCTAAGACAATTTCCAGGCAAAATGCTGAAATGTCAGTTGGCTTGTTTTGGCTTTGTATCATAAGAAACAGATAGTGAGAGAAGAGCTAAAGAAGGAATTATTCTGTTAAACAAAATTTGGAGGAGATATAAAAAGCTTGGGACAGTCTATCCAGCCAGGAAAGAATACTTTATTAAAGACCTTAGTTCAAAGATTAAATCCAGGGTACTGTCAGGAAAACATGATCTCCTAGCAAAGATGAAGCCAAAGGTGTGAGTGTAAAACTGTTTGTTAAGACCTTAGGACATTCTAAGCTGGTGCCTCATAGAATCTTTCCAAAAGACAAAAGCTCTCCTAAGAATCTCAAAGGCATTTGTTGCAAACCCACTCTGTTGGGACTTCCCTGGAGGTCCAGTAGTTAAAATTTCATGCTTCTTATGCTCGGGGCATATTTTTCAATACCTGGTCAGGGAACTAAGATCCCACATGCTGCCTGGCAGCCAGGGAGCAGGGTCGGGGAAGGACCCACTCTGCTAAACAACAGGGCCTCTAAGGATCTTAAATGGGCTTCCCAGGTGGCACAGTGGTAAAGAATCCTCCTGTCAATGCAGGAGACAAAAGAGATGAAGAGATGCCGATTAGACCCCTGGGTTGGGAGGATCCCCTGGAGAAGGAAGTGGCAATCCACTGCACTATTCTTGCCTGGAAAATCCCGTGGGCAGAAGAGCCTGGCTGGTTGCAGTCCATGGGACTGCAAAAAGTTGGACATGACAGAGTGATTGAACACGGAAGGATCTTAGAAATATTATCCCTCAGCAGCCTCACTGGGGCCCAAGACAAAGAGAGACAGCCTTGTCTTAAAGAGACTTATGAGTGTGATTCTTGTCACCTATTGGCCCGATCCTCAATAAGTCAGAAAAACCACAGTTTTTGAGACAGCTGTATTTGTAGTAGCACCACCAGTTCAATTGCCAAGGGACAGAAACAGTGCAAAATGGAGAACACTTTGAACTCCCGAACATCTGTGGACAGGAAGCAGGCTGAGAAAACAATTCAGAGGCAATATGGACTACTTTCTATGGAAAATAAAGTGACTCAGAGGCAAAACCAAGAAGCCAGACTGAGGGTGCAGTGAAGAGCCACAGAGAATCATTGCCAGAGGGATATATTGGGCCCTAGTCAAGGAATGGGCAACATGTATGTGCCCAGATGGAGTTCATAAACAGAGTCTTCTGTATACCTCTCATTTCCTCGCTTTTGAACCAGAGCAACTATTGTGGTTGTCCCATCCCTGTTCCCCTATTGTATGCTATGGAGGTCAGTGGGGAGTGAGGGGTGGGAGATGTCTCTATTGTTCTGAATTCTTCAGATTGAGAGCAGCCTTACCCAGGGACCAAACCTTAAGAGCCTCAAGAGCACATAGGCTTGGTTTAGATGTGATTCTGGACCTCAGGCTTGAGCCTGATGCTGTAATGGGATGAGACTTCAGGGTCTTGGGAAATGTTGGGTATATTATGCATGAGGCTTGAGGATAGAATGGAGCAGTTTAAAACAAAGACCACAAGTTCTTTGGCCAACAGAATTGATAAAACTATTTCCGCGGGAGTTCCCAGAGCTCTCTAGCCCAGGAATTCTAGCAGAAGTCCTGCCTGACTCTAACTGGTCGTCCTCGGTTCAGAAGTTCTCTGCTGGACCAATCACTGCGGCACTAGGGTGGGATGCTGACAGAACGGACCTAGGTCATATCTTTATCCTTGGAGCCACATTCATGGATGGGAATCAGGGAGGTAAGGGATAGCTCCCCAAAGGAAAATCAGAGTATGGTTCCCAGGAGAAAGTCGAATGCTTAGCAGGCAGAAAGAACAAGTATCCACCAGCAGAGGAAAGAGACCTTGTCCTCAAGGGACTCAGCAGAGTGGTGTTGCAATGTTAGGGAGGTAACTAATGTATTAAGTGCCCTTCTATTATAGTTATATGTTGTTGTTGTTGTTTAGTTGCTGTCTTTGTAACCCCATGGACTATAGCACGCCAGACCTCCCTGTCCCTCACCATCTCCCAGAGCTTGCCCAAGTTCATGTCTATTGAGTCGGTGATGCTATCCAACCACGCCATCCTCTGTCGCCCTCTTCTCTTCCTGCCTTCAATCTTTCCCAGCATCAGGGTCTCTTCTAGTGAGTCGCCTCTTTGCATCAGGTGGCCGAAGTATTGGAGCTTCAGCTTCAGCATCAGTCCTTCCAGTGAATATTCAGAGTTGATTTCCTTTAAGATTGACTGGTTTGATTTCCTTGCTGTCCAAGGGAATCTCAAGGGTCTTCTCCAGCACCACAATTTGAAAGTTTTATATATATATATATATATATATATATATAGTTATATAGTTATATATATATATATAGTTATATAGTTATAGTTATATAGGGAGCTAGAAAAGGCTTCTCAGAGACCTTTGAACTTAGAGAATGATCACACTTTGGTCAAGAAGACAAGAGATAAGAGGGTATTTCAGACTAAGGGAATGACTCAAACGCCTGGTGGCATGGAATGTTACAATATGTAGAGGATTGCAATTGTCAGGTATAACTAGAACACAGGGGATTGGAAGAGCATAGAAAGAAAAGATGCTAAAACTTGGAGAGGAATTGGGATATGAGGGACCCAGCAACACTCTGCCCAGGAGATGAACCTAGATTCTGTAGACAGTGAGAACACTGTAGACAGTTAAGTAGATTAATTAACAAGATTAGACAAGATTAACTGACAAGATTAGATCTGTGTTTGGGAAACAAGTCTGGAAGAGAATTTAGCCATCTTTATCAAGTGACTTTTAGAAGTGTATGCCTTGTGTCCCAGGAATCATATTTTTAGATATTTATCCTAAGAAAACAACTGGACAAATGCCAAAAGGATAAAATGATGTCCATTGGGATAGTGTTCATAAGAGTGAAAATTTGGAAACATAAATATTAAACAATAAGAGACTAACAATTTGTGACACACTTGTTCTATGAACTACTAAGCAGTCATTAAGAATGATAATATCGGTAAATATTGACACAGAATCACAATATTGCATAAAATTAAATGAAAAATAATATTGAAAAATATTATGTTGAGTATAATCTGCCAGGAGCCACCACAGGAGATCCCACCCATGACAAAGGTCATGCGGAGAAGACCTGACAGGCAAAGGCATATCAGGACTCGAGGGATTCCCTGGACCTGCTCAAGCACCTACCCCGAAACCAAAATCTGTCTGTCTACTGTTCACTATATTATGCCTTTCAACCACTCTTCTGATATTAGCAGGGGGCTATCCCCAACCACCTTTCTCTGGAGAAAATCAACTTAGGGCTCTAAGTTGATAAGTTTCCTGGGCATGAAAGGAATATTTCTATTCTACCCCCTCTGTTGGCATTCTAGCTTGCTTGACAGGTTTTTTCTTACTCTTACAACTAACCCACATGATTGTTCACAACTTCCCAACCATGAAAGGCACGGGAAGCCTAAACATTCTAAAAGTCCTAATGGGCATAGAGCCCCTTAAGGGGTGAAAAATTATTAGAATAGTACTGGTAAAGGGCTTCGTGATTGGGCCAATGCTTGCTGCCAAGTTCCCATATCCCTTATCCATTGTGCACCTGGGAGTGCATTAGTTAATGTAGTTTGAATGTAAGAAAAACAAGTAGTAGCCTCGGTATTAACCACATCAGACCTTTGAGCTAATAAGTTCTTTCTTTGTTGTGATCCACTGCACCTTTGCTCCATGAGAATGTAACTCTGTTTAGTACTTTCTGAGGCTGACACAGATTAGAAATAAAAAGAAAAAACACTTCAAGGGAAAACAAGTTTTCTGGTTGATCAACCTTTATCAAAAAAGGGTCATAAAATGTCAACAGGCCTCCAGGCCAGACGATAATGTACATAGCATAAGACCCTTGTTTATGGAAAGGCATACAGAAAAAAATCCTGGTTTCGATAAGGGCAAAACTGCTGGAGTGTTTGGGCTGACTCTGCATGACCTTGATCTTTCATTTCCCTCTACGTACAAGTTAGGGTATAAAAGCTCCTTTTGAAAATAAAGCTACGGGCCTCGCTCACCGAAACTTGGCCTCCCCGTGTCATTCATTCACCGACGCCGTCCATCCTGAGGGTACCCTTGGATCCTTCTAGGGCTGGACCCCGGCAATAATCCCCATTTTTATTTTTTAAAATATATGTTATGGCTTTTCCTTATGGTAAACTGCCCACAAATAAATATAGATGGAATGAGATAATCAGAAAATTTACATTTTGTAATAAAGTAGTAATTGATTCAGTGACATAGTTGGGCTCCAAAATCACTGCAGATGGTGACTGCAGTCATGAAATTAAAAGATGCTTGCTCCTTGGAAGAAAAGCTATGACCAATCTAGACAGCATATTAAAAAGCAGAGACATTACTTTGCCAACAAATGTCCATCTAGTCAAAGCTACAGTTTTTCCCATAGTCATGTATGGATGTGAGAGCAGGACATAAAGAAAGCTGAGTGCCAAAGAACTGATGCTTTTGAACTGTGGTGTTGGAGAAGACTCTTGAGAGTCCCTTGGACTGCAAGGAGATCAAACCAGTCAATCTTTAAGGAAATCCGTCCTGAATATTCATTGGAAGGACTGATGCTGAAGCTGAAGTTCCAACACTTTGGCCACCTGATGTGAAGAACTGACTCACTGGAAAGACCCTGATGCTGGGAAAGATTGAAGGCGGGAGGAGAAGGGGACAATAGAGGATGAGATGGTTGGAGGGCATCACCGACTCAACGGACATGAGTTTGAGCAAGCTCTGGGAGTTGGTGATGGACGGGGAACCTGGTGTGCTGCAGTCCATGGGGTCACAAAGAGTCAGACATGACTGAGAAACTGAACTGAACTGAATAATTGATTCGGGAAACAATCATCAAATGAAAATGCTTTTAGGTGAAAGTTTCATTAGGACAGAATATTTACATAGTTTCAACTGATCCCCACACAAATTACTTCCCTCTTTTATTTTTTTAAAGATTTTTTGAGATAACAGTTTATAACATTATAAACTGTAAGCTTCACATGTACATATAAGTTTCATATGTACATCCCCACATTTTTGCTTCTGTATACCACACAGCATGCTCACTACCAAAAATTCAGTTTCCATGCATCACCATACAGTTGATCCTCTTTACCGAATTGGCCCCCACTACTACCCCAACAAAGGTCCATCTAGTCAAGGCTAGAGTTGAGAGGTCATGTGAAGTCACGGGGTCGCAAAGAGTCAGACATGACTGAGCGACTGAACCGAACTGAACTGAACTACCCCTTCCCCTCTAGTAACTACTATTTTTTCCTCTACAAGTTTTTGTTTGGTTTGCTCATTTATTTTGCTTGATTTGGTTTTTATATTACACATATGAATGAAATCATGTGGTAGTTCTCTTTGTTTATTTGATTTGTTTCACTCAGCGTAACACACTCCAGGTTCATCCATGTTGTCACAATCGGCAAGACTTCATCCCTTTTATGGCTGAGTACTATTCCATTGTGTCATCTTCTTTATCCATCCATCCATTGATGGGCACTTAGGTTCAATATCTTGGCTACTGTAGATAACGCTGTGATGAACATAAGAGTGCTTATATCTTTTCAAGTTAGCATTTCCATATTCTTTGGATAAATACCCAGAACTGGGATTTCTGGATCATTTCTAGTTTTAATATTTTGAAAACACACTGAGTTCAGTATATTTGGCTGCACCAATTTACATTCCCATCAACACTGCACAAGGGCTTCCTTTTCTCCTCCTTGCCAACACTTAGGTCTTCCCTTGCTATTGATTCTAACAAGCATGAGGTAATATCTCATTGTGGTTTTGATTTGCATGTCCCTAATAGTTAGTGATAATGAACATCTCTTTATGTGTCGATTGGTCATCTGTATGTCTTCTTTGGAAAAATGTCTATTTAGCTCCTCTGTCCATTCTTTAATCAGGTCATTTGGGTTTTTGTTGCTGAGTTGTATGAGTTCTTTATATATTTTGGATATCAACCCCTACTGGATATATCATTGGCAAATATCTTCTCCCACTGCTTCCCTTCACAGATCTTGCCTCAGGCACATTATTCTGAATACACCTTAGGAAATTCTTGAGTGCAAGGAGTCCCTTGGATTTGAAAGGTGATAAAGGAAAATACAAGATTTTATGAAAGAACACTTTTCACAGCAGGGTGCCCTTGTGGAACTCATTATATTCAAGCAGTGGGACACACTAAAAATGTAAGTAGGCTCAAACAGCATTTAGAAAAATCACAGATGCTAAGTCCAGGTGAATTAGAAGAAGATCTGAGGCTGCTTATAGACACAGTTCCTAATTTTTTCTTTGTAATAATCTTTATTTTTTATGACTACAAAATTAATACATATTCATTATAGAAAGCTTGGGAAATACATTAGTTTGAAAAGAGAAAAGGGCAGTCAGAGAAAGAAACAGAAAGAATTAGAGAAGGAAATGAAGTGCCTATGTACATGTACTTGTGACACAGTCTTCCTCCTCCCCACCCCACCCCAAGTTCTTCTGATTTGGATAATTATGGATTGATCAATATTTAATGTTTCCATCGTTAAGACTCAAAACCCTGGTGACCACTGAGCTATGTAGTACACAATGATTATTTTCCTTTCTTGCATATTTTGTTTTTCTGGAGGTTAATCACTGTTGTTAGTTGTTCTTCATTTGCTTAGTTTTTTTAACAGTTTTTTTTAGCTGCAACATGTCTCAGTTGTGGCATTCAGGATCTCCATTTCACCAAGCAGGATCTTTTGTTGTATCTCACGTGATTAGTTGCTCCACAGCATGTAGGATCTTAGTTTCACAACCAGGGATCCAACCCAGCTCCCCTACATTGCAAGGCAGATTCACAACCACTGGATTACCAGGGAAGTTTCTATGTCCCCATTAACAACTTATTTCTTAACTCTCCCCTAAGTGGGTAAACATTCTCTCAGTATGCTCAGATACACTAGATATAATATCAGTTTCACCTTATTGAGCCCCTCTTCTCTCCTGTAATGTCCTGAATCCTCTAACTTGCATTGGTTACTCTAAAGACCCGCTGTACAACTATTATCCAGGAATCTTCCTTCATCCCCAATCTGGGGATTCCCGTCATCACTCTCCTCTGTTAGAAACTTGCAATCTAGATTCCATGACTTGGTTTCCTATCTCATTTTGGTGGAAAACATTTTCCAGTAGTGTCCTGAGAAATAGTTCATTGAAGGTAACAGTTCTGGCTTCTTGCAAGTCTGGAAATGTCTTCATTCTGTCTTCACACTTCATTAATCACTAGACTGAGTACAGAATGAAAGATTGGAAATAACCTTTCCTTCAGAATATTTAAGGCATTGTTTCACTGTCTTGTAGGCTGCCAGAATGGCTGTTGAGAAATCCAGTGCTATTATGATCCTTGACCCTTTGCCTGCTTCTTTTGTTTTATTTTTAATCTTTCTGGAAACATGTAGGATTTCCTCTTTGTCCTCAATGTTTTGAAAATGTACCATGTTATGTATCATTGCGAAACTATTTTTATCTATTATACTCCCAACAGGACTTTCAGGAAATTATATTGATTCTGCAATAATTCCTCATATTTTAAAAACTTATTTTGAAACATTTATAGATGTACCAAAGTCACAAAAAGGGACAGTGAGGTTCCCCCCTACTCTTCATTGTTTCCCCCCATGATAACATCCTATATAGTGACACGCTACCCAAACTGGGAAATCAACATGGGTGCATCGTGTGTATATATTTCTGTGGCGTGTTATCACATAGCTTCGTGTGGCCACCACGATAATCAAGATACAGAACCCTTCCACCATCATAAACATCCCCATTAAGCTACCATGTGATACTCACATCCACGCTGCTATCATCCCTAACCCTAGCAAACCCCTACTGGTCTGTTTTGCATTTTCTATATTTTTTCCATTTTTAAAATGTTATATAAATGGAAGTGTACAGTTTTTACTTTTTTGAGATTTTTTTCCCACCCAGCATAAAGCTTTAACGTCCACCCAAATTGCTGCACGTATCAGCAGCTCGTTCCTTTTTATTGCTGAGTAATAGTCCACGCTGTAGATGTACCACAGATTGTTTAACCATTCACTCACTGAAGGGCGTTTGGTTGTTTTCCATTTTTAGCTACAACAAATAAAGCCACTATGAACATTCATGTAGAGGGTTTGCATGGATACAAGCTTTCATTTCTCTAGGATAAATGCCCAGGAGTATGATTGCTGGGGTCATATGGTAAGTACATGTTCATTTTTTTTTTTAAAGAGATTTATTGAGATATAATCCACTTATCACACAATTTGTCTACTTAACACTTTTTTGTATATTTAAAGGGTGTGAATAAACCATCACTACAATCTAATTTTAGAACACTTTGTCTCCCTGAAAGAAAAGCTATATCTGTCTTCATTCTTCCTAACTCCAGTTGTTGGTTGGTTGTTTTTAAGAATGTGCCTGACTCTTTTCCAGAGTGGATGTGCCATTTCACATTCTCACCAACAAATATTTGACAGATCCAATTTCTCTGCATCCAAGAATTCAAGCGATTGGTGTCAATGTTTTTATTTTTCTCTGTTCTAATAGATGTATAGGGATAGCTGGTGGCCTTAGTTTGCATTGCCTTAATGGCTAGCGATGTTTAACATTCTTTCATGTGTTTATTGTCTTCAGTGAAACATTTCCAAATGTTTTTTAGAGCTTCTAGATGTGTCCATGAAGTCTCTGAGAAGCAGAGGCCCCCTCCATCCCACTCTTGACTCACATGAATTGAGACATGAGGGAGAAGTAAGTCTTTATTGTGGTAAGCCACTAAGATTGGGGGTTGTTTGTTACAGCACCTAACTGACCCTTACTAATCTCTGTCTTCAGAGAAATTGACTTTATCTCCTCACCTGGAAATGAGAGGTTTAGACTCAGTACTCTGTCGGTTGCCTTTTGGCTATAATACTCCATTTATAAATTGTATGGCCATTATTCCCAAGGGGTTTAAAACTCCACAAGGATTAATTGCAGAATTTCTCAACTATAATAAAAGCAAATTCTCCATTTATAGATTGTGTTCCAGAAGTCCAAGTATGAGTCCCTTGTTGGAACATGGTTTCTGTGGTAAAACAGATTCAATATTTTAAAATATGTCTAGATTCCCGCTTAACCCTCAGTTCTGAGGCAGTGAGTGATGAGGTGGGAGAGCAGGGACTGAGCAGAGGCTCTGGGGCATGATTAGAGAGGGATAGGATGGCTGGGTAGGATGGGCTGGACCATGGGCCAGGATGTCAGGAGCACAAGCTTCCTTGGGAGGCCGTAGATGCCATTATACATGCGAATGATTCCTAACTTGGATATTTCCAGTTCTACATATACTGCTTCGTTTTAACTTGGATGTTAATATGTGCTTGGATACATATTCTGAGCAGGGCAAAGATGGATTTACTATGGAACTAATGAAACTCAACCTTCAGGGTCCTCACTCAGACCCAGGACCCTTCCAAGGCCCTTGTACATTCACAAGATCATTTGATTTTATAAAACTTGAAACAGTTACTATTGTAGTTGATTAATTTCAATTGATTAAGACAGCTATCTCCACTTTGACTTCCCCTCCTTCATACTTCCTCTTGTGTTAGACAACATTGGAATGGCTACAGGCTTTCCTGGAATCCAGCTAAGAGAAGTTTAGCTAGGGATACACTCCATTTGGGATCTATTCACATAATCTACAGTCACTTCTATTTATAGTTGACCTATTATGGCTATTACCTGCTGCCCAGATGAAGGAGTAGTTCCAGGAATCTCTTATCCATCCACAACTCTGACTCACCTGAAGTTGTGACCTGAGGGTGCAAGACCAGAGGTCAAATCAAGATCTAAACATGACCTACTGCACTTGGTACCAGAAGCGTGTGGGAGTAGAAGAAAATCAAGTTTTGACAACGTATGATGTCAAAGTCAGACAGAGAAAGACAAATATTTTCTGATATTGCTTATATTTGGAATCTAAAACAAATGGTACAAATGAACCTATTTAGAAAACAGAAATAGAGTCACAGAAGGTGAAGGTGAAGTTGCTCAGTCATGTCCAACTCTTTGCGACCCCATGGGCTACTCTTTGTAGCCCACCAGGCTCCTCCGTCCATGGGATTTTCCAGGCAAGAGTACTGGAGTGGGGTGCCATTTCCTTCTCCAGGGGATCTTCCTGACTCAGTGAGTCACAGATACAGAAAACAAATCTGTGGTTACCAAGGGAAAGGGGGGGAGGGATAAATTGGGAGACTGGGGTTGACATATACACACCAGTACCTATAAAATATATAACTAATAAGAACTACTGTATAGCACAAGAAACTCTATTCAACACTCTGTAATGACTTATATGGAAAAAGAATCTAAAAAAGAGAGGATATATGTATAACTGATTTAATTCGCTGTTCAGCAGAAACTAGCACAACATTATAAATCAACTATACTCCAATAAAAATTAATTTAAAAGAATATATACTGGAAAAATAAACACATTAAAAAAAGAAAGAAAATGTATGAAGAAGCCAGAAGCTGATCTGTAGAAAACTCTATTCCTCATCTATATAAAAATACAAGCAGAAGACTCTGTCCTTATTGATTTCAGTCAAAACAAGTTTTGTTCTGTCATCAGTATATGCAATAACACAGCACACAGTATTACAAATGTACCATGGATTCTTTTCTCTCTTTCATAGGAACTGTTCAAAATATGATTTATCAAAACTTCTATCTTTATAGTTTTTGATGACACAAATTACTAATACCAATACAGATAATAAAATAACTCTAATACACCATTTGCAACGAGGTCTTCAAAGATGAACTGGCCAGTAAGTGTAGTCAATTTGAAGAATGTATCTACAATTAATCCCTGCACAAGAAAATTTGAAAAGCTCTGAAATCATATAGCTCCTAGCTCCTAGATGAAAGAAACTTGATCAAGTTTTTTTTCCCAATTTGATAACAAACCTAAACATTTACATGACATTGCCAATCATGAATCATGAGCTTGAAAGAAATTTTTCTAAATGATCAAACAATAAAGACAAATTTTTTCTGCCAAGCTAAGAAAAGACTAAATTATCTTTCTATTCCTCTTAGTAAAATGCTGTTATCAAATCATTACCATATAAAAGTGTTGGTCGCTCAGTCATGTCCAACTCTTTGTGACCCCATGGACTGTAGACCACCAGATTCCTCTCTCCATGGTATTTTCCAGGCAAGAATTCTGGAGTGGATTACCATTTCCTTTTCAAATTATCATATGAAGAAGTAATCAAAGCATATACAGCCCAAAAATGTAAGAAAAAAAGTAATATTCAAATATGACTAGCATTTTGATTCATCCAACTATTATGGGGATTTTTGTGATCTTTGTAGTATTTTTCAGATTTTTAAAAATTATAATTTGTTGTGATTTATTTTCTCATTGTAAATAAATATTCATATTCACATCTGTCTTTATGTTTGTAATTTGTTTTTCTTTAAAAACTACATGCTTGTGTGCATGTGCAAGCTCAGCTGTGTCCAACTCTTTGCAACCCTATGGACTACAGACTGCAAGGGTCTTCTGTCTATGGGAGAATATTCCAGGCAAGAATACTGGAGTGGGTTGCTATTTCCTCCTCCATGCAATCTTCCCGACACAGAGATCAAACCCTCATCTCCTCATTGCAGCAGATTCTTTGAATGTGTGAATTCTAAAGAGTCAGTGGCAGATTCTTTACCACTGAGCCATCAGGGAATTACGTCACCAAACCCACCCCTACAATTGGGTAAACATCAAAATCTAACCAACTACAGCAGAGAGAATGATCTTAGGTGCTATCACAGCTATTTCCCTGACGCTGGGAAAGACTGAAGGCAGAAAGAGAAGGGAGTGACAGAGGATGAGATGGTTAGATAGCATCACTGACTCAACGGACATGATTTTGAGCAAACTCCAGGAGATAGCAGAGGACAGAGGGGCCTGGAGTGCTGCAGTCCATGGGGTCACAAAGAGTAGGACATGACTTAGTGACTGAACAACAACAGCTGTTTGAGGGCTGACTACTCAGGCTCAGGTTGAGTATTGTCAGGTCACTTAGGCTGACTGGGCTCTGAAAAATGAGGATAGGTTCAAAAAGTGCCCAGAGTGAGTCCAATTCAAATGTCTATGGGCTCACTTCTGAGGCATTTCAGGTCCCCAGTAACATTAGCAGGCCACTTCTGTCTTTGCTTCTTGAGGCTCCCGGGATCACCGGGAGCCTCCCATTCACCACCTAGGACTATTGCCTATTTCTTTTCAGGTGAACAATGTTTTGAAAACTCAAAAGCCATGCCCATGTCCTTAATGAAATTAAACTCTTTACTAGCAAATATATATACACTGTGTTTAAACAGGCAAACAACAGAAAAAGTGCTTACAGAAGAAATGCGATTCCTGCTCTCTGAAAATTAAGGACTGTCAAGAGTTTGTGCTAGCGTCATCTAGTGACAAAAAGGGGTAATCTCAGCTTACCAAAATCTGTGGAACACTTGGGAGAGAAATGGTGCTGCTGCTGTCCTCCAACGCCATCTTTTTTCTAGAAGAATATTGTAGTTAACACAATTCCACCATGACTTTTGGTCATTAACTTATGTCCTCTCTATCTGATACATCAGACAGAGATGAAAATGTGAAGTAAAAATTGAGAGGAAAAGGGACAGGGCCTGTTTTTAATCTCTGACAGCACTTTCCGGCACTGTCTGCAGAAGTCATGCTTCAGTCCTTGGAAGAGTTTCAGCATATCACTGGCTTCATGAAGCGGAGGCCCCTTTCAGATGACTGGCCAGGTGGGCAGAAGTCACACCACCTTTGCAGACCCCTGGCTGAAGCTGTTGTACATTCTGGGCCATCCTGGCTGCTGACTTGAACCCGCTACCGAGGCGAACGCCTCATCCTGCCCCACTCCCACCCAGTTTCTCACCAGCTCTGTTTTTTTCTTATCTTTGGTTCAGCCCACATTTTGCCTAGCTCCATTCCAACAGGTCTGTTTCAGTTCAGTTCCTTTCTTTCTTCCTTTTCCGTTTTCCCAAAACAGACCTGGCTTTTGTTGCCTACTTGCATCCTCTATGGGGTTTGGGTTTATTTTATTTCATTGCAGAAAGAATACTTAACATAAGCAGAACCTAGCAGACTATAGTCCATGAGGTCGCAAAGAGTGGAATACAACTGAGAGACTAACCCACATCACACCCCATTAGATCAGGGTTTTTAAAATATTTTATTTCATTTTTGGTTTTAAGACTCAATTTTATTTTAATTTTTTGGCCACACCATGTGGCATGTAGGATCTTAGTTCTCTGACCAGGGATTGAAACCTCACGCCCTGCACTGGAAGCATGGAGCCTTAACCACTGGACCCACCAGGGAGGTCCCTGAAACCAGTTTTTAAGTGTACAGTACAATATTGCTATCTATAGACACAATGTTGTACAACAGATCTCTAGAACTTATTCATTTTGCATACCTCAAACTTTATACCAGTGACTAGCCACTCCTGCTTTCCCTCACCCCAGCCCTTGGCAACTACCATACTATTCTCTCTTTCTATGGGTTTGATTTTGGATACCTTATGTAAGTGGAATCATGCAGTAACTGTCCTTCTATGACTGGCTTATTTCACTTAGCATAATGTCCTCTTGAGAGTCCCTTGAACTGCAAGGAGATCAAACCAGTCAATCCTACAGGCAGTCAACCCTGAATATTCATTTGAAGGACTGAAGCTGAAGTGCCAATCATTTGGCCACCTGATGTGAAGAACTGACTCATTAGAAAAGACCCTGATGCTGGGAAAGATTGAAGGCAAAAGAAGAAGAGGGAAAGCAAAGGATGAGATGGTTATATAGCATTACTGACTCAACGAACATGATTTGAGCAAACTCTGGGAGATGGTGAAGGACAGAGGAGCTCAGTGTGCTGCAGTTCATGGGGGTCTCAAAGAGTCGGACACGACTTAGCGACTCAACAACAGAATGTCCTCAAGGTTCATCCCTTTTGTCGCATATGGTAGAGCCTCCTTCTTTTTTAAGATCAATAATATTCTATTGTATGTATATTAACATTTCTTTTATCTATTAATCTGTAGATGGACATTTAAGTCATGTCCACATCTTGGCTATTGTGAATAGTGTCACAATGAGAATGTGAGCACTAATCTCTCTCCAAGATCCTAATTTCAATTCTTTTGGATAAATACCCAGAAATGGGATTGTGGGCATCATGTGGTAGTTTTATTTTTAATTCTTCAAGGAACATCCATACTGTTTGTCATGGAGGCTGCACCATTTTACATTTCCACCAATAATGCACAAGCATTCCACTTTGTCCACATCTTTGCCAATAGCTCCTGTCTTTTGTTTTTGTTTTCATAATAGCCATCCTAAATAGTCGTGAGGTGATATCTCATTGTGATTTTGATATGCATGTCTCCAATGACTAGTTGAGCATCTTTTCATATACCTGTTGGCCATTTGTATGTCCTCCTTTGGAAAAAATGTCTGTTCAAGTCCTTTGCCCATTTAAAAAATCAAGTTACTAAGTCTTTTTTTTTTTTTTGGTTTTGATTTATTCACTTCAGTTCAGTTCAGTTGCTCAGTCGTGTCCGACTCTTTGAAACCCCATGGACTGTAGCATGCCAGGCCTCCCTGTCCATCACCAACTCCCGAAGTTTATTCAAACTCATGTTCATTGAGTTGGTGATGCCATCCAACCATCTCATCCCCTGTTGTCCCCTTCTCCTGCCTTCAATCTTTCCCAGCATCAGGGTCTTTTCCAATGAGTCGGTTCTTCACATCAGGTGGCTAAAGTATTGGAGTTTCAGCTTCATCATCAGTCCTTCCAATGAACATTCAGGACTGATTTCCTTTAGGATGAACTGGTTGGATCTCCTTGCAGTCCAAGGGACTCTCAAGAGTCTTCTCCAACACCACAATTCAAAAGCATCAATTCTTTGGCGCTCAGCTTTCTTTATAGTCCAACTCTCACATCCATACATGACCACTGGAAAAACCATAGCCTTGACTAGATGGACCTTTGTTGATAAAGAGATGTCTCTGCTTTTTAATATATTCTCTAGGTTGGTCATAGCTTTTCTTCCAAGGAGCAAGTATCTTTTAATTTCATGGCTGCAGTCACCATGTGCAATGATTTTGGAGCCCCCAAAAATAAAAATGTTTTCACTAGAAACATCTATTTGTTCTCCATCTATTTGCCATGGAGTGATGGGACCAGATGCCATAATCTTATTTTTCTGAATGTTGAGTTTTAAGCCAACATTTTCACTCTCCTCTTTCACTTTCATCAAGAGGCTCTTTAGTTCTTCTTCGCGTTCTGCCATAAGGGTGACGTCATCTGCATATCTGAGGTTATTGATATTTCTCCCGGAAATCTTGATTCCAGCTTGTGTTTCATCCAGTCCAGTGTTTCTCATGATGTACCTGCATATCAGTTAAATAAGCAGCATGAAAATATACAGCCTTGACGTACGCCTTTCCTGATTTGGAACCAGTCTGTTGTTCCTTGTCCAGTTCTAACTGTTGCTTCCTGACCTGCACACAGATTTCTCAAGAGGCAGGTCAGGTGGACTGGTATTCCCATCTCTTTAGGAATTTTCCACAGTTTGTGGTGATCCACACAGTCAAAGGCTTTGGCATAGTCAATAAAGCAGAAATAGATGTTTTTCTGGAACTCTCTTGCTTTTTCCATGATCCAGCGGATGTTGGCAATTTGGTCTCTGGTTCCTCTGTCTTTTCCAATACCAGCTTGAACATCTGGAAGTTCTTGGTTCACGTACTGTTGAAGCCTGGCTTGGAGAATTTTGAGCATTACTTTACTAGCATGTGAGATGAGGGCAATTGTGCGGTAGTTTGAGTATTCTTTGGCATTGCCTTTTTAGGGACTGGAATGAAAACTGACCTTTTCCAGTCCTGTGGCCACTGCTGCATTTTCCAAATTTGTTGGCATACTGAGTGTAGCACTTTCACAGCATCATCTTTCAGGATTTGAAATAGGTCAACTGGAATTCCATCACCTCCACTAGCTTTGTTTGATTTGTAGGAGTTCCTTATATATTTTAGAAATTAATCCCTTATCAGATAAGTAGCTTGGGAAATATTTTCCTCCACTCCATAGGTTACCTTTTCACTGTTAATGGTTTCTGTTGCTGTATAGAAGTTTTTAATTTGATATAGCTCCAATTGTCTATTTTTGCTTTTGTTGTCTGTGCTCTTGACATCATATCTATGAAATCATTACCAAAATCAGTCTTGAAGTCTTTCCCCTGTGATTTTTTTCCTTGCTGTTGTAGTTTCAGGTCTTACATTTAAGTCCTTAACCCATTTTGAGTTGATTTTTGTATAAGGATCCACTTTCATCTTTTTGCATATGAATATCCAGTCTTCCCAATATCATTTGTTGATACTGAGTTTTCATTCAACACTTATTAAGCATCTTGGGCCAGGCATTATGGTAGGCATAGGAGAAAGGGAAAGATATACCCACCTGAATGCAGCGTTCTAAAGAACAGCAAGGAGAGATAATAAAGCCTTCTTAAGTAAGCAGTGCAAAGAAATAGAGGAAAACAACAGAATGGGAAAGACTAGAGATCTCTTCAAGAAAATTAGAGATAACAAGGGAACATTTCATGCAAATATGGGCACAATAAAGGACAGAAATGGTAAGGACCTAACAGAAGCAGAAGAGATTAAGAAGTGGTGGCAAGAATACACAGAAGAACTGTACCAAAAAAAGGTCTTAATGACCTGGATAACCACAATCATGCAGTCACTTACCTAGAGCCAGTCATCCTGAAGTGAAGTCAAGTGGGCCTTAAGAAGCATTACTACAAACAAAGCTAGTGGAAGTGATGGAATCCCAGCTGAGCTATTTCAAATCCTAAAAGATTTAATCGTGTTAAAGTGCTGCACTCAGTATGCCAGCAAACTTGGAAAACTAAGCAGTGGTCACAGGACTGGAAAAGGTCAGTTTTTATTCCAATCTCAAAGAAGGGTAATGCCAAAGAATGTTCAAAGTATCATACAGTTGCACTCATTTCACCTGCTAGCAAGATTATGCTCAAAATCCTCCAAGCTAGGATTCAGCAATACATGAACCAAGAACTTACAGATACACAGCTGGATTTAGAAAAGGCAGAAGAACCAGAGATCAAATTGCCAACATCCAATGGATCACAGAAAAAGCAAGAGAATTCCAGAAAAACATCTACTTCTGCTTCATTGACTACACTAAAGCCTTTGACTGTGTGGATCACAACAAACTGTGAAAAATTCTTTAAGAGTTGGGAATACCAGACCACCTTACCTGCCTCCTGAGAAACCTGTATGCAGGTCAAGAAGCAACAGTTAGAACCAGACATGGAAAAACAGACTGTTTCAAAACTGGGAAAGGAGTACATCAAGGCTGTATATTGCCACCCTGATTATTTAACTTATATGCAGAGTTCAGTTCAGTTCAGTTGCTCAGTCATGTCTGACTCTTTGCGACCCCATGAACTGCAGCACACCAGGCCTCCCTGTCCATCACCAACGCCTGGAGTTCACTCAGACTCACGTCCATCGAGTTGGTGATGCCATCCAGCCATCTCATCCTCTGTCGTCCCCTTCTCCTCCTGCCCCCAATCCCTCCCAGCATCAGAGTCTTTTCCAATGAGTCAACTCTTCACATGAGGTGGCCAAAGTACTGGAGTTTCAGCTTTAGCATCATTCCTTCCAAAGAACACCTAGGACCGATCTCCTTTAGAACGGACTGGTTGGATCTCCTTGCAGTCCAAGGGACTCTCAAGAATCTTCTCCAACACCACAGTTCAAAAGCATCAATTCTTCAGCGCTCAGCTCTCTTCACAGTCCAACTCTCACATTCATACATGACCACTGGAAAAACCATAGCCTTGACTAGACGGACCTTTGTTGGCAAAGTAATGTCTCTGCTTTTGAATATGCTATCGAGGTTGGTCATAACTTTCCTTCCAAGGACTAAGCATCTTTTAATTTCACGGCTGCAATTACTATCTGCAGTGAGAGTACATCATATGAAATGCCAGGCTAGATGAATCACAAGCTGGAATCAAGATTGCTGGGAGAAATAAAAATAACCTCAGATATGCAGATGACACCACCTGAATGGCAGAAAACAAAGAGGAACTAAAGAGCCTTTTGATGAAAGGTGAAAAATCTGGCTTAAAACTCAACATATAAAAAACTAAGATCATGGATCCAGTCCCATCACTTCATAGCAAATAGAGGGAAACAATGGAAACAGTGACAGACTATTTTCTTGGGCTCCAAAATCACTGCAGATGGTGACTGCAGCTATGAAATTAAAAGACACTTGCTCCTTGAAAAAAAGCTATGACAAACATAGACAATACATTAAAAAGCAGAGACATCACTTGGCTGATGAAGGTCCATATACTCAAAACTATGGTTTTTCCAGTAGTCATGCACAGATGTGAGAGTTGGACCATAAAGAAGGCTGAGCACTGAAGAATTCATGCTTTTGAACTGTGGCGTTGGGGAAGACTCTTGAAAGTCCCTTGGACAGCAAGATCAAACCAGTCAATCCTAAAGGAAATCAGTCCTGAATATTCATTGGAAGGACTGATGCTGAAGCTGAAGCCCCAATATTTTGGCCACCTGATGCAAAGAGCCAACTCATTGGAAAAGACTGATGCTGGAGAAGATTGAGGGCAGGAGGTGAAGGCAACAGAGAATGAGATGGTTGGATGGCATCATCCACTCAATGGACATGAGTTTGAGCAAACTCGGGGAGACAGTGAAGGACAGGGAAGCCTGGCATGTTGCAGTCCATGGGGTTGCAAAGAGTCCAACATGAGTGAGCAACTGAACAAAAAGGGGATTCAGGTTGAGAACAACATAATGGTTGCAAATACAACCTCCAGAACCAAAGTACCTGGGTTCAAATCCTGGTGCTATCATTTCTGTTTCATTTTGGACAAATTACTAACTTTGTGGTCCCTCAATGTTCTCACCTATATAAAAAGGATATTAGTTATGGTTCTTTTTTCACAGGGTTGGTGTGAGGATTAAACAAATTACCTGTAAAAAGTTTAGAAAAATGTCTGGCGTTTGTTAAGCCCTCTTATGTACTGGCTCTTAAGGCACAGTCCTTACCTCTCAAGAGCTCACAGTCTCCAGTTGCCCCTGTCCACCTGACCCACGTGGCAGGCTGGGCTATCTGGGTCTTCTGGCACCTCAAGTGACCAACAGTTTCTAGCTACCCTTTCCTGGAATCACAGGATGAACGGGTGCAAGTTCTTGGGTCATATATTCCCGTGCAACCTTAAGCAAGTAATTTCTAATCTCTGGGTCTCACTTTATGCATTTGTAAAGGAAGGAAGTTAGACCAAAACAGATTTCCAAATCCCAATAAATGCCTTGTTCTGGGTAGACCGTTGGCTTCAGCAAGTCATTCAATCTCTCTGCGCTTGTTTCTCACACACAAAAAACAGAATAATATTACTAACCACCTCCTAGGTTATGGCGATGATGCCACGAGGCAACGCAAACCCCCTATTCCCGCTCTCACCCATGGGAGGCCGCCTTTATACTCAGTCCCTTTGCCGTTCAGCGCAAGCGCGCTGGAGCCCGGGCGGCCTGAAGGTTCAAGATTTCCGGTTCCGAGGGGACTCAGAGGCCAGACTGAGACTAATGGCGGCGTCCACGGAGCAGGCCACGGGGGGCGTTGAGAAGACCGCGGCGGAAGAGAAACCGCGCGTTCTGGAACCCGGGGCAGCCCCGTTCGGAAATTTCCCTCATTATTCCCGCTTCCACCCTCCAGAGCAACGGCTCCGCCTCCTACCCCCGGAGCTGCTTCGCCGGCTCTTCCCTCAGAGTCCCGAGACAAGGCCGATCCTGGGGCTCGACGTGGGGTGTAACTCCGGGGTGAGTGCCGGGGGAGGGATCGGACGTCGGTTGAGCCGAGAGGTTGGCAGCTTTCAAGTCCTCTGGACTTTCGGCCTGGGCGTGGTATTACACCCCTCACAGCGTTCCCAAAATGAGTTTAAAGGTTTAGCGTTCGACCCCTCACTGCTGCTACAGGACCCTCGGGGTCCTAACACCATCTCTCTTAGGAATCTGGGGGAGGAATCATTTTCAAGTACGTTCGGAATTCCTGCGCCCCGCCTCCGCACTTGCAGCGTCTCGACCGAACCCCGGGTGGGCAGGGCCAAAGTGTCTGGGCTTCCGGCTGTTGCCTCCTGTCCAGCGTGGCTGGCGACTTGCTCGAAGAGAGGGGGGCTGCCTGAGACTCACGTTTGAAGCGTGGAGTTGGGATTGGTTTACTGGATGAGATGAGCTGGGGGTGACAGAATCATGCGTGAAATTAAGAAAAGTGTGAAACAGTGCAGAGCCAAGTGGATATTTTAAAAGCAATCAATTGGCTGAGGACAGTGGAGAAGATCGAGAAAGAAAATAAAGCATCCTGTTAGAGGAAGGCTTTGCCACATTTTCTTACCACAAAGTATTCTTAGGCATAAGAATGATTATAGTCAGACCACAAGCAAAACAGCGGAGCGTCTCTCTAACACCTATTTGTAGTAACTAGGATATCCTAGAGGAGCAGGCATTCTGACCCTATGATTACAGATGCTTCACAAAGTTAGTACCGTCACTCCTTTCCAGACCAGGAGGGGAAGGGGTAAGGAAAATTTTACCCTGTTTCTGGCCTTAGGCAGAAGAGACTTTAGTAGAAGGTTGAGGGCTGTAGGGACACAGCTGGTAAATAGGAGCGGGGCGGGGGGGGGGGGGGGGGGGCTTACATTTGGACACAGGCTAAAGGCTGGAATGAGTAGAGATGGGTGTCTGACTATCCTTTGCAGACATTTCTCTTCTGTGATGATATATGAAATCAGAGGGGGAAAGCAGTGGAAAAGAGAAACTGGATATAAGATTTGAGGTTTCAGGAAAGGCATTAGGAAACCACAATAGATTTTAAAGTTGAAAGTGCTATATGTGCACCTTAGGAGCCAAGACATGGTTGCAGTTAACTAGGGCAGTGGTTCCTAAACTTGGCTATATATTTAGGGAGTTTATTATTTTGCACTTAAGAAAAGATTCTTGTATTAATACTTGATAAGACCCCCCCCCCCGGAGAAGGCAATAGCACCCCACTCCAGTACTCTTGCCTAGAAAATCCCATGGATGGAGGAGCCTGGTAGGCTGCAGCCCACGGGGTCGCTACCAGTCGGCCGCAACTGAGTGACTTCACTTTCACTTTTCACTTTCACGCAGTGGAGAAGGCAATGGCAACCCACTCCAGTGTTCTCGCCTGGAGAATCCCAGGGACGGCAGAGCCTGATGGGCTGCTGTCTATGGGGTCGCACAGAGTCGGACACGACTGAAGCAACTTAGCAGCAGTAGCAGCAGCAAGACCCCCCCCCAATTCAAAATACAAAGGGATACATGGCAAGTCTCTACTCCTGACCCTACATCCTCCTCTTCCTATGATGATAGTCACTCAGTCGTGTCTGAGTGACGGTGGACTGTAGCCTGCCAGGCTCCTAAGCCTGTCCATGGAATTCTCCAGGCAGGACTACTGGAGTGGGTGGCCATTTCCTTCTGCAGGGGATCTTCCCGACCCAGGGATTGAACTTAGGTCTCCTGCACTGCAGGCAGATTCTTTATGTCTGAGCAACAGGAAAGCCTCTTCCTGTACACAAGGGCAACTGCTATTTATAGTTTCTTGAGTATGTGGCCTATGTGTACACAGACATCTGTGTATGTATAAATATCTCACCTCTTCTAGTTTTACAAATAATAGCACACTGTTTTGCATCTTGGTCTTCATTTAGTAATTTGGAGATCACTCATGTCACTACATTCTTTTTTAGTAGCTTCATAATATTTTTTTGTATAGATATGCCATAATTTGGGGGCTACTTTGTTTAAATCTTAATAACTAGGCCTTACTCTAGACCTACTGAATCAGACACTTGGGGATTGAGACCTTGAGTCTGTATTTTTTTTTTAAGCTTCCTGGGGACTCTAAGATTCAAGAAATAAGGATGGAGAGTATTAAGAGATGTCTTAGAGGAGGGACTGATGTGATGAAAATGACTGATCAAACATGGGATACACCCAGGACTTCCCTGGTGGTCCAGTGGTTTAAGAGTCTACCAGTGCAGGGGGCACGGGTTTGATCCTTGGTCAAGGAACTAAGGTCTGACATGCCATGCATGCATGGTCAAAAGATTTTTTTTAAATCTGATACACCCAAGATCAGCTAGGAGGAGGGAAACAAATAAATACAGAGAGAGGAAGAAATTTTTAAGCAGAATACTATAGAATCTTCCTACTTAAAATGTGGTCCTTGAACTATAGCATCAGCATGACTTGGAAGCTTATCAGAAATACAGAATCTCAGTTCCCAACCCAGATCTACTAATTTAACATTTTTATTTTAGTAAGATCCCTAGGTGATGTGAATGCCTACTAAAGTATGAGATGCCTGTTATGGAATAAAGACCTTAATGTTGCCTAAATCTTGCCATGTAATAACCATCTGACATTGGACTGCCCTGTGAACCATAATTTTTAAAATACAGGGGTCTTTTTTGTGTGTGTGTGAACTACGCCACACATAGAGAACAGTGCACAAAACAAATTCACACTTTATGAATTATTATAAAGCAGAAACTTTGATGACTAGTGTCTGTATCAAGAATAAAATGTCAGCCACCCAAGAAGTCTCCCATATGCCTTTCCCTGCTCATAAACCCCCCTCTCTACCCAGAGAGCTCAACTTTTATTATTATTGTTTCCTTGCTTTTTTTATAGCTTACTATTTTTGTATCCCTAAACAATGTAGTTTAATTTTATACATTTTCAAACTTCATATAAATGGAAGCTTGCCATATATTTTCTTTTTGTGTCCTGCTTTTTTATTCGGCATTATGTGTTTGCGTGAGTCATCCATGTTGCTGCACTAAACTGAATTCCTTCCTTTTTAATTGCTATCTGGTATACCATCTTAATCCCTGCTACTATTATTGGACATCTGGGTTGTTTCCAGATACACTTTCTTCACCTGCACGAAGGCCTTATATATTATCCTCATAGGATTGTTGCACAGAGCAAATGAGGTAGTGAATAGAAAAATGCCTTGGAAAAAACAGATTAGAACACAAATTTGAGTTAGTTATAATGGTTATAGAAGTCAAAGTTAGAGAAAGGAGATAGTGACTTAAGAGTCAAAAAGGTGCTAAGGTGATGAAAATCACAAATAATTGGATTTAGCTAGAAGGAGGTCTGCAGTGACTTTTGGGGATAATGGATACAAAAGCAGAGTAAGTCTCAAAAGGGGGTGGTGAAGTGTAAGACATGTAGTAAAACTGAAGATGCAGAGTGAAGGCTGAATGAGGACTTTTTGCAATCCAGACTTTCCCAACCACAAGTCTGAGAAGTAGATTTTTATGAGATGGTGCTTGCTCTCTTCCTCACCTTCCTGGCAGGGAGCATGGTTATTATGCCTCCTAAATATTTGCTCCTCCCTGGGGTATGAGATACTCAAAAAAAAAAAAAAAAAAGCATGTTACTTAAGCTGGAAAATACAGCTCTGGACTCCTTTGCTGCATCCATTGGGCTATAACTTTCAACCATGCAACCCATCAGTATCAGGAAGGTATAGAGATGATGCATTACAGCCTGAGACCCCTGGAGGGCTCTGTGGAAAACTTTGGGGGGCAACCTCCTTAGGCTATAGTTTAAGAACCTTACATCCCATAAAGCTAGGAGTAGGTGATTCAGTGAGAGTCTAAGAGATACAGGTTTCTCTTCCATTCACTGGTTGAGAGCCGCAATGACAAAGCTCTTTTGGATTCCTCTAGGATCTGAGTGTGGCTCTATACAAACATTTCCTTTCCCTACATGATGGGGAGACCTGCTTAGATGCCTCAAGAGAACTCCATCTCCTCTGCTGTGACATAGATCCAGTCCTGGTGGAACGAGCTGAAAAAGAATGCCCTTTTCCTGATGGTTTGACTTTTATTACCCTGGACTTCATGAATCAAAGGACCCGGAAAGTTCTCCTGAGCTCTTTTTTGAGCCAATTTGGACGCTCAGTTTTTGATATTGGCTTCTGCATGTCAGTAACCATGTGGATTCACCTGAACCATGGGGACCAAGGCCTGTGGGAGTTCCTGGCCCACCTTTCTTCCCTATGCCGCTACCTCCTCGTGGAGCCACAGCCCTGGAAGTGTTACCGGGCAGCTGCAAGGCGTCTCCGGAAGCTGGGCCTCCATGATTTTGACCACTTCCGCTCCCTGGCCATCCGAGGTGATATGGCCAGCCAGATTGTGCAGATCTTGACCCAGGACCATGGCATGGAATTAGTATGCTGCTTTGGCAACACCAAATGGGACCGAAGCCTTCTGCTCTTCAGGACAAAACAAGCCACAGAGACTCATCCGATCCCTGAGTCGCTGATAGAAGAAGGAAAAGAAAGGAACAGAATAAGATTCTGGAGAGAGTGAGATGGGAGGGCGGTAAGACCAGGATAGAGATATTGAAAGAGTTTTATATAAAAATTAAGTTCATTCTCCTTAACTCCTGGTAGTTAGGCAGCCTCCAAACCTGGCAGAAGTTTTGTTTCTGGGACATGGAACTAAACAAATTATTATCTGTTCCCCATTTTGGGGGATGATCCCTGAGGAGACTGTCTGAGGGGCAATGACCTGGGCTGTCTGGCAGGAGGTAACCTAGAGAAAGTGCTTCTGGGATATGGAAGGGGCTGCTTTTGGTGATTATTTAGGAAAACTTAGACAAGGTTAGCCTTAGAATGTGTCTGTTCCCTGGGCTACTTGAATCTGATCTGCCTTCTTCAGGCTTTCTTCTAGACTTATCCTGTCTATGAGGCAAAACCTCACAATACAGTCTGGAAAGAAAAGTCACTGGCCTGTCTAAAGGAGAGCTTTGGTAGGAAAAATATCTTTCCAGAGCAGGTCAAGTTTCCAGCACGCCCAGGCTGAGCATGGCAGTCACAGATACAGTATTAGCCAAGATACATTGACTAGCATTTACAAAGTGTTTAAAAGATTTAAATCATGAACTCAAAATTCAACTGGTACAAATGAAATGAATGAAGTGGGATTGTATACAGTATATACAATTATATATAATAAAAGTGACTTGAGTATGATTGAGAATACCCTGTGAATCTGGAGTAGAAAAGAAACTTATGCCTTTAACCACTCTTCCCCTGGAGGTTTCAGCTCAAGAAAAAGAACCTCACCCAAGCTCAAAGCAGAAAACATGCCAGTGAGTAAGTAAATTTTGGACTTCTTTGTCAGGGACCTCTGCCAAAGCACACCAGCATGGAGGTACATACCACTATGGGGATGGGAATATTCGCAGGGAAGCGTATACTAAATGCAGCCTGGAGTTGGCTGGCTGTAGCATCTGTGCTATGAAACAGGTGTCACTGATATCTGACAGGTGTCAATTTTTAAAACATCCATGAGTCTATTCCAAGGGAAAGTGGAAGGTAGAAACAGATTTGGTGGAGAGAAGATAGAAAAACAAAACACCTAGCTAAGAAGGGAAACTGGTTTGATGAGTTTAAAAATCCCTAAGATCCTGTTTTCAGAGTTGATGTTATAAGAGGGAGGAAAAGGGAACGAGAGTCTGAACCACCAATTAGAGGTTGGACCTCTTGAAGAAGTTAGGAAAAGTTCCTACTAAGGAATTTGAACTTTATGCATGAGGGAGCAGAAGCCAGAGCAATCCCTAAATAATAGGAGGATGGAACCAAAACCTTCATTTAGGAAAACCAATTTTTCTATTTTGTGCAGGATAATTGTATGGTTGGTGCCATTTCCAATCTCAATTAGACTCCAATACTACTTCTCGGTCTTTTTATATTGCTGCTTCTGATCACTTTTACCCTCGTGACTCTTGCAGACTTTTCCCCTCTGCAGGCTCTTGGCTCTTCCTGCTCCATTAATCTACGCAGGTGCCCTAACCACCACCGAGTGCCATTCTTGTTTGCGGTGTCAGGAAGTCTTTTCTTGCCCTCAGTCTTGAACCCTTCTTCTTCCCTTGTTTTCACTTCTAACTTACCCAGTAATCTTTTACCCAAATAACCTCTGCCTAAGTTCCTGATCCCAACCTATACTACCCCTCCCAAATTGTATTTTATTAAGGATCCTCTTGGTGTCCTTTGGCCTCATTGACTCCTTCCTGTCCACTTACCAACATGTTCAGTTCTCTCTCATCTTCAAAACCACCAACTTTTCCTTTGTCCTGTCTCCCTCTCAACCTTATGCAGTCTTTCCCTCCATCTCCTCACCACCAAACATACGCAAAGCCCTTGAAAGAACGGATGCCACAGCCTCTGCTCCCTCTCCTCCCATTCATCAGTGGCCACCTGAACACCGTATTCTGAGGCCTTTTTTCAGTCTTCCTCCTGAGCCATGGAATCGTTCAACACTATTGCCTCCTTCCTTATTGAACCACTCACCCTGGTTTCTGTCGTACCTCTCCCCGTTTATTCTCTTCCAGTCTCTTAGTTTCTCTCTGTCCCTTAAGCAATTGGTTCACATTTTAATTTGTATAAGAATTACCCTGGAAGTCCTGGATTCATCTCCAGAAACAGTGATTCAGGTCAGAAATGGGGCTTAAGATTTTGGTTTGATTTGGGGTTTGGGCACTTTTTTTTTTTTTTTTGCATTTTTTTACCGTGGTAAAATAAATGTAACATAAAATGTAGTTTTAACTATACATTCTGTGGCATTAGATACATCTACAATGAGGAATCTTTTTGACAAGTACCCCATATGATTCTGACGCAAGTTGATACAGACCATACTGTGACGCTTGGGGTTCCTTAGTGTCCATCCAGTCCTCTTCTACACATTTTTCCTGGGGTGATTTCCTCTGTTCCAATACCTTTACGCTGACAACCCCCAATAGTTATAAGCCCCACCTCCACAGTTGCAGATTAATATTTCCCTGTTTTGTAGTCACATTCCCCTGATAGATCAGACAGTAAAGAATCCGCCTGCAATGCAGGAGACCTGGGTTCAGTCTCTGGGTCAGGAAGATCCCCTGGAGAAGGGAATGGCAACCCACTCCAGTATTCTTGTCTGGAGAATTCCACAGAGGAGCCTGGTGGGCTCATGGGGTAACAGAGAGTCAGACATGACTGAGTAACTAACACTTTTCCCTAGACAGTTATCTGGCACCTCAAATCCAACATATCCCCAAAGCAAACTCACTACCCTTATTCCAAACCTAATCCTCTCAATTGTTGGCAGCCACTCATTGTTCAAGCTACAAATTTCAGTTAATTCTCCTCATTTATACTTCCCACATTGAAATACAGCCCAGTAAATTCTACCAATAATGTATAAGTTCCACTTACTCCATCCATGTGGCTGGTGCCTACCAAAGGTTCCAGGTACATCTTCAGTGGTTTCCAGGTGCTTAGAGTCTTGTCCATTATCCAGCACCTAACGACTACTGTTCAGTAAGGTAGCTGCTTGCTATTTAAATTAAATAAATAAAATTTAAAATTCAGCTCCTCAGTTCTGCTAGCCACATTTCAGGTGTTCAGTGGCCATATGGACTAGTGACTAGATTATTGGACAGCACAGAAAGAGAATATTCCCACTGTTGCAGAAAGTTGTATAGGACAGTGCTAGTCTTCATGCCTTTCCTCCATGCATCAGCTGTGCTGAACTGAACTTCATAGCACAAACTCCTGCTTGCCTTTGCTCTCCCCCCTCTTCCACTTTGCAGTGTGGTTCAACTGTTTGTCCTAAAAGATGGCTTAGATGTTACATTTTCTCAAATCTTCCCCAACTACTATAGTACTTAAACTTGTTACTATATTCTAGTGAGGACTTTGCATGGAAGCCTCTATTCCAGTGTTTACCTCATCATACTATAATTGTTTTGATGCCTCTTCCTCACCACCAGGAGACTGAGCTCCTCAAGCTCAACTTATTTTTGTATATCTAGGCCTAACTCAATGTCTGACACATGGCAGGCAGCCAGGAATTACTTGTTGAATGAAGATATGAGTGGACAAAAGAGAAATACACCAAAATTCAAGTACTGAGAAGAAAACGGAGACTTATGAATGAGCAAAAGACTATCCAGGATACTAAAAATGGGGAAACTAGAAAGTTGAGAGGAAAATATGCTTAGCCTTTGGCATGGATTTTTGAGTAATGTTTCCCAAATATATATTTGAAATAAGATGTTCATTCCAAGGCCTTTATTGATAGTTTGGAAGAGAGGAGCAAATAAAGACTAGATACAAAAATTTGGAAGTCATTCACATAGAATGATTGAGATTTAATGAGTAGTAAATTCCAAAAATAGGTGGATGTAATAGGTTTGAGGGCTGCTAATAGTTTTTGAGTGAGGAAAACAAGGAACAACCAAAAGAGGTCTGGTTAGAAACAGGAAAAAAAGAAAACAGAAAAAGATAATAAGCACCATATGCCAGACAACATAGTTTTTTAAATCCTGAACGCTATGGGATAGATACTGTTATTATCCTCATTTTGCAGATGTGAGAACTGAAGCACACACAGGTTGACTGAAGTCACACAGGTGACTCCCAAGGTCACACACCTTGTAAGCGGCAGAGCTGGGCTTTGAACCTAGGCAGTGTAGTTGCGGTGGAGAAGACAATGGCAACCCACTCCAGTGTGCTTGCCTGGAGAATCCCAGGGACGGGGGAGCCTGGTGGGCTGCCGTCTATGGGGTCACACAGAGTCGGACACGACTGAAGCGACTTAGCAGCAGCAGTGTAGTTGTGGAGACTGGGCCTTGGCTACTATGCCTTGAAATGTCACAGAAATCAAGACTGAGAAGAGATTTCCAAAAAACAGTGTAAAAGAGCATATGCTTTGGAGTTACTATGCTGCTTCAAATTATGTGTTCAGACCTGGGAATAAGAGACCCAGCCAGGCCACTCTTAGCTATGCCTGATGTTCTTGGAATTTCCCTCACAGAAATCAGGCCTAATTCTAGGTTTAATACTCAGTACCCTGCTGCTGCCGCCTTCCAGTTAAATAAGTGCATTTCGCAAACATAGACACCCTGATAGGTCTCCGTAAGTGCTAACTACCCTCACTGTACTCTTGACTTGCCAGCATCCATAACTTTTCCCTGAATTTCTGAAACTCCCAATCTTCCCTCTAGCTTTGACTTCTGGATAGGACCTCCAAAAAGTGGATTTCATGCTCAGGAAGTAGGGATTCCAAGGCCTACTCCAGGATGTATTAAAATCCAAAGGTAAGGTCCTTCTCAGCAATCTGGCATTGAGTGTGGCCTAGGAATAGTGCAGTGGAAAGAATATCAGGTTTGGAATGAGGCTCTGCCAGTAACTCATTGTATGACCACCCTATTCAATTCATTTAACCTCTCTGAGCCTCAGTTTACTCATCTGTACAACTGAAATACCAAGACCTTTTTCCTATGCCCAGATGAGCTAAACGATATGAAAGTAATTGGCAAAATATGGTTATGGTTAAACCAAAGTGCTGTTATCTTTTAAACATGCTATGGATCACAACCATGCCTGTTAGATCAAAGGCTTATGAGAAAAACATCTCGTCTCTAGAAAACATGCATCTTACTATTTCAAATAATTTTTTTTTAAGGTGAGGAAGTAATAGGAATGTAGCTTCAGCTTACAGAACATTTTATAGGAAGCAATGCTGGGAGGGAGTGATTGTTATGATGGTCGAACAATGATAGCAGTGATTACAGATGTGAGTTTACCTACTTCTCTGCCGATCTTAATTTAAGAACACTTTGCAACCTTGTGACCCTGCTGATGCTCTCTCCCTTCACCAAGGCAAGGTGAAGAAATATATATGGGGCTGTGGCAGGCTGCATGTTGGTCCCTCTGAAATGTCCACATCCTAATCCCTGGGACCTGCGGATGCTACCTTCCATAGCAAAAGGGACTTTGTAGATGTGTACAGATGTGCCGAGTAAGAATCTTGATTAAAGATTTTGAGATCAAGAGATTAATCCTGATTATCAGAGTTGGCCCTAAATGTAATCACAAGTGTCCTTATAAGAGGGAGGCAAAGGGAGATTTGACCACAGTAGGTGGAATGACAGAAGCAAGAAGCCCGAGTGATATAAGGAAGGGCTGGGAGCCAAGAAATGAAGTTAGAAAAGGAAAGGAAGTGGACTCCCCCCAGAAGCCTCCAGAAGGAATGTTGCCCTGCCAATACCTTGATTTTAGACTTCTGATCTCCAGAACTGTAAGAGAATAAATTGTGTTGTTTTAAACCACTGAGTTTGCAATGATTTGTTACAGCAGGAATAGGAAACTAATACAGGGATTCTGACTACAGTGAGACTAGGCTACAAGCCAAGTGGCACCTGTCCCAAATAACTCCTGATGGCAGGAAATGGCCCGGTGACCAAAGGAGTAGGCTGGGGCTCCATCAACATGGGTAACTGAGGAATCTTCAGTCATTGAAAGCTTCGGGAGATGCTTCAGCATCTGAACATGACCTCCCAACATTTCTATAGGCTATAGGTCAGCAGTTACCTGACCTCTGGGGAGGAACTGTTGTATTTGAAATCTGTAGCAGTTAGTTTCAAACGAGATGTGTAAATAGTGCTCATAATGATGAGGTCCCAGTACCAAGAGGGTAATGATTGTGTAATGGCCTAGGAGAGCCTTTGGAGATGGTAAGAATATCTTTGGCTTCAAGAAAAGATCATCTTTATTTATCCTCAAAATAGCCTAATTTAGGAACCAACACCAAACATGACAAGAGACTTATTGAGGAATAAGAATGAAGAATGGTCTTGGACAGACTTTAAAAATATATGTCTGTAATCCAGTATATTCAAAAATTAGCATTTCAACATGCAGTCAACATAAAAATTATTAATGAGATATGTTATTTTCTAATACTGCCTTCAAACTCTGCTGCTAAGTCACTTCAGTCGTGTCTGACTCTGTGTGACCCCATAGACAGCAGCCCACCAGGCTCCCCCGTCCCTGGGATTCTCCAGGCAAGAACACTGGAGTGGGTTGCCATTTCCTTCTCCAATGCATGACAGTGAAAAGTGAAAGTGAAGTCGCTCAGTCGTGTCCGACTCTCAGCAACCCCATGGACTGCAGCCTACCAGGCTCCTCCGTCCATGGGATTTTCCAGGCAAGAGTACTGGAGTGGGATGCCATTGCCTTCTCAAACTCTAGTGTGTATTTTATACTTATAGCTCATCTCAGTCTGGACTAGCCACATTTCAGATGCTTGTTAGCCACATGTGGCTAACACTACACATTTATGACAAATCAAAAAGTAATTTATCAAGTTCCTTCCATATACCCAGCATGCTTTTAGCTGCTATGGCAGGGTGGACAGGGGGGTGGGAATCAGTTAAACCAGCAGTCCCCAACTTTTTTGGCACCAGGGATTAATTTTGTGGAAGATAATTTTTCCATGGACAAGGGTGGGGGTGGGGTGATGGCTTCAGGATGATTCGAGTGCATTACGTTTATTGTACATTTTATTTCTATTTTGTGGCAACCTCAAGATATTCCACCTTGACTTTAGGCTTAGGGTTCGGGCTCCTATGAGAATCTAATATTGCCACCGATCTGACAGGAGGTGGCGCTCAGGCCGTAATGTGAGTGATGGGGAGCGGCTGTAAATACAGATAAAGCTTCACTTGCTCACCTGCTGCTCACTTCCTGCTCTGCAGCCCAGTTCCTAACAGACCTCTGACAGGTACCTCATCTGTGGCCCAGGGGTTGTAGACTCCTGAGTTAAACAAACCCAGGCTCCTAAAGATTAGATTTCTTTTAGCAACTATGTTAAAGTTGAGGGGGATAAAAGAGAGGCTCATAGATAGTAGCATGTGATCAGGTGAGCTTCAGAAAAGGAAAAATCATCATAACAGTAGGTTTTGCATCCACAGAGTTAACCAAACATGGATCAAATGTATCTGGGGGAAAAAATTACAGAAAGTTCCAAAAAGCAAAACTTGAATTTACATTGTATTTATAACTGTTTTAGCATTTATACTGTATTAGGTATGACATGTAATCTAGGGATGATTTAAAGTATAATGGAGGATATACATAGGTTACATGCAAACACTACAACATTTTACATGAGGGACTTGAGCATCCATGGATTTTGCTATCAGTTGGAGTCTTGGAACCAATTCCCCAGGGCTACTAAGGGACAGAACTATATAGCTTTTTCAATGGTAACAAGAGGACAAGGAGCATGCCCTATAAGCCAAGTAAATGAATCTCTCTGAAAGGGTACACAGAAATGGATGTTTTATTCACTGAGAACAGACTGGTTGGTCTGGAAGGGAGATGTCATTCTGAGCAGTAGTGAGAAATAACAATGCTTTTTGCCATTTAAGTAGATTCTGGATGACATATTTAAAAAGAAAACCATAAGCATACTAGAGAAAAAAGGTAATTTTAAAAAATTGGAGTACTTTCTAAACACAAGACTCCAAAAGCCATAGAGAAAAAGATCGATAAATTTGACTACCTAAGGCAAAGGGGGAAAAAAAATCTAATAAAGTCACAAGACAAACTCCCAACTAGGAAAACTTTGCAATACATGTGACAAAGGGCAAATTTCATTATAATACAACCAACTCTTATACATCTATTAGAAAAAGACATGCACAGAAGATGATAACAGCAGATAAACACCCAAAAATTTGTTAAATCTCACTCCTTATTAATTACATGCAAATAAAAACAATGAAAGAATATTTTCATCACTTGGAGCAATATTCACAAAATTTTTAAACAGTGATGGTGAGGATTTGGAAAAGTAAGTATTTTCATACCTTATTAGTGGGAATATAAATTAGCATAACCAATCTGAAAGGCAATTTGTCAGTATTTATCCAAAATGTTTACTGAACATACCTAGAAATTCCACTGCTAGGAATTTATCCTGTGAATATACTCACGAAAGTATGTCAGGATTTGTATACAATATCATCCATTACAGTCGGTTGATAAAAGTGAAAAGCTGGAAACAACATAAATGTCCATCAGCAGGAAACGGTATGGCCCAGCCATAAATGGATTACTATGCACTTGTTTAAAGAACAAGGTAGGGACTCCCCTGGTGGTCCAGTGGGTAAGACTCGGTGCTCCCAATGCAGGCAGGCCAGATGTAGTCCCTGGTCAGAGAACTAGATCCCACATGCCACAACTAAAAGTTCACAACTGAAACCGATCCCACGTGCTGCAATTAAACCCTGGTGCAGCCAGATAAATATTTTTTAAAAAGAAGAAGGTAGATCCACATATGCTAATATTGAAAGGTCTCCAAGATATTTTAAGTATAAGAAGAAAGGTACAGAACAATTTGAATGGTAAGATCCCATTTTTTTACCTTTTAAAAAGAATATACACACAGAAGGTAATACAATATTTAAAAGTGAAAAATAAAAGAATTCATTTTTATAAGTATAAGCATATTTAATCATATTAAAGAATCAACCAAAAAGTTCAAATGGCTCATTTTGGGAGGTAGGGAATGCAGCAAATAATTGCTTCTGTGTTGTTTGATTTTTTAAACTGTATTTAGTGCTTTTTAAAAATAATTAATTTTAAATATTTCTGAAAATTAAGAAGCAGTGTCTTTCTAAAAATAATTCTCTCTCATCCCCCATTGTCCCGCCCATCTATCTATCTAACTTTTCCCTCACAACATAGCCAAAATTCTTGAGAGAGTTTTAAATACCTCTTTTCTCCATCCCTTACTTCGTACATCTTTCTCAACCCTTCAAAATTTTATTCTGTCCAAGTCACCAACCACATGTGGCTAAAGTCAGTGGGTATGTCTAAATCCTGATCCGGCCTGACATCAATATCAGGGACTATTTAGTCATTTTTTTGGAAACCTCTTGGGCTCTGGTGACAGCACTTAGCCAGCTGTCTTCCTCCGTTTCTGCAGACCCCTCTCTACTCTTCCTAATGATTCTGTCCCAGTTTCCTGTCTTTCTTTGCATGATCTCCTCCACTCTATGGCTTTAGTTATTACCTATGTTCTGATGACTCACCATGTCTTATCTGTAGTCCAGACATCTCTCCTGAGCTTCAGAAGTATTTAACATCACCATGCATCAGTACTTCCCAGCGTTTCCTACATCATGGCACACGCAGAAAATGATGGTGTTTTTGTGGCAGTCCACCTTACCGAGACTGTGCTCTGTTGAAGGGAGCTTGTGCTGCTTTGAGAGTTGAGAAGATCAACATGCAGCACACTGGGAACCTTTTCCTGAGGCACAATGGTAGGCACAATGTCTGACCTCTTGGCTAGACATTTCCACTTGGACATCTCCCAGGCATTTCAATGTGAACATGTTTGGAAGTGACATATCCTCTCCCAAATCTGCTCTTCTTCAGGTGTTTTTGATGTTTCAGTGAGTGGTCCAGCGGTCTTGGCTTAGCGCTCTGCTTCCCTCCTCTTCCAATCCTAAGATCTGCTGACTTCAATACTATTTATTTCTTTAAGTCATCTCTCCATCACCCCTATCATTTTCCTAGTCCCGAATCCATAGTTTCTAATTGTTCCCAAATACTACAAAAACTTTCTATCTGATCTCCCTTACTTCAGTCTTGCTCTTTCTAATCTGTTCTCCACACTGCCACCACAGTGATCTTTTTAAAATACGATTTTAATTATGACCCTCCTCCCATCCTGCTTAATACCTTTCAAAGGTTCTGCATTGTTTTTAGGATAAAGCATGATTGTCCCCACTAATTAATTACCTTTTCAGTCTCATCACTTATCATATCTCATGTGAATTCCTTATTAGGTAGCTAATACTACATGCACAGTGCCTGTGATACAGTAAAGATTCAATATGAATTTTTGAATGATGAAAATGAGGTTCAAGGACCTGAGCAGATCCATCATATCTGTGCCAAGTAGACACTTTCAAATCACATACTGGCAATGTTGTCAAAACCCAAAGAACATGTTGTCCTATGTAGAATTAAGCGGCATTAGCGCAGATCTATTCCTATTCAGCAAATGAACCAAATAATAGCCTTTTCCCAGCTCCTTTCTTCCTCCTAGTGAGCAGGAAAGACATAAAAAAATCAGAGTCAGGTTACCAACCCAACTGTCTCCTTATGTCAGGAATTCTAAACTGGGGTCAGTTCACCAACAAGTGTATTTTGCATTGTTGAACTTAGCTGTTTGATATTGGAATACATTCTTAAATAAATGTGCATCATTTTAATGCACATTTCTTGCTTTATGTTTTTTTGCTAATGACTTATTACTTGCTGTGTATTTTATATTTATTTCAGACTAGGGAAATGATGTTAGACAAAAAGCAAATTGGGGTGATCTTCTTATTCAAATTCAAAATGGGTCATAAAGTAATGGAGACAACTCACAACATCAACAACACATTTGGCCCAGGAACTGCTAACAAATGTACAGTGCAGTGGAGGTTCAAGAAGTTTTGCAAAGGAGACGAGAGCCTTGAAGATGAAGATCGCAGTGGCCAGCCATTGGAAGTTGACAGTGACCAATTGAGAGGATCATCAAAGCTGATCCTCTTACAACTACACAAGAAGTTGCCTAAGAACTCAAGGTAGACTGTTCTATGGTCATTCAGCATTTGAAGCAAATTGGAAAGGTGAAAAATCTCGATAAGTGGGTACCTCATGAGCTGACCACAGATAAAAAAAAAATCATCATTCTGAAGTGTCGTCTTCTCTTATTCTATGCAATGACAATGAACCATTTCTCCATCAGATTATGATGTGAGATGAAATTGGATTTTATATGACAGCTGGCAACAACCAGCTCAGTGGCTGGACCGAGAAGCTTCAAGGCACTTCCCAAAGCAAAACTTGCACCAAAAAAAGGTCTTGGTTATTTTCTGGTGGTCTGCTGCTGATCTAATCCACTACAACTTTCTGAATTCCAGCGAAACCATTATATCTGAGAAGTATGCTCAGCAAATCGATGAAATGCTCAAAAAGCTGCAACGCCTGCAGCCGGCATTGGTTGACAGAAGGGGCCCGATTCTTCTCCCAATAACACTCAACTGCACGTTGCACAATTAACATTCACTTCAAAAGTTGAATGAATTGGGCTACAAAGTTTTGCCTCATCCACCATATTCACCTGACCTCTCAACAACCGACTACCACTTCTTCAAGCATCTTGACAACTTCTTGCTGGGAAAATGCTTCCATAACCAGCAGGAGGCAGAAAATGCTTTTCAAGAGTTCATCTAACCCAAAACATGGATTTTTATGCTATAGGAATAAACAAACGTATTTCTCACTGGTAAAAATGTGTTGATTGTAATGGTTTCTATTTTGATTAATAAAGATGTGTTTCAGCCAAGTTATAATGGTTTAAAATTCATGGTCCAAAACAGCAAATTACTTTTCCATCAACCTAATAACACAGTAGCCAAATGGCTACAATGCCAAACTGAAGAATGAAGATGCCGTAACACCAAATGAATGACCACATGGTATTGAAGTAGAGAACCCTATTCAATGTACTGATGTGAGCAGTGAGGGCATGGTTCTCTGAGATGCCACCTACCAGTCATTCATCAGCACTATATGCACAGTTAGACCATGCCACAAACTCGTGTAGTACCAACAGCTTGCAGCAACCAGAAACCTAAGAGGCCTAGCTTGTTTTGTAACATGGATAACTCAAGTAAAGAACAACTAATGGGACTTCCCTGGCAGTACAGTGGATAAGAATCCACCTGCCAATGCAGGGAACTCAGGTTTGATCCCTGGTCTGTAAAGATTCCACATGCTTTGGAGCAGCTGAGCTCATGTGCCACAACTACGGAGCCTGCACTCTAGAACCTGTGAGCTCCAAGTACTGAAGCCCCTACACTTGGGAGCCTGTGCTCCACAACAAGAGGAGCCAACTCAGTGAGAAGCCCGCACGTCAGAAGGAAGAGTAGCCCGCATTCGCCATAACTAGAGACAGCCCATGCACAGGAACAAAGACCCATTGCAGCCGGAAAAAAAACAAAGAAAGAACAATTTATGATCAGAAAACTGATGTTGGGACTTCAGTATAATTTTTAATAAGTGAATAATACCATTAAGAAATTAATGTGTATTAAGCCTCATCAAAGACAGAAAGCATGGAGCAACTGTAGCTATACTTCTTTCACCTCCTGTCAGTGAAGATAAAGGTCTGTGAACCATAGAGAATCTGCCAAAATCTGTATGTCTAAAGTGTGCAAAAGCCTTTAAGTTAAGGAGAATAGGTACTTGTTCTGACAAGTGCAGATGTTCTGGCTGTGTTTATTAAACAAGGGTAAACATCTGAATGTAAAGAAAAAAAATCATCTAGATGGCTTGTTTGCTTCCAAAATTTAGCTATTTGGAAACATCCAAAAATAGTTAGAAATGCCTGGCAGACTCAAGGTTTTTTCACGTGACTTTGGAATGCAACAGATTTGTGGACTTTTACTGGACTTTTAAACCTTTTCAGGAAACCATCATGTCTCATATTTGTTGAAAACCCAAGACTAGAACATTATTATTATTATTCCTATTCAATAAATGTTAAATGACTGAATGAATAAGAATGCTTAAGGATTCTAAAGATGCCACTATCTATCATAAGAAATAAGGTGCGTTCTCTCAAAATGAAAATACATTGACAAAAAGATGTGTTCAAGAATATTTAGAGCACCTTTATTCACAATAGCCCCAAAATGGAAACACTCAAATATCCATCAACTGGAGAATGGATAAACAAATTATGATACAGTCATGCAATGGACTATTACTCAGCAATATAAAAGAATAGATTACACATGGCTGAATGGCAAAAACATAATTAAGCTAAAGAACACAGACAAAAAAGAGTACATACTATATGATTCCACTTATGTGATATTCAAGAACAGACAACGATGGTGATAAAATTCAGGAAGTTGCAAGGGTGGGTGTTGGTAGGTAAAGGGTAATTGACTGTGCAGGGGGATGAACAAATTCTTTGTGGGTGACGGTTCAGGTGGGTTACATAGGTGAATATATTATTGTTGAAATTCACCAAACAAAACACCTGAGATCTATGAATTTTATTGTATGTTAAGGATGAAAGTGAAAGAGGAGAGTAAAAAAGTTGGCTTAAAGCTCAACATTCAGAAAACTAAGAAAGATCATGGCATCTGGTCCCATCACTTCATGGGAAATAGATGGGGAAACAGTGGAAACAGTGTCAGACTTTATTTTTGGGGGCTCCAAAATCACTGCAGTTGGTGATGGCAGCCATGAAATTAAAAGACGCTTACTCCTTGGAAGGAAAGTTATGACCAACCTAGATAGCATATTAAAAAGCAGAGACATTACTTTGTCAACAAAGGTCCGTCTAGTCAAGGCTATGGTTTTTCTGATGGTCATGTATGGATGTGAGAGTTGGACTGTGAAGGAAGCTGAGCACCGAAGAATTGATGCTTTTGAAGTGTGGTGTTGGAGAAGGCTCTTGAGAGTCCCTTGGACTGCAAGGAGATCCAACCAGTCCATTGTGAAGGAGATCAGTCCTGGGTGTTCACTGGAAGAACTGATGTTGAGGCTGAAACTCCAATACTTTGGCCACCTCATGTGAAGAGTTGACTCATTGGAAAAGACTCTGATGCTGGGAGGGATTGGGGGCAGGAGGAGAAGGGGATGACAGAGGATGAGATGGTTGGATGGCATCACCAACTTGATGCACATGAGTTTGGGTGAACTCCGGGAGCTGGTGATGGACAGGGAGGCCTGGTGTGCTGCGATTCATGGGGTCGCAAAGAGTTGGACATGACTGAGCAACTGAACTGAAGGATAAATCTATTTTTTTAATTGTTTTAAAGCAAAGGTGAGATCTGATGGGAGTAACCACCATCTTATCTTCTAGGCTCCAATAATCACTATCCTCAGGCACTCTTTTCATCAAGCTACCTCTACACTCAAGAATCCAAAATGACTTATTACTTGTCCTTTCAAATCCATATCTTTATTATCTCCTCCATACAAAACTTCCTCCATTAACTTCTCCCACTTCCCACCCTACCACTGGTATCTGCTCACTGTCCCATGCAGATAATTTGCTTTTTCCTACCTGAATCTCCTTGGGTCCTTACCTGGCCTAGATCCTACTCAAGTGCTCTCTGCCCTTCAAATTCCATTTTAAATTAAGGAGCCTCCTTCAGAGTGGAATTCTTGGTTAATTCTAGTCAATTTGAGCACGCTATATTCCCTCAGCTCTTATGTTCATTTATTGGATAATATGGTGTATACCCCAATTTTAATAAAATGCACAGAGACTGTGGCTAGGGATCCCTTTGTATTTCTCTGCAGAACCCATTTCAGAACCAGCATCAACGGGCCAGCTTATATGGTATCCAGACAAGGGCAAATAGCTGTTTAACCAAGGACCAAAGAGAATCATATAGAAGGGAGCTCTGAGGCCATTCAGGGACCTAAGTGGGCTGTTGGCTTTTCCTCTTTCAAGCAAACAGTTCAACAAGGAAGGATCTGGTCCCCACTGAAACAGCAAGTGGCTGAGAACAAGGTTGTATTCTTTTTCTGCTCACCCTTCCCTCTTCTTTAACTAGTGAGGAAAAGACCAGCACTGCTCTGAGCGGGGCAGAGCCAGTTTCCAGGGCTCAGATTTCCATAGTGCTAAAAGGACCCGATCCAGAAGGAAGAAAAGGGTGGCGGGAGCATTTAAGGCCAAGCAGGCACTCAAACCTCTTCCCTTAGATTTACACCCAACACGTATGCAGGAAAGCGAGTTACAAACACCGACGCTCACAACCACATATACACGTGCACGCCCAGCCCTACAGAAGCAGACGCGCATGCCCACTAACCCGCGTGCACCTACTTAGTTTTCTCTGCTATAGATGCCTCCCATGCCACCACCGCTCGGCCCAGCCTGGCTTCTCCTATCCCGGCACTGGGGAGGTTTACCAGCCCCGACCCTGCCAGGTCTGAGAAGACTGTGTCTCTATCCGGGGGGTGATGGGGTGGGGGCGGGAATGGCTTGTAGGGGAGGCCCTTTCCTCCAGGGCGGAAGCAGCGCGCTCCAGCCGGGCGGACTTAGCTCTTGTCCTGGGAACATCTGGAGGGGGCTGGGAGGGGGCTGGGAGGGGCGCGCATCCAGAGTGAACGTGGATTGGCTACGCGGGAGGGGGAGGCGGGGTCTGAGCGAGGGGCGGGGTTCATTGGCCCCTTTAAAGCCTTGACATCAAGAGGCGGCCCCAGCACCCCCCCTTTTCTCTGCCCCCCGCCCCAGAGCCGCGGCCATGGACCCGGCGGATCCGGCCTGCCCTGGCCCAGCTCAGCACCTGATTTTGGTGAGTTCTGGGCCCACTTGCAATTTAAAGGGCGGCGAGTGAAGGGTCTATAAGCCCCGGGCCGAGGGTGGGAGGTATGGAGGGTAAGACTCTCGTGGCAGCCTTGGGCCGGAGAGGGCGGCGCAGCTTCCTGCCGGACCTCGCTGCCGTCCCCTAGAGCTCGCCGCCCTCACCCCGGGGGGACCAGCCGCGACTCTGTCCACCCCCACCCCACACCCTCCCGCCCCCCGCGCCATCCTCGCGCACACTCCGTGGCCCCGGAAGGGAAACTTTCCAGAGAGGGGGATGTTCCGGGGGGCCGGTCTCCCTCCCCCTTTAAAAGCTCTGACCTTGCCCCAGCTGCGCACCCCACCCCACCCGCATCCCACCGCCCGGGTGCCGTTAGCGGTGCCAGGTTGTTGCTGGGGGGAGACTCTCCCCAAAGCGCAGGCGCGGAGAGGAGCCTCGGGCTCCTCTTCTCACTCCTTGCAGTCCCGGTGGCCTGGGGCGGTGGGGCGTAGGGGAGGTGGGGAGAGGCGGAGAGCTCGGGGTCTCCCGGAACGACCCTTTGGTGGCTTTGAGGGGCTGCGGAAAGGAGAAAGGGAGCTGGGCAGGCTGAACACTAAAGAGGCTGAGGAAGGGAGAAGGGCTGGGCAGGGAGTGGAGCCAGGGCAGCGCCTGCAGGAAAGGCTCTCTGGGTCCTGGCTGCGGTGCCAGAAGAATGCAGAGAATTTATCTGTGCCCGACACTCCCCTGGCCTAGACCGACTAGAAGACCGACTGTCTGAACCCCAGCCCCGGTCTCCTGATCCTGGGCCCAAGGCCCCGCGGTCTCTCCGGCCCTGGCGCCGCCCCAAGGGCACGGAGGACCCTTATCTCCCACAGGCCTCGTTTTCCAGGTGTCTCAGCGCTATCCACTAGCCTGTCCAGCTGCTACTTCTTAAACGCCGGCCTTCCTGAGAAGCCAGGGGTCTTAGGCTGCCGCGTTGCCTGGCTGTAAAGGCAGAGCTTCTATTCCCTTCTTACCACTGCTCTCCCTACCCCCCACGGGTCCTCCTGCTTAAGCACAATTGTCCGCCAGGGATAACGGTGGAAACAGATGCCTGGAACACGTGTGGTCCTGGAGGAGGGGTAGCGAAGGGTCAGAGTCTGACGGTTCAGTGGACAGTGTGTGTGCTTCGTTGGTCAGTGATGTCCGACTCTTTGCGACCCCATGGACTGCAGTCCGCCAGGCTCCTCTGTCCTTAGGGACTCCCCAGGCAAGAATGCTGGAGTGGGTTGCCATGCTCTTCTCCAGGGGATCTTCCCAACCCAGGGATCAAACCCAGGTCTCCCCGATTGCACGCGATGGACGGTACTTTGGGGAAAATGAACCTAACCCAGTTGCCCTGTTGCAGACTCTCTCTTGCAAGACATGCCAGCTGACTGGGAGACTCCTTGTCTTTCAAGAAAGGAGATAACACAGTTCACTTCTCATATTGGGTCCCTGTCCTTCTGAGAACAACCTGGGGTTAGTGGGTTTCTTACCTCAGAGAAACACTTGCATCCCTGTTTGGGGAGATATTCCCATGTAGTTCAACTTTGTTTTCAGTCTGTGGTCTGTGCATGAGGTGGTATTAGCTCTCCAGGTCAGGCCTTTGGAGGATGGTGAGAACCTGAAGAGGGAGATGGCCTGGGCTGCAGGGAAGAAGGCCCTTCTACAACAGGCAAATGGAAACCAAAGTGTGTGAGGATCAAACTGCTATCACTGTGAACTGGGAGTCAGAAGCTCTGGTCCCTGCCCTTCGTAGGTTGCTGTGTGACCTTAACCAAAGTAGTTTGCCTCTCTGGTGTTCCTTTCCCATATGTAAAATCCAGCAGTTGGACTAGAAAGCTCTACCATTCCTTTCCACGTTTTGACATTGTGTGGTTTCACTGATGAGTGAAATTGGAGGGGAGAAAGGTCCTCCAGCAGGGTAGCTAAGTTTGGAGAGGTTAATTGCTTAGGATTAGAACCTAGAGTTGGAGGGGTGCAGACTCCCTTATCCTGCCTAAGAATAACCACTGCCCTGCTCACCCCTGGTGCCTTGGAGTATGAACTGCTGGCTAGGATTTGGCCCACCCATCAAGGCCTCTGGTGAGACACCCTGGCAGGCCAGTCTTTGAGCTGGGCCTTTGGGGAGGGGTTGAGAAAGGAGAAGGCAGCCAAGGGCCAGCAGGGTAAGCAGATTCCCAGGAGACAGTTTGCATCTCAGCTGTTGGGACTTGTTTTAGGATCTGGGCCAGGGACTACGGCACACTCTTCCACTCTCTTATGGGAAGAGGGCAAGGAGAGCCCCACCGCTGTTGCCCAGCCTGGCCCCACTCAGCTCACCTCTGTACTCACCACCCCCAGCTCCCAGCCACCCTCCCAGACCCTGCCACACCAGCCCAGCAGCAGCAGAGAGAGGCTGCCCCAACCCCACCTTGCCTGGACTCCTTCCCTCCTGGGGATAGAGCTTGCTCAGGAGTCAGGCTCTCCAGGTTGGGACTTGCTCTCTAGCTCAAGAGCCAAAGGCCTTCACATTCTCCTTGTTTGTTTTCACCCTTTGGTCTCCGGGTGCTGAGGGGGATATCAAAGGAGGTGTGGTGGGCAGAGAGGCTGTGGGACCAGTTGCCCATGGAGCACATTCTCTTGCACTGCTTTTCCCTCTGCTTGTTCCCCAGGAGCCCTCTTCCCCTGGGCCTTGCTGCCCACGGGAGTGAAGCTACAGCAGAGGGTATTGAGGTTAGACCCCGAAGGAAGCCTTCCTCACTGCTAGGAGCCCCTGGGATGCAGAATGGAAGCTCCCAGGAAGGTCAGTTTCCCAGAAAGTAGCTAATGGTGGAGTCCCTGTCAGAGTGAAGGATGCGGCTGTTGCTAGGCAGAGGCTGCTGTTTCCTCTTGGGGTGTGGCTCTGAGGCTGGCCAGCCAGAGGCCCCGTTAGAAGCAGGAGGAGAAAGTACTCTTGCCTTGCAGCCAAAGAGGGGTCCCTGGCCCCCTCAGCCTTGGGTCATCAGAAGCACATCTCTCAGGACAAATGCTGCTCCTGCTCCTGCTTCCCCGGCTCCTCCCCTGATTCACCACTACTACCACTGTCTGCTTTGACAGTCCCCTCCCAAACCTGGCAGGCTCCTTCAGCCCTCAGTCTGGCTGCACTAATGGACTGATTGGATTTTCTATACTTGGGAGTTTAGGATTTCTGATTGAACATGCAAATTTATGTAAATCAATCTGGGATCTGCCACAGCATCAAAACAACATAGAGTCACAGGCTGGAAGGAATCCTAGAGACAGTCTAGTCCAACGCCCTCGTGTTAAAAATGGGGAAACTGAAAAAAAAAGAGGGAGGTGCGGTGAAATCTAGAGAGGAAGTGATTCATACAGTGGCGAGTGTCAGAAGCAGGGCTCCTGACTCTGGTCTGTTGTTTTACATTGTACCATTTGCCTTAAATTTCTTGTGCATGAGGGGGCTGGGCCAGATTTAAAGCAGAGAGGGCAGTTCTTGAACCTGAGATTGTGGAGACCTAAGCCCTTAGTGGGTCAGAGTTTTGTCTCAGGGTCCCCCATGGGCTCTGGTCAGCTCTGTTAACATGCTGAAGAAAAACAACGTCAAATTGTTTAGAGTAGCACCCTTAATATTTTTCCCCAGGCTCTGCCCTGGAGGGTTGGAAGACAAGGTCCTTCATTGGTTGCTACCTGGTTTGACACTTATGGTTCCCCAGAGCTGAGATTGTGTCTGTTCCCAGCATCTCTCACGGTACCAAGCACATGTAGTAAGCTGCAGTGCCTCCATCTTTTTGTTGTTGTTGTTAAGATTTTTTTTTATATGGACCAGTTTTAAAGTCTTTATTGAATTTGTTGTGACATTGCTTTTCCTATTTATGTTCTGGTTTTTTGGCCCATGTGGAATCCTAACTCCCTGACCAGGGATCAAACCCACACCCCTCTACACTGGAAGGCGAAGTCTCAACTACTGGACCCCCAGGGAAGTCCTCAGAGCCTCCCCTTTCCATTTCCATGCACATTCCAGTGGCTGCTGCTTCCCTCCATGGGTACAGTGGGAAAAGACCTTTGGTCTTCTATGGTTCTCTGCCCACTGTCCTGGAAGTACAGACCAGCTGAGCCTCCTTGTGGATTTCTGAAGCAGTGGCCAACTAAGCAGGCTTTGCTGTAGGAAAGATCTCATTTTAAAAATCAGTGCCAAAAGTGTGTGGGGGCTACAGAGATGGGCTTGGATCCCAAAGAAGCAGTCTCCACACTTGAGATGATTTTGATCTGATCTAGCCAGTCGGCTGCCAGGTGCCCCCTGCTCCCACTTCATGGACTGGGGCTGTGGTGTGGTGCTGTTTGGAGCTCTGAGCCCTCACTTACCCCACAGTGGCTGTGTACGTTGCAGAGATGACGCTTTGGAGAGTAGTGTGTTCTGACTCAAGATCAAAACCCCAGACTCCTGGCCGAGGCTACCACCAGGCTCTGCTGTAGTCTGGGGAAGGGGCTTGGGACATATTTGGGGTCTTCCTCACCTTCACCCCAAACTCAAGTCTGGCCGCCTCTGAAAGAAGCACCCTTGTCTTCAGCACCGTCCCAAACCCAGCAGGTACAGGGCGGGCACCTCTGATTCTTCACTGCGCAGTGGCCCTCGGCATCCTATATCCTTAGCTCCCTGTGAGAGAAATCTTTCTCCCTGGGCCTCAGTTTCCCAGTCTGTTGCTGATGGATTAATAAGACATCATCTTTGGGGTGTGGCACCTGCTTGATAATTAGCATCTTCGCTTCTCTGGGAGTTACACAGATGAAAGAGGCCCAGGGAGGCCAGCTTGTTATTAAGGTGAATTATCATTGCTGTTAGTCCTGATTTCTAAAAATCCAGCAGCTGCTGGGAAGAGCCCAGTAAGCACAGCTCCCTGAACCTTATGCTGGTCAATAAGCTCTGGGAGTTCTCCAAGACTCACTAAGCTTTTTTTTTTTTAAGTATAGGTATTTTGAAAGGAGAACCACCCCATTCTGCTGCTCATGCTGTTGCCTGAAACGCTGAGTACCGCTTGGGGTGTTGGTCTGCAGTTCTCACTTTAATGCAGGGCATGAAGTCGTCTCTCCCTGTAGACCCTCTGGGTAAGAGAGTGGTGAGGTCTTTCCTAGAGGGGAATGTGAGGGGCCCTGTAACTCCTGGGGTGTGGCGCTGGAGTCCTCGGCAGCCGAAGTTCCCAGGGGCTGATTCATTTCATCCCCAGCTGGCTTGATGTGGGGGCTGTAATTGGCCCTTTTGTGTGAGGATCTGTTGAGACACCCCCAGAACTTGCTCTTGGAAGCCCTAGGCACTTTCAGGAGCCCTTTACCCCACTTTACCTCCACCTGCCCCAAACATTCCCCTTGCCCAAGCTCCTACCTCTGCCCTTGGCCAACCTTACCCCTTTCCCAGGAGTGAGAATGAACCCAGCTCTTAGCTAGGAAGAAGTGGCCCTAATTTAACTTCTGAATAGTTTGTTGATACCAAAGCACACCACAGCCGACGGCTGGGAGGGCCTCTCCCCAAACTTGGGGAGACACTACTGGGAAGAAAGGGGAGAGAAGAAACTGGTGTGCTTTGGCCAGACCCCACACTCCCCTGTGGAGACCTCTTCACCCTCCCTCATCCCTGGGGCCTGGTCCTTACAAGTCACATGGTCAAGTGTTTATTCCTTCTAACAGTTTTTTTTTAAGTTTATATTCTTTTTTTCACTAGATTTTTTTTTTTTTTTTACAAAGTCCAAAAATCAAAATGATACAAAAAGGCATATATTGAGAAATCTCACTCTGACGTCCACCCTCTTCTTCCTCCATGTGGTGGTATGTGTGCTCAGTCGCGTCCAACTCCTTGTAACCCCGTGGACTGTAGCTCACCAGGCTGCTCTATCCTTGTAATTCTCCAGGCAAGAATACTGGAGTGGGTTGCCATTTCCTTCTCTAGGAGATCTTCCTGACCCAGGGGTCAAACCTGGGTCTCTTGAGTCTCTGCATTGGCAGGCAGATTCTTTACCACTGTGCCATCTCCCCCCATAGATGATCACTTCTTAATTTCTCTCTTTTCTTTTTGGTTGGTTGGGGCTTTTGCTGCTGCGAGGGCTTTTCTCTAGTTGCAGCGCATGGGCTCATTGCAGTGGTTTCACTTGCGGCTGGTAGGCCCTGGAGCGTGCCGGCGTCAGTAGTTGGAGCACGTGGATCCAGTAGTTGTGGCGCACGGCTTCGTTGCCCCACAGCATGTGGGATATTAGTTTCCTGGGCCAGAAATCGAACCTGTGTCCCCTGCCTTGGCAGGCAGATTCTTAACCACTGGACCGCCAGGGAAGTCCCATTAATTTCTTACATATCCCCCATCTTTTAATACAAAACCAAATACGAACATCCTTTTATCCCCCTTTACCCAAAGATAGCATGTGGCATGTACTATTTTCATCTGTTACCTGTTGGCAATATTTGTGTGTAGAGTGTTTTCTTCTGCCACCATGTTGGGTCTCTGATTTCTGTCCTTTAGCACCCACCTCAGGGTCCCCCAGTCAACCCCAGGCCAGGAGCAGGGTTCATTTACTTTTGTATACCAGACTTCATTCAGATGCCAAAACCAGCCTCTCAGGGATGCTAAACCTCCAGCCAGCTCTTACTAAGTGTTCAGTGTGATGCCAGACTCTGGGGGTACAGTGGGGATCCCAGAAGTCCATGTCAATCAAAAATTAAGCAGTTATAGAATTAAAGCTGTGATGGAGGCTGCAAAGAAAGGACAAGTGTTGTCAGACCAGATAGTCAGAGGCCCTATCCACCTTGGTGTGCGGGTGGGATGTGTGTATACTGGGGGCAGGCACGTGGCATAGCACAGAGCTGGGGCAGGGGTCTAGGACCAACGCTGCAGAAATGGTCCCGTGTGACCTGGAAAGCTGGGTTTTTCAATTTGACTTCGGTTGTGCTCCTCTTCCCACTACCCCAATCTGTGGACTGTCCGGGACCCCTTAAGTTTTACTGTGTCTCAGACAAGAGGCCATCTTTTCTTGGCAGATGGTGCCAAAAATGCCTCCTCCCTGCCCCCTCCACCTTCACCTTCCCCAGCTCTGGGGCTATGAGCTCCTGAAGCTAGAGCCTTCCTTTCCACTTCAGGCTGAGGGGAAGTTGGGGGGTGTTTGCCTCTCACTTCCTCTGTAGACGGCACCTCACTTCCTGTCCCTGGGGCTAGAAGGAAGCTCAAGTTCTTGGCTTTGCTGTCCCTTCCTCTCTACCCGCCTTGCTTTCCTGGGAAGCCCACGGGGCCCATAGGAGGAGGGCAGCATTAAAGCCAAGGGTTTCTCCCTAACGGTCCTGCCGAGCTCCTCACCCACACATATCCCTACCCCACACAAGGGGACCTCTCAGCTGCAGTCCATTCCCAGGCGTGACCTCATCCTTCTCTTCTATGCCCTATGGGAAGAGAGGAGTCAGAGAGAGCTCACCCCATTTTACAGATAAGAGTAGGGGTTGTTCCAGGCTTCACCTAGGGGCAGGCAGTATGCCTGAGCCGGATCAGAATCCAGGAAGCCTAGCTTGTATTTATGGGCATGGATGAGCAGGGCCTGTGGGTGAACAGAGCTGCGTCTCCCTGAGCTGAGCTGGCACCTTAGGCGGTCACCCATGGGCCCTGGCCAGATGGCACCCACTGAGTCAACACTAAAGCTGCCTGGCTGTGGAAGGCACTTGATTGGCCAGAGGCTGTTCCCTTTGAAGAAAGAAGCTAGGATATGGGGCTTGGGGGTGTGAGCACTAGGGGCCGGGCATGGGGGCTAGCAGAGTGTATGCCTACCTCTTCAGGGCCTGCAGTGCAGCCTGAGCACCAACAGGCTGTGTGACCTTCCAGGCCCCTTTTTCTCGGATCTGAGAGCAGATCACCGAAGTTCCAGTTGTCAGCTCTTCTGTCATCTCCAGGAACCTCTCTGCCTTGGTTCCTCCTGGGGGACCCAGCATATGCCTCTGGTTACATCCAGGTTGTTGAAAAGATGCTGACTATCGTATTCGGTCTGGGAATAGGAGAGGAGTTAGTAACTAGCATGGACCAGGGGAGCAGGAAGCACTCACCTTCAAACGCCCTTCAGTCCAGCTGCACTGAGTCACTGTTTCCATGCACACCCAGAGATTTCTGCCTCCTGCTGCCTGGAATGACCCCCTTCCCTTTTTCTTGTACCCAAACCGTGTCTGTCTATAAAGGCTAAGTTCACTAGATGCCTCCAATTCTGAAAAACCGTTCCAGCTCCAACCTAATATTTCTCTCCTGATTTTTTTTAAAGTTCTACAAAGACTTTTCTTGTGGAACCTCCTTCATAGTACAGCTATCTACCTGCATGGCTTACATCCCCTACTAGTCTGAAAGCTCCAGGAAGTCTGAGAAGAGGGGACCCATCTCTAAATTGCCCCCCAGTACCCAGCATTGTACCTCCTAATCTGCAGAATGAGTAGATGAATCCCTTTTTCAGAGGGCATAGCTGAGACCTGGGCAAAGGTTGAGAGCTTGGTCATATCAGTGTTCAGGGCAAATCTGAAAATGCCCTCTCTCACTTTGCGTGTGTTTTGTCATATGGGCCTTTCAGAAGCACTTGGCGGGGGGCAGGGTCACTGGAGATCTTTAAGGAAACATGATGAATCCTCACCTGTCCCTTCTTTCTGGTCTTGAAAGGAGATCACCAAATTTAGGGCCTCGGCGGCAGGAATTGGGGAGAACAGAAGTATCAGTATAAGCAGGGTCCCTCCTCAAGGAGCTCCCCTTCTAACAGCATGGAAGTTACCCCTTCTCAGAGGAGTGCTGGAGAATAGGATGCATTGCTGTTTGAAATGCAGGACGCACTTGAAGATGAGAGATCAGTGGGGGCCTCGTCAGTCCAGGACAGCTTTTCAGAAGAATGTTGCTCTGGGGCCAGCCCAGGTCAGGGCTCCCAGGGCCGCGTTGAGTGCTTTCATCTGTCCCCAGAGCTAGGAGGTCATGGGAAGATTTGACGTGAAAGGGACACAATCAGATTTACAGTTTTAGAAAGAAGATTGCTCTGCTAGAAAAAGATTGTGGCAGGGAAAATGCAAGATAAGCCTGGGACATCTTCTGTACCAGAAAGTAAGCAAATGTTAAAAATAATGTCTTTGGGGGCTACGAGGGCTCTTTGTTGTGGACTGCAAGCTTCTCTAGCTGTGGCGCATGGGCTCAGTAGTTATGGTGCACAGGCTTAGCTCCCTGTAGCATCTTAGTTCCCTGACCAGGGATCAAACCTGCATTCCGTGCGTTGGAAGGCGGATTCTTAACCAGTGGACCTCCAGGAACAGCCCAGTTTTGTTTTTTTTTTTTAATGAAAGCATATTGAAAGGACACAGGAACCAACCTGAAAGAATGGCCAAAGCTGACATTTAAGCAGTAAAAGTAACTGGTGATGATAATATTAAGATTATAATCCAAAGAATAAAATATTGCATACTGTGAGTCCATACTGATACAAATATGTAATTAAGTAAATAAATGGGAGTGAAGAGACAGCTTTTCCTTACAGAAAACTTCTAATTAATAAATTACAAGGAATGAGAAAAATCAAAAGTTATCTTTAGAGCACAATAGTAATTGCTGCAGGCGAGTTCCACTGATGAATCCTAAAATCAGTGGGTGAAAGTTTAAGCAGAAATAGGATTTTGCATGGTCACAAAGGGTTGTCCCCCCTAAATGTTTATTAACTACAAAAGAAAAATAGTCTTGTTATGATGCAAAGCCCACTGATAGACGCCACCTAACCAAGTGATCAAAGTTTAACATCATTAGTAATAAGACCTCTCAGCGTCATGTATACATACCCCACGATAGCATGTGCTGAAAAGGGCACATCACCTCTGTAATATTCTTTCCTAGAATCCATAACCCCAATCTCATTGAAGAAAACATGAAACCAACTCATATTAAGGAATATTTTCCAAAATACAGTTTCCTTCTGAAGTGTCAAGGTAATAAAAGACAAAGACTGAGGAACTGTCTTCTATCATAGGAGACTAAGGAATCATGGTAATTAACCACAACATGGGATCCTATATTGCGTCTTGGGATAGAATACCAGTGGAAAAGACATCAGTGGAAAAACTCATAAGATCCAAATAAAGTCTGTTTTGTTTTGTTTTTAAGTCTTATTTATTTCTTTAGGGCTTCCTAGGTGATGCTAATGGTAAATAATCTGCCTGCCAGTGTAGGAGGCATAAGAGACTAGAGTTCAATCCCTGGGTCAAGAAGATCCTTTGGAGGAGGGCATGGCAACCCACTCTAGTTTCTTGCCTGGAGAGTCCCTGTGGACTGAGGAGCCTGGTGGGCTACAGTCTATAAGGTCACAAAGAGCCTGACACAACTGAAGAGACTTAGCACACACATTCGTTTTTGGCTATGGTGGGTCTTCCTTGCTTCACTCTGGTTTTCTCTAGTTGCCGCGAGCAGGTCTGTTCTTCGTTGCTGGCTCAGGCTTCTCACTGCAGTGGCTTCTCTTGTTGCAAAGCACAGGTTCTAGGGCTCGTGTCTTCAGTAGTTGTGTTTCACAGGCTCTAAAGCACCAGCTCAGTAGTTGTGGTGCACAGACTTAGTTCCTCTGAGGCATGTGGGACCTTCCCAGACCTAGGATCGAACCTGTGTCCTCTGCATTGGCAGAGAGCTTCCTTACCACTGAGCTACCAGGGGAACCCCCATTCCTTTTTTTTAAAGTGCACACATGTGCTCAGTCATCAAGTTGTGTCTGACTCTTTGTGACCCCATGGACTGTAGCCTGCCAGACTCCTCTGTCCATGGGATTTTCCAGGCAAGAGGACTAGAGTGGGTTGCCATTCCCTCTTCCAGGGGATCTTCCTGACCCAGGGATCAAACCCACATCTCCTGCATTGGCAGGCAGATTCTTTACCTCTCAGCCATCAGGAAAATGTTAACAAAGTATACACAACATATTCTCACAAATAAATAACAGAAGAGGTGGAAGATGGCTGCAAAGAGAGAAATGTGGTAGACGAGGGAACAGTTGTCCAGGAGGAAGTGGTTACCATCAAGGCAGTGAAAAGACAACCACAGAATAGGAGAAAATATTTGCAAATCATATATCTGATAAGGGGCCTGTGTTCAGAATATATAAAGAATTCTGACAACTCGATGGCAAAAAAGACACATACTGCAATTAAACAATAGGCAAAGGGTCTGAATAGGCTTGTCTCCATGGAAGACATGCAAATGGCCAATAAGCCCTTGAAAAGATGCTCAACATCATCAGTCAAAGAAACAGAAATCAAAACCATAATGAGGTATCACTTCACATTTACTAAGGTGACTTAGAATTAGGAAATCAGACAATAACGAGTGGTGAGGACATGGAAAAATTGCACATCCCATCACACTGTTGATGGGACTCTGAAATGATGCATCTACTTTGGGAAACAGGCTGGCAATTCTTCAAAAATTTAAACTTAAAGTCACCATATGACCCAGCGGTCCCACTCCTAGGTGTATACCCATTAAAGCTTTCATCCATGTGAAACTAACAGCAGTGCTTAGAGCAGCTTTGTGCATAATAGCCAAACAGTGGAAATAGCTCAAATGTCCATTAGTGGCTGAATAGATAAATTGTGGCGTAGTCATACCATGGAATATTATTTGGCCATGAAGAGGAATGTAGTACTGATACATGCTTCAACAGGGATGAACCTTGAAAACATGCAGAGTGCAAGAAGCCAGTCACAGAAGTCCACCTGTTATATGATTCCCTTCATACGAAATGTCCAGAATGGGGAAGCTATAGAGACAGAAAATAGATGAGTGGTTTCCTAGGTTTGGGCATGAGGGGATGGTAACTAAGGGGTGATGAAAATGTTCTCAAATTGACTATGGTCATGATCTATATATATATATATCTGTGAATATGCTACAAACCCCTGAATTGTACGCTTTAAATGAGTGAGTTGTGTGTGAGTTGAACTATGTCTCTAAGCTTTAAAAAAAAAGTCCAGCAGGAAGTAACCACCAGAGGCACCTGAGAAAGCAGTGGGGACTGAAAAGTACTGTAGGATTTAGCCTTGTGGCAGTTACTGAAGTTGGACCAGGTTGAGGAAAGAATGAGAAGGAAGGATGGCTTTTTTTTTTTTTTTTTTTAAAGAAGTTTGGCTGTGAAAGGCAAAAGAGGACAGTGTCTGGAGAAATGTCAAGGGGAAATCACTTTTAAGATGAAAGTACCTGAGAAGTTGTAAAGGTAGATGAGAAAAATCCGTTCTGGAAGTAGACCCTGAAGTTGGGGAGGGTCTGGGACAGGAAGTCCTGGCCTTGCTGGGGGAAAGAGCAGCCCCTCTGCTGTAACAGGAGGAGAGGAGGGACAGAGGAGGGGAGGGTGGTGGCAGGAGGTTTGAGGGGTTTTCCCTCTGATGGCCAGTCCTCTGCGGAAACAAGGGAAGATGGTAGACCAGAAGTATGAGGTGATTGGCAAAGGTGTGACATAGTTGTTGCCAAGAATGAGAGAGCAACTCTAAGCCTCAGTAAGAGGGCCAGCAGGACTGCCCATCTGGCTTAGATGGCCTTCCTTTAGTGAAGAGACAGTGAGAAATAATGTGAGACAAAGCCTGGGGACAGAGTATCCAGGCCTGTGTTTCCTTCCTGGTAGCCTCTGGACTGGAAAGAGGCTTTGACCTTGAATGCTAAAGTCAAGAGGCCCAGGGATCTAACTTCGCTGTCCAGTATAGTCGCCACCAGCTGCATATGGCTTTTTAAATTTAAAATTCAGCTCCTCCACTGGACTAGCCACATTTCAAATGTTCAGTAGCCATATGTGGCTGGTGGCTACCATGTTTATTAAACAGCACAGAATTAACATTTTCATCATCACTAAAGTTCTTCTGGATAACATTGTTCTAAGAAAAGTGATTCTTTTCAAACTATTGAGTCTAAGGACCCCTCTACAGTCTTAAAAATTGAAGACCCCCCCCAAAGAGCTTTGGTTCACATGGATTATACCTACTGACATTCACTGTCGTATAAATTAGAACTGAGAGTTTTGAATATTTAATTCATTTTAAGGTAACAATAACCCATGTTAACATTTTATGAAAAACAATTATCTATTTTCCAAAACAAAAAATAGTGAAAAGAATGACATTGTTCTTCATTTCTGTAAATCTGTCGTGTCTGACTTAATCAGAGGCAGCTGGATTCTCATATCTGCTTCTGAATTCAGTCTGTCATGCTACCACTTATCCTGTAGTCTCTGGAAAATGTCACTGCCTGCTCATGAGACAAAGAGAGTTAAAAAGACAAATCATGTCTTAGTGATATTGTGAAAATAGTTTTGACCCGGTGGATTCCTTGAAAGGGCCTCAGGATCCCTGGACCTCACTTTGAGAACCGCTGCTCTAGAAGAACCTCCACTTGGCATGAAAGAACTAATCCTTGAGAAATGGAGCGATCTGCCTAAAGTCACACAGCAAATACATTGCACTGTTGGAACTATAAGCCAAACCATCTGGCCTGAGGCTTTTTCCAGTTCCCTTGGCCTGGCCAGGATGGGCCTGCTGGACTTTTGGGAGTGGGGCTAGGCGTCTTGGCTGCAGAGCCCCTGGCGTGTGGCCCTATAAATAAACCCATTGAGTCTGTCAGAGCCCCTTCTCTCCCTACCCCCAGCGGCTGCTTTTATTGTTGGGTGATGCAGTGAACGGGGAACAGAAAGGATCTGGGGAGGAGAGACAAAGGGTATCAACATCTATAAGCCTTTTGGGCTCACAACACCGCTACCCTTCCTCCTGCCCTGACTGACCTACAGTCGGTTTGAAAGAACCTCCACCATGGTCTGGAGGTTCTTGGAGTGCCTGTGAGGAGGAAGTTGGAGGAGGGGTGCAGTGGGCCCCTTCCCCATGGACACTTGCCCCTCAGAAGGGCTATTGTTGTCAACTGCCCCCTCCTGGGGCCAGTTGTCAGGAGGAGGGAAGGAAATTCTTGTCTGCCTCTGGCCCTGAGTGAGGGGGTGGGGGAGACCAGTGGGAATACTTGGGGCTGAGAGATGCTTTAGGCCAAAGGAGCCACTCTCAGACCAGGAATGCCCGGGGCCTCAGTCCTCGTTTTGTTTTTTTTTCCCCTACCCTCAGCCCAGGGCAGATCTTGTCTGGAAAGGAGTGTTGCTGTGGGTGAAGAAGTTGCTGTTTACAAGTAGACTCCTGGGTGTGACGGGGATTCCAGAAAGCAGCTGGGGGATGGGGGGGGAACAGAGAGGGAAACGCTTGGATTACACGGACAATTCTGTTAGTAAAGCCAACTCCATCTCTGCCTTCCCACAGCTGCCCACCCCTCCCCCAGCCCCGGCCCCTGGCTCTTTTTCCCTAGAGGACTCTAGGGGGAAACAGCTGGTCATTGAGGGGCTCATCAGGGCCCAGAGGCCTTGGCTAAGGGCCAGGGTGAGGGAGTCTAGAGGACCGGCTCACTGCCATCTCTCTGGCCCCTTCCTCCCAAGCCTGGACTCTGATATTACAGAGGGGTCTTCTTGCCTGTGCTCTGGCTGGAGAGGGGTTGGGAGCTGCGGGCTCCCCCTCCTTGATCTGGCTGCCTGAAAGGTCAGGACAGTCTTTTTTGCGGGATTGCCCAACATGCCTGACCAGGCTGAAGAGATGAGCGACCACCCAGGTTCACTCAGTCATTGGGCTGCACCTGCCCCTTCCCTAGGTTACCCAGAGAAACCCCTAAGCAGCTGATCCCCCTTCGCTGTCTCCTCTGAAGGAGGGCCAGAGAGGCCCTCCTCTTCCTCTCCCTCCCTCCCCTCAGCACTGAGGTCACCTCCCTCTGAATCAGGCCTTTGTGGAGGGCGGGGTTGCCCGTTGGCAGTTCTGGCGGGAGAGCCTCCCCATTCAAGTTCAAGTTCCCACCCACTGCAGCTCCATCTCTACCCAGCTGGGCCAGTGTCCTGTGTTCCAGACCCACATCGGACACCCGGGATATGTTGTGGGACCCCCCAGAGGAATGCTTGAAAGCAGGGCCATCCCGAAAAACCCAGGCCAGGGGTTTTCCTGGGCTCCAGGTGGGGCTGAGCACAGAAGCTGTGAGTAGCAGTTGTGGGGCCTGAGGGTGGACGAGGGTACTTGGCCCTGGGGAGGGGACCCCCTTGACCCTGCAGGGACAGCCACTGGGGAACCGACCTGGATTGATTGCTTTTTGGTTTTGTTTTTTTCCTCAAGAGATTTGGGTCAAAACCTTAGACTCTGAAGGGCCAAATTCCTAATTGGGCTCAGTTTGGGAGCTAGAGGTGGTATTATCGCTCTGGATCGTAATTTTCCCCAGAGGAGGCTAAAGATGCAAGAAGTTTTCAGTCTAGAGATCTTGAGCCCAGACTTACAGCATGCACCTCCCCAGCGCCAAGTTTAAATGCAGGCCTCTTCCGAGTGACTCAACAATCTGGGCTGACAGCTTCCTGCCTTCATCTTGTGGCCATGCAGACACACAGAAAGCCCAGCGTCCGGAGCTGGCCAGACCACTTGGGCTGAGGGCAGAGAACTTCTCCCCAAAGTGGGGCTGAGTCACAGCCCGCCTTCAGCCGACGTGTCTGGAGCCTCTCCCAGGCCCTGCTCGGACCCGGACGCTGACGCCCTTGACGAGCTGTTGCACTCCGGTGGCTTGTCCCTTGGAGGGTCTCCCCAGGTTACAGTGGGACTCAGGCCGCCCTGCCTTGGGATTCCCGGGGGCTCAGATCCAAGGGTGGTAGTGGTTGGCTTGGTTGGTGTGTTGGGTCCCCACCCTCCTCAACACATACACAGGCCTCATGCCTGACCTGGATGCCTTTTCATTCATTCGCTTATTTATTTTAGCAAAAGATACCCTCCTAAACCACCTTCACCCTTAGTTTGGTTTCTGTGGTTGTGTGAAGAAAACAAAGACTGGAGGTTTCTACCACTTTATCTTTCCCTTTTGTGGCCTCCGGACACAGCCCTGTTCATCCCACTCCCCTCCTTCATCCTTCTGTTTTTTTCTCACCCTCCCAAGCACTCCCTTCCCTGCCCATGCCCCTCTATTTCTAGAGGTGTCCACTGGGAATGTAAGTGATGAGGAGGTCAGGGGGACGCTGGTGACCTGTGGGGACAGGCCTCTCCTAGAGCAAGGGGAGCCCCCACCTGGCAAGAGGATGGTGGCCTGGGGATAAGTGACGCGGGGTGGGCTGGAACTGGTCCTCCGAGGCCTGTTTTGGTTTTAACCCCTGTTTGTGTATGTGGGAAGGAGGCTTTTTCCTGAATTTTTTTCTTTTCTTTTGAGGTCTGTCCATTTCTAAATATAGCAAGTGTGATAATGTTATGAGCAAAAAAAGTTATAACTCAATACATTTTTATGATGTTAAAATAACAAAGGACTTTAGATTGTGGTGGAGTGTCAAAAATAAGCATTGCACAGTTTTTCCTTTTTCTCTAGCTTTCAGAAGCCCCCTTCCCATTGTTGTGCACATGCTTGTTTTTCCTCCCTCCCCACTCCACCCCCACCCAGAAAGAAGCCTTTTCCTCTTCTCTCCCTTTCTTTCTAGAGTATCAGGTGGAAGAGAGTGAGGGCTGGAGGGCTGCCAGGGAAGGGGTCGGAGAGGAGGAAGCCCCTATGGGCAGGGCAGAGGGGCAACACTTCAGATCTTCAGGAGCTCCTCCTTTAAAGACCCCCAGGGAGAGGGACCTGGGACTTAGGGTCTGCTTACAGGTGAAGTGCTAGAGTGAAAAGCCTTCATTTATCAGAGTCCGTGCAAGACTCTCTACATACATTATCTCACTTCCTGCTCCAACAGCCCTGTGGACTAGGTATTCTTACCCCATGTTAGGGGTGAGGAAACTGCTTTTGCTGAGTCAGCTTCTAACCCAGGTCTGTCTGACTGCAAAGCTCCGGGAACGCTGAGACTAAGTGCACGGAGCACAGAGGACAAGGATGTACAAAGAGGCTGCACAGGAAGGGGGCCCAGGCCTGCCCACTGTGCTCTGTGAACCAGCCATATGGTGTGGGCAGCATCCTTTGTCTCTGGAGCCTGCTTCAGAGCAGGCTGGCACCTCCCCCCGTCACCCTCCTTACGAGGTCGAAAGGAGAATCAGATGTGATCTGCGACACGGGAACATGCCAGCGCGCAGGATACACTCCGAGGATGCAGGTGTAGCTTCCTTTGCCTCGGTTTCCTCATCTCAAATACGTGTCGATAATAGCACTTGACCCCCTCTGTGGTCGTGAGAATGAAAGAAGACGGCGTATGCTGGGTTGCTGTTCGTTCCCCTCTGGCTGAGAGCTGGGGCCATTTGCACTGGCTCTTTCCTCTGCCTGGAAAGCTTTTCCCATTCCGGGATTTCATCTGCCCATTCACGCAGGTAGGTCTCTGCCTCGCTGTCACCTTCAGCGCCTTCTCAGGACCTGATGTTGGTTCATTGGTTTATCTCTGGTATTACCTGCTGGTTCCAGTAGAATGGAAGCTTCATACGGGCAGGATTTTCTCTGGCTTGTTTATCCCTCTTGTCCAGGATGCCAGGCAGTAGGAAGCCAATAAATGCACGGCTGACCTTGTCTCCCTCTGTCTCCACAGGCAAGGTGACCATTCTGGCTGCGTGCGTGAGTGTGCCAGCCTGGGTGAGGAGGCAGAGACAGGTGAGGGGCTTTGGAACTTGGGTGTGCTTGTGGTGGGGACTGGAGGAGGGCTGGGTTGGGCAAGGCAGCCTCTGCCCCACAGGGGAGGGAGGAAAAAGCATTCAGATGCCTGGTAGGTGAGCTGCTGAGGGCTCCTCTTCCTTGGTCCAAAAGACCTAAGCCCCTTTTGTGGGAGCTTCAGAGGGTCAGGGAGGCAAGTAGTTGGTGTAGACTGGGGACCCCTACCCTTTTGCATTAGGATGGGTTTCCCATCTACTGGAAATTTCAACAGTATTTGTTCAGAGGAAGGAAAGGAGTACTTTGCTCTACCTGAAAAATTAAAACTCAAATGGAAGATGAAGACTAGTTGAGGAAAGCCAGTCACTATGGCAACAGTTTGGAGTAGGGTGGGAGCAGGGATCACGTAATGTGATACAGGTCAGAAACCTGGCTCTGTTGTGTTCAGGCAATGAACAGACTAGTCTGTTCAGCCATCAGTTGGTCTCTTCCACACCAGGTATCACATAGGGTATCTAGTCAATGAAATGAAGACAGTGTCCCTGCCCTCACAGAGTTGACAGTCTGGGGGGACACTTACAGAGCCGAGCTGGAGGAGTACCTGACTCAGCCTTGGAGTGGGGGCCCTGGAAAATGAGTGAAAGTGAAAGTGAAATCGCTCAGTTGTGTCCGACTCTTTGCAACCACATGGACTGTAGCCTACCAGGCTCCTCCATCTATGGGATTTTCCAGGCAAGAATACTAGAGTGGATTGCCATTTCCTTCTCCAGGGGATCTTCCCAACCCAGGGATCGAACCCCGTATTGCAGGCAGACAGACGCTTTACCATCTGAACTACCAGGGAAGCCACCAGGAAGGAGCTGGGAAAGTGGAAGGGGGATGGGTATCAAGAGACCCCTGCAGAGGGCCCAGCGCTCACAGAGGCTGGTCTGCTGGGGCCTTGCCCAGAGCACGGGGGCTTGGAGGCTTGCAGGCCACCTCCCGCTCTGCCAGGAAGATACAGAGTGTCAGTTTGAGACCAACCTCAGCAGAGAATTCAGGTTTCTTGGCTCCTGGCCAGTGTCTGTGTAATCTGTAAGAGGGCAAGGGCAGTCATAAGGGTTTATAAAAACAATGGTCTCTGTTCTTGAGATGGAAGGGCATGTCTATGTGTCTGTCCCATGAGCAGGAATCTGAGCCTCACCCCGAGTTGTTACAGTGTCCAAGGCACAGGGGTCACACGGATGCCAACTCCGGGAATACTGACAAGTTCTGTCTCTGTCCTCCTCCTCCTCCACTCACCTCCCTGTGCCCTGGAGTAGCCTGCTGGGGCTTCTCTCACTTATCCCCAGGGCCTGATGTCAGAGGCCATGGACCAGTCGGCCGGGAGCCCTGGAAACCTGAACCCAGGAGAAGGTGGTGATGGCAGCACGGAGCCGGGTACCTGCCAGGAACTCCTGCACCGGCTGCGGGAGCTGGAGGTGGGGCACGGGGCAGGCTGGCCAGAGCCCTGCGAGCTTGGGTGGTTTTGGAGGTGCAGGGCAACCTTCCTCTCAGCCTGCTTTTCCAGGCTGAAGCAGAGCTGAAACGTTTCTTTAGCAGAGCCGCTCTGAGACGCCCTTTCCTTACTCTTAGCTCTCCAGCCTTCATGCCAGCTCAGGACAAGAGGCGTGCACAAGGCTGGGGCTGTACTAACCCCCAGATATCTCCCTTCTTTACCTGACTTTTGTGCCCTGGCTGTAGGAAAGGGGTGGCCACAGAGGCCACAGAAGGAAAAGTCTCAGGCATTGAGGGACCAGGGCACGGATCCATGAACTAGGCTACTTACCACGTTCCTAGACCCTGCCCTCCTCCCTCCAGCCTCCTCTGCCTTCTCCCCAGGGAAATAAGGGTAACGTTTAGCACCTCCCACCTTGGTCCTCCTGGCCACTGTATCTCCCCAGCCCCTCCAGCCTCATGGACTGAAGTCAGGGTAACAAAGGACCAGGCATCTCAGCTCTGCCTTCTGGATGCCCTGGGTCTCTATGTGCTCGCCCCTGACAGAAGCACCCCGGAGCCAAGAGCTGGGGCAGGGAGAGAGCTACTGGACTCCTTGCCTCTCCTTTCCAAGAGGAACCTGCCCTGGGAAGAATGATTGCTTAGCCTCCCATTTACCTTCCTCCTCCTCCCTGCAGGCAGAGAACTCAGCACTCGCCCAAGCCAACGAAAATCAGCGGGAGACCTACGAGCGCTGTCTGGACGAGGTGGGTGGACTGATACCGCCTGTGGGAAGCATAGCTTGTCGGCTCCAGGCTCCAGGCAGAGACTCAGTCATCTGACAGCTTTTCCTCAGCTCTGCCTTTCTCTCCCCAGGTTGCCAACCACGTGGTGCAGGCACTGCTGAACCAAAAGGTAAAAGGCCACAGGAGACATTCATACCCCCTGACCTGAGCCCAGATGCCCTGGGAGGAGGCCCTGGGCACAGCAGGGGAGGTCCTTCCTGGGGACCCCTGAGCCTGCTCAGCTACGGGATCGAGGAAGGTGGAAATGGCCTCTTGGCTCTCCAGCAGAGTCCCCTTTCTCTATCTTGGACAATCCATACTCTTTGACCTGGAGCCGGGGCCACGCTAGGTAAGGCCGGGTCTCCAAGCGATAGTAACTTTGATTTGGGCTCGAATCCTTCCATTATCCAGGCCCCAGCTAGTTTCTCCAGATCATTATAGCCCTGATAGCAATGTTGATGTTGTGACCATAAAGTGACATCTAAATATTGACTCAAGTACTGGGGGTAATTTCTTGACATGTGGGCTACTCTGACCCCTAAGTCTTCCCCTGCCTTACCTGAGCCCTTCTTTGATGTGTGGTTTCTAAGAGGCAGAGGATTGGCTCCAGAGATGAGAAAGCTGCCAAAGGGAATGAAATTACTTCCGACCAGGAGTGGTAAACTTTAGAAAATTTACCATCCCCAGAAGATGCGAGAGCCATAAATATAGGCAGGCTCAGCTCCTTCATAGGAGGTTGCAAGAGAAGCGCATGCCCAGCAGGAGTGCCCACTGCTCTGATGAAGCGACTGTGCTCATGCCACTCTCCCTCTCCCCACCACCTTGCCCTTCTTCCGCCTCCTGGGGGTGGCAGGACCTGCGAGAGGAGTGCATCAAGCTGAAGAAGAGGGTGTTTGACCTGGAAAGGCAGAACCAGATGCTGAGCGCCCTGTTTCAGCAGAAGCTCCAGCTGACAGCGGGCTCCCTCCCTCAGGTGGGCACACGTGATTCCCCCTCCTTCCTCACCTCTCAGCCTCAGACCTCCCAACCAGCCCTGTCGTCGTCATCACCTCAGAAGCAGGTTGTCAGCCACTGGCCTCCATTCTGGGCACTGTGGCCTTCCAGGGCAGGCCCACCTCGCCTGATAGATCTGAGCCTTAGGTGAAGGGAAGCTTCCTAAGACCCCTTACACTTGGCTGTCCCCTACCTCCCCAGTGCTGCCCACCCAGCCAGTTGGTGTCCCTTTTTGTTGACAGAGAAAGTCCTTGCTTCCTTCGCCCTGAGTAGAGAGATGGGTGGATGCTGAAAATGCAGTCATTTCAAGCTAGCTCCCACGAGGCCCCTTTGGCCACTGCCTTTCCTCTTCTTGGCCAGGGGCAGGGGTGGGGCCGGGTGTAAGGCACCCAGTGCTTGGTGTCATGGAGAGGTTAGGGAAGGCCCTTCACCCGGGTGACTCTGCGCACGCCTGCTGCATCTGCCCACCCGCTAACCCAGTCTTGGCCACAGACACTCATCCCTGCTTCCAGCCCTGACACCTGCCTTATCCCAGGAGAAGCAAGAGGCTAGTGGTAGTGAACCCTGGGCTCAGTTAACATGTAACATGGGGTCCACTCTGTTTGGAAGCCCCAAGGATGTGGTGTGCCTGTGGGGAATCAGGAGCAGCTCCATGTACCCAAGGTTCATGGTGGGTTCTGAGGTCAGCCAGCACACCCCCAACCCACCCTGACTTGCCAGGAAGAGAAACACCTTATATGTGTTTGTGTCTAAATTTATATGTCTGGGATACAAACCAGGTGGCCATTGCCCCCCCCCAAACCCTGAGCAGGATGCCCTCAGCTCCCTGGGAAGCCTGACCCCTGGCAGATGAAGCCTGTGTCTCCCCAGGCCGGTGCAGACACGGGTGACTGAGCTGCAGTGACTCTGCAGCTTCCTTTGTCCTGTCCTGGCCCTGCCATGGGCTGACCTGGAGGCCAGATCACACCAGCCAAGCTCGCCCTGTCCACACTCTTCTCAGTGACTGATGATAACAGGCGTAGATCATCCTGAAATCGTTTGTTTTTTAGTAAATGAATTCTGGGATTCGAGTTGGAGATTTTTTAATGAATTTTGGGGTTTGGGACCATAGATTTATCTTCCCCAGAAGTAACATGACATAATGGAAAGAGCACGAACCTTGGCCTCAGATAAACTTGGGTTGGGTCCCTAACTTAGCTAATTCTTAGCTGTGTGACCTTGGGTAGATTATTTAACCATACAAATCGTAGGTTTTTTTCCTTTATAAATGGGGATAAAAATACCTATATTGCAGGCTGTCATGAGGATGAAATGAGATAATATCTAGTGCTTGACCTGTAGTAGTCAATGATTAGCAGCTAGTTATCATTATTAATGTTATTTCCAAGTTGTGCTTTGCTAGGATGGAAGCTCCATTGAACGAATGTTAATTAAGCTCTTACTGTAAGCAGTGCCTTTGCCAACACACATGGAATTTGAGGGAGCTGGGGCTTTTGGACACTAAGGCAGGGCTGCAGAGGGTGACAGTGCTGACCAAAAGCCCAGGGAGGGGGAGAGGCCATCAGAGATGGGCTAAAGAGAGTGCCCTGAGGAGGTGACTGCACCCTGATGATGGGAGATGTTTACTTTTTTATTCTAGTTTTGTTTTATTCTTATTTTTATTTTTTGACTGCACAGGGATTTTAGTTCCCTGACCAGGGGTTGAACCCACACCCTCAGCAGTGAAAGCAGAGTCCTAACCATGGACCACCAGGGAATTCCTGATGGACAGGAGATTTTAAAGAGTACAGAAGGGGTCTGGGAGAAGGGGTGCCCTGTGGGAGGAACAGAGCGGGGGATCCTAGGGAGCAGAGAGCTGTTCAGCCGGACTTGAGCAAAGGTTGTATACAGAGCAAGTGAGACAAAGCTGGGGATGGTGTCAGGGAAGAACCGGTAGATCTGGCTATAATGCCGACCGAAGAGTTCAGACATGTCAGTGGAGGCTGGCAGAGGAAGCTGTGAGCACAGAGATGCTTTAGACAAAAAAGACTGGAAAGCCACGCGGTCAGGTGAGCGAGACTGAAATGCTGAGCAGCTTTCAGGCCAGAGATGTGAGGATGGTGTGCCAAAGGAGCCGCTGCAGATGGCTCGGCCGGAGGGGAGGCAGAGATACCACAAAGACAGGACTTACCAGCTGTGGAGTGCAAGAGACAGGGGAGAGTTGAAGCTGACTTGTGTCTCATCAAGGTGCCCAAGAGACAAGTGATCTGTGATTAAATCCAACTTTGGTAATCCTCCGAGCAGAGGCCATTCAGGGGAGATGGAAGTAGTAACTGCCACCATCTCTATTCCAGGACCCAGTAAACAACGCCGCTTCCGTTAGTCTGAGCCATTCCTGTGGAGGCTGGGCCACAGGTGGTCAGAAAAGAAATGGGCCCTGAGGCTCACCTTCTCTGTACTCAGGGAGGAGGCTCCACAGAAAAGCAGAGGATCTTGGAGGCTCGGCGGACAGCCAGGCTAGGCCTGCCACTGCCCTGTGGCCCCCGGGCACTCTCCTTTCTCCAGAGGCCCCTGCCCAGTCCCACCTCCCCCCCCCGCCACCTGAGCTTGCATTTCTTCAGGCTACCTGTGCTGGGGTCTCCCAAGGTACCTCTGACCAAGTGGTGAAAGCCTTACCTTGGGCCAGGAGACGTCACTGAAGGAGCAGGGAAGGATGTTCCGCTGCCCCTGGATGGGAAGCCGTAGCTCCCTGAGGGCACAGGGCCCTGGGCTGACAGCACCTGTGCTAACCTCGCCTCTCCCCTGTAGATCCCACTTGCCCCACTCCAGCCACCTTCAGAGCCACCGGCCTCGCCCTCCCTGAGCTCCGCCGAGGGACCGGCCACCCCGCTGCCTCTGGGGCGCTGTGCTGGGCAGAGAGAGGTAGGAGGGCTGGGCTTCGTGGTCTGTGGCTCCGCTGGCACTGGGCTCGTCAGCTGGTGCTCCACGACTGTTCCCTAACAAGTCTCAGGGGAAGGACTGCTTCCGGGCACACAGATTCTCATCCAGGCTGGGTGTGAGCCCTCAGCTGTCAGCCTCGTACCAAGAAAAACAGATCCCTGCCCCTAACCGCTGGCCTTGTGAGTAAACATGTTAATACTGCAGTCAGACTCAACAGTTTACACTTCTGAGCTCTTCCTCTGAGCCAGGCACTGTGCCGGACACCTGGATCTCATTTATCTTTTTCTTTTTTGGTAATTTTTGGCATACATTTATAATCCTACACGTATTTATTTATCCAAGTCCAATTCATTCATTCTTTTGTTGATCTGGTTCCATTTATCTTATTTTATGAGATTTAAACACAATCACCATCTTATTTTACAGATGATACAGTGAAGCTTAGAGATTAAATGACTTGCTAAAAGTCTTATAACTAGTAAAGCAATAGACCTGGGTCTTGAACCCGCACAGTCTGGCCCAGGAGCCCAGGTAGTTAACCACTGTACCAGACTGGACCAGGCCTGAGAAGGGGCCAGGGAGAAGCAGGAAAAGGCTCACAGGGGAGTCATTGCATCTGCTTCTCCACGGGGATCAGCTCAGTAGGACAGCTGTCTGACCTGAGAAGGCCTGGGCTTGCCTGTAGCGACTGACTGAGGACTTGGCCACATCATATCCCCTTCTTGAGTCTGTGTTCTTTCCAAAACCTGAAAAAATGGATGGGTCTCCCTCCCCTGGGGCAAATAGAGATATCAGGGGTATAGATGGTCAGCCTTCCTGACTCATAGTTGTAGGAAGTAGTGCTGGGATAACCAGGAAGGAAGGTAGGTGCCCCCTAAGTGTGCCGGGAAGGACAGCTGGGGTAACCAGAACTCAAACTCTTGAGGAAACTTTCCAGCACATTCCAGAAGCCATCAGTTCCTTTTGGGGACACAGACAAACCCGGCCAGCTCAGGTTATGCCAGCTCAGTTACGCCAGCTGACATGCTCAGTTATGCCAGCTCGGGTCCCAGGCCTGCTCATGGTTTCCTCCTCATGCCATTTCTCCCCCAAGGTGTGTTGGGAGCAGCAGCTGCGGTCAGGAGGCCCAGGACCCCCAGCCACCCCACCCCCAGCGCTGGATGCCCTCTCCCCATTCCTTCAAAAGAAAGCGCAGATCCTGGAGGTGCTGAGAGCCCTGGAAGAGACGGACCCCTTGCTTCTGTGCTCACCTGCTACCCCCTGGCAGCCTCCAGGCGAGGGTCCTGGCTCCCCGGAGCCCATCAATGGCGAGCTGTGTGGCCCGCCTCAGCCTGAACCCTCTCCCTGGGCCCCCTACCTACTACTAGGTCCTGGCAGCCTGGGAGGCCTGCTGCACTGGGAGCGCTTCTTAGGGGGTCCAGGGGAGGAGGAGGGTGCTGGGCGGCCCTGGGGCCCTGGCAGGGGCTCCCCACAGGCCCAGGGCACTGGTTCTGGGCCGCCCTGTGCACCAGGCAGTAGCTCCTCCTCCTCTTCTGATGAGGCCGGTGACCCCAATGAGGCCCCCAGCCCGGACCCCCTGCTAGGGGCCCTGGCCCGCAAGCAGTTGAACCTGGGCCAGCTCCTTGAAGACACAGAGTCTTACCTACAGGCCTTTTTGGCCGGGGCTGCTTGCCCACTCAGCGGGGACCACCCGGGTCCCAGGCAGCCATCCTCCCCAGACCAGGGGCCCCCACAACTGTCCAAGTCCAAAGGCCTCCCCAAGTCAGCTTGGGTTGGGGGTACCCCAGAGGCCAACAGGCCAGGCTTTGGTGCTACCTCAGAGGGCCAGGGGTCCCTCCCCTTCCTCAGCATGTTCATGGGTGCAGGGGACACCCCCCTGGGCTCACGGCCTGGCCACCCCCACTCTTCATCTCAGGTGAAAAGCAAGCTCCAAATTGGCCCCCCTTCTCCTGGGGAAGCCCAAGGACCCCTTCTGCCCTCTCCAGCCAGAGGTCTCAAATTTCTAAAGCTGCCTCCAGCCTCAGAGAAGGTCCCCAGCCCAGGAGGTCCCCAGCTTAGCCCCCAGCTCCCCCGGAATTCCCGAATACCCTGTCGGAACAGTGGCTCAGACGGTAGCCCCTCCCCACTGCTGGCCCGCAGGGGTCTGGGCGGAGGAGAGCTGTCCCCAGAGGGGGCACAGGGCCTGCCCACCAGCCCTTCACCCTGCTCCATGACCCCTGACTCTGCACAGCTCAGACCTCCCCAGCCAGCCTTGTCCGCTACACTTTCCCCAGGACCCACAGTGTCTCCTTGCTACGAGAACATTCTGGACCTTTCCCGGAACACCTTTAGAGGGCCTTCCCCAGAGCCACCTCCATCTCCTCTGCAGGTGCCCACCTACCCACAACTAACTCTGGAGGTGCCACGGGTCCCTGAGGTCCTCAGAAGCCCTGGCATCCCCTCCAGCCCTTGCCACCCAGAATCCTGCCCCTATGAGGGCACCCAGGAGAAGAGTTCGGACAAGGCAGGCTCCGAGTCTCCCCATCCTGGCCGCAGGGGCCCAGGCAGCTCGTCCAAGAAGCCCAGCCAGGGGGCAGGACGGCGACCTGGGGATCCTGGCTACACGCCTCTGCGGGACAGACTGGCAGCCCTGGGAAAACTGAAGACTGGCCCTGAGGGGCCTCAGGGCCCAGAAAAGAATGGGGTGCCTGTCAAACCTGGCACTGAGAAGGCCCGGGGAGCAGGGAAGTCAGGGGAGAGCACTGGAGACACAGCACCCCCTGCTTCCAGGCCCCCTGAGCAGCCAGAAGCCAAGGGGGCCCTGCGAGGGGCAGTGGCCTTAGGCACAAGCAGCCTGAAGCAACAGGAATCTGGGCTCCTGGGGGACCCCGGGGCCCGAGTCTACTCTTCCCACTCCATGGGGGCCCGGGTGGACCTGGAGCCTGTCTCACCAAGGAGCTGCCTCACCAAAGTGGAGCTGGCCAAGAGCCGGCTGGCAGGGGCCCTGTGCCCCCAGGTACCCCGCACCCCTGCCAAAGTGCCAACCTCAGCCCCCAGCCTTGGCAAACCCAATAAGAGCCCCCACAGCAGCCCAACCAAGCTGCCTTCAAAGTCACCCACCAAGGTGGTGCCCCGACCAGTGGTCCCACCAGCCACCAAGGAGCCCCCCAAACCTGACAAGGGGAAGGGCCCACCCTGGGCAGACTGTGGTGGCACCGTGGCCCAGCCCATGTCCCCAGCACCTGGCCCTGCGGACCCAGGCCCAGGCCCTGAGGGGCGGGCTCCACACTCGGCCATTGAGGAGAAGGTGATGAAGGGCATCGAGGAGAACATGCTGCGGCTCCAGGGCCAGGAGCGGGCCCCCGGCACTGAGGCCAAGCATCGGAACACCAGCAGCATCGCCAGCTGGTTTGGCCTTAAGAAGAGCAAGTTGCCAGCGTTAAACCGCCGCACAGAGACCACCAAGGGCAAGGAAGGGGCCGGGGGCTCCCCGCTCCGGAAGGAGGTCAAGGTGGAAGCCCGGAAGCTGGAGGCTGAGAGTCTCAACATCTCCAAGCTGATGGCTAAGGCGGAAGACCTGCGCCGGGCCCTGGAGGAGGAAAAGGCCTACCTGAGCAGCAGGGCCCGGCCTCGGCCCGGGGGCCCAGCACCAGGGACCAGTGCAGGCCTGGGGCAGGGGCAGGGCCAGCTGGTTGGCATGTACCAGGGTGCAGACACCTTCATGCAGCAGCTTCTCAACAGGTGAGAGCTGGGACTGGCTGGCAGAGGCTCAGTAGTTGGGGGCACTTTGCTCTCCACAGGCACTCTGGGATTGGGGGCTGCCTTTCCTGGGAATAGGCTTCCCAGAGGTCAAAGAGTGTAGGAGGTCAGATGACATGGCACCAAAACTTCTGGGGGTTAATAGCCCTGCCCAGAGGAGGGGTCAGGACCTCAAACAAGGAGCTAGGGATTTGTGCCCCAGCTCCCTTCTTCCCTGGCTGTCTGACATTTGGCTTGCTGAGACTCGGTTTCTCCTTTGAGAAGAGTTACCAGTCAACATTTCCCTGAATCGCCTCGAGTCAGGTGAGGCAGCCTGTCTGGGGTCCAGGGTAGTTAAGACTGCTAGTACCTAGCCATGGGCTAATGCACGTCTTCTCCCTCCAGGGTTTTATATCCTGTAGAACAAGGAGGGCTCCATCCCTTTGCCTTTTGGCACTTGCCACAGACTCAGCAAAGGGAGATGTGGTTTAGAGAGGGGGTTGCTCTGTCTGGGCCAGGTAAGGCAGAATGTCTGCAGGAATCTGGCTGCAAGCAGAGTGTGCTTTGGACAGCAAGTACACGCAGGGCCAGCTAGAGTAGGCAGGGTGTGTTACATGTGGACCAGGGTGTGACCATGTTTGTTCCTACTGGGGGACATTATCAGAAAGGTCTGTAGGCTTGACCCTAGGTAGCTATGGAAATGTTCTCCCATCACTCCTGCCCCTGCTGGTCCTCTGGGGTTTCCCCTGGGGTCTCCCCTGGGGTCTTGGCCTATTCCTGGTGTCAGGAGAGTTGATGCAGAAAGCCAACAGGCATATGTCCTCTTCCCCAGGAGCAGGGGGCAGTAGGTACCTCTCTAGACCCAGCCCCACTGGAGGAAGTGAGGCCAGAATGTGTGGGTGGGCCTGGGGCTCCCTCACTTCCATGTGCACTGCCTGCCCCTAGGGTGGATGGCAAGGAACTGCCCCCCAAGAGCTGGCGGGAACCCAAACCTGAGTATGGCGATTTCCAGCCAGTGTCCTCTGACCCCAAGAACCCCTGGCCCGCCTGTGGGCCCCGAAATGGCCTGGTGGGCCCTCTCCAGGGCTGTGGAAAACCTGGGAAGGTAAGTTCCTGGGGTGGGGGCTGGGTGGAGGCCCTGGCTTTGTGGCCCTGCCAGGTCTCTGACCTGGAGGGCTACCCTTCCCTGGGGCCAGAAGGCTGCTGGATGTATTTCTGGTTTCCAAGGAGAATGGGGAGGGGAGAGGGCTTTCTGAGGGCTAGCAGGTTGCCAGGACTCTTAGATCCATACTCCAGGGGTCCTGATGGAGGGCATTGGCATGGAGGAAGAAGGGGCTCTGAAGTCTTCTGTACCCCATACAGCCAAGCATCGAGCCAGGGAGGCGAGAAGAGATGCCCTCCGAGGACAGTCTGGCGGAGCCAGTGACCACCTCACACTTCACAGGTCAGCAGGGTCAAGGGCCAAGGCTGGGACCTGCCCCTCACCTCTTGCTCACTTTATTCCTTCCTGTCACCACAGCAGGTGCCAAGCCCCAAAGGGCACTGGGACTACACAGGAATATCTCCCTGTCACTTAGGGTACCTGCCCTGTCCTCTTCCCCAAGACTAGGGGAGATGGGGCAGGGCAGGCAGGGACAACTGAGCCTGTAGAGCTAGAAGGGTGTCCAAGGGTGGAGCCTGGGCTGGGGCAGGAAGCCAGAAGAAGGCAGAGGGGCTGAGCCACCTGAGCCTCACATCACCTCCCATCCCCTCCCCAGCCTGTGGCTCTTTGACTCGAACCCTGGACAGTGGCATCGGGACCTTCCCACCCCCAGACCATGGCAGCAGTGGGACCCCCAGCAAGAATCTTCCGAAGACCAAGCCACCACGGCTGGAGCCCCCACCAGGGGTGCCCCCAGCTCGGCCCCCACCCCTTACCAAAGTCCCCCGCCGTGCCCACACACTGGAGCGTGAGGTGCCTGGCATAGAGGAGCTGCTGGTGAGCGGGAGGCACCCCAGCATGCCGGCCTTCCCTGCCCTGCTCACCGCTGCCCCAGGCCACCGGGGCCATCAGACCTGTCCAGACGGTGAGTGCCTGGGCAGGGGTAGGGTGGGTCTTTCTGGGAGCTCCGCCCACCACCCACCTTCCCCTTGTCCCCGGACAGATCCCTGCGAAGACCCAGGCCCACCCCCTCCAGTCCAGCTGGCCAAGAACTGGACCTTCCCCAATGCCAGGGCAGCCGGCGGTTCCTCTGACCCTTTCTTATGCCCACCCCGACAACTGGAGGGGCTGCCCAGGACCCCCATGGTGAGCATGGCGGAAGGGGAAAGGGAACAGCACTGGAGGGCAGCGGGGAATGACGAGGGGTGAGGTACCGCCCTGTCCGGGAGGAGGACTGAGCCGTCAGCCCTTTGGATGCTCGTCTGGACAGCCCAACCCCTGCCTTTTCACACCCGTCTTGGGGAAAGGGTTTCTCTCCCTTCTGGAACCTTGGTAGGACTGGCTCAGTCGCGCCTCCAGTTTCCGTCCTCTGCAGCGCCCGGCTCAGGTGGGCAGAGCCTCTTAGGAGGTGAGAAGTGAGAGGTACCTGCTCCCGAGCCTGCCCTCCTTCCCCAGGCCCTCCCCGTGGATGGAAAGCGGAGCCTGGAGCCCACCCGCCCTGCCCCTGCGCCCCAGGGCCCGGCGTTTGGGGGCAGCCGCACCCCCAGCACATCGGACGTGGGCGAGGAAGGGAGAGTGGCCAGCGGGGGACCCCCGGGGCTGGAGACCTCTGAGTCTCTCAGCGACTCGCTCTACGACTCGCTGTCCTCTTGCGGGAGTCAGGGCTGAGTGGAGTCAAGGCTGAGTGGCAGCGGCAGCTACGCCCAGCGCTGGAGGCGGAGACCTCGGATTGGACTGCTCTCCTCAAGCCCCGCCCCCGGGGGCCCCGCCCTGAAGGGACCAAGGAGGCAGATGAACCAGAAGGTGAAGGGGGTTCCTGGCACAGCCCACTGCCCGCCGCCGCCGCCGCTGCTGTGGAGGAGATGACTACTCTCAGCTCAGGGAGAGACCCCACCCTTGGTCCTTTCTCTCACCCAGAGTACGGCTCTTCCTCTGAGGGACTGGGGGGTTCAAGGCCGCTGTGTCCCGGCCCCCACTCCCGCTTCAGGCTGAGCCATCTTGTGGTGCTGGGCTTCCTGCCCACCGGTCGTGCCATCTCCGCCCACCCTGGCGGCTCCCCTGCCTCAGCAGCCCCGTGCTGGTGGAGTTTAGGGGCGAGGGGTCACGTTGCCTTCTCTGTCTGCCCTGGTCCTCCCCGCTGTCTGGATGGTGCTGCCCTCTCCTGCCCCATATCTTTGGGGCCCACTTGTCTGTCTTTTTTTGTTGGTTGTTTTTATATATATATATATATATATATATATATATATATATATATGAAAGCGTCTGACCCAGCCCCCACCCACCCCCATTCCCACACTGCGGTTAATTTATCTGTTGTTAAAAACGCGGTTGCTCTGCTTCCAGCCTCTGCTTCTGCCCTATCCCTAATAAAACGTGGAGGACCCCCCCCACTCCCGCCCCAGACTCAGCTTGTTCTATGGGAGGACTCAGGGATGGACAGGCCAGTAGAGACCTCGTGGGCACCAGAGTGCAGGACTCCAGGGCTCTGCTCCAGGAGCTCTTGTGAGGCAGTTCAGTTTACCAGGGCTGCTGACTTGAGTCACCCTAGAATGTAACTAAGGCTGGGGGATCTGTTTAGACCTGGAATGGTACCTGGCAGTGGGGAAATTCCCCTGGCCCAGGGCTTGGTCAGGAGGAAGGCTGTGCTGCCCCTCAGAAAGGGAGGTGGAGATGGTGGCTGTGGACATGCACTCAAACCCTGGACATACCAGGTTGGGAGGGTATATAAACTGTAAGCTTCAGGAGTCCAGGGGTAAACAGAGTTAAGTGTCCACAGCTGCCTGTTGTCATAAAGGGAGGCACGACTGGGTTTCTGACTTGCCACCTTCTAGTCACACCTCAGCCTTTGGGCTTGCCCATCTTCTTGCCCCTATTTCGCCCTCAGATTTCAACCAGAAGTTCTCCTGGCTCTCAAATTCTTACTTTAAGATGGGAAGGCCAGGAATGAGGCTGTGTGGAAGGGTCTAGGCTTCTAGGAGTTATTTCAGACTCTCCATGGGATGTGAGAAGGCCAGGGGGTGGTTGTGGCCCTCCAGCCCTCGGATTTCCTATTGAGCATAGAGTTGGACCTGAAGGTGGCCCCAGCCCATCTCACACTGACCAGCCAAGTTGGGCCTCAGGAAGGCCTTCTTCTAGCCCAGGTTGCAAGGTGTGGGCTGACTTGCTCAGAGCACCCACCTGCCATAGTCAACACTCACTGCCTCCCCATGCCATCTGTAGGCCGCCTGGACATTGTGCATGCTCCACAGCCCTGGCCTTGTGGCTGGGACTCTGGACAGTTCATCACGGGGGTAGGGGGCTGTGCAGTGAATACACGGTCTGTGTTGGCACTTCAGGCTTGCCAAGCCAAGGTCAGGAGTGCCTGAACAGGGAGCAGTGCTGGGCCAATTCACAACTCAGTTATACCACTGGATGCTGCCATGCGCTCTGACCAGCCCGAGGAAGGCTGGGAGGGACGAAGGATGTCCCTGCCTCTTTATACTAACTCCTCCCAGCAGTGTCTCTTCAGCTGTAAATGGTCCAGAGAGCAGTGAAAGAACTCCCTGTTAAATACCTACCATATTGCCAGCCTCCTGATTCATTTCACAGGTAAAGTTATTGAGGCTCAAAAATATTTGAGTAGATGAATTCCCTGGTGGTCCAGTGGTTAAGACCCTGCGGGGGCACAGTTTCAGTCCTTGGTCAGGGAAGTAAAACCCTGAATGCTACATGGCCTGTCCAAAAACAGACCATTCAGTAGTTTTCCAAAGCTGAGAAGTGATGGGTCTTGGCAGGAGTGATCCCTTTTGGGTGTGTAACTTTGCTTTCTTCTGTCAGGACTCTAATCCCCTCCTCCATTTTTAGCCCTGGATCACTCCTGATGGACAGGGCTGGAGAGCACTAAGCTGGGAGTCAAGGGTCTTAGCCCTTGAGTCCGGGTCTGTGGGGAATGTTACATCTTGTCTCCGGGCCTTGGTTTTCCTTATCTATGGAAGATTGGGAAGTTGGTCCAGACTAGCTTTCCCCTTAGCTTTCTGCTTTTCCCACCATCTCCCAATCTGGCTGTTCTGCCTCCTGTTTCCCTTAGTGGATGTCATCGCTGAGGAGGTTAAAACGACTTAGAGAAGCATCAAGTCAGATGTCTTTATTTTCTTCAAATGTCAGGATCGCATTTTCTTATTTCTGTCTCCTACTTCCAGGTATCCATCCCACTCTCCCTTCTGCTTTTATGGGCTTAAGGATGTTATTACCAAGCTGTTGATCTCTACCTCTTGCCAGGCAGGCTTGGAGAAGTCTACATCCTTCTCTAACTTTTTATTTCTTGGTTTCTTAAGCCCTTTTCTCTGTGTGAACCTGATGGATTACCTCATTTCCTTGTTAGAATTGTTCACCTACAGGATATTTATCCTATTTCCTTTCTGAGAAGGAATTTGGCATGGTGGGTTTAATTCTGGACTCTACCTCCAACAAGCCGAGATCAAGGGTCCATGCAGGTTTCTGTCACCAGACTCTGCTCATTCCGCCTCCAGGCTCTGTCCTGCAGTGTTTCCACGTGCTAGGTGACCTCTTGGGCCAGGGGACACTGTGGGCCACTTGAGAAAAAGCCCACTGTCTCGCCAGGACAGAGCAGCATCAGCCACAGCTAGTACCTGGAGCCAGCCCTTCCCTACCAGGCAGCTCCTCATTCCTAAGTCCCTCAGTGTGCTGCTAAGGGGTGCTGGGCCCAGACAAGCCATCTGTGGCCCACATGACTGTGTATGCCCTCCACACAGACAGAATATTCCATCTGAAGTAATTCTGTGGCAAGGGACACACAGTTGAGTTCGAGACCCTTCCAGGTAACCAGTTTCTCTTTGCCCTTGAAGAAAAGATTTATCTAAAAGACCACTTGATCCTCACCATGGCAGAATACTTCATATCTGAGTTTGTAACATCTGCTTGCAGGATTAAGGCGACCTCACTGTTTTCTCCACGAACAATGGGTAAACACTTGCCTTACCATTGTATATGACCCTTTCTGCTGGATTTCCCAAAGAAAAGAAGCCCAAACCACCAAACTCCTCTTGTCCCCCATAAATGGCATCAACAAAAAGCTATGAAAAGACTCCAGATTCCACCTTTCTGGGCACCCTGCTTCTTGTAAAAAGTGTCCCAAAATGTTAACTGAGATTTTCTGTGAGTTGCCGATTGGTTTTATTTTCTTCTGTACCCTTGTCTAGATTTTCTAGACATATTTGAGTCTCAAATAATATGTTTTGTTTTCCTTACCCCCAAAAAAATTTTTAAAAGAAACAACCATTCTCTGCAACAAATTCTAGGTATGTAACCCCATTCTATAGTCCTGAGTGAGTTAATTCAAGCATATAAGTATTTTTTAAAGACATGAATTTAAATATAGGTGAGTATTTCTATGATCTTGAGGTAAGGGAAACCTTTTTAAGAACCTTTTTGTAATCATTAAAGACATACAAATTAGAAAAGTGCATGTTCAGGACTTCTCTGGAGGTCCAGTGGCTAAGAATCCACCTTCCAATGCAGGGGACATGGGTTTGATCCCTGGTCAAGGAACTAGGACCCCACATGCTGCGGAGCAACTAAGACCACGCATCTCAACTACCGAGCCTGCAGTGCCTCAACGCAAGATCCCGCACGCCACAACTAAGATCCGCCACAGCCTAATAACATATTTTTTTAAGTGCATGTTCATGGTTTTTAAAAATAATTAAGGACTTCCCTGGCAGTCCAGTGGTTAAGACTCTGTGTTTCCACTGCAGGGGGTGTGGGTTCGACCCCTGGTCAGGGAACTAAGATCCTGCATGCCATAGGGTACAGCCAAAAAAATAAAAATAAATTTAAAAAGTCAAAATTGAATAGAATATCATGTAAGGAAGAAGAATAATCTCATATTCCAAGTTCCAGTCTCACTGCCCAGATATAACCCAAGTTGATTAGAATTCCTCTCAAATCACTTTTTTTTTTTTTAATTGTGCTCTTTCAGTAGACATTCTGAGGGCTTCAAGCCAACCACAGCCTCTCAGATCACTCTAAGGGACAGCTCCCTCAAATCACTCTTTAAATGCACACTACACAGAGACAATATATTTATGTTGACCTTTTACTAGACAATGAGATTATTCCATAATTGCTGATCTGCTTCTTTTAGTACTTACTATTATATCTTAGAGATCTTTCCAAAGATCATGATTCTCCATTATTATACACGCTCTCCCATTGGATGGATGTGTGATATTTACATGTTTTGCCATGACAAGCAATGCTGCAGTGAACATTGTATATGTGTCCTTGGCCACTTGCATTTTTCCGTAAGATAAATTCCTATAAATGGAATTGCTGCATTATAAAATATGCTTAATGAAAAACTTTTTATAGATATTAACAAATCACACTTCACCAACCATGTGTAAGTGGGCTATCTTCCACACTGCATATTATCAAACTTTGCTATTGCTAAGTCACTTCAGTCATGTCCGACTCTGTGTGACCCCATAGATGGCAGCCCACCAGGCTTTCCTGTCCCTGGGATTCTCCAAGCAAGAACACTGGAGTGGGTTGCCATTTCCTTCTCCAATGCATGAAAGTGAAAAGTGAAAGTGAAGTCACTCAGTTGTGTCCAACCCTCAGCGACCCTATGGACTGCAGCCTCCCAGGCTCCTCTGTCCATGGGATCCTCCAGGCAAGAGTACTGGAGTGGGGTGGTGCCATTGCCTTCTCCGATTATCAAACTTTATTCTTAGCCAATTTGGTAGGAGTAAGTGATCATGTCTTGTAGTCTTGGAGCCCAAAGTAGGGACTTTGGCTTTTACTCAGAATGAAATGAGGAGCAATTAGAAGAGCAATTAAACTGTAGAGGGCAAGTATGGAAATGAACCAGTAAGGAAGCCTCTTGGGTAACTCCAGTGAGAGATGGGAACCTGTGCCAAGGGCAGAGACACCATGAACAACAGGGTTTGCTAATGTAATTTCGATGGGGGGAAAGAGAAGAGTCAAGGACAGCTTCGACACACAGATGGCAGATAGGCACATGAAAAGATGCCCAACATCACTAATTATCAGGGAAATGCAAATCAAAACATTGAGGTACCACCTCACACCAGTCAGAATGGCCATCATTAAAAAGTCTATAAATAACAAATACTGGAGAGGCTGTAGAGAAAAGAGATCACCTCCTACACTGATGGTGGGAATGTAAGTTGGTGCAGCCACTATGAACAGTATGGAGGTTCCTCAGAAAGCTAAAAATAGAGTTGCTATGCAATCCAGCAATCCCAGTCTGGGACATATATCTGGACAAAACTATAATTCGATTAGATACATGCACCCCTGTGCTCATAGCAGCACTATTCACAATAGCCAATGATCTAAATGTCCATCGAAAGATGAACGCATAAAGAAGATGTGGAATATACATATAACGGAATACTTCTCAGCCATAAGAAAGAACGAAATAATACCATTTGCAGCAACATAGATGGAACTAGAGAGAACTATACTTAGTGAAATGAGTCAAAAGAGAAATATAAATACCATATGATATCACTTATATGAAAAATCTAAAATATGACACAAATGACTTAACTACGAAGCAGAAACAGACTCACAGACATAGAAGATAGACTTGTGGTTCCAAGGGGGAGGGGGAAAGAAAGGGGATGGACTGGGAATCTGGGGTTAGTAGATGCAAACTATTACATATAGAATAGATAGGAAACAAGGTCCTCCTGTATAGCACAGAGAATTACATTCAATGTCCTGGGATTAACCATAATGGAGGAGAATATGAAAAGAATGTAAATGTATGTATAGCTGAATCATTTTGGTGTTCAGTAGAAATTAACACAACATTGTAAATCAACTATATTTAAATTAAAAAAAAGGATAACTCCAAGTTTTTTGGAACAACTGGTAGAATTTGCTATTAACTGATATGGAAAGGACAGTAGATGGAGCAGACTTGAGGGAGGGAAGATCAGGAGTTAAATACTGGACGTGTTAAATTTGAGATGTCTGTTGGACAACATCCAGTGGAAAATGTGGAGTAAGCAGTGAGTTATAGAAGTCTAGAATTCAGAAAAGAAGCCTGGGTTGGGGATATAAATCGGCAAGTCATCAGCATATGGATGCTATTTAAAGCAGAGGGACTGGATGAAATCACCAAGAGAGTAAGAGGAAAGGTCTGAGTCCTAAGCCCTGGGGGTACTCCATCTCTTTAGAGGGCAGAGGAAATTAAGAAAAACAGCACAGAACATAGTGGGGGCTACTTTGAAACTGTGTAAATATTTCACTTTTAGGAAACTTTCCATTTGTGTATTTATATCAGTATAGGTTCATGGTTTCCTGTTTAATGGTTTATAATCCATTATTACCATTATCTACTTTGGTGCTCAAATTGTCCATGATTTGGCCAGTAGGACCCCCCTTAAAACTGGCTTTTGATTTGCTTTTTACTAATCTCCATCATTCTTTTTGAGTACATACTTTCTGGCATAACATGTTCAAGATTCATTTTCACAAACCCAGCTCTGAAATCAACCATTTTTCCAATGAACCCTGGTTTCTTTGAGTGAGGGCATCTCTAGAAACCAAGACCTGGGGGCTGTGTGTGCTTATTGTTATGGGGGAGTTGCTTCCCCCAGGTTCTAAGAGAGGTTTCTTAGAGACTGAAGAAGTTAAAGCATTTTCCTGTACTTATGGGACTGATCAGATAGAGAACATTTGATGATGCAGGAGAGAAACCAGGAAGTGGTTGGGTATTCAGTGCTCAGGTAGCCTCAAGCATCATCTACAGGTACAGGAAGGAGGAGGGAGCACAGGCAGGTAGGTGAGCGTATGTGGTGGTGTCAACTTAGAGAAGAACTCTCCTGATTGCTTCTGTTTTCTCAAGCAAATAATCAAGATCATCAGCCAAGAGGAAGGCTGCGAGAAAGTTGTTGGAGGTTTGAGAAGAGAGAAGATAATATAATAGTCATTTAGGAGCTCAAAAGTTTTTTGTTTTTTTTTTTAATCTGAGGGGTTTTGGACTTTTTTACTTACTAATTTTAAAAAAAGATGTGTTTTTTTATTTGACTGCACCAGGTCTTAGTTGCAGCATGCAAGATCTTTAGTTGTGGCATGCAGGATCTGGTTCCCTAACCAAGAATTGAACCCAGGCCCCCTGCATGGGGAGCGTGGAGTCTTAACCACTGAACCACCAGGAAAGTCCCTAGGATTTCAAAAGTTTGTGAATAAGTTAGAGAAATGTAGTAGGCATAAAGGGTCCACTTGAGGTGATTAGGAATTAAAAACAAGTCTTATTAATGTGAATGTGTTGGAGGTTTTCTTCTGCCATATTAGGTACAGAATAGGCAGCAAGTTGGATTAGCCAGAGCTGCCAATTTGTCAAATAAGCAACAAAGAGAGAGAGGCAAGAGTACTGAAGGTATATATATACAAGGAAGTGGTTCTATTAACTGGCTGTTGGCTTTGCACTGGTTAAAGAGGGAAGAGAGTACAATAAAGGAGAGAGGCATGAAGGGAGGTAGAATCAGTAGGCTGAAGGGCCTGGTGGGATCAAATAAGTTTTGGAGATAAAGTTCTAGCGGGAATGAGCTGGAAAGATGTTGAGAAGAAAAGAGGTGATGGTCAGAGGGTGAGTTGCATGAAATTGAGATTATGGGAGAACAGGAAACTTTATGGGTTGAATTGTGTCCCTTCCTTCCTTAAAAAATGCTGAAGTCCTAGACCCCAGTAACTTCTGAGGTTACAAGTTAAAATGGGGTCATTTGGGTGGACCCTAATCCAAAATGATTGATGTCCTTATAAAAAGTGGAAAATTGGACATAAGGAGAGTGCCATGGAACATGATGATGGCAGAGATCAGAGTGATGCCTCTGCAAGCCAAGGAATGCTGAAGTGTGCCTGCATATTACCAGAAGCTAGAGGACAGGTCTGGGGGAACAGATTCTCCTTCAACAGCCCTCAGAAGGAACTAACACTCCTGACAGCCTGATCTCAGACTTCTAGCCTCCAAAACTGTGGAACACTAAATTCTGTTCTTTGAGCCACCCAGTCTGTGACACTGTGTGATGGCAGCCCCACACTAAAGCAGAAAGGTTGCAGTTATGGGTAAGTTAAGGACCAGGGAATGACCATGAGAGTGAGGGGCTCAGAGGGCCAGGGCGTTGGAGAAGAGGTCATGAAATGCAGAGGCCAGGGACTGTGACGATTATCTCTGTGTGTATTGAGAGGTCTAAGCATCAGAGGGGGTGACAGTGAGGCAGGAGCCAAAACCTCAGGAAAGAAGGGGAAGTAACCCAGAGATTGATAGATAAGAGTGGGGGGCATGGTAGGTGGAATAGTTCGTCAGCATGAGATTCAAAGCTGAGGGAATTTCAGGAAGAAGAACCATCTGAAAGCAACCCTGAGGAATAAGGAGGGCACCTACAAACCCTCTGGCCTCCAGGCACAGGGCTGAGGGAGAGAACAGTGCCCCCTTGAGAGGCCCACAGGGAAGGCGTGCTCAGGGAGAGCCAAGAGGTCAAAGGGGAACTGTGGAGCCCTATCCCTAGATAACCACAATGATGTGATCACTCACCTAGAGCCACACATCCTGGAATTCGAGGTCAAGTGGGCCTCAGGAAGCACCACTACGAACAAAGGTAGTGAAAGTGATGGAATTCCGGTTGAGCTATTTCAAATCCTGAAAGATGATGCTGTGAAAGTGCTGCACTCAATATGCCAGCAACTTTGGAAAACTCAGCAGTGGCCACAGGACTGGAAAAGGTCAGTTTTCATGCCAATCCCAAAGAAAGGCAATGCCAAAGAATGCTCAAACTACCACACACTTGACTCATCTCACACGCTAGTAAAGTAATGCTCAAAATTCTCCAAGCCAGGCTTCAACAGTATGTGAACCGTGAACTTCCAGATGTTCAAGCTGAATTTAGAAAAGGCAGAGGAACCAGAGATCAAATCGCCAACATCCACTGGATCATCAAAAAAGCAAGAGAGTTCCAGAAAAACATCTATCTTTGATTTACTGACTATGCCAAAGCCTTTGACTGTGTTCAGTTCAGTTCAGTCACTCAGTCATGTCCGACTCCTTGCGACCCCATGAATTGCAGCACGCCAGGCCTCCCTGTCCATCACCAACTCTCAGAGTTTACCCAAACCCATGTCCATCGAGTCGGTGATGCCATCCAGCCATCTCATCCTCTGTCGTCCCCTTCTCCTCCTGCCCCCAATCCTTCCCACCATTAGGGTCTTTTCCAATGAGTCAACTCTTCGCATGAAGTGGCCAAAGTATTGGAGTTTCAGCTTCAATATCAGTCCTTCCAATGAACACCCAGGACTGATCTCCTTTAGGATGGACTGGTTGGATCCTCTTGCAATCCAAGGGATTCTCAAGAATCTTCTCCAACACCACAGTTCAAAAGCATCAATTCTTCGGCACTCAGCTTTCTTCACTGTCAAACTCTCACATCCGTACATGACCACTGGAAAAACCATAGCCTTGACTAGTGTGGATCACAGCAAACCATGGAAAATTCTTCAAGAGATGGAAATACCAGACCACTTGACCTGTCTCCTGAGAAATCTGCATGCAGGTCAGAAAGCAACAGTTAGAACTGGACATGGAACAACAGACTGGTTCCAAATTGGGAAAGGAGTATATCAAGGCTGTATATTATCACCCTGATTATTTAACTTATATGCAGAGTACATCATGCGAAATGCTGGACTGGATGAAGCAAGAGCTGAAATCAAGATTGCTGGGAGAAATATCAGTAACCTCACATATGCAGATGACACCACCCTTAAGTCAGAAAGTGAAGAACTAAAGAGCCTCTTGATGAAAGTGAAAGAGGAGAGTGAAAATGTTGGCTTAAAACTCAATATTCAGAAAACTAAGATCATGGCATCTGGTCCCATCTCTTCATGGCAAAAAGATGGGGAAACAATGGAAACAGTGAGAGACTTTATTTTGGGGGGGCTCCAAAATCACTGCAGATGGTGACTGCAGCCATGAAATTAAAAGATGCTTGCTCCTTGGAAGAAAAGCTATGATCAACCTAGACAGCATATTAAAAAGCAGAGACATTACTTTACCAACAAAGGTCCATCTAATCAAGGCTATGGTTTTTCCAGTAGTCATATATGGATGGATGTGAGAGTTGGACATCTCTCTGAAGAATTGATGCTTTTGAACTGTGGTGTTGGAGAAGACTCTTGAGAGTCCCTTGGACTGCAAGGAGATCCAACCAGTCAATCCTAAAGGAAATCAGTCCTGAATATTCATTGGAAGGATTGATGCTGAAGCTGAAACGCGAATACTTTGGCAATCTGATGCAAAGAACTGACTCACTGGAAAGACCCTGATGCTGGGAAAGATTAAAGGCAGGAGGAGAAGGGGATGACAGAGGATGAGATGGTTGGATGGCATCACCGACATGATGGACACGAGTTTGATTATGCTCCGGGAGTTGGTGATGGACAGGGAAGGCTGGTGTGCTGCAGTCCATGGGTTCGCAAAGAGTGGGACACGACTAAGCAACTGAAATGAACTGATCCCTAGGTCACAAGGAGAGGCCTTGAACTGAGGCCAGAGAAGTGGAGTCCAGAGCCAAGGTCATCTCCAGAACTGACTGTGCCCCACTGTAACCTTGCCAAAAGACCCTTGACCTTTACTAACCAGCCAAAAGCCCCTTGATCCTTACTGACCAGCTTCCTGTCCCCAAACTAGGTGAAAACGCCCACCCTGCTACTCACCCTATAGCGCCCTAACCAACCACCTAATGCCACCCTCCAGCAGGAATTTTCCTTGTCTCGAGTCTACAAATTGGCTACTAACCCACAAATAGAACCATCGGCTTTCCCCGGCCCACTGCTTTTGCAGCACCTTCATTATCTCTGCTCCTTGCTGTTTATATGCTCGCTCCCTTCTCAAGTGCTCTGTGTCTGGAAATTCTTTTCCAACCTGCCCTTGGACTGCTGCTCCAGGAATGTTTAAAGAGTCTGGATCCAGGGACATCCCTGGTGGTCCAGTGGTCATGACTCTGCCTTTCTACTGCAGGGGATGTGGGTTCTATCCCTGGTCAGGAAACTAAGATCCCACATGCTTCAGGGTGTGGCCAAAATTTTAAAAAGAAAAAAGAAAAGCTTATGTCCAAGGGAGTTTGCTGATGAAGAGCCATGAGCTCAAGAGGATCCAGTGGAAGGGTTTCAGGAGACAGGAACAAAGCAGGGCATGTGCGGGGATGTGAGGATCAGAATGTGAGAGCCAAAGGGTCATCTCATGTCAAGGGGAGTGACTATAGAATACGGTGGCTCTGTTTATCAAATTACCACAGAGGGACCCTTTTATCACTGTAACCTTTTATATATTTTGAATTTCATATCCTGTGAATGGAGAAAGTGGTGACAATGTGGAATGGTCACTGCACACAGAAGAGAGGAATGAGGCTAAAGACAAGTCAAGGATTTTTCAAAGGAGACTGGAGCCCAGTGGAGGCTGAGAATCAGAAATATCCAGTGGCAAAATTGGGATTTTTGTGTTTTCTGTTTCTTCTCTTAGCAGAGTGCAGACGCCTGGTTCTAGGATGAAAAAGGAAGATTGTGGGCTTAGTGCAAGGATGGGCTTTGTTGAGGTGGCTGGTAAGGTCATCCGCCATAGGCTCCCGCTTGAGCAATAATAACATATAGCAGCAAACACCTCTACAGCATTTACAGTGTGCCAGGCACTGTTCTAAGTGGTCACACATCTTCACCGCAACCTTTTAAGGTAGGTATTCACCACCTCCCCCATTTTAATGAGAGTGAGGCTCAGAGAGCTTAAGTGAGTTGCCCAAAGTCAAAGCTTGTCTATGGAAGACCTATGATTCAAACCCAGGCAGTCCAGCTCCAGAGTCCACACAAACGCAAAGAGGCTGATGCTAGGCAAGCGCTGAAAGAGCAGAGAAAGTGGAATAAGAGTTAAGAGAGGAGTTAAGGGGCAGGACTGGAGTTTCAGCGCATCCAGAGCGCAGAGGAAAGAGCATGCAGGAGCTGGGATGATGTGAGCGATGGTCTGAGACTGGAAGACTAGATTTCTGTACGGACTTTTGTACTCTGAGGCTGGCTGCTATGAGCCAGAGGTGAAAGCCCTGTGAGGGGTGAAGATCCACGAGCCACGGAGTGGGTGGACCACCCACAGGAGCACAATTGAAGACAGATCTCTAATAAGTGCGGTGGATGATTCCTGCAGGAGAGTGAGCCTGCAGAGCAGAGTCTGGACCGAGAGCAGCTGGAGCCTAAGAGGGCAAAAGCCACCAGGAAATCGGGTTTCTGTCATTGACTCGTGGGAAAGCTAACAGGATAGCACTGGGGGCATTTTCTAAGGCAGAAGCACTCCAAGGAGTTCTTTAAGAGCCTCATGTTTAAGTTTGCCACATATGTTCTGTGTGAGATTCTTCAACTTCAAAAAAATCCTTTCCTATCCAACAATTGGAAGACACATGGCCACCAGGTGGCGCCCAGGCGGCAGCGCCCATCTGAGAGGTTTGCGGGTCTGAAGGGCCACCGTGTGGCGAGAAGAGGAGATGCAGGGTGCCTCCCTTCAGCATCGATGACCCTTACGCAAGGAACCTAGGTTGCTATCTCCTCGCACCTACTACATGAGTTGCAAAAAGTACGGAGAACAGGAATATGTGGACTTGGATGGACATAAACTGTCTCTGTCAGAGTCTGTTTCCCCTGAACTCCCCCACCAAGTCCGCCCCCACCTGGGACTCGTGGTGGGCATTTTTCCCACAGCCAGTCCCAAGGCAGGCAGCATTGACTAAGGAACAGAGGGGACTTTGGGCTTCATTTGCCTCTCTCTTCTTGCCCCTTCTGAAGTCAGGACACTCAGCTGGGGCCCTTCCTCCCCACGCCATGCCTCCCCTTTCACTCTATTTCTTCATCCACCCCCTCTGTCCTTTACTCAGGGAACATTCACTGGACCCTTAGTAGGTGTGAAGCAATGAGCTAGACCAGCGACCCAGGGATGAACACGGCAGGCCCCAGCCCTCAGGACTCAGTTCTGGTGGGTGATGCCAGTGATGCCAGTCACCAGGTGACGGATCATAGGAGGACGTGGGGAGTGCTATGATGGAGGGTGCCCAGACGCTTAGAGGCCCCAGAAGGGGCTAAAACCCAGTCTTGGGGGTTCAGAGAAGGCTTCCTAGATGAGGTAAGAAAACTAAGGCCTGCAGGGTGGGTGTGATGAATCAGGCAGAATGGATGCAGATGAAAGTTCTAAGCAGAAAAATAAAAATACCAAGGCCTAGCAGCGAAGGATCAAATGGAACATTCTAGCGTAAATTTGAGTTTATTATGCCTAGAGGACTGAAAGATGAGAGGACAAAGGTAGGCAGGAGACTCGAATGTATGATGTAAAGTTTGGACTTTATCCTGACAGCAAAAATGAGTCATTGAAAAATTCAGTGTTCACCATCAGAAGGATTCATCTAGAAATAGTGTGCAGAGTGCGTGGGAGAGAACCAAGGCTGGGAACTAGGAGGTCGGTAAGGAGGCTGGAGCAGTACTCCAGGTGAAATCCAGTAGGGCCTGAACCTATGCCGCAGGGGTTCGGTTAGAGGGCAGATTAAAAAGATTTCCACAACTTCCTTAAGGTTGCAGGACTTCCACTGGGGTCACTATACCTTCATAAAATATTGCCTTTGAGATCCACCTGATGCTTTTGAACTGTGGTGTTGGAGAAGACTCTTGAGAGTCCCTTGGACTGCAAGGAGATCCTACCAGTCCATTCTGAAGGAGATCAGCCCTGGGATTTCTTTGGAAGGAATGATGCTAAAGCTGAAACTCCAGTACTTTGGCCACCTCATGCGAAGAGCTGACTCATTGGAAAAGACTCTGATGCTGGGAGGGATTGGGGGCAGGAGGAGAAGGGAACGACAGAGGATGAGATGGCTGGATGGCACCACCGACTCGATGGACGTGAGTTTGAGTGAACTCCGGGAGTTGGTGATGGACAGGGAGGCCTGGCGTGCTGCGATTCATGGGGTCGCAGAGAGTCGGACACGACTGATCGACTGAACTGAACTGAACTGAACTGAACTGAATGACTACTGATGTTTAACAGCTTTTCATGTGCCAGTTTGCTATTTGTGTATCTTCTTTGGTGAAGTGTCTGTTCAAGGAGCTGACTCATTTGTATGGTTTTTCAATATGCCAAACAGCCTGTATGTCTATCCCTCACTTGTCCTCAGAGCTGACATCTTCGTGGAAGTCCCTCATGCTGGCCTTCTCAGCACATCCAAAACCAGAACTGCCATCCCCCTGGGCCTCCCCAGGGAAGAACTAACACTGGGAGGGTTTACTATTGTTCCAAACACTGTCCTTAGTGCTTTATATGTTTTAAGTAACTGGATCCTCACAGTCATCCTGTGAGGTGAGTACTGTTTCTGCCTCTGTTTCACACATGGGGAAGTGAGGCACAGACATCTTGGTTGGTCCACCCCAGTTTGCAGAGCTACAAGCGGACAGTAGGGCCATCCAGACACCTGACAGCCGCCCTAGATGTTTCCTTCTCCCCTCTCTACATCTGTTCAGTCACTAAGTCCTGAACGTTTCGCCTCCTTATTTTATCTCATTGTCTATCTTCCTGGCCTTATAATTACTGCTGTTTTTCAAACCATCTTTTCTCTTGCCTGGACCATTTATTTCCAACTTTATATTATAGAAATTTCCAACAATACAAAAAAGTAGAGAGAATAGAACAACGAATGTGTCTATTGCCCAGCTGTGTGTGTGTGTGTATGCACACGCGTGCACCAGGGCTCAGTTGTGTTAGACTCTTTGGGACGCCATGGACGGTCGTCTGCCAGGCTCCTCTGCCTGTGGAATTTTCCAGGCGAGAATATTGGAGTGGGTTGCCATTTCTTCCTCCAGAATCTTCCTGACCCAGGGATCAAACCCGTATTTTCCACATCTTCTGTATTGGCAGGTGGATTCTTTACCACTCAGCTGTCATGGAAGCCCAGATACAACCAACATATACTCATGACCATTCACTTCATCTATGCCCTCCACTCCTTGCTGCCACCCAACTGCGTTATGTTGAAGTGAATCTCAGGCAGTATATTAATACATCTATAGATACTTCTGTATGTATCTCTAAAAGATAACTTTAAAAAAATCACAATTACATGATGAGCATTATGCATTAGCAATATTTCTTTAAATCATCATCTAGTCCAGGTTGGTGTAAGTTATCTATTGCTGTGTAACTAAAGTGTTTTAAAGCAACAATAAACATTCATTGTCACTCGGTTGCTGTGGGTCAGGAATTCAGGAACAGCTTAGCTAGTTCTGGGTCTGTATCTCCTGAAATTTCTGTCGCTTGAAAGCTTGACAGGTCCTGCAGGATCTGCTTTCCAGGTGGCTCATTCACACTGGCTGGCAAGTCAGAGCTGGCTGTTGACTGGAGACTCAGGTCCTCTCCTGAGAGGGCTCGCCACCTGGCAGCTTGAACCGCCTCAGAACCTGTGCCTGGCTTCCCTCGGAGCTAGTGAACCAGGGAGCCAAGGAGGAAGCTACAATGCCTTTCATGACCAAGCTTCATAAATCGCACACACTTCTGTGGTGTTCCTCCCACCATCTGTGCCAGCCTGCTTCAATGTATACAGGGTGTGAATGCCAGGCCAGGAATTTTTTAGGGGGAGGCAAGCATCCTGGAGAATGGTTACCACAGGCTGAAGTTGCCCCACGCGTCTCTCATTTACAATTTTTGAAAGTGAAAGAAAGTGAAATCACTCAGTTGTGTCCGACTCTTAGTGACCCCATGGACTGCAGCCTACCAGGCTCCTCCGTCCATGGGATTCTCCAGGCAAGAATACTGGAGTGGGTTGCCATTTCCTTCTCCAGGGCATCTTCCCAACCCAGGGATCGAACCCAGGTCTCCCATATTGCAGGCAGGGTCTAATTCAGTTTTACATCACTGCATTTTCTTGATACGGCTCAAACTCTTTAATTGGAGGATAATGATAACATTGTGATGGTTTTTGTCATACATCAGCGTGAATCAGCCATAGGCGTACATGTGACCCCTTCCCCCACCTCATCCCTGGCTCATAACTAACTTCTAGATTTCTTTCCCTCCTTTTTTTTGGTTCTTGCTTTATCTTTTTGTTGTTTAAAGAAACCAGGTTGTTTGTCCTTAGAGTTTTACTAGATTTTGCTGCCCACCTCCCCATGATGTCATTTACATAGTCCTCTGACGCTTGTCTTTCCCATAAACTGGTATGTAGATCTAGAACCTAATATGCCTGAGATTCAACTTTTTTTTTTTTGCAATTAACCTTTACTGGTCGTGTTGCTTACTTTCATCAGGAGGCATGTCAGGTTGTCTCTTAATATGATGTTGGTAGCTATTGATTAGCATCACCCAGCTTCATTATTTCATCAGAGGTTTACAAAACAGTCATTCTAATCTTCTGGGGCTTCCCTGGTAGCTCAGTCAGTAAAGAATCTGCCTGCAGTGTAGGAGACCTGGGTTCAGTTGTTTGGTGGGGAAGATCTCCTGGAGAAGGAAATGGCAACCCACTCCAGTATTCTTGCCTGGGAAATCCCATGGACAAAGGAGCCTGGCGGGCTACAGTCCATGCGGTCGCAAGAGCTGGACACGACTTAGCGGCTAAACCACCCATCTTCTAATTTCTTCATCTATTAGCTGGTATACGTCTATAGAGAGAAACTTGAACTTATTTTTGATTACCCTTAAGTACAGTTTATACAGAAAAGAAAGGATAGAGGAGACTGGCGGGCTACAGTCTGTGGGACTGCAGAGTTGGACACGACTAAGCACTTAGCAGCAGCAGCTAGCATCCACCAAAAGTGATCAATATTTTAAAAATATCATCAACTTATGAGTTTAAAAAATTTGATTTCAACCCTTTACTCTTATAATTCTTAGTGATGCTCAAATTATCCCATCTTTGGCCAGAAGAAGCCTCTTTAGCCCCCGAGTCCTTCTGAATGATACTGCAGTAGTCATTTTTGATAGTTCCTTTGCTTTCTGGCCTAACATTATGTTCCAGGTTGATTTTGTACATTTCCTGGGCCGACCTCTAAGCACCGTCTTTCCAAGGAGCTCTGCTTCCTTTTACTGACATGTGAGAGACCACATCTGGGTGTTACTCTAATAGTTGCCTTTCAACTAGCCCCTTCCCCATTCTACTCTGTAGCCACCTGAAATGTGAGGACACAAATCCAACCACTCCCTCCCTCCAAGCTCTTCAGTGCTCTCAGCTGCCCTCAGGACAAGGCCAGATCCTTAGCACCCAAAGGCAGGCCCTAAATTAGTTAGTTCCCTTCCTCCTCCTCATGTCCTCCTGGTTCTCTCAAAATTTACAACCCGGCCATTGCAGCCCCCAGTGCACCCCATGCTGAATCACACTCCTGTGCATTTTCTGATACTAATCTCGACCTGAAAAGGCCCATTCCCAGCACTGCCCATCTTAACCTCTGACTCGATCTTTGAGATCTCACCTTTGCTCACATACCACTTCCTACACACTTTTCCCTGAATCAGGGCACAGGGCTCTCTCTCTCTTGTCCCATGGCCCTGCATTTCTGTGGTGACTGAATAGCAGTAAGTGCCTTATCCATCTTTACCCCCAGCATGGAGCCTGTTACCTGGTGCCAGGTGGACGCCCCGTCTGACTCCCTGCCTGGTCAGGAGACTGTCTCCTCTCCCAACAGACACCTTTCCACTTCTGACGTCCATCAAGACTTTCCCCACTCTAAATCAGCCTGCAGACCTGTTAGGCCTGGAATGAGTAGCTACATCATCTCTTAAAATTTTAACTTGTGACTGGTGGGCAGGTTGAGAGACTAAAACAGAGCTCACTGCCCTGCTCTGGTTACAAAGATTGGGGTTGGGTGGCAGGGGGAACTATTCCCTGAAGCCCCTCCTATTTCCTGCTCCACCGCAGCTGGAGCCTCAGCCAGCAGTCAGACTAACAGGAAGCTGTTGAGCAGCGGGCAAGCGAGCCAAAATGGAGCAACTGGAATGCAAATTTTGGCTTTTAATAGCATACATAAACACTATGAAGACAAGGATTTTTATTTTCACTGATTTCTAGCATCAAGAACAGAGCCTGGCCCAGTTGGGCAACCATGAATACTTGCATAATGAGTGGGTTGTGATGCTTTTTCCATTACACGCTGTGCTTAGTTGCGTCGGACTCTGGAACACCATGGACTGCAGTCTGCCAGGCTCCTGTCCGTGGGGATTCTCCAGGCAAGAATACTGGAGTGGGTTGCCATGCCCTGCTCCAGGGGCGCTTCCCAACCCAGGGATCGAATCCAGGTCTCCCGCATTGCAGGTGGATTCTTCACCATCTGAGCCTCAAACTTCAAAGCTTGGCTGTATTCCGGAATCAGATATACATGCTGCTGCCATGAGCTCCCTGCAATAAAGGCCTGGGTTGTGTATGGAACACAGAATATTCCCAACACCTGTGGCAAGCTGGGTCTACAAGAATGGGAGGCCTAAGTGGGGTTTCTTTGTTTCTATTGATACCTAGAGCAGAAACTTAATCCTGTCCCACTCCCAGCCCCAAGAACAAGAAGTCAACAGCACCTCAAACTCAGCTGTAGCCTTGAATTCCACACACACACACCAGAAAAGGTTAAGGAATTTTATTTTTTACAAATTAAGACTATGTAGATTTCATATATTTCTGGATCAAAAACACCTTTGTCTTCACAGTATGAGTTAGAGAATGCAGCCTGAGCTGAAAACCAAGGAACTAGAAAAGAAAGTGATAACTACAGTGATTACTGTATTAAAAACCTGTTAGGCATTTTCTTTAAAAGTAGTTTTTTATATCTTGTCATTCTTGGCACTGTTTCTAAAAGAAAAACTCCTTTAATCCCAAGCAAAAAAGCACAAGAGGTGGAGTTCGGCTTCAGATGTAACTCAGATTCTCAGGCCTAGCAGAGAATCAACAAATTTATGGAGAGTTGCTAGTGGGGGGTTGATAGGAAGGAAATTCCTTCTGGTAAATGTCAAGTGACAGGCTGGGGACAGCAGCTCAATCAGAGCAGCATCCTCTGCAGAAGCAAGCCATTCTTCCGGGTGGCATGCCACTCAAGGAACCACACGGCCTGCCAACACAACTGTCTCATAGGGTACGGTGATGTGGTACGCTGCGAACCAGCAGCCACTGGGTCAAACTGTATACTGGTTGTGAACAAGGAAAGCCAAAAATGGTGTCCTACGAGCAATGAGTTTTCAATGGCTCCAGCCCTCCTTAGGCTGAAGCTCTGTGAACAGCCAAAGCCACAACCATTCCCAAGGTTGCCTGCCCTTCCGGGCCAGCTGACTGTGGCAGCTCACGGGGAGCAGCTGGTGATCCCCATTAGTACTGCCCCCTACACCTGCAAACAGAAAGTTGCAGGAAATCAGGGGTTTGGTCGCGTGGCCCCTGCCTAAAGGCAGCTACAGACTTCTAGAAATCAGTGAACAGACCAAAACCTAAAAGTGCATCTGTAAAACGGACATTTATCGACTGCCCCAAATCTCTGGCCTGATACTACTTATTAGTGCTCAGGTGGGATAAGACAAAAATGCACCTAAGGACTGTTCTGAATGCTGCCTCCTGAGTCATCACAGCCGGTTCCCCTGGTCTAAACAAAGATGCAGTTAGTGGAGATTTTGCTCTCTCCTGCCTCAAGAAGGTCCTTATCTAGGTTTGTCTGGCAGGATTAGTTACAATCACCCTAGAGGCACAACCATGCCCCTTCCTTATCCTTCCTCTCCTGGGATCCTTATTCATAGTCACCTAATAGAGGCCACTCAGTAATTAAGACAGTGATCAAAAAAAAAAAAAAACACTGGGACAGTTTGGGAATTTTCCATATCTTGCCATACATAATCAGCCTTTCATAAATGCCTGACAAGAATTTCCCTTTGTACTGAAATCCTCCCATCCCCATGGAAGGAAAGCAGGCAGATTCCCTGAGGATCAGATAAGGGACTGGGAAGGGAACACACACAAATCCACATTCCTTTTGTGATAGCAAGGCAGAAAGGTGTGTTTGCCAGACCAGTGGAGACTTAAGCAGCTCAGAGGAAGCTCAGCATCCACCAGAAGAGGCTTTTTCCTTGTAGGGGCTGACAGCTCAGATACAATGAGCCCAAGTAACAATGGGACCAGAAGTCTTTCCAGTGGAAAACACACTTCCTAGTCCCACAGGAACTGTGCACAAACCAAACAACGCTGAGGAAGGAAGGGCCGAGGCGTCTTTACCAAACAGTCCAGGTCCTCTTGGTGAAGCTCGGCCGGAGAGCGGACTCTTGGAGCTTGCCTCTGCTGCAGACCCCGCTCCTTCTCACGGTGGGCTGGCTGCTTGAGGAGAGGAAGGGGCTAAGGGTGGGGGCTGACAGAAAACGAAAGCAGGGAAAAACCCCAGGAATACGAAGCCAAACTCCAAACTATATTCTGCTAATCAGTTTTTTGGATCAAAAAATTCAAAATAGAGAAAACCACAAAGTACAAAAGCTTTTCTGATGCTTTTCATTATCACAGAACACGCCACCTGTAATGTGTGCAAAGAGGAAATGAAGGGCGGAGGGAGAGGAAGTCAAATTGGGGAAGGCTGGATGGCTGCTTCACTTCTTCTTCTTCTTATCCTAGAAATGGAGGAAAACGACCCAATTAACTTCTGGTGTTGACAGTTAAGCTAAAACTCTTGAGTGAGCCAACAGCTGACTGCCTTTGATTAGGTACTGTAAGACGGAAGGAGAGAAGCTACTTTGGTGTAGGAGGAGCTAAAGCTTAACCGTCTTCCACTGGCAGTCCCCCAAATTGCCAGACTTGACAAGAAAAAAGTCTACGCTCTCGCTCCCGCTTCTAACCGGCGTGAAGCTAGGTGCGTTGCCTGACCACTCCTGGTACTCACAACCGTGACAGCTCAGATACCCACCACCAAAAGCTGCAGACTGGCAGTCTATCCTAAAAGAACTAAATCAGAGGCCAAGACCAACTTTCCATTAGGCCTGAGACGGAAACATAAATCCTGGGCGTAAGCCAACATGCAAAATAATCCAGTCCAGCCAAACTCTTCACTGCACGGGGGTGGAAGCCCAGTGTATAATTACATGAAAGAAAGGCAAGTTGTTTGGACCGAAACTGGGAGGCTGGCTTCGTGCTCAGCCCATTCGTGGCACAGCCGAGACAGGGGCCACAAATCCTATCCAGTCGCCAGCACCCACCACTGCTGCACTGTCCCTTGTTCCATTTTAAGTTCCGTGAAGAAAGGCTATGCTTTCAGCTGTTCCCCTACTACTGGAGTGGACAATGCTTGCTCCTCACTAACCCTACCTAGCATACCTCACTTGGGAAAAAAAAAATTAGACCAACAAATGGATACAACTGGCCTATTTCTGAAATAAAGATAAAAAAGCTGGCTGTCATTTTATCCAAATCCTCTAGGATCTCTTTTTGAGTCAAAGCTATCTTTACAGCCTTTAAATTCTTCATATATACTAATTGTTTCTTGCTGCCACTGAAGCTCTTTTCCTTCTGATACTAATCTTGGGGAGACATTTTCTAAAAAAAAAACAGAATTGTCTTTACTTGTTCCTTTTTATCCAACAGCTAATGACTTCTAGTTTAACTTATATGCAGTGGCCTGCCTTACAAGTACCCTGGGCCCACACACAGTGTGAGCAAGCTCTCAGGTTTGAAGGACACACAGATGCTGAGCTCAGGAGCCCGTCTTTCCTCTTCGGGTGGTGCTAACCTTCTCATTCATAGCCAGGATCATCATGAGCTTTCTGAAGAGAGTTACGAAATCCAAGAAGAGGTCAACGCAGTGCCTGAAAGAGAACCACCAGGTTATAAACTGCACTTTCCATGTGTCTTTATCCACAAGCCCACAGAGGTACAGGGCATAAAAACCTCACCCCAACCCCAAGAGTCAACCTCACCAGCACCCTACCACCAACGAAGTACCCTATTGTCTCAGACCCTCTTTGACTCCATGAAGCCATGAAGCACAGAAAGAAGAAAATTTAGACTGTTACATTCCTCTCCCTCTCGTCTACCTAGAGGTAACCACTATTCAAAGGATAAGATAATTAACCATCTATCAATAGTCCAACTTTTAAAAATCTGATGTCTTTCAGGAACTGAGAAAGACAATGCTTTCTAATGGATAGTTCCAGAACCCTGGATATTCCATCATGTATACCCCTGGTAGGCTGGCCACATAAGTCAGCCAGTGCCACCTGGTCCACTCTTATTCCTACCAATGTGCAAAGAAAGGTGAGTCAGACAAAAGATCATCCCAGAGATTCAGGAAAGAGCCACTGAAGAGTAGCCTCCTCCTCCATACTTATTAAAGACCATTTTCACACTCACCAGATATAATCTTTATCTCCATTTTCAGCCTTTTCAATAATGAGTTGAGTATCAAAAAGGACAAAGCCACACATGACCACCAGCCCCATATACAGGTTTGCCTGGCAAAAGAAGAATGAGATGTTACCATGTGGTAGACCTTGTAGAGAAGAACAGTCATACCTCTCTCTGGTCCTTGGTCACTTCAAAGTACATCAAACACTAACCCTACAGACATAAACATTCACGAAAATTGAAGCCCACAATGAAGACCATATTACCTTCCCAAGCACAATTCTGCACTTATTTTTTTTTAGGTCACTGAAAGAGCTTTGATCATTTTAACAAGAAGCCACTGCTGGACTGGTTTTAGAAAAATGACTTCTGAGCAAACCATCATCTCCACTGCAATGCCCAACCCCTGTTCAGTCTGTACTTTGACCTGGAGCAGAAGGCTCCACTCTGAAAGGGTGAGTGGGGAGGCTTCAAGAGCACTGCCCATGAAGATAAGAGTTTTGGAGGATTCCTAGCCTATCCTGGTTTTAGGAGATTAAACAAGGAAAAGAAACACAAGGTAAATGGGGACTGGAAAGTTATATGCAAATCTCACCTGGAAAAGCCAAACAGATCCGAAGAAAAGGTTCCCCAGGGAAGACAAGAGCATGAGGCTCATGGCCGACATCAAGATACCTAGAAGGGAAGACAAAAACCACCTTGAGAAAAGCTAACACAAAGTTCAGCAATCTCATTAAAGCCATTCTTTACTTTTTCCCCCAAAACAGAGGCTTTCATTCTCAACCCAACAGTTACAAGTTGGAGGGAGGGAAAGGGTCCCAGGGAGAATTTTGGCTAAAGCAGAGATCCTCTCCCTGTTTTCCAGCTCATACATACCTCCTAGAAAGAGGTAGCTACGGCGCCTGGCATAGAGTGCACTCAGGGTGAAGCAGGTGAAGATCATTGCTGTGCCCATGAAGGCAGTGGGAAGGATGCTGTTAAAGGAAAAGGCCGTTATATCAAGGGCTACAGGCATATAACCTTTGTTTAGAAGGTATCTTCATTAAGGTAGAAAGACCTAAGACACTACTAACATAGTTACCTGGGGTTGATGGCAATGCACAAGTCCAGAGCAGGGCCCAGGCCAACTCCTAGAAAACAAAAAGCCCCAGAACATAAAATAAACACCAATTCTTGAAGGATTAATCAATAGCATGGGCATGCCTACAGTCCTAGAAAACAAAACATGTGGACTAAGATAATTCAGTCTCCCTCCCTTCCATCCTCAACTGTTTTCCAGAGAACATATACTTGACTAAATTATTTATGGACAGAGCTGCAAAACCAAGTCCTTGGTTGAAAATCATGGATGACACAGAAGGAACAGAGATTAGGAGAAATGAAGCAGGGAGTTCAAACATTGTCAAGCTAAACTGTAAGGCTGAAAAATTCTGAAGAGCAGTGATGTGAGACTGTAATGTGGGCCAGATCAGGAATCAGAATAGAAGAAAAGGATAAAGAGCAAAGTGGTGAAAAGTGGCCAACAACCTGTAGTCATGCAGACTGACTCCCTGTGTAGCAGAAAAGGCCAGACCGGTTCTGCAGGTGGACACTTGCCAACAGGAGGGAAACCTGTCCCAGCTCCAAACACTTCCTCTACTCTGGCCATGCCCTCTCCTTCTGCTCATCCCACCTCTTAACACTTTCAAAAACCAGCTTTTCCTGATCTAAAAATCTAATCTCTAAATCCCTTCCTTTCTACAATTTCTTCAACACTGTACAGATTAGACGCACTCAGAACAAGTTGTATTAACTCAAATGTTGCTCTGTGAGTATTTTTATTAGGTAGGCTTGAACTGTTTTCCTTAATGATTATTCTAGAAGAGCTGTGCTTGTACTTCTTTTCTTGAGAATCAGCAAAGTGCCCTGTAGGATGAATCTCGATGTATGGCTTTAATGAACTGTCTGCAAGATTCAGAACAGATGCTCCTACGAAAGTTGCCAGCGTTGAGTCCTTAATTCATTAAATCAGATTCTCAGGCCGCTGTTTAGTCCCATGTCCACTGTTAACAAGTCATGCTACCTAAGCTCTTAAACTTCATTCATTCAAGCACATGAATGCTTATTTTTGGGTACAAAAGTAGAAGTCATAGTCACGAGTCACAAACAGCTTACCCTCTGGATGGGGGAGCAAGATGCACTTATATGAAATAAGAAAGTAATACAAGGCACACTCAAATACAAGACAGGATAATACAGTGTGCCAATTGGGATGCATCAGAATATATACATATCTTGGGCCTTGGTTTAAAGAGATACTAAAATACAGTGTCGCTCCCTCAAAAATCAGAGCCATCCCAAACATACCTGTAAGGAAAGCAAATCCAGCCAGAAGTCCCAGTCTTTTTTGCTCAGTTTCATGGCTGTGAGGTGTTGCCATCAGCCAAATCATCAACCCCAAAGAGCCCAAGGCAGAGAGCAGGCCAGCCTGTCAGATCCAGAATCAATAATTAAATACTTGAAACTATCAAATTTATCTTACAGGAGACTTTATTGGATTAAAATATTCACCTGAACTTCCTAATATTTGATCTTAACCTGGAGGCAGTGGAAAAGGCAGTGAAGGCAGAGGAGAAAAACCAAAAGCCTTGTGGAACAGGCTTAGAACCATGACAGATGCTGGAGGCAGTCCATCCACTAGAACTACCCAAGTCAAATTATGAGTCTTGCCCAAGAAACAGAAAAGATGAATCAAAATTGACAGGTGCTTAAAGAACATTTCAATCTGCAGAATTAAGTAGGAATGACCTCTTTTTGATCCCTTTAAAACATACACACACAAATACACATAGAGAGAGAGAACTGAATGACCGTGTACTCATGTACCCCAAAACTCAGGTTTAAATCCCAATCCCCAATGTAATGGTATTTGGAGGTGGAGTCTTCAGAAAGTGATTAGGTCACAAGTGTGGAGCTTTTTTGAAGGGAGATTAATGATCTTATAAAAGATTCCAGAGAGCTCCTTTGCCCCTTCTACTATGTGGGGACACAGAAGGTGGCCACTTACACAGGAAGCAAGCCCTCACCACACAACAAATCTGCCAGTGCTTTGATCATGGAATTCCCAAACTGTGAGAGATGTTTCTTGTTTAAACCACCCAATTTATGGTATTCTGTTATAGCAGCGTGAATGAACTGAGACAGAGTAAGAACCAAAATGTTAAAGAGTTATTTTAGGGTGATGGGATTACAGGGTTTTATATTTCCTTCTTTAACGAATCTGTTTTCTAAATTCTCTATGGTGAATATGTATTAGTTTAAGAAAAAAAAATTTAAAGCAAATGGGAAAAGTAACAGGCAATAGAGACAGAAAAAAATAATTAAAGATGTATGCAGACACCGAAGTTCCTTCCTTCTTTTAAAGGTAGAGTCAATCCTCAGTGTTCACAGTAGTTATGTTCTGCACAGTCACTGTGAGCAATGAATCAGTGATACCCAACAAATGCTCCTGGAGGAAATGAAGGTGTAATTCTTTCGAGCGTCTTGTCAACATTTTTATCAACTGGCCTAAATAAAATACAAAACCTTACTGAATGTGTGTTTTCTGGTTAAAGACACTTGGGTATGTGGTACTGACTCTTTAACACAACTCGTGCTCAGCAGCACTGTAATTCATGCCTGAACAAAGTTTATCTAACACACGTATTTTCTCTAGAAGGCACATCACAGTATTGCATTGAGCAATACCAGACATTTGAGCGTTATGCTTGGGGCCATTTTAAACATCAAAATCACCAACAAAAATGATAAAAATGCAAAAAATGTGGCACTAAATAGACTATGAAAAGGACACTTGTTGACAGTATGAGAGTTTGAAAGAAGGCAGTATTGCTTTGCTCAATCTCAGCTGGGACATGGTGCAGCGGACAACTCAAATTTTTTGCCACTCTGTGTATGGCTGCAAAAGTCCACAAAAGCACCACAAAGGCTGATTTTAGAGTTACAAATGAATCTTGGCAAGTAGGTGAATTCACAAATATGGAATCCACAAATAATGAGGATGACTGTGTCTCACTTAAAAAAGCCAACACGACCAGAAACCAAAAGGGCCACTGTTGCCTAAGAGGTACAATGTTTTGGTCTAAACTCGAAGGATCAAAGCTCTATCTTTGAGCGTCCAAAGTAATTTTTCACACAGCTTCTGCCAGATGCCTGAGCACTGGGGTGTCTGAGCATGCCACTCCCCAGCTGCGGCAAATGCCAACATAATTACATCTCCATATTTACATTAAAAAGGACAACTCTAAAAGGGACCAGTCTTGGTTAGTGAGCCTCAAACTTTCTGGTTTTTCCTCAACTGTTCCTTTTATTGATGCTAGCCAAACTCAAACTCTCCCTCAACAAAGGAAAATGCGTTGTATCATAGAATAAAATGGACCAAGTCCTTAAAGGTCTCAACCCTGTCTCTCCTGGAAATTAAACATACAGTCAGTGTTTTGTATCCAAGTACTCCACAGTCATTCAGGCAAAAAGAGGAAGAATGGAAGAACAGATAAAAAGGTTACTGTGCAAAGTCACCCCAGCATGCATGTCAAGTCTGTACTCAGTGGGTGGGGGCCTCGTACGTCAGCAGCTCAGCATTCAGTGTCAGGGTCAAGACATCCTGTTTTCAGTACCTAGAGAGGGCATAACTACCAGAAAAAGTAAATGGCTCTGCATGTCCTGATTCATGACTGGTTTTGGCTGGGCTTCCCTGATAGCTCAGTCAGTAAGACCCCTGTTCGATTCCTGGGTTGGGAAGATCTACTGGAGAAGAGATAGGCTACCCACTCCAGTATTCTTGGGCTTCCCTTGTGGCTCAGCTGGTAAAGAATCCACCTGCAATACGGGAGACCTGGGTTCGATCCCTGGGTTGGAAAGCTCCCCTGCAGAAGAGAAAGGTTACCCAGTCCAGTATTCTGGCCTGGAGAAAGTCCAAAGCGACAGACATGACTGAATGACTTTCGCTTGGCTGGGTGCAGATCCCAAACTACTGAAAAAGACTAGGGAGAGACACAGGCTTGTACCACCCTGCTGAGCTCGTTTCTTCCTAATGCAATTTATGCCACAGCGACTAGAGGAGAAAACTGTTCTTACCTGAATGAAATGGGTGACCACATGGATATAGGCCCCCGCAGCCGCCACAAACATACAGAGGGCAAAACTGGCATAAACCTTCTTCAGGTGCTGCTGTGTCGAGGGGGTTCTAGGAAAGAAGGTTAATAATGGCCATCACTCCAGGACCAATCTATTCTCTAAGCTAAGAATAATTTTCCTTCTTCTCAGGGAATATATGAAAGTTTTAATACAATAAAGAAAGAACAGAAAATCTTAAATTCTGAGGAAGGCCCCACAGCCCAGAATTAACAATCAGTACCCAAACTATAATAACTAACTAGCTTTCAGTGACCACACAGCAGCCCTTAAGAGTTTGGATGCTTTTATCAGAGCCTCTGGACTCTAGCGAAGTTAATATGTTAGTTCATACACGCAAAAGTTAATACAACAGGAAAAGGAAAAGAAAAAAGACATAAAAGGAAATGTAAAAGGAAGCACAGTCAAGGTCAAAGCACTTACATGTGGGAAAATTTAAAGAGTGCATCAAAGTTGATCTTCCGATCAAATATATTCATGATGCTAGTGTCTGTGGGACACAGCCTCCGCTCTGTGGAATCAAGGATATAAGAAAAGTTATCCGAAAGATACAGGGACACACAAAATAACAAACAACTTTCTTTTGATTTTTTAAAAATTTATTTACTTTTTACTGAAGGATAATTGCTTTACAGAATTTTGTTGTTTTCTGTCAAACCTCAACATGAATCAGCCACAGGCATTTGTTATGAAAAACAGCAACATACGAGTTGGGAAACATGAAAGTTATCTGAAAATCCCACTGCCCTAACACAACCATTTTCATTTTTACATATTTCCTTCTAGAACACATTTGCAATCATATGCAACCAATTTAAAGGGGACAAACTCATCTTCTGCCCAAACTGTTTCATTACCAGCAATCGATTTCCATTTTTTCATTAGGTAACTTGCCCCTTTAAAAGACATTCTGTTTCTTGGAGAAACAAAGAAGGAAACTTTTTTTGGTTACAATCCCCAAACTAACTTCCTGAGGAATCCCGGGCCATCCTTAAGAGTTCACAGGCACTGCTACCATTTGTTCCCTGAGGTTTCTCTCTCACAAATGAAAACAACTACAATGGCAGGCTTGCTTCCTCATTTCCTCTTTCCTTTCTCACCTGCATCCCTACTCACCTCAACAGCACCTTCAGTTTTGTTCTTAAGGATGGATACAGTGAGAAGCTCCAGAACCTACTAAAGCCATTCCCCTCACCTCTAAGTCATGGGACTCTGGCCCTCTTGATCGAGATGGTGCAATGATTGCAGGCTGTTGCACGGCCAACCACAGCCTTCCATAACCATGATGAATCCACCCTCTAGAGAATACATTTATAGGATGGCAGAATCCAGCATCTGGAAAGTGTCTTTGTTTAAAGCTTCCATTAAGTGCCCTAATGACATCCCTAGACAGAACTTGCAACAGCACTGAAGCAACCTGCAGAGCTAAGTTTCTCTTACAACAAAGCTAGAGTGCCTCTTGCTTCCAATTTCAAGAGTTAAAGGTGGGGATGGGGAGGGGGGGTTAAATCCTCAAATACCCTGGAGGTTGTTAGTCAGAAAGGGCCAACATTCTGTAACCAGACCCCACTGAGTGGAAATTGTAAGAGGGGAGAATGGCAGTTTGCTCTTTGGCATTTCCCAGGGGGTACTCTCTCTCTTAAAACTGCTGATGGAAAAACCAAAGTCATCAAAAGTTGTTAAGATAGGGAAGGAGGTGTCAAATAAGAATTTCTCCATGATTTAGTGTCTTGTGATTTAAAATCACTAAAAAATTCATTAATTAAATAAAACTAGTTTTCCACCATTACTATCAACTCTAAGTTTTTTTAAATCTATCAACTCTAAAATTTAAGTGAAATATGTAATTATCAAATTTTCTAGATGCAAAGGTAAACAGCAATTGTAGTAGCAATTTTATAGGGAAAATGCAATAAAGTAAATATTTAATAAATATGACAAGGTGTATATGACAACTTCAGAAGTGTTAAAATCAGAGGGGAAAAAAGTTAGGACTTTGAATCAAGGAAACATATGACAGTTTCCTCTTGGTCTGTTCCAAATAGACACTAACATACAGACAAGTAATGAGTTAAAACTGTTCTTACAAGTTTTGCCAGACAGACTAAACGCACCAGTTTTCAATCTTAGCCTTAACTACCTGTGCTCAGAAGCGTAGAGAAGAGATACCTACATTCAGTGGTTCCTGTGTAAACTCAGCTGAACAAGATTAAATTGCATTCATAACTCAAAAATAGCAGCTCCCATACCAAAAGTATTTTCAGTCCAGGAACAGTCAGTTCTCAGCCCAGCTTGAAGTATTCAAAACCATTAACCAAGTAACTCAGTTAACATTCCAGAGGGCCCCCACAGTTAAGTGAAAATCTTTGTTTAAAAATTTGCTTTTAAAAAAGTACAAAGAATTCCCTGAAGTCTGGTGGGACTCCATGCTTTCACTGCCAAGGGCCCAGGTTCAGGCCCTGGTCAGGAAGCTAGGATCCTGCAGGCCGAGCAGCTCGATCAAAATAGATAAATAAAATGTAAAAGCACATTAAAATAATTTTTATGTTATGTGTATTTTACCAAAATAAAGGAGAAAAGTATACTGCAAGTATCTAAAAAGGTACTCAATAAAGGATTTCCCCTAACATACATTGAAACCCATTACAGAATGGATACCAGCATTGGTTTGTCTCACTCTGGACCCCAACTCGTACACAGTTCTACACTCCGATCTGAAACAGTAAAGTGGACAGTGCCTCTGAGACTCATGGGAAATTTGCCTGCACTGCATTTGTAAATGAGAAGTAAATGTTCAAGTGTTAATCATAACTAAATTTCTTTAGAGACTCATTTTATGCTTTCATCCTTAGAAAAGCAGAATACCAAAACTTGTCAAAACTGGTCACGCATACATTGCTAAAGCTTTATTGTAAGTCACTACCTGTGGTTTCCCAGGCCAGCCTCTCTGCCAGAGGCACCCAAAAACATTGCATAGTTCTACCAAGAAAGAAAAACTTAAGTGAACACATTGCTTTGAGTCGGTATTCATGAGGTCTGCTTTGGTTTGAGGAAGGAAGGGCAGCAGGGGGCAGGCAGAGGGAGACAGGAGTCAGATAGTCTGATCAAAGAACACCTATGTCTTCTCACATACTGTTAAATCTGTTTTATTCTAAGCATCTCCCTTAACCTGTTCTAAAACATAACAGCCAAGTCTTAAATTAAAAAAAAAAAAAAATTCTCCTCAATCTTATTCTAACACATATTAAGTACAATGCAAATGAAACATGGCCAAGTGGCCAAAAGCTATGCAAAACAACCATGCATTTAGCATTCTAATAAAAAAAAAAAAGAAAAGCTTGCTGACTTTTGGAGCCAGCACAGAAGCTGCCTCAGTGTATACAATTTAACATTAAACCAATTAAGTCAAAGAAACATTGGTCACACATTGATTTAAACATTCAGTGTGTGAATTATATGGTTCTTTATTCCTGTTGTAGTAAACTCAACCAGATGAATCCTGTTCCCACACATCCAAAAGGATCTGATTGATACTTAAGAAAAATCTCATGTTAAAAAAAAAGTGGGGGGGGGTGTGGAGCAGTAATTTTTGTTAGCAGTTCTTCCTACTAAATAGCTTGTAGACTCTGTACAACCATGTCCCTGGAACAGTGGTTAACATGGCCAGCTGCCTCTGAACCCTGGCTACTTCCTTAGCTGTATGATGCAGCAAGTTTCTGGCACTTAACCTCACTGTGCTTCAGTTTCCTCTTTTGTAAAATAGTAACACTTAATATTCCCTACTTCATAGGAATGAGGACTAAGCGAGAGAATACAAATCAAGTGCTCAGAGTAGTGCTTTTTTTCGTAAGACCAGCTCAGTATGTTAACCATTGTTGTTACCAGTGTAATTCATTACTCTCATGTCCTCAGTGCATGACTTCCCCTTTTTTTTTTAATTTGTTTAGAATCATTTAACAGATGTTCCAAACACACCCTTCACAGGGCTACAGGTGGTGGCTTTCCCTTTTTTAAAAGTCTAGTTTTAGAAGACATTTATCTTAGACCTAATTTATATACACTCTGTATTTTACTTAAAAAATATATATTATCCAATAACTAACTATATCCTGAAGGCTTAACAGTTACACAATGAGAGAGTAAAATTAAATGGGAGGAGGGGAGAGTCTAGGAAAATTATAAACTGGAATTGAAAGGAACCTGGTTAAGCTAACTACCGATTAAAAGGTTTAAATGGCATGTCTCTCTGCTGGTACATTTACACTGTCTCTCCTGTCCCCCAGGACCACAAAGGTGTTTTGAGACAGTCTAATAACCACTAAGTGATCGTCTGATGTGGCAAAGAATTTGATGAAATAAATGGTTATTTATTAGCTTGATGTTTTCCTTGCCACCCTTAGGAGGCAGGTCAGTTTGGTTTCAGGAAATCCAAGAAATTCTGTCTCAGCTAGGGCTGAGCTCTGATTGTCCTAGATTTGGATTCCAGATGTCCCAGCCCATCCCTTAACTTGGACCAAAATTCCTGGATCAGGTAACACTGCATCTCTAGGAGGCTGCCTCAGAACCTAACAAGTAACTGGAGATGGAATGCCTATTGCCTTCAATAAATTATTTTTTTGCATCAAGCTGACACTACTAAATCTCCCTCACTAAAGCACAATTGTTTGACAGACACTGAATCGCCTTAAGAAGGTCTCGATGTCCTAAATGCATAATCATCCTCCAGTATAAACCAGCAATCCCTCCCCAATAAAACCGTATTTAGCCCAAGTGAGAGCAGGCATAGATTAGGACAAACGGCACACTCACTCAACCCTCATTCCTAAAGCTCTTTTTTCCCCAAGTGTTTTGGATTCCAGTTAATTGTGCAGGAACTGTTCTCACACATTTTGTTGTAATCACTTTAAGAACCTGCATGTGATTCATCTGGCTATCCCCCACACTTAAATCTCCAGAGTAAATCTAGATGCTACTATCTAATGAAGCGTTGCAACCACACATCAAGATTTCTCAGCTGGCTCAGAGAGGAACTTCCCTTAAAGGGTCATTCAAGTGGCCCTAAAAGCCAGTCTACAGTTTTTCTCTCCTTGGTTTGAATACTGTTTTTTGAAAACAAAAATGTGTATGTGTCATATAAAAGCTACTCCATACAATTTGGTTAGTAACTCTAGAGGAGAGCAAGGTGGAGTGAAAGACATTTCTACCAGTTTCTACACCCAAATCAAAGTAGCAAAGAAAAATTTAGCAAGATAACGCATCAAGAGAATATTCAGTGTTTTCCCAGAGGAGACTAATACCCTTGGGTAGTTTATGAAATAAAGTGAAACTCTTCAGGCCAGTAACGGTACCTCCTGTAACAATACCACCGACTGCATTTATATAGAACTTTACAACTTTCAAAGCATTGTATTATGTACATTATCCCCTTTGATCATCATACACATGAAGAAAGGACAAAAATGATTAGTACCTCTCTAAAGATTAAAAAGACAGTTCAAAAAAGTAACATAATAGTATCATGAGCACTGGATTTGAAGTTACAAGTCCTGCCATCAGATCAGATCAGATCAGTCGCTCAGTCGCGTCCGACTCTTTGCGACCCCATGAATCGCAGCAAGCCAGGCCTCCCTGTCCATCACCAACTCCCGGAGTTCACTCCTGCCATAGTCTACCACATAACTTTGGGGAAATCACTTTACCTAAGGTCATCTAGGCTTCCTCATCTGCGAGAGAACGACGATTAACACCTTCCCTATTAAGCTCACTGAATGCCAGTAAGAAAATCTCTGTGAAATTACTGTAAAGTATTAAACACTACAGTGGACATTGAACAGACAGTAGTGCTGACAAACGTCAGAAAGTTAACAGTGGAGCCAGGACCGGTTAGGTAAACTCTAGTGCTCTTTATATATTACACCCGACAGCAGAAAAGCAAGTTTTCCTTAAAGCAGTTTCAGCTGCTGGTCGAGAGAAATTGTAAAACTATGACAACAAACACATCCCGATTCCTCTTATACTTTTCTCTGTATTTTTCAGCATTTCTACAGTAAATACGAACCATACACATATGTCAGGAAAAAACCTGGCAATGGCTGACCAAATATCTGGATTAATTTTACCTTTCCTATTCTTTAGGAGAGTGAGACTTCAGTGGATCAACAGGGGAGAAGGGAGAGAAGGAAAGAAAGAGGGTACTAAGCCAGGTATCCACAACAAAATAATGGAAAAGGGAAACTACAGACTGCACTTCTCAAGGCTTCAACCATTCTGACTCCACTGGAGGAAAATGGCAGAAAATCTAAATGTCAACATACTCTTGAAGCAAGGACAGAAAAAAACATTAGACGAGGAAAAAGAAAACACTGAAGAGAATAAGTCAAGTAATTACACAAAGGTGTTTGCAGAAGCCATAAGAAATGTGGTTATGAAATTTTTATCTTTCCTGAACTTAATTCTTAAACTACACATTCAACCAAAATTCAAGATAAACTTGAAATAAATAATTAACTAGGAAAGCCCATTTGCCGTTAACCTTTAACCTTGAAATTTCTGTCTATGTTTCAGGCACAGTCAGCTCTTCTGCATGATTACACATTCACAACTAAACTATTGCTGGAACAGAGTCTCAAGTTCAGAAAGGTTTTTGTTGTTGTTTGGTCAATGAAAGGCTGATAAGCAGGCAACGCAACCTGGGCAGGCACCGGGCTGCAATTCCTCACTTAATAAATACACAAAAATACCACAGCTCCAGCAAGTAGGTCCAAGGGAAAAAACAAAAAACTGCCCGATGACGCCTTTCCTGAGCGAACTTTGAGAAAGACGCCCACAAGGCCCAGGCCCAGCAAAGCCAAAGCCACCTCACCTGTCCAAAGGTAACCAATCAGGTCAGAGCGGGGCTGCCCAGCGGGGCTGGCAAACCAGGCCTAGCCCTGGTCTCTCCTCACCTCCCGCCTCTGCTGTTGGCTTCCAAGTAACTAAGGTGCCTCCCATGTCACAAAAGAGTGTGGCATCACCCGCCCCGCCGTGACAGGGCAGCCTGTCGGACCAGGTACTCCCGAGTCCAAGCCCCAGCCCCTCACCCACAGGCAGCCTAGCCAGAGGCCTCCCAGCAGGCCAGCAATCGGTCGGGAGGGGTTGGGATGACCACAAGCCTGTAAGGTTTCGCTTTCATTCTCCTCCGAAGGAAGGGGTTGGGGGCGGGGGGCGGGGAAACGCGCCCCGAATTCAAGGGATCGAGGCTAGGCCTAGGCAGTTTACACTTGGGCGGAGCAGAAGGAGGGACGCGGCCTGGGCGGGGCAGGAAGGCCAAGAAAGGGGCCTGCGATAACATTTATGCGCAGAATCCCCGCCTCGACGCCGCGCAAAGACCCAGCAACCCTGCCCGCCGCCTCTCCCCTGCTACTGTATAGTTGCGCATGCGCCATTGTAGTTCCTCGCTTCCCTCTCCGCCTAGCTTTCCGGAGTCCAGCGGCCGAGCAAGGCCCAGTTCCCCCAGGATGCAGTCCGTCCGAAAACGGTGACTACTTCCACTCTTTCTCAAGCAATAACTGCTAACCTTCTTTCCATTTCTCACTCCCAGCCTGCGCACTCCTAGCTTCAGACATACCTTCTAACCCGCCTCTCAGGAGCCCACACAGCTCTTCTAACACCGGATGTGCTTCTGACGCTCCCAGGGTCCGCTCCAGACTCTTTACCTTGCGTCTCCGCCCCTCGAGGGAAGCCCCGCCTCCGTATTCGGCCTAAGGCCAGTCCTCATTGGTCGTTGATTGCACTTCTGCCCTTCCATTGGTTGTACGTGCATAAACAACGACTACTTACTTCAGAGCTATTTGCTTAACTCCCTTGTCGATCAGGACTCTAGCCGCCAACCAGCGTCGTTGCAAAAGACCTCCACCTTCTTCCTGCATAGTAAGGAAGGGTCGCGGTCCAAAGCCGCCTCTAGTGGACAAAGGGAAGAGGGGCAGGCCCCACCCAAAACACAGGGCAACTAATGCAGCCTGCAAAACGCGTGAGGTAGCGCCGCAAAAGTGTCAGGATTCTGGTTTTAGGCTTGTCACGTAATGTTAAAGGGGGAAACAGATTCAGAAAACACGTAGAAAAACGCTGTCACAAGGGCCAATTTACCGTGAATCTAGTGAAGCTTAAACTTCAGAACACCTACGGAGGCTCAGTGAATTCTCCAGGAACGCGAGGAAGAATTAACAGCCCCAGTCCTGCATCGGACGCACGAGCCCACCCTGAAAGTCCCTCTCTGAGCCTTAATGGTGGATCTGGGGTCGTGGGCGGGGCCAGCGGGCTGCCAGGACCACCTCCCTGTCCACCTTGCTTCGGGGAGGTGGATATTATTAGTCCGATGGGTGGGAGGGGAACGAGGGTGGCTGTCTGGCCGAGCTGCCCTGACAGCCCTGAAGAAACTAAGCCATGGAAGATCAAAGGGCTCGAGCTCTCCGAGGACTCCTAAGCAATACTTGCACAAGAACTTACAGTAAGGAGTTATGAAACTGATTTTTAAAAGTTTCTACACTATCAGTTTTTTTCAGAACTATTTTTTTTTTTGCTGATTTATTTTTCTAATATCTCTACAAAAATAATACAACATGGTCATACGAAGAGGCAAAAAGTATGCAGCCAAAAAAAGTAGAAAAAGAAAAAAAGCTTAAAGTGGTTTGCAAGCAGTTCAGTTCAGTTCAGTCGCTCAGTCGTGTCCGACTCTTTGCGACCCCATGAATTGCAGCATGCCAGGCCTCCCTGTCCATCACCAACTCCCGGAGTTCACTCAAACTCACGTCCATCGAGTCAGTGATGCCATCTAGCCATCTCATCCTCTGTCGTCCCCTTCTCCTCCTGCCCCCAATCCCTCCCAGTTAGTAATAATAATGTAATTTTTTTGATTGTGGTGATGTTTGTGGTTTTGTCATTATTTTAAAATCTGTAATGATTTATTAATATTCTTATTCTAAATAAATATTGACTTTATTACATAATTTTGTATTCTTTTTCTGAAATACAGCCCTACAATTGTAGATGTTTTGGGCTGTACAAAGCATAGATCCACCCCTGACCCTCATTTTACAAATAAGGAAACAAGCCCCTGAACAGAAAAGGTTCTAGCAAAACAAGGGAAGAAATTTAGATTAAGGATTTCATCAGTGAATATCAAATCAGAATGAAAGATTTAGGAAACTGCTTTCTAGAAGGATAGGTTATTTTTCCTTTTTTTTCTTTGGCAGCGTCTCCCTGATTCAGGGTGGAACCCAGGCCCTGGGCAGTGAAAGCATGGAATTCTAACTGCTGGACTGACAGGGAATTCCCTAGAAGGGTAAAATGGTTATCTTTTTTAATAAAGAATACAAATGGGCAGGGTATGATTCTTGGAACACAAACTCAGATATGCAATAACATTTTATTTTTTGTAGTGCAACCTAATGTTTACTCTGAACCTTATTCCATCAGAGTGGAAAAAATATGTATTATCAGTCTTCCTTGAGATTTCTGTCCCTATTCCACCCTAATTTCTGTCACATTTCTGGGGCTAAAGTGCTTGGGAACAGGGCCTATCTGGTTCCTGGTCTTCCATCTACACAGGTTGCTGCAGAAGTTTTTACATCTGTACTGGTGTCCTTTAAGGTATAGCAGTAACTATTTCCTTCTATACTTAAGGCACAAGAAACCTTTTGTCAGGCTAATACTGAATTATCCACCTAGAACAAGAGGTTGCTAAGAATTTGGCCTGGATAGTATATACTGACATAGGTTACTCATTCATTGAAGACGCAGATTATTCATTCCATTTCTGGCTCAGGGTCTTTCAAGAGGTTGCAATCAGATGTCAACAAAGGATGCAGTCATCCAAAGGACTGACTGAAGCTAGAGGAATTATTCCAAGGTACGGCTGACAATTTGGTGCTGACTGTTGGTAGCAGACCTTAGAAGCTTTCCAAATGCGTTCCTTCTTAGGGCTGTTTGAATGTCCTCAAGTTTGAGGCCTGGCTTTTTCCAGAAAGAGCAATCCCAGAAGCAGAGACAACTAGATGGAAGCCCTTTTTACAACTTATCCTCACAGTTGCATAACAATCACTTCCTTATAATAATACCCTTATTACCAGAGCCCTGTCCTGCGTCTCATGCCTCAGAGGGCCTCATGCTTTGGAGGGCCTTCCTAGAAATTTTCTAAGTCTTCCTCATGTGCCTGGGACCAATCTGGGCCAGTTATGGCATCAAGGTTCAGCCCAGATCGGGTCCTGCTGAGCTCTTGTTCAAATTTCTCCCCTTCATGGGATTCTCCAATTCCAGGATGCCCAAGGAACTCTGGAACTCATGTCTATAGCATTATCCCAAGGCCCTGTGATCAAGTCTCTGCCCCAAGAGGGCAGCCTGATCACTCTTGCTGGCCAGGATAGTATTTCTTTTGTGGAATCCATGAGATTGGATCTCCAGGATCATGCTGATAGGCCTACTTGGGGGTCAGACAGAAGATGAACTGAGGCCTCTGGGCTGCCAAGAGTCTTCTACTAAGCCTTGGGCTCGAATTGTGTGTATGGGTCCCTGTATTGATCCTTTCCTGTCTGTGTTCTGACTGTGGGGCTGTGTGTGGTCCATAGCACCAGAGGAAACAGAGTGACCGCAGGCATTTCTTCTTCTGTACATCACCACACACAAGCCACCCCCACCACCCCACCCCCCACCCATCCTACCACTGACATCCAGGGCATTCACTGCATCTCCTTCAAAGACTGTGGAATGTATGTCAAGCAGTCCTCTGGGAGTAGCCCCACCTTTCTCCTCCAAGATCACTTCTGAGTGCTTTTAAAACTGTTGGTCCACAGTGTCAAAAGGCCTTCCCAACTAATGTCCTCTTCTGTTTCTGAATGCTGTGATGATGCCGTGTTCCCACCCACATCAGTCTTAAGTCATGCCACATGAGTGCACATATGACATTATGCCTCTTGTTCTATCCTTGATATGTGGAGGGTAGGGATGTGGTTAACACTGAAAGAGATCACAGTCTGAGAATGCTAGGATTATGGTTTAAAGAGTATAAGAGAAGACATGCTGAGAAGGGATGTTTATCCATTCATCCATTGACATTTGGGTTGTTTACACTTTTTGGCTATTATCAATAATGCTGCTGTGAACAGTCATGTACAAGCTTTTGTGTGAAGATATGTTTTGATTTCTCTTGGGCCTATTCCTAGGTGTGGAATTGCTGAATCTGGAGCCATAATTGGGGTAGTTTTTCTAAAATGGCCTTGAATGCTTGACACTTATCGACAGAGTAAGTCTATTCCCTCTCCCTTGGATCTGAACGAGCTCATGACTACTTCCCATAATAGACTATAGAAGTATTGCTGTGTGACTGCTAGTGCTAGGTCATAAGATACCATGCAGCTTCTGCCTGTTTCTCTTGGAGCACTGTTTCTTGGAATACTCTCTGAAGACTCTCTTAGAACCCAACTACTAGCCTGTGAGTCTAAGCTACTTGAAAAGGCCTTGTATAGGTTCTCCCATCAACAGTCACAATGGAACCAACTTTTGAGTCATCCTAGCCCAGATGTTACACATGTGAGCAATGAAGTCTTTGGATGATCCCAGCCTCCAGATGATTCTAGCAATTCATCTTCCCAGCTGATATCCTGCTGTGTCCTCTCCAAATTCCTATCTCATAGATTCCATAGGCTTAATAAAGTGGTTGTTGGTTTTTGTCATGGGGTGGCATGGACAAGTGTGTTTTTTCTACAAATCAGTAAGAAAAAGACCAAAACCAATGTAAAAATGGGCAAAGGGTATAAACAGGCAGTTCACCCAAGGGAAAAACCAAATGGTCAATAGACAAAGGAAAGTATGTTCGGTCTCACTAGTATTTAGAAAAATGCAAATTAAAACAATGATAGACCATTTTACATAGATTGGCAAAATCAAAAAGCCTGATAACTCCAGCTTTTGTAAAGAAGTGGAAAAACAGAAAATAATATGCTACTGGTGTAATGGAAAACTGTCATAAACATTTTGGGGAACAATTTAACAAGATCTATCCCAGGGACCAGAGAAGGCAATGGCACCCCACTCCAGTACTCTTGCCTGGAAAATCCCATGGACGGAGGAGCCTGGTGGGCTGCAGTCCATGGGGTCGCTAAGAGTCGGGCACGACTGAGTGACTTCCCTTTCACTTTTCACTTTCATGCATTGGAGAAGGAAATGGCAACCCACTCCAGTGTTCTTGCCTGGAGAATCCCAGGGATGGGGGAGCCTGGTAGGCTACCATCTAGGGGGTCACACAGAGTCGGACACAACTGAAGTGACTTAGCATAGCATCCCAGGGACAGAGGAGCCTGGTAGGAGGCTGTCTATGGGGTCGCACAGAGTCGGACATGACTGAAGCGACTTAGCAGCAGCAGCAGCAGCAGCAGCAACAGCAAAGCTTAAATGAACATACCTCATAACTTCTAGGGATATATTAATATTTTAATGCGTATGTATAAAAATATAAAACTAAACTCTTCTTTGCAACAAAAAGTTAGAAACATGGTATATTTATACCATACATTCTCAACAGGGGCAAATATCACCCTGAAAATGGTGAAAATTGGTTCTTAGGGGGCCGAAACTTAGGTGTGGCTTGTGGTTTGTGAACTCCCCAAAGCTCAGTTCTAGCCAATGAAAATTTTATTCCTTAGTACTTTTTTTCAATTGTTGGAAGAAATTAAATTAAAATTGAATGTTATTCATTTAATAACTGGTAGTTAACAAAATTTTCTCTTTGGGGAAAATAACAAAAGAAAGGTTGAGAAACAAATTTACACAGTGAAAAACCAGTGCAGCTGCTACAACAAATGTAGTAGATTCATATGTATCAACATGGACACATCTTCAACACAATATGAATGAAAACAAATTATATAATGCTACACCCAAAATGGTACAACTGACTTAAATATAAAGTAACACTCAGAACAGTAATGTATATATTGTTTAAATATTGGGTTGGCCAGAAAGTTCTTTGGGCTTTTTTCCGTAACATTTTACAGGTTTTAGAAAGTTTTTTTTAAAAACTTGGACTTTTTTGTCCAAAACTTGTATAAACATTGGACTTTCCTGGTGGCCCAGATGGTAAAAAATCTGCCTGCAATGCAGGAGACTCGGGTTTGGAATCATGATAATAGGGGTCTCAGAGGATGCTTTGTGAGTGAGATTAAGGAAAGTTTTGGTGTATTTATAATATCCTATCTTTACGAGAAATTTTCTGAAGAAAAAGTTATGAAATCTTAACATTCATTAATTGTAACCAATGGGAACATGGGCATTTATTATTATTGTCTGTGCTTTTTTTTCTCCCAAATTTTTCAAATTGAAAGAAAGTAAAAAGTTAAATATTTTAAAAATTCCTATTTGTTTTAGGTGTGTGTGAAGTGCATTTATGGAGAAGGAAATGGCAACCACTCCAGTATTCTTGCCTGGGAAGTGCATTTAACTGGGTCTGTGTCAGTGAAATCCAATTTAATGAGAGAATATGAATGGATGGAGCAGATAGAGTTTGCTTATAAAACAAATAGCTTTTTTAAAAAACCCTGCCTGCTTCACCCCATTCATATCATTCTCCTGGCCCTGAAGATATAGATGGGTTTACTTGGTCCAGAAACCCTCTGCTCTCAGGCCCCTACAGACCTCCCCTCCATCCTGTCTCTAATCCAGGGGAGGGAGATTCTTCTTAGTTTGGTGAAATGAAGGTCCTTTTTTATCTGTCCAAGACACTATACCCACGCCCTTGAGTACTTTGCCAGTAAGTGAAATGCTTAGCAGGCATCATTTGTTCACCGACCCTGCTCTACTTGCCATATCTTCCACGAAGACAATAAACATAAAGTCCACCGACTGCTTGATGGGGGGAAATAGGAAGAAAACCAAGGGAAAAATCTTAAAATGTGATTTAAAGCAGTAGGCCATAGCTGCTGTTGAAGTACCTACTATCTGATAGGCACTGGACTCTAGATCCTTTAAAAACATTGCGAAATTTAAGCTGACAGGATTCCTAAATTAGACTTTGACTTCTTTTCCCATTGCTTCTTTATTTGTCCGTCTCACCGTTTACCTTTTGGTTCCCATTCTACCCACCAATGCCAAGTTCAGTTACATAAAATGCACCTCCCAGGAGGGCCTGGAACTTGGCTTTTAGAAAGCATAGACATATTCTTTGGAAACGACTCAAGGAGACTATTTCCAGATAGCACAGAGACCCAGGGAAATGGCCATCACCCAGTCTACCTGAAGATCCTCCGAGTGTGTATGTCCAACCTCAGATTAAGGGAACAAAAGACCAACCATCTATTTACCTGGGTCAGGGAGGTTTCTCAGAATGCGGGACTTTTAGTGCTAAAAGCAGGACAGGCAATTTGGGACAACTACCAGCCCCAAACCTGGGACAGAGTGGAAGTTATGGGACACAGGGCTAGGCAGGGAGCTAGTAGGAGAAGAGAAAGCTAAGCGACCTCCTCCCACAACGTGAATTTGAAGGAAAATTCTGTTGGGTTTCCAGTCATTTCAAGGAGTGTAGATGTAACTAATGACCAAGAAGCAAAAGACTCCAGAAAGATTTCTTAAGCTTTATAACTTCCGCATATTTGTAGTGTTATTTTTGGTCTGTTTTTATTAGCAGAAGCAAAACACTTGTGATTATAGGTAAGATTTTTCTGTTCCTGTTTTTTTTTGTTTTCGATCATGCAGCACGGCTTGAGGGGTCTTAGTTCTCTGACCAGGTACTAAACCCCGGGCCCACTGGACTGCTAGGGAATTCAGGTAATTTTTTTTTCCTTTGCTTTCTATAATAATACTAGTAAATATGTATTGTGCACTGTTTCTTACATGTTAGTCAATGGATAAGATGTTTTGTATGTATAAACTAATTTAATTCTTATAATCACCCTGCGAGGCAGCAACGAATACTACATTTAAGATGAGGAAATTAAGATTCAGTTTGCCCAAGGTCACAGAGCTTCAGTTTGAGCTCTGGGTATCTCATTCTAAAGCCCTTATTCTTAATCATTAAGCTATACTGCATCTCACAAAATTGGCATGTGTTGTTAATGCAATTTTGTAAAGTTCTGTGTGTTTTTGTATTTTAATAAAATCTTTGAAAGAAAAGAGCAGTTGTACTTGACATTAAGAGCTTGGGGAGCTTAAAAAATGGTGAGGAAGGGACTTCCCTGGTGGTCCAGTGGCTAAGACTCTGAGCTCCCAAAGCAGGGGGCCCAGGTTTCATCCCTGGTCAGAGAACTAGACATTGCATGCTGCAAATAAATAATAATAAAAAAAATTCCACGTGCCACAACTAAGACCTGGTACAGTCAACAAATAAATTTTTTAAAAAAGAAAAATGATAGGAAGGAGGTGGGAAGACAGCAACAGAGTCTACATTCCAGAAGCTAGGGAGGAGGTGAAAAGCAGGGTAAGGAAGGAGAGGAGGATGAGAGGGATAGCTTGGAATGACTGCGGGTCCTACTCTCAACTTAGCCATAGGGAGGTTGACTGGTTTCCTAACAATAACGATAAACATGGCTTCCCTGAATCTTACACTTTTCCTTGTCTACTCTTATATCTCCAATCCCTCCTTCAAACTTGCTGACCTTGTTCTGCCCAGTGATTATGAGAACAAGCAGCGAACAGGATTGAAACACATCAAAACCCACACCATCACCCATAAATGTGTATTTAATATTCTGCTTAAGATTCAGGAGGAGCCTTTTCACTTCCCAGATCTCATTTGCATTTCCATTGACATCTGAAGGACAGAAGTGAAGAAACAAAACTTGAGCTTTCTTTTTCAAATCACAGTATTGTAGGCTATTATTACTGAAGACCAGAAGAAGAAAACAACTAAACTACACAGTTTACAGTATTTTTTACTATCAACTCAGCCCATTGTAACTTTTCAGAGGGCAGTGATTAACAGTAGCAAGAGTATTAGAAGAATGCTTTACTCTTTTCAAAATAATTTTCTATCTGTCGTTTCACTTTCTCTGTATAAAAACTCCAGTGGAGAAGGTAATGCAGATATTATCAGTCCCATTTTATAGATGAGGAAACTGAAACTCAAATAGATTAAGTTAGTTTCTGTAAAGAGCTATGAGAGATGCTTCGGTCTTAGATGTACTTAGCTCTCTCCATTTCTGTTGAGTTTCAGTCTGAGTTTCAGATCAATTACTTTAGTATTTCCCAGCACTCTAAAATCTATACTCAGGACTTCCCTAGTGGTCCAGTGGTTAAGAATCCACCTGCCAATTCAGGGGACACAGGTTTGATCCCTGGTTCAGCAAGATCCCACATGCCACAGAGCAACGAAGCTCATCCTCTGCAACTACTGGTCCACTCGCCTAGAGCCTGTGCTCCACACTAAGAGAAGCCACTGCAATGAGAAGCCCCCGCACCGCAACTAGAAAGTAGCCCCCACTCACCACAACTAGAGAAAGCCGGCTTGCAGCAATGAAGATCCAGCACAGCCAATAAATAAATAAAGTCTACACTCTTCTATTCCATCACCACTTCCAAACTCCGGACACTTGGCCAACCTCTTCATCCACTTCGTCTTCATCCTGCCTCTGTCATGGGTGCAGGTAGTGAAACACAGCAAAGGGCTCGTGTGCCCAGGGCACACAGAAAGCCAACCCTGGCAGCAGGAGTTTGCAGCAAAGCAAGGATTTAGGCTTCCTTGATAGCTCAGCTGGTAAAGAATCCGCCTGTAATGCAGGAGACCACAGTTCGATTCCTGGGTTGAAAAGATCCGCTGGAGAAGGGGTAAGCTTCTTATTCAGTATTCAGTTCAGTATTCTTGGGCTTTCCTGGTAGCTCAGCTGATAAAGAATCTGCCTGCAACACGGGTAGACCTGGGTTCAATCCCTGGGTTGGGAAGATCCCCTGGAGAAGGGAAAGGCTACCCACTCCAGTATTCTGGCCTAGATGATTCCATGGACTGGATAAGTCCATGGGGTCACAAAGAGTTGGACACAATTGAGCAACTTTCTCTTTCACTTTCAAGAATTTATTGCAGGGTGCCAAGCAAGGGTGTCGGAGACAATCCTCAGATCCACTCCCACTAGGTCCTGAGTTAGTGGATTTTTAAAAGGGAAGAGCCAAGAGGCTGGGATTAATCATTGTCCTGTGACAACTTTGTGACATTTCTTCATTGTAGTTTTGGAAGCCAGGATATCTCTGGTTTATGATTCTCTCTCTGGCCAGGTGGTTCATGGCTTGGGGGTCTTTTAGTTCATCTTGCCCTGGAGGAACAGCCCGAGTTTGTATGGTGGTAGTTTGTATGGTGGTAGTTTGTATGGTGGTAGTTTGTATGGTGTTTGTTTGTATGTTGTGTTACTTACAACAACAATTTTAGCCATCTGACTCTGATTGATTAGCATTCAGTTAGCACAGGACTGAAGTCAGAGGAGACAAGAAAGGGAATAAGTTTTGGACAGAGAAGTTAATCACAAACTCTGCAGGGGAACTAAGTTTTAGAGGGACTCGGTTTCAGTAGAGAAGCACTGCATTGTATAACCACTGTTTTACTGCACTGGCTCCTTGAATGACTATTCACAACTGATGACAAAAATCTTTCTTGCCTTAAGGCTTCAACATACCTTTTTCCTTTGCCTTCCTTTAACGGTTTTAAAATAGATAAACACAAGTTCTTTAAGATTTCTCCCTTCAGGTATACGTGCATGTGCTTAGACTGTTTGCGATCTCAATGGCACCCCACTCCAGTACTCTTGCCTGGGAAATCCCATGGACAGAGGAGCCTGGTAGGCTGCAGTCCATGGAGTCACTAAGAGTCAGACACGACTGAGCGACTTCACTTTCACTTTTCACTTTCATGCATTGGAGAAGGAAATGGCAACCCACTCCAGTGTTCTTGCCTAGAGAATCCCAGGGACCGGGGAGCCTGGTGGGCTGCCGTCTATGGGGTCTCACAGAGTCAGACACGACTGAAGTGACTTAGCAGCAGCAGCAGCAGCAGACTATAGCCTGCCAGGCTCCTCTGTCCATGCAATTTTTTAGGCAAGAATACTGGAGTGGGTTGCCATTTCCTACTCCAGGGGATCTTCCTGACCCGGGGATCAAACCCACGTCTCTTCTGTCCCTTGCATTGGCAGAGGGATTCTCTACCACTGCCTCATGTGAGAAGTCCTCTCCCTTCAAGAAGCAGAGCTTAATTCTCCTCCCTTCAAGCATGAGCTGGATGTTAAGTTGCTTCTAATAAATAGAATGTAAATCTTCCTCAACTTACTATGGGACTTTGTCCCGATAAACCTATCAAAAATTAAAAATATTTTAGGTTGAAAATGTACTTAATACATCTAAGCCACATAACACCATAGCCTAACCTAACTTAAATGTGCTCAGAACACTTATTAGCCTACAGTTGGGCTAATAAAATCATCTAACACAACATTTTATAATAAAATGTTGAATATTTCATGTAATTTATTCAATGTGTACCGAAAGTGAAAAATATAATACTTGTATGGGTACAGAATGGTTGTAACGGCATCAGTTGTTTACCGTCATGATCCCCTTTAGGGAAGAGTATGGCACTGCATCTCAATAGCCTAGGAAAAGATTACAATTCACAATTCTAACTTCAGTTTCTAAGGAATGTGTATCACTTTCAAACCATCATAAACACGAAAAATCGTAAGTTTAACCATGGTTAGTTGGGGACTGTCTATAAAGTGGAAGTGATGAGGATTAGGTAAAAACACTAGGTCAGAAAAAGCACTGCAGCTTCCTCTCTGCTCTCTCTCTGCTCACAGCTGCCATGTCAGGAGGACACTCAAGCAGCCCTGTGGAAAGGCCCAGGTGGTGGAGGAACTGAGGCCTTTTGCCAACAACTAGTAAGGAAGTGAAGCATCTGACCAACAGCCATGTAAATGAGGCATCTTAAAAGTGCATCAAGTTGGGGATTTCCATGGTGGTCCAGTGGCTAAGATTCTGTGCTTCCAATGCAGGGGGCCCAGGTTCAATCTCTGATCAGGGAACTGGATCCCACAATTAAGAGTTTGTATGCCACAGCTAAAACAGATTCAGCATGCCACAACTAAAAGACCTCACATGCTGCAACTTAAAGATTCCACACGCTTCAACTAAGACCCAGCACAGCCAAATAAATAGATATTAAAAAAAAAAAAAAGAAATCAAGCCGTCAGATGACTGGAGCTGCAGCCGAAAGCTTTATTGCAACCTAATGTGAGTTCCTGAGACAATAGCACCCAACTAAGCCTCTCCCAGATTCCTGACTCTCAGAAAATGTAAGATAATAGGTTTTTTTTTTTTTTGGTTTTGTTGTTTCAAGCCTCAACGTTTTGGGGCTATTTGCTAGGCAGAAATATATCACTAATATCCTATGTAGTTTCCTTTCTTGATTCCAGCTGATGATGTGATGTAGCTTGAGAGTTTCATAGCTTGAACACATTTGGGTGCCAATCATTGCAGTGGAGAGATAAACTGAATGACAAGGAGATTCCAAGGAAGAGCTAGGCACAGGACCTGTGTCTCTAGTTTTAAAACTCTAGGGACTTTTCCTGGTGGTCCAGTGGTTAAGACTCCCTGCTTCCAATGCAAGGAATGTGGTTCAATCCCTCATCAAAGAACTAAGATCTCACATGCTGTGAGGCCAAAAATTAAAAATAAATAAAGTGTACAACTTGAAAAAAAATCACTCTAACTTGTGACAGAAGAGAACAAGAGTGGCATCCAAGAAACTCCTATTGGAACAGAACAAATGAGGAAGAATGAGGGCTTGGACTAGAATGGCAGCTTGTTGAAGATGGAGGAAGCCAAGTAGGTGTTCTACTGTATAGGGAAGTTTTGTGTTTTGTATATAGGGAAGACTGGGGAGAGAAAACAACCCGGTATCTGTCTGAAATCGCTTTCTTCAGGGAGCCAATGCTGTCTAACTGCGGAATCCAAAAATCCGAAGGCCTTTTCCCAACCCTCCTGCCTGAGATTACCTCTCCCCCTGGCTTTGCGGACATAGTGTCACGTGGCTCCCTTTCACCCTCTTAGGGTGTTCCACCTCTGCCTTGCCTCCTGATTCCTCCCTATCTATCAACAACGACACATTTTCTCTTTCACTCAGGGTTAAAACTTGGAGCTCTTCTCAACTCTTCTCTCTTTTCTTTCTTCAACATGGATTTGTCAAATCCCTAACAAGCACCAGGTTCTGTGTTAAACATTAGAGATGCAAATAGGCATGGCCTTAGCCTTTATGACGTTTTCACTGTACAGGGGAAGACAGACATCAGACATTCACGAAGTGAGAGAAGTGAGAGAATTCCCTGGTGGTCCAGTGGTTAGGACTCCGAGCTTTCACTGCTGGGCCCAGGGGGCCTGTGTGTGATGCTTGATTGGAGAAATAAGATCTTGGAAAACACACACACGAGGAGCATAGCAGTTTTTTCCCAGTTCAAAGGCCTCTGCTTTATTTTAAATTTAAACAACTTTATTTAGGTATAATTGACATATAATAAGCTGCACATATTTAAAGTGTACAATTTCATGAGTTTTTTACATGAAACCATTACCCTAGTCAAGATAAAAGAATGATTCATTATCCCTTCAAACTTCCTCATGCCCCTTTGTTTCATGCGACGATTTCTCTTGCCTTCACCCTCCTCATCCCCAGCCAACCACTGACTTGCTTTCTATCACTATTAGATTGGTTTGAATTTTCTGGAATTTTATGTAAATGGACTCATACAATATATACTCTTTTTTCTTTTGCCTCTTTTTACTCACCATAAATTTGAGATTCATTCATTGATGTGAATGAATCACAGTTCATTTTTGTTTATTGTTTATTTCTATTTATTGTTCAAACAGAAATCATAGTTCATTTCTGTTTATTCCTGAGAAGTATCCCATTGTATTTTTTGCTGTTCAGTCACTAAGTCATGTCCGACTTTTTGTGACCCCATGGACTGCAGCATGCCAGGCTCCTCTCTCCTTCACTATTTCCTAGAATTTGCTCAAACTCATGTCCATTGAGTCGGTGATACTATCCAATCATTTCATACTGTCTCCCCCTTCTCCTGCTGCCCTCAATCTTTCCCAGCATCAAGGTCTTTTCCAGTGAGTCAGCTCTTCACACCAGGTGGGCAAAATATTGAAGCTTCAGCTTCAGCCTCAGTCCTTCCAGTGAATATTCAGGGTTGATTTCCTTTAGCATTGACTGGTTTGATCTGATTTATCATAAATCGTTTATTCATTTACCTGATGATGAATTTGGGGTTGCTTCCAGGGGACTTTTTTTTTCCCCTTATAAATAAGGTGCCGAGAATATTTGTGTACAAATCTTTCTGTGCTCATTGGTTTCTTCTTCCCTGGGGTAAATATCTAGGAGTACAATTGCTGAATCATATAGTAGGTATTGGGTTGGCCAAGAAGTTTGTTTGGGTTACCCATACCATCTTACACAGTATGTTTAACTTAAAAAAAAATTTCCGAATTGTTTCCAGAGGGTTGTACCATTCATTTTACACTCCCACCAGCAGAATATGAGAGATCCAAGTTCTCCACAGCTTTTCCAACACTCAGATCACTTTAAATTTTAGGTGTGTATATAGTGGTTTTTCACTGTGGTCTTAATTTGTATTTCCCTAATGACTAATGATTTGAATATCTTTTCATGTGTTTATTTGTCATGCATATATCTTCTTTGCTGAACAAGCCTCTAAATCTTTTGCCCAATTTCTTTTATTGGGCTGTTTGTTTTCTTATTATTGATTTTTGAGAGTTATTTCTGTGTTCTAGATACAAGTCCTTTGTCAGATATGTGATTTGTCATCGTTTCTCCTAGTTTGTGGCTTATTTTTAGTTCTCTTAACAATGTCTTTCAAAGAGCATTTGATTTTAATTTTGATGAAGTCCAGTATATCCATTTGTCCTATAAAGGACTGTGCTAAGGATAACTAAGAACTTTGGCCTCATCCACGTCACAGAAAAGGGCAAACTGTAGCCTAAAGGAGAGGACTGAGAGACAGGACCAGAGATAGTCACCAGCAGGGGCCCCTGGGTGGGTTGGGGGAGTGGGAGTGGGATGGGGGCTGGGGAGGGAAGGCGGGGGGAGGGGAGACGAAGAGACCCAGTTACAGGTGATTAAGACATTGGGTGGATTGTCATACAAGCAGAGTAGTGGATATGTTTATTAGCATTCAGCATATATTCCCACGTTCCTAACATGTTTTTTCCTTCCAGTGTGCTTTCCTATACTGCAGAGGCTGAAAAAAATAAGGATTATATTTCTCAACATACCTTGTAGTCAGTCAGATGTATTTGGGTGAGATTTAAGAGGCAGAAGTGAGACAAAGGTCATCCCTCTGCTACTTTGGCTATTTCTCCTGGCAAGCAAGGCCTTGGAGATGTGATCTATTTCTACTGCAGCAGCCCAGTGATGTCTCAAGCTTTGCAAACATTGAGAGGTGGTTGCATCAGAGTGCAGCGGCGGCAATGTCCTGATTATAGCTTCCAGATCCCTGGATCACAGTTGCGACCACTTGTTCTCAAGCCCCATCATCAGTGGAGACGTCCAGGTGCTCCACCCTCTCTGACTATGGCAGAGGTAGCAGCTCGTCTGATAGAGCACTTTTATCATGTTCTGGAGCTCCATTGCTGGAGTTTCAGCCCAGAGTGGGTGCTTCTAGACATTCCAAGTGAGTTTGTAAGCACGTATGTCTTCATATCCTTGTACTACTTGGAGGGGGTTTTGTTTTCTGCATTGAACCTTCAGTGATACAAGCAGTCAGACTGTATCTGAGAGGAATGATAAAGAGTAAAAGGGCTCTGTGGTGTGGGAGGAATGTCACAATGTATGAAATCATTCATTTATTCAACATGTAACAGACACAAAGTGGGTGCTATTGCTAGATACTAGGAATATCAGCCTGCCCTGAAGGAACTTACACAATCTTATGATTCAAGATATGATGACAGAAATATATTGGGGCACTATGTGCTCACAGACATGTTCTCATCAATTCTGGAGAGGTCATGAAGGAGGTGACCTATAAGCCTGGTTTTAAGGCATGAGTAAGAATTAGCCAGTTAAGAGGAAAGAGAAAATCCTTCTCTCGGTACCAGTGTAAATTATGAAAAAAAAGTTTAAAATTTCTATATTTACCCCCCCCCAACATAACTTCCCACGAGAAAGGAGAGAGCAGATGTGTGTTTCCAAAGACCTTAGAGGAGGGGGCTAGAGATAATATAGAGTTTCCTAGGTAGGAGGGAGTAGCAGGAGTTTGAATGTGTTTTGAGTAAGCAGTTGACTTAAGAGAGAGTCTGGGCTCCCCAGAGAATAAGGGTAAGGGATCCAAGCTGGCCTCAACTTTTCAGTCCTCTTTACTCCCTCACTTCTCACAAGAAAATCAGAATGGCATGGAATTCCAAGTCGAAGGCCAGGTTCAGTGCCAGGGTCTGTACTTACTTGCTATAAGGCCTCAGATGTATTATTTAACTTCTTTTAATCTGTTTACTCATCTGTGCAATGGGGATAATAATATCCCTTTCCCACAGTGTTGTGAAGGTCTAACCAGATAATAGATGTGGGAAAAAATTCTGTAAATTACAAACACTATAAAAATATTAGTCACTGTTATCAAATAGGTAACTATGTCTTGTTGATTCTGTCTCAGATATATCTCTGTTACAAACTGAATTGTGTCCTCCGCAAATTCATATGATGATAATGTGACTGTAGTTGGTAACTGGGCCTTTAAGAAGGCAATGAAAGTTAAAGAGGGTTAATGAAGGGTTAATGAAGATTAATGAAGGTTAAAGGGGGCAATGAAGGTTAAAGGTCATAAAGGTGGGGTGTTAACCTGACAGGATGGTGTCCTTATTAAGGAGAGGAAGAAAGGGACTTCCCAGTGTTTGGGACTTCGCTTTCCAATACAGGGGGTGCAGGTTTGATCTATGGTCAGGGAGCTAACATCCCAAATGCCTCAAGGCCAAAAAACCAAAACATAAAACAGAAGCAATATTGTAAGAAAATGCAATAAAGTTTAAAAAAAAAAAAACAAAAAGAGGAAGAGCCACTAAAGCCTTCTCTCCATGTGAATACAGAGGGAAGGTCCCGTAAGGGCATGGCGAGAAGACAGACGTCTACAAGCCAGGAAGAAAAGTCTCTCCAGAAACCAACCCTGATGGCACCTTGATCTTGGATTTCTAAGCTCCAGGACTGTAAGAAAATAAATATCTGCTGTTTAAGACATCCAGGCTCCAGGATTTTATTACAACAGCCTGAACAGACTAATGTAATCTTTCCCAACAATTCTACTTCTCTTCACCCGACCCCTGCCCCTGGTCCTGATTTTGTTCAGGCCCTTATCTCCTCCATATTATCTCTGCATTCTCAAATGCTGCTAAAAGAATCCTTCTAAAGAGTATACTCAAAAACTGACTAGGGAGAGGAGACACCAGTCCATATGTCCTACCAACCTCCCAGAATTCTTCTTGCTGGAATCAATCTCGGCTGAGTAATGCGTGAGCCACCAGGAAGGACCCTGAATCAGAATGATTGGCCAGAGACAATCTGGAAACTAGCCTTATTACCATAAATCTGAGACTGCGAGCCATGTGGCAAAGCAGTTCTCCTGGATTTTCTTACCCAGCTGCTGTCTGCACAGTCACCTCTTCTCAACAAAGACTCTTTGCTTTGTCAGAAAAACAAAAATAAAATACAAAAAACCTGACTAGAACATAGGACTATCTTCTACAGCAGAAAAGACTCAACTGAACACGAGACTCCTCTAAACTTGATTCACCTGACTTTTTAGGTTTGTCTCCTGTCCTCCCACCACATACCCTATGCTCCAGCCTCACTGAAATTCTTATTATTGCTCGTTCTGTGCTCTTCTACAGTTCTCCATTTTCACTTGTACAGTTCCTCCTCCTTAAACTGCCTTTTCCCCTTCCTGATCACCCCTCCTTCCATTACCTTCTCATTCACACTGTCTCACTTTTTCCATTGGCACATCTATTTATCCCTCAGCCCTGGATCAAGTGACATCTACTCCCTGAAGCCTTAGACAGCATTTTGCACACCCTTCTCTTATAAAACTTATCTCATTGTTTTATAAACATTATTTTCAGAGTCTTCCTTACTAGATTCTGAGAACCTGAAAGAAAGATACCTATTCATCACTGAATCTTCTTTTGTACTTGAAACAAAGCAGGTACTGGATATACGTGTCTTACATAAACCAAAAAGACCCAGAGTCCAGACAAGACATACACAAAAAAACTAAACAACAATGGCAGTTGAGGAACCACAAGTTATGTATTGGGTATCCTCCATGGCACCTAGCCCAGTGTCTTGTACATAGTAGACTCAGTAACATTACTGAATTAGGTTTCAAATGAAAAGTAAGAGAAAATAAGAATCACAAATCTGGGAGAACTCCAGGATGGGATTTCAAAGCTGGTACCCACTAATATGGGCTTCCCTGGTAGCTCAGCTGGTAAAGAATTGGCCTGCAATGCAGGAGACCCCGGTTCAATTCCTGGTTGGGAAGATCCCCTGGAGAAGGGAATGGCCACCCACTCCAGTACGCTGGCCTGAAGAATTCCACAGACAGAGGAGCCTGGCAGGCTACACACAGTCCATGGGGTCAAAAAGAGTCAGATATGACTGAGCAACTTTCACTGTCACCTACTAATATAACCAAAGGTCCTAGCTGGTGCCCTCAAACTTAGTCCATACCTCTATTCCTCTGTACCTTACCTCCTCTGCTCCAGACTATGAGCTCTTTTGAAGTGGGGAGGCACGAGAGTCTCTTACTCATCTTCGTTATCTTGCATTCTTTATCTGTTGGTATTTAGCCAGATGCTTTGCACATGATAAGCATCCAATAATGTCTTTTACATTTTGCTAAAAACCAAAGATTATGCTGAACCTGGGGGGATCAGAATAGGCTGCAGATAAGAAAAATAGAAATCCAGATCAGGGACACAGCAGGAAGGAATTTGTTTCTTGTTGCTGTTCTGACAAATCACCACAAACTTAGTGGCTTAAAACAATAGAGATTCATTATCTTACAGTTCTAGAGATTAGATGTCTGAAAACAGGTCCTACAGGGCTAAAATTGAAGTGTTAAGACCGTGTTCCTTCTACAAGCTCTAGGGGAGAATCTGTTTCCTGACCTTTTCCAGTTTCTAGAGACTGCTGCATTCTTTGGCTGATGACCCTGGATCCTCTTGACCTCTGCTTCAGTTGTCACATCTCCTTCTCTCATCCTGACTCTCCTGTCTCCCTCTTTGAGGACCCTTGTGGCTACATTGAGCCCACCCAGATAATCCAGGATAATCTTCCCCTCTCAAGCTCTTTAACTTAATCTCATCTGCAAAGTCCCTTTTGCTACATAAAATAACATATTCACAGGTTCTGGGGATTAGGATGTGGGTACTTTGGGGAGCCATTATTCTGTCTACCACAAGGAATAAAGCTGAAGACATAAAAATGCACAACTAATGTTAGGAGATGGACCTTTCCTGCTGAAGCAAAGGACTCATGAATATTAGAGCCAAGTAAGATAGGAGAGGTGATGGCACCCCACTCCAGTACTCTTGCCTGGAAAATCCCATGGACAGAGGAGCCTGGTAGGCTGCAGTCCATGGGGTCACTAAGAGTCGGACATGACTGAGCGACTTCACTTTGACTTTTCGCTTTCATTCATTGGAGAAGGAAATGGCAACCCACTCCAGTGTTCTTGCCTGGAGAATCCCAGGGATGGGGGAGCCTGGTGGGCTGCTGTCTATGGGATCACACAGAGTCAGACATTACTGAAGCGACTTAGCAGCAGCAGCAAGATAGGAAAACTAGATTGAAGAGGCCTTGGGGTTTGGAGATGATAGAGATTTTTAAATTGATATTGCCAGCGTGGATCTCTGGTCTCACACATACCAGAAGCCTAGTAGCTACCTCAACTTGGATGTCCAATCAGCAAATCAAGCTCAACATGGCTAAAAACATTGTCCCTGATCTTCCCTTTCTGGCTGTCCTTCACCAAGTCTATTCCTCCCACAATCTTTCTCCATTTCAGTCAATGAAAACTCCACCCTCCCACTTGCTCAGGTCAAATGCTTTGGCACTGATTTTCAATCACTCTCAACATCCAAACTGTCAAACAATTCTATTGGTTCTTCTTTCAAACCCATTAAAAATCCGATCATTTCTACTTGTGCAACTACAACACTGCTCCAAACCACCATCATTCTCTCACCTGTATTATTGTAATAGCCTTCTCACTGGTCTTCCTGCCCATGCCTCTATTCCTTTCATTTGCCATGCAGGAGCCAGAAGATCCTTTAAACCATAAGTTAGATCATGTCACTCTTCTGCTCAAAATCTTCCAATGGCTACTATCTTAGTTAGAGAAAAACCAAAGTCCTTGCAACAGTCTACACTATCCTGCACCATATGGCTTCTGGTTACCTTTTTGACCTTATCTTTTTAAAAAAAATAATTAAATTAATTTATTAATTTTTGGCTGTGCTGGGTCTTCGTTCCTTCGTAGGCTTTTCTCTAGTTGTGGTGAGCAGAGGCGACTCTTGTTTTGGAGCACAGGCTCTAGAGTGTTTGAGCTCCAGTAGTTGCAGTTCCCTGGATCTAGAGCACTAGCTTAGTAGATATGGTGCACAGGCTTGGTTGCTCCATGGAATGTGGGATCTTCCCGGACCAGGGATCGAACCTGAGTCTCCTGATTTGCAGGTGGATTCTTTACCACTGAGGCACCAGGGAAGCCCTGATCTCATCTTTTACTACTCTTTCCTTTGCTCATCGCATTCCAGTCACATTGACCTCCTTCCTATTCCTCTAACACATCAAGTATAGCATGTACTTGACATTTCCTCTGGATCATTCTTCCCCCAGATAGTCCCATGACTCAATTCTTCACTTCCCTCAGCTTTGTATCCAAGACCTCACCTTAATAGTGAGGTCTGCTCTGATCATCCTATTTAAAATTACAAAGGTCCGTCTAGTCAAGGCTATGGTTTTTCCAGTGGTCATGTATGGATGGGAGAGTTGGACTGTAAAGAAAGCTGAGTGCCGAAGAATTGATGCTTTTGAACTGTGGTGTTGGAGAAGACTCTTGAGAGTCCCTTGGACTGCAAGGAGATCCAACCAGTCCGTTCTGAAGGCGATCAGCCCTGGGTGTTCTTTGGAAGGAATGATGCTGAAGCTGAAACTCAGCCACCTGAGTTTGGCCACCTCATGCGAAGAGTTGACTCATTGGAAAAGACTCTGATGCTGGGAGGGATTGGGGGCAAGAGGAGAAGGGGACGACAGAGGATGAGATGGCTGGATGGCATCACTGACTCGATGGATGTGAGTCTGAGTGAACTCCGGGAGTTGGTGATGGACAGGAAGGCCTGGTGTGCTGCAATTCATGGGGTCACAGAGAGTCTGACACGACTGAGTGACTGAACTGAACTGAACTGAACTCATCTCTATTCCATTTCATTTTTTTTTTTTTTAATTTTGGCAGTGCCAAGAGACATGAAATCTTAGTTGTTCCCTGACCAGGGATCAAACCCTCGCCCTCTGCATTGGCAGAGTGGAATCTTAACCACTGGACCATCAGAGTAGTCCCTTGATTTTATTTTTGTTAACACTGATCACTAACACCTGTACATTTTATTTAGTTTATTGTCCACCTTTTTTCCTACCCAGAAGAGCAAGGAGAGCGAGATGTATGCTTCTTTCTTTTTTTGCGGGGGTGGGGGTGGGGGGTGGGGGTGGGGGTGGCGGGTGTCATACCACATAGCTTGCAGGATCCCAGTTCTCTGACCAGGGATCGAACCCTGGCCCCTGGCAGTGGACCATCAGGGAATTCCCTGTATGCCTTTTTCGGTTTACACATATGTCTTCAATGCCCCAGATAGTATCTGACATATAATGAACTTTTCAGTAAATACTTGTTGAACAAATGAATGAAAAGTCAAGGTGATAACTTCAGACATGGCTGGAGTCAGGTTCTCAGCATGTTATTAGAACTCCTTCTTAGTTTTGCTTTCCTTTGCACTGACTTCATTCTCAAACAGGCTTGAGATCTTATGGTGATGGCATGATGGCCACCAGCAGCTCCAGATTTACATTCTCACAATCCAGCAGCCTTCCCACTCTGGGAAGAGAGTGCCTCTTTCCTGATGATTCCAGTGAAAGCCTTAGAAATGAGTTTTATATTCCGGGTCAAGTGTCAATCCCTACAACAGTCCTAAAGGTAGAGCAAGAAAAAGCCTGGGTCATGGGGACCTTCTGGCACAGGCGTGAAATTCCGCTCTACATAGACTCAGAACAGCAGAACGTTAAGTTCCCAAATGGGGTGCTATCACTTGAAGAGGGATATAGGCTCGGCTGGCAGAAACAACAGATGTCCATCACATAAATGATGACCCACCCAGCAGACCTCGGCCAGAACAGCATTGTCCTGCCTCTCCATTTTCACATCCAATCAGATCAACCTCTGAACGTTGGTAAGGTCCTCTCAACTGCCTTTTCACCTGTCAGTTACGGTATTTCCCTATCCCTGAATGGCCCAAATATGATCTCCCTCATCTTGACTCTTTAACAGATGTGGTCTCTCTCCCACTTCTGAGCATCCTACTTGTTTCTACTTCTCTTGTAGTTATTTTTTTCACAATGTGCCCTATACCTTACTTATTTGTGTATATTATGAGCTGTTGTGGAAAACGGCCGCTTTCCGCGCCCAAGCCGACACACCTCACGCCCTCAGCAACTGCGGTGATTAGATACGCACCAGGGCCGCCAGGGCGCGCCAAGTGCCAGGCGCGAGGCCGCCGGGAGGGAGTCGGAGAAAGAGTGGGCAGGAGGCGCTGTGATTGGCAGTTGCTGCAGTCAATCGGACGCAGGCGGGGGCGGGGCGGGGCGGGGCGCCAGGGAGGCCCGTGGGCGAGAGGCGGGGTCTGCATGAATGGGGCGCGCGGCGCGCGGCTGCAGTCGGCGCTCGGGGGGAAGCAAGAGTCCTGGCCCGGAGTGGGTGGGAGGAAGCGAAGTGTTGGGGGGAGGGAAAGAGCGCGGGGGGCGGGGAGGGGCAGCGCCGGGGCGGCGCGCTGAGATCGGCTAGGCGGCGGGTGTGAGCGAGAGCCGTGGCCGCGGTGCCTGTCGCTGCGGTGCAGCTATCCGCTGCACCGCCTCCTGTCGGACCCCGAGGAGCCCCCGACCCGGCGGAGGAGTAGGGACCGGGGTAGCTGGCACTGAGGGAAGAGCTGGGTCCGAGCGGCCGTGCCCAGGAGCCCCGGGCGTGGAGGTGGGGGGGCTGAGGCCCCCAAGGGGGCCCCGCCGCGATGGGCAACCTGGAGAGCGCCGAGGGGGGCCCGGGCGAGCCCTCCTCTGTCTCGCTCCTGCCGCCGCCTGGCAAGATGCCGATGCCGGAGCCCTGTGAGCTGGAAGAGAGGTTCGCCTTGGTGCTGGTGAGAGCCGATCCTGTCCCTTCCCCCTCCTACCGCCCCCCCCCCCCACCCCCGCTCAAGCCCCGATCTCAGCGCCCCGGGGGGGACTTTGCCCGGATTCCTCGGTCCGGCCCACCCCTTCAGTCAGGATCCCCAATGGCCCTCGACCCCCAGCGCCTTTCCAGGCGCTGAGCAGCCCCGTCGGGGACCTCCCAAGCGAAGCCTCTACCTCTAGACACTTAGGAGGAGGGGTCCCTAACCCGGGACCGCCCCAGTATCCAGAGTTCTTCCTCTTCTCTCCCCCTTCTGCCGCCCTTCGCACTTCTCCCCACTTCCTTGACAGTCTCCCCAGATCCCTGGGATTCTCATTTCTAAATCTTTGGCGGGAGAGGGGGAATTCAGAAGCTCTGGGCCGGCCCATTCCTCAGCCTCAGTCCGGGTTCTCTGGGGAGACCGCCTCTCGTGTTAACATGGAGGCTTTCCAGGGAGTGGGTCCTACTCCCAGCCCAGACCAGATGTTTAGGGGAGAGGAGGGGGAATGGAGAGGGGCTGGCAGCTCGTGAAGGGGGTGGAATAAAGAGTGATGCCATTCTACTTATTTTCAGAACGGCCTGCAGGCATCCTGCAAAGTTACAGTGGGTTTGCCTAAAAGGGCTGAACATGTGGATAAACCATTTCACTAGTGTATTTTTCCAATTGAAACAATACACAAACCATCCTGCCTCCCCCACAACCCCCCTTTTTATGTTAAGCCCTAGTGGTTGGTTTTTGTTTTGTGCCTGTGCTTCTTTTTAGTCTTTCTGTAGGTTCCTAAGTGATCTGTATGAGTGAGGTTTTAGGGCTGACTTTGGGACCCTCCTTTGATGTGGAGATTGGACATTGATGTTAGTGGCTGTCTGGAACCAGAGGATCTGATTGATATCACTGAGATGGAGACAGAGAATATGTTGGAGCTAAAAATGATATTTTGGAGAAAGTGAACTAGGTGATGGAACATTTGCTAACAGAGGTAAATCTTAGAGAAACTTGGGGAAATAGTTCCCAGTTGCTCCAAGAACTCTGTTAGAGGCAGTGCCAATGCTGCCTTTATTGTTACTGTGGCCAGAAAGGCTGACTTTGCCTTTGCCTGTGAGGAGGGATAAGTTGTGGACTTAGCAGCCTTATTGGATTTCATCTGCTTTGGAATAGGCAGATTAGATCTGTTGGCATCAGTGAAGCTGTCTAGAGATCCTGGCCTCTCCAATGGTGCAGAGCCTGACATCAGCCCATTGGCACCGTAGCGGGATCAGAGAGGGTCCACGGAGTTCCAAAGGGAAGCTGGCACCTCTCTTGCCCATCAGCTCTGTGAAGGGCCTGAGGGATCTGAGCCACACATCCTGTGGCCCTCTGCATTTCCCCTAGCCTCTTCAGGGGGATGGGGTGAGTCAGTGATTACTAATGTGCTGAGGCCATCTCAGAGGCTGAGGAGGAGAGCCTGGGATTTGGTGCCCTTGAGAACAAGAGCTCAACTGTTGGGGAAAAGAGTAGGAGGGAATCTGCACTCCACTAAGGGTGTGAAAACCCCCCAGTGGCATGAGGTAGCTACAGAACTGGAGAGAAAGGGCTGTTCAAAGGTGGACTGATTGGGGGCTGCCTTAGGTAGGGGCTACCAGGCTGGTTGTTGTGAGAGCTCAAAACCAGAGTTGGTCATGTCCTCTTGGGGGTTTGGTTGACACGTTTGTTTAGTTGGCAGGTTAATGGCTTAATATTCACAAAATGTACAAGGTATCCTGATTACTAGCCAGCAAGCCCAGGTCAAGCCAGAGACCTGACCACCCACTCACAAGCCTTCTTTTCTGTATAAAGTTTTGATTTGTTTCCTTGTTGCTTTTGTTTTGATCTTTCTACTGCTGATGGGGAGCTGGGACAGGGCAGGCCCGGGGCTAGTTGTCTTAAGAAAAGAGGGAATTTTACCTCATTTTTCCAACACATGGAAATCATGCTTTCTTGGAGATTTCAGTTCTTCTCGGGGGCTCTTAAAGATCCCTTTTTCCTCTGTTCCTAAAACATGCCCTTTCCACTATCCTTTGGGAACTCCATTGGCTATTAGCTGTTTGACCCTGGAACAGGCTCAGGTGTATATCCTAACAGCGAGGATAAGCTTAGTAAAGTAGAAAAGGCAGGGGCTCTGACTTAGCAATTGTCTTAACCTCTCTGAGCCTAGATTTTTTTCATCTGTACAATGGGGCAAATGATTCCCATGCTGGTGGGATTTTGAGAATTAAGTGAAGTATGTATATAAAGTGCTTAGCACCTGGTTCTCAATATAGATTTGTTTCTTTTTTTGATTGTGTGACAGGTTGCTCCTTTTTCACCATTTTCTTTCCCAGATTGTCAGCCTCACTGTGATTGACGTGGTTTATGAAAAAGTTATTTGTTGGTTTTGCTGAGGTGATGCGCTGGTGTCCTGGTTAAGCATATGCATTTTCAAGTCAAAATGGGCTCATATATGGCTCCTCACAGTCTCCAGTTAGAAAAGTATTTGACCTCCAGCAGGTTACTTAATCTCTGTAAGTCCCAGGTTCCTCTTATAAATGAAGATAGTAATAGTATTTCCCACATGAGGTTATTGTGTGAATTTAACAAAACTAGAAGTTAAGTCCTTAGTTAGCATAGTCTGGCATCTACTATATGCTCAGTAAATGGTAGTTTTTAAATGTGTAACTCTCAGCTATGACTCAGATCTGAGAGCACTTGTATTCCCAGAAAAGTATTTTCAGTTCAGAAATCTGATGAAACCAGTTACCCCATTATGTACAGCCAGTCCCAGGATATGCTGCTGCTGTCACATGGAGGGCGTCCCCAGTCCCAATATATCTATGGAAACCCCCCCCTGAAAAACACCCTGGCTGGGGAAGTTGTATCACTGCTGAGTCAAGACCACAGGCTCCCTGCTTTTTGGTGCAGACACGTGATCTGACCCACAATCTGTCAGCTGAGGTTGGAGAACTCAGGTCTGAAGCCATGAGGTGATTTGTGCAGGACATTGTTCCCAAGAGTGCTGCCCCAGTCCAGTGTCCTCCCCTGGGGCTTTCCTCCTGGTATGCTGAGATGCTGCCCTTCTTTGCTCTGGGGGCAGCTGACATCCCGGATGGATCCCCTCTGGCTGGATCAGCTTCCACCATTTATTCTGTGTATAGTACAAACAGTATTATTTTCTAGATGTGCCCTCATATTAAAAAGGCTGTGAAGCTGCTATGTATGTTACACTGTTTCCTTGGGATCCTCCCTTACCCCATGTCTTGACAGCAGCGCCTATTCTGTTGAGAACTGAGAGTTTAGGATGGGCAGTTATTGGAGCTCCTCTTTATTAACACCAGGATGAGAGCCAATCTCTGGTCTGGTAAGGCCCCCTTCTGTGTTTTGGTCCTGGCTGGATTACTACCCAATCTTAGTTGGTCAGAAGCTAGTATGCTGGCCAGTGCTGGCGTAGAGAGGGGAGACAGCGAGCTTTAATGGTCTTGAAAGGATAGCTTTTCTTGTTTGCACCCTGATTTTTCTATTTGCTAGCTTATTACAGATTTGAGATGAAGTCTAAAGGTTCTGATGCCAGAAAAAGCCCTGGGTATTCCGCAAGAGGAGGCTCTCAGGGCACGAGGGAGGGGCTGTGTGAGAGCCTGTCCCTGCCATGGCCCCTCCTTTCACATTTCCCTGGTGATGACTGATGACTTGGGGTTTTGCTAGAAGTGTAGCATTGATGTGGGAGCTAAACTGGCCTGGGTGCTAGTTGTCAAGAGACTTTGAGAGGCCTCCTTTGACATAGAAAGGGGCTGGAAAAAACTTGGACTAAATATCAAGTTCCAAATCGCCATGGTGGAAATGTTTTTCCCAGCCTTGGGGATTGTGGTGAATTAGTTCAGGCTGGGATAGAACTTGGGGGAGGGAAAAGGCTCTTGACAGCAGCTCTGGCCAGAGGAACCCCCTTGTTAAGAGACCCCATTTAGAAGACCCTAGGCCACAGAGAGGAGCCTAATTCCTAGACTTTTCCATGTGACCCTGCTTTAGACTGGGGAGGTGTAGGGCTGGGTGGGAGAGGGATGGAACTGATGCAGTGGACTCCTTGTGATTTGAGGATGTTTCATTGCTCGTAAGGAGATTCAACCTTTTTTTCTTTTTTTTCTTAAAGTAATACTCATTCTCTAAAAAAAAATGTTTGGGCAATTTATAATTTAGATTAAAGGAAAAAGTCCAGATTTTCTCCATTCCTTTAGCAAATGGAGACGTGTTCTAAAAGTTTTCATATTTGTTTCTCTGTGTAGAGTTTTGTATCAATACAATGTTGTGATAGTAGTGTGTGTGTGTATACATACATATTTATCCAATATGGCTTTTTTTTTTTTTCGCTTTTGTTATTTCAGTAGTTTTCCCAGGCTAGTCACTGTAAACATTTTTAAATGCTTGCACAATGGTCCATCAAGTGAATGTACTATTGTTAACTCTCCTCCTATTGTTGGACATTTGTTTGCTTCTGTTTGCCGGCATGAACAGTGTTGTGATGAATATCTTGGTGTACATTTTCAGTAGAGTTTTCTTTGGGATAGAAACCCAAAATTGATCTTGCCAGATTGTAGGAAATAATGTTTTTCAGGTCCTAAATATGTTCCAAATGATTTTTTTAAAAAAGAGATTAATGCATGTGAGTGTCTTTAAAGGGAGGGAGGAGGGTTGAGAATAGCTTCTTTTCTCCAGATTATGAAAATAAAACACTTTTTAAGCAAATTTAGAAGTAAAAAGTTTGTAAAGTATAAAATACATAAAAAATATAAATAAGAGAATTAAAATCACCTATAATCTCTCCATTTACTTTTAACATTTTGATGTACTTATATTTTAACAATTAGTCATACTGTGCATATTGTTTTGTAAATTGATTTTTAATTTGACTATTTTAAGCATTTTTTCATTTGTTTATTCTTCAGTATCGTGATTTCATATCTGCAGAATATTCCATAATATAGTATTTTATTAATGCCTTATATTTCCTCTCTCTCTCCTTTTTGTTACTATAATTAACACTGTGATGAATTTTCTGTGCATAAATATTTGTGTGCATCTCTATTTCCTTGGGATAAATTGCTGGAAGAGAAATTACTGGATCAAAGGCCTTTGAGAAATATGCCTTCTGAAAAGGTTGTACCAGTTGGCTTTTCCACTGATCATGTGTCTCCTTTCTTGATAAGCTAATCATGACTGAATAGTTTAACTTTAAATACTTTTGCCAATTTAATTAGCCAGTATCTTGTAGTATCTTGTAGTATTAGTAGTAGCTTGTTCTAATTTGCATTTCTTTGAACATTTCCTCATAAGTGTTTTGGCCATCTTTTATATGTGTTCTTAGTTCTCTGTTGGGGATTTTATTATATATACATATTTCTGTAGAAAAAAATGTATACACTTTCTATACTTTTTCATTATAAAATATTTTGCGTGTATGAAAGAGCGTATATAACTATAATGTAAGATTAAAATAACGATAAAAGGGGTACTAGTATATCCGCTGGGGAGTTCTTAGAATTGCTTCTTGCCCCTTAATTTCTTCTCCCTGCTTTTTTATCTGGGATGAGAAAGCCCTTTAGCTCAGGACCTCTGGGATCTGTGGCTGCAGCGGGGGCGGTCCAGGTGGCAGCCGCACCAGCGCTTCATGGCTGCGTCTGTGGGGAAACAACTGCTGCACTGGTGAGAGCAGGAACCGGCTGTGGTGGAAATAGCTAATCTTCAGTGAAGTGAAAAAAGAAGCCAAGGTGGAGAGGAAATGAGACCACAGATCCTCCCCTGCCCCTGGGGTTGCCTGGGAAGGCTGGACGGAGCCAGGGCCCCAGTTCTGTGGTCGAAACCAAAGAATCTGCCCCGGAGCCGAGTGCAGAAGGCCCAGGGGACAGCAGCCCTGGCCGCCTGAAGCCAGCGTGTGTTCTGGTCAGCCAGGCTGCTCACCTCCATTCCGGGGAAATGTTTCTCCCAAGTCGGAGCTGAGTTGAAGCAGTGCCAGGGAAAGGCTGGGGGTTCATTCCAGTTCGGAAATGCTCTTCAGAGAAGAGGAAGGATCTTTTTCTTTGAAGATAAGAGAGGGTGCTGTCTCCACACAGCCCCCACCCTCTGCTTCTTGCCGCGTACTTGAGAGTCCCCTCTCTGAATAGCACCGTATGGAAACGTAGGGTATTAAGGTTGTCATCCACGAAGAAGAAGGTTCCAGAATAGAGATGAACTAGGCAGCTAGAATTCCCGAGTTCCCATCTCCAGTCTGTCTTTGCCTCCCTCAGCAGAGCCACATTTTTATATCTTGTTTTCCTTGCACGGGAGAATGCGTCCCCCAGGAAAGATGTAAAGGTATCAGGCCGCCTCTTGTCTTTGAGATACTCTGGTTGTCTTCGCCTCCCACCCTCCTCTATACTTCTTCTGTTTTCATCTTTCTGAATCCTCTTCCCAGACTCTCTTATGCTTTCTGTCTTCATCACTTCACAACAAAATTGTGGGTTGGGAGTTTGTGTGTTAGGTAGAGGAGGACCTGGATAGGTTTTGGGGAAACAGTTTTCCCCACTCCCTTTACTAATATGCATATTCTTCTCAGTTTATAAAGTGCTTTGAGGTACTTGAAGGGTGTTCTAAGTAATATTCAGAACCACAGGGGGAGAGCAGAATTATTTATGTGACTAGTTTTGCAAGTAGAGGAAGGATTTAGGCTGTTGAATTCCCATGAAGGTTCAGTTCTTGTCCTCATCTCTTTCCTTGTTCCCTCCTTGTACCACCTTCTCCCCTTCTCCCAGGTTATTCCCAGGGCTGGCTGGGCTGATGGTCAGCCCTGAAAACACGAAGGAGGAAGTGATGCACTTTCCTCCTCCCGTGCTCGCTCATTTCCACTCAGATCTAGACTAGAGTGTCACAGCCCTCCTCTGATTGCTCAGCCCCTCTCTAAGGAAGAGCAGGGCCTGAGCCTGGTGTTTGGGTACTTTCAGAGATGGTTATCTAGTTTTACAAACTATCTACAGTTTAGAGCAGAGTTAGTTTCCTCTCAGTTTTTGCCAGCTTCCTTGCAGGGAGCTGGGAAGCCAGCCCCTAGATCCTCCCAGTATTTCCCATGAAGCCTTAAAAACATGTTATTTTGAAAGAAAAAGCACCAGTTTTGGAATCAGGAAACTTGGGTTCTGATCCAGCTTGATAGCCTGTTTTCTTCCCCCAACTGATGACCATTGGCAAAGTCTATAACTTTTCTGATTCAAGTCTCATCTTTATGAAATGATTATACCTACTTTACGAGGTTTTGAAGATGGTTAAAGTAGACAACATAGTGAAAATACTGTGTAATCTGTAAAGGTTCTACAGTTAAATGTCTGTGGCATATACATTACCCACTGTATACCGCCTCTTAATGTGGTTTTCAGATGGGGGAGGTATTGTGCCAGGGGGAGTTTTTGGTAAGTGAGGATGTTTTGGTATCACACTGACTAGGGGAGATGGGGGTGGCTTTTGACATTTAGTGCCCAACGACTAGGAATATTAAACATCCCACAGTGTTTGGGTCAGTCCCACACAATAAAGAATGATCCTACCCAAAATGCTAATAGCACTTCTGCTGAGAATTATCTTCTGTTGATCTGTACCTCGTTGTTTTGTGTTCCAGTTGGGGATGAAGCTTTAAGGGCAGTAAAAGTAAAGGCAGAGCAACAGTTTTTTCGTTTTTCTCATGGTTTTCCCATTTCCTGGTACACCTTCAAGGAAGAGCTGGACCTCCCATCTTTTTATTACCTCTGTCTATAGGTTTAAGGGCGGATTCCCTGGTTCCTTCTGTACTGTGAGTTCTATCCTACAACTTGTCAAGGAGCAATTTGGAGTACACATTTCACTGTTGACCTTTACTAACCCCATTAGCTCCTCAAGCCAGGAGAAGTGTTCTTTTAGGTTGGGAATATGTTTAAGAGCTCTTTAAACAGTGTTTCTGGATCTTTTGAGTAAAGGACCCTTTTGAAAATCCACTTAAATTTGTGACTCCTAATTCTAGGCGTGCACACAGCCCTTTAGGGTTTTAAACCCATTCTTGGGTCTGCTAGGGAACCCCTGGCTTTGAGCCTAGAGGAATAGGAAGGGAGACGAGGAGAAGCCACTGTAGGAGCTCCTTCATACAGACAGTACTCAATATTTTTATAAGAGGAAAGGAGTCGTTTATCAGTTCAGATAAAAGGATGCCTTTGTTGGTGGATCCAAAAAGAGAGCGTGTTGAAACGTGGTTGACTGCCATTCAGAGGGAGATATTCTGGTCCCTGGACATCTTAACTTTGACTAAGGATACTTTGTGGTGAGGTCTGCCCCTTTGAGCCAGACCCTCAACCTCCAGGAACATCCAGGTAGGGATGGCAGGATGTACTTTGACAAGCCAGGGGAACCAGGGGCATCCTTGCAGTGAGGCCCTAAGGTTAGGTCATCTCCCTGTGTTTGTAGGTATTACCTGCCCAATCTGCAGATCTCTCCCACAGGCCTAAGGTCTCTGGGGAAATCCAGGCGGTTGTGGCTTCCCTGGGCATGCCTTAAAGGGGATTTTTGACATACAGTTTCTAGCAGTTACTTCTATGAGTAAATCCTTTTGCTTTCTACCTTGCCAAGAAAAACAAAAAAGACCTTTGCTTTTATTGACTGCTCAGAATATTTCATACCAAAATTTTGTGAAGAAAAGTTCAGATCCTTGGAGGGCTTTATTTATTATGAAAAAAAAAATTTTTTTTCAGGACAGTGTTAAGAATGTTTTTTCTGGGTGGAGTCTACCATCTCACCCTTATAGGAGTGGCTCGGTTTCTGCTCCACCAAATGCCTAGACTTAACTCGTATAGCTTAAGGAAAGAATTCAACATTTTTTGGGTATATGCCACATACTTTTACACGAATTATCTCATTAAATGTGTTAGTTATTTTATGTCTGTTGTACAGGTGATGAAACCAGGACTCAGAGGAGTTAACTAACCTGGAGAAGGTCTCAGCTTAAATGTCACTTAGAGGCCTTAAGTAAAAATTTTTGTTTAGATATTTTTGTTCATGCTAAAAGGATTGATAGAAATACAGCTTCTAAAAGATGCTCATATAGATTTTAAAGAACAGAGAAAATTTTCTGGAAGAATACAAATAAGTCTAATAATGAATACCTGTGAAATGCAGGGAAGGAATCATAATAGGAAGAACAGGAAAGTCAAAGGGAATTTAGGTTTATATATTATGTTGACGTTTCTTACAAGGAGAATATATTTATGTGTTAGTTATACAATTAAAAGTTAAAGAAAATTTAATCTCATTAGAAATCAAAGAAATGAATATTTCGATGATACACTTATATACTCATCATCAGGGCAAAATTTAAAGATTGACAGCATCTGTGGTTGTCATTGGGCTCCCCTGATGATTCAAATGGTAAAGAATCTGCCTGCAACACAGGAGACCCAGGTTCGATCCCTGGGTCGGGAAGATCCCCTAGAAAAAGGAATGGCTACCCACTTCCATATTCTTGCCTGGAGAATTCCATGGACAGAACAGCCTGGTGGGCTACAGTTCATGGGGTCGCAAAGAGTCAGACACAACTGAGTGACTAACACAACGACATGTTTGTCACTAATAGTACATTAATACACCGTTAGGGGTAGTGTAATTTGGTACAGACATTTTAGAAGGTATTTTGTAGGGTCTACTGATTTCATATGTGCATGCCCTTTAACTTGGTCATCTCATATCTAGGAAGCTGTCTTACAGAATTGTTTATGCATGTGCATGAAGGTGCATGGAAAAGATCCTCAGGACAGCATTGTTTACAATAAACATCTGGGAGAAACCTGATTGTCCATTTCCTGTCCATATCTATTCCTTTACCGTTCATCTGGTTACTTTGGGCAAATACAGGGAGTTATCCTTCATTTTTCCTTCTGCTTTCTCCATACCCACTCTATTACCCTGCCAGTTCCATCTCCGAAAATATGTCTCAGATCTACACATTCTATCTCTACTGCCTCAGTCCAAGCCAGTATCAACTCTGACTTGTATTACACCCAACAAATTGGCCTCCCGATTTCTTCCACTGTCCCTTTCTCCATCCTCACATCCATTTTCCACAAAGCAGCCAAATTTAAACTACAAGTCAAATAGCATCATTTCCTACCGAGAAATCTTTTTAATGGTTTCCTTCTTGAAGGAAAAAACAGCAAACTCCTGGCTTTGGCCCCTAAGAGTGCATTATTTTGGCTCCTGCTGACTTCTTTAACCTTACTCGCCCTCCTGATTGCTAGCCTCCACATTAGCCTTCCTTGAGTTAGGACAAGTTCCTTCCTTGTCTCAGGGCCTTTGCACAAGCTGTTTCCTCTCCAGGAATGTCTTGTCCTTGGATTTTCAAATGGTTCAATCTAGTTTATGCTTCAGGGCTCAGTTTTTATAATATCACCTCTCAGAGAGGCCTCTCTTCCTTATTATTCTCTATCTTAGCATCCTATTAACTTCTTTTGTATCATTTTCTATTTTAAAATTCTTTGTTTAATTGTTTATTATCTGTCTCCCCACTGTTGATTCCATGAGGGTAGAGACTTTCTGTATGCTTATCACTATCCACCCCAATACCTGGCACTGGGTAGGCCCTCAATAAATGGTTGTGGCTGATGGGAATCTCCAAGATATGTGTGTGTGTGTAAATATAATAGTCTAAAAGGGGAATTAAAAGAAAACTACATATAATGCTTTATAAAGCAACATGTTTGTATGTAAATGTATAGAAAAAAAGGCCTGGAACAATCAATACCAAGTTGTGGGTTCCTGTGGTTACCTGTGGAGGGGGATGGATAGAGTTGGGGACCAAACAGTGATTCCTTTTTATTCTATAAGCTTTTGAGTTGATTAATTTTTTAAGCTACACATATCCACATATTTGTTCCTCTTTTAAGGGAAAAGGAGGAATAAAAATAGGGGAGGAAGATTCAACTTGTGCTGCAAAAAAGAAAGCTCCTGTCTCTCTGCACTGATCCAAAAGAAGAGAGCAGGAGGAAGAAAGGACACCACTGGGGTCATTCCCTGCTCTGTACTGAGGTTGGCACTAGTTTTCATAGTAGGAAGAATCCTAAGAGATGCCCTTATTCCCTGAGGCTGTATTTTAAATTCATAAATGTAGGCACAATCTCGGTCCCCTAGACACAGGCAGGTTGTGTATTTTTAGCCTCTTTCATTTCTAGGCTATTGAAAGCTGCACCTCCAGCCTCAGCAGAGCTTTAGCAGATGAAGTTAGCAAAGAGAATAAACATGAGCTCTGGGCTTCACTGCAGCTAAGCTTCTCAAAGTTAAGTCAGTTCAGCAGCTGGGAACTGACTTAGGAAACTGTGTTCTCTAGATTCTAGTCTCCCAGAAACACGAATAGCTCATCATTTTCACAGCTAATGTTTGTTGTGTGCTAATGGTAGGCTGGTCACCTGGCAGACTCTTTATACACGTTATCTCATTTAATCTCCACAACTTTATGAAGTAGTTATTATTATCTCCATTTTATAGATGAGGAAATGGACGTCCAAGAAGGCTAAATAGCTCACCTAGGATCACACAGCTGGTAGGTGGTGAAGTCAGAATTTGAATCTAAGCAGTTTGACTCCAAAACCCACATCCTTAACCACAATCTCCTTCTCTTTCTGGGGTCAGCACCTCCCTCGCCTTCAGTATTGTTTTGGTGGGGATTGTGTACATTACAACAGAAATCAGGGGAAGTAGGACAAGTCATCTTTTGCTGAGAGGTGTGGTGGGAAGGTCTGGGCTTCAGAATCCCAGCCAGGTTTGGGTTTGAATCCCAGCTATCCTGTAGGACATTCACTGTCCAACAAATGTTTCCTTCTTCATTTACTCTGTGCCAGTGATACCACTGGGTATACAGTGGTGAAAAACATATATCACCTCTGCCTTCATGGAGTTTATGGGAATGCAGATATTAAATGAATAAGTACTTAATTACAAATCGTATGTCCTTGGAAGGCAAAGAACAGGTTGTTAGGAGAGAATGTAACCAACACTCCCCTTTAAATGAAGGCCAGAGGCAGCCTTGGGATCTATGAGAGACTCTACGTTCATCTAATTTTCCTTCCTATCTTGCTTTACTAAGAAAATAGGTCTTAGGTGCCCGCTGTATATACAACACTTTCTTGAGTGCTTTGGAGAATACCAAAAAATAGAAGATAATTGGAAAGATAAAATATGCATTTAGAGCTGTACTTTGAATGACTAGAGAATTAAAACAAGTACATGTCCTCGGGTTATCTGTGAGGTTCTCTGTGTGCCTCAGTAATTTTATCTATAACGTGGGGTTACTGTTTGTCTTGCCCAGTCACATGTTTTTTGAGAAGACCAAATGAGATCATGAGGTGATGAGGGGCCGCATAGCTCCAAGCACAGAAGGACTAGAGGGTTAGGGAAGGATTAGCATGGCCTAGGATTGCTAATCAGGCAGTGCTCTCAGAAGGAAGTGGACTTGAAGTCAGGCCTTAAAGGGGACAGGTGTGGATTAGGAGAGAGGAAGCGGAAGGCTAGAGCAGAATGGGAGGGGAGTAAAGAGGAGGAATGAGCCAGATCTATGAAGGGCAGCCAGGAGACCCACCTGTCAGGGTAGAAGATCCTAGCTCTAGACACAGACGTGAGCTTGGATCAGAACAGTTGGCCAGTTCATAGAGAGTTTGGTCTGAAGAGCCCCTGATTGTTAGAAAAGGCTCTGGAGGCCTTCCTGCCCAGAGTTTCAGAGGGGAATAGAGATTCGTTGATAAATGGTTCCTGGCCATTCATGGTCTTGCTTGTAACAATGAGTGATTGAAATATACAAGAAAACAAAAAAACCCACTCAGTCCTTACAGGTTAGAAAATCTGAATAATTTGATTTAAGTAAAACTGGATGGAAGATGATCCCAAATGTCACCCCTGAATTGGAGAAATCTAAGGGCTTCCCTGATGGCTTAGACGGTAAAGAATCCGCCTGTGATGCAAGTTACCCAGGTTCAATCCCTGGGTCAGGAAGATCCCCTGGAGGAGGAAATGACAACCCACTCCAGTGGAGAATTCCTTGGATAGAGGAGCCTGGCGGGCTACGTACAGCCCATGGGGTCACAAAGAATCCGACACAGCTGAACAATGAACACTTTCACTTTCAAAAAACATAGATGCTTCTATTTCTAGTCGCCAAGTTTGGGGCTAATTCTTGCCTTTGCCAAACTTATCTTGCCTTCCTTTAAAGTGGAATGTGGTCGTGTACTAAATAATTTATATAATTAACAATACCTTGTTATGTTAGGTGTTCATTTCATACTACTCATTACATAGTGTCCAGTGCGTGTGTTCTCCTTTCTGCTTGCTAGTGTTTTCTTGTACACTGTACTAGGGTGGGGGGCAGTGGGATGGCACCCTCTCCCAGCCAGTCACCCCAGCTGGACACCTGGGGCTACTCTTGGCTGTGCTCCTCTTGCCTTCTCTCTGTGTGCCACCACCGCCGTAGTTCATCCTCATCTCTTGCCTGGTCTGCTGTAGTAGACTCCTTAGGGGTCTCTCCTCCAGTCTTGCAGACCCAGCCCCATGTGCCTACTACTCCCGCCCCCATTCATCTTCACAGCCATATATACAAATCTGAGTGGTAGGTTTTCTAAGAAAAAAGAGTAAACCTTGGGATGGGAAAGAACTTTGCACATCTGAGGAACTGAAGGAATGCCAGACTGGTCAACAAGGATGCTAAAGAGACGTCAGGGATTGTAGAAGAAAGGTGATCAGGGCTTAGGTCATGGGACCTTATCAGCCTCGATAAGGAGTTTGGGGAGTGACCCAATGTGTTGTATAGTGTGAAGAGTTCACTGTCGCTGCTGTGTGGAGAATCCTGGAATCTGGCTTTCCTCCGGGCAGCCTGTTGGCCTGAGTGAGACCAGGCTCCTCAGTCAGCTCTGCCCAGCAGGGTGATCGAACCCTCTGCTCTTTCAGGTTTGACTGGTGTCCAGCCCTCTTTCCTATACCCACCTCAGGCCAGAAAGGGCAGTGCCTCTGCTAGGCTGGCCCCAGTGTTTGGCGTGCCTGCCCGTGGCCTGAGCCTATAATTTGGTGGGTTGGCTGGTTACAAAAATAAAAAGTGCGACCTATAACTAAAGCTGAGTGGATTCAGTAAAGAGGGAGCTTTTAATTTGCAGAGCTCCTGGGCTGTGTTTAACTGGAAGAGAAATGTGTCTCCTCCCTAGGCGCTGCTCCATTTTCTCCCTGGAGTACCTGCTCTGGGTGAGTTAGGGTTTGTGGGCCTGGGGGTGGTGAGCTTTAGGGAGATATTTGCAAGGGTTGTTAGTGTCCAACAGCAGGTTTGATGAGGCTTCCTAGGAAGCTGGCATTATTCAGTTGCCTCTCAAATAACCCATTGGGAAGCACGTATTTTTTCATTTTAATAAGTGATACATTAAAAAAAACACTTATTTAGCTGCATCTGGCCTTAGTTGTGACACGCGAGAGGCATGTGGACTCTTGTGGCTTAGTTTCCCTGTGGCATGTGGGATCTTAGTTCTCCAACCAGGGATCAAACCCGTGTCCCCGGATTGGAAGATGGATTCTTACCCACTGGACTGCCACGAAGTTCCGAAAGTAGAATTTTTAAATGTTTGATTGTGTGATCACTCATTTATTCACTCAACACAAATATATTGAGTGTTAGCATTTTAGACATTAGGGGTCCCACAGTGAACAAGAGACAGAGGGACTTGCCCCATGGATGTCACGTTGTTCGTGGGGACAGTGATCAACACATACACAGGTCTGTATAGAATGTTGAGTAGGGATAAGTGCCATGAAGAAAAAGAAGCTAAAGGGGTAGAGAGGAAGAGCGGTGATATTTTAGTAAAGTGGCAATTTGGGGAGTTGAAGTACAAGAGAAAAGTAAAATGGTGAAGACAGCTCTCTGTGGACTCTGGATCCCAGCTCCTGAGAGTCCCCCAGGGCAGGGGGTCCCTGGGCAGCACAGCCCGTCCGGGCAGGGTCCGGTCCACGCTGCTCATCCAGGGGCCTGGCTGGCTCCTAGCCCCAGGTGGGCCCAGTCAGAGCCTGTGGTTGCCTCCTCCTGGCTCCACTTGTCAAAACTGTCTGCAGGGCCGGGCAGGGTGCTGATTAACTGTAAATAGATACTTGTCTTTTCAGGGCTTCTCAAGCCTGATTCTCTTAAGATTTCCTGAAGCCACTGTGTGTTCTGGGCTAGAGGAGGACTAAGGAGTCTGGCCCGGGAAGCTATAAGCGGTATTGGGGTTCCTTCAGCCTGGGACTGCTGCCCAGCCAGGCCTTTTTTCAGAACCCTGGGGCTCCATGGATTTGGAGTTGAATCCCAGCTCTGCTGTTTATTAGCTCCATGACCTTGGGCCAGTGCTGTAACTTCCTTGAGCCTCAGTTTCTATGTCTGTCTAATCAGGATAAGAGTACTTGGCTTCTAGGGATTTTAGGAGACTTAAATAACATTTAAGGGTCCAGGGCAATGTCTGGTGTGGTGGGGTGCTCAGTACATTTTAACTAGAAATATTATTCTCAGTCCACCAACCTCTTCAAGTCAGGGCTGCTAAGTCGCTTCATTTGTGTCTGACTCTTCGCGACGCCATGGACTGTAGCCCACCAGGCTCCTCTGTCCATGGGATTCTCCAGGCAAGAATACTGGAATGGGTTGTTGTTTCCCTTCTCCAGGGGATCTTCCCGAACCCAGGGATCAAACCAGTGTCTTTTATGTGCCCTGCTTTGGCAAGTGGGTTCTTTACCACGAGCACCACCTGGGAAGCCCTCAAAGTCAGGGATCTGGTATTAATTGAGAAATATGGGTTATTGTTGATGGGTAAGAGGCTGGTTCTATGTACCTCAAAGTTGTAAAATCACTGAATTGCATACCACACATTAATCAGCTTGCTTTCCTTCTTGATGTTATTGGCCTTGTCATGACTTCCCCACAGGCCTTAGGACCTCCAGGAACCAATGTAGCCCTTGGCCTATCCTTTAGCACCTTTCATCTCTAGCGTAGCCATGGAAGGAACTTGAAGAGCCTTTTAGGCATTTACCAAGGCTAGAATAGCCAGCCTAGGCCTACTGAAGTCCAGACCTGTGCTCCTGTACTGAACTTTGGGGTGGTGGTGGCTCATTTGCAGACTGAAAGGGTCACAGACTCCCTTTCTTCTCAAAACTTCCCTCAGAATGATGCCCAGATAATGTTCTAAAACAGATGGATGAGAGATAGCTAAGTGGGAAAGAGTATTTTTGTTTGAATCGTCTGTGTCCAGAGTATGCTTAGGCCCCTTTGGACAGATTTCTGGTTTATGGTTGTGGTTATTTTGTTTTCACTTGCTGCTCAGCAGAATCAGCATCACACAAACACTCATTATCCTCACCCCCTTGGCAGTCAGGACACTTGGTAAATCCCTTGTAAAGTGCTCACGTCTGCAGATTATTTTCTGATGCATCTGGCATGAGTTCCAGATTGATGGTCCAATAGCAGCTATTAATTGCTCCCTTTGGGCTTGCCTAATTACTGCTGGCATCGTGGGTGAGTAAGGGATTAAGAGTCTCTTCTGCATTTATGGGGCAGCAGGTCCTGGTGAGCTCCCAAAGCATTTATCTGTCATTTCCCCAGAATACCCTTGTTAAAAGTTGGGAGTAAAACCTCAGGAGTTGAAGGGTCGGCGGCTAGACAGTGTCTGGTGGCATTAGGCTTCTCGGTTGATTCCCTCCGGGAATTGTAAAGAAACCATCTAGTATTTGTTGCCTATGGATGACTGTAGGGAAATGTCAGGTGGTGTCACAGTGTTATAAAACACTGCAGGCTGCTTCTGATTGTCTCAGAGGCAAGAGGGCAGAGAGGCTACTCCGGCCTTATCCCACCACGGCTAGGTATAGAGTCACTCAGTACTCTGGAGGGCTTCTGAGGCTGCGCACTGAGAATGGTGAAGGTGTCATCTTCCTCGCCTGGAGACGAAGAAGGGAGAGGAATGCTATGACAGTGCTCAGAGCCTTCTGAGTGCAGCCTGGTGTTCATTCACTCAGCAAGCACTTACTAAGCACTTAGGATTGTGTTAAGTGCCAGAGAAATAAAGATGACCGAGCCAGTGTCTGCCCCCAGGAGTTCAGTCTGAAGGGGAAGACAAACACATTAACATCTAATTGCAGTCTTCAGCTTGGGAAGTGTGATGGTGTAGAAAGGGAGGAGCACCTGGGCAGCACAGAGCAGGGCTTGGGGAATGCTGCCTGTAGGAGGAAATCTCTGCTGGCTAAAAGGATAATTAGGAGCTGGAGAGAAGTGTGGAGGAGAAAGCATTCCAGGTAGAGGGGCAGCGTCCGGACGAGACAGAGCGTAATGTGCTCAGAGAATCCTTCCGGAGCTGCTCGGGGCTTTTGGAGTATAGGGTGTAAGGCAGACAGTGGTGAAAGCACTTTGACTGCTCTGTGGATGGGCTTCCCTGGTGTCTCAGACAATAAAGGATCTGCCTGCAATGCAGGAGACTTGAGTTCAGTCCCTGGGTTGGGAAGATCCTCTGGAGGAGGACATGGCAACCCACTCCAGTACTCTTGCTGGGAGAATCCCAGGGACAGAGGAGCCTGGCAGGCTACAGGCCATGGGGTTGCAAAGAGTCGGTCACAACTGAGCGACTAAGCACAGCACAGCGGATGAACCACACATCATGCTTTTGGTAGGAGGGTGGCACGATCAGATTTTGAGGTGTCAGTGTGGCAGCCGTGGGAGGGGAATCAGTTGGAGGTCGACAGCCAAGTGGATGCCTAACAGTGTGATGATGCTGGTGGCAGCCCGAACCAGGGCTGGTTTGTGTGGTAGAGACTCAACAAATAGTTTAAAAGAGTAAGTTTAGGGAGCTCGATGGATCAAATTTGATATTGGGAAGGTGGAGATAAGCGGGAAAGGAGGAATTCAGGATGGCACTCAGATTTCTAGCTTGAGGTAGAAATGCATGTTTGAGTGAGTCATTGGTGTGTTCCCAGGTGATGCAAATGGTAAAGAACCCTTCTGCCAATGCAGGAGACATAAGACGTGTGGGTTGTGGGTTCGATTCCTGAGTTGGGAAGATCCTCTGGAAGAGGGTATGGCAACCCACTCCAGTTTTCTTGCCTGGAGAATCCCATGGACAGAGGAGCCTGGCAGTCTACAGTCCATGGGGGCTCACAGAGTCGGACACAACTGAAGCAACTCAGCATGCACGGTGTCTATTGGTCAAATAAAATTTGAGGCTTAAACATTCTCATGCCTCTCTCTATATTCCCATAGACAGCACAGCCGTTTAGTGTGTCTGGGAGGGACAACTCCAGGGACTTCTGCAAGGTCACAAGGGAAGAAACAGAGTTGTGGAGAAAAATGGTTAGCTGAGGGGACCGAAAACAGAGATTTGTGGTTAATCAAACCTCAGCTTTGCAGACCGCAGGTTTAACCTGAGGAAGTCAGGAGACAACGGGGAAGCGAGGGACTTGAGATAAGGTGGAACCCTAAAAACAACTTTCTTTGAAAAATCTCATTCAAAAGATCACGCAGCAGAGCACCTTAGTCAGTCAGTGACTCAATTCTTTCTCCTCAAACTCTGGTCCTAGCTTTCCTGTGAATCCCCTGAGTGGCCATTGGTATTTTCAGTCTTATCTTTCAAAGGGGTGTATGTGCAACTGCTCTAACCTAGAAAATTAGTAAACATATAAGTAAATATATTTAACCTATATTGTTCAGCTGCATGTATAGACTCTGTTTTTTGTGTATTTTAAAATACTGTGAAATTATGTTTTATGTATGGGCTTAGAAGCTGTCTTTGAATCACCTGCGACTCCTGGAGTGGCTCATCCCAGTTACCATTTATAGAGCCCTTCTCCTGGGCCAGGCCATATGCAAAATACTTGTCGTTCATTCATCCCATCACTGAATTCTTGTAGGAGATAGAGATTGTGATTCACATTTTATAGATGAGGAAACTGAAGTTCAGAGAAGTCTAGTAACATTCCCACTGTCTCATGAAAAGTACCAGGACTCAAATCTAGGTTCTCCCTGTTGCAAAGCCCATGCCGTTATTTATAGATGGCTCTGAATGTTTAAAATGCCATTCAGATATGAAGGAATTGTCACTGGTAGTATCCAAGAGGGAGTTCCCTTGGCTTTCTGCTCTGCATGGTGTCCCTCTTCCTGTGAGACAGAAGCCTTGAACTTCAGGTGTCGGGCACACATACCTCGTTCAGCTAGTTTCACCCAGTCTTGCTGGACAGGGAAGCACTGTTTAATGATCAACCAAAGTCAGTCAGACAAATCCAGGTGGGCCTTTCCAAGTTAGAAATGGAGATTTGATTTCTTTGAAAGGAGATGGCAAGATATGGCAGAAAAAGGCATGTCCTGTCAAAAGTTCTGTGGGAGGCCACATATCTGGGTTTGAATCTTGGTTCTGCCTCATTCGGTGTGACTTCAAGCCTGTTGGTCTCAGATTCTTAATTCTTTCACCAGTTAAACAGGCATAACACCACTTAACCTCCACGGGTTACTGAGAGTAGTGATAAAAGTGCCTGGCGTGTAACAGACGCTCAGTAATGTTTTCCTCCCCATCTGTGGCCCTGAGTGGTTATGACACCCAGAATGCCAGACACTGAGAGAAGCAGACAAGATTCAGAGTCTCTCTGGGTCAAGGGGTGGGAACTCTTATGAGGCTGCCTCTAAACAGATGTTTTTTGTTTTTTGTTTCTGGCTGGACGATCAAATGAGATACAAAAAGGCTGGGACACTCAAAGATGGGGTTGGGGGTGTGGGCAGTCATGACCCCTGTGTCAAGCTCTGGCCTTAACAAGTATGAGGGAGGGACAATGTTGGGAAGGCGGGTTGTGGATCAAGAGCAGACTGGGGTCTTTCTGTTTCCTCCCCAAAGAGGCGAGGTGCTCCGAGGCACTGAGATGGACCCCCGTTTGAGAGCAATTGGAAAAGCCAGGGGAGATAAGACTTGTAGTGCTTCTCCCCAGCTGATATGACTGGTGCTGGGCCTCAGTTTGTCCTTCCATAAAGCAGGAGTCATGCCTCTCCCACGTGTAGTCTGGACGTAGGAAGGGATTCATTAGGTTTTATGACTTCGTGATAAGCTCCTGGGTTTATAACGAGACTCCTGGAAATCCAGACCCAGTGGTACTGGGTGGGGTGGAGTGCTGTCCCCAGGCGGCCACACGGGCAACTCACAACACCTATTAGGCTTCTTTATGTCAGATTGTCTAGGAACATGTGAGATCAAGGAAAAGTCCATGCCCTCAGGAAGCTTACAGTCTAGTTCAAGAAATAATACAGAATGTGAAAAATGAGTAGCAATATGGGAGTGAAATCATTTTGTTTTTTCATGAAATCTTAACAATTAAAAGATCTAGCATAGTGTTCAGACCAAAGTAGATATTTATAAGCCATAATTTTTCCTTTTTTGGGTAAACATATAAAAGTTATTGCCAGACAAAACAAGACTTCCGGTTGGCACAGTGTATGGTGCCCCGAAGATGCTAAAGGAATGATGACATGTAATCGTGGATGGGAAGCGAGGGCAGTAGCCCTGCAGAGGTTCAAGGGACGGAGTGTGCAGAGGTCTGGGTTGTTTGAAGGGGGCTTCATGAGGCACCTTGATCATATTAACCCTGAAGGATGCATACAATCCGAAAAGGTTCAGAGAAAGGCTAAAACAATTGGTTGTCTCAGAGGAGGCATTGTGTGAGAATACAAAGTCAGGATCAGACCTGGGTTCAAACCTCAACTCCATCACGCACTAGCTGTGTGACCTTGGGCAAGTTCCTTGGCCTGCCTTTCCGAGCCTTTGTTTCCTCACTTGTTAAATAGGAATGATTTTGGTCCTAACTCCATAGGCTAGTTGTAAGAATTAATGAGATAATTTATATAGAGTTCTCATCTCAGTTTTGTCAATAAATGTCATCAGCTTTTGTCATTATTCCATTTTTCATTTTAATGGTAGTGTCATTAGTATCCTACTCATGCCCACAGATTTACCCTTAGTTCCTAGGACCTTGTGTCATCTGGCCATTCCCTGCCTGCTGTAATTTCCTCGAATATGCTTTTGTTCTGTTATTGCAGATCACTTGGAGACTCCTGGGCTTTTTATGGTGTTTTGTACTTCTGTGTACTTGCAAATGCCATGTCCCTGCCCAGAATTTCACCATCTTCCCCTGCTTCATTGCTTTTGCCTAACTTCCTCCTGCTTGATGTTTTAAGAGTAAATCCTATAGCATTTCTTCCAGGAAGCCTTACTTGACTCCTCTGTTCCGTTTCCTCCCTGGGACCCCACAGTGCCATATGCTGCTGTTTGACAGCAGTACTGTGTGCACTCATCCCTGGCTTGCTGATCTACCTTGGATATAAACTTTCTGAATGTAGGGATCCTACGTTATTTATTTTTATATCTCTAGCTCCTAGCTTAGTGACGGGCATATAGTTATTTTCTGCTAATTGTTGAATAAGAAATCCCAACCAAAAACAAACAAAAAACCAAGAAGAACACAGCTAGCTTTATGTGTAACATTTATTACCTAGTTAGTTCTGATTTAAATGCTTTGTGTATACTAACTTATTTAATTGTCATAGCAACCTTAAGAAGTAGGTACTGTTTGTACCTCCATTTTACAGATGAGGAAACTGAGGCTCATAGAAATTAAATAACTCTCCCAAGGCCACACTAGTAAGTGGTGGAACCAAGATTCGTACTAGGGCAGTGTAGCTCCTCATTCTGTGGTTTAGCCACTCTTTGAGATTTGTGATGTTTATTGAACGCCCAAGAAAAAGTGAAGAGACATTAGCTGTACATCACAACTCCATGAACACATGCTAAAAGCATTAGGGAACGTGTAGAGACACTTTTAGGGGAGAGTGTAAACCTTCCCAGTCTTACTTATGACAGATTTGCTAGAGAAGGTGGGATTTCTCCCCTTGTGAATTGGATGAGGGGCATGGCTGGCGGCTGGGAAGGAGATGATCTCTGAGGACGATGGAGGAGAAATCTTAGGGAGCGGATGAAGAATATATGTCTGGGGAAATTCAGTTTGCTCAGTCTTTATTGAGCACCTACCGCAGTGATCAACAAGCTGGTGATGATGATGCCTGTGCTCAGGAGCTTGTGGTCTAGCGGACTTTAAGTGCATCTGGTTAGACAATAAGTCAAGGGAGTGTCTTAGACTTATAACATGAACCGAAAGACAGAGTTGAAACCCAATGAGAAGTGGGAATTTGGTGCAGGAGAAGCAACATATAAGGAAAGTGATTTGGGCTGTAGCACATAAGGCAGATTATAAGACCAGAAATAGCAAGGACAATTGTGAGAAGTTGGATAATCCCCTCCAAAAATAACCAGGGACTGAACAAAGGACTTGGTGGTGGATGAGGTAGTAGCAGGATCAATCAGTTATTTATTAAGCACCTGCACATGATTCAGAGGAGGATAAGGCATGACTCCTCCCCTCCAGCAGTTGTATTCTAATTGAAATAAAGGAAGCACACGCATGAAAATGCACTATATGACCTCATTCAATTTGTGTTGAGATCCACAGTCTCAGTGACCAGGTACTTTCTTTCTCTTTGCTTCACTCATCTGGATTTCATTTCTAAGGTCACCTCATTTTCCAGAATAGCTGCTGAAGTTCCAGTTATTGTCTCTGCATTCCAGCCAGCTGGAAGCAGAAAGGAGAAAAAAAGGTATACTCCCTCCCTTTAATGATACTTCTCAGAAGTTATACATACTATTTCTGTTCACATCCCATGTGGTCACATAGCCACATCTGAATTCTAGGAAAGATGAGAAATATATTAATTCTTTGTATTAAAAAAATTTTTATGAAGTATAGTTGATTTACAATGTGTTAATTTCTGCTGTACAGCAGAGTGACTCAGTTATACACATATATACATTCTTTTTTATATTCTTTTCCACTATGGTTTATCCCAGGATATTGAATTTAGTTCCCTGTGCTATTCAGTAGGATCTTGTTGTTTATAGAAATGTATTAATTCTGGGTTGCTAAGTGCTCAGCTAAGCATTGGAGGTTCATTAATAAGGAAGATGAGAAGAGGTTGGGGATAACAAGCAGGTCTCCGCCTTATCATTCTTCACATATAATTATGCTTTGGAGCTCAGAAGAGGGACTGAGCTATGTTGGGTAGTCACAGAGTTGGATTTTGAGTCCAGTAGTGATAGGTAGGGATTCAGAAGATTGGGGAAACATGAGTTACAAGTGAATCCTATGACTAGAGTAGCTGCTCCAAGAGAACCCAGGAGACAATGAGCTGGTCAGAGATGCTGGGGCCAACATGGAAAAAAATCTTAGCTCTGAAGCTCTTTCTTATCTAAGATGCTGAGAACAAGTCAGCCAAGGAGTTTAGGTTTTCTTGTGTAAATGGTAAGGAGTCAGAGATTTCTGAACTGAAAAGAAGCATGATTTATCTTATGTGCTAGGAAGTTTGGAAATTCCATCCACATGCAGGCTGGAAGTAGGGATGCCAGCTAGAAGTTTATCCCAGAAGGTCAGGAGTGTACAACAAGGGCCATCTGATGATGGCCATGGGAGGGGAAGAAAAGGTATGGATGAGAGACCCTGGGAGGAGCACACTTGGGTCCTAGTGAGTAATGGCCTGTGGTCCGAGGAGAGAGAGGAAAATGTCTTTTGTGGGGTGTAACCCCAGAAATGTTGTGTCCTCTCTGAGGTAGCACTGCCTAAGGGCTCCCCCTGCGGGAAGGCAGAATATGGTGAAGAGAAGGGTAAACCCTGGTTGGCTACAGGGACAATGTGAGTCTGCCCCAAGACGCCTCGGCTTTGGAAAAGGCAGCGGCCCCCAGCAGAATAGTTTCCATTCTGCGTAACTGGGGAGTGTGTGGGTCTGGCTAACCGCGAGGAGGGGCTGAGGAGCCAGCAGACAGATCGAGTTGCTGTGGCAGTGGTGTTTTTAAGCTGGGGCTTGGGGCCTGTGGCTAATAAGAGTTCTTCTATCCCAGATTGTATGCTTCTTGACTGAGTAGGCCAAGAGGGCGTCCTTAGCCAGGGCCAGGTTACCTGCTCAGGTTACCCGATGTCAGGTGTAAGGCCGGCGGCGTGGCAGAGAGTAGAGCTAGGGGGCTTTGCTGGCGCTGGGGACCTGACTGACTTCCTGCACCAGTTCAGGATCCCAGGTGGGAGTCGACCATGGTGAGGAGGAGGCCTCAGGGGTACAGTTGTATTTGGATAAAGCCACCTCTTCGTTTGATTGACACCGGCCTTCCGGGACCTTGCCTTTACCCGACTTCCCTGGTGTGAGTTGCGGAGCTCAGCCTGAGACATCTGGCAAATCCATCTCTTTTTCCTCCAGGCTGCTCAGGGACTTGGCCCGTAACCACTCAGCAAGTCATTTCTGGTTATAGAGTCATCAGTGACCACAGAAGCACGTTCTCCAGACAGGGCTCTGAAAGCTGGCTTTTCTCTGGTAGCTTGTCCCCAAAGTGATAGCTTCAAGCAAACAAAACCAGAAAGTCAGATCTAAGCCGCTACAGACGCTTAAGTCAAGGAGCACCCACTTTTCCGATGTCTTTTGTCATAAGGTACTGCGGTAAATTTCCCACAGGTCTAGTTGGGCAGCTCAGGCCTTAAGCAAACCGTGTGTGTGGTAAGCGCTGGGTCACACCCATGAGCTCCTGTGCATGGGGCTGCAAATGGAGGGAGGAGGGTGGCAGGGGAGCTGCTCTGTTGAGGCTGTGGGATTTGGCGGCACCAGGGCTCCAGGCCTCGCATCTAGGGAGGTGACTGCTCCTGGTCCACTCCTTCCTGTTCTTCAAGTGTTCACCCCACTCCATCATGGGCAGGGCTCCCTCTTCCTCCAGCCAAGTGTCATGAACTGTTCTTGTGATTTCCTTTCTGCCGCAGGGCACTTCTTCTCCCAGAGCCTTTCGCAGTAGACTCGGGCTCATTCCAGGCTCTGTCTGTCTCATGTTATCTTCTCCAAACCTGAGCTCTGAAAAGAAGGATGGGAGGGAGGAAAGCGAGGAGAGCCATCTTGAGCTTCGTCTCCTAGGTTGGCCGCAGAGCCTGGCTCGGCCTGTCTGCGGGGGCTGCATTGAGACCTGGCTGCCGACCCGGCCCACTTCCTCCCTGTACTACACCCACCGGTCACGGGGCTGGGGAAGCTGTGCTTCCCATGTCTGGACCTTCTTAATTTTAGCTCTTGGACCTTTGCTCAAACACTGATTTTTTTTATTTCCTTTTGCCAATATTGTAGTTTTGGGGGGCAGTTGGGAGGAGCTGTGCTGAAGGAGTGAGATAAACAAACAGTGACGCAGAGGCGGCGGCAGCGTAAGCACCGGGCTGGGCCTGCTGTCTGGGCGGGCCGGGTGGAGGAGGCCTCCCGCCCTGCACACTGGCCAGCTGGCTTGTGTTAAAGCGCTGGCTGAAAATAACTCTCATTGTCTGGGAGCTGCTACCGCGGCAGGGCTGGCTATGGCCGCTGAGGGGGCCGGGGTAGCAGGAATGATGCCTCCCACCTCCTTGGGCTCCCGCCCTTTGGGAGCAGCACCCAGCTGGCCACAGCTGCCCCTACTGCCACCAGGAGAGACATGTGGAGGGGAGGCCTGGCCACTCCTAACCCTAGGTCCATTTGGCGGCTGGGCGTGGGCCTCTGTGCCCAGTGTTGCCTGCTTCTCCATTGACTTGGGGGCAGAGATGGTTTGTGAGGGGCTCCTGGTAGGAATATGGTACTCCAGCTGCTCCTCCAGCAGTCTCCTGACTCCTACACCTCGTACCTTCTCACTGCCTTCTCCTCTGCCATCGCATAATGGACTGATCTGCAGATGCCCGAGAGGACTTGCTGCCAGCTGTGACCAGGGGCCAGGGCTCAATAGCATATGGTACCAGCCTGGGACGGTGCCTCACTTCCCCTCTGGGGAGGATCTAGACTCTGCTTCCCAGGGCTCCCTGCCCCGTGGGCTGAGCATGGCGACTGCGGCTACCACTCCAGGGAGAAGTGGCCAGCCATAAGGGCCTCGGTGGGGAGGTGGTTCTGAGACGGAAAACATTAAGAAAACCACCAACTCACATTCTATATTTGCTCAAAATGAACAGCCCCTGCCTGCCTTTCCTTAAGTCTCCAGAATCCCCTTTGCAGGAACATTTCAGCCATCTCTCTCTCTTTCTCTCTCTCTCCTCAGAGGAACTATGCCATTTTAGCCTCTGATCCTGAAATTTATCATGACTGACTGGGACCAGTAGAGGCAGCTGGGAATTTTGGGTGGTTCCTATCTCTGTTTGTTGGGTTTCCCCAGGCCTGGCCCAAGGAGACTGGCAGAGGAGGGGTGAGTCCCAGCACAGGACCCACAGCTTTGAAGGAAACTCCAGCCCCACCGGCATTTCCCTTCCCCTGCGGTGGGAAGGAAGCAAGGAGGGGCTAACTGACTGGGGGTGCAGAGCAGGAAAGGGAAAGGAACCTCTGTGACCAGAGCCAGCTCCCCCCTCCTCTGCTTCTCTGGGGCCAACAGGGTCGTGTGGGGAGTAAGGAAACCTCGCTGCGGGGACTGGGCCCTTGGTCCCATGGAAGGGGTTGGCCCCTGAGCAGGGTGCTCGGCCTGGTCTCAAACTGGCCGTAAACCAGAGCTGCCTTGCTGGAGAAGCATCAGATCCACCCCTTTCTGCTTCTTTCTGTTATAGGTTTTTATTTTAGACTTCTGGCTGGTTCCCTCTGATTTAAGAATCAGTCCCAGAGTTGCTTTGAGTCTGAGTCTGAGTTCCTCTTCTCCCGTCTCCTTGGAGTCTTCCCCTCCCATCCCAAGGACAGTGATGTTTTACTGCCTCCTAGTCTTAGCAGCAAAGGATCAAAGCAGGGGTGAGGGGTTGCTCTGTCCCCAGAGTGTTGAGAAGCAGAGCTGAAGGAGGAGGGACAGAGGCAGGAATAGAGGACAACCGGGGAGAGGGCAGGTCCTTGGGGTGTCAGAGCATCGCTCAGGGTTTCTAGGAGGAGAGGGGAGGGAAGTGTGTTGAACACCCACAGTGTTCCAGACTTACTCGGACCTAAAGTATTTATCATTTAATCCTCATAAAACCCTGTGAAGTGGTGAGATTATCTCCGTTTTGTGAATGAGCTCTTTGAGGTTCTGTGACTCTGAAGAGCTTGAACTCGATCTGGAGCTCGCTGGTTCCACATCCAGTGTCCTCTGCTCCAAAACAGCTGAGTCTCCTTTCTCTTCAGCGAGGGGCTCCTAGAGGAGTTAGCAAGAACTCAGCCCGGCTTCTGCCTCAAGAGAGCCTGTGGTCTCAGTGGAGCCACAGCAGGAAAATGTCAAGGAAGCAACCTCTGACTGAAACTGGAAGGAAGGTTGGCAGGTTTGCTCCCTGGCTGTCCCCGGAACTCAGGAAGCTGCCCTTCCTCAGGACATTGAGCCCTGTTGGCCTCACACACAGTATCTGTTAGAGGCAGGGGCCCCAGTGCCATGGCCGGGTGGGGAGAGAACCACCAAACCCTGGCCCTGCCCGTGATGGGTGGCTCTCACCCCCCACAGTCCATGGCTGACTTCTTGTGAGTGCTGGAGGCTGGGGAATTCCCCCACCCACTTCCTTCCCCATTGCACTTCAGTCACAAAGGAGAGAAAACTTCCCTCACTGCTCAGAAGCGTCACCCAGAGCTCTAGACTGGAGGACGTGGGCCTGTGGTCAGAACTGCTTCACGCTCCTGTCCCTGGTTTCTGTTTGCTGGCATCCCTCTCTCCTGGGCATCTAAAGTCTGGCCAGTTCCCTGAGGTTCCTCTTCCATGCTCTGAGGCTGGGGTTCCCAGAGGTGGTGACCCTGCTTTGTCTTTGAAGCCCCGGGGGACCAGACGTTTTCTCAGTGGTTCACCTGGTGGGGAAGTGTGAGGCCCCAGCGGCTGAGGGAGGAAGTTGGTGTAGACAGGATGTGATGTCTGCCACAGCCACGACGAGCTCCCTCTCCCCTTCCCAAGTCACGTGCTTCCAGGGGAGACTACTGTTTTCTGTCTTCATGGCACAGACGTGGGAGAGAGGCAGGAGGACAGTGAAGCCACCTCAGGCCATGTGCAGAGCCAGAACCAGGCCTGGTCCCACGGGCTCTGCGGGCTGCAGCCTGGCCCTGCTTAGGTGGGAGAACTTGCTCCAGGCCACCTTTGGTCTTCGGGTCCCTGTTCTGTGGTGGTCTCCTGCTCCTGTCCTGCTGGCCACACAGACACGCTGAGATCGGCCCTTAGCAGGGTGGTCCCAGAGAGAACACCTGGGGTCCTATTTGCCTGTCGGGCCAGGCCTGCTCCATCGGCAGTGGGGCGGATTCGGTTAGCCCCTCTTCCCTGCGGAAGCTCAGGCAGATTCACAGGGCAGGAGCAACCATGCGGAGAGGCATGACGTGGTAGTCCCTTCCCCTTCTTTTCTTCTCTTCTGGGTTTCTAAATTCTTCCATTTCTAAACACTGAACAGAGATCCCAACTCCACTTCCTTTTTCGAGCCATAATGACCCTGTTTCCAGCCAGAAGCTTGGCCCAGAGCTCAGAACCGGAACCTGTTTGTTTTTTTTTAATTTATCTATCTTGGGCTGTGCTGGATGTTTGTTGCTGCTCAGGCTTTTCTCTAGTTGCACCGAGCAGGGCTACTCTCTTGTTTCAGGGCACAGGCTTCACATTGTAGTGTCTTCTGTTGTTGCAAAACACAGGCTATAGGGCACACAGTCTTCAGCAGTTGCAGCTCAGCCCCCAGGTCTAGAGCACAGGTTCACTAGTTGTGGTGCACGGGCTTGGTTGCTCCATGGCATATGGGATCTTCCCGGATCAGGGGTTGTTAACCTGTGTCTCCTTCATGGGCAGGCGGATTCTCTACCACTGAGCCACCGGGGAAGCCCCACAACTGGAACCTCTTAACCATAGGTTTACCATCAGCCTACTCTCTACTTGGTGCCTGTCCTAGGGTTAGACGTTATTAGGAGTTGGAGATCATATGAATAATGGTACAGTCAGTCCTTTAGATGACCGTGTGTGTGTGTGTGTTAAGTCGCTTCAGTCGTGTCCAACTCTTTGTGACCGTATGGACCGTAGCTCGCCAGGCTCCTCTGTCCTTGGGATTCTCCAGGCCAGAATACTGGAGTGGATTGGCGTGCCCTCCTCCAGGGGATCTTCCTGATCCAGGGATCAAACCCACATCTTTTATGTCTCCTGAATTGGCAGGCGGGTTCTTTACCACCAGCACCACTTGGAAAGCCCTTGAGCATACAACTGGCTTAATAGCATGTATGTAAATAAATACCTAATAAATAGATACATGTAACAGAAATAAATGATGTTTAAGGATTTTCTTTCAATTTCCTAGAAAACAGAGAGCCTACTCCCAGGATACTCTTGCTGTTTTTGGAGTAACTCAGAGTTGGTATGACTCCTCAGGATCCTGGGCACATACAATTTGTGTCCCCAGGGACAAGGATGTCAAGGACCCAACAGAGATAAGCCAGGTGGTCATGCTTTGTTTACCTGAAAGTTAGAGCTGAGCTTGGAGCAGTAGTAAGGGAGAGGAAGATGAGAGGACCTGCAGCCAAGGCAGCTAGATTGGTTAGAGGAGGGGCTTGGCTGGACCGGAGCGGGAGGTGAAGGCTAAGGAGGGGACAGTGGAGCTGCTGGTCTGGGTGGGGCTTGCCCCTGGATGCCTTGGCTTTTATTCACTTACACTTGTGTTCATGTATTCATTCAGCAAATGGTAGTGAACAAAATAAAATGACTCCTGGTCTGTCCTGTACTCTCAGCTAGAGTGTCTCAGGGAGGGGTTGGGACACTTCACTGTGTCTTAAATAATTGGGAGCTGTGTCATAAGTAATCAGCACTAATGATTAAAAGTACTGAAATCTTGTAAACTATTTCCTTAAAAACTTGAACACTTATCTTCATGTTGATGTTCTGCTCATTCCCTGGTGTCCTGGATGTGACAGAAAGGGTTAGAGTTGTAGCATCTGCACAGGCTATGTATGGGTGGCTCAGGATTCACCCAGGGGTGTGTGTGGTACAGGAAGCCTGCCCAGCTCTCAGGCTGTGGGGGCAAATTGATTGATGTTGTCACTTTAGACTGGTGACTTTCAAACTTTTTTGACCTGTCCCATGTTAAGAAAACACATCTTACATTGTGTGTCTGTTTTGTTCATGAAATAAAAACTTTGTGAAACATTATTTATACTTCCTAATTGCAATCAATTCTGATATCTTAAATTCTTGTTCTATTTTAATCTGTTCATTCTCATTCAAAATAAAGTTACTCTTGACTGACTTCACTGATTCCACAACCAGTGGTTTGGAAAATGCTGCTCAGCCAAACTGAACCAAACATGAAGGGGAAATGGGAAGATGGCCGTGCCCCTCTGAGCCTTCCTGTTCACCCATGGAATGTCAGGGTGAAACCTGAGGGTTCAGGCGTGAGGGAAGCCTGTCAGCCCTGTTGACTCAGGTTCTCTCCGCAGAGCTCCATGAACCTGCCTCCCGACAAGGCGCGGCTCCTGCGGCAGTACGACAACGAGAAGAAGTGGGACCTCATCTGTGACCAGGTACAGGGTTTGGGACCGGAAGTGAGGCCAAGCACGGCGGCGGGGCCTTGGGTATTAACTGCAGCCCTGGGGTCCCTTGAGGAACCCCAGCCTGGTCTTGGCCTCAGCCCATGCTTATTTCCTCTTCTAAAAGCACTTTCCTAACAGACACAGGCTGGCAGGTCAGGTTCCCCTTTAGCTCCCACAAAGCACTGTCTTGATTTCTTCCCAGTGAGGTTTATTGAGCTGTGAGGTCTGCTGTGAAGGAGTTTGGTGGTTTCCCCAGTAGAGCCTGTTTCTGCCTTTCCAACCAGGGTGAGGGCTGTGCCTGGCTGAAGAATCCAAAGCGCCATTTGTCTTTCACTCTGCTCCAGACCTGGCGAATAGCAGCCTTTTCCCCATTACTTACAGGCCTCTAGGAATGAGAAGCCCCGGTCCTCTAGTCTTCTGTTCCCAAATCTCAGAATGTGAGGATTGGAAGCTCCCTTTACATGAAAGTGTTTGGAGCCAGAAGAGAAAAGAGAGATTTTCACTTAGCTCAGAATCAAGAACTCACACCTGTGGCCTTGCTTTTTCCCCTGCGTACATTTGAAGATGACAGATCATGAGTTTTTGAACTCGGACAGGCCTGGCCGCAAGCAACCTCTTAATTTTTAACATAGAAAATTACTTTAGACTCAGGGTTACTGAGTCTACTCAGTAACTCAGAATTACTCATCAAAGGAGGAGAAGATGGCAACAGAGAAGTACCTGAGGATAAGTCACGGAGGGGAACTTACGGTGTGGGGGATGTTAAGGGCCAGGTGACAGCTTAAGGAGTCCCCTCACATCAGACACTGTGGGCGCCCTGCTTCCTCAGCACTCTTCTCAGAAGCCTGAGTGTCTGTGTGCACACACGTGTTTCCCTCACAGGAACGATTCCAGGTGAAGAATCCTCCCCACACGTACATCCAGAAACTCCAGAGCTTCTTGGACCCCAGCGTAACTCGGAAGGTGAGGTGCGAAGCAGGGTAGCCCCATCTTGCTGTCCTTTGCAGTCCTGTGGGGTTTAGGGGCAAACCCTGTGATGTGGGTCAGGACTGTTCTGAGCAGCAGGAGCTGGGTTTCTGTGTTCTGGGGCTCTGGGGGAATGGCTGGCTAGGAACAGATGGAAGGACTGTCACTGCCCTCTTGGGAGCCTTCCCTCTCCTTTTCTGCCCCGTTTGCTTGTATTGTAAAGTTGACTCGGGGGCCTCCATCAGTGACAGAATCCCACATTCACAGAAATTCAGGAGGAGAGTGCAGGAGTCAACCAAAGTACTGAGAGAGCTGGAGATCTCACTGCGGACCAACCACATTGGGTGAGTCACTCTTGACCATCAGAGCCTTTCCACCTGGCCGCTTAGGACCCGGCGTCCGCTGAAGAGAGTTTGCCTGTTTATCTCCTTGTTGTGGGGCAGAGCTGCCTCTCGAATGCCTTTTGGTTCCCCAGAGGGCTTCAGACTGTTCCTTTTCTGGCTTTTCTCCCCCTCAGCTCTGCCAGCTGCTGACTGGATGCTGCTGGCAAGCCTGGGGCCTCTCCTGGGGTCCTCAGTCTGTGGCTTTGAGTGGAAGACATTCCCACAGCAGCTGAGACTGGAGTCTGCCTGTGGCCTGGGGCTGGGCCAAGGGAGGCCCAGAGAAGGCTGGGAATGGGGAAATGTATTGCATTGGGTTGCTGAGACCTGGTTTGTAGACTGTTTGGTGCCCAGAAGACTATTTGCTTGATTATAAGACAATTTTAGTTCATGAGCAGAAGCAGCTTCCTGAAACATCAGGGAAGATCTGAAGCAGGTGGACCAGATGCTGAGTGTCCTCTGTAGTCCCAGACCCAGGTCCTGTCAACCTGTTGCCTGAGCCTCTAGAAACTACATGAGTCTTTTTTTTTTTCCAGAGGAGTGAGGAACCAGGACCTGCTGAGCAGGCACAGGGCTAATGCGTGAGATACAGGGAAAGAGCTACAGTCTTGCATTCATAAAACTGTAACCAGCCAGGGTAAATATAGTGAAAGTGAGAGCAAGAGAGAGGATGAGAGAGCGAGAGAGTGACCGTGCGTGTGTGTACACACAGGACAGTGAGGGACTGTGACAGAGAACTGCAGGCAGTACTACAAATCTGGCCTGATCATTTAGAGCTCACAGGAGTGAGAAGTCTGAGAAGTCTAGCCTGGGGTGGAGGTGGGGTTGCTGGGCAGGTTCCAGCCCCAGAAGCAGGAGTAGAAAGAGCCAAATGACATCATCTGCCTTCCCCTCCTTTCCCGCCTGGGCTTCTGGTGCAGGCTACCTGTATGCAGTCAGCTGCCTCCTGCAGTCATGGGAGAGAACAGGTAAGGACAGTTGCCGGCGCAGTCGCTGTGCTTGGTGGCCAGAGCTGGCTTTCACACCTCATCCATGAATCCATGAACCACACATTGAGAACTGACCAGCTAGGAAATGTGTAACTCAGCCTTCACCTTTATTTAGTGAAGCTCAAGGAAGGAAAGACTGCAGCGTCCCATCAGCTGCCCCACGTGTGAGAGCACGAGCAACACAGATGACAGCTCCAAACTCCACCCTGCATTCATCCGGAGGGCCTTTACCCCTCCCTGCTTCCTTTTCCCTCACGCCCTCCCGTCCTCCTTACTGAGTCCTGCTGCATGAGGAGGGGGCTCTGCTCTTCCCCAGAAAGGGCCTTGGAGCAATGTGGGATGGTCCCCCAGCATTCCGCTTCTACCTGCTGCCATCCCCTCTGGCCATTGGCCAGGCTCTGAGGCCAGAGCAGCGTGGTTCCCAGGCCCAGGCCTCTCAGCAGTTGGCACACAAGCTAGAGATCTGAACCGGGTCCTTGGTTCCCAGGAGCAGCTCAACATCTGGCATTTGAGGAGCTCCTGTCATTTGAACTGTGCTCCGCTGGTGGAGTTATATGGGAAGGCCAGGACGCTTCCTGCATTTCTGGGCAGGAAGAGTGTGTCAGGCTGTCAGGCAGGGCTGTGGGAGCTCCAGGGCGGTGGGAGCCCAGGGCAAGGTAGCAAGAGGGCGATTCTGCCTCCGAAGCAGCCTGATCCGCCCCAGGCCCTTGGAAGATGGGGACTTGAGCCTGGAGCGGGACAGGCTGGGAAGCAGGGTTCCAGAGCTACCCCAGCTCCTCCTCCCCCTGGTTTGTGTTGGTTTCACGGCCTCGCTGAGGTGCCCTTTGACATCTCCTCAAAGTGTCAAGATCCCGAAAATAGCAGTGGAGACTCAGACAGGAAATGAGAAGGGGGCGGGGAGCTGGAGAGCAGACAGACAGGAAACGGGAGGCCTGTCGGCCCCCAGAGAGGAAGCTAACTTCAGGCAGCTCCGGTGTCAGTCAGCCTCCTCCGCCAGAGCTTGCTGCCAGATCTCTGCCGGGCCTGGCGCTTCGGCCCGGCCTCTCTCTGCAGCCCGGGTGTGGCCATCCAACATGGCGCTGGTGTCCCAGCTGTGGGGGAGAAGCGGCCTCAGGGGGCTGTTCGGCGCAGCTGGCCTAGAAAGACCCCAGACTCTCAGAGTGAAGAGGGCACAGGAGAGTCAGGGTTTCATCTGGAGAGTTTTCTTTCTCTCCAGGTCCTGTGTGTCTACAGGACAGGAGTGAACCTGTCCTGTAACAATCCTGGGACTTGCTCCTGACTCCTTCCAGGGCTGTCTCAGTTCGAAAGGCTTGAAGGCAGAAGGGTTGAAGTGCCCCAGTCTGTTGTCTGTCTTCCTGCCTCCCCGGTTCAGTCCCTTAGAGGTCAGAGCCGTTCCGGAGTTACTTGAGTTCCTGACTGTTCCCCCATCCTTCTCCTATTCTGCCAGTCTCACCTGTGACCACACACAGAAATCCCACGTATCCCTCTGTTAACTGTTTCCCAAAATACCTTTTCTTGAACTTGGTGGGGAGCCCTTTGGCCCAGTATGCCTCTTTTCCAGAGCTCTCTTTGCAATGGCACTCCACTTCAGTACTCTTGCCTGGAAAATCGCATGGGCGGAGGAGCCTGGTAGGCTGCAGTCCATGGGGTCGCCAAGAGTCGGACACGACTGAGTGACTTCACTTTCACTTTTCACTTTCATCCATTGGAGAAGGAAATGGCAACCCACTCCAGTGTTCTTGTCTGGAGAATCCCAGGGACGGAGGAGCCTCGTAGGCTGCCGTCTATGGGGTCGCACAGAGTCGGACACAACTGAAGCGACTTAGCAGCAGCAGCAGCCGCCTGTCTTTTAACTGACACTTCAGTTAAGTTGGGGTGCTCAGTTGTGTCCAACTCTTTATGACCCCATGGACTGTAGCCCGCCAGGCTCCTCTGTCCCGGAGATCTCCCAGGCAAGAATACTGGAGTGGGTTGTCATTTCCTTCTCCAGGGGATCTTCCTGACCCAGGGATCAAACCCGCATCTCCTATGTCTCCTGCTCTGCAGGCGAATTCTTTACCTGCTGAGCCACCGGTCAATTTGGGGACCTGCCAGCTTCCATCAGCTCTGTCAAAGGACTGCAGTAAATACTCTGTGTAACCCTCAGTTCCTCCCACAAATGTGGCATCAGGAAGCTGTGCCCAGCCTCATGTTCGACACCAGGAACCCAGAAAACGATGGAGTGGGGGCCCTGGCTCTTGAGGAGGGGGCTTCTGAAGGCTGGTTTGGCTGACGTGGTGTTGGAAGGCCTGCATCTCTCCCCATCTCTGGCTCCCCCGCCTAGGGGCGGTCCGGCCAGGTGACATGATCATGGCTGGGTCAGCCACAGGCTTTGATCATCAGAATTCTCCCAGCCTGGTGCTGAGTTCCAGAGGATCCAAGAGGGGATATTGTTTCACAGAGGCACCTTTTGCTCCTCCCCCCCAACCCACTTTATTAGCAGACCCCTCCGCTATCTTTCCTTTATCTGCAGGTGGGTGCGGGAGTTTCTGAATGACGAAAACAAAGGCCTGGACGTGTTGGTGGATTACCTGTCCTTTGCCCAGTGTTCTGTCATGTGAGTACCACCTGGGACCAGGGCGGGGGGCCCCATTCTGCTTTGACTGGAACTGCCAGTAGTGAAGGTGGAATGGGAACCCCAGGCAGCAGTCTGGGTGTGGGCAGGTGGCCACGGGGCTGTCTGAGGTCAGTGAAGAGTGCCAGGTAACTGGAGTAGAAGGTGCGTTTTGGGGAGCAGAAGGCAAGGTGTGGAAGGGCAGCTCAGGATCCTAACCCAGAAGACCCAGACTCCATGCTGGGAGCTCCCCAAGGAGGTTTCCTGGCCTTTGGGAGAGAGGCCCCCCGCAGGGTTCGTTTACTTAGGGAGAGCTTGGTCTTTGCAAAGCCACTTTAGGTCTCCAGCTATAAGAGGGTTTCTCCGTGTCACCCCAGAAGCAGTGAGCATGACCTTTGACAGACTGAAAATGAAGCATTCAGGAGACTTTTTCAAGCAGGCGGGGGTTTGGAGGCAGCTGGAAGTGAGTTAACGCAGAGGAAAAGGCAACGTGGGCTGGGGTGGGGAGTGGAGGGAGCGAGGGCTTTCAAGGCAAAGCCTGGCGTGGGTCTCTTCAGTCCTTTACTATCTGTGTGACCTCTGGAAAGATTGTTGAGGTCCTCTTATGTAAGAGGGGATCCATGTTACAGGGTTGCTGTAAGCATTAGATGATACTGTGTGTAAAGCAGTCTATAGTATTTGGAACGTAGGCTGTACTGTGGTAGCCACTTTTTATTTGTTAATTGTTGCTGTTTAAGGTGTTCCCTACCATAATTACCTAAATATATGGAAAGAGGGATTATATTGATCATTCACAGCATGACCAACACATGCAGACCTGTACCCAAGACTTACTAGAGCACTTGGGTGACCGATCATCCCAGTTTACCCGTGGTTTTCCCCACATGACTTTCCCCAGTGTTAGTGCTGAAAGTCCCTCATCCTGGGGAACTCCTCAGTCCGGGGACTCCGCCCCAGTCATGAATTTCACTTTTCTTGCTGCCGTCCTTGCCCTGGGCCATTCTCCTTCCTCAGCAGGTTTTTCCCCTCATCTCCTTAAGAGTTTAGAACTATTGCCCCTCCTGGGTTTGGCCTTAGTCATTTTTACCAGGTCATCCCATTAAAACCAAGAGTGACCCACTCCCCCTTCCCATCCCTGCAGAAGTCAAGCCTTCTATCCCTTAAAAAAAAAAAAAAAAACTTACTCTTTTTATAGAAAGAAATGAAAAATATTTGCTGAAGCGATTTAAAAAAAATAATTCAGAGCTTTTATAGTAAAAGATGTAGATCATTTTTCCAAATAAGCCTATCTTGTTTGGAAAGCAAATAAATTCCAGCTGCTTGAAACCAAAATACCCTGGAACCTCAGTATTGTAGTGTCCATGGCAGTACCTTTGACTGTGTTTTTAAAAGAAAGACTCAGGGCAGGCAGAGGGTAGGTAAGAGTGTGTGTTTTGGGAAGGGTTGAGAGGAAAAGAGTGAAGCCAAATAGAGTTTGAGTAAAGGCACTTAATTTGTACACTGAACGTCCCAGAGTGGGGTTGGAGTGGGGAATACTATTTTTGATGGAGGGAGGGCACTGGCAAGCGGTTTCCCTGTCCTGGAGACTCCTCCGAGGTCCACTTGAAAGCCCCATCAAACATCTGACCGTCAGGATCCTGAAGTCTGCTCCTACTTTCTTGGAAACATTCAGGCATCTGCAGATACCGCTTCCTATTTCAGAAAGCCTTGGCCTCTGTGACTTTGACCCTGGTGCTGTGCATATTTAAGGAGCCTGTTGGAAATGCTTGTTCTGTCCTGGATGACCCTCTTCAGGGAAGAGGACAGGAAAGGGGAGTGGGGCTTGTTTCTCAGAGGGGGAGATCCGATGAGGGGACCTGCAAGGGAGAAGGCCCTGTGGGTTCATCATCTTGAGCTGTCCTCTTTATTCTGGCCACACTCCCAAACTGCTGATTGGGGAAGACAGCTGGTCCGAGAAGCAGAAAGTGACAAAGAAGCCGTCCCAACTCTCTTAGGGACTAAGGACCCCAGTTCACATCTCTGCCCTCCCCCAAGGGAAGCTGCAGCGCGAGGAGCCTCTGAGCCAGGAAAACCTAGAAACCTCAAGTAGAATCATGGAGAACCCAGCCATCAAAACTCAGTGCTGGGATGGGACTGTAGAGTTCCTCCTGAACATGGAGGCCTGTCCCACTCTGGCTTCACCAGGACCCCCATCCCCCTCCACTCAGACCTGCCCTCCTGAACATAATCCAGAACCACCCAGGCCCCCTCAGGGCATTGAGAGGCCTCTCCGGCAGCTGCTGTCGGCCGCCTAGTAGTACCTGCAGTTGTCCAGTTCCCCACCGCCGCTCTTCGGGCTGACTCAAGGGGACCCATGGCTTCTCTGAGATGTCCTTTCTATGGCTGGAGGTGCAGAAAGACTACCAGCCCCCCAAGTCCCTTCAGGCTCATGGGAGGTGACTCCTGGAGTTGCTTGGCCAGTGGGGAGCAGCAGCTGGCCTCCCAGCATCCCCATCTCCTCAGATGCCCCTTCTGGGCATGGCTCATGGCGCCTCTGCCCTGCTCAGCACACTTGTGCCAGTGGCTCTCCCGGCCAGGGCTGGGTCTCTGCTGCCCGGTTCCGCTTTTCCTTCTGGCTGCCCTTGCTTCTTGTGGCCCTCAAGGTCTAACGGGCGGGAGTGGGCCTGCCAGGGGCTTGGCACTGAATTTCTCCTGTGTGCGTGCATGTGTGTCCTTTCCTGCTCCAGGTTTGACTTTGAGGCTCTGGAGAGTGGTGACGATGGTGCGTTTGACAAGCTCCGGTCCTGGAGCAGGTCTATCGAGGACCTGCAGCCACCCAGCGCCCTGTCAGCCCCCTTCACCAACAGCCTCGCTCGCTCTGCGCGCCAGTCTGTGCTCCGGTATGTGTGCTCTTGCTCTGCCCGCCTGCCTCCCACCCTCGCCCCCATCCGTGCAGGTCCTGGGTAACGGCGGTGAGTGCTCACGCGCCTCCCTTCACTCTTGCTTCCAGGCTCAGCTCTCTTGCCCTCTGCCTGCCAGTCTGTCTCTGGTCTGTCCTCTCTGTCCCCTGACTCTGCCCAGCGATCTGTCCTGGGTAAGTACATCCCCCTCGGCTGTGCCCTCCCCTCTCGTCTCCCCCTCTCTGGGGGCCCCTCCATTCCTCACTCTCACTCTGCCATTCCTCCAGGCCCCTGGGCAGGGCTTGTCCTCATCCAGCTCCTTGGTCTTCACCGGCTGGTCCAGCACCTGCCTTCATGTCTGTTTCCCTCTGCTCCATCAGCTGCCCGGAGACCACCCCCCACCAGCCTGCTGCTGCTCACCTTTCCCTCACTTCTTCCTTTAGGCCTTTTTTCCTCCAAGGCTGTAGCGTGTGCGTTGGTCTGCAGTAGCTGAAGAGCTGTCCTGCCGGGATGCAGGTGGATGGACTAGATGATTTCTCAGAGCCCCTTCACAGAGGGAGGCTTCCCTTTGGGCCCTGTGGCCCTTTCCATGATTTCTCTCAGCCATGCTTTTCTCCTTGTCTCCTTTGGGTCTTGCCCCTGACACTGCTCATCATTCTAGTCATGCATGACCAGATACCATTTGTGTTTCCTTTATTTCCCATGAAACATCACTGGGGGCAAAGTCAGAGGTCGCCCCAGCCCTCTTGTAGCCTCTGGGGTCTGCTCTGTCTTTTCTAGGACCTAGAAGTGGGGTAGGAGCCAAGGTGCCCCAGCCCCAGGGGATGTGTAGAAGATGCAGTGACTGGGAGGAGGAGGAAGGAGGGCTCAGATGGGTGTCTCCTGGACCCATGCTGAGGTCCAGGAAGGCCTGCACAGCTCCTGTTGTGTTTGGAGGAGCTCTGGGCTTAGGATGGTTTGGGCACTGGTTTTAAAGCTGGGGTCCTGGAGATTTACTGACAAAGACCTGCTCCAGGGAGGTGAAAACAGTGGAGCACCTGCCCCCTGCACCTTCTCTCTCGGGGCTATTGGTGCAAGGTCCTCCATCCCCCTTTCCTCCTGCTGCTGAGGGGCAGCCTGCTGTCTGGGTGATGCTGCATGCCCCCGACCCTTCACCAGAAGCCCCCTCTCCCCCAGGTACAGCACTCTCCCTGGGCGCAGGGCCCTGAAGAACTCCCGCCTGGTGAGCCAGAAGGATGATGTCCACGTGTGTATCCTTTGTCTCAGAGCCATCATGAACTACCAGGTAAGGCGATAGCACTGGCCATGGGTGTCTCTTCCTGGTCTCCCAACCAGGAGAGCTAGGAAGGCAGCAGCTTGTAAAGGATGAGTCTGTGGGTGGGGCCACCATCAGAGAGCTCCAGCTGGGGTCTGCCTTCCCCCCATCACCGTCTCCCCTCCTGTCCTTTCTCCTTGCTGCAGTATGGATTCAACCTGGTCATGTCCCATCCTCACGCTGTCAATGAGATTGCGCTGAGTCTCAACAACAAGAATCCAAGGTGAGTTCCTTTCCTCTCCTTTCCTCCCCTCTCTGCCCAGGGCTCTGGAGATCTGGGCTCCACTTGTCCCTGTCCGGAAGTCCTGCCTGGTCTTGGGTCCCGTGGCCTAGGGCAGTGCCTCAATTTGGCCCCCTCCCCTCTGCTGGAGGAGGAGTGTTCTGCTTTCCTCACAGCTTAGGAAGGGGAGCCAGCTTGTCTCCCCTGCCTTCTCTCCCAAGCCCACACCTTCTCCTTCACCACGGAGGCTGTCTTTGTTCCCTCGGAAGGACTCACACAGGTGTGCAAATGAACTGTGTCGTGGCCAGGGCAGGGGCGAGGGTGTTCATTTTTATTTTCCACCCCTTAGGACCAAAGCCCTTGTCTTAGAGCTCCTGGCAGCTGTGTGTTTGGTACGAGGAGGTCACGAAATCATTCTCGCTGCCTTTGACAATTTCAAAGAGGTCAGTGTCCTACACTCGTGTGTGTGTGTGCATGTGTGTGTTTAGTGGGGAGGATATGGGAGCCAGGTAGCGAAGCACCCTTTCCTGTGATCTCACACATCCTGGGGATTTTAACAGCCCAGTGCTTTTAGCTAGGTGGTCTGCCCCCTGCTTTTTTAAACCCAAAGCCAAACTTCAGTCTTACTAGATCTTATGTTGGGGATGCCCCTGATTGGCCAGCAAAGGATGCCCTCATTGAGGGCTACAGTCCCACAGTCCTAACCCACTGTGCAGAATACCTGAAGAGCCTGGTAAATGGTTGGACCCCTGGGAAGCCTGGTGATCTGTGCCTTAACAGGCACCCTGGGTGGTTCAGAGGCAGTGAACACACTGGTCGAACCCAAGGTAGTTATACTTGTTGTGGGAGGAGAAGCAGGGGTTCTCCTGAGGGGGCTGTTGTTGGTAAAGGGAGAGGGACCTCCTACTTGGAATTCCCCAGCCCCGGGGCCTGGCTCTGAAACCCCCATCTGCTTGAACATAGGATTCCTCGACATCCAGCCGCAGCTGCTGGTCCCACCCCTTCCTCCTCTTTGGACCTCTTCCCTAGCATCCATTGTTCAAGCCAGGAAGTGGCTCTTCCTCCTTGAAGCCAGAGGCTCAGCGGAGTCTCTGGACCCCTCTCAGCTCTGGGGCTTTCCTGTGCCCCAGCCTGTCTCCTGCATCCCTGCTAGGACCTCAGCGTTCTGCCTCAGCCTTGGCTTCCACCTGTCTTCCACCCCACTCCTTTCAATAACTCAGTACCCCAGACCCCTTGTTTCTTCTTGGCCTACCCCCAGAGGCACCTAGAGCCCAGACTAAGGTCACACCTTTACTGAGCCCCTTCTGAGGCCCAGAGCAAATGTCAGGTCCCAGGCTTTCTTATGTCATGTCCCAAGTGGCCAGTTACATAGAGAGTTGTGGTTACACTTGGTCAGAACCAATCCCTTTGCCGAATGTTCCTAAGAACCAGGGCTCGGGGGGTGCTAGGGTTCTGCAGGGGACAGATCCTGTCACTGAGAAAGTCTGTTTGTTCAGGTGTGCAAGGAGCTGCACCGCTTTGAGAAGCTGATGGAGTATTTCCGGAATGAGGACAGCAACATCGACTTCATGGTGAGGAGCTGGGCTGGGTCAGGTGCTTGCCCAGCAGGGCCACCTAACCCTTGAGAGCTGGGCCAGGCCGACAGTGTGCTTTGGTATTCTGTGTAGAACCGCAAGTGGTTCTCTACTCAGTAACTGCTGCTTGTCCACTCACCCCAGAGGAAACTCCAGGACGAGGTCATTTTTCTGTCTTGGGTCTGGTTCCTTTCCTCCTTTTTTTGGCCTTACGGTCCCTGATTTGGATCCTTCCTGAGCAGCTTTCCTTTCCCCCAGCTTTTCCTCTGGCTTCACTTCTCTTCAGTCGAAGGTGTTCAGCTGGTAGGGTGGTCTCAAGAAATACCTGCTGAGGGACTTCCCTGGTGATCCAGTGGTTAAGATTCTGCACTTCCACTGCAGGGGGCACAGGTTTGATCGGGGAACTAAGATCCCACATGCCAGGTGATGTGGCCAAAAAATAAAAATAGAAGTAAGTTAAAAAAAAAAAAACCTGCTGATGTGCAAAGGAAATCAGAGCACAAATCTTCATTTATACTCATTTCTCTTATAGTTTGTCTTCATACACTGAATATTGTTTGACTTAAATGAAAATACTCTTATTTTGCTATTGTTCCCCAAAGCCTTCCCGATTTACTCACTCCTTTTGATTATCCCCTGATGATGCTGGTTCTGCCAGCCACCTACCATCTCTGTCTCAGCTCTCTGACCCTCCGGGCTGCTCCTCCCCCAGGTGGCCTGCATGCAGTTTATCAACATCGTGGTGCACTCAGTGGAAGACATGAACTTCCGGGTCCACCTGCAGTATGAGTTCACAAAGCTGGGGCTGGAGGAGTTCCTGCAGGTGAGCTGGGCCGGAGTCCTCACAGTGGGAGGTGCTTCAGGACAGTTCAGGACAGAGGACCAGCTTAGCTGTATCACAGTGGGTGTTTCTTTTCTAAGAGCCTAGTCATGGATGCTCCTGGCACCCCACCTGTCTTCTGTGGCCTGGGATTCAGGCCTTCCCGCAGAGGGCTCTATCAGTCAGCTCCAGGGCCAAGAATCGGACACTGCTGCAGGAGGAACTCCCCGGGCCCTAGCTCTAGGAAGGGATCTTGGAGGGAATGAGGAGGCTCCCCCCACTACTACTCTGTCTGCTCTTCCCTAGAAGTCACGGCACACAGAGAGCGAGAAGCTGCAGGTGCAGATCCAGGCGTACCTGGACAACGTGTTCGATGTGGGGGGTTTGTTGGAGGATGCTGAGACCAAGAATGTGGCCCTGGAGAAGGTGGAAGAGCTGGAGGAGCATGTGTCACATGTACGTGGCCCTCCATTGCTGCCAGGACCGCTGTTGAGGGTGGGGAGGGAATGGGGACATGTGAGTCCAGGAATCCCGAGCCAACCTACTTAGCTCCTGACTGAGCCCCCGGGAAGCCTCAGAACCCAGCAGGGCTCTCCGGCGCATGGTTCGGCTGAGGCACGGGGCCGTCCGCAGTGGAGTGAACACACCACTGGTGACCTCTGGCCTGGATGTGAGGTGGCCTTGGGCTCCAGAGAATTGGGTGTAGCCATTTGCCTGGTACTGTTTCCCGCAGCCTCAGACCCCAGGCCCACAGGAGTCCGTAGGGAAGCCACTGGGCCAAGCTGCCTTTGGAGCCCTGGGTGGAGGGGTCGGGCCCAGGTTGGTCACTCGGACTTAGGCTCCGCTGAGTGGCCAGGCTTTAGGACTGGCCCCCAGACCTGCCCTTCTCATCCTGCAGCTCACAGAGAAGCTTCTGGACCTAGAGAATGAAAACATGATGCGTGTGGCGGAGCTAGAGAAGCAACTGCTGCAGCGGGAGAAGGAACTCGAGAGCGTCAAGGTACGAAGTTACCTGGGGAAGGCGCCCCTGGGCTTTCCATCTCTGAGTCATGTCAAGTCCTCAAGAATCCAGATCTTGATTCACCCTTGGAACACTGATGATTTCACCCCAGGATCTAGCTGGAGAGGGAAGCTGGAGCCAGAGTGGGCCAGATGCACACACAGAAGGGTGGAGACCCCTCGAGTTCCCGCCTTCTCCTCCAGCCCGTCCCCCTGCTTCTCCCTTGCCTGCACCTCCACTGCTTTCCCAGCCCAGCTCCTTGGGGCTGTTTGTTAGGGTTTCTACCAGGCATCCCATACTGGAGGGCAAGGCTTCCTCATATTTCAGTGTCTTCTCTGTCCCTCATTGAACTTTATGTAGTTGCAAAATCATGCCCCAACCTACCTGTTCTCCCACAGGAATACAGTTATGCCAGCTCTGTTGAGCCCAGCACACATCCGCCAAGCCCCTGCTAAGAGTCTGAAGTGCTCTGTCAGGAGTATGGAGGACACAGAGGTGGCTAAGGCAGGGCCTCGTCCATAGGGGGCTTCCAGCTGAGCAGTTGTACAAACCAGATGGAACGAGAGCAGGCCTGAGGCACCAAGGGCTGAGAGCAGCCATAGCAGGCTGCTGGTGGTTGAGGGAGCATCTACAAGGCAACTTCCACCCAAGTCTTGAGGGACCAGTGAAACTGGACTGGACCACTGCCGGGTGCCGGCCAGGTGGTCGATGCTTCCATTCACCTCTTGTTACTTTGCATCCTAGCTTCCCCGAGTCCCCACCTGGGTTTCTGCTGCTCTTTGCCTCTGAACACTCTCCTGGAGACCCCGGTGTAGGAAGCCTCCCTCCCAGAGGCCTTCAGGTGCTCTTTTCCTGATGGTGCCCTCTGCCCAACAGGAGACTTACGAGAACACAAGCCACCAGGTACACACCCTGCGGCGGCTCATTAAAGAGAAAGAGGAGGCCTTCCAGCGCCGGTGCCACTTGGAGCCCAGTGCCCGGGGCCTGGAGTCCATGGGCAGCGAGGCGCTGGCCCGGGTGGGCTCTGCGGAGCTGAATGAGGGCATGCCCCACTCCGACCTGGACCTCCTCACTCTGGCCCCCCCTGCTGAGGAGGCCCTGCCCCTGCCTCCACCGCCAGCTCCTCCCTTGCCCCCGCCTCCTCCCCCGTTACCAGGTAAGCAGAACCTTTACCTGGTAAAAGCCAAGAGGTGCAGCCTTATTGTGAGGTCACAGGGGATGTGCTCGAAGGATGTAAAGTCAGATGGGAGGGGCTGGGGGAGGGTTGGGATCTGAGGGATGCTCAGGTTACTAGGGAAGGGATTCTAAGAGTAGGTGTGGATCTGTTTTAAGGAGCATAAAGATGCTGCTTCTGATTCCTCTGAAGACATTCAAGGAGAGGGCTTAGACTAAAGCAGGAAAGAGTGGGTCAGAGACCAGCACCACCACCCCTGGGACCCCTGGGAGTCGGAGTCAGAACCCCTGGGAGCCGCTTGGGCAGGGAGTTCATGCAGCCTGCTCTCCTGAAAGTCTTTAAGGACAGGTAGGCGAGCAGAGGGGTCTCTTGGCCCTTGAGTCACTGTGCCATTTCTTCTCCCCCAGACAAGTGTCCCCCGGCCCCGCCGCTCCCTGGCGCTGCCCCCTCTGTGGTGTTGACAGTAGGGCTGTCAGGTGAGTGTCCTGAGAGCTCTGGGCAGAGCTAGTGGGACCGAGGGAGTGTGTTCTTGGCTCCTGTCTCACTGTTCCTCCTTCTAAATTAGCCATTCGCATTAAGAAACCTATCAAGACCAAGTTCCGGCTGCCCGTCTTCAACTGGACAGCCCTAAAACCCAACCAGATCAGCGGCACTGTCTTCAGCGAACTTGATGATGAGAAAATCTTGGAGGTAGCAGGGCCTGGGGCCCTGAGGGATGGGGCTGGGGGTTAGGGACTAGGGTATCCTTCAGGCTAGATCTCCTGGCCTTGGAGGAGCCCCCGGGCTCAGCCTTGGGGCACCAGAGCTGAGCCGGTGCTGGTGTGCTGCCAGGGGCCCTCCCGAGGGTGAGACCACAGCACTTGCCCTCTTGTGACTCCTGCCAGGACCTGGACCTGGACAAGTTTGAAGAACTGTTCAAGACAAAAGCCCAGGGCCCTGCCCTCGATCTCATCTGCTCCAAGAACAAGACAGCACAAAAGGCTGCCAGCAAGGTGACCCTGTTGGAAGCCAATCGTGCCAAGAACCTGGCCATCACCCTACGCAAGGCTGGCCGCTCAGCTGAGGAGATCTGCAGGGCCATCCACACGTGAGGCTCCCACTGAACTTTCCCTGGTCCCCAGCTGTTGGTAACCCACTTAGGATCTCCACCTGGGACCCCAGCCTTCCCTGGATTCCAGGGTATCGACAGAACTCCCTCAGTCATCCAGTGGCTTGGCCAGAACTTACTACATCTGTGCTGTGTGCCAGACACTGTATGAGGTGCAGGGTAGTCAGCCCAGACCTTCCCTCAGGGAGCTCCCAGTCTAGTAGGAACAGTCCAGTAACACTGGGTGGTAACCACCAAGATGATGGAGGTACAGGAGGCTTTGGGAGAACAGCGAGGGCCAGGTAGCCGAGCTTGGTGATCAGGGAAGGCTTCCTAGAGGAGGCGATGTCTCACTTGCGACCTGAAGGATGTATGTGTATATAAAGTGCAGGTTGGGGCCTAGAGGGAGAGGCATGGTGCCCTGGATACTGAAAATTGACTCTGGCTTTAGTGTAAGGAGGGGAGCCAAAGAGACAGAGCAGAGAGGTGAGCAGAAGTCTTGCAGGCTGGGCCTCCTAAGCCACATCTGGGAGTTAAAACTTCTTAGCTGCAGAGGGAAGATACTGAAGAGTTCTTAAACAAGAATGGACTGTGCCTCTAGGACTTTTCCTGGTGCTGAGTAACATCAGTACTGGAGTTACTGGAGGTGAGGCAGTGAGTCCTCTGCCTCTGGCTGTGTGCTGCTCAAGACCCTGCCCTCCCTCCTTGCAGGAACTGGATAATGAAGGGATGACAGATACTGTGGGCAAAGGCAAGACCCAAGGTGGTTCCTCCCTCCTACACAGGTTTGACCTCCAGACACTGCCCGTTGACTTCGTGGAGTGCCTGATGCGCTTCCTGCCCACGGAGGCGGAGGTGAAGCTGCTGCGGCAGTACGAGCGGGAGAGGCAGCCGCTGGAGGAGCTGACGGCTGAGGACCGCTTCATGCTGCTCTTCAGCAAGGTGGAGCGGCTGACCCAGCGAATGGCTGGCATGGCCTTCCTGGGCAACTTCCAGGACAACCTGCAGATGCTCACGCCGGTACGGCTCTCCCCCGAATCCTGGTGGTCTGCCGTGCCCCCGCCCAACTCCTGACCTGCTGGCCCCCTTCCCTGCTGGCCCTGCTCTGACATCATCCTGCCCTGGCGTGGGGTTACTTAGTTCTTCCTCTTGCCTTCCAGCAACTCAACGCTATCATTGCCGCCTCTGCCTCTGTCAAGTCTTCCCAGAAGCTGAAGCAGATGTTGGAGGTGGGGGAGGTTGTGGATGTGGGTGCGGGTGGTCCCCAGGTCCTGGGTGGGGCTGGAGCTGTACAGAGAGGAAGGCCTGCCCTGAGTCCCTCTGGTGCACCTCTGGACAGATCATACTTGCGCTGGGGAACTATATGAACAGCAGCAAGCGGGGAGCTGTGTATGGCTTCAAGCTCCAGAGCCTGGATCTGGTAAGAGGGTAGGGGTGACACGGAGCCAGGGAGCTTGAGGGGCAGCTGTGGAGCCCAGGTGTTCAGACCTGTTGCGTTGCCCTTTGCCCCCCTCGACCAGCTGCTGGACACCAAGTCCACCGACAGGAAGATGACCCTGCTTCATTTCATCGCCCTGACGGTGAAGGAGAAGTACCCAGACCTGGCTAACTTTTGGCACGAGCTGCACTTTGTGGAGAAAGCCGCTGCAGGTGAGAGCCCAGGACAATCCCCAGAAGCTATGAGGAGAAGACGCTTGGGTGCCTTTCTTTCTGGCTTTTCTTTCTGATATTTCAAAGCTTTCCGCTGGGGCCATGGGCAGGGGCCACCCCAGAGAGCGCCTTCCTACAGGCCCCTTGCCCCACCCGGCCCTGCCCACCTGGGTGCTATGGGAGCTGGTAGAGAAAGGCAGCCATGGCTCTTTGCCCCCACAGGCTGGCCCTGGAGCCTGCATGTCTCTGTGATGTGTGTGAAGCCCCCCACAGACATAGGGTCGCTGTTATTTTTGTCCTGCTCCTGAAACCGGGGCAGGCCTGGGGCAGCTCTGTGTTGGAGCCCAGCAGTCTCTGGCTCAGCTTCCTTGGCTATCTGGAGGGTCACGAGCCCACAGCCTCCACTCCTTCTCCTTGCCCGCCCTGTAAGAGCCTGGCTAGCTTGGTGTGCCCCTCTCCATCCATGTGGGAGCTCTGGAAGCAGGGCGTGAGGAACCAAGCTAGTCCCCGCTGCGGGGAGGGCTGTAGTCCTCAGCCCGGGCTCTGGTGACCACAGTGTCCCTGGAGAATGTGCTGCTGGACGTGAAGGAGCTGGGCCGGGGCATGGAGCTGATCCGGCGGGAATGCAGCATACATGACAACAGCGTCCTGCGCAACTTCCTTAGCACCAACGAAGGCAAACTGGATAAGCTCCAGCGTGACGCCAAGACGGCCGAGGTGAGCATAGGGTGGAGGCGTGTAGAAGCAGCGTGGTTCTGGCTCTTGGCTCAGAGAACTTTCGTCAGGCAGCTGGCTGGCTGATTAGGGGGCAGGGGTTGCACTGTGGTGGCAGGCAGCTGCCTCTGGAGACACATACTCCAGGGGGCTCTGGGAGCCCTTGTTCTTTTCCCTCCCACAGGGGCTGGGGGAGGGGGGGGGGCGTTGTTGCCTCTCCTTGGTCCTGACTGGTCCCTGGTGGGAGCTGGCTTCCCCTTCCCCACCAGGCTGACCCCTTCTGCCCACCCCTTCCCCAGGAAGCCTACAATGCGGTAGTACGCTACTTCGGTGAGAGTCCCAAGACCACACCTCCTTCTGTATTTTTCCCAGTGTTTGTCCGATTCATTCGTTCTTACAAGGTGAGTAGAAGAGAGGTTTTTAAAGAGGCGTCTGCCTCAGAGAAATCGGGTAGGGGGAGAGAGGGCTGGGCTTCAAGTCTGGGCCTTTTTCATCTCCTCCTCTGAGTCCTGGGAGGGATCAATGGAAGCTGGCCACAGGCCTCCTAGCTGTGAACTGGTGGGCAGGGTGGGGGCCCAGGCCCTTCCTGTCATTGTTTGGGGCAGGAAGTACCCCTCCAGAGGGTGGCCACCTGGGGTTGCTGGTCCCACTGACACCCACTCTCCACCCTCAGTGTCAGCTCCTCCCCTCATAGCCTGTGTGAGCCTCAGCACACATACACACCATCCTTAAACACACACACCCTCAACACACACACACCATCCTTATACACACACACACCATCCTTATACACACATACCATCCTTATACACACACACCATCTTCCACACACACACACAAACACCATCCTTATACACACACCATCCTCAATGCACACACACACACACCATCTTTCTTGGTTCTTAGGAAGCAGAACAAGAGAACGAAGCCCGAAAGAAACAGGAGGAGGTAATGCGGGAGAAGCAGCTGGCTCAGGAAGCCAAGAAACTGGATGCCAAGGTGGGTGGGACCAAGAGCTGGGGCCTGGAGAACAGGGCAAAGGCTTAGGTGGAGGGTGGAGCAGACAGCTGGAGCCCCAAGACCACCCAGAGGGCCTGATGCTAGCTAGAGTCCACGGGCTGGGGAGAGGGCCTACAAGAGGGGACTCCCAGGCCATGGGGGTGGGGTGCTGGTGAGCGGGTCTGAGTGCATCTTGAGGCAGGAACCAGCCCCATGGAGCGTTAGTGCTGACTCCCTTCCCCTTCAAATGCTCGGCCCTAGACCCCATCTCAGCGGAACAAGTGGCAGCAGCAGGAGCTGATTGCAGAGTTGAGGCGGCGCCAAGCCAAGGAGCACCGGCCTGTTTACGAGGGGAAGGATGGTACCATTGAGGACATCATCACAGGTGGGCCCTTTGCCCTTCCTGACGCCTGGCCGCTGGGTGGCTCCCAAACCCCTCCCATAGCCCTTTGGGCCTCCTCCCACCCCACCCCCATGGGGCCTGACCACTGTGTCTCTCTCCTGGGCCACAGTGCTGAAGAGTGTCCCTTTCACGGCTCGTACTGCCAAGCGGGGCTCACGCTTCTTCTGTGATGCAGCCCACCATGATGAGTCAAACTGTTAACCCCCAAGGCTGGGGCCCTTGACAGGTACTGGGCACCACAGCTGCCCTCTGCATGCCCACCTCCCAGCACTCCTGCTGGGACCCACAGGCACCTCCTCTCCTGCATGATTTGGAACCATCCTCTGGCAGCCTCGTGGTGACGGGGGACACATACTTCTTCCCTTGCATGCCCCATGCTCTGAGAAGCGTGACTGATCCCCTGCATGTACCCTCAGGGAAGTGGTGCTCTCCCACTAATGCTGTCCTGGCTTCTACTAAGACCCAAGGGGTAGGGAGCTGTCCAAATAGGCAGGACCAGGCGCCACCTCTGATTACTGAGGCTGAGCAGCTCCAGTCCTGGGCCTGGGTGTCCGTTGTCCTTGCCTCCTCAAATGAGCTCTGGCAGTGGCTTCTGCCCAGGGACATCAGATGACCCTTGACCTGTATCCTGATATCCAGTCTGCCTGGCATCTCTTCCCAGCTTCTAGCTCTTGCTGAGTCTACCTTGTTTCTGCCATTCCCTAGTGACCTCTAGTACCCCCGCCTATTCTTCTGAACATGCAGAGTCCACCCTGACTGTCCACTCCAGCCTCTTTTAATCTCACTCATCAGCCTCACGGCTGGCTCTTCGCTAGACCTGCCTGTGGGGCTGGGCCTACAGAAGGTGGGCCTGGCCCAGCCTCCCTGCCTGTTCACAGGCCTCTTGTCTTCCCCACAGGCCTCCACCACCAGCCCCTCGTCGTTCGCCATCCAGCCAGGAGTGCTGCACCACCCGCTGGTCCCCCTCGGGCTCCAGGCCCCCACTGAGACCCTCCTGGAAGCAGAAGCACTTCAACCCTCGGAGTCCTGCAGGTCCAGCCAGTGCACCTGAAGCCCTGCAGCTGTCCAAGGGCCCAGCAGAGGGCTGTGCTGCTCTCAGTCCATCCCAGCTCTCAAAGCTGCAGCTTGCCTGCCACCTCTGTGGGCACTAGGCCTTTCAGGGCCTGGCACTTCCCTGGTGCCTCCAGCACTGCACTTTGCTCCCAAGGTCTTCAACTTCATTTCCTCAAGAGCCAGCTCAGGGCTAGAAAAACCATTTCCAGCTTTAAGCTAGGCCACGGGCACCTAGGCCCGCCGTCACTAGAGGCAGAGGGAGGAGAGGAGAAAGCAAGTATCCCTTCTTTTTTCCCCTTACTTTTTGAATCCCAGTGGTCAGCTGTGATCTAGGAGTGTCCAAGCTTAGCAAGCCCTGGACCCTGCCAGCCTCAGGTCTCCTTCTACCAGGAGCAAGGCCCTCCTAAGCCTGGGCCTGCCCAGCTGTGCCCTAGTGACGAGGAGGAGCGATCCCACACTCCCTGCCCATGGCCCTTTGCAGTCAAGGCTGACTCTGTCCTTGCCAATGTGAGCAGAGGGGTCGTTTCCTCTTCCCCAACCTGGAGACAGCAAGACAAAGGATGTGCCAACAGCATCCTCATTTTTCCCAGCTAGGTTTTGCTGGCAGGGGGCAGGGTCATGGTGGTCTCAGCTGTTTTCTCCATCCCCTGCCAGTTTCTTCTCAGTCCCTGAAGGGAACACAGGGGCCCACTCCTTTTTGTACATGTACCACTTCCTTCTCTCTTGTATATAAACCCCCAAACCTTCCTTCTCTCAACAAAGGCTTGAAATACCAGGCCTGACTCTGTCTCCTTTTTCTGAGCATAGGGGCTACATCGGCCATTTAGGCTGACCTAAGCCACAGGGGGGCTTCCCTGGTGGCTCAGCAGTAAAGAATCTGCCTGCGATGCAGGAGACGTAGGTTCAGTCCCTGGGTGGGGAAGATCCCCTGGAGAAGGGCATGGCAACCCACTCCAGTATTCTTGCCTAGAGAAGCCCATGGACAGAGGAGCCTGGCAGGCTGCAGTCCATAGGGTCACACAGAATTGGACACGACTGATGTGACTAAGCAGCAGCAAGCCACAGGGACAGAAAGGAGGCTGGGTCAAGCTGCCATGCTTGGGGGAGGTGACTGCAGAAGCCTGGGCAAGGAGAATCTGTTTAGATGGGCGCCAACCTCACACAGGGAGGCAGGCCTCCCATGAGGCACCAGTGCCCCCTGCTGGCCATGCGTGTACCTGTCTGGTCCCCAGCCTGCCCCCAGTACCAAGCCCAAGGACAAGACAAAAGAGCCACTGGCCACGTTATAAATATTGTCATTTAAAAAACAAAACCAAAACAAAACACACATATGCTGGGCCCCAGGGGTGGTGGAGCCCCAGGGCCTGGGCAGGCGGGAGCAGGCCCTGATGCTAGCGGCTAAGGACCTGCCCCTGCCGCCCAGGCTGTGTCCACCAGCCTGCCACTTGTTCTGGGGGCCCCATCTCACATTTTATCTACTGGCACCACCCACATGGCATTCACCACCAATCGCTGGTCTGAGACTGAGGGCAAGGACTGCACTAGTTGTCCGGGAAGTTGAGGGGACCCTTGAACACCACAAGCACCTTGGGAGATGCCAGAAATGGTGGGTTGGGGTTGGGGATACTTGAGAAAAAGTGGACACAGACCCAACTAAAGAAGAAGTCTGGGGCAGACAGCGAGGGTGAACTCAGCCACAGCCTCACGCAGACCCGAGGCACGGTGGCGTGTCAGGTCACTGGTGGTCGTCCAGCTGCTGCAAGAGCGTCCGCCGCCGTCTTTCCAGCTCACCCTCACTCAGCTCGCTTTCCGACGTGTCCCAGCCCGTCTGGTGGAGCAAAGGCACAGCTCACCCACGGCTTCCCCGAGGGCCTGGGCAGCGCGCTGACCGGGCGGGGGCCGGGTGCCTGCCTCTCTCACCTTCTCCTTCTTGACTCCAAAGGCTGGGGGGCGGTTAGGGAGCTCTGCCCGCCGGAGGTCCCTGTCCTTGTCCTGTTCCGGTTCTTTCTCATCACTCTCCTTGGCAGCTTTCTCCTCAGGGTCTGTCTCGCTCTCAGGACTATTCTGTAAGAGCCCAGAGCCCACCTCCTCAGTTCTGTGGAGGACGGCCCGGGAGGCGGGTGAAGACATGAAGATATCTCATAAAATAGCAGAGACTTGGACGCAAGTTCCTTCTCTACGCACCGACTTGTGTCTTCTCTTCTTAGTTTTCTTTTTTGGTTTCTTGGCTTTCCGAAGACCATGATCTGGAGATGGAAAAATTCCCACTAAGTCCCACGGGAAAAGGGAGGCCTCATCCTTTTTTCTGCTCATTCTTCACAGGCAGGGACCTGTCTGAGGAAGTCTCAGTCCAGTCCTCCTTCCTTCTCTCCGCTTCCTGCCTGGGCAGGGACGGGAAGTTCTTACTCTCTGACAGGTGCAGCCCTCCCCACCACCTCCACCCTCAGGGGTGGGGCTCCCCTAAGGCCTCCCCTCCAGCTCCCAACTACTTACCTGATCCAAGGAGAAGGCGAGAGGAGGGGGAACCCCGTCCTCCAAGGGCAGCACCCCCACTTTCAACAGAATCAAGTGAGGAAGAGGGCTCAGAGCCTGACTCCGAGGGGTTCCGTCGCCTCCGCTTGGGGGGCCGGAGAGAGGGTGGGGGCAGCTCCTCATCTCCTGACTCAGAGCCCTGGGTAGATGAGCAGATACAAGTCAGCACAGAGGGGCGCTGGGCTCCAGAAGCCCTCGAGTCTGGGAACTGGGGACAGGAAAATCCAAGACCAAAGGAATCTCCCAGTCTTCCTCCAGGGGAGGTGATATATGGGGAAAGCAAGAGAAGTGGTTCTTATTTCCCCCAGGTAGTCCAGCCTCACCCCACATCCTTCCTACCCGCCAACTCACTGAAGGCGAGTGGGAACGCTTGCGATGGTGCTTCTTGCCCTTTCTGCCGTGTTTCCGGCCTTTGCTGTGGAGGTGCTGGCATTCCGTCTGGTGGAGGCAGAAGGGAGGGTGAGGAAGGCACCAAGGTTAGCCCCAGGAAGGACCCTGTGTCCCAGAGGTTTTGCTGCCTCCTCTGAGGCTAGGGCCTTGGGTGGTTCCAGGGCACCGTGAGACCTCCCCTTCCTTAGTTGTCAAGGAAAGGAGAGCGTGGGGTTGAGAGGTTACTGAGGCTACTGTTAAGCTAGCTTCATGTGTTCACCAGTCTGGGGCAGATATAGAGGACCAGAAGCTCTGCCTCACCTCCAGTACCTGCAGGAACTCCCGAAAGAGCCGGATCCGCTCCGACTCCAGGGTGATCTGCTCAAAGGCTGAGTCGCACACAAAGCGCTCACGGACCTTGAACAGGAGAGCACTGCTGATCAGACCAGCCCCAGCACAACGTGGAGGCCGCCGTGAGCACAGGGCAGGGCTGGGGCAGAGGAAGGAAGGAAGGGCGCCGAAGCTGGCCCCGAGCTGTGCTACGACTGGGGTGGGCCCCCAGTGGTGGAGAAGCACTGCTGCCCTCAGGACTGAGGGGGTGGTGTTTGATGCCAGGCTGCAGTCCTGACCTCTTCCCAGGCCGTGCCCAGCTCCAGAGCAGGCACAGCCTGCCTCAGCATGCTTCGGAAGGCAGCTTCCCTGCGCCGCAGCCGCCGGGCCTCCTCCTTCTCCCGCTCTCTCTCGCGCGCCTCTGCTTTCTCCAGCAGCTGAGGGCGACAGGGCACAGGGTAGGGTCACTCAAGAGAGGGTGTGTGGGAAGTTGGGGTCTGAGCTCCTACTATCACTCCTGGACTGGGGGCAGAGTCACACTGGGGCAGTGCGTGAGAAGGAACGGAACCAGAGCAAGGGACGAGCTTGAGAACGGAGCCCTGGCTACAGCCCCACCCCGCGCGGCCCCTCACACTATTGAAAGTCAGCTTGATGTTGCCTGCATCCAGCGCAGCAGCCCTCTTGTCAAAGCTTATGACGTGGGCGAAGTCCTCGAAGGCTGTGTTCACCTCCACGCAGAAGCCCCGGTCCTGTGGGCACAGCAGCGCATGAAGCAGGGGGGCACCACAGGCCTGAACCTGAAGTTGGCTGCCTCCAGGGCAGGCACGGGTCAGACTACAGATGCTCAAGTAGCCCCCTCCCCCGGAAGGGATCCACAGGACGGGGATGCACTTCGGAGACCAAGTCATTCAAGTCCTCCCCCATCTGATAATTAAACCTCCCATACCAGCCCTTGGCTTAGCTGTCACAGGGAACTGGCAAGGCTGGATCACGGGTAGGTGTTCAAGGTACATGTTCTCCGTCTGATAGATGCCTGTGTTTCTGACAACTGATTCTTTGTCCCTTTGGCTTAAGCTTGAGCCATTGCTGGGTCATAAGTTCCCTGTATTCTTTCTTAGTCAACATCTACGGCTGTGTTTATGAGTGCTTACTATGTACCAGGTACCATGCTGAGTGCCTCACACACATTATCTCATTTAATCCTCACGTATCTGAACTAAAGCACAGGTCCTAATTTTATGTGGAAGAAGAAACCAAGGTTGAGAGAAACTAGAGTAACTGCCCAAGGTCTTCAAGGCTAACATATGGCTGGACAAGAATTCTACCCCAGGTCTTTCTAATGATGAAGTCCCTACTTTTAAGCACTATACCCACAATCATGAAAAATAAAGGCCATCAGCTGTACATCTCCCCAGCATTATTAAGGACACGTCACACTATAAAGCACCATGGACTAGGCGCTGTGCTTCTCACCTAAGCCTCACAACACGCCAGTGAGCAGGCTGTAGGAGAGTTGTCTCACTTGGCCCAAGACGACTCAGTGGAAAGTGGAGCCACTGAAGCGTGAGGTCTGAGGCAGAGGCCCAGGTTCCCTTCTACTACCTCTGCTCATCCGGAACCTGCTCTGGCCCCCTGCTGACGGCAGAGGCATACTCTTCCTGCTGCTTCCAAGAGGGATTCCTCAGCCCATGCTCTCCAGCTCTTCTCAGACATACATCTCTCTCGCTTAGGGAACTGCAGACTTCGATCTCACCTCTTCATTGGTTCCTTCTGTCAAGTACGCACCTCACTTAACCTGGAATACCCTTTCCACCCTGCTCTCACCTTCCTCAAGCTAATAACCTCTGCTTCTGTCTCTCTGTTTCACAATCTTTAAATGTAGCACAAAGGAAAACATTTATTAAACCTACTAATGAGCAAGATACTACAAATGTTATCATTTAACTTCATGACCTTGCATTTATATTATCCTCATTTTACAGATAAGGAAACTGAGGCTCAGAGACACTATATAACTTGCAGAGGTCTCAACCAATAAACAGCCAGGAGTTATATAACTAAAGCCTGTGCTGCACTCATTTTACCCTCTTCATGGACGCTGTTCCCCTAGAGGTTGCTCATGTCCTAAGAACTCCAGGGACCCCTTCTGAGTCCTCAGTCTTCTAGCCTCTGTTCACTTCTGCAGTCCTTCCTTCTCCAGGGTCCCCGCCTGTCTCCGACCCCTTTTACCACCTCTCTTGTCTTATGTGCCTGTCCCACACTGTTCCTAGCAATCCCACCCCTCACCTCTCTCCTGACTTTCAGACCCATTCTAGACTGGATATTTCACAGACACTTCAAGTTCAGCAGATCCCAAGATAATTCATTTTCTGGGAGCCCCCACCCCATACTCCACTCCCCACTCCCATGGATGGGCCCAGATCTTCTGACTTTTAGCTTCTCCGAGTTCAGGACTCTGCATTACCCTATGGGATGTGGAGTGTCATCACAGTCCACAGTCTGCCTGGCGGGTAGATGGCCTCAGGGCCCTGGGTTCACCTCCCTTCCAGAGGCAGGAGCCCAAAAGGGGGCAACAGGAAGGGGAACTGACCAAAGACTGTCCTCAGGAGGTGTGGAGAGACAGGCCTCAGCAAGGATAGGGCTCCTACAGGCCTGTCAGCAGTACCAGCCACTGAGGGGTTAAAAGTTAAGTGTCCAATAAAATTTAACTCTTCCTGGATAAGATATTTCTACCTTATGCGATTATCATATTTAAAATATGGTATTTGCTCTATTCCTCCCTGCCCCTGGTTGCTTTATGAGAACAATTTCCCAAATGGAATTCCTGTTTTCTCCAGCCCTGTTCTTCCTGCTTAATCCTTACCATCAATCCACCCCTGCTATCTCCAACTCACTCCTTCCTTCCCTCAATTTCACACACACACACAAATGTGTCAGTTCTACTTCTGAGTGAGTCTAGCCTACTGGTTTGAAACCCTTTTTTTAAATCAGCAGATGCTTTTTTTTTTAAATAAAAATCTTAAGTAGAACCCTCATTCCATAAGAGAAACAAGCAGTTATACTTGAAAATAAAGGAAGGAGCAAAAAGTCCCTCCACCCCGCCCCCTCCGGCTTGTCCCAAGGCCCCCGTGAGCCAACCTCGGGAGTTTCAGAAGCAACTGGAGCACCCCAGCTGTGCTCACCGGCCATCCCCACCTAGACCACACAGCAGCTCCTGCCTGGTCTCTCTGCTCACCCCTCACACTTCAAACCCTGCCTCGAGAGTCCACGGCTGCCCAGACTTTTCTCCCAAGGGCCCCAACAGCAAGGGAGCAGTCTAGGGGTGAGTCAGAAGAGGATGACTCAAGCTCAGAACTGACCTGAATCACTTGCCACTATCACTTTCTGCGTCCTGAGGCCTCAAGTCCTGTCTCCCTACCACTCCATCCCTGCGCATACAAGTGCTCTGGCTGCGGGCAGGGCTCTACACCACCACTGGGGCTTTTCCAAGACATCATTCCCCGCCTCCCCATTACTTACAAGATAAAAATCCAATTTCCTTATTTTAGCATTCAAAGAATTTTATATGCAGGGCTCTCCTTCCCAACTGGGGTATAGAGAAATAGAGGAGGCCACAGGACAATACAATATATGTTACCTAATGGTAAGTAATTTTAAAATATTAACAGGTAAGTGTTACGGTATTAAAGTACAGCGCCTGCATGAATTTTAAGGCAAGACATGGGACTTAAAAGAAACGTGTGTGCAGTGAGACATTCCTAGCTTTATTCTGAGACCTTCTTCATCTCGGGTACCAAGTTACTCCTGCTGATAATCAGGTGAAGTTTGGGGGAATATTCCCCACTTTTCAGATGAGGAAACACGCTCAGAAAAATTAAGTAATCTGCTCAAAGTCGCAAAACTTCTAAGTGGTTAAGATGGACTTTCAACCCCACAGTCGGCCTTCACAGTCTTGTTCCTAACCACGGTGCACACTGCTCCCCGAAACTCATGAGAAGAGTCTTTATCTCCACAAAGAAATATGCTTCTCTTTGTTATCTTTTCCGAAACACAGGGCTCTCTCAGTCCATCACTCACTTTTTCCTCTTTGATAGACATGAATACTGAGGAACTCTCCAGCATGGAGATGGTAAATTGTAGGTGACTTTGCTCTCGGATGTGACAGGGAGGAGTTAGGACAGATAAGGAGGATATGCCCCTTCTAAAAAGCCTTAGTATCTCAGCTTTAGCCCACTGAATGCTTCTCAAAGCCAACCTAGCGCTGCTAGATAATGCAAATTTCCAAGAGATGCTGAAGATCCAGATTTTAATTGTAATCTCTTGATTTTAAAATGTTAGCAACAAATTCCAGGTTTTTCTAAAACACTGTACAGGCAGAAGGAGAATACTTGTGTGAAACTAGTTTATGACTAGTTGTGCTTCCTGCTCCTCTTTGCTCCTGCGGCACCCTACACCCCTGGCCTCCATCCTCCCCCACCTCCTCATTCTTAGAGGTGCAGTTTAAATGGCAATTCTTCTGATTCTCATCTCTGTAATAATAACCCTTGCCCCTCTGTAATGTCTATCTACTTGCCATGTCTCTCTTCCTATTAGACCCTGAGCTCCTTCTAGGCAGAAATTGTATCTTGTTCATTTCTGTATAAAGAAAGGATCACAATAGCTATCTCCTGAACTGAGTTGCAATGCTCCCACAAAACAGGATTTATCAGGGAGCCCTGTCCTGGGAGCAGCCCTGCATCCAGCCTGCATCCATCCACAGCCCCAGGCCTCCCTCACCTTAAGGATGTCCTTTATGATCTTCTTCTCATCATGGAATCGTGCCTTCAACTCTTCCACATAGAACTTGAACAAGTCCAGAGGGGTGGAGCCTGTGGGGGAGGGAGGGAGGGGGGCCTGGCGGCGGCAGCTTCCCAAGGCCTGAGGGTAGGGTTGAGGACAGGACCAAGGAGTGGGAGTGCAGAGAGACTGGCAGGGCAGGAAGCCAGGCCAGAGAAGGGAGAGCCCAGCTGCCTTACCCGGCTGGCCCAGCATGTTGGCAAAGCGGATATCAGTGCTGACCGCTGGGTACAGCTCCATCCAGGTGGACATGGAGTGCAGCTGCCCTGTCTCGTGCAGCTCATCCAGGAAGGTCTAAGCAGGGAAGAGGCCAGTTACAGGGAGGGTGAGAGAGGGAGGGAGGCAAAGTCAAAGCCTGGGCAGGGAGAGGAGAGACGGCAGGGAGAGGCAGGAACAACCAGACTGAGGAAATGCCGGCAAGGGAGGCAGAGATGAGGAGTTACAGATGGGGAGGCAGAGAGCAATGTGAACACAGACTGTAAAACAGAATGGGACAGACTCCACATGAGAATAGGCTGGACTGGGAGGCAAAGAAACAGCGCCTGCAGCATTACCTTCCCATGACTCCCACACTTCCCCATGTGTTATAGCCAACTAATCCCCTCCTCCACCACCACCAGTGCCACCTCCAAGACGGGGGATGAACTAACTGCCTGTCTGGCTCCCCAGTGAAGGGAAATAAACCTGGCCAAGCTGCTGAGCCTTGCTTTTAGGGCGCCATCTGCTGGCAGTTTCCGGGTGGCACGCACACCTAGTCTAGAGGAGCTGGCCCAGAGTTGAGGGGACACAGCAGGAGCAAAACTGCAGGCACAGACAGCCCTCATGGAGCGAGGACAGGCTGGGCACAGGGAGAACAGTGGGCCTGGCCGAGAGGAGGCAGCGTGTGGGTGAAGAGACTGTCCGGGGCAGAGCTGAGTTCCGATTCAGAGAGCAGCAAAGATACCTGGAAGGCTTCCCGGTTCTTGCGCTGCTGGCGCCGCTCCCGAAGTCGGGCTCGCTCTCGCTCCTCCTCCTCCTCCCTCTCCAAAGCTCGGATGTGCTCCTCAAAGCAGATCAGCGCATCTTCCTTGTCCATGTCTAACCACAGAGAGGAGGCTCAGCAGGCACCGCACCAGGGGAACACCCTCTCAGTCCCAGCACCCCCAGAGTTTCCAAGATGCTACTCCTGCAGGTGTTGGGGACATCCAGGGTGGTGGGGAGAGGGGAGCAGGGGCTCCTGGGAGAGGCTATTGGAATGATGGTTCATGAAAAGGGTTCAGTGATTATATGAAGTGTTAAATAGAAGCATTCAGATCTTATGAATTTGGTTACTAGAAGTCACTATATGAAATCAGTTTTCTCAGAATCTAAGGTTTTACTTTTTATTGGACTGGGAATCAACCAGGCTTTGATATAACTTCAGAAGGTGAATATCAGAAGATACTGCAAATGATGACAGGCCAACAGCAGCTGATTGCCACATGTGTGACCATTTACAGCCCACCATACCAAGATGATTTAAAACCATATTCACATGAGCTATAAAAGTCATCTTCAAATATTATTCCTATCCCAGTGCTGTTCCCCCAAGAACACATAATATCCAGGTTAACTATAGACCCTAGAGGGAGAGGTGACCTGAAGCATCCTCCTGTGATCTCAAGTCCAGAGAGGTTCTGGACTACATGCAAGGGACTCCTAGATGTCCAAGGGGATAGGAGGTGCAGGGGGAGTAGTGTGAGGCAGGTGCTGGGGGTCAGGAAAGAAAAAGGAAGGGAGAGAAGGGAGTGGAGACCCAGGCTTACTCTGCAGCTGATGGTCCTGAGCAAAGCTGGGGTTATCCATGAGGTACTGCTGGGCCTGGGACCATGTTGTTTGGAAGTTGACACTACTCATCCCATCTAGGATGCTCTTCAGGGCCTGGATGTTGCGGCGCCGCAGCTGCTTGGCCTGTTCCTAGGGAGCCATGGGGTTAGGGTGAGGCAGGGCAGGGCAGAGCTACACAAGTGGGCCTGGGCAGAGAACCTAGGTAAAGGCAGGTGGCTTGGGAACTCTGGGATGGCCAGACTCAAGGCCTTTCTGACTCCAGAAAGGGAAAGGAGCACAGGTTACAGACCACACCCTCAGAGACCTTCCTGTCCTCCCAGACCAAGTTGTAGGCCCAAAGCATGAACTGGGGATGTGCCATACCAGCTTCTGAGTAAGAAGCTGGGACCCTGGGGCAGCAAGTGAATGGGCGGGTCCACAAGGAAGCCAAGACATGGAAGGCCTTAATGAGACTGGGGCTGATGGATCCAGCCCAGTAGCTGTTACCTTCTCCTTCTTGGCCAGGAAGAAGAGGACATCATCATAAACCTCTTTTCGATCCCTCTCAGGGACCACAGCCCAGACCTCCAGCTCCCCAAAGGTCTGTTCTGCCCGCCTGTGGAGCATATGGGCTGTGAGAAGGCAGGCAGAGAACAGAGCCTGGGCCCATGGGGGTCTCAGGGTTCCCAGGCCCCAACCCAGCCTGGCCCCCTGACCGGTAGCGGGTAGTGGAGGTCATGCGTTCATGCTGCTCCAGGAAATGCTGCAAGGTCTGCTTGGCCTCCTTGGCTCTTAGCCGGGCCTCTTCCTTCTCCTCCTTCTCCCGCTGCGCTTTGTAGGCATTGAATGCCTGCTTTTTCTCACTCAGTTTGGGCAAGGCACTAGGGTGGACAGGGTGGGAGTTTGGTGGGGACAGACGAGTCAGCCTGAACCACAACGCACAGCCCACAAAGTAGGGTCATGGCACACTGGGGATGGGTCTCACAGAACTGACTGAATGTCCACGCATGGGCACAGCGGGCTGCAGTGGCCCCAAGGGCACAGGGAAGCAAGATAGGTTGGTCTCTGGCATATGGGGAGGGGTGACAATGAGGGAACAAGACAGGCCTCTTAAGACACTATTAATACTGAGCCCTTTTGCTATGGGTTCTCAAGTTGCAGTCAGGCCTCTGCCCTATCCAACCCCTTTCCCCAATTAATTCAATTCAAATCAATTCAATTCAACAAGCATTTATTGAATGATCCCCTTCCCCTCCTCCTGGAGGCTCTTCAGCTTCTCTTCCCCAGCACGCTCACCCATCTATCACTCTCCTCACTCTGACCCCGTCAGGGTTTCTTAGGAAATCCGTGGATCAGCCACCCTCATGAACAATGTCTGGAGGGCCTGCCCAGGCCTACCTGTAACGGGGGTCAGTGACCACCATCTTCATGGCCTGTTCCCACGAAGCATTGGAGGGGACAGCCTGGAATGGAGCAGGCGGGGATCATGGGCTCTGCCCACCTCCAGCCCCCTCCAGGGCTACCCTGGGAGCCCCACCCTCAGCACCTTGTCCCTCAGCAGCTCCTTGAAGGCCTGCTTTGCCTTCTCCCGGTTGCTCCAACTGAGGCCAGACCTCTCCGGCTCCGGTTTTGATTCTTCTTCCTCTTGCTGCGGTGGCTGATGCTGTCCAGCAGAACTGGGGTACAAAGGGAAGTCAGCCACAGTGTCCCCAAGTCCATATAGTTTTCAGTGCCCTGTGTGATCAGGACACCCCTTTGTTCCCCAGGGAAGCCCTTTTCTGCTCATTAGAAGCCATGCCCAGATCTTCACCCCTTTCCCGAGAAACCTGGCAGAGGTCAAGGGTTGAACCCAGGTGGGAGCCTGAGGTCTAGAATGCCATGGGAGGCAGCCCTCACCTGCTGGGGCCCTCCTCTGGCTGCTGCAGGAACCCCTGTTCCAGGGGCTGGGCAGCCTCTGACACAGCGCAATCTTCACTCCCACCTGGCTCAGGTTCTAGGAGGCCTGTGGGCAGCAGGGTGGGGCCTGGCGGCACAGGTGGGGGATCGGGCTGAGGCTGAGGAGGCTGTGGCTGTAGTGCCTGTGGCTGCTGCTGTTTCCTGCAGGTGGGTCGGAAGGGCAGTGTCCAGTAGTGCAAAGACAGGTGTGGTCAGGGGCTGACTGGTCTCTATCCTGTGAAGGACTAGCGCCAGAGCAGACCACTCCACAAGGAGATGAGAGCTGGCTCTTCCTCTCACAGAGCACAGATCGTGGAGAGAGGCCACTCCCACCCCTCAGGAGGCCCCACGTATGGGTGGACGGGCAGGCAAGACAAGCAAGTCACTTACCCTGCAGCCTCTTGTTTGACTAGAGCTGCAACAGGAAAGGATAACGTGGTTAGAGGGTAGCACAGAGTCACGCCCCCGAGCCTCTGCTTGGGCCCACCCCCTCCTCACCCTCCAGGTCATCCAGGTCCTTGGGCCGGGTCCAGCGGGACTCCTTACTCTGATTGTTGTAGTAGTAAGGTTTGCCTGTGTCCGACTTGTACTCTTTCCAGGGACACTGGGACAGCAGGAGCTGTAAGAGGATGGGCCAGGAAACATCAGTGGGTTGGGCATACCCGCCAGCCACAGTTGGGGGCGCTAAGTGAGGGGACCCAGTGAGGGGGTATACAGAAGTGTTTAGGTACCACCTGGCCTGGCTCAAGATGAGGAAAGGTGGATTTCTTGAGATCCTAGGAAGGTTGGGGAACGGTCAGGGATCTTAGGATTAGAGGAACCATGAGTATGGTTAGAGACTCAAGGGAGGCCAAGGACTTGGAAGGGTCAGGGCAGCTGAAAAAAAGAGCCAGAAAGCCCCATTCAGGACCTCTGCCTTGGACTTGAGCACGCTGGGCTTCTCCCACACGGACTGCTTGTCGTCAGCGTTGTAGTAGTAGATGCGCCCGTCAGGGGCTACATGCTCGCTCCACAGGGCCCTCTAGGGGAGGGGAGGGTGCACAGAACAGTGGTCACAGCTCCTTTCCCAAAGCTTCTCCTCCTCATCCCCAAAATTTAACCATTAGCACCTCTTTTAGCCTCCTACCCAGAGACCCCTGAGTGGAAAGAACTTACCGGAGGGCCTGTCCCAGCCACAGCAGCTAGAAAAGAAGCCAAAGGAAACCTATTAAGTCCTTGTTCCAACAATTATCTGATCCCCATCTATTCCTCCCTTACACTCCATCCCCAGTAAATCTCCCCTGGTCCCATCACATCCCAGGATCCCTGGCACCCCAACAGGCATGATCCAGGGTAGGCCCTAGTCCATGGTCCCTCTCCCCGCCCAACCTCCGAGCCTGGGGGGAGCAGACCCCCAGAAGACTCACAGCTGGCGGTGTCCGCACCCGGAGCCGTCTGCCGAAGAAAGAGGAGGGGGAAGGGTTGGGGCCAAGCCCAGTGGCCCCCAAGACCCAGGCCATGGGGGATGAAGAAGCAGGCCAGGCCAGGATCCATGTGTCCTGCTCCCAGGGATCTCTGCTCCCTAACAAGCTTCCCCCGCCCTCTGGGACCATGGCTCTAGGACCCCAGGAGGAAACTGCACGGCAGCTCCTTTTTTCAAGAGAGTATTCTGTTGAGTGAGACTCCATGGCCCACCTCTTCCACAGAAAGTACCAACTGCCACATCCTACCCAACTCTACTACGCTGAACAGCAGCACAAGAAGGTTTAGTGAGATCTCCAGGTACTGCCGCTTCCTCCAGAGACAAAGAAGATGCGAAGAGGAAATTGTATTCACGTGTCCACAGTGCTAACTCTGTGAGAGTGATCAGTGTCTGGAGTGAAGGTGTTCCTTAAGGGAACTGGGCATAGCAGGGGGATAATGAGAGGATGTATGTGCCTTTTGGGACGAGTGAGAAGCTAGAAGAGCTGAGTTTGTGGCTGGAAGGACTCAGTGTGGGGAGTGCAGCGGGGCCATGGGTGGATGTGATGAGAAGAGGGAGAGAACGGAGGCCGCGTCCCTGTACGCCAAGTCAGACCCGGTGGGCTGCAGCGCAGAGCCCACTTCCTGCCCCCCAGTGCTTACCGCTGCGGTGACAGGCACTGCTGGCATCAGCATTCCTGGCATCATGGGAGGTACCATTCCTGGTATCTGTGGATACAAAGGAGACAGAAACCAGCTACTAAGGTGAAGGCAAGCACAGGCCACACAGAGTCCTGAGAGATGCTGACAGGGCCATGACCCTCACAAGGGTACACACTGGGCTCTGGGCGCTCAGCTGAGCCTCAGAGTGGCCTCTAGCCACTCAGCAGGCAAATTCACGTGGGCCTGGCCCCACCTTCCCTCCCTTCCTCCCCAGACTCTCAAGTTCAGTTCAGATATCCACCTTCATCTCTACCTGCAACTGAGATGACAGGGTTTTCTGAGGCCCTGGAGCAGGGGAGATTACCTGTGTGAGTGGTGGTGGTGCCCCCATCGGTGGGAGCATTGGGGGCATGATGCCAGGTGGCATGGGGGGGATGGCTGGTGGTCTCTGACTCATGGGAGGGAGCCCCATTGGAGGAAAAGGTGGGGGGATTCCTGGAGGAGGCATCTGCAAACGAGGAAAGGAAGAGAGCCTGAGCAGAGGAGACACTGCTCTGCCCCTGTCAGGAAACAGCCACTCATCTCCCACCCAACCCTTCACACTGGCTCTGAGACAGTCCAAAGTTTCAGTTTGAAAGGCATCAAACTGCCTCCCTCCTCACCACTGAGACTGACAACAGGGGTCCTCTGGGTCTAAGAGGCAAGCAAACGGCTTCTTGAGAGGCAGGGGAGAGGGGAAAGAGAAATGGAACTGCCACCAGACTGCGACTGGAAGGCTCCACCACTTAAGCAACTCTCTCCAGAGAGGCCTTTCAGATGCAGGGCCAAAGGCAGGTGTCCAGTCCCCAATCTCCCAGTCCTCTGCCTCCTATCCCTTTTTTCCCAACTGATGACCACCAGTTGCTATTCCAGCCTGACTTCATGGCGTATTTAAAAAATATAGACAAGGGGAGTTTCCTGGCAGTCCAGTGGTTAGGACTCCAAGCTTTCACTGCCAAGGGCGTGGGTTCAGTCCCTGGTTGGGGAACTGAGATCCCACAAGCCATGTTGGGGGAGGAACAAAAAAGAATACAGACAAGGAGCAGTGAAAGAGAGAGAGAGCCCCACCCTGCCCTCACACTTAAGAGGGTCTTTTCCCATTCACTTCTTCCCCCAGCCCCCGTGTGTCCCAAGGACAAAAAGACAAAGGGAGAACTGTCAACGTTATGGACCCAAGCAAAACCATCCCTCAACCAAGGGCAACAGGAAGGGGGCATTACACAAAAACTGTGCTGGCGATGCAGCAGTGCTGGGGGCTAGGAAGTTGGGGATGCAGGCTGGAAAAGCCAAGCCCAGGGAAAGACATAAAACTTACGAAGGGTGGTGGCATCATGGGGGGCCCCGGTGGGAAGGGGGCAGGCGCTGCTGGGGGCCGGGGACCAGAATCGGGAACCGACTGTTGAGGGAGAGAAAAGTCATAGAACCCCGGATGGGCAGAGATGGGCTTTTGTAGAAGAGAAGCAGAGGGGTGAGGATGAAAAAGGAGCACAAAGTTCAAAGGAAGAGTCTCAAAGCCCAGTTTCCTACCCATTCCCACTCTGAGCCCTCGATAGATCTGTTCTTTTGCCAGTCCAGAGTCAGCTGGCTGAGCCCCATTAAAGTCATCTGTAGTTTGGAAGTTTCCATTTTGCCCAAGCCATGAAAAGATGGAGGAGGTTCTACTACAGGGACAGATCAACTCTTTCCAAGGCTTTTCATCCACCCTCCCGCCTGTGGGCAAGGCTGCGCTTCCCTCCAGTCAGTCAGAGGTCTCTCATTCCCATTCAGGAAGGAAGTGGCCTCTTTTCCTGTTCACCTTCCTGAATTCACCCAGTACAGAGACTCAACCCAAAGCCCTCTAAACACAATTAGTCCTTCCTAAGTACTACCACCAGCCTCCTCCCCTAACTGGCCTCATCTTTAGTCACTCACTGTCCTTGACAGCTCCATTCCCATCCCCTCCTCTTTAGCTCTGCATCCCAGCCCCCATCAAGACAGCAGCCTGTGCCTCTTCTAGGTTCATCCCAGTGGAGGAGGCTTGGAACAGCCTAGGTCTCCCTGTCCCACACCCAATGGCTAGCCACATCTCATCCTTTAGTTCTCAGCTTAAATATCACTTGCTCTAAGAAGCCTTCCTGACTCTATTTAAAGCACGTCCAATTTGTTCTGATCCTCTTTTTAGTTCCCTCACGTATACAATTGTGTAATTATTATGTTAGACTGCATATGTGCTTCCCCTTACACATATTCCATGGGGGCAGAGATCATATCTGAGTTGTTGAAAGCTGAATTCCTGGTACCTGCCACAGCATCTGGCACATAATAGGTACTCAACATATATAAAGTGAATGAATAAACAAATGAAGGAACAAATCCTATTTATATAGAATCTTATGGCTCTAAAAATTCATCCTATAGATATAGCCCTACATGTGTGTACGAGATTTTCAGAGCAGCATTATTTATAAAACCAGAAGACTGTAATCAGCCTAAATATCTGTAAGGAACTATAAAATTTTACACAAACATAAGATGAACTACTATGCAGTCATAAAAAGAATGAAGAGGCTCACTGTCTCGATTATAATCTGGAAGATACATAAACAAGTGGGAAAAAAAGCAAAGTGCAGCAAAGTTTTATTGCTTGCATAAAAATCAGAAACAAAAGATGACACAAGAAATGAGAATGAGGACACTGGTAGAAAGAACTCTATCTGCCCTCTGTAACTTTGAATATAGCTAGATTCACCCATTCAAAAACAGTTTTTAAGTAACCTGGGGCACTTAAATGCAGCTAAAAGGCTCTGTCCTTCCTCCTTGCTTGGAAGGTGCTGGGAGTATGGTGGTGAGGAGGAGATCCAGGTAAAGGTGGGAGCTGGCTCACTGCCACCCAATTTCCCGACTTTCCCAATTATCCCTATGTTGGGAAGACTCAGTATTTAACAATGCTTCTACTCTCTACTTCAGCAACACCTGTCCTTCCTTCCCTCTGCTTATCTTGTCCTAAGAGAGGGGGTAAGTCAAACTACTCCGACTTAAATTACCTTTTCTTGGGGTTCAGCTACTCTAAGCCCTGAATTCAGACCTGCTCCGCCCCCTGAAACCTCCTTTTGCACTAGAAGTGAGAAACAAATCAACTCAGGATGAAATCCAGCTCTCTGTGCCACACTTTCCCACCCAACCTGCCTCAGGGTCCCAGCCTCCCAGAGGCTACATAACCATCTCTGGGTCCTACCAGGCTCTACGATTACCCATCTCAGAGACTATGCCACCATCCACACAGTTGTCCAAGATAGAAATTTGTGAGCCACTCACCACACCTCCCTCTTTCTTGTGAATACATCAGTGAGTCCAGTTAATTTTACTTCCTAAAGATTTCCCGAATCCATCTATTTCTGTTTCCTTTTCCAACCCTACAACTTAAAAAAAAAATCTGACCTACTTCAGTGGCCTCCTGACTGGTCTCCCCACATCCACTCCAACCGCAGGCTACATTACTCCTCTGCTTAAAACTCTTTAATTGCTTCCCACTGTCCCCAAACCCACTTCCAGGGCCTGGGAGGCTGTGGCAGGTTTGCTTCCCAGCTGCCTTATCTTCCTCACCCATGTTGAGCTCCTTCTTGCAGTCCTCCCAACTAAGACACCCACCTCTGCCTGGGGCAATGCTCCCTCCAACTCCACACACCCCGCCTCCATAACCTTTAGATCTGGTCATCATCATTTCTTCAGGAAAGGCTTTCTCCAACCCAGCGGACTAGTCAGAGCCCTCTTTTACACTCTCATACACCATGTACCTTCCCCTTCAGCAATTAGTCACTGGAATTTTAGTTATTTGTACAACTGATACAAATTGTATCAGTTTGTATCTGATTGTATTATTATGTGGCACTAATAAAAAACAAATGCTGCCCAAATTACAATACTCCACTGATTTTGGGCTTCCCTGGTGGCTCAGACAGTAAAGAATCTGGCCTGTAATGCGGGAGACCCAGGTTTGATCCCTGGGTTGCAAAGGGCCCTGGAGAAGGGCATGGCAATCCACTCCAGTATTCTTGCCTGGAGAATCCCATGGACAGAGGAGCTTGGTAGGCTACTGTCCACAGGGTCGCAGAGTTGGGCATGACTGAGCAACTTTCACCACTGATCTTAAGACACATCTTGACTTCAGAAATGTTAAGATGTGAGTCTCAGAATCAATGAAATATGTGATACCTCCAGTTTCCAGCCTAGGCTAGAAATTTTAAGGGGCAAGGACTTTGTTTTTGCTCATCCCAGAACCCTGTGCCCATTGTAATTTCACCACCACCACCACTGGCTCACAGTACATGCTATTATTTCTTAACTTAATGACTGAATGGTCTTGGCAGGTTCACAAAACAAAGCCATCAGTAAGGTCTAGCAGTTATTTAGGGAACACTGAATGTCAGAGCTGGAGGAGACTCTGGCAACTACCCTAGGCATTTTTTCTCAGATGAAAAAGGGGGGAATAATGGGTCCCAGGACGGGATTCAATCTGCCCTCCAGGCCTACTCCCTTAAAAACACAATCCTTACAAGAAGGAGCTCTGTTTTTTTTCACTCTAGCATATTCTCTGTGACCCACGTGGTTAAACCAGGAAGTCCAACATTTTCTTGCTAGGAGACCAGTGGTGGCTCCCCGTTGCCCACCCTACAGAATCTTTCATCGGACATTCAAAGCCTTTAAACAAGACCCATCCCACATTCTTCTGGCTCACCCTGATTCATGGCTTCCCTCCTCCTCTTTGCACAGAAAGTATTAGATTACTCCATGTGTTTCTTTTATTCTGCTTTGTCTCTTATTTTGTTCAAGATGATCCGATATTCACCTCCTTTTGGGCCTTTATGATTATCCTCCACACATACACCCTCCTACCTCAGTCTCCTCGGGATAAATACTGAACTACTTTGCACAGAGTCACATGCTACTCTATGGATGTCTGCTGGGTGTTCCACATGGGACTGCATGTCTTGCTACTCAGGTCGGGGTTTCCCCACGTTTAGGGATTGAGTTTTCTCCTTTTAAGTCTCTTCTGAATGTCAAGTCAGGGCCCTGTATACAAAGTGTTGTGACAAAATGCAGACTCATCCCTAACCTTATTTTTGCATACTGGAATATCCTAAAACAGACAAATGTGTGTGTATGTGCCCAGGTACATCTGTATAAACTCTTTGGGTAAAAGCTGACTGTGATGGAGAGAGAGGCAGTTTGGCAGAGGTCTGTGTGTCTGGGGAAAGTGAACTAGAATCAAATACTAGCATGGGAAAACCTAAACAATTAAAAAAAACTAACTCTATATGACCATCTTTAACGGGACGGAGACTCCTGGCCAGGATCCAGACACTAGCCTGTTTTGGACAGTTTCCACAGAGGAGAGAGCAACGGTATGAACATAAATTACTGTGAAAAATTCAAAGCCCTCCTTTCCTTGAGTCTCCCCTGTGCAACCTGCATATTTTCTTTCCTGAAACACCCCTGCCCCTATCTCACTTGATGCAGTGCCTATATAACTTTGAGTCTTATTACACTTCTGGGTGAGACTCTGAAGAAGAAATTTGTGTGAGAAAACGATATAGGAAAGGGGGCTGAAAGAGAAACACATCATGTGTCTTCCCTGGAACAAAAACACATTTGTGGGTGGGGACAGACAATGAAGAGATAATCAATCATCTGATCATCATGTGTTCACCTGGGCCAGCTGAAGCATTCCTCCCCACCCCCATACAATCAATTCTTCTCAGTGTTCACTCGTGGGGGACATCTCAGAACTGAAGATTTAGAAAAAAAGAACAAAAGGAGAAAAGGAGAAGACTGGAGAGACACAGAATGGAAGGAGGAGGAAAAAAAACCAACACCTAATTGCTAATATTTACTGAGTGCTTATTATGAGCCAGATACCATGACAAAGAGTCATTTAATCCTTGCAACTATCTTAGAGGTTATCATCCCTATTTTACAGATAAAGAAACTGAGGTTCAGAGAGATCAAGTAACTTGACCACGGTTCCAAAAGATTAAATGGCAGGGGCAAGTCTGGAATCCAAGCAGTCTGACCCCGAAGAAGACTAAGCTTTCAACTACTCCACAAAGCAAGGATGATGGTACCACAGGCATTTCTCACATTCAAATTCATTCCCCTGTTTTCTTTTTACCCCAATTCTCAAACAATCCTGAAATCCTCAGCCAGCCAGGTGATCCCAAGGCTGGCCTGCTCTGCCTCACTTCCTAAAGGGCTCTATGCTGGAAAATGAAGGCTGGGGAGGCACACTTTTCCGAAAGAGGGAGCAATCATCAAAAAGAAAGATATTAGGGAGGCTGAGAGACCAGCTGATTCCCCTGTGGTCTACATCCACCAGCTGCCCTTCTTTAGCTGCCCCAAACAGCACCAGCCACACCCTCCCTGTTTTCGAGGCCATCCTAGTCCCCACTCCCCTGTACCAGCCTTATTATTCTTTCTGCTTCCCCAAAATATTAGAAAATATTTTCCACTGCTTCTAATCCTGCCATCACCTCACACTCTCCTGATGAACAGAATGTTACTTCTGGTCTTCATCCTTCTTGGGTTCAGTTTCAACCTCTTTGTCTTATTTACAGTCTTCCCATCACTCCAACAGGATTCCAGAGGCGCTGGCTAGCCTGCCCCAGCCTTGCTTTGTGCCTACCCTCCCCTCATGTCCCTGGGGACTTTCTGCAGCCCCAGCTGAAGACCTAGCCTCCATCTTCATCCTTCTTTCCTTTGCTTCCCCAAGTCCTAGAACCCATTCTCCTGAACTCTCTCCTCAAGCACCTCCCCATTTTAAGAGCAGAAAGAGATCTGGGATATCCTTCTTATGCATCTTCCTTTTTTTTTTTTTTTTAATCGATGGGAAATCTTAGGCCCAAAGAAAGGTAGTGAGTGACTTGCCCAAGGTCACACAGAGTTGTTACAGACTGTCTTGGCGGCAGAGCCAGGGTTGGGACAAAGGGGCTTCTGCTCTCCCCGTTTCTTGGACTACCCAGCACTGGGTGGGGGCCAGAAACGTCTCCTTCCTCAGGAGACAATACCCCCCTCCTCACATCAGTAGACTATGCGGGGAAACGAAGGACGGAGTCTCAAGAGGTCTTAGAGGGTATCCACGGCTTCCAAAGGGAGCAAGTAGTGAGTCTGAGAAAGGGGCCTGTCGCACGCCAAACATCCCAGGAGGGGAAACTGTGCACCCCCCCCTTTCCCCTAGACCCATGGTTCCCACGTCTCTCGCCCTTCTGTTCTTTCCCGACCTTTCTCCACAAACGCACCCTTCACTTCATCCTTTCCCCTTCCTCACCCAGTCCCGCAACTCCAGTTCTCCTCAACACCCCCACCCCCCCGCCATCCTCCATCATGGCCTCCCCCGCCCCTTCCCCCCCAAATCCCCGCCCCCTCCCCCTTCCTGGGCTCCTCTACCTAACCTCTCGTTCCCCTCGCTCTGCCCCGGGGTCCCGGGTACCCCTGGCGGCCTCCCTGCCCCCCTGGCCCCGGGCCCGGGCCGCCGGGGGCGCTGTGGGACCGCCCCGGGCCCCGCCACCCCCGCGCGGGGACGTTACCATGCCAGAGCCTCGGAGCAGCTGGGCCGGCTCGGCCCACCCGCCAGTAAAAGCCGCTCTGATTGGCTGACCGCAGCCGGGAAGGCGGGGCCAGTGGGGGGTCGCACCCCTTGGTGGCCGGGGCTCCGGTAGCTCCCACCGACCAGCCGGGTCCTCCACCGGCCCGGAGAGCCCGGGTCCGGCCCCGCCCCCGGCGCGGAGAGCCAGGCCCCGCCCCCGCGCCGCCGGGTCCGGGGTCCGCCCACTAGGGGCGGGGCACGCCTGCTCCGGGCTCTGACTGCACGAGGGCCGACGCAGGCCTGCAGCTCGCGGCCTGAACGTGGAGCTTGACCCCTGAGCGCGCACCCGCTACTCCCCTGCTTTCCCGCCCTGCCTGCAGGCCTCCGACCTCCGCCCTCCGCTTCTTGGCCTTCGTGCTGGGCTGCCCAAGCGCATGGAGCGGCTCGTGCGCTTGCTCTGAGGACCAGAGGCGGGACCCAAGTATTCATTCCGAATATAGGGGTATCTTTGCACTTCGCAAAGCGTTTTTTGTTCAATGCATAGTTATTTTTAGCACTTTAATTCACTCATTCAACAGCTGTTTATTTTGAACACCTGTTAATGTGCCAGGAAGTGTGCAGACACTGGGCAAATAGCAGTAGAAAAAGTAAAAGTGAACAGATCTCCGTAAATCCCTGCCCTCGTGCGTTGTACACGTGTTTCTCACGTGACTCCAGTGTTGCTTCATTTGAGACTGGCTCCCACCAAGTGGTGAAATAGTGAGGTGAGGAGCCCAATTCATTTTAGGAATAAAGATGTGAGATAGATATTATGTTGCACAGATAAAGGAACTATGCTGCTGCTGCTGCTAAGTCGCTTCAGTCGCGTCCGACTCTGTGCGACCCCATAGACGGCTGCCCACCAGGCTTCCCCGTCCCTGGGATTCTTCAGGCAAGAATACTGGAGTGGGTTGCTATTTCCTTCTCCAGTGCATGAAAGTGAAAAGTGAAAGTGAAGTCGCTCAGTCGTGTCCGACTCTTAGCGACCCCATGGACTGCAGCCCACCAGGCTTCTCCTGGATTTTCCAGGCAAAAGTACTAGAGTGGGTGCCATTGCCTTCTCCGAAAGGAATTATAGCCTAAAGCTATTTAATGACTGTTCAACGTCTCAGGGCTAGTAACTTACAGAGCTCCAGGCATTCGGGTGCAGAAAGGTGGAACATCTTCCCTCCAAAGCCCAGGTAAAGGTATTTCCTTTTTTCTTTATTTATTCACCCTTAGCTGAGCCTGTGCTCTGTGCTTTGTACAGTGCTAGATATTGAAGATACAAAGAACTCTCACCTGCGTCCGATTGCCGGAAGCTGAGAGCCTAGCCGGTGAGAGATAGGAAAACAACCAATAGGAAGTAGAAGTTCTAAAGGTGACAAACAGGCGGAAAGGAAGAGAGAGTCATTCTTAAGGCCACTGCAGAGAGAAACTTCATTTGGAGGGAGTTGGTTTGGGAGTGTTTTTTTGGCAGCATACAGCTTGTGGGGATCTTAGTTCCTGAGCCAGGGTTGGAACCTCTGCCGGCTGTAGTGGAAGGGACGACCCTAACCACTGGACCACCAGGGAATTCGCAAACCATGTGGTTTTCATTGTAATACTGCTGCTGCTGCTAAGTCGCTTCAGTCGTGTCCAACTCTGTGTGACCCCATAGACGGCAGCCCACCAGACTCCCCCATCCCTGGGATTCTCCAGGCAAGAACACTGGAGTGGGTTGCCATTTCCTTCTCCAATGCATGAAAGTGAAAAGTGAAAGTGAAGTCACTCAGTCGTGTCCGACCCTCAGGACCCCATGGACTGCAGCCTTCCAGGCTCCTCCGTCCATGGGATTTTCCAGGCAAGAGTACTGGAGTGGGGTGCCATTGCCTTCTCCGCATTGTAATACTAGATGGGCTCAAAGAGGGTCTAGTCCTGTTGCTTTCAAATGTTGTTATTGAGACCTCTAGGCATAACACAATGGTTCAGGGGCTCCATAAACTTTTATTAATCATATTTTATTTTTACAGTGTTTTTTTAAATGAGATAATTTTTAAGAATACATAGACACAGCAGAGCCCTTCCTCCATCATCTCTACCTCTTCAGCCATATTCAGCTCTTTTAAACTGTTTCTTTTGGCATTTATCTTCATAGCTTTGACCCTCCTCCAGCTGTATCCCTCCGTTCAGAGTGAGGCACCCAAGGGAATGTGCCTACCCAAAGCCCGTTCTTGCATGCTAAGTCGCTTCAGTGGTGTCCAACTCTGTGCAACCCTATGGACTGTAGCCTGCCAGGCTCCTCTGTCCAAGTGATTCTCCAGGCAAGAATACTGGAGTGAGTTGCCATGCCCTCCTCCAGACTCAAAGCCCACTTACCCTCTAATAGATGATATTCTGAATACCTGGAACCCTGGGATTCCCTGCCCAGCTTGCTTCCTGGGCCTGCACCAGCTTCTTCCTTGGGTCTTTCCTCCCCAGGGAGACCATGCTGATAATGTGGGCATTCCTAGGACTGAGGGGTAGCCAGGGAACAGCTATTCAAGCAAGAGGAATGAGCACAAGCTGGGATGTCCACAGGACCTTATGCGAGGCTCTCTCATTGCAGGACAGAGGCAAGGGCAGAAAGGAAGGGGGTCAGGCAAGAGTCAGAGGCTAGGGGCTGCTATTTTCTACTGTAGAACTCAGGATTCCCAAAATTGTAATTTAGAGCCTGGCCTTTTAGGTAGGTCCTTAGGAAAGTATATTTGTTAAGTTAGGAGCTTGGAAGGTATTTTCTTTAACAGTGTGTTGTCTTAGTTTGTAACATTAAGATATGTAGTGTGTGAGTCTCCATCTGTAATCTTGTGGGGCCTTGTCGAAGGCCCCACAAATAATAGGGGCAGGATTGAGGATTTAACTCTTTCCCCTTCCTCTCTCCCCACTGCTCATACCTTCTTCTTATCTCCTATCTGCCAAAATAAATTTGATGATTTTTGTTCGTTGAATTTTCAGTTCTTACGATGCTGTGACTACATATGCTATTCACAATTGAGCCTTGTAAAAAACTTTGATTACTCTTCCTTTCCTGCACTTTTTATGTTTCCTGGAATTAGTAATTATCTTGTTTTTTCATTTGTTTAGTTTTCTATGTGTTTATCACAAAATCTGCCTCAGAATCTTCCCGCAGTTGCCTAAATCTCTTCTCAGAATGTGTAGATACAGGAGATATCCTATCAATTTCATCTTCTTGATGACATCTGGAGCCTTCTGACCTGCTCCAATATGTTTATCCTCCCACCCCCTTGCTTCACCTAGCATCTCCTTTCTCATCCTTCTAGGCATTTTCTTTCCCTCTCTCCTTTGTTAGGTCTTTTATTTGCCATTTTCAATATCTTTCTCTTTTTTAACTTATACCCTCTTGAGGAGACCATCTTCTAGAAGCTTCCCCAGAAAGGAGAAGGTAAATTATTTGGAAACTGCACATTTGACATTACCATTATTCTATTCTGACACTTGCTCTATTGTTTGGCTGGGCCTGAATTTCTTTGAAATTATGATGGCATTGTGATATCACTTTCTAGCTTCCATCACTGCTCTTGAGATGTCCAAAGTCTTTTAATTCCTTATCCTTCATAAGTGACTTTCCCCCTCCCTCTGAACTTCTCCTTGTCTTCAGTTTTCTGAAATGACAGTGATATGTCTGGGAGAGGCTATTTGTAGTGCTGGGCACTCAATGACTTCTGGGAAATAATGTTTCTTAAAATTTTATTTATTTATTTGACTGTACTACATCTTAGTTGTAGCACAAGGGATCTTTAGTTATGGCATGCAGACTCTTAGATGTGGCTCGTGGGATCTAGTTCCCCAACCAGGGATCGAACCTAGGCTCCCTGCATTGGGAGCATGGAATCTTAGCCATGGACTCACCCATTTGTGATTTCCTCCCTGCCATTTTCTCTCATTTCTTTTTTGTAACTCCTGTAATTCAGATGGAAAAGGAAATCGCAACCCACCCCAATGTTCTTGCCTGGGAAATCCCATGGACAGAGGAGCCCAGTGGCTGACAGTCCACGAGGTCTCAAAGAGTCAGACGCCACTGAGCACGTGCACACATCTCTGACACTATTAATGATCCTTTTGTTTAAATTTTCTTCTTTCACATAATTGCTGTTTTCTCTAAATTTCTTTTCCTGTGATTCTGGTTTCTTTCATGTATATTCTTTGCTTTTATAATCCTTTGTTGTCTGCTCACATTAAGGATGGGTTACCAAAATCCCAGTTAGAAGCAGTTGTGCTCTGTGGGCTCAGGTACGTGAGTGGACTTGTCTCTAAGAACTTCACTGCGGGGAACCTCTGGAGTCCCATCTTTAGGCCTGCCTTTTCGGGGTGGTCAGCAGTCTGGCACAACCAATTCCATTTGCCATATGGTTGCCACACTACAGTCCAAGGATTCATCCTTCTCTGTTCTGTCAGAAACCACTCATCTAGCTTCCTAAAGTATTTCACTCTTGTCTCCTCTCCTGTTTTCCTGTCTTTGTGCATTTATGCCCTAAAAAACAAATCCCTTTGCTATAGTTTTAGTGTATTTTTAGTAGAGCAAAATTAGATACATGTGTTCAATCTACCATTTTTACCCAGAAACTTTAAATATCTTTTAACTATTTGTAAAACAGTAGTTTAAAAATATGAACATTCAGATGTCCTACATTTCAAATTTTTGGTTTTGTCAAAACAGGCTAGTTGACATTGAATGATTTTATAACAGAGATAGGAAGTTGAACTTACAAATGTGTTCTAATAAGACATTGCTTGTGTCTGTTTTAGATAGTGAAGTTCTACAAAAGGCTTTGCTTGCAGAAGGGGGTTGGCTGGGTTTTTTTTTATAATTTTATGTACTTATTTTTATTTCTTTTGACTGTTCTGAGTCTTCATTGCTATGCAGGCTTTTCTCTAGTTGTGGCAAACGGGAACTACTCTCTAATTGTGGTGCACAGGCTTCTCATTGCAGTGGCTTCTCTTGTTGCAGAGTAGGGCCTCTAGGGCGTGTGGGCTTCAATAGTTGCAGCTCCCAGGCTGTAGAGCACAAGCTCAGTAGTTGTGGCGCGAGGGCTTTGTTGCTCCTTGGCACGTAGGATCTTCCCGGACCAGGGATCGAACCGGTGTCTCCTGCATTGGCAGGCGGATTCTTAACCACTGAGCCACTAGGAAAGTCCCCAGCTGCTTTTTTAAATGTTTGCAAACATCTCTTTTGAGCTGGTGATCAATTAGTGTGACCCTTGAACTGTGGTGAAGGTTCTGCTATTGGCCTGCATGGGAGAGGGGCTTGGAGGAGGGAGCGTCCCAGCCTCAATGGTAAAGGGAATGAAATAGGGAAGACTTGCCACCTGAGCAAAGAGAAAGAGTTCTTTCCTTATACCCTCCTGACTAACTTCCAGTCCTTTGTGCTGTCTGCCCACAATCCCTCCACAGCCTTGAACATTATAGAACATTACATTTTTAAAAATCAGTTTGGGGGACGTCTCTGAAGCCTCTACTGAGCCTACACCCTGTAGAGCCTATGCTCCGCAACACGAGAAGCCATTGCAATGAGAAGCCCGTGCACTGCAACTAGAAAAAGGCTGTGTGTGGCAACAAAGACCCAGAGCAGTCAAAAATAAATGATTTTTAAAGTTTAAAAAAGTATATAAAAGTCTGCTTTGGGATTTCCTTTGTGGTCCAATGGCTAAGACTCTGCACTGCCAAAGCAAGGGGCCTGGGTTTGATCCCTAGTTATTAGGGAACCCTGGAGAAGGCAATGGCACCCCACTCCAGTACTCTTGCCTGGAGAGTCCCATGGAGGGAGGAGCCTGGTAGGCTACAGTCCATGGGGTTGCAAAGAGTCGGACACGACTGAGCGACTTCACTTATTAGGGAACTAGAGCCCACACACAGCAACTAAGACCCAGTACAGCCAAATAAATAAATAATTTTTTTTTAAAATCAGCTTTATTGACGTATAGTTTACCCATAATAAAGTTCACCAATTTGAAGTGTAGGGTGCAGTGAATTAATCATGACATAAAACAGTTCCTTCCCTCAGAGACCTTCTTTGTTCCATTTTGCAGTCAGTTGAATCTCCCTCATCTGGCTCCTGGCATCAACTAACCTCCTTTCTGTCACAGCAGTTTTACATTTCTAGAATTTCATAAAAGTGGAGTGTATAGTTTGTAGTAGTTTGTGTCTGCCCTTCTTTCGCTTGGTATGAAGCTTTTGAGATTATCCATGTTGTTGCATGTATCAGTAGTTCATTCTTTTTTAAAAATACAGAGTGGTACATTTCATTGTTTATCCATTTACCAGTTGATGGACATTTAGATTGTTTATAGTTTTGAGCTATAACAAATAGAGCTGTTTATGAATATTTGTGTATAGGTCTTTGTATGGATATGTTTTAATTTCTCTTGGGTGAATACTTAGGAATGGGCTTGCTGCATTGTATGGAATAGATATTTAATTTTTTTTTTTAAACTGCCAAGCAGCTTTCTAAGTGGCCATACCATTTTACATGCTCACCTGTAATAAACGAGGATTTCACATGCCAACATCCTCCTCAACACTTGGTGTGTTCACGCTTTTTATTGTGGCTAACAAGTTGTGATTTTATGTGTATTTCCCTAATGACTAATGATGTCGAGAATCTTTTTATTGCCTACTTACCTTTTGAGAACCTTCTCTTTTTTTAAGATTTATTTATGTATTTTTGGCTGTGCTGGGTCTTGTGCTACATGCAGCAAGAGGGGGACTACTCGGCTGTGGTGCGGGCTTCTCACTGGGGATGGCTTCTCTCTGTGTGGACTTCAGCAGTTGTGGTTCCCGGGCTCTGGAGCACAGGCTCAGTAGTTGTGGCCACAGGCTTAGTTACCCCTTGGCCTGTGGGATCTTCCTAGACCAGGGATCAGACCGTATCCTCTGCATTGGCAGGCGAATTCTTAACCACTGGACCACCAGGGAAGCCCGTGAATATCTTCAGTGATGTGTCTATTCACATCTTCTACCCATTTAACAACTGGATTGTTTTCCTTTTTGTAATTGAGTCATAGTGGTTCTTTATATATTCTGAATACAAGTCCTTTATCAAATACATGTTTTGCAAATAATTTTTTTCCTGTCAAGGGCTTCTATTTTCTTTTCTTTTATGTCTATATCAGGTCTGTGCTTTTATAATATTCTGTCTTGTTTTTTGTAGCAAGACAATGCTAACTGCATAAAATGATTTGAGAAGTATTCCGTTACTGTTCAACTTTCTCAAATAGTGTATATAGAATTGTATTATGTTTTCCTTAAATCTTTGGCAAAATTTACCAATGAAGTTATCTGGGGCTGGAGTCTTCCTTAAGGGAAAGGTTTTTAATTACAATTTCTTTAGTAGATACAGGGTTTTTCAGGGTTTTGCTTTCTTATTGAGCTTTAATAGGTTGTATCCTTCAAGGAATTTGCCTATTTCATCTAATTTATCAAGTTTATTGGCATAAAGTTTTTTCATAATACTCTCATTATTTCCCACTATAGAGTCTGTAGTGATGTCCCCTTTATTATTCCTGATGTTGGTAAATTGTGTCTTTTTTCCCCCCTGATGAAAGCTGGATAGAGCTTTATCAATTTATTAATCTTTTCAAAGAACCAGATTTGGGTGATTGCACTGATTTTCTCTATCTTTGTTTGTTTGTTTTATTTATTTACTCTTATCCATACGATTCCCTTCTGCTTCAGTTTCTCTGTAATTACTTATCTAGTTTCTTACTCTAAGCACTACTTTAGCAGCATCCTATAAATTTTAATATGTCAATTTTTCATTTTCACTCAGTTCAAAATACTTCATAGTTCTCCTTGTCATTTCTTCTTTGATTCATGAGTTGTATAGAAGTATGTTGTTTAATTTGCAAACATTTGGGAATTTTCCCACATACCTCTTAATTATTGGCTTATGGTTTAATTCCATTGTGATCTGAGAACAGATTTTGTATGATTCTAATCTTAAGCTTATTGATATTTGTTTTATGGTCCAGATTATTATTCCATATGCATTTGGAAATAAGGCATCCTGCTGTTGTTTGGTGGTGTGTTCTATAAATGTCAATTGAGTCAAGTTGGTTGACAGTATTTTTGAAAACTTCTGTATCCTTGCTTTTTTTTTCTCTACTTTTTCCAGTTGCTGAAAGAAAAGCGTTGAAGTCTCTAACAGAAATTGTGGATTTATCCATTTCTCCTTTCACTTCTGTAAGTTTTTTGCTTCATGTATTTTGAAGCTGTTATTAGGTTCAAATATATATAGGATTACATCACTTTTATTAGTTGACACCTCTATCATGGAGTTTATGGATTTAAAAAGGACACCTCCCTTTTTAACTTTGCTAATCTTTCTTGTTCTAAAATCTGAAATTGGGACTTCCCTGGCGGTCCAAGTTTCCAATGTAGCAGGTGCTAGTTTAATCCCTGGTCAGGGAAATAAGATCCCACATGCCGTGCCATGTGGCCAAAAAGTAAAAAATAAAATAAAATCTGAAATTGATGTAGTCACTCTAGCTTTCTTTTGACTAGTATTGGCATAGTTTATTTCTTTCCATCTTTTAACCAATGTGTGTCTTTTTATTTAAAGTGTGTTTCCTGTAGACAGAACATAGTTTGAGTCTTGGGTTTTTCTTAATTGAATCTTATAATCTATCTTTTAATTAGCTTATTTAGATCATCTATTTAATGGCACCCCACTCCAGTACTCTTGCCTGGAAAATCCCAAGGACGGAGGAGCCTGGTAGGCTGCAGTCCATGGGGTCTCGAAGAGTCGGACATGACTGAGCGACTTCACTTTCACTTTTCACTTTCATGCATTGGAGAAGGAAATGGCAACCCACTCCAGTATTCTTGCCTGGAGAATCCGAGGGACGGGGTAGTCTGGTGGGCTGCCGTCTACGGGGTCGCACAGAGTCAGACACGACTGAAGTGACTTAGCAGTAGCAGCAGTAGCATGATCATCTTCAAGAGAAAGAAAAAGTAGAGAGGGAGAGAAAGGAAAAAAGAGGAAGGGACCCCAGACGGGGAATCAAAAAAGCAGGTTGAAGTCCTGATTCTGTACTTGCTAGCCCTGTAACTTTAGATAAATCTCATAACTCTGAGCCTCAGCTGGCTCTCAAACATGTTTGTAAGGATGAATAAGTTATTTGTAAACTACAACATGCTCTGAAATCACAAGGGATTAAAGGAATCCAGTGCCAGATGTATGGATAGGAATCCATAAAGCAGGATGTGAGTACCTCAAAGGCAGAACTAGGTCTCACTCTTCTGTATTTCTAGCACCTAGCTTCATGCCTGAAACATTAAATGTTACCAATAAGTGTTCATTGCAGGAGTGAGACAATGAAAGAATTAACTTTGAATAAGCTTGAGCCATAGGAGAAGCCCATAGTGAAGGAATGATAGTATGTAAAAGACGGGTGGGTGTCAGGTGACATGTTTTTAAGTGGCTATCGCACTGCTGAGAACTGAACTTACAATGTTTAATTCCTTAACTGTTAAATGTTTCAGTAGCATGGAAGAATGAAGTGAAGTGAAGTCACCCAGTCGTATCCGACTCTTTGCGACCCCAAGGACTGTAGCCTACCAGGCTCCTCCGTCCTTGGGATTTTCCAGGCAAGAGTACTGGAGTGGGTTGCCATGTCCTTCTCCAGGGGATCCTCCCAACCCAGGGATCGAACCCAGATCTCCTGCATTGAAGGCAGACACTTTACAGTCTGAACCACTGGGGAAGCCCGGAAGCATGGAAGAATAATTTGCACATATATGTATTTTTCTTACATATTCATTAATTCAACAAATGTTTATTAAGTGCTTATTATATACCAGGCAAAGTTCTAGTCCTGGGCATGAAACAATGTCCATTTTAATCATTTGTTTTAAAAAGGCCTCTGGTAATGATGATTATCTTTAGTGAAAGTATTGATTAAGCCCTGACTCTTGGTGTAAATTGAAATGTATTCCCATTAGTTATTGGTTAGTTGTAATTTTTTTAAAAAACTTCTTTGGGAAAATAACTTTTTCTAATTTTTTTTTTACTACTTTTAGCCATTAATATTAGTTTGGGAGCATAGCATTTAATGATTTTTTAAAAAGCAGTAGGCCAAGTTAATATATATTAGGTGATGGATATGGATAAAAAGCTAGATAATCAAGCAGATAGATGACAGGAAGTCATTCTTCCAGTCAACCTGATGATGTCATTGGAAGAAAGAAGGTCAGTTGGAACCTGTCACCTGGCAGTTACAGGGAGCTGCAGCTAGGAAGAGGGGTCAGGAGCTGCCCTGGAGTCCTTAACCCCCAAGCAGCCAACACTGTGTTCAGGCAGGCCCCTGCACCAGAGGCACAGGAAGTCTTTGTGACTGACAGAGTGATCCAAGATGGAGAAAGATAAACCCCCACAGTTGGTGACCCCTGCGTCAGTGAAAGCCATCATCTCAAGGATTGAGGCTGCCCAGCTAACTCGGGCTCAGGAGGTAACCCCTGAGATGAAAATGTCACCTTTCTGTTGGGGTCTGATGGGGAGGCCAGGGACTGATGCCAGATTTGGGCAAGATTCCAGCTCTGGGCCCCTGTGGGGCCTCAGGATCCTCAGCAAGCTGGGTTTATGGATAGCTTAGTGCAAAATATTCACCTCCTATAGATTGGCCTCTGGAGGGTGATCTGGAATCAAATCTCCCTCCCCGCCCCCCCCACCGAGGCCAGCGATGGGTCCAGGAAGAGGACAGCCCAAGGGAAGCCCTAGGATGGCCCTGAGACCATGGTGGTGGGTCCTACCAGGGCAGATGCTGCTGCTAAGTCACTTCAGTCATGTCCGACTCTGTGCGACCCCATAGACGGCAGCCCACCAGGCTCCCCCGTCCCTGAGATTCTCCAGGCAATAATACTGGAGTAGGTTGCCATTTCCTTCTCCAATGCATGAAAGTGAAAAGTAAAGTGAAGTCGCTCAGTCGTGTCCGACTCTTAGCGACCCCATGGACTGCAGCCTACCAGGCTCCTCCGTCCATGGGATTTTCCAGGCAAGAGTACTGGAGTGGGTTGCCATTGCTTTCTCCATACCAGGGCAGAAGGGGCCCAGAGTTCATGATTTCAGGTCTGTTCTTGGCAACCTATCAGAATCTCCCCAAGCTGAGCCCTAGAAACTCTCATTTTTAAATGGGAATCTCTGATCCTTGCTTCCCTTGTGGCTCAGCTGGTAAAGAATCCGCCTGCAATGTAGGAGACCCAGGTACGATCCCTGGGTGGGGAAGATCCCCTGGAGAAGGGAAAGGCTACCCACTCCAGTATTCTTGCCTGGAGAATTCCATGAACTGTATAGTCCATGGGCTCACAAAGAATCAGACACACCTGAGCGACTTTCACTTTCACTTTTCTGATCCTTGGGTTTCTTGGGGCCTCATTTTTCTAGTCTGTTGCCTCTGGATCCTTGTGAGGAGAGATGTCCAGAAGTCCCTGCAAATTCTGAAATTCTGAAGAAATGTTCACTGTGGATTTTTTGTATTCTCTCCCTGACCCGGTCTTAATAATTGAAATGAGAGTAATTAAAGCTAACACTTACTTTCTGTGCCAGGTGCTGACCTAAGTGCTTTACAAATACTGGCTCATATAATCTTTATTAAAACTCTGTGAGATAGTTATTATAATGATCCCCACTTTACAAATAAGAAAACTGAGGCCCCGAGAGGTTTAACTGCCTTGTTTAAGATCACATAACTGGAACATGGCATCTGGTGCCAGAGTTTACATTCCTAAACACTACAATCTACTGCTTCCCGTGTAGAATATTTCTTCCCAGCTCTCAGAAATCTTGGACAATGTCAACTGTGTCATCAACCGCTTCCAGGAAGAATTAGGATATGATTTTAAAAAAAAGGCGAAACCTCCCCAGCCACAGCAGAAGGGCAAGAACAGATTCATCTTGCTGGAGAAAATATCCTCCTTCTCCGAAGATGCTAAGACTAAAGAGAAGAACTTGTATGAAATTCTTCACTGGCTAGGTGACTGGGGTGAGTTTGCAGGGGGGGTGCAGTCCTAAGGGTGGGTTCCTTCCCCTAGTGACTCTGGTTCCAGCTCACTCAACCTCCTTCTTTCCCCACCCTAGGCCAGCCTTTGATGGGAGCAAGGGCAGGGTGGTGGGTGCAGAAGGAGCAAAAGACACATCGTAGTGCCTCGCCAGTGAAAACATCACCCACTCATGACATAGCACGTCACCTCTACTCCCTAGAGAGACAAATGTGTCATTGTCCAAAACATAACAGATTGTGACATTAGATGCTTGTGTGATGAAGCCTAAGTCATGGGTTCATTATTATATCTCATTTTTTAGCGAGACAGAAACTAAATGCAAACTCACTGTTTTCTTTTTCCAGCTTTATTGAGATATAATTGACAAACAACATTGTATAAATGTTAAGTGTACATGTGATTATTTTATATGTATATGTATGCAGTGAAATGATTATCGCAATAACACATCATCTCACAGCTTCCCTTTTTTTGTGTGTATGGTAAGAGCATTTAAGATCTTCTCTCTTAGCAAATTTCAGATTTGGATATTGAAGGTTTAGTTCCAGACCACCACAATAAAGTAAATATCACAATAAAGTGAATCATAAGAATTTTTTGGTTTCCCAGTGCATATAAAAGTTATGTTTTTATTATACTGTAGTCTATTAAGTGTATAATAGTATTATATCTAAGCAAACAATGTGCATACCTTAATTGACAATACTTTATTGCTAAAAAATGCTAACCATCATCTGACCATGCAGGGTTTCCACAAAGCTTCAGTTTTTAAAAAATGCAATATTTGCAAAGAGCAATAAAACAAAATGCCATTAAACAAGGTGTGCCTGTATACAATACAGCGTTAACTGTAGTCGCCATGCTGTATATTAGATCCCCAGAACTTATTCATCTTATAATTGAAAGTCTGTACCTTTAACCAACATCTCCCCATTTCTCTCACTTCTTAGCCTCTGATAACCACCAGTTTACTCTCTGTTTCTGTCAGCTCAGCATTTTTTTGTTTCCATTTCCCTGTCTGATTTATTTCATTTAGTGTAATACCCTCAAGGTCCATCCATATTGTCACGAGTGGCAGGATTTCCTTCTCTGTTGTGACTTAATAATATAGATCTTCCTTAGCTTATGATGGGTGTACATCCCAATAACCCTATCCTAAGTTATAATACCATAAATCAAAAATGTACCTAATACACCTAACCTTCCCTAGTGGCTCAGATGGTAAAGAATCTGCCTGCAACACAGGAGACCTGGGTTCCATCCCTGGGTCGGGAAGATCCCCTGGAGAAGGGATTGGCTACCCACTCCAGTATTCTTGCCTGGAGAATTCCACGGACAGAGCAGCCTGGTAGGCTACAGTCCACGGGGTCCCAAAGAGTTGGACACAATTGAGTGACTAGCACTTTCACTTTAACCGACCAAACAGGTTAGCCTAGCCTATCCTATTCAGAACACTTCCGTTAGCTTATCACCTAACACAAAGCCTATTTTATAATAAGTGTTGGATATTTCACATAATTTATTGAAGACTATACTGAAAGTGAAAAACAGGATGACCGTATGCATACAGATGGTTGCGAGTGTATTTGCTGTTTACTCCTGTGATTGTGTGGCTACTTAGAGCTGCAGTTTGCTGTTAGTGCCAGCATCATAGGAGTATCATACCATTTATGGCTAGCCTGGGAAAAGATAAAAATTCAAAGATTTCTACTGAATGCATATTACTTTCACATTGTAAAGTCAAAAAGTCAGAAGTTGGGGACTATCTGTATTTCTTTATATATACCACATTTTCATTATCCGTTCATCCATTGACTGACACTTAGGTTGCTTCCATGCCTTGACTCTTGTAACATGGGCTTCACTGAACATGCGCATGCAGATATCTCTTGGAGACAGTGATTTTGTTTCCTATGGTTATATACCCAGAAGTAGGATTGCTGGATTATATGGTAATTCGATTTTAAATTTTTTGAGGAACCTCCATACTGTTTTCCAAAATGGTTATACCAAGTTACACTCCCATAAACAGTGCACAAGGGCCCCTTTTCTTCCTGTCCTCACCAATACTTGTTATCTCGTATCTTTTACATAATTGCCATCCTAACAGGTCTGAGGTAATATCTCATTGTGACTTTGATTTGCTTTTCCCTGATGATTGGTGTTGGAGAAGACTCTTGAGAGTCCCTTGGACTGCAAGGAGATCCAACCAGTCCATTCTGAAGGAGATCAGTCCTGGGATTTCTTTGGAGGGAATGATGCTAAAGCTGAAACTCCAGTACTTTGGCCACCTCATGCGAAGAGTTGACTCATTGGAAAAGACTCTGATGCTGGGAGGGATTGGGGGCAGGAGGAGAAGGGGACGACAGAGGATGAGATGGCTGGATGGCATCACTGACTCGATGGACGTGAGTCTGAGTGAACTCTGGGAGTTGGTGATGGACAGGGAGGCCTGGCGTGCTGAGATTCATGGGGTCGCAAAGAGTCGGACACGACTGAGTGACTGATCTGAACTGATGATTAGTGATGTTAAACACCTTTTCATATACTCATTGGCTATTTGTATATCTTCTTTAGAAAAATGTTTATTCATATCCTTTGTCAATTTTTTAATGTTTAAATGTTTATTTATTTATTTGACTGCATAGGGATCTTTGCTGTGTTATGCAGGCTCCATAGTTGGGGCTTTTGGGCTTAGTTGTTCTGAGGCCTGTGGGATCTTAGTTCCCTGACCAGAGATTGAACCTGCATTTTGCAGGGTGGATTTTTAATCACTGGACTACCAAGGAAGTCCCCTTTGTCCATTTTTAATCAGATTATTTGTTTTGTTTTGCTCTTGAGTTTTGTGAGTTTCTTAGATATTTTGGATATTAACCCTTTATTAGATATATGGTTTGTATATATTTTCTCCCATTCTGTAGATTGAACCTTTTCACTTTGTTGATCATTTCTTTTACTGTACAGAAACTTTTTTAGTGTGATGTAGTTCCACTTATTTATTTTTGCTTTGGGCTGCTATCTATGGGGTCGCACAGAGTCGAACACGACTGAAGTGACTTAACCTTTTGTTGCCTTGCTTTTGATGTCATATATATAAAAAAAAAGTCATTGCCAAGATGAATATCAGAAAGTTTTTCCCCTAAGTTTTCTCCTAAGAGTTTTAAGGTTTGGGGGTTTATATTTAATTCCTTTCAAGTTAATTTTTGTAAGTGGCATAAGACAGGAGTCTCCAATTTAATTTTTTTGCATGTGAATGTACAGGCTTACCAGCGCCACTTATTGAAGAGATTATCCTTTCTTCACTGAGTCTTCTTGGTTCCCTTGGCAAATACTAGCTGACTGTATATGCATGGATTTATTTTTGAGCTCTTGATTCTGTCCCATTTGTCTCTGTGCCTGTTTTTATGTCAGTGCCACACTGTTTTGTTTACCGTCAGTTCCGTTCAGTCACTCAGCTGTGTCAGACTCTTTGTGACCGCATGGACTACAGCACACCAGGCTTCCCTGTCCATCACCAACTCCCAGAGCTTGCTCAAACTCATCTCCATCGAGTTGGTGATGCCATCCAACCATCTCATCCTCTGTCGTCCGCTTCTCTTCTTGTCTTCAATCTTTCCCAGCATCAGGGTCTTTTCCAATGAGTCACTTCTTTGAATCAGATGGCCAAAGTACTGGAGTTTCAGCTTCAGCATCAGTTCTTCCAATGAATATTCAAGACTGATTTCCTTTGTAATATAGCTTAAAATCAGGTAGTGTGATGCCTCCAACTTTGTTTTTGTTGCTCAAGAGTGCTTTGGCTATTTGGGGTCTTTTGTGGCTCCCTATGGATTTTAAGATTGTTCTCCTAGTTCTGTGGAAAATGCTACAGGATTTTGATAGAGATTGCACTGAATATATAGATGACTTTGGGTAGTATAGAGATTTTAACAATATTAATTCTTTTGATCCATGAACATGGGTTATCTTTCCATTTATATGTGTTTTCTTCAATTTCTTTCATTAATGTCTTATGGTTTTCACTGTAGATATCTTTCACACACTCCCATTAAATTTATTCTGATGTATTTTATTGTTTTGATGCTTTTTAATTGGGATTGTTTTCTTTATTGCTTTTTTAGATAATTAATTGTTAGTGTGTGGAAATGCAACTGATTTTTATGTGTTTATTTTAGGTCCTGCAACTTTATTGAACTTATTAGTTCTAATACTTTTTTTGGTGGAGCATACTAGCTATTTCATAGAGGAACTCAAGGGTGATATTCAAAGTACTGAATGGATACTAGGCCAAAGAGCACGGATGCCAGCTGTAAGCAACTGGTATAGCCATTTGGGTGTGGACCAGCTGCATGCAGCCCTGGAACCAGGTGCTACCCCTCTTAAGATCAGAACTATCCCATCAAGAGACCTCAGTCTGGTGTGAGATGTGGTGGATGCTGTAGTGTTGGAGGAAGATGGTATAAGCATGTGCTCTAACCCTCCTCGCATTGCCCTGCTCCTGAGTGCTCAGTTCAGTGGTTCTTCAGCTGCCTCCAGAAACTAAGCAGAGCTGTTGACTCCAGTTAATTCATTTAATTGTCCAGATAGAATAAATAAGTAGGCTAGGCAATGAGCGTAGAAAAATAACAAGGCAGACACATGCTTGGCCTTGTAATACAACAATACAATTTAATATCTATGCATATTTTCTACATGGCAGGTCTCATGTTAATCATTTCACTTGTGTTATCTCATTTAATCCATACCCAACCCTTTTTTGGCAAGAATACTAAGGCTCAGGGGAATAAGTGATTTGCCCAACATCATACAGCTAATAAGAGGTTAAACTAATTTAACCTCAAAGTCTGCTGGGGTTACCCCCATGCTCTACCACTGTTTCGGGCTCCCTAGAGGACAGATTGTTATCAGCCTGAATCTCCCACTCTCTCTCAGGTGACAGCCTGACCTATGAGATCAAGAACAGGAAGAGTGAGGAGGAAGAGGAAGCCCTGGATGAATGGATCGAGGTGATGGAAAAGGTGTTACCCCTCTCCCTCATAGCCACCAAAGGAGGCATCGAGTCTCTCATTTCCCTTTGCTCTACTCTCATTGAAGGACAAAGGAAAGGGGCACAAAGTAGGTACCGGGAACAGCATGATTAGAAAAATAACTCTACTCCAGGGAAATATGGAGGATCAGGAGTGTGTTGAATTGAGTTGAACTGGATCAAATAGGTCCAGACCCCTCTGGGCCCTACAGGTGCTGTGGAGCTGACAGACCCTGACAGGTAAGCTCTGAGCCCAGCAGAGTCCTCTCCCGACAGTATCTCCCCTGGCCTCATATAATGCCCCAGCTCCTTATTACCAAAGCCCTAAGAGGGCTGGATGGGAATGTGGCCAAGCAGGATCTGGAGAATCAGTATAATCCTTGGATCCATGGGAGCTTATTGTCTTTGTTCTCTCTACCTCTCCTAGTGTCCAAACATACCTTCTGGCAGGACTGGCAGGAACAGAGCCCACAAAAAGCGATATCCTGCCCTCAGCCCCTGAGCCCAGAGCAGATGCTGCAGGACAAGCACACTACCTGTGTAAAGGTCTCCGAGGTGAAGTCCATGTTACAGGAGCTCCTGGACTCCACCATGTTCAACCAAGGGGAGGTTAGGGCCATCAGGTACATGTCTGCTGTGGTGGAGAACCTCAATAAGGCCTTGATCCTCCAGCACAAGGAGAACAGGAGCCTGGAGGCCAAATACAGGCACCTGAAAATAGAGATGACCAAAGAACTCAGCAACCAGAAGCTGTACTTCCAGAAGTCCCTCCAGGTCCTCGAGAGTAAGAGAGATGCCCTGCTAAAGCAGATAGACATTTTAGGGGGAAAGTACCATGACCTGCTCCTGATAAAGCATGCCCTAGAGTTCCAGCTGAAGAAAATTCAGTCTGCTGGAGCTCAAGCAGAAGACTTAGTCAGGGTCTTGGTTGAGTTCCCAGACCCTGACAAGAAAGAAGCCCTCCCAAAGAAAGACACAGTCATGGAGGAAACCCAACAGGAGCCCAAGAAGGAGGAGCAGTTTTCACCATGTTCCCCAAGCCCCATGGCCATGGCCTGGGACAGTGGTGCTATGCCTTCACCAGATCAGCCTCTTTCCACCATGACCGTGGATTCAAGGATTGCAGATGTGTACAGGAGCAAGGACGCTGAAAGTCTTCAGCCTGTGTTGCCATCCTCCATGGATCACATGTTTCCTAAGAAATGGGAAAGACTGTCAGCAGAAAGCCCAGGTGACAGAGCCAAAGACCAGGACTTCTTCCAGGAAGTGGCCTGGGAGAAGGAAGTACTCCAAATTAAGTCCCATTTTCAGAAGCAGCTGTCCCTAGAGAGGTCGAGGAAGTTGGCCTTGGAGAGCAAGGCAGAGGCCAGGGAAGAGGAGCTAAGCTGGGAGAGGCGGAGGCAGCAGTGGCAGCAGGAGGAGGAGATGTGGCTGCAGCGGCAGGAGAGGTGGGCCCTGCTAGAGCAGGAGCACGAGGAGAAGCTGCGGCAGTGGGAGGCAGAGGAGGCAGCAAGGGAGCAGCGGCTGAGACTGGACCAGGAGCCCAGGGGCCCGTGGAGGGAGCCGGAGCAGCCGGGAGAGGACGCAGAGAGGATGATCTTCGTGCCCATCATTCGCTGGAAGGACTCGGAGGACGCGTCTTTGGCACCTCCCCCAAGCCGGGCCCAATCTGCTCGCCAAGGCAGGAGGCCATGCGTGCCCAGGTCCCCTAAGGCCCAGCAGCCCATCCCAAGAAACCAGAGGTCCATGAGTTCAGCCGAGTTTACCCAGAAACCACAGGCCCACCGGCTTCCCGTGAAGCCCAAGAAATCGGCCTCCTTTCCTGTCACGGGTACATCCCCAAGAAGGGTGACCCAGCCCCCTGTGCATATAGCCCCGGTAACTCGGAAGGAGAAGGTATACCATATAGACGTGGAGGCCCAGAGGAGGAATCTGCGGCTCCTGACTGAGGAGGACACACTGGGGCTGCCCTACTACCTGCATGGTAAGGCGCTGGAGCTCACCACCACCACCATGGAGCTGAATGCGCTCAAGCTGTGGTGCCTTTTCCACAAGTACATCTGCTACAGACACTTCCAGAGCCTCCGGTAAGTCTTCCCTGGCAACCATTGGCACCACCCACACCCATGGGCAGAGCCAGAACCCAATGAGAAAGAAGTAGCGTGGGGCATGGGGTGGGGAGAATCACCCAGGCCTGGACATGATGCCCCTGAGAGAGGGTCTTGCACAGGACACCCAGCCTCAGAGCCTTGGGCAACCCTGAGGTGTGGGAGGAGGAGTACTTAACACTGCTCTCCCTCTGGGAGTCTTCCTGCTGTCTTCCTGTCGTCCTACTGCCCTGCCCATAACCCGCCTGCCATGCTCCCCCATTGGCCTTACTTCCTATTTCCAGCCCAGCCCAAGGCTCCTTACCTGACACCACCTCACCTCTGCTCCCTGTTTTCCCCAGTTCTCACACACACAGAGTCATGCCGATTAACCCACTCCAGTACTCTTGCTTGGAAAATCCCATGGACGGAGGAGCCTGTTAGGCTGCAATCCATGGGGTCGCTAAGAGTCGGACACGACTGAGCAACTTCACTTTCACTTTTCACTTTCATGCATTGGAGAAGGAAATGGCAGCCCACTCCAGCGTTCTTGCCTAGAGAATCCCAGGAATGGGGGAGCCTGGTGGGCTGCCGTCTATGGGGTCACACAGTTGGACACGACTGAAGTGACTTAGCATAGCATAGCATAGGGGCTAGGAGGAGGCCCCTTCACCCACTAAATCACTTCCCTCTCTTTCCAGCCAAGACGTGATCAACCATATACAAGTCGTGCGAGAAGCTGGGGCTTCCTACAAGGCCCAGAACCTCTTCCTCTTCCTGGAAAACGTGGACCACCTGCAGAAACTCCAGCTCCAGGTGTGGACAGACAAGCAGAAGGACCTGGAGGAGAAGCGCAGAGGGTGCCTGAGCAGCATGGCAACTATGTTCCCCAAGGTGGGCCTCGCACCTGGCGACCTTCTCAGGGGTCAGCACGGCCAGCAGGAACAGGGCCAGGATGGAGCTATGGGGCTGTGGGGGTGTGCCTGGGGGCAGGAGAGCAGATGGGAAATCAGAGAGCAGATTAAAGCCTCTGAACCAGGAAGAGGGGAAGGCAGGCGGCAGCCTGAGTAGAAGGAAGGCAAGTTTTCCAATCTCCATACATGGGGGGAGAGCAAGAGAGGGAAGAAAGGGAAAGTCGCTCACTTGTGTCTGACTCTTTGCGACCCCATGGATTGTATTGGACTATACAGTCCATGGAATTCTCCAGGCCGGAATACTGGAGTGGGTTGCCTTTCCCTTCTCCAGGGGATCTGAGGGACCCTCAAAAAGAGCTGGAGGGGACTTCCCTGGTGGTCCAGCGGTTAAGACTCCGTGCTTGCAATGCAGGGGGCACAGGTTCAATCCCTGGCAGAGAAGCTAAAGTCCCACATGCCACAAGGTGCGGCCAAAAATAAATAAATAAATTTTAAAAAGAAAAGAGTTAGAGAAGGAAGCCCCTTCTGCAGGGGAGGTAGCCAGAGCCTGCAGTCCAGCTCTGTGCTCAGATCCTCCTCCCGTGGGTCTCCTTGTCCAGCTCCTGTCGGATCTGGTTGCTCTCTTGGTTGCTCTCCAGGCTTGGTCTCCAGGTCTTCTTCACCCTCATGCTGGGGACTCCCTTTACTGCTCTCTGGGGACAGCTCCCCTGCTTCCAATCCTGGGTCTCCCTTGTTTTAGTGGAGCACCTCCTCCAGGCACTTCTTGACAAAGGGTTCCTAGCAGGTAGAATCACTGAGACCCTGGTTGTCTGAAAATGTCTTCACTTAATATCTACCCTTAACTGAGGTTGACAGCTTGCCTGAATAGAGAAGTCTAGATTAGAATTCATTTTCTCTCACAATTTTGAAGGCACTGATCGTTGCCTTCCAGGTTTTGGCTTTGCTGTTGAGAGTCCAAAGTCATTCTGAGTCTTACTGTATTGGGTTTCACCTAGTTTTATTCTCTAAGGGCTGCCTGCAGTTTCCTGTACTCTTTCCCTTGCTGCCAAGGTCAGAAAAGCATTGAGTGCTGATGTGGCCCACAGGAGGCTAGCTGATGGCTAGCAGTGACTCTGAATCTGCTAAGACGGGCCAGGAGGTAACCCCCCTGAGTCCTGAGCAGCAGTGGTCAGAGTCTGGGGGAAGCAGTGTCCTGAGGGATTCAGCATTGGAAGTTGAGTCAAGGCAGTTGGAAGAGCCTTGCCATGGAGCCATCTCCCAACTCAGTTTCCTGTCTCCTTATACTAGTCTTGATCACCTCCTGTAGGTGTCTTGACGTGCTAAATTGGTTTTGAGATTGAGAAGGAAAGGGACCATATATATATAATTCTTTAGGTGGCTGTGAGGGTTCCCCCAGCTCCTTGCCCAGGGCCAGGGCAGAGGCTGAATGACTAGATACAGAGAGCATTCCAGACACAACCTGACCCATGTCATGAACCCTATGAGTCTTCACAGTTCCAGCTGCTCTAGCTTCTTTAGTTTTTTCTTTGCTGTTTTGCCCATTGTCTGGATTCTCCACAACAAAGGAGAAAACAGGAACTAAACCAGCAAATTGCAATTCAAGGCATTTCTAGGAAATGTGATACATTGAAGTCCCAGGGGGTCTCTAATTGGAGGGATTCCTGGGGCCTCCCCCTTTGTGCTAAACCCCAAGTCAGGCAGCAGTTGTGTTGGGCTGTGCTCAGCCACTCAGTCATGTCCAACTCTTTGTGACTCCATGGACTGTAGCCCAGCAGGATCCTCTGACCTTGGAATTTTCCAAGCAAGAATACTGGAGTGGGTAAACATCCCTCCTCCAGGGGATCTTTCTGACCCAGGGGTTCGAACCTGTGTCTCTTGCATCTCCTGGATTGGCAGGTGGATTCTTTTAAAAGAGGATAAATTCCTGTCTCTCTGATGATGCCTCTCTGCTGGTTTCTCTTAGCTCCAGGAGTGGAACGTTAACCTGCACACCCCTGTGGTCATCTCCCCAAAGTCAAGGAAAAGCAAGCCTCCTCCATTCCTACTGCGGCACATCCACTCCAGCAGCCCCTTCTGCAAGCGATCCCAGGAGCTCTTTAAGACTAAGCACCAGCCACGTGTGCCCCAGCAGATGGCCCGGTAGGTGCACGGAAGCCGGGGGCAGCTGGCTGGGTGAGTGGGGAATCAGGGAGCAGGGGTGAGCAGACTGGGGAGGGGACCAGAAGCTCAGTGAAGGTACAGACAAGCAAAGCTCACCCATGAGTTGCAAGGAGCCCAGCTTCTCAGCCACCCTGCCCAGTTCTGGCCATTGGCCTAGATGAGGGTGTGTGTATGTGTGTGGTGTGTGGGCTTCAAGGGCCAGCCTGACCAAGTATGTTTCAAACTATGCAACTGAGAGACTCCTGGGACTCACAGCTGAGAACTCACAACCATTTCTACCCCGAGCATTGGTCCGTCCATAAAAATAAACTGGAGCCTTCCCACCCCGTGACCGCTGGGCTCAAAGAGAGACATTGTGAGCCACACCTCAACCATCCTAGTGTGGCCGGCTCAGGGCTTCAGCCCCGGGGCATGTCTCGGAGGAACAGGGGCTATCTCGGCAGCCTTTTCCAGTAGTTCCTCAACCAGAGGAGACTCCAGCAGGTGAGACTGAGAGTTGGGAAGGGAAGAGATGTGACACGAAGGATGGTGACAACTATCTGAAGGGGAAGAAAACCCTGGAGAGCTTGTTGCTCCCCATTCTCTCCCTTTCTGCAAGTCTAACTTCGTCTCTTTTTGTACTTTCCGCCTTCACACCCCAGCCAGCAGGGGAACCAGATGGAGGCCATGTGGAAAATTGATGTGGCTGCCTCCAGTTACCCCATAGAAAAGAAGACCCCCACCAGCCTGTCCTGGGACCAGCTAGGAGGTTTCCCAGACATTCCCCGCCTGTTGGCACTGGATGTGCAGTCCTCCTTCCACAAAAGCTTGATGTCCCTCAAGGCCCGGTAAGGTTCAAGGCCAGATGGTCAATCTGGATTCAGGGACACCTGCCCATTAAGGGCAGGGGCCAGAGTAAACACTCCCTGTGTCCAACCGCCCAACAGATATCTTTCCAAACATTAATGATGACTCACTGTAACACACTGAATCTGCCCACAATGCAGGAGACCCAGGTTCGATCCCTGGTTTGGGAAGATTCCCTTGGAAAAGAGGAATTCTCCAGTATTCTTGCCTGGAGAATTCCATGGACAGAGGAGCCTGGTGGACTACAGTCCATAGAGCTGCAAAGAGTCGGACATGACTGAATGACTAACACTTTCACTTACTGTACCACATCAGACAGACAGATGCTTACCTGCCTCATCAGGCATGAGCTTGGGTCCCCACACCAACACCATTCTAGTTCTCTCAAAGACTCCACATGGCATCTCAGAAGACCAGGATGGAAGTCTTTTCTTTCCACTTATTTCCTGGGACTTGCATTTAAATTACTCAAGAGTGTGTCTTGCCCTAGGCCTGGGGGTTGTTCTCAAGGTGAGCCAGGTGCAGGTATGGAGAGATGAGAGAGACCAAAAATCTCAGGATAAACCTGGGCCCATCTTTGGCACTGTTATTTCCTTACCGCCTTCAAGAACTGGCCCCGGGAAGAGCAGCTGAGGGGAGGGAAGTGGGACTCAGTGGGGCCAACAAAAGACTTTTCTGGTTAGGAAGGTTCAACTCTGCCTCTCTTGGCTTGAAGACTCAAGGTTCTTCAGGGAACCCTTCTACATTACTAATGCCAGCTGTCTCTTGTGGCCCTGGCCATGCGCCATCTAAAGATCTCTGACCGGATAGGAATTCCCTGGTAGTCCAATGGTTAGGATTTGGCACTTCCTTTGCCGGGGACCCAGTTTAATCCCTGGTCAGGGAACTAAGGGGCTTCCCACGTGGCCCTAGTGGTAAAAAACTTGCCTGCCAATGCTGGAGATACAGGAGACCCAGGTTCGATCCCTGGATCAGGAAGATCCCCTGGAGGCAGGCATGGCAACCCACTCCAGTATTCTTGCCTGAAGAATCCCATGGACAGAGGAGCCTGGCGGGCTGTAGTCCATGGGGTTGCAAAGAGTCAGATGTGACTGAAGCAGCTTAGCACACACACACAGGGAACTAAGATCCTGCAACAAAAGAATGAATGAATGAATGAGTTAGACAGGGAGCGGGCACTGATGCCTGCCAGTCTAGACCTAACTGGAACCAAGCCTGCAAGATGCTGGTGCTGCCATTGTCCTCTCGGCAGGGACTGAGGGAAGACAGGGTGGCCCAGCAGCATCAAAGAAGGCTGGTGCTCGGCTGTGATCCTACTCTGAAGTGGTCCTGAGAGTCCCAGCTGGACATCAGCATAGCCCACCTAGTACATACATACCTGGCTTCGGTTCCTAAAGCGATTCCAAGTGTGTGGGTGCGTTGCTGTTATTGTTAGTTGATTTGGATACAACAGAATTGAGCAAACAGAATTGAGAATAACCGAAACAAGTGTGGCAGAATTCAGTAACCCAGAAATCGACTGGGGCTGCACCCTGCTGAGACTGGGCTAAACTTGCCCTCAACTCCTGCACCCCCATAGTGGTGTCTCTCCTCTCTGAGCTCCTTCTCTGCATCTGTTTCAACCTGAGGCACGAACCCCTTTGTTCTTCAGACACACATAAAGGCATGCACGTAAATATCAAGTAAACACATGCCACTTGGCCGCACGCGCTTCATGATGTTAGTAACTTTCTGAAAATTTAGGAGGGTGACAAAGACAGGGATTCACAGTGAACAGCACCACAGAGCAGCCTCCTTTCTTCCTCTCTTTCTGTATATAACATGCAGAATGCAAAAACTCCTTCTTTGTCTCACGCAGAGCTCTTCCACCCACACCCAGCCCTTCACTGGGATCTCAGCTTCAGATTTAAGCACTTATCAAAATATTGCTCCCACCAAAGACTTTCTCTTTTCCAGGGGAATTTAGGTGAATACAATTTTCTTCTCCCTTTTCTAACTCCACATGCGTGTATTCAGTTTATCACAGTACCAGGTGTAGAAGTCAAGCCCTGCTGCTTCTGTCTTCTTTACCCACATGCCAGGTGGGCACCACCTACCTGGATGTCAAGCCGATCCCCGACATTTCAGGGCAGTGCTGCCTGCCTTGTCCTGGGATCTCAGTTCTATGGCCTGAGAATCTCCTGCTCCTGAATGCAAGTTCTCTGCCGCTTTCCAGGCTCCTGCTGCCCCTGGGCTGGTGGTTGTGCTGCTGTCTTTGTGAATTCTCTGTGTGTATGCACCTCTGGAGACATGCTGCTTCCACTCCCAAAAGTGCATCCTGTCTTTGGCTGCCTGCCCCAGGCCTACCTCAAATCTGCATGTCCACCTGTTTCATGGGTCCAGGCCACTCACCCCTTTGTGACCCTGCCCACCTCATCAGCTCCCCTGGCTGTGCTCTCCAGTTCACAGTAGTGGCTAGTCTCCTAACTGGAACCCATCTCGGGCCAACTGTGCCGTTCTCCCTGTTTGCTTGGCTCTGGCAACCTGCCTCATCAAAGGCTAACTGGGATGTCTTCTCAGCTTGTGGGGAAGGGCTCTTCATCTTTCCCCTGGGCTTTGGGACTGAGTCTCTCAAAGGCCAGCAGACCCCCTCCTCCAGAAGGTTTCTCTGCTTTGTTTTACACATGTCTCCCCTGGGCGCTCTGTCTGACAGGTAAGATAGCTACATGCCCGCACACTCTAGGCACTGTGTGTAGTCCGAGAAGAATCTTAACCTCGACTCAGACTGCCCTGCCCTCCCTTGCTCAGAGCCTGTTTCTGCACAAAGTACATAGTGGTTCACATGTGTGTGCCGAGATGCAGCGAGCAGGGACTCATGCAGACTTCCAGTGCGGTGCTGACAGAGGAGAGGGCTTATAATTTGGTTTCTGGGAAGGAACCAAGATAGGGGTGGAGAGGAAGAAGCATGGATGGGTAAGAAGGACAGGAAACAGTGACGGGAGGGAGAGGGAGAATTCTGTGATGTGAAAGAAGAGGAAGATTCGCAAGAAAAGCAGCAGAGCCCCTGGAATGTGGCAGAAATGTCGTATTAAGCAGTTCCACATCTGGGTCAGCCCTGGACTGGTCTCCCAGAGTCAACCGGGGAAACAGCTGGGTAGGCTGGGTGGGCACTCACATCTCAGGGGCCATGTCTCAGCTGCTCCCCAACCCATAACTGTATTAACCCTTTCAGTGCCTCAGTGACGCAAAGAAAGGAAGAAGAGGAACCCCCAGAGGAGTCAGCTGAACTTGTTCATAAAAAGTCAAACGAGTCCTTCCCTGGAACCCTAAGGAGCCAGAAGGATCGAGACAATCCCAGCCCCATTCCATGCCTGAGCCAGTGATTCTCAAACTTGTTCCAAAGCAGATTCCCAGCTACTGTTTTTAAACAAACTCTCTGGGTCCTGCTAAGTAATCCTAGAACTTTGAGAAACACTACTTTCCTCTTTCAGTCAGCAAACTGTACATTGTTAATAAAATAGAGATATGTTTATTTTTAAAATTTTCTGTCTCATTGCTAAAACCCACACCTCCCCAACTCATTTTTGGAACCAGGTCCGTGGTTACCAGTTACAGAGGATCCCCCAAATGTTGAGCTTGCCCTCCGGGAGTCGACCCGCCAAGACAGCCATGATTAGTGTCTGGCATGCGTCAGGGCTCAGTAAGTCTTCATTCAGTCAGAGACATGGACAAATATGTAACTGATAATGAGCATCAACACTTAGAACAAAAGAAGATGGTACAAGTCAGAGCCAGGGGTGACCAGGTTGCGGGGGAGAGGGCAAAGACGAGTGTCCTTCTGAGGAGTGAGGACACAGATGGAACAAATGGAGACACGAGTTTCCAAATCTACATGGTGTGGGCTTAGGAGGCCATGTCTGTCTATTGTCTCAATTCAGGTAAGACATGGCTTTGGTTGGTTCACACAGCTTACAAGCAGCGTCCCACCCTCACTCTCCCTTGCACTCAGCCGCCTGCCAGTCTCCCAGCGGCCTCTGCCCGCCCCTTCCGCCTTGTCTCACCCAGCCAGGCCAGGCCTAGGGAGCAGGCACAACCAAATGTTAGCTAGGAAGTCACCCTGTCCTCAGAGGACCCACAGTCCAGTTCTGTTTCTTAGGAAGGGCAGCCATGCTTGCTCCCGGCTTAAGGTTGAAACTTTGGAAGGAAGAGAAGAATATGGGATGCACACAGATGGGCGCTTGACCTGATCTCTGGGCCAGAGCAAGATTTGATTTCTGAGCCACAGCTCTGTGTATCCCAAGGAAGCCTGCTGGAGGGAGGATGGTGAGAGGCACTCCTGATGCAGGTCACACACACTGGACTGCTGGGGCAAGAATGGGCCATTTCTAGCCTTTTGGGTCTATTCTTTCCAGGAGGCCTCACCCATGGTAGCCCTCATGCTAAATATACTTCTTTATAAATAATTTGAAAAGATTTTTATAACTTTGCTTTGGAAATTGACTATGAGTAAGTTGTGGTTTTTTTTTAATGTGCAGTGGGCTGTGACTTCTCAGCAATCATCACCCATAGAGATGAAATCTAACAAGTTTTGTAAATATGAGAACATTTTGAATATTAAATTTGACAGAATAATGAAACTGACAATATTATGTTTTTTGTTGTTGTTCAGTTACTCAGTCGTGTCCGACTGTTTGTAACCCCATGGACTGAAGCACACCACGCCTCCCTGTCCTTCACCATCTCCCGGAGCTTGCTCAAACTCATGTCCAGAGTCAGTGATGCCATCTCATCCTCTGTCACCCCCTTCTCCTGCCTTCAATCTTTCCCAGCATCAGGGTCTTTTCCAGTGAGTCAGTTCTTCACATCAAGTGGCCAAAGTATTGGAGTTTCAGCCTCAGCATCAGTCCTTCTAATGAATATTCAGGATTGATTTCCTTTAGGATTGACTGGCTTGATCTCCTTGCAGTCCAAGGGATTCTCAAGAGTCTTCTCCAACACCACAGTTCAAAAGCATCAGTTCTTTGGCGTTCAGCCTTCCTTATGCTACAACTCTCACATCCATACATGACTACTGGAAAAACCATACCTTTGACTAGATGGACCTTTATTGGCAAAGTAACGTCTCTGCTTTTTAATACGCTGTCTAGGTTTGTCACAGCTTTTCTTCCAAGGAGCAGACATCTTTTAATTTCACGGCTGCAGTCACCATCTGCAGTGATTTTGGAGCCCAAGAAAATAAAGTCCATCACTGTTTCCATTGTTTCCACATCTATTTACCATGAAGTGATGGGACTGGATGCCATGATTTTCGTTTTTTGAATCTTGAGTTTTAAGCCAGCTTTCTCACTCTCTTTCATTTTCATCAAGAGGCTCTTTAGTTCCTCTTTGCTTTCTGCCATAAGGGTGGTGTCATATGAATATCTGAGGTTATTGATATTTCTCCCTGCAATCTTGATTCCAGCTTGTGCTTCATCCAGCCCAGCATTTTGCATGATGTACTCTGCATATAAGTTAAATAAGCAGGGTGACAGTATACAGCCTTGACATACTCCTTTCCCAGTTTGGAACCAGTCCATTGTTCCATGTCCGGTTCTAACTGTTGCTTCTTGACCTGCATACAGATTTCTCAGGAGGCAGGTCAGGTGGTCTGGTATTCCCAACTCTTTAAGAATTTTCCTCAGTTTGTTGTGACTCATACAGTCAAAGGTTTTAGTGTAGTCAATAAAGCAGAAGTAGATGTTTTTCCAGAACTCTCTGGCTTTTTCGACGTTCCAATGGATGCTGGCAATTTGATCTCTGGTTCCTCTGCCTTTTCTAAATCCAGCTTGAACATCTGGAAGTTCTCAGTTCACATACTGTTGAAGCCTGGCCTGGAGAATTTTGAACATTATATAAACATTTAATTACATGTTTTTTTATATTTTTGTGCCAATGACTTTACTCCCTCGACATGTGGGATCTTAGTTCCCAACCAGGGATTGAACCTGTGCTCCTTGCCCTGGAAGCACAGAGTCCTAACCACTGGACCACCAGGGAAGCCCCACCAATGGCATTTTTAAAGGTTTCACATGTTTCCATAGGCTCTTGGCACTGTGCTTAAGGTGCCTGGCAGCCAAACCCACTCTGGTGATGGAGGACTTTGGCTTTTTGGATGTCTTCTCTCAAGCTCTCCAGCAAGCAAGCCGAGTATCTCATAGAGGCTGTGAAGCCAAGAGGATTTCAACCAAGGAGATATATAGATATAGTGTATGATGTTTTTCTGGTATGAAGTTCTTTAATATTATACAAGAGCCTCATTTTTTTTTTCAGAGCAAAGTTGATGTATTCGATCAAATAAGATATTGCCTTCACCCTCAAAAAAACAAAAACAGGGAAGCCAAAATATGAGAAGTAATACTGCTTGGCATATTTCTTGAAGCCAGATTTGGGTGTTGGCCAAAGCTCTGCTTGCATGGCCCATAGTCTCAGGGGTCTCCAGGATGAGGGGTCAACACTAAGGTGGAAGGTGACATGAGAGAAGGGTCTACTTTAGCCCTAACTGTGGCCTTCAAGGAGGTGTTGATGGAGTGAAAAGGACAAAAACCATTTGTAAACAATCAAGACAGAGCCAGGGAGGGGAAAGCTGGGTGGGATCTGGTGTGTCCCATGTGATGGGGAGGCTAACTTAGAAAAAAGTCAGATAAAGGATGAGTATGATTCTATTGTTGGAGGAGTCGTCTTCTCCAAAAAAAATGTGAGCATGGCTAGGACTGGTCTAGTGGAAAAGGTGGACAACATGCATGAACAGATGGTGAATCTGAGCAGAGATAGGAAAGTGTTTAAAAAAATGGAAATGCTAAAAGTGAAAACTGTAATATCAGAGATGAAGAATTCCTTTGGCCAGTTAATCAAGCTGGACAAAAGCAGAGGAAAAAAAATCTGTGAGCTTGAAGCCAGGTCGGGAGAAATTTAAACAAACTGTAACTCTAAGCTAAGGAACAACTGAGCAAACCCAAAGCTAATCACCAAGATATGTAGGACAATGACAAGTGCTCTGACACATGATTGAAGTCCCAGAAAAAGGGAGACAGAACGGGGCAGGAGAAATATTTGAAGAGAGAACCACTGAGAATTTCCCAAATTAACGAAAGAAAACCAACCACAGATCCAAGATTGTCAGAGAACCCCAAACAGGATAAAGAAAAACACACCTAAGTACAGCTTAGTCTAATTGTTGAAACCAAAGATAAGAGAACATTTTGAAGGCAGCCAGAAACAAAAACATTATATAGAAAAGTAAGAAAGAAGTCTTCTCATCAGAGACTGTGCCAGTCAGATGGTTCCTGAGGTCCAGCTGTATCCCTTATAAGTCCACAAGATAACCCAGTGTATTCCAGGACGTCCCCTGTCTAGGGGCTGATATTAGCTTAGGTGGGTTTCGGTTACCTGCAGAAACAGTAATGGGCTGGAACTAGCAGTGTCTCAGCTGAGCAGCGTCCTCCAGGGCATGGGCCCCACTTCTCCATAGCACCCAGTGCCCTCCTCTATACACACCTGGCCCTGAGCTGGCTGGTGATCCTTAAAGACTCCTTATTGGCTGTGAGTTGGGAGGAGGCAGAGAAGGAGAGAAGATCGATACACTAGTCAACTGATCCGAATGCCCCTCAAAGAAGGCCCTGGGATGTGACTACTGCATCAAATTCTTTCCACAGAGGTGACCCAACCTGGAACAACCAAAGCCAAAGGCCCGCTGGTATACCTGTCAGGGCTCTGCTGAGGGCATGGTCATTGCTATTGGCAGTAATGTCTGTGGGGTCAGGAGCAGCTGCCAGTATTTCAGGGTTGCCATGGGGGTCAAGAAGATTCAGGTTTCTTCTCCCATGCCCCTCATTCTAAGAGTCCCTGTGTAGACCTCTGTCGTCTCACTTTCCAGAAGTTCCTTTACTACAGGAGCCACAAGGAGGCAGCAGAGTGCCTGTTTAAGGGCCTCGGCTGTCCTGATAGGGAGAGGATGGAACTGCTGAAGGACGGATGCAGCCAAAGCTGGGTGGAGTTCATCTGAGAAGGTGCTTGGCTGAGTGCAGAGAGTAAATACGATCAATATAGGGAGAGAGACAAGGGATTCCAGACCCATCCTTTGGACATCTGGATCCACTCCTGGTGGCTTCAGCCCAGGGCACTTGATTCACTCACCCCCAGCAGGGTCCCCAACTTTGCAGTTCAGAGATCTGTCCTTATAAATGATACTTCAGTTCAGTTCAGTTCAGTCACTCAGTCATGTCCGACTCTTTGCGACCCCATGAATCGCAGCATGCCAGGCCTCCCTGTCCATCACCATCTCCCAGAGTTCACTCAAACTCATGTCCATCAAGTCGGTGATGCCATCCAACCATCTCAACTGTCGTCCCCTTTTCCTCCTGCCCCCAATCCCTCCCAGCATCAGAGTCTTTTCCAATGAGTCAACTCTTCGCATGAGGTGGCCAAAGTACTGGAGTTTCAGCTTTAGCCATCATTCCTTCCAAAGAAATCCCAGGGCTGATCTCCTTCAGAATGGACTGGTTGGATCTCCTTGCAGTCCATGGGACTCTCAAGAGTCTTCTCCAACACCACAGTTCAAAAGCATCAATTCTTCGGCGCTCAGCTTTCTTCACAGTCCAACTCTCACATCCATACATGACCACTGGAAAAACCATAGCCTCTACTAGACGGACCTTTGTTGGCAAAGTAACATCTCTGCTTTTGAATATGCTATCTAGGTTGGTCATAACTTTTCTTCCAAGGAGTAAGCGTCTTTTAATTTCATGGCTGCAATCACCATCTGCAGTGACTTCAGGTAACTATTTTTTAGGAACTCTGCCAGGAGGCCCTTCCTGAAGACTTCCTCAAATATGTATCACATCCTCATTCATTCAACAAATATCTACTGGGTACCTAATAGGAGGCACTGTTGAAAGCATTGGGATATAGTGCTGAAGAAAAGAGTTTGTTTTTTTAAAGTGATTTCCCAGAACTTTTATTGGGCAAAAATAGACAAAAAATTAGTAAAATACACAGTATGTCAGATGGTAAAAGATACTATGCTGCTGCTGCTGCTAAGTCGCTTCAATCGTGTCCAACTCTGTGCAACCCCATAGAGGGCAGCCTACCAGGCTCCTCCGTCCCTGGGATTCTCCAGGCAAGAACACTGGAGTGGGCTGCCATTTCCTTCTCCATTGAGATGGTGAAGAAACACAAATTTCAGCAGAGGAGTAGGAGTCAAAGTGTCACTCGACCTCCAGGGCATTCCTGAGATTACCATTTAAAATGGGGCGTGTCAGGCCTCACTGAGTTGACATTTGCGTGAAGACTTGGAGATGAAGAAGCAAGCTGTGAGGAAAGGCGCGCAGGCAAAGGGAACAGCCTGAAGTGGGAGCATGCCTGGCATAATAGAGGAATGGCCGGGTCTCCCGTGTGACTGGTGCCAGGTGAGTGAGGGGAGGAGAGTAGCGTGGAAAGTGCTGGAGAATGACTGGAGGACAGGTCACTTAAGGCCTTGTAGGCCACTGTAAGGACGCTTTGTTTTTCACCCTGAAAGAATAGGAGCCATTTTAACTCTGAATAAAATGGGAACCACTGCAGAATTCCAAGCAGAGATGACATAATTGGATCCACCCTTCCAGAACCTCACCGTGGCCACAGGGATGGGAACAGACTGCAGGTGTGGAGGGGGAAACTGACGATTCCCTTTCTATTCAGGAAAGTTTAGTAAAGGAACTCAAATGCTACTCCCCTACCAAGATGCCTCTTCTGATCCTCTGTAAGGTGCCCCCTTCTCCTGGAGGTCCTCTCCATCTTTGCTGATGCATCTCTTCCAGCACTGGTCAGTTTTGTCTTTGTTCCAGAACATTTTTTGTGTTTTTTTTTCTTTTAGTATTTATTTATTTGGCTTAGTTGTGGCATGCATGATCTTTAGTTGCAGCATGTGGGATCTAGTTCCCTGGCTAGGAACCGAACCTGGGGCCCCCTACATTGGGAAGGCAGAGTCTTAGCCACCCTTCCTTAATTGAGCTGCCTTGCTCTTGCCACTGAGGCCTCTTCCAGGCTGCATTTCTGCCTGAGAGCCACATCTCTTTGTGTTAATTCGGTCTGTTAACCATACTACATGACATAGCTTGTCAATGACCTACTAAAGCAGCCTGTCAGAGCTGGCAGGAAGCACATGCCAAACATTGTTTGCCAAAGCTATTGCCTCTGGAGGCTACTGAGAGCAAATTAAATGAGTAATTATTGAGTCCCTAAACATTTATTGAGCACCCACTGTGATGTTATGCTCTGTACCAGGCTGTAAGGGTATAAAAGTCAAAAGGAGCTTACTGCAAAAATAGGATACAGGCTATATGCAAAGCACCAGAGTAATAAAAATATGTAGAAATAGGTCCTTGTCCTCCTAAGGACTTACCATCCACTCATCACTCATTTAGCGATTACTTAATGCACTGTGCTAAGGCTGGATGTGTAATGATGACACTGAGACACAATCTCTTTTCACACTCCACTGTGGAGACAGAGTAGTAAATGGTGGGGATCTAGCTATGTAAACACAGGGTCACACAGAGTCAGACACGACTGAAGCGACTTAGCAGCAGCAGCAGCTCCATAACAAACACAAACACAGTACAGATGCAAAGTCAAAAGGAGAACAAAAGAAAAGGATGTTCACTGCAGAGTCTGGAAAGGCCCTCAGGGCTATGTGGGATTTCAACAGAAAGCTGAAGGATGTATAGAACTAACACAGGTGGCAGGGGTGGAGGACTCCAGGGGAATACAAGGGATTAGAGTATTATGAACATAGAGCATGTTTACGGACCAGAAAGTGGTCGACATGGCTGTAGTTCATCAGTAACAAGCCAGATATTACATGAGCAAAGCTGGGCTGAGATTGGGTTTGGATGAGCTTGAAGGCCAAGCTGATGATTTTCCTCAGCAGGCAGTGGAGAGCCATGGATGATTTTCAAGGAAAGGAATGATGTTACTAGACCTGTGCTGTAGAGAGGCAGGTGTGGCAACATGGAGAAGTTGGAGAATGGATGCAAGGAGACCAGTTAGAGGACTAGTAATGAAGTAAAGGCCCAGCTTTGATTGCACTTACTTATTTGTGCCCGTATTTGTTCACAGACATCTCAATATGTGCAAAATCTTACACTGAAGGTAGGGGTGGAGCAGACAGGGAGAAAAATAAAAATAAGATCTAGTTTATGTTCTTAAGGATATTTTAATCAAGTGAGAGACGTGGACCACTGAAATGCTACCAAAATCTTCCCTTGTTTCTGTCATGTGACACTTGGCTTCCCTCCTGTTCCCCACACCCCTGGCTCTTGTGGGAGTTCATGATCTTCTGCCTGTAGGCCAGGGGTTGCTCCAGTGCCCAGACTCCTCTCCTCATGCCTCAGGACATCCCAGGATGACTTTATCCTCCCTTATGGCTTCAAACATCAGCTCTGTGTTGATGATTCCCAGATGATTCTCCTCTGAGTCCTAGAGCTGTATGCCCAAACACCCAACCGAGGATCTCAATTGGTTGCCCATTGGCACCTCCAACTCAATTCATCTGAATACGTGCTAAGTCACTTCAGTCGTGTCCAGCTCTTTGCGACCCCATGGACTGTACCTAGCCTGCCAGGCTCTGTGTCCGTGGGATTCTCCAGGCAAGAATACTAGAGTGGGTTGCCGTGCCTCCTCCAGGGGATCTTCCTGACTCAGGGATTGAACCTGAGTCGCTTACATCTCCTGCTATAGCAGGCGAGTTCTTGACAGCTAGTGCCCCGTGGAAACCCATATGCAAGTATATTGGGTCAGAAATTATATTCATTTGTAATTTTGGCAAGTACTGACAATTTACAGTTCTACTAGTAACACATTAGAGGGCCTCTTTCTCCATAACCATGCCAAGGGCATATTGTCAAACATTTGAATTTTTGCCTATCTATAGGTGAAAAATGATATTGAAATGTAGTTTCAATTTTCTCGTGTGTGAAGTTGAGTATCTTTTCATATGTCTAAGAGCCATTTATCTTTCCTTTTATGTTAACCATCTTATTTTGTTCTTGTATTTTTGTTCTTTCTCATATTGATTTGAAAGGACTTTGTATATATTAAGCAAATTAGTCCTTTTGTCTATGATATGAGCTGCAAACATTTCCCTCAGTTTGCCATTTGTCTCAGTTTATGGTGTTTTTTGCTCTGCACAAATTATAGATTTTTATGTTGACAGAATTGTCTTTTTTTATGCTTTGGAATTTTGTGCTATTCTATTTTCTCTGCTGTGACATATAAATTTATAATTTTACTATTTTACATTTATTTAAACACAATTGATTCATATAGATTTATTTTAGTGTGAGGAATAGAGATACTTTTTTTTTTCAGGTGGCTACACAATTGTCTCAATACCACTTACCATATAATCCATCTTTCCCCTACTGATAGGCAATGGCACCTTTATTACATGCTAACATTTTAAATGTCTCGCGCCTATTTCTGGACTCTTTGTTCTCTTGATCAAATTGCCTATGCTTGTGCTAGTGTCCTCTGGATTTTACTCTTTTAGCTCTTATTGGTTTAATATCCAATAAAGCTATTCCTCTTTGATTAACTTTCTTTTTCAGAATGCTGTTATTTTTTATGCAAAAATTTCCATATGAATGTTATATTCAGATTATGTAGTCTGATGGTATTTTTATTAGATTGTGTTAAATTTATAGATTAATTTATGGAGAGCTGACGTCTTTATGATAGTGAGTCTTTCTACCCAAAAATAGAATATGCCTTTCCATTTATTCTTCTCTCTTTTTTGTGTTCTTTGATAGTGATTTCAGTTTGGGGCACCTAGATCTAGCACACTGTTAAGATTACTCTAGGTTACTTTTTCCTTGCTACTGTAAATGATATTTTATTCCCATATACTTTCTGATTGGCTATTGTTCGTTGACTTTTTGTGTATAATTTGTACCCACTTTGCTAAAATGTCTTATTTGTATTAGTCATTCAGTTGATATCTTCTGATTTTCCAGTTAGGCTATTAAATCATAAATTAATAATGGTAACTTCACCTCTTCCCTAGTTTTTATATCTCATTCCTTTCTCTTCTGAAATTAGGTAGGCTAATGGCACCCCACTCCAGTACTCTTGCCTGGAAAATCCCATGGACGGAGGAGCCTGGTAGGCTGCAGTCCATGGGGTCACTAAGAGTCGGACATGACTGAGCGTCTTCACTTTCACTTTTCACTTTCATGCATTGGAGAAGGAAATGGCAACCCATTCCAGCGTTCTTGCCTGGAGAATCCCAGGGACAGGGGAGCCTCGTGGGCTGCCGTCTATGGGGTCACACAGAGTCGGACACGACTGAAGCAACTTAGCAGCAGCAGCAGCAGTGTTTCCAAGGCAGTGTTAAATAAAAATAGCCATAGGGGCTATCCTCATGGAATACCTAACTTTAATGGGAATAATTTAGGTGTCCTCATTAAGTGTGATTCTAGTTTTCAGATCGAGATGGAACAAGTCAGATGTTTCATAAAGTTTGCCTGTGATTCTCTACCTTGGGGATTGAAATTTCATTTAAATTCAGCCTGTGTATGAGACTTTTCCTTTGCAGATGGTTTCTCCTCCCTTAGAGAAAGAAAAAAAAAAGTATACAGATATCAAGTAGAGTATATGTTGACTTAAAATGCATTATGATGGGCTTCCCTGGTGGCTCAGTGATAAAGAATTTGTCTGACAATATAGGAAACACAGGTTCAGGTTCGATCCCTAATCTGGGAAGATCCTACATGCCACAGAGCAACTAAGACCATGCCACAACTATTGAGCCTGTGCTCTAGAGCCCAGGAACCAAACTACTGGGGCCTCGGCCACAATGACTGAAGCCCATGCTCCACAACAAGAAAAGCTACCACAATGAGAAGCCTGCACACGCAACTAGAGAGTAGCCCCTATTTGCTGCAACTAGAGAAAAACCAGTGTAGCAACAAAGACCCAGTGCAACCAAAAGTAAATAAATAAAAATTAATTTTTAAAAAATGCATTATGAGTCCAAAGTCATCTTTGTACTGGTCAAAGCTGTATTAAACCTGACTTCCTAAGAAGGTATACTTGAGCCAAGAGCAGTGCAATCCTGTGTCCTCTGAGTGCCCAGAAAGTAGCAGTCTCGGGTGAAAGGAAAACCGATCCTGCTCTAATGGAGGGGAATGTTATCAGACACTGGGTCCAAGACTGACCACCTGGCAGGAGACACTAGGACCCAAGCTCTAAGATCAGTACCAACAGCTAACATTTTATAAGCATTTGCTATATATGACCTACTTGTTTATGCAGAGTGATTTATTCCTCAGAACCATCCTATGAAGTGGATACTATTATTTCCCAATATGATGAAACTGAGGCAAAGAAATATAACTTCTCAAGGTCATAAGATAGTAGGTGAGATAATTAAGGTTTAAAACCAGGCAGAGTCTGGGAATTCCCTGGTGGTCTAATGGTTAAGGCTCTGAGTTTCCACTGTGGGGGCGGTGGGGGGCACAGGTTAGATCTCTGGTCAGGGAACTAAGATCCCATATGCCAAACGGCCAAAAAAATAAAATGAAATAAAATTGGACAGAGCCTCTATTCTGCTTTTTAAAAAACATTTTTAAGACTTATTTATTTTTTGGCTGTGGTAGGTCTTTGTTGCTGCGCACAGGCTTTCTCCAGTTGCAGCGAGCAGGGGCTATTCGCACTGAGCCCTGCGCAGGCTTCTCATTGCAGTGACTTCTCATGTTGTGAGCACAGGCTCTAGAGCACAGAGGCTTCAACAGTTGCAGCCTGCAGGCTCTGGAGCGCAGGCTCAGCAGTTGTGGTGCACGGGCTTAGTTGCCCTGCAGCATGTGGGATCTTCCCAGACCAGGGATCGAACCCGCATTGTGAGATGGATGCTTAACCAGTGGACCACCAGGGAAGCCCAGAACCTTAACCACCATGTCCTAATCCCTCAGATGAAGGAACCTGGGGCCCTGAGCAAAGATTCAGGAGAAACCATGATCATTGCCCCCATGGCCGGGCCACATCTGTCCTGGGGAGGATGCTGTACTGTGAACGATTACTTTGGAGCCAGGGACAGCTAACTGGAGGTTAGATGACTGGTGCTACTACTAACTTTTCTTTTTATGCACACTCTTCTTTTTGTTCCTTTGCTGGCTCCTTCTCTTATTATTCAGTAGCTCAGTTGTGTTCAACTCTTTGACCCAATGAACTACAGCATGGCAGGCTTCCCTGTCCTTCACTATCTCGTGGAGTTTGCTCAAATTCACATCCATTCAGTGGGTGATACTATCAAACCATCTCAACTTCTGCCGCCCTCTTCTCCTTTTGTCTTCAATCTTTCCCAGCATCAGGGTTTATTCCAGTGAGTTGGCTCTTTGCATCAAGTGGCCAAAGTATTGGAGCTTCAGCCTTAGTATCAGTCCTTCCAATGAATATTCAGGGTTGATTTCCTTTAGAATTGACCGGTTTGATCTCCTTGTTGTCCATGGGACTCTCAAGAGTCTTCTTCAACACCACAATTTGAAAGCATCAATTCTTCGGTGCTCAGCCTTTTTCATGGTCCAACTCTCACATGCATACATTACTACTGGAAGAACCATAGCTTTGTCTATATAGACCCTTGCTAGCAAAGTGATGTCTCTGCTTTTTAATACACTGTCTAGGTTTGTCATAGCTTTCCTTCCAAGGGGCACGCAAAATCTGTCACTGCTTCCACTTTTTCCCCTTCTAGTTGCCATAAAGTGATGGGACCAGATGCCAGGATCTTATTAGTTTTTTGAATATTGAGTTTGAAGCCAGCTTTTTCACTCTTCTCTTTGACCCTCATCAAAGGGCTCTTTATTTACTCTTCACTTTCTGCCATTAGAGTGGTGTCATCTGCATATCTGAGGCCCCTTCATGGATCACAGCCTTGTCATAGAGAAAGGGCTTGCATAACTCAATGAAGTTATGAGATATGCTGTGCAGGACTACCTAAGACAGACAGGTCATAGTGAAGAGTTCTGACAAAACGTGGTCCACTGGAGAAGGAAATGGCAACCCACGCCAGTATTCTTGCCAGAAGAACCAGAACAGTATGAAGAAGCAAAAAGATATGACACTGGAAGATGAGCACCACCTCCCGCCCAGGTCGGAAGATGTCCAATATGCTACTGGGGAAGAGCAGAAGGCAATTACTAGCAGCTCCAAGAAGAATGAAGCAGATGGGCCAAAGCAGAAACGATGCTCAGTTGCCTTTGTGTCTGGTGGTGAACGGAAAGTCTGAAGCTGTAAAGAACACTGTTGCATAGGAACCTGGAATGTTAGTTCCATGAATCAAGTAAATTGGACATGGTCAAGCAGGAGACGGCAAGATTGAACATGGACATCTTAGTAATTGTGAACTAAAATGGATGGGAATGGGTTCCTCCTCTACCTTACCTTAAATGTTGGAATCCCCAACACTTAAGCTTATGGCTAGACCATAAAGTTTATTCCAAGGATGATGGAGAATTTTGAGCAGAGGCTTGACTACATGGATTTCCATTTTGAAGGGAATACTCTAGCTGCTATAAAGAAACTGGAGGAGAGGTGGTAAAGATGAAAGCTGGGAGACTAGTTAGGGAACTCTTGCAATAGTCCAAGTGGGAGACGATGAATCCAGGGGATTTGGGTCAGGAAACAGTGGAGAAGCTGGTGAGATATGACCAGCTGGATATATTCTAAAGACAGGGTGGGAGGGGTTGTCTAGTATCCATCCAGTTACTCAGGCCAAAAATCTAGATCTTATCCTTGATTTTTCCTTTTCCCTCATATCCCAAATCCAACCCATCAGCAAGCCCCTGTGGTTCTACCTCCAAAATACACATCAAAGTTACTATGTCTGTCCATTTTCACTGCCCCCACAACCCAGCTAAACCACCTGAGTTTACCTCTTATTTGGATCGATACAGTAGCCTCTTCTCTATTCTCTCTGCTTCCTCTTACTTCCCTACAATCCATTCTCCACAAGCAGGCAAACGGATCATTTATAAAACTAAATCATATTACAGAATGGATGCTTTTGCATCTTTTAAGGACTTTCTAATGCAATAAAAATAAAGGCCAAGGGGACTCCTTACTGGTCCAGTGGTTAAGACTCCATGTTGCCACTGCAGGGGGCACAGGTTTGATCCCTGGTTAGGGAACTAAGATCCTCCATGCCGTGTGATGCAACCAAAGTAAATAAATACAGTTTATATATATATATATATATATATATATATATATTTTTTTTTTTTTTTTAAGAAAAAAGGCCAAAATTCATACCATGAACCACAAGGCCTAAAATGACCTGCCCTGATGACCTCTCTGTTCTCATCTCCTCCTTCTCTCTTTTTCTTGATCATCTTGCTCCAGCCACACCAATCTCCATCCTGTTCCTCAGTCTCTCCAAATTCTTTTCTGCTTTGGAGCTATGCTGTCCCCGCTGACTAGGCCATCTTACCCCAGCTCTTTGCCCAACTGACCCCTTATCAAATGTCAAATCTCAATTCAACCCTCATCTCCTTAGAGACCTCTGTGATGACTCTCACCTAGTATAGCTACTATGCTGTATTTAATATAGTCCATCACATCTTGTATCAGAAAATACAATCTTTCAGGGGAAATACAGTAGGTTAATGCTCATTAAGCAAGATCACAAATGAACAGGGGACTCTTGTCCCCTGAGAGTGTATGAAGGCTACCATACCCTCAGGGCCGGAAGGCCCAGCCTCCCATCTAACACTTGAATCACGTGGCAATATTCATGTGAGGAGTACTTGACACCTACACTGAGGAGTCCCACCTAGCTGCTAGACAGCTTTGGAATTGTACTTTTCTTATTCTGAGCTGCAGTATGTTTCTTTAGAGCTATTACACTTCTGTGTCCCTCCAAGGGAGCATGAAACAAATAGAAACTCTCTTTTAGAGGACAGTCTTTTTGGTTTCTCAAGGCACCTCTCACACCCTCAAACGCCCAACTTTTCCTGTAGGCTTGTCCTCCCATCTTCAGGGCTTCTCCTCTGAAGGTGCTTCCGCGGGTCGTCTTACCTCCCAGGGCCAACAGCTCCCTCCAGCAATCCAGGCGTGGTGGGGCCGACTGGATGGGCACTTCTTCTCCCAGGGCCTCTACTCTCTTTCTCTCTCTCTCTCTCTCTCTCTCTCTCTTTGGCCTCTGCTTTCTAGAGCCGCGGTCCACAACTCTCCATCCTTTCGTTAGACATCAACCTCCCGGCCCCTTCTATATGCCACATCTCTCCGGCTGGAGGGAGCTCCTCAACATCGTCTCCTCATATTGTGCCTAGCACAGGCCTGCCACAGAGTAGTTTCTCTAAAACCGCTGGTGGAATCAAACAATCTATAAGTGCTCCTGGGAAACTATCAGAATCCTAGATCTCTAGCAAGGCGGCAAAATTCGGAAGCCGAAATCTAGTAGCTGTGCGGCCCCACCCTCCGGCCCACCCTCTCCCAAGATTGCCTCACCTAGCTGCTCAGGCTATCCCGCTCCAACTCTCGCCTTTCCCTTTAATCACTTCCTCCAACTTGGGGCCTATAATACCTGATGTCTCCCAATAAGGTGTTTCAATTAGGAAAGACTTTAACTTCTGCTGATACACAAAACGGTAATATCGTCGGTACCATGGCCACGCCCCTTTACTTAACGTAGTCGGGGCGAACCGGAAGGGATTGCTCAACCCTTAGTTCGTAGACCCGGAAGTAGACGAACCTCACGGAAGCCGGCCTTGGCCCTGCGGCTGCTGCCGTCGCCGCGGAGAAAGTGTTGGAACTGGCAGCCTAGGAATGGTGAGACTTCGCGGTTCGCCTTTGAGGATTCTGAGGAGAGTTGGGGGTGAAATGGGGTTTCCCAGAATGCTGCCGGGTACGATCCCCCCAGGTTTGGGGCCCCGCCCCGGTAGCGCCCCGAAAATCTGCGCATGCGTGGGCCGGACCGGGCCAGAATCTGGTCCGAGAAGTTACGCATGCGCAAAGGTAGCATGCCAAAGGTGGGGTGAGAATTAGCCTGGGAGTTGACTCCCTTCCCCCGCCACCGGCCCCTGGGGCTTGAATCAAGGCTCCGAGAGCATCAGGGTTCATTCGGCGCTTTGCTTTTGAGTTGCAGTACTGACTTCACCACTTGTATCCCGAGCCCCTGAAACAGACCCGGACAAATTCCCTACTTTGGGTGTGCATTTGGCGGGGAGAACGAAGGGCGGAGGGCCAGAGAAGGAAGGGGACGCAGACCCTGCCTCAGTGTAACGGCGGCATCGGGCTATTCACCCTTTCCCCAAGTGGCTGAACTCCCAACCGTATCCGATGGAGCGGTTTGACGAGCGCTTCCTGGTCAGAAGCGTCCCTGATCAGGAGGGGCAGGACCGGATAGTCCCCAGCACCTGAGTTCTCCGGGTCTTAGGCGAGGGTCCCCCAGACGGCGGTTGATGTTTGCTCAGTGACCAAGCCGCGTTTTTCAACTTCCACGAAGTAACGCCCTCTAAATCTTTACCCAAAGCTTCAAATGAAAAAAAAAAAAGGTAGACTGGTTGGAGTCCTATCTCCTTTTCCTTTCCCGTGCTTTGGACTGGGAGGGGAGCTGAGTGGGCAGCTGACAAAGCAGAAGTGAGCCAAGAATCTTTTGTTTCTTGCTAGTTTGGAGTCAAGGCCCTTCACCTAGGGGCTGTTAGTAGAATTAGAGGGGTTTGTGAACTTCCTGAAATGTGTACATTTTTCTAGGGTCCCTAGCTTTTATCACTGTCTCAGAGATGTTGGTGACCTTCAAAAGGCTACTGGTTTATTAGGGTCATATTGGCAGAATATATTGTGTCTTTTCTGGTGTTTTTGCTAGCTTATGGGATGCTGAGGACCAGTTCCAGTATAAGGAGGTGAGGCTGGCCAGATGGAAATCTGAGCCTCAGGGAGCCTCATTTCTCCTTTGCAGAATCTCCTCTCGGCCTCTAAGCTCACCTGGTCAGAATCCTTGGATGAGCCTGTGGGACCCTTCCTTCTAGCCCTGTGGTTTGGAACCAGTGGCTTTGGGACTGTAAGAGGATGGACAAAGGTAGTATGAGGCCGGGCCAGCTCCCCAAACGCTCAGGCGCCAAGCATCTGCTGATTCCACCCCGTGCCTGGCACGTGTGTCTTTCGGTCCTGGCTGGGCATTGCCACCTCCCCCTGGGCCAGCACCACCCACGTACCTCTCGGCAGAGGCCACAATTGACTGACTTTCTGTTGAGCTGCTGCTCTTTGGCATGGCTGCATTTTGATGGCAGAGGGAGCAGTTATGCCCAGAGCCCGGTGTGTCGGCATCACCAGTCTGACCTGAGCACCATGTGCTGCACGACATGACACGTGGCACCGGGAGAACTGCCCAGCGTGGAAGGTCTGGGCCCAGATGGGACTGGATGGCCAAGGAACTCCCACCTTAAAACCTCAAATGTGAAGGAGGCAGGGGAGGGACCAAGAGGGCTGGCTGGGAAAGGGGGGCTGAGGAGGGGTCCCCTGTGCAGAGGCTCAAGGCTCTGCTTGGCAATTAGGAGCTCTGACTTCACCACTTCTCTTTTTTCTAGATTCTCAGGGGCTGCTAGATTCATCCCTCATGGCATCGGGCACTGCCAGCCGCTCAGAGGATGAGGAGTCACTGGCAGGGCAGAAGCGGGCCTCCTCTCAGGCCTTGGGAACCATCCCTAAACGGAGAAGCTCCTCTAGGTAATAAGGATTTGAAGGGCCAGAAACTGAGACTGCAGCATGCCTTCACCCCTGCACCCCTCTGGGGCCTGCGTTGGCAGAGGCTTGTGCTTTTCCTGACCTTACTGAGTATCTCCTTGAGACTGACCAAGGGAGGGAGATCTTAGGTCTTTGATGTGAAGTCTTTGTAGTGTGGTACCCTGTCATCTCAGAGGGGTGGAGCATAGAGGTTCCATGCCTCGACCACTGAGCCAGAGCAGTGAGCACTCTGACTGCTGGGAACCTGCTCTTCTTTGGAGGCTGGGTGTGGGTGAGTGGGTACTGGGGGTGGGGCGTGGAGAGCTCACTGAGTAGGTTCACTCTTCACAGGTTCATCAAGAGGAAGAAGTTCGATGATGAGCTGGTGGAGAGCAGCCTGGCTAAGTCCTCTACCCGGGCGAAGGGGGCCAGTGGGGTGGAACCAGGGCGCTGTTCGGGGAGCGAACCTTCCTCCAGTGAGAAGAAGAAGGTGAGGATTGGGAGAATGGGGAGTAGCAGGGGGTGGGGGCCAGTGCCAGATTTCGTGTTTCCCCACAACCTCCGCCAGCTGGCAAGAGCCCTGCAGAGGAGGCTTGTGAGAGGATCAAGCCGCCCCAGCCCCAACCTTAGATGCCTCCCTCCTGGGAGCCCATCTCACTACTCCCGCTTTCTTGCTGCATACCCCCCACCACCACCACCCTGTCAGCGCATCCTGTATCACATTCTGTGTGGGAGGCATAGAGCGTGCATCTATTCTGGGAGCAGACAGCCTGTTCCCAGCATTGCTGGGTGTAAAAATAACCCCCAGGTGGCATTGCTCTGGCCCCAGACACTGTACCAGCAAGAGTGTTTTCCTGGTATCCTCCCCACCCACCCTCCACACCGGGGCTGGGGGCACCATCACCAAAAAGAAGACCCCATATGGTCTAGGACTGTGTAGAAGTACTTTGATGGGGGCGGGAACGGGGAGGGGCTGGTATTAGAAAGCTGAGCTCCCTGCCTGTGGCTTCTTGTTGGGTGGGGCTGTACAAAGCTCTGGGTCTGAAACCCCAGCTGCCCTGGTGCCAGCTCTGAGCTCACTCTACTCCTGCCCTCTGCCCAGGTGTCCAAGACCCCCAGCACACCGGTGCCACCCAGCCCTGCCCCAGCCCCTGGACTCACCAAGCGTGTGAAGAAGAGCAAACAGCCGCTGCAGGTGACCAAGGACCTGGGCCGCTGGAAGCCTGCGGACGACCTCCTGCTCATCAGTGCCGTGCTGCAGGTAGTGCTTCCTACCACAGGGGTCTTGTTCCCTTTTCCCCACTGCTGCCAGTTCTCAGCCCCCAGCTAGCCTGGCAGTGTCTGGAGGTGGCATGGGAGGGTATTTCCCAGTTCCAAAGCTGGAACAAACTGCTCTGGGGTCTTGCAGACCAATGACCTGACATCTGTCCACCTGGGTGTGAAGTTCAGCTGCCGCTTCACCCTGCGGGAAGTCCAGGAGCGCTGGTATGCCCTGCTCTACGATCCTGTCATCTCCAAGTGAGTGAGCTGGCCCCGGTGGCAGCACGGTACTGGGGACACCAGGATTTGGTTCTGGAACAGAAAGAATTGTACAAGGGAGGGGGCTGGGAGGCATGGCTCCCTGGGGCCTGGAATTCTCTGAGATGATACCAAGACCTCCCAGGCTTTGGGGGGAAGCTTCTTCCCGATATCAACCTTGCTAGTCCAGGCTGGATGCTGAGAAAAAGGGCCTGGAAGCCGAGGAAGTAGCACTAGAGAAAACACCAGAATGAATGCTGGGAGCCCTGTCTTACTGCCATATGCATGGTGGTTTAGGGCGGTCCCCTTCAGCTTTCCCACACTGACCTCCCACAGTTTCTTCCTTCATAAGAAGTGGTTGGAACAGAAGAACACCAGGGTCCCTTCTAGTTCTAGCAGTCCAAGTTCCAGATACACCTGTGCACACGCACAACACACACACTTCCTCCTCGGGCACTTCATTTGACGTTATCAGAATAATGCTTAACATCCATCTTCTACCCCACAGACACTGGTGCCACTTAAGCTATAGCCACAGCCCTGATACACCAGGAAATGCGCAGGGCGTGGTTTGGGGAAGAGGAGGTGTCTAGTGGGTGGCCGCTTTAGCCAAGTAAGGGCGAAGGTCTTGGGGCAGGAACAGCCACTGGTCTTAGGATTGCCCTCAGGACTGGCCTCTAGGCAGCTGTGCCCTTGAGTCTCCTCGCAGGGTTGAGCACAGGAGCCTGAGTTTTCTGAATTGCCTGTTCACGTTTTTGACAAACCCACGAGGCCACAGGTGCCTTGCTCATGACCCTCGGGCTCTTCTGTTGAGGGCCTGGATCTTTGAGTTGTGGATCGCAAAGGCCTGCAGGCTTTGAAGAAGTAGGAACCCCAGATTGTTTGACACCATGTCTTCAACCCTGCCGTGCTTTCTGTCTCCTTTCTTCCCAGGCTGGCCTGCCAGGCCATGAGACAGCTGCACCCAGAGGCCATTGCAGCCATCCAGAGCAAGGCACTGTTTAGCAAGGCTGAGGAACAGCTGCTGAGCAAAGTGGGATCGGTAAGGCTGAGGGCCAGTAAGGCTAGAGGGTAGGGTGGGAACCAGTCACCTGGAAAACTGACTGCAGGGAGGCTGTACTGCCTGGGGACCTACCCTGCAGACACATGGACACCTGCAGGGCCTCTGGACGGGGTCCTCTGGGAGAGCCAAGCCTGGCTCCTGGCTGGCAGGAGCTGTCACTTTTTCCATCTCCTGATGGGGACTGGGGCAGGGGGCTCAGATGGTGAGGCAGGGGCAGGACAAGGAAACCCTGATGCCCAGAGCATACTCCCTGCCCTCCAGACCAGCCAGCCCACCTTGGAGACCTTCCAGGACCTGCTGCACAGACACCCCGATGCCTTCTACCTGGCCCGTACTGCCAAGGCTCTGCAGGCCCACTGGCAGCTCATGAAGCAGTATTACCTATTGGAGGACCAGACAGGTAACTGGGCCCAGGATCTGGCAGCGTGGGGGTGCGTATGTATGAGTGTGGAGGGGGCTGGATGCAGCCGCCCTCAGTGCCTTGTAACAAATACTCAGTGGTTCCCAGGGTCTTGTTCACCTCTTTTTGCAGCAGAAACCACTTCCAAAGGGAGGGAGCATGGCTGGAATGGTCTTGATGGTAAAGGTAGCCAGAATTGCCTAGAATCCTGAGCAGAAAGACTGAACAAAGGGTCTCCCACTTCTCGATTAGTTTGCTTTTTTGACATGTTTGACAATTACATAAATACCACGTTAATATTTTCTTCATGAGTAACTTTCAAACTTGAGTAAAATGCAAAAGTCTCTTTCGGTGCTCACCCTCCCCCCTTTCCTTCCTTGGAGATAAAGACCTTTTTCTCTAAGCCTTTCTGTCCTTTCCCTCTCTCCACTTTCCTCCCACCAGGCTGTGGGGCTGCCTTCAGGCCACTCAGAAATCCCCGCGGGGGCTTCACACCCAGGCTGCCTGTCTTTCTCTTTCCCAGGGGTCGGAATGCTCTCCAATCGCTCTCTTCCCTTGCCAACAAGACACTCACTCTCCTAATGAGTATTAGGAAAGTGGTCCGATTGGATGGGAAGAAACTCTTCAGTTGGATTTAAGATTCAGGGTCAGACCTGCATAGTCCGAGCACACTTTACTCTCGCTTCTTAAGTACTATTGCGTGTTGGCTGCCATGTAGTGGTTCACACTGATCTGAAAATCAGGCCGTGGTTCTGCCCTTCACCCTACTCACTAGGTCTTGTAGCTTCTGGATAATAGAAGATTCCTACCAGAGGATTTTAGGAAATCTTGTCAGGAGAGGCCCCATCTTCTCTTCCTGAGGATCTTTGAATTCAGTATGCAGTGCGCCACCTCCTTTATTCCTGCAGCTTCCAGATCTCTGCTGCTCGCCCAGGCTCAGCTGTCACTGACCTCCCACAGAGAGAGCAGACACCGGATAAAGTTTATTTTTGCTGCTACAGCTAGCTCCTTTGTCACTCTTTTGAAAGTTATCTTGTGTAAATTTGCTAACGTAAAGGTATAACTTTTCAAGAGTCATGTTTTGTGAGTATTTGATTTCTTGGCTATTTGGTGCTTGGAGTCTCTAGCAATAGGGAGCATAAATTGCTTACTTTTCAAGTCAGCTGGGTGTTAGGTTGGTAGGATTCAGGCAGCTGTGGCAGGGTGACTGCCCCAGCCCCATCTCCCACCCAGTCTGGACTAAGGTGACGGCGGCGGGGGGAGAGGCGGTAGTGATGGAGCATTTGTGGCTGCTGTACAGCCCCCCTGTTGCTTCCCCAGCAGTGATGACATCTCAGGGGTTGTCAGGCTCCTAAGCCAGCAGTTTCACTAGCTAGTGGAGCTCTTGCTGAGCAGACATTGCAATCCTAGGAACCACTGACCATGAAGCAGGAATTCTCAGATTTGGGGACCCTAGCCCTTTCTACATTTTGACCACAAAGAACTGAAAAACTTCCATAAAACTTTTTCATTAAAAAAAAGTCAGTATTTATCCTATTATCTGGTGGATATCTGACTACATTTGATTGTATTCCATTTCTATTTTTTGGAAAGAAAAGGCATTTCATGGCCTGTTAACCCGTCATGACCCACAGTTTGAAAACACTGGCTTTAAGGCTCCCTTCTGACACCTCCTGAATGAGACTTGACTGTCCTGTGCCTCTCAGCTCCTTGTGGCAGGAAATGTTTGGAGCATGTGATGTAGTATAGGGAGCAGTTTAGACTTGGAATCAGGAAAGCAACCTTGATTTCTGATTCTGTCCTGAACTCAAGTCACAGAGCTTAACCCGCCCTCTGTTTGCTCGTCTGTAACGTACAGCTTGTAGTCGTGCCTTCCCTGCACAGAGCAAGTTCTGTAAGCGGGAACTCTTCGCACACTGAGAGAGCGCACAAAGGTCAGCTTTCATTCCCTGCACTTTCTAGAACCACCTCTGCCCCAGCTAACCCTGGGATGCTCTGTGCCAGAGTAGCACGCAGTCTGATCTGCACGCACTCGTTACCCGTGTCCAGGTCGCTGTTGTTGATTTCAGCGCGAGGCCGTCCCCACAGGGCTCTCCCTACAGTTTGTCCCATTTGCTCATTGTCTGCCCAGCGTCTCGGGGGTGAGTGGGAGCATTGGCACTGACCCTCCCTCCGTCCTTCGTTCAGTGCAGCCGCTGCCCAAGGGGGACCAAGTGCTGAACTTTTCCGACGCAGAGGACTTGATTGATGACAGTAAGCTCAAGTGAGTGGCTGGGGTCACAAGCAGGGCACAGAGAGCCGTGTGTCCCCCAAGGACTCCCAAGGCAGCTCCCGCACCACCCAGCCCTGCCTCTCACTGCAGAGCATGGAGCCCAGCCCATATTCGGCCTGGAGTCCCAGCTGCAGCTGTTGGTGCCTGGTCTCCCTGCTAAGCCCTCCTTACCCCAACCTCCACCCTTTGTACATGACCCCTACTCCAGGGAAGGAGGCTCGGCTGGGACCAGAGGAGCAGCCTACAGGGCCGCTGGGCTGCGGGACCCTAGTGAGCCAAATAGTACCTAATAGTGATGGCAGGTAAGCTTGAATTGGAGCTTGATTCATCCTTCTCTTCTCGCCCCCCAGGGACATGCGAGATGAAGTCCTGGAACATGGTGAGCGTGCCCTGGTGGGAACGTTGAGGGGGTGGGAGCTCCTGCTGGAACAGAAAGGAATAGTACCAGGTGCCGGTGACCTCACCCCTTACACCCCACCTCACCCCAGAGCTGACCGTGGCTGACCGGCGCCAGAAACGGGAGATTCGGCAGCTGGAACAGGAACTCCATAAGTGGCAGGTGCTGGTAGATAGCATCACAGGTGAGGAGTCCGGGGGGCCAGCAAGCTCGCGCTCCCACTCCCTTCACCACACCTCGAGCACCCTGGTTGCTGGGCTGGCCTTACCCTCCTCTCCTAGACCTGCAGCTCCTTTCCCTCAGGGGATCCTGGCCTGGTTCCCTGCCTTCCACAGTGGGGCTCTTCTCTGACACGAACTGCTCTCCCCCAGGCATGAGCTCCCCAGACTTCGACAACCAGACCCTGGCAGTGCTGCGGGGCCGCATGGTGCGGTACCTGATGCGCTCTAGAGAGGTGAGGCCAGCCCAGCCCTCCCTGTCCTCGTCCCCATCCCCACACCCCCTTGCGAGGTTCCCCCCCTGTTGATCTTCCCCTCACAGCCCTTTCTATGTCTGGTCCTGATCTCTCATCTTTCCCTGGCCTGTGTGGACCCCTCCCGTTCCTCAGGTCCCAGCCCTCACCTGCCCCATTTTCCCAGATCACCCTCGGCAGAGCGACCAAGGACAACCAGATTGATGTGGACCTGTCCCTGGAGGGTCCGGCCTGGAAGATCTCCCGGAAGCAAGGTATCTGCAGGAAGCAGCATGAGGAAGTCCCTCCAGCCCCGGGACTTGACCTCCATGGGAACCTTGGGGACAGACAGGGGCTGAGGAGCTGGCATTTTAAGATCCCTAACTTAGGGGTGCTGGGTGCCTTGTAGTGTCCCCAGGAAGCAGAGGGTACATGTGGGTTTCAGACCCTTTTCTAGCTTCCCTCATCCCATCATAGCCCTTTCCTTTCTTTTCCCATAGGTGTCATCAAATTGAAAAACAATGGTGATTTCTTCATTGCCAATGAGGGCCGGCGGCCCATCTACATTGATGGACGGCCTGTGCTGTGTGGCTCCAAGTGGCGCCTTAGCAACAACTCAGTAGTGGAGGTGAGCTGGGGAGAGGTGGAAAGGCCACAGTGAACCCTGGGGTGTGGTGAGCCAGAGTGTAGGCCTGGCCCTAGCCTGACTCACCTCCATCCTCAGCCACCCTTCTCTCCTGCCCACAGATTGCCAGCCTGCGATTTGTCTTCCTTATCAACCAGGACCTCATTGCCCTCATTCGGGCCGAGGCTGCCAAGATCACACCACAGTGAGGAGTGGCGGTGGGACCCATGGGCTCTCTCTGGCCTCAGTGTCCCCTGCCATCCCAGCCCCTGGAGCTGGAGACTCAGGCTCTTGGAGAAACCAGAGTGGGCAGCGGGAGACTCGGCTCCTGGCCCCTCGATCTGAGCCTCTGCGGGAGGGTGGGGCTGGCCCTGGGGAAGCACCTGAGGCTGGGACCCTCAGCTTCCTTAGTGCCAGAGCCCATCCTTCTCTCTGCAGACGATCCTGCCCTTTCCCCCAGATTCCCGCCTTTGCTCCCTGTCTTCAGCTGATTATTAATAGCTTCAGACTTTTCTTTTATTATTTTTCTTTTGTAAATACAAAGCACTGAGTTCCAAAGTAGTTTCTTTATTCTCTTTTTAATATAAAAAACATGGTGACAGGTGAGGCAGGGGCACATGCAGGGGATAGCAGAACCCCTCCTGGGCCTCGGGCCACTGCCCCCCAGCCTGCAGAGGGCGACAGGGTGGTCAGAGGAGCAGGCTGAGGGGAGCAAGGGCCCCAGGAGTAGGAGCCCAGAGATTCCTGGGCTGGGGCCTGCCCCTGAAGTTCCCGTCCACCCTGTGAGTCCGGGGCCAGGCGTTCATTTGCTGTCTAGCTCCCTGCCCTGAGTCCGCAGGTAGCACGGAGTCCCCGGTGGGTGGGGGGTGGCTGTCCCCTTCTCCACCCTGAGCTTGGGCAGAGCAGCAGATGGAAGCAGGTCTGGCAACACTGAGTTCTGAGGCTGGTGGTCAGACCCCTGTGCCTTCTTCCTGGGTCCACTGGACTGTACCAGAGCCGTGGCAGCCGATAAGCACCATCTCCAGGCTATGGGGCTCCCAGGGCAAGGCGTGGCCCCCCGAAGCTGGTGGGGGCTCTCCGGTGCTGGCAGCCTCAGCCTGGGTCATGGGCTCCGGGGGCCCAGTCCTAGCCCCTTCCTCGGGAGGCGGTGAGCCAGGGGTGCTGGGCTCAGGGCAGAGTTCTCCTGAGCCTGGGGGCTCCGAGTCAGAGGTGGAGGTCCAAAAAGCAGTGGCTCGAGGCCATGGTGAGCTCTGAGATGCAGGGGGGCCCCAGGGCCAGGGAGCCATGAGGGGAGGGGGCCCTGGACGAGGGTGGGGCCAGGTCCCACTCAAGACAGAGCCAGCTGAGGGCTGTAGGCAGCAGGAGGATGCCCCAGTGTCCACACACAGGGGCTGCAGCAGCCCAGAGGCCCCGGCCGGGCAGGGGCCCTCCCCTCGGGGTGCCAGGACCAGCTGCACAGCCTGGCGAAGGGACTGCAGCCCCTCCCGCATCTGCAGCACCTGCTCAGACAGCTCCATCACCTGCAGGGAGGGTGGGCGTGGTCAGAGTGGAGCCGGGACCCGCCAACAGCAGGCACACCCCACCTGGCCCCTCACCCACCGCCTGCCGAAGCTTGTCCAGCGTGTCTGTGTTCCTCACCTCGCTGGGCCCAAGGGGGACAGTGAGCAGGCCGTTCTCTGTGGACAGTAGGAAGGGGTTACCAGCCAGGGCTGGTCAATGAAGATAGCGCGGGGTCCAGGCCTCTGCCTGGTGAGCACAGACCACACTGGCCTGGCCAGGCCTGCCGCCAGGAGCAGCCATTTGTAACCTTGCCCGAGTTGCTGAATCCAGTGCAAACCGCCAGGGAGCCTCGGGCACACTGACTCGGGCTTCCCCCTTGGGAAGCTGCCTTCGTGATTGTCTCTTGTTCTGTCTTCCAGGCTAGGGGACACTCTGAGGGCTGCCGGGCCTGCCCGGTGGTCATTTTCAACTCTGCTTCCCCAGCCCTGTATCTCCCGCAGTGGGCCAGACACTTCTAAGGGTTTTAACAACATTATCTCATTTAACATGCACAACCACCTTTTTACAGCTAGGAAGCTGGCAGCAGAGATCTAAGCTCCATTTCAGCTACCTTCCAACACCAAGGTGCTGGTGTTACCCACCAAACTCCCCCGCCCAAACCATGCAGATGGATGAGGGCAAGAAGGCATCCAAAGTCTGTGCCCTGCCAGTTTCTCAGAGGCCCCCAGGGCAAGGGGCCTGCTCTGCCAGCCTCCCCACGGACTGAGCCCTAGTACCTGGTCCAGGAGAAGGGCTGCTGCTACATTCCGGGCCAGACTGCCTCACACGGAAGGAGAACTGGGGCTGGTCGGAGCCACAGCCGTCCTCAATCCCATCTACGACCCTGCGGACGCAGGCGCCAGGGCAACAAATCAGTCAACAGACAGACACTGCAGTGTTCTGTTTTACAGGACAAGATGCCCCACTGTCCACAGAAGCTACAAGAGCTGGAGCTAGGCCAGGGGCTTGGGGTCCCAAGAGAAGGGTGGAACACGTGGTCCCTTTTTCCCTAGGAGCTTGCAGTTTCTAGCTTGAGCGGTATGAAACAGCAAGAGTTCTGAGCAGTGCATGGCCTGAATGGTGGAGTTGGGGCAGGGAGGAGGTGCGGTAGTCAAGGGGGCTTCCTGGAGGAGGCTGAGAGGGGTTAGGATGGAAGGATGGACATCCAGGGCAGCAGTGTGGCTGGCTGGGGACCCAGCCCTGTCACTAGCTCTGCCTGACTTCAGTGGCCCAGAGCTCGCTCACCTGGGGCTCAGATCTGGGGGCACATTCCATGGCACGGGGGGCAGCCGCAGCCCCTCCAAGCTCCGAGGGTGAGTTGAGGGGCCGGCCTCAGCCTGCAAAGCCCCAGCCCTGCCTGGCCGCCCTCTGCCACCCAGCCGGGACCGGGGCACAGTTCGCCGTGGGGATAGCAGCTTGGCAGCTGAGGACGAGGAGGTGCAGCCAGGGGACAGCAGGGGGCTGGAGGGCTCATCAGCTGGGGCTGGGGAGGCTGCGGGGCCCTGCTCCCCGTCTGTCTCCTTCTCCTCCAGGGTGGACATGAGGGTGTTGTCGCCACTCAGGGAGCTGGTGTCCGCCTGGGGAGAGCAGGGGCAGGGACTCAGCATGGATAGCACCCCAGTGTCCCACTCACTCTCCCTGCCAGGTCTCACGGTCCTAGAAGCCAGGAGCTGTTTTTGTTAAAACAGATGTGGGTGTCTCTTACCTCCTGAGGAGGAGGCTCAGCAGGGGGAAGGGGTGTTTTCCTGCTGCCATCTCAAAGCCACCAGCCCTGGAGGCGTTCACTGTCCCTCAAAATTCTAGCCAAGCACGGACACGCTGTCTCTCTACTTGGTCTCTGAGGCACACTGAACTGTCCAGGAGGACCCGGTACTAAAAACTGGTTTGGAATTAGTGACATAAGGCAGGGAAACTCAAAAGCCCCCTCAGAGTGGTCCTGGGTCATGGCAGCGCACTTTGCAGAGGTGGCCTGACCTGAGGGCACCGCCCATCCCCTGCACACAGCCTCCTTGTCTGGTACCAGTGGGCTTGGTCAGACTCTCCTGGGCCAGGGAGAGCAGGAGAGGTGGCTGAGCAGGACAGGGCTGGGCTCTAAGGGCTGGTGTGAGGGAGTGAAGGGGCGGGAGAGTGTGGAGCCACCCCCATCATGCATGCAGTGCTCACACCAGGCCGTGCGCTCACACCAGGCCATGCACTCACACAGCACCCCCACGGACCCCCTTTCCAACTCCCCAGGCCTCCAGCCCTCCCGCGCACAGACCCAGCGCCCTCACCTCGGCGGGGCCTCCACCAGCACCCAGGTTGTAGCTGAGCTCCCCTCGGAGGCCCCGGCTGAAGCGGGGGGCAAACTCGGGGTACAGTGCCAGGCTCTCATGCAGCCCGGCCAGCTGCAAACACTGTAGGACGCAGTACGTCAGCCCCTTCACATCGGCGTTGGCCTTGACCACCTGCTCACGCCGGGGCAGCTCACAGCCGATCAGGTCTCCCTTCCCTGAGAAGAGCCAGCAGAGGTCAGCAAGCCCTGTCCCTCAGCCACCAGACAGGGGATGCCTGGGGCCTCTCCAGCCAGGACAGGAGCGGGGGGGCCCAGACGCTGGCCAGCCCCCGCTGCCCGCCTCACTGGCTTCTCAGAACAGCCCGGTGGCCCGGGTGCTCAGTCACCTTTGGGGTCAAAGCACTGTGCTGAAACACCCAAGTTTTAAGTCTAATGGTCTCCAAGTTGCATGTGGATCAGAATCCTCTGGGAAAGTTAAACCTATCAGACTCCCCAGGGAAGGAGCCCCATCACTATGTACAGAATCATAATATCTACTGGAGCCCACGCAATTGTTTTTAAGCCCCGTGGGTGATTCAGATGGAGCTTGTCTAGGAACCAGTATGTGGAACCAGCAAGTTAGTGCTGTGTGTGTGTTGGGGGGAGGGAGGGTCATGTTATTGCACCGAGCCTTGGTGCCTCTTCTACATGGCAGATCCTGTCCTGAACTGAGTCTGTGGTGCTTTCTTCATCTTACCAGAAGGTGTCAACGGAGGGGTTCCCCACCACCCAAGTGAGACTGCCACCTGGCTGACAGCGATAGTAAAATGGCATCAATTCGAGTCCGCACCCCAATCTCAAGAGATGTTAAATTGCAGGGTGGGAGGGGGGTGTGGGGGGAACATATGACTTAGAATCAATGAAATAGGACGTCTCCAATCAGGGACATGAGGATTAAATGAGTTTGTATAGATAAAGTATTGGTCACATAGATGGTCGGTCAAAGTTCATTTCCTTCCCTTCCCTCTCAACAAGAATCCCCTATAGCTGATTCCCATCAGGGATGGCTGGCCACCGGGGCTTGGGCAGAGCACTCATGGCCCTCACAAGGAAGCTCAGCCCACAGCCAGACATTTCACAAGATTAGACAGCTTTTCCTCATCCTTAAGGAAAAAGATGGCTTGCCGCCACCCCCGCTGTGGGCTGCCTCCCGCTGCCAGCAGAACTCACTGAGCTTAAAGGCCTCCTCTAAATGTTCACGGACTTTTGCTCAAACTTAAGTGTAGAACGCATCATCGTTAAATCTTATTTTCTTGGCTCCCGGCCATCCTTCTGGTTCCTTCTGAGAGCTGTTTGGATCTCAGTGTGATCATCTGATGAATGAGCTCTCTCTCCTCATGTGTGTCATCTGGAAATAGGATAAGGATGTATTTCTTGTTCTCATCCAAGAGGGGAGAGAAAAACAAGAGATAGGACAGGACCAAGGATGGAGTTCCGTGCCACTGGTCTTGGGGACCAGCTTCCAGCTGACCTCAGCCAGAGCTTCCAGCTCAACTCATCAAGGCGTGTGAGGTCCTCCCCACACCACCACTCAGCTCATCTCCCTTTGTCTTGCCTCTGTCCTCCCCCATAACTAACTTTGCATGCTTAGCTGTTAGTTTATACACAGGGGTAGAGGCCAGAATTGATACTGCTAGAGATGCGTGAGCCTTAGCTGCCAGGAGCAGGCAGCAAGCACCTGCATGTTCAACTAAGGAGGCAGGTGGGAGATGGGGTGAAGGCAAAGCAGAAAACCAGGCTATCATGAAGGCTAGGGAGCCAGGCGTCCATCAGGGCGTCCAGTGCAGCCAAGTCAACAGAGGAAACCGTTCATCTGGAACATACGGGCAGGGACAGGATGGATCAAAGGTGGCGTACGTCCCAGCGTGGAGAATTCTGGAGGCAAAGGTGGGCCGTGGGCAGCGGCCCTCCTTGAGGCTGCCTTCACACCAGATACGGGCATTCTGAGACCTGGCGCCTGGCATCAAAGAGGGATTCTTGCAGGACCCATGCCAGCTGCCAGCCACGCTGCTTCCTCAGCTCCAAGCTGAAAGCCATCTGCTTAATAATCCACTGGACAATCTTGCTTTGGAGTGACCAGTTTGCAACTGTCAAAATCTGCTTTTTTGCCTTTCTGATTTATCTCCAGTTCCTCATAATTTCTCCCGGATTGCCAGCCATACGTGAATGGCCATAATTCCATTTGCTCAGGGTCCTGGCATTAACTGCACGTAGGGCCAGAAGCCAAACTTGTGAGCAATGCCTCTCTCGGTTCTCATGGTATTTCTTTCTTCTGTTCCTGTTGGAAGACCATCCTCAGAGACGAGAGGATGGACACACGGTTGCTGCTGGCCAGGTGGTTCTCCAGGTGAGTGACAAACTCCAGCCTCTCCAGGCAGCAGCAGCTGTCCCCACAGGGAGTGTGCAAGCACTGCTGCCTGAGGACTGGCTGTGGTCCAGGCACCTTCCATCTGTATGTGAGGCCCTCTGTTCCCCACAGAGACCACAGCGTCCCCACAGCCCTGGAGCCTGCAGCCCCGTGTCGCCCACCACCCTGAAATCGCGCCCTTTTTGCGGGAGGACTCTCCCCAGAGCAGAGCACTTAAGAGCACAACGTCTGAAGCCTGAGGTTGAGTTAGCAGGCCAGGTTCTAGCCCTAGTGGCCTGCCGACTCATTAACTTCTCAGAGTCTCAGTCTCCTTCCATGCAAAACAAGACTGGCAATAGTTTCTCCCGGCTGGGTTTTGTGAGGTTTGCGTGAGTTGAAGCATGTAAGGGCCTGGATGCAGGGCTGGCTCCACTGTAGGACCCCTGGGGCCAGCACTGTTACCACATCCCTTCCACAACTGCAATCTCTCCCTCTTATCTAAGGGACTGATCTAAGGATCAGTCTTTTCTTTTGCCAAGAAGGGAAATGTATTTGGAGCCTGAGCTCTGTTGTCACCCATCTCAATCCCGGGCCTGCTCTAGGAGAGTAGCATCTCCTGTTTTCTAACAAAAATGGCATACACACACATACAGTCGATTAATCTTCGACAAAGGAGGCAAGAATATACAATGGAGAAAAAACAGGCTCTTCAGCAAGTGGTGTGGGAAAGTTGGACAGCTGCATGTAAATCAATGAACTTAGAACACTCCCTCTCACCATACACAAAAATAAACTCAAAGTGGCTCAAAAACATAAGACATGGTACTGTAAAAGCCCTAGAAGAGGACATGGGCAAAACATTCTCTGACATAAATTATACTAGTAATTTTTTAGGTCAATCTCCCAGGGCAATAGAAATAAAAGCAAAAATAAACAGATGGACCTAATCAAATACAAGCTTTTGCACAGCAAAGGAAACCATAAACAAAATGAAAAGACAATCTATGGAATATATTTGGAGAAAATATTTGCAAATGATATGACCAACGAGCTTAATTTCCAAAATATACAAGCAACTCATACAACTCAACAACAACCATAATCACAGCAAAAAACAACCCGATCAAAAAAATGGGCATTAGAACTAAACAGACATTTCTCCAAAGAAAACATACAGATAGGCAACAGGCATATGAAAAGATGCTCAACATCGCTACTTATTAGAGAAATGCAAGCTAAAACTCCAATGAAGTACCACGTCACACTGGTCAGAATGGCCATTATTGAAAAGTCTACAAATAACAAATGCTGGAGAGGGTGTGGAGAAAAGGGAACCCTCGTACACTGTGGGTGGGAATTTGAGTTGATGCTGCCACTATGGAAAACAGCATGGAGATTCCTCAAAAAACTAAAAAGAGAGTTGCCATGTGGTCCAACAATCCCACTCCTGGGCAAATATCCAGACAAAACTCTAGTTCAGAAAAATACAAGCACCCCTATGTTCATAGCATTACTGTTTACAACAGTCAAGACATAGAAACAACCTAGATGTACATTGACCAACACATGGATAAAGAAGAGACGGCATGTATGTATATATGTATATGGGAATACTGCTCAGCCATAAAAAAGAATGAAATAATGCCATTCGTAACAACATGGGTGGAACTAGAGATTATCATACTAAGTGAAGTCAGTCAGAAAGAGAGAGAAATGCCATATGATACCACTTATATGTGGAATCTAAACTATGACACAAACGAACTTATCTACAAAACAGAAACAGACTCACAGACATAGAGAACAGACTTATGGTTGCCAAGGGGGAGGGAAGATAGGGAGGGAGGGAGTGGGAGGTTGGGATCAGCAGATGCAATCTATTATATATAGAATAGATAAACAACAAGGTCCTGCTGTGCAGCGAAGGGAGTATATTCAATATTCTATGATAAACCATAATGGAAAAAAATATTAAAAAGATTGTGTATATATATGTATAACTGAATCACTTTACCATAAAGCAGAAATTAACACATTGTAAATCAACTATACTTCAATAAATTAAAAGAAAAAAAATAGCGTTCATGCCTCCCTTTTTCCTGCCTGAACACTTGCCAGCACTTGCATCTTTAGCATTTGATTTTTCCCCCTTGACAGAAAGTGCTCCCTTCCGTCCTCTCACAGACCAAAGGCTGGCACTTGGCTCTCATCCTGGCCTCCCGAAATCCAGGAGATGAGGTCACTTCTTCGTGTTGCCACCTGGTGGTCACCGGGTCCGCTCTTAGCTTTGCCTAGGGCTCCACGGCTGCTACCGACCCCACCCTGGCTGCTTCTCCCTGGAGGCCTTGCCCACATCTCTCTGCAGAAGGGACCATGGTTCCACCCGCCCCGCTCCCCAGCCCTGGCATCCTCCACTTCGCCCTCACAAACCTAGGATGGCGAGCACAGTTCCGCCCTTGAGCACCTCCATGGAGCCAGAGCAGACGAAGTAGAGGGCCTGGAGGGCGTCGCCCTGGTGGATGAGGTACTCGCCCGGCGTGCAGAAGGCGGGCCGCAAGGCCAGGGACAGCGCCCGCAGGCAGCCCCGGCTGGCCGCCTCGAACAGGGGCAGCTGCAGGACCTCCTTGTGCAGGTGCATGGCGATGTCAGCGCGGAGCTCGTCCGGGAGGCTCTGCAGCAGCTGCGGGTGGCACCAGGTGGGGAAGGTCAGAGTGGAGAATGGGAGCAGCCTCCCGCCAGCCCTTTCCACCCGGAGAGCCTGAGGAGCAAGGGGAGGCGTGGGAGGGACCGGCCTCCCTCCCCTCCAGCAGCCCTGCTTTTCTCCACCAGGCCTTGGGCTTGGACGTCAGTGAGCAGGGCCTGTAGATCTAACGATGGTGGAGAGGGGCCTTCGAGCCGGCTTGGCTGCTTTCTGCTCCTCCCCGCTGTCTCCCCAGGAGAGAGCGGAGGCACGGAGGTCAGAATGCTGCCTCCCTTGCCCTCCAGCCCGGTCCGCGGAATCTTGGGCGGAGCGCACGCTCCTGGAAGGAGCAGAGGCTGGAAGGGCCGGCCCTGGAGGCCTGCGCACCTCTGTGGTGTCGATACCGTTGTTCACCGCCCAGGTCGCCTGGAAGTACTCGAGCATGCGCTGCTTGAGGGGCTTGGGGATGCGGTGGATGCGGATGTAGTCGCGCAGGTCGCGGGTGCGGCTGTGGTACAGAAAGCGGCGGGCGTACATGCGCTGGATGATGGCCGTCACGTTCCCAAACACCACCGCGTGCATCAGGGCTGGGGAGGGGGGCAGAGGGGTCACCTCCAGGACCTGCCCAGCCCGGCCAGCCACGTGCTGGACACACCTGTCCCCCCAGCTCCCACTCCGCCCCCACGCTAGGCGAGGCCCCGGCTGCCGTGTGGCCTCTCCCGGCCCTGGCCTCGGGTTCCCTGTTCCTCTAAGGCAGACGCACCTCGGGGAAGGACCTGGGGACCCTGCTGGGGGTGGGGAGGCCGGGGCATGGCCGAGGTCATGAGTCTGGGACGGGGCCCTGGACCGGAAGCGGGGCAGGCCTCACCGCCGATGAGCATGGTGCAGATGGAGAAGATCTTCTCCGTGTCCGTGTTGGCGGACACGTTGCCGAAGCCCACGCTGGTGAGGCTGCTGAGCGCGAAGTAGAGGGAGGTGATGTAGGCGCTGCGCAGTGAGGGGCCGCCCAGGAGCTCAGGCCCGGTCCTGTTGGCCTCGCCGAAGCTGCTGCTACAGTTGTCACTCTGGCCCGAGCTGTTCCCTGCGGCAGGGCTCCGGCCCACCAGGTAGTAGGGGGTCTCCAGTCGGCGGGCCAGCTCCTGCAGCCAGCCTGGGGAGAGGGCAGGATGGCACTGCTGCACTGTGGCCACCGTGTGCATGCTGCTTCCCCTGGGGTGAGGGGGCACCTGGCTGCAGACCCACCCTCATGCTTCTTTCCAGGTGTGTCCCTCCTCTGCCAGCCTTGCACACCCCATCCTCCCTTGATCCTCACCAAGACAAGCCCATGAGGATGAGACTGTCATCTCCCCAGACGGTGTCTCTAGGTGCTGAGGCTGCAGTGAGAAGTGCTGCACCCTCCTCCCCACGGTGGCACTAAACCCAGGCAGTGAGCCCAGCTGGAGGGGGCACAGGGGCTGGTGGGCTCGCTGTACCAGCCCCAGCCTCACTCCCAGGCCCCCCTCCTCTGCCTGATCCTCCTAGACTCTTCTCACTTTTTCTCTGAGCTCCGGAAAGCCATCCTCCATTCAGTCCCATCCTGCCCCACAACCACACACGCCACCCAACCTCGTGCACATGTTCTCGGGCACGGCAACACGGATGTGTGCCTATACCCCATTGAGGCTATAGTTGTGCTCCACGCAGTCAAGAGGACAAGGACACACACGTGTGAGCACAGTTCCAGGAGCACAGCCATGCCTGTGCACACTTGGGAGAGAGACGAGGACACACAGGTGCTTGCACACTGACAGCCAGGTAGGAGAGGGACACACCTGCATGGACATGAGCACACAGGTAATGAACACAGAGGCTCTGCACACACACAGACACAGGCCAGCCAGGGACACTGGGAGGACAATGAAGATCGCCCCAGTCTCCCCATCAACCCCACATTCTCTGGTCAGACTTTAGAGGGGGTGGGACTGCGTACTGGGGTCTCTCAGGAGCCCACAGCTGCCCAAAGTCACTCAGTCCACCTGGAGGGATGTGGGAATTCTAAGGTGTTAGATGAAGGTCCCCAGGGTCCACAGAGGCCCCAAGAGTCCTGGCAAAGGTGGGGGCCACGGAAAGCCAGGGAGAGAGGGAAGCTCTAGCACAGGGGTCCAGAGGGTGGGCTCAGGATCACAGGCTGCGGTTGGACCCACCTTTCCACATACCCCTCCCCAGACCCCTAATCCACACTCACCCTAACAGCACACACACAGCCCCCTGTGGTCCTCACACCCCTCCTCTCACCCCCAGCCCTTCATTCAGGAACCTCACACATGTGCCAGGAGCCAGGTGACCCCCAGGAGCTTCCTGCAGGGGAAAAATGTACCCAGCACCTGAGGGCCCTGGGGTGGGGCTCAAACCCATATGCTATGGGCCAGAGTTAGACGACTTCCTGAAAGAGGGGGCACTGGTGCTTGGTCTCAGAGGATGGGTGGTTTTGAGATAAAGAAACTGAGAGGGGCTCATTCCTGATCTAGGGAAAGGCCTGGACTAACCTAGAACTGGCAGCAAGTACAGGCAAGTAGCTTAGCTAGAATGTGGGGTCCACGCTGGGGAGCAAGCTCCAGGCTGAGGAGTTGGGGGTATATGTGAAATCCTGAGCCAAGGCGAGGACTCGCCCTCCTGTTACTTGAGATGTGAGAACACAGGGAAGTGTACAGAGCTCTTCAGTCGTTATTTAGGTGGGCCGCTGAGGTGAAGCCAGTTGCTGGGGGAGAGGGAGGGGGCTGGAGGCAGGAGAAGGAGCAGGATGAAGGGAGGAGCCCCTCCTCATGTAGTCTTGGTCCTGGGGCGTCCACAGCCTCTGATGCTGGTGGTGGGATACTGCCTCTGCTCGTGAAGGGTCAACTGCAGAGGCTGTTCTGGAGGCTGATGTCCCCAAACGACCTCCCTCAGTATTTAGCACCAACTTTTGAAAATCCAGCCCATCTCCACTGGGCTAATGGGACTCTGGGGTCGGAACTCTGTGTCCACACCCGGGGCAGTGCAGCTGCCCAGAACCAAGGCAAGGAGGCCAAGGGAAGGCACCTCCCACCAGACAGAGCTGGGCCAGCAGGGAGTGCCACTCTCCCCAACGGACATCCCTGCCTGGGTGGATTTCAGCAGGTCTGGGTGCAGGTCCCACCCAGTTAAGGGTAGTTTCCCTGGAGAAGGAAGGGGCAGATGAAATTGTGAAGGACTTGGAAACTCCCCTAGAGTGAACTAGTGTGTGTGTTAGTCGCTCAGTCATGTCCGACTCTTTGTGACCCCACAGACTGTAGCCTGCCAGGCTTCTCTGTCCATGGGATTCTCCAGGCAAGAATACTGGAGTGGGTTGCCATTCCCTTCTCCAGAGGATTCCTGACCCAGGGATCAAACCCGGGTCCCCTGAACTTCAGGCAAATTCTTTACTGTTTGAGCTACAGGGAAGTTCCTAATGTGAACTAGTACCAGCCCCAAACAGAAAAACCCTCTGGAACTTAGGGTTCAAGGTATGATCTGCAAAACAGTCAGACAGCCCCCTACAACCCCCATGCTCTCCATGGAGGGGCTCAGAGCTCCTCTGGGAGCCAAAGGTGCTCTTCATGTCATCTCAGCAAGCCCTGTGAGGTGGTCAGAATGGAGAATTCACGTGGACGCAAGACTCAGGCGTCTGGATCCTGCTGGGGAAGGCAACTGACCCCAGGGATTTGCAGGAGTCTCAAGAGACTTGGGTTCAATCCTTGGGTGGGGAAGATCCCTTGGAGTAGGAAATGGCAACCCACTCCAGTATTCTTGACTGGAGAATTTCACCGACAGAGGAGCCTGGTGGGCTAAAGTCCATGGGGTCACAAAGAGTCAGACACAACTGAGCGCTAATGCACACACACACGACTTTGGGGTCAGGGCTTTGCGTCACCATTACCTATCTCCCAATCCTCTGACCTCAGAGCTGCCTCCACCACAGCCTCCCTCTGGGAAGGGCAGGTGCCAAGGAGCTGACACTGTCTGGAACATTCTGGTTCCTGTGCTCAGCAACTAGAGCTTTGGGGAATATCCAAGTGGGCCTCTGGGCTACACACCAGTCTCCGTGGGCTTTGTGAACGGGGGAGGATTCGCAGAAGTCTCCTCGTCCCCGGGCACTGATCAGAGCACGTGTCTAAAGCCAACCTGGACTCCGGGTGACTGACCCCACCAAGGAGCAGGTAGTCATAGGGGGGCGTCCGAGCAGCTGGCCTCTTGCCCACTGACTGGAAACCGGGGCTAAAGGCCAGTTACCAGGAAGTTGCCAGAGGGCTGGAGGGCGTGGGCGGAAGAAGGTGTGTTCAATTTTGGAACAGAATGGTTTGGAGAGAGGACGGAAGCTGAGATGTTCACGCAGTGGTGCCAGTGGAGTCGCCCAGGGAGAGCAAGGTGGGGGAGGAGGGGTCTGAGGAAAGCCCGGGGCAGGAGGAGGCCTCATCCTGGGGCAGAGAGGTGGCTGGCAGGGTCAGGTGCTCTGGGGACTTCAAGGGGATAAGGGTTTGGTCCCAGAAGGTCACTGTGACCTGCAGGGTGACATTTTGGGTTGAGCAGTGGGGGTGGAAGCCCTCCTGGCAGGAGTTAAGTCGTGAGTGGGAGGTAAGCAGAGGGAGGAGCTGTGAGCGTGGAGGTGAAATGAAGGAGAGTGAAGACACTGGTGGGGCGCAGGGAACGGCTGCTTTTCAGGCAGGGGGAGGCTGACACGGATGAGAGAACGTGCTGCCGGAGGCAAAAAGAGCGGGGAAGGGGCCTTAGGAGCCAAGGTGGTGGAGAATGAGCTTCCAAGAGATTGGTGGGAAAGTGCCAGGCATGTGAGGAGCCCCTGATCATGGGAGACCATGGGAGACCATGGGAGACCATGGGAGAGAGGTCTCCTGAGAGGGGTGGGCTTCCCAGGTGGGCAGGGAACAGAAGCAAGTGCCACAGGCTTGACCACGAGGAGGCCACGATGGGTGAACAGCCTCTCCCAGGCAGCCTACCAGGCTTTTTCCACAATAAGGGGCTGCTGGAGAGTGGGCCTGCCTTGAGGGGGAGGCTCTGTCACACTCCCCTCTGCACACACACACCAGCCCCCGTCTCCCCCTCACACACACACACATACTCGCACACACGCCCCAGACACACAGCTGTGAGCATGTACACACGCAGGCTTGCACACATCTCTCTGACACCTTGTATCAGCTCACAGATATCCCCTGACACACACTTGAACTCACATTTCCCTGACACACACACCCTTGAGTGAACAGATTCCTTGGGCACATGTACATACACACACACACACACACATGCAAGCAGCCTCCAGTACCAATCTCGGGCAGCTCCGAGGCGCTGCTCTCAATTTCCCGCTGGCCAATGTAGAACCAGACGCAGGCCACCCAGTGGGCGAGCAGGGCAAACACGGCCATGAGCAGGGTCAGCACCACGGCGCTGTACTGCGAGTAGCGGTCCAGCCGGGGGAGAAGGCGAAGCAGCCGCAGGAGTCGCACTGTCTTCAGCAGGTGCGCCCCGAAGTACTGCAGTGGGGGGAGGCGGGGCAGTCACCCCAGGGCTGGCCTGGCCCGTCCCACCCCCGAGCCCGCCCAGCCCGACCGCACTGACCACATTGACCTTGAAGGCGTGCAGCAGGTCAAAGGGCAGCGCTGCAATGACATCCAACAGGAACCACGTGGTAACGTAGTGGAGGCAAATGGACTTGGGGGCAAACACCACCTGGCCTGACTTGGACACGAACGTGGTACGGAAATTCAGCACAATGTCTGTGGGAAGTCAGGGCGGGACTCAGCGTGGGTTGGGGAGAAGCCACACTTTTTTGGGCCCCTGGCTCAGTATGTGACACTGGCCTGGGCCCTTTATATGCATCGTCTTAGTTTTCACAGTAACTGCAAAGGGTAGGTACTGTTATGCCTATTTGATGATGGGAGAAACAGGCTTGGAGAGGCTATGACTCGGTCGCGGTCAAGTGACCCATTAGCAGTGGGGACATATGGACCCGTGGTCCTATTTCAAAGGCCACGGGTCATAAACAAAGGGAGGGCCAGGGGGACAGCAGGGGGCAGTGGAAGCCATGCAGACTATCCCCACCAAAGCCCGGGGGTCGCCAGGGGTGGGACGCACAGAGTGCACATACCGAGAATGAAGAGGACCTCCACGGCCAGGTCGCAGACACTGGGGGGCCACGGGCGGCACTGGGCTCCCGGGCTGTGCTCACGCACACGCTGTAGGGCACGGTGACAGCCACGTAGAGGGTGGCCAGCAGGATGAAGCCATCCCAAGTGGCCCTCAGCGCCCCACAGTGCAGCAGGATGAAGGGCGACTTCCGGATGGCGGCTACCTTGTACTCAGGCAGATTTGGCTTCTCCCCAAACACCCCCTAATGAGAGGCAGGGCAGGGCCAGGCAGGGAGGACAGTAAATTGGCACAGGCTGAGTTTGGATAGAGTCTGGCCTCCTTTCTCTCCCTGCATTCTCAAAACCACCTCTGGCACAGGTTTTAGAGCCCACTGGTTATAGATCAGAAGACTGAGCATTAGGGAGCTCCAGTGACTCAGCCAAGGTCACACAGCTGCTTAGCAGAGGAGCCAACACTGAGCCAAGGGCCATCTGACTCCAGGGTCCAAACTCCTCCTTTTACCTTTGACAACTCAGGCAGGTGACACTCTCGCCACAACTCCCGAAATGCTAGTGGAGCCTGAGTGGCCCCCTGAGCAGTCTCTCTGTGGTCGGCTCCGTTCCCCTTCTCCATCTCCTCAGCCTGCCCCCCCAGGGCCCCCCTCCCACACACACCCTAGCGCACAGTCCACCTTATTGAGCTTGTGCTTGCCCTTGGGCTGCTTCTGCAGGTGCCCAGACAGGTGGTAGAGCACAGCCCGGCTCCGTCGCCGGTTGGCATTGAAACCTTTGGATCCAGCCCGGCCATATCGGCGTCGGCCACCACCTGCAAAAGAACAAGGGCTGGAGAGAAGGGCGGGGGGGGCGCACACACTTAACCCTGGGGTGTGGGGGTAGACACCTGGTGCTGGCCCAGGGACTGGCTCATTGACTAGTTAGACTATTCAGAGCTGGGGCTCCAGCGTTTCTCACTTCCTAGAGTCATTTGCCAACAACCCCAGCAACGAGCAGTGCTGAGGGTGCATATGGACCCTCCTCCCAGTGCCTTCTTCTAGGAGGGGGACCGGGGCAAGGCAGGAGAGGATCTCCACTAGGAAAGGCCTGAGAGAGGAGTGGGGAGATGGTTCCCAGAGTGGGGGAGTGCTGAGCTAGCAGGAGGCCAAGGGGCAGAGTTGCTGCAACCCTTAGCTGGGGGATGGGAAGAGTATCCCAGCATTAGCAAATGGCAAAGAGGCCTTGTGGCAGCTTCCGTTAACAGCTCTGTGAGCTGTCCAAAGGGCACTCCCAAGCCCTAAGAGGATGCAAGAGGGGAAAGACCACAAGGACTTAAAGGAGGGTTTTAGCTAGGGCTCCCCAGACAGGTTTGTATGAAGAAAAGGAACCAGGTGGGCCTCACTAATCAGTGGGAAAATGGTACTTCATGGACACTAGTGGAATGTGTTTTTTTCCGTTTCTTAGTAAAGTTGACGTCAAAACTCCAGCTTTTGGGACTTCCCTGGTGGTCCAATGGTTAAGACCGCCTTCTAATGCAAAGGGTGTGGGTTCGATCCCTGGTCAGGGAGCTAAGATCCCATGTGCTTGACAGCCAAAAAACCAAAACATCAAACAGAAGCAATGTTTAACAAACTCAATAAAGACTTTAAAGATGGTCCGAACCCAAAAAATCTTAAAAAAAAACCCCAACAACTCCAACTGTGTCTCAGCAAGCTTTCCCACCTGGGCCTGCAGAGATGAGAGAGCCACAGGCTTCTTAGACAGCAGAGCAGGAGTCAGTCAGTGCGGGTAGGGTGGGGGGCCCTCAAGCCCACGCTGGGTACCACGGCCCCACCCAGGCTGAGGTACCCAACACCCCAGGCAGAGCAGCCAGATCAGTGGCCCCTGGGCACCCACCTGACTCCTTCCAGCTGTCAGGCCCCCCTCGGTTCTTGGTTTCACTGATGTCCTTGTGAGAGACCAGGAAGAGGGCCACCTCCCCTTTCTCATTCTTTATGGGTATCACATCCAGGAGACACCAGAACGGGAGCCCTGGGCATGAAGACACAGCTCAGCTCCCATTTTCTGTGCTGCCCAAGATGACAGAGGGGCCATTGACACCCCTTAGTTAAGGCACAAGCCAGCTCCACTTAGGACACTCAGGCTCGATCGAGCAGGGAGAGGAAGGGCAAGGGAGAGCAGAGTGGACATTCAGACATGTGTGTTCAGAGATCTGTCCTGCTAAGTAAGATGGGCAAATTCTTCTGCTGGGGGCGGGGGGAAATCCAAGATGGGAAATAGAGGACTGATTGAGATTGTGGTGAGGACCCAAGAAGGTTGAGAAAAAGGAGATGGGAATGTGGGAAGATGGGATGAGATGGGGAGATGAAGATGGGAGTGGAAAGAAGGGACTGTGGATGGGGTGGGTACCAGGCTGGGTGAGACCAAGAAAGTAAGGCAGGCTGGCCAGACGGCCCCTCACCACTCTTCCGGTACAGGATCAGCTCAGCCTTGAACTCCTTGTGCTCATCCAGGGCCTTGCGGATCTGTTGGCGGACGAGCTCACTTGTGTCTGGCCCATAGAGGAAGGAGCAGGCGCAGCCCCGCTGCATGACCTCGGCCCGGGAGAAACCCGTGAGGTCACAGAAGCCATCAGAGCAGTAGACCACGGGGAAGAGCCCCGCCACCTGGGCGTTGCCCAGCACGAAGTTACTATCTGCAAGAGAGCACCTCTCAGAGCGGGTGTGTGGTGAAGGGACACGAGGTCTACTGCCTTCCTTTAACACTGCCTGCCATCAAAGGGGGGGTGTGACAATCTTGGGACTCCTGCCTGTGAGTGTTTGGGCTGGGGGGCTGGGGGAGGGTTAGGACAGGAGCTGTTCATGAACTGGAGTTAGGATGTCGCCTGTGTTTCAGTGCCCTGCAAGGACCCATTCTTAGCATCGTGTGTAAGTGTATTTGAGAATCGGCATACCTGAGCCCTGAGGCTGGTGAACGCAGCCCTGTGTGGGTGCTCTACTCTCTGGAGTGTGAGCTGACCAGCCAGGGGTAAGGAGTGGGACTGGGGATGTCTGCAGGAGAACTGCAGGACCAGTTCTAGGACCGCCTCAGCCCCACCCCAGCCTCGGCCAGGTTCCCTCACCTGCCAGGTGCTCAGGTGGACCATTTGGCTCCTCCCACTGAGCCTCGCTGGGAAAGGCGATTCAAGCCATCATCTATTCTGCACTCTGCCTGAGCCCCAGCTGCCTGACCTGGCTCGGGAGTTAGTGAATGTGATCCACAATGGGGGTGTAAGGACGGTAGCTGAGCTCTGGCAGCCTGGAGCCAGGAACGTATTGGGGGTTGGGGGGCACTGAATCAGCAGGCTACGGGAGCCAAGTGCAGGCAAAGCAGAGGGAGAAGCCTGAAGGGGTCCTCAGAGAGGGGCTTCCACCCTCTATGAGGAGCCAGAGACTGAGGTAGAGAGCTGGGAAGCCCCACTGCGGGGTGGTGGGGGGTGGGGGTGGGTGGCGGTAGTTTGAGGGAGGAGGAGAAGGAAGGGAGCTTTCACGACTTTCCAGGGTTCAGAGCCATAGAAAACCATAATTCAGAACTCTGGTTGCCTTCTCCAAACTTCCCCAGTCTTGGTGGGAGTCCCCAAACCTGTCTATTTGGGGATAGACGGGCTCAGTGGGTTTAGGCAGTGAGGTGAGCTTGAACCAACAGTGCTCTCCGGAGACCGGTTTACTCTATCCTGGTTTGCAAACCTCTTTTCTACAGCAGTTTTTTTAAGCCTCTGGGCTGTCTCTTGACGCTTCCTTGCCTCACTCCCCAACCTGCCAGTTCGAGGGTAGTCGATGGGACAGCGCCAGACGCAGGGATGGGATAGATTAGATTAAGTAGCTCCGGGTTCTCTCCCCCAGGCACAGAGAGCATGCCCGGCTCCCAGACTGAGAGTTCTAGTCATTTCGCCTGGTCTGGGGCAGCGTTGACTTTGAATTTTTCAGAAACGGCATCTGAAAGGAGACGGTGGTCCCAGCTTAAAGTGGGGCTCGGGGAAGGGAAGGCGAGAGCAGGAGGGCTCCAGTCTGAGATGTCAGGGTACTGGACTAGAGGGAACCCTGGCTAGGGACAGCTGGTCCGGGAGATAGTGGGACGAGGGTCGGGACTCACGCGTGCCGTCGAAGCGCGTGGCGATGGTGTCCAGGAAGGTGTTCTGCGGCGCCAGGAGTCCCCGCATGGCCGGCATCTTAGGCGGCCAAGGCCGCCCGCCCCATCCCTCCGGGGCGCGGGAGCTCAGCGCCGGGGGAGGGCGCCCAAGTCGGCCGCCCCCCACCGGGCCCCGCGCCCCCTAGCGCAGCCGTCGGGGGGCGATGCCCACCCCGGGCTCGCAGGTCCTGCCAGCCGCCCGCGCGCAAGGGGGCGTCCCCGCCGTCGGGGCCCGGAGCATGGCGCGCTGCTCCTCCCGCCCTGGCAGCCCACGAATCCTGGACTCGCGGCTCCGCTCGCACTGTGCTCTCGGCACCTTCCGCTCGCGGCGGCTGCAGCAGGAGCTCCCGTTTCGGCTGCGGGTCGGCTCCCTCTCGGGCTCCGCTCCGCACCGGATCCCCGCAGCTCCCTCCGTCTGTCGGGGAGAAGCGGCAGCCTCCCTCCTTCCCTCCTGCGCCCGCCGCCAGCACCGGGGTAACCATGGAGACGGGGCACACCCAGGCAGGGCCGCCTCCTTAAAGGGACAGGCCTCCCGCCGAGGGATCCCCCTCCCCTCGGGACCTCGTGGGGGCCTGGGAGGCGGCGCCCTCCCTCCCTCCCCGCGCCAAGCGGGCCGCCCGGGCCACCCGAAGCCGCCCCGCCCGCCCTTCGGAGAACGACGGGCAAGCGCCTGGTCCCGCTCGGGCTGACTCAGCCGCAGGGGCGAGGCGTCTTTCTCTGCAGCAAGGGGGTGCTCAGAGAGCCTGGCAGCCTCTCCTCCCCCGGAGGGACCTGGGGAGAGCTCAGGCGGGGGCTGAGCGGGGGTTGCTTGTTTTAGAAGATGCTTTTCCCTTAGGAAAAATGTAAAGGGAAAGGGGGCTGGGCCAGCAGGCGGAGGTGGTGAAGACCGGTGGTTGGCGGAAGCTGTGGGGCAGGGGAAGTCTGAAAGGAGATTTGGTGGAGGGGGTCTAAACACAGCTTCTGGGCATCCGAGTCTTTCTTAGCCTCTACTTTACCCTCCGGGGAATGGATCAATCCTTCACTAAGTGCATCTCAGCCTGAAGCGGCGGCTGACTGGAGCTGTCAGGGAATTGGAGGGTGGGCAGTCCTGGAAATAAGATTTAGACGCTTTTAGTGTGTGATCGGGAGGTGGAGGGGGTAGGGAGTGGAAAACAGGTGTGTGGGAATGGGGGCGCCCCAGAACCTTTGTCTTGCCCCTACATTTCTTTCGGTCACCCTTTGTCGCTTCCAGGCTGCGATGAAGGGCCAGGTTGCAAATACAGGTACGGTAGCCGTCAGAAGCTGGGGGAAACTTCCTAGTCCTGTGTTAGTGGTCTTTGCGAGCGGGGAGTGAGAGAACCGTGTCTCCTCTGCCCCAGAGCCTTCAGTCCTAGAGCCCTAGGCTCTGCGCTGAAGCGGGTGCCGGTGGTTGAGGGACCCTCCCATCCAGCGAGGGGGTGGGAGGAGGGGCCGACCATGGGCGGTGCGCAGCTCGGCCCCGGGCCGCAGTCTCTCGCCGGCCTCCCGCGCTGCGTCGGTCCCCCCAGGCTTGCGCTGCCAGCGCCGCTCCTCCTCCCTCCCACGATTTGCCAGCGAGCGCGGCTACCGCCCGCGCCCAGAGGAACCGCCGGGGCCAAAACAGCAATTTGTTCCCGAACGAGTGATGCGGAAGGCTTAGCAACCCCCCCCCCCACCCCCCGCCGCCCCGCCAAGGAGACACAACCAGAGTCATCAGCATCGGAAAGACAGTGTCTCCCGCTCCACCCACCCCTCATCTGCGACAAGGGCCGAAGCCCCTGGCACCTGTATTAAAATGAGCTGGTGCTAGGGGAGGAACAGGAGGAATTTGTCTCCCCTAGTCCTCTGAATTCTGGAATCCTGCTCCCAGGAAGAGCGACCCTAAGGAGTCTGCAGATCTTGCTCCTGACTCCCGCCCTCCCACCCTCTCACCTGTGTCCAGGATTGCACAGTAATTCCTCCCCCGTGGCTCATCTTTGCCCCTCCGGGCCTGTTCAAGCTGTAGTGCTAAGGAGGGGGTGCAATTTACCAACTGTCTCACTTTGAAAGGATGAGGAGTATGGTTGATAGCACCTAACTTGAGAGCCAGGCTACTTACCTAGGTTTGAATATAGTGCTGCCACTTGCTGTTGTGATTTTCCTTGCGTGACTCAATTTTCTCCTCTGTGAAGTGGGGACAGTAACTACCGCAGAGAGTTGTTAGGAAAATTAAGAGAGTAAAGGATCCAGACAGTTGTGGGTGACAGTTGCATCATGTAAGTATTATCTGATTTTGAATCTTATAGGAGCCGTGTGACTTATGCAGAATAGATGATACTCACACTCCATCTCACAGATGAGTAAAGAGGCAGCGATAGAGACTTGCTTTGGTTTGGTTTACTGCTAAGGTTCCAACCCTGACACTCTCCTAACCCGAGGTGCAGAGTCCACCTCACTCCAGTATAGCCGTCTCCCACTCTGAGGACCCAGAAACAGCCCCAGGCTAGCTGTGTGGCACTCACAAGGACTGGTCATCTGGGGTTGTGCATCAGATCCAGATGGCCCTTGAGTCACCTGTGTGAGCCCAGGTGTTCACGACATTCAGTCTTCAAGCTCATAATCCTGGGCTGATTTTAAAATGAAGCCAAACCAGACTCTGTGGGTCAGGGCAAGTCGGCGGTAGATGGAACGTGTGGGCGCTCCACATAGTACCTGTGTGTACTATTACAGCGCCTGACATCAACTTTGTGCCAAAGCACTGTGCTGAGTGATTTACTTGGATTATCCTGTTAATCTTTATCATAATTCTGTGAAATAGTTGCAGTTATAATTGACAATTTACAGATGGAAAGCATTAAGGCAAAGTGGTTAAATATTTTGTCTCAGATGCACTGTCTCCTCCAGCAGCTCCAGGCACAATGCCTCTGATATCGCTTTGGTGCCCTGGTTGGTCCCAATTTCCAGAGGAAAACATACTAACATAAATTGAACATATGATCACTCTTATCTCAGAATGAAACAGCCATGTTTGGAGCTTTAAACTGCTTCCGCCATTGCCCATCATAGAATTTGTGTGGACATGTATGGGATAGAGATGTGGCCACCAACCCTTTCCTTTTGTGTTCAGCAACCCCATGGACTGTAGCACATCAGGCTTCCCTGTCCTTCACCATCTCCTGGAGCTTGCTCAAACTGTGTCCACTGAGTTAGTGATGCCATCCAAACATCTCATCCTCTCTTGTCCCCTTTTCCTCCTGCCGTCAATCTTTCCCAGCATCAGGATCTTTTCCAATGAGTCGCCTCTTCGCATCAGGCGGCCAAAGTATTGGAACTTCAGCTTCATCATCAACCCTTCCAATGAATATTCAGGGTTGATTTCCTTTGTGATTGACTGGTTTGATCTTCTTGCAGTCCAAGGGACTCTCAAAAGTCTTCTCCAACACCACAGTTCAAAAGCATCGATTCTTCAGCACTCAGCCTTCTTTATGGTACAACTCTCACATCCATATATGACTATTGGAAAAACCATAGCTTTGACTAGATGGACCTTTGTTGGCAAAGTGATGTCTCTGCTTTTTAATACACTGTCTAGTTTTGTCATAGCTTTTCTTCCAAGGAGCAAGCATCTTTTAATTTTATGGCTGCACTCACCATCTGCAGTATTTTGGAGCCCAAGAAAATAAAGTCTGTCACTGTTTCCATTATTTCCCCATCTATTTGCCTTGAAGTGATGGGACTGGATGCCATGATCTTAGTTTTCTGAATGTTGAGCTTTAAGCCAACTTTTTCACTCTCCTCTTTCACTTTCATCAAGAGGCTCTTTAGTTCCTCTTCACTTTCTGCCATAAGGGTGGTATCATCTGCTTATCTGAGGTTATTGATATTTCTCCCGGCAATCTTGATTCCAGCTCTTGTTTCATCCAGTCCAGCATTTTGCTCAATGTATTCTGCATATAAGTTAAATAAGCAGGGTGACAATATGCAGCCTTGATGTACTCCTTTTCCAATTTTCCCAGTCCATTGTTCTACGTCTGGTTCTAACTGTTGCTTCTTTACCTGCATACAGGTTTCTCAGGAGGCAGGTAAGGTGGTCTGTTATTCCAGTCTCTTGAAGAATTTTCCACAGTTTGTTGTGATCCACACAGCCAAAGGCTTTATTTAGCATAGTCAATGAAGCAGAAGTAACTGTTTTTCTGGAATTCCCTTGCTTTCTCTATGATCCAATGGATGTTGGCAATTTGATCTCTGGTTCCTCTGCCTTTTCTCAAGCCAGCTTGAACATCTGGAAGTTCTTGGTTCAAGTACTGTTGAAGCCGAGTTTGAAGGATTTTGAGCATGACCTTACTAGTGTGTGAAATGAGTGCAATTGTGCCGTAGTTTGAGCATTCTTTGGTATTGCCTTTCTTTGGCATTGGAATGAAAACTGATCTTTTCCAGTCCTTTGGCCACTGTTAAGTTTTCCAAATTTGCTGGCATATTGAGTGCAACACTTTCACAGCATCATCTTTTAGGTTTTGAAATAGGTCAGCTGGAATTCCATCACCTCCACTAGCTTTGTTTGTAGTGATGCTTCCTAAGGCCCACCTGGCTTTGGACCCCAGGATGTCTGACTCTAGGTTAGTGATCACACCATGGTGGTTATCCAGGTCATTAAGACCTTTAGCCTGGCTTGATTGAAGGTGTCCTTTCCATCTAGATGAGTGTGTTCAGGCATAGGGTCTCAACCCACTTGACTCCCTTTCATGTCACCTAGTCCCTCAGGTCTCCCTGCCAGATCTGCCTTATAGAGGCTGCAGTGATGAATTCCTTGCCTCCTCCTTCCACCTCCTTCCCTGCATCTACCCTCCCACCTAGAATAAACAACACACACACACACACACAGAGCAGGGGCCCACACTTAGGAGCCAGCATGGTGGGGGTGGGGAGGAGTTGAAAAGTAAACAGGGCAGGGCATGGGGTGGGGTGGGTCAGGTAGCACTGGGCTCCTCCTAGTCATCTTTCCCTCTCCACTTTCCCCAGCTCCTGACTCACTGGCCACCGTGGGGAGTCACAGGGAAGGGAGGTTAAGGTTGGGTGGGGGAGCCCTGTTCAGAGATAGCTCAGAGGTATTGTCAACAAGAAACTCAGGAGGCTGAGTTTTGGAGCTGCCGTGGGAGGCCTGTGGGAGTATTATCTACAAAAGGAACAGGGAGAAAGAGAAGGGAAGAGCAAAGCAAGGAAAAAATTGCTCAAGACACAAAAGATGGAGAAAGCCCCCACCCCACCCCCAAGCGCAGGCGGAGTCGGTTGCTGTGTGCCAGGGTTGAGAACAGGTGGCTGTCGGATCAGAGTCCAGGGGCTCCTCCCCTCCCTGCTTCCCACTCTCTCCACCTCGTTTCTGGAGGTCCCCAGGTCTCTCCTTCTCAGGCTGTGTTGTGAGGTGGGGAAATCTCAGGCTTTCAAGTCAAACTAGCCCGGGTTTGAATTCTAGCTCTGTCACCGAGTGACCTTGGGGTGGGGACCGAGGACAGGTGCTAATCTCGAACAGCATCAGTTCCTTCATTTGTGAAATGAACCTTTCTCAGAGGATTGTGGAGAGAATGAGATGAACTTAGTTAAGTGGTTATGATTCTTACTTAAAGTCCCCCTGCGCTTGCCCTGGCCCTGAGTGCTGAGACCACTGAAATGAGCTCAAGATGCAGCCTCGACAGAGGCTCCCCACCCCCACCAAAACATTCTGGAATACTCTGAGGCCTCCAGTACTTGGCCATCCCGTGTCTGTCTCACTCTAGACCATTCCTTTTCTTTTAGTGGAGGGTTCCAGCTAGTATGAAGAAACCATGACAAACTTTCTAAAAAGGAAAGTTAAGTGGCTAATTAACATGGCTAGTTAACTGGGGGAACCAGATCTGAACCAGGAGTTGGTGAAGGAGCTGGCAGTTTGCTATCATGCCATGCTGCTGGGGGGGCCTTGTCCTGTCCTTTGAGAAACAGCCTATTAAAAGGTGACACAATGGTTATTTTAGGTCATTTTTAGGGCTTCCCTGGCGGCTCAGATGGTAAAGAATCTGCCTGCAATGTGGGAGACCTGGGTTCGATCCCTGGGTCAGAAGATGTCCTGGAGAAGAAACTGGCAACCCACTCCATTATTCTTGCCTGGAGAATTCCATGGACAGAGGAGCCTGGTGGGCTACAGTCCATGGGGCCACAGAATCAGACATGATTGAACCACACACACACACACACACACACACACAGGCATTTTGGATGTTACCTACTGTGAACAGCCACCTGGACTTCAGGCCGTGGGGGAGACACTGCAGTGGACCACAAGCCCCACCCACTTTGATTCCCAAGGGAGAGTCTGCGAAATGCTCTCAATCTCACCTGCGAGTTTGAGCAACACCAGAAAATGGGTTTGTTTGAAATCTAGTTACAGAGAAAGCCTAACTGGGTTAAGTTGAAGAGAGACATAAAAAGGAGACCTGACTTTTCCCTGGGGAATCAGAGTGGGTGGTATTTGTTCCTGCTGTTTTGACGGCTGTGAAGGGGCGGGTGGGCTGGAGAACAGTTGTGCTGCTGGTGGTGATGGTGGGTGAGTTTCCTCACCCAGAAAAATCTTCAGCTAGCGTTTCCCCTGGTAGGGAGTCACAGTGTAGGTAAGGAAACTCCCTCGGCACCCGTGGGGAAATGACAGTCCCTGGCTGTCCCCAGGGAGATGCTGCCACAGCCTCGCTCCCTGTTTGTCCTGGTTGGTACCATCAGCATCTGGGCTGTCACCCTGAGTAGTTCAGAAACAGGGGGGCAGGGAACAGGAGGGCATCTGAGGGGGGCGGTGCTTTCCTGACAGCTGTCAGGACGGATGTGCTGGAGGGGTATACACTCAGAGGAGAAAAGCTCTGCAAGGAATAGGATGACTCAAGTATTATTATTTATTTTTTCTTTTGGTTAATTAGGTCTGTATGGCTGGAGATTGGGGAAGTCTTTCATGCGATTTTTAACAGGGCAGGAGAGACAGAAAAGTAAAGAGTTAGTGAATGTTTAACTTGTCACAGGTTAGCCTGGACATGAGAATCCTGCTCTCCAGCACCTGCTTGATACCTCCCTTACCCCTCTGTGAAGCAGTGACCATTGTCTTCACTTCCCAGTTCAGGAAGAGGTTCAGAGACGCTATTTGTCCAAGGTTAGCAGACCACATAGCTACCAAGTTATAAAGCCAGAATTAAAATCCAAATGTATGTCTCAAAGGGCTTCCCAGGTGGCTCAAGTGGTAAAGAATCCGCCTGCAATGCAGGAGACACAGAAGAGGTGTGCGTTCAATCCCTGGGTGGGGAAGATCCTGCAGAGGAGGGCATGGCAACCCACTCCAGTATTCTTGCCTAGAGAATCCCATGGACAGAGAAGACTCGCGGGCTGCAGTCCATGGGGTTGCAGAGTTGGAAATGACAGACTTAGCACATATGCATATGTATCAAAATTCCAGGGTCTTTCCACTCTATCGCACTGCCTGGCCACCAGACACTGCTTCTGTTTAAGGAGCAGATAAGAGCTCTCATTCCTGTACCTGCAAAGTGAGTGAGGAAACAGCTGGGCCCTCTTGGCCTCAGAACTCAGCAGAGTGCCTAGAATCCAGAAGGTACCTCAATGTTTAAAGGAAAGAATACGTTCAGGTGGCTAAAGCTACCGGAAGTCTAGCTGGGCTAGTTTTATAGTATGTTGCTCTGGCTACTAGCGTTATGGTCTGGTACTCTGAACTGGTTAAAATACTGACAAAATATTTCCTTGAATTAGTTCCTGACCTCCAAACATGTACCATTTTGGATACCTGTTTCTTCCATGAAGTGCGCTTCCCTGTGGATATAATTCTCCTCAGATGGGATAAGGTGGGATGAAACCTGTGTATTAGGCAAGACAAACCCTCACTTTGTTCAGTCAGATGGCAGGAATTCCAGGACAACAAGCCATTACTCTAAAGACCTTCTCCAAAAGCAGAGGCTCACAGATTGATAACCATGTGTCGTGGCTTTTCCAGGCCACTCCCAACCCAAAATAGTTCATCCTGTTGTACTCCATACATACCTTCATACTCACAAGACTATACCCTTGGTTTAGGATTCTGAACCACTGAACAAGTGCCTGATCACCCACTGGTATAGATCAGTTGAAGCACAGGCCCTGTGAGTAGTGCTGCTCCATTTCTCTCACAGGTGACAGCAAGGCTCTTCAATGCAATACTATTTATTACCTTGTATTGTTTTATCTATATATGTCAGTTGTCCCAAGTAGTTTACCAGCCCCACGAGAGGCTGTGTTTTAGTTATCTCCTTAGCTTCCAGCTCAGCAACTATAAAAAGCACTCCCAAACATTGTTGCTAAGAGTGTAAACTCATGCATCTTTTAAGAGTACTTTATCAGTAACTGTATGGTCTAACAATTCCACTCCTAGGAATTTATCCTAAAGATATACTCTCATGTTATGAGTGATATATGTATTAAGAGAGCATTTGAGCAATACTTGTAATAGTAAAAAACTGAAAATCATCATTAGGGACTGGTTGAACTAATTATGATGAATTTATACAATGGGATACAATGCAACCATAAAAAGACCAGGTATATTTATGTATACTAATGTTAAGAGGCCTAAGCAGTGCACATTCTTCTGATATATGTGTATCAATATAGCAAATCTCTGAAGGGAGACAAAAACTTAACAGCGGTTGCCTCTGGAGAGGGAATCCATAGTCTAGAGTGGGATGGAAGCTTATTTTCATCATATATCCATTTGAACTGCTTAGGTTTATTTTTTTCAAAAAACTATTCACATACATTGATTGTTCTTAAAGCCAAACAGAAGCTAGTTATAAAAAGCAAGGACAAATTAAGAAAAGAAAGCAAGTTGTTTAGGAATATGCATAATATGATTTACATTTATGTAAAAGACAGAAAATATGTATTTGCATGTTTGGATTTAGAAAGTTTGTGGTAAGTTATATAAGAAACTTTTCAGTAATTTCTTCTGGGGAGTGGGACAAGGTAGCCAAGAATTTTTTTACTTTCACATAATGTATCCTTTCGTACCTTGAAAAAAATGAGCCTATATTAGGTTTTTTTAAAGTGAATTAAAAAAAACTGCTGTAAATAAGGGGCCCATTAGATATTTGATGTACCTAAAGAAGCCATGTTAATTCAAATCTTCTCTCTCAAGTGGCACGTAATTGACAAAGCTAAACCTCAAGTTTCAGTCCTATCTCGTAGTCTGGGAAAGGACACGAGATTGATCTGTAGGACAAAACAGAAAGGGAAGGAAACATGATGATCAGGTAGAATGTTTCTGCACACACAGCAGGAACTGCCCAGGGTGCAGAGCCTCCCTTCTCTTGGAAGAAGAGCTGTCATGGGTAGCAAAGGATGAGCTGCACAGTTCAAACTTAAGATAAACCTAACTTGTCTTCACTGAAGAAAGTCAAACTGGCAAATTTAGGAGCAGAATATTTACAACTGCTACTGCTGCTGCTAAGTCGCTTCAGTCGTGTCCGACCCCATAGACGTCTGTGCGACCCCATAGACGGCAGCCCACCAGGCTCCCCCGTCCCTGGGATTCTCCAGGCAAGAACACTGGAGTGGGTTGCCATTTCCTTCTCCAATGCATGAAAGTGAAAAGTGAAAGTGAAGTCACTCAGTTGTGTCCGACTCTTAGCGACCCCATGGACTGCGGTCCACCAGGCTCCTCTGTCCATGGGATTTTCCAGGCAAGAGTGCTAGAGTGGGGTGCCATTGCCTTCTCCAAATATTTACAACATGAGATCCTAAATTAATTATGGTATAGACATGTTATCTAAAAAAAGAATGGTGGAATGCATATAGTAGGCTCCTTAAATAAAAAACAAAACCAAAAATTAAAAGCCTATGTATGTATGTGTATATGTACATATATGCTTTGAAAAAGCGTTGTAAGGATATATGCCAAATTATTAACAGTCATTACCCCCGAGGAAGAGAATGGGAACATGGAAAACTTTTTTTCCTTTTACATTTCTGCATTATTTGATATTTTATTTTATTAAAAGATTTTTTTTTTAATGTGGACAATTTTTAAAGTCTGTATTAAATCTGTTACAATACTGCTTTTATGTTTCGGTTTTTTGGCCATGAGACCAGGGATCAAACCCGCACCCCCTGCACTGGAAGGTGAAGTCTCGACCACCAGACACCAGGGAAGTCCCTATTTGATATTTTAAATGCCACTTTTATAATTAAAAACAATGTGTAAAAAAAAAAAGCTTCATAATTTTCAAACTTTTTGTGGTCCTAGAAAAAAATCTTCAAATGTTTTTCTATAAGGAGATTTTAATTTCAACTTCAAGGCAGTTTTGACAAACATGTGGCTGCCCATCTGTTTAGGTGGTTAAATACATTCTTGCCTGGATACAGGGATAGACCTCATAATCCTTCAAGGCCACTTCAATCTCTGGATTTCCTATAAAGTGTAGGTGACCAATTAATCAAAGAAGCAGGACTTTTTCCCTAAATAACAGCAGGCGGATGGTGTTGTTGGGTAAATTCCCCCAAATGAGGTAGCCAGCCCCTTAGAAAATGGCTTCCCAGTATTCCTTGACTACTGTTTTCTTTCCTGAAAGACACACACACACTCTTTCTCACTCAGTCTGTGCAACCAACCTGAACCCTGGCAGTTCAGCTTCAGCCAAAGGGCCAGGGGAAGCCCCGAGGCAGCTAGGTTCTGCACCACTGCCACTTACAGCCTGGGCGGCAGACTTGGGAGAACAAACCCTGAGAAGAAAAAGCTCTGTGTTATTAAATCATAGAGGCTGGGGCGGCCACGGGTGGGAGTCTGACACCAGCACCACCTGGTACGTGCAGGAACCCAGTTACGTAGTGACGTCCGCTATTCCTGTGAAGGGCAGGGTGGAGAACAGGGGTGTAGACAGAGCCTCTGGCTGCCTGGTGGAGCTACTGGCAGTTGATTTTTCAGAGCTGGTAGGTTCTCCTTTGGAAAGTTACCCTTCCGTCTCCTATAGACCTCTTCCCAAAAGAAACAGCTGCATCTGCTCACCCTGACTTTTGTATTTAACTTGGTTCTGAAGCTAAAGCAGTGGACAAATGACTGAGGAACTGGATACCCTCACTGAAGCCCCAAACAAGCTGTCTGAGTGACTTCTATCCCATGAGGCCCAGAGAAAAACAGTAATGAAATGAAGTCGCTTCCTGCGGTGAAACAAACGTGGGAACATTTATGCAATTGTTTTTATTTATTCAACTCTAAAGATTGACTGCAGCAATTTTTGGATGGTTGACACCTTAGATTAACACTAATTATATTGCTATAAATTTGGTTCAGGGTCAGAATGGGAATCAGGAAAGAGGAAGAACAATAGCAACAAAAATCTTCAAACACTGTAATGAAGAAATACTTTTTTCCCTTGAATTAATGCTACTTTCCCATAGACTTCCCTAGACTGGTTTGCAGCCTAAGGTCATAGAAAACAAGGCTTGGGCATATGGAAGAAACCGCAGGTTAAGCCATGGTGCCAAGCGAGAGACTAAAACCGCGATCTGAGTGTCAGTCTCAGGCACAGCTTAGGAGCACAGGCAGATTCTCAAATGCGTCCCAGGGTTCTTCCATTTTCACCTATTCAATCCCCCCTTTTCTGGCCAATTCAGGGCTGTACACAACCCCCTCGCTGCCTCTCCTGCTCACACTGTTGTTTACAGGGAACCCAACAGGCACGTGCGGCTCCTGCTGTGACAGAAAGGTAGCAAGAGCAGCCGTGATCCATCTCCTCCTGAACGCCTGGACAGTTGGGCTGGCTGAGGATGGCTTCTTCAGGCCTCCGGAAGGCCCGGAGCCCCGGGAAGAACACTGCTTACCCTTGGGAAACCTGGCAACAGTTGCCTGTGATTTCTGGTGGAAATGACCAATCAGAATCAATCCATCTCACCGGGAAAGGTCAAGGGAAAGAAAAAAAAAAAAAACGCTTCCCTTCCAAAAAACGGTAAAGAGGAAACGAGGAGAGAAGAAACCAAAATATTTAGAATGGCAAAATATTTAGAATGGCATAAAAAGTGATATGCGTAAACTTCTTTTTGTTATTAAATCTAACTGTAAGTTTCCTAAAGTCCAGTTACCAAGTTGAATTGTGTGGGAAAGAAGAGAGAGACCGGCTGGAATCTTCCTCAGGAGTTCACAACGTCAGGCTGAGAGGTCCTAGGTTTGCGCTGGGGGAGCCCCTTCCTGAATGAGGGCTTGGGTGGGCCGGGCTCCATGCTGGCTCCAGTCCCACTGGTCCCTGCAGAGTGAGCCTGGCCCCGTTCACTAGTGTTTCCTGGTGCCTGGGGTGGAGCACTCTGGTACCTGGAACCAGATGAATACCACGAGCTATTTCTGTAACGACCCACGCTGTCATGTCGCCCTTGGTTCGTGGGGTCACTGGACTTTGGGCCTTGTGGCCTGTAGCCTTGTCCTCCTCGTCTGTTTCCCGGCAATGCCTAAGGATAAAAGAATACAATGTTCAGAGCACAGTGGTATAAGGGCACCCCAGGTGTGCCAGTTCCGTGCACAGGAATATTCTGAAAGCCTAGCAGTGGTATCCCATGCCTGGGACTCGGTTCTCTCAATACTCACAGAATTTGGTCAGCCAATCCAACCTAGACCTAATGAGAACTCATAAATCTTTCGCTATCTCCCCTCTGCCTTTCACCTCAGGGTCCTCGCCCCTGAAGAGCTTTTCTTTAGCTGGGCTGAGGAAGAAAGAGCATTCTCTGGGGCTATTATAAGCCCTCAACTGGGCAAGTGTCTTATCACATGTCGAATTTTGTAGATCATAAACTATTTGTAAAGATAATGAACATTTGAATAATAATATACGCCTCACTATGCTCTACTTTGCTATATATCATGAACCACAGATTAAATCACGCTGCTGTGACATTTAACACATTCACAGTACAACCCGGAGAGCTCATGGCACAGGATTTTATTTTTGTCCTCCAATTCCAATGTAATACCACTCTGAAGAATTACTTACTTCAGGCTAATTCACAGCACTGCCTTGGATGGCTCTTATGGTATCTCCTTCAAATCAAGGAAAGGCAACTATGGATTCTGCTTCAACTTTCTAGTGTCTGCTCCCTGCCCTACCTGGTTCATGCTCTCTCTCTCTCCTGGGTATGCTCTCCCTGTGCTTCCAGGGAGCTGCTGCTTCAGACGCATTCTGGCGAACCTGCCACTGTGGTGCTTTCCACCTCCAGATGGGTGCACGACTCCCAGTGTGACCAATTACCAGGCAAGACTACTGCCTACGACAGCGAGGATCACTGCCAACATCAGAAAGTCAGTAGTCCTGGCAACAGGAAATCTAAACTGGCTGGTGAACTGGAACATACACACCAAACCCTTTCTTTGGAACTAACTGAGGCTGGAGGGATTCAAGATAGATGTGGAAGGGGCATAAAGAGAAGCGGGTCATGTACTGAGCTGTCAGCGTTTAAACTGTGACAACCTGGTTTAAAAGCTTTTCTGCCTAACACGCTCAGTGGAAGCTAGGTTACCTCTCGGTGAGGCTGGTAGGATCGGCCACCGGAGTTTGCTGTGGTTGCAGGCGTCTCTCCCGGTGCCGAGTTCTTCTTGTTAGCGCTTGTAAGGCTGGGAGCAGAGGCGCAGGTGGAAGCAGCAGCAGCAGAGGCGTCGCACGGGTTACTCAAAGACACAGATGCAACCAAGCTACATCGAGACCGGGTCGAATAGCTGTTCTTTGGATGGGACACTGAGACAGCAACATGAGAAAGATGTGGTCACGTGATAGAAGAGCATGACTGGTAATTTCTCCCTGTTTCTCCATTTCACAATGAGCAATCTAGGATAAAGAACTGTCTGAGTATTTGTAAAGCTAAGCTTTTAAGGAGGTAACAGGAAGGAAAACCTCCCTTCTGCCCTCTTCCTCCACGCCTTCCAAATCCCCAGGGCTTTGTAACAATCTGTCAGAGTGGCCCATCCCCCCACCAACTAACGATTTCTTGGCGTTCCTACCACCTCAACGCCTGGCTTTGGCTCCAGTGGCTGACTAAGCCTAGGAACAATAGTATGGGCCATATGTTCAGTTTCCTATGCAAGGAACATTTCTAAAGTACCAACCTCGCAAAGAAAGAAAAAGTTAAATGAAAAGCTAAATTCTTTTTTAAACATTTGAATCATGCAAGATGAGTTACGTACGAACAGAACTAGTCTTCACAACAAATATCTATCTTCCTTCCTAAGGTTCTTTCTGCAAATGTAACTCCAAATTCAAAATATCAATCTAGTTGAAAAATATTAACATTTTCAAATTTTGTCAGAATTCAATAGTTTAAAAGTAGTCCCTAGATTTTATTTCCTTGGTTTTAAGCCTGGGCTAGTGTTGAGTTCACAATCACTGCCCTAAGTCCAACATTTATTTCACTTTTACGCCGAGACTTAAAGAACAGAAGAGCTGAGCTTAGGGTCTCTGGGTCTGACTGATGCATCACTTACCAGCGCTCATCTTAGAGGTATCTCTGTTCCCGCCTCCTCAGCCCCCGCCCCCCCTCGCCCCCCCACCGTTATGTGCCAGGCAAAGCAGGTAGTGTTACCTCCATTTTGGAGAGGAGTAAACTGAGGGCAGCATATAGAGTATAGACACGGGGATTCAAACCTGGTCTGACTCCAGTGCACATGCTCTTTACACTGCAGCCAACCACCTCTCAGCTCAGCAGAAAATGATGAAAAAACAACCACAAATTTAGGGAGCTGGGAAATGCCCATCCTCAGAGCTCAAAGCATCTGTGTTCACTGACTTGTTAAGTGTCTGAGTCCCTTTTCATAAAAGTAAGCAAGCAAGCAAACCAAAACCCAAGAGGGAGCGAGAGTCAGGGAAGAAGCCAATTGGCACTTCAGTCTCTAGTTAGGAGAGGGTGGTCTTCTCCTCACCGTCTCCGGCACCCTGAATCTCTCACCATCTCACCTTGTCCAAATGAATCAATGTTCTTCTTCAGGGTCTCTACATCACAGGTGAATCGGGCCACTCGTCCCAGATCCTCATCATATTTACGTTCACTAACAAAGTGCTGGAGAAAAGACAAAGACAAACCTCCAGATGAGACAAACAATGTACGGATTTCTAGCTTGCTATGCAATGCAGGAGAGCTGGCTTCAATTCCTGGGTCAGGAAGATCCCCTGGAAAAGGAAATGGCAACCCACTCCAGTATTCCTGCCTGGAGAATGCCATGGACAGAGGAGCCTGGCAGGCTACAGTCCACGGGGTCACAAGAGTCAGACACGACTTAGCGACTAAACCAACTATAAACAGATAAACAGGATTACTTTCAACTGATTTCTTTTTGTGCTTCAAATTTCACTAAGTGGCCATATATTACCAATGCTGGGTGGCTGACAAAATCCAGCCATTTTCTTTAAGAGTCTAAAGATAAGTTTATTTGGGAGCTTTATGAAATGCTGTATGATGGTCATTAGGTGTAAATTAAGAGAAACTGAAGGAAGGAGAAGGAACTCACGATGGAGGGCCATCTTTCTCTCCACTGTTGGCTACTCTTCACACCGCTCCATTATATACACAGGCAGAGGCAGCAAAAATGTCCATAGTTACAATGATTCCATTTAAATAAATGGTTTGGTGTTCTTTAATAGAAACGTCCTTAGGAAACCCACTGCACCTCTTTATACAAAGTAGGATTTGTTAGTCCTTGAAATAGGAACAATTTCTTGAGTTGGAAAATCATTCATGTGAAAAGTCAGCTTTGCAAATCAGAAGAGTTTGTGCTGCAAGTAATTTAATCCTTTTAAGCAGACTGAGCCGAGAAGTAACCAACCTCTTGGGTCAAAAACTAACTATACTATAGAAATAGTGGGACTAGAAAAATGTCAGGAATAAAATGCTTCTGCGGTCTATTTCAATAAACAATTTCTAAGGTAGCCTGGAATCATTTTTTCAGATGAAAAAGAGAATAAGAAAGAAAAGTTAAGGCCTAGATATAATTTAGAAGAACTGAACTCCTCAGAGCAGTCCTCTGTCTGGGGTTGTCCTAATTCTACTTTGGATTTTCAAGGGGTAGAATCAAATGCATCACAATCCTTGGGATGCACCTAGAAGCAATAAATGGGAGAGAAGGAGTAACAATTAGCTTTGGGCCTTGAAGTCCTAAAGCTTCAGGGTATATTGTGGCTCAGGAAAGCTCATGAATCTCTGTAACAAAGCCTTCAGACATGTAATATCAGTCTGAGATTAATTCTGAAGCAAATTCTAGGGTTTGCTGAGCCAAAGACATAACAGGAATGACGGAAATAAAATGATCTGGAAATAAGACATTTAAATTGCACAGCACCCACTTCAGTACACTGAAAACGTGGAGAAACAGATCCTTAGTCAGCCTGCAGAAATATTTCTAGCAGCTCTTCAACCACGTGGGAAGGGGAACAGATGAAGCCTATGAGAGCCAGAATTCTTATCTAATTCCAAAGGGGTTTCCGGCTTCTCCCAGATAGTTGAATGAGACTGACTGGCATCAATACGAGGAAGACTCTCTAAAAAATTTAGCAAAATAGCCTTAGTTAACCAGAAAATGGTACTTTAAAACTTACATTGCTGGCTTCACTATTTCTCCCCAGTATAGTCTAAGGGGAAGGAGCAAGGGGATAACACAATATAGGTTTGCATGAAAGACCAGGTCAGGATGGTACTGGGATGCCTGTAAGGTCTCAGATGACCTTCTGTCTGTGCTTTTATTTCCCAAAGGCTGTTATAAAATCTCCCCAGCAAGTATTCCTCTTAAATATGGCAGTAAATTTCACACTTCAGAAAGAGCAGAGTTAGGTCTTGGGAGTAGAGAAAGCCAACTCCCATGGTTCATACAGCTCACAGTTGAGAAACAATTAATTAGAATGCCAGTGTCTACAACTACCCATGATTAACCCAGCCTCTCTCGGGTTCCCATCTTAGTCTCAGAAATACTATTCTTTACGTAAGAATTTAAAACGTCTGAGTATTGAATCCAAGTAATCTTTATAGACAGATTTACAATATAACCAATATCTCAAACTGCTCATTTTTCTCTTATAAAATCAGAACTGACCAACCAACTATTTAAATGTCTACTGAATACCTACTAGGTGTCAAGGCACTATGCCAGGGCTCTGCAGACACAGTAGTGCCTATCGAGTGAGGAAGACAGGTTACTCAACTACACATACAATTATAAGCGTGCTAGGAAGGCACAAACAGGGGATGTGACAGGAAAGCCAGAAAGGCTGAGGAGATCAGGAATGAGATGTGAGCTGGAATGGCGCGGGTAGGGGGTTGGGGGGGAGTCGGGGAGAAAGGAGGGAAAAGAATGTTCTGGGCAGATGGGAAAGCATGTGCAACAACCCTGACAGGAGGGAACAGGTATGCCTGTGGAAAGGAGAGCTAGCACAGCCGAAGCACTGGGACCAAGGGGGACAATGTGCAAAGGATGGCAGTAGGGCCAGACCGTATGGAGCCCTGCAGGCCGTTAAGGATTAGAGACTATTCTGAAAGCAATGGGAAGTCTGAAGCAGGGTCTGCAGTGTGAGGAACAGATATGAACAGGTGAGGACGGCAAGGTGGTGGCCAAGTGGAAAACTGGAATTAGTTAAGAGGCTACTACAGAATTCAAAGCAAGAGATCACAGTAGCTTGATCATGATGGTAGTGGTGGAGACAAAGAGAAAAGGTCAGATCGGAGACTGTGCAGAAGGTCAAATGGACAGGGTCTGCTGATAGATTTAATTGTGGGAAAAGGAGAAACTTCCTAAGGTTTCCACTTTAGACACTGGGTGGATGACAGTACCATTTACAGAGCAAGAGAACTTGGAAAAGGGCCAGGTTTGGGAAGAAGGGGTCATGAGTTCAATATATTAAATATCGCCATGAATTATGGAGATTTGCTACTTTAGTCCCTGAGGGTAAGAAGAAAGGCAGAAAAGAGAAGGAAGTTTTACCTTGATATCAGCTCTGAGCTCGACCAACTGCTCTTCTGACATCCGAACAGCCACATCAGTCATTTTCTTTAGAAGTTCGGCTTTCTTTTGACGGCTAAGCAGAATTTCCACTGTAGAGGGAAAGGGAGCATGACTCTTATGGTCTGCTAAATAGGACAAAGAAGGACTGGAAATATAGGCCTTGCAGTGTGTACTTGCACAGCCAAAGGCTTAGCTGCCCACCCACCCAGAAAGTGAAAATACCAAAGGTCTAGTTTCCACCTTCTTGAGGAACTCTGAAGGCAGTTTATATGGTAAACACTTTTTATGACTCATAAAGACTCATAAATCATTTGTCATTTTTCTTTCTCCTCTTCCCAGTTAAAAAAAATGTATTAAGAAGCATGTACACTGGGGCTTTCCTGGTGGTCCAGTGGTTAAGACTCTGCAATGCAGAGGGCATGGGTATGGTCCCTGGTCAGGGACGAGATCCCACAAGCTTCAACCAAGAGTTTACATACTGCAACTACAGACCCTGCATGCTGTAACTAAGACCTGGTGCAGCCAAATAAATAAATCAAAACTTCCATTTGACTCTGTGTTCCCCTCCCCGGAAGCAACCACTGACAACAATTTTTCATGTATATTTCCTAATATACTCTCTGCCTATATGGAATACCACAATACTCAAGTTCCCTAATGATGCATATTTAGATTGTTTACAGCCTTTTTTCATAGAATAACTTTTTAAACTTTTTAATTAGAAACAAATTTTTTCGGCCACACTGTGGATCTTAGTTACCTGACCAGGGATGGAACCTGAGTCCCCTGCAGTGGAAGCTTGAAGTCTTAACCAGTGGACCGCCAGGGAAGTCTGTTTTACTGCTTTTAAAAAAGCATCATCTTCAGTTTGCTCCGAGGTGCATAAATCAGGTATGGCCACAAAGGATAACAGACAATAAAAAGTCTCTCAGAGTAAAGAGCCAGGGACTACAGAGGACAGACGCCCTGTAAGGCTGGCTGGGGAGAACGATGGCGAAGCCTGGGTCCCTCATATCATTTTGGAGATGCCCTACAGCCCTGGACTGCTTACCTCTGGACGTTTCATTTCATGAGAGAAAAAGAACCTCACATTTATTTAGGCCATTCCGTGGCATGCAGTTAAACTCAATTCCTAACTGTTATGCACAGAATCCTGTAACCTACTGAGAAATTAGCCAAATTTATGTTAGAAAAAAAAGAATTTTTGAAGAGCTACATCCAGTGTTACAGAGAGCTGGAATGTCTTTAGTAGTTTTTCTCAGTCTGATTTGCCACAAATGTGGATGGGCTGCTCATACCCGTCAGGTTAAGCAATACGGCATATTTTTGCAATAGATTAGGAACATGCATACGAAAGTTTCTCAACACAAAGGCCCAACAAATACAAACGATTCATTGGTCTGGATCCCAAGATAAAATCTATTAGTCATCTGTATCAAATTCACTTTCTCTCAGCTTCAGCATCCTAGGATTCTAAGATAAAATTACAAATATCAAGATGGAGAAATGTGTCAAGTACAGATTTCTACACATAGCATATAATTCAGAGAGCCTAAGTATATGATCTTGAACAAGTCACATTTTTCCAAGGAACTAGTGTTTTCATTTATGAAATGAAAAAAATTAAAAAGTCAGAAAACCTAAATCTCCCATAAGGTTGATGCTAAGATCAGATATGAATGAGTGTGTAAAACCCTAAACTGTGAAGTACTATGAATATATAATTAATAAAACTATAACACATAAAAAAGAAAAAAGAAACTTGATATTATTGGTAAAAGAGTAATTACATTAGTGTCATTGAGAACTAGGATTTTTAGTATGGGAGCAAGGAGATACTGATATAAAATTGACAAATTTGAGCAAAACTCTGTAGCTCTTAATTTGATACTAAAAGATTGGCCATGAATTGATAATTGGTTAAGGCTGGGTGCTGGGGGGGTGGTAATTATATCAGCCTCTCTATTTGAAATATGTTAAAATTTTTCTATAAAAGATGTATTTTAAAAAGCACCTTCTTCTCAACAGTAAGGACTTTTTTCCTCTCTGAAACTTCACCTTCAAAAAGAGAATACATCGGTACAAGAATGGACCGAAACTGTCACTAGAAATTTCAGGATATACCACTCAATTTAAGTGATATCTCATCTCTGAAAAACAATGGATAGCACCTCTGCTATGTATCCAACACTTTGTTGCTGCTGCTGCTGCTGCTAAGTCACTTCAGTCGTGTCCGACTCTGTGCGACCCCATAGACGGCAGCCCACCAGGCTCCCCCGTCCCTGGGATTCTCCAGGCAAGAACACTGGAGTGGGTTAAAATGGATCAAAACTGAACTCAATTCAGTGCTTCAAAGCTGCCTCCTCTGGCCCAAGACCACACACACAAATGATTTAACTGTGAGTCATCTCAACCTATATCCATTCTCAACAGTTTGAGAGCAGGTTAAAAGAAACAACCTTCCTAATTACAAATCTGGCATTCAATGCACGAAGGTAAAAACTGCTGAAAAGCCCTAAATCAATGCCACTGTACAAAGTGCAGCTGACATTCTCTTCTTTTCATATAGCTGTCTATCTTTAACCTAATCCTTAACGGAAATGACCAAAACAGCTATCTGGGTTCTTCTGTACAAAATCCCACAAATTATTCGACTTAGACTGTTCTTCCAGAATCTATTTTAGTAATCTTTCAAAGAGTCCTAGTCATGGGTATCCTGAACCCTCAATTAATTGACTTTTTCCCTAGCCAAGGATAACAGACACTGAGTGAAGTTTCAACAAACTGAGAAAACAAAGTTCTGCAAGAGGTAATGACAGGGATATATTGTAAGCAACCTGGTCAAGTCTCTGATTATGCCAAAGGCTTTTTCCCAAGTAGGAAAAAACCCAAAGGAATTATTCAGTCACTGAAGGAAAAAACAAAATAAAACCCAGGCACCTGCAAGATAACCGATTTTCCTTAGCTGATGCTGAGGTGGCAGATACCATGATGTAGACATTGAAATCTATATTCAAAATATTAAAATTTGGAAATGTTGATAAACAGGCTATTATAAAGTTGTTTCACCTGAAAGCATTCCTATGCCAGCACAGTACAATTGCTCAAGACTATTTAACTAAATATACAAACTCTTAGTGTGGCATTTACATTCAGCTTTTGTTATGGGGATTGAGAGGCAGGTCCTTATTAACTGTTAATAGTTTTAATAAAGATCAATCTTACTTGCTTCAGCTTTCACTTTGTCCATTTCAGCAAGCAACGCCACTTCCCGATCCATTAAACTAGGAAGGGATGACAAAGGGAAAGAATGTTGGATCAGAAACTCAAACACAAAAATGGCACAGTGTTAACAGTGGAGAAAGACTTACGCGTTTGTTCCCTAAAAGCATACTACAAAATAAGCACTGTATACACCACATGAAAATCTTATCTCGCCCTCAGCAAAGACTATTTTAAAGATTTCAATACAGGAATCTAATTCCCTTTTATTTCTACTGATAACATATTACAGTAAATCAGTAGCTAGACATTTAAGAGTTGAGAACCAGTAGATGGCAGTAGCAAACTACAAAACACTTTTTGGTAAGTTGTGCTAAAGCATAAGTCCTCATGAAAATTACGTATTTCTACATATGTACATATATTTTATTTTATATTCTGGTCTATAAAACTGGTCAGTTATGCTTCTAATGAATTTTTACCAAGCAATACCCCTGCGAGGGCCCAATACATTTAACCACAATTAGGATTTATAGATCTTCAACATTTTAGCACAGTTGCTTATCAAGTCCACTAGCACTTTAAGTCTTTAGAATGCAGAGCAGTCAAAAGACACATATACTGGTGCTAATTTTGGATAAATGTTTAATAATAATCCAGAAAAGATGGAATCAAAGGTTTCTGGAAGGCTTTTTTTATCGAAAAAGAATATTAAACAGGCAATTAGAATTTTCTCCACTATAAATGTAGATGGTTTGTAAGCATGGGAAAGCTTTTCCATGTCCTTATAAGAGAGCCCACCATCTTCAATGAACATGAGATAATACGCTGCCCTAGTATTAAACCTCTGGATACAAATAATTTTCCTTACCACATCAGTTTTGCTTAGTAGTGGCAAAAAACAAAACAAACAAACAAAAAAAACTAAAGCTTTACTATCTGTACAAACATAAAATGTTCCAACTCTCTTCATAGTTGAAATTCGTTCTAATTTCTCCTTTTGAACTCGTGTATAACTACAGGGTTAATAAAAGTTCTCTTGTTTCTGGTTGTAAAACTAATCACACACATATGCATATATATACACATACACACACACACATAGGAAAAAAAAAACTCAACTCAGTTTAGCTCTATATGTTGTTATGTTAGCACAAAGTATTTAATATGGAGACTACAGAGTGAGATATTCAAAAAAGTATAAGGCAGGGACATTTTCTCAAGGAGTAAAATCCTTTATAGTGAAGTGATAAAGAACAGGTTTGATAATCATTATGCATGATGTTAATACACAGATTTGTAACAAATTTGGTCGGCATATTAATTCCAAAGTGCCAGACTAGAGAGAAGATACAACTATTGTGGGGTAGCAACACTTTTGCTAAGAAAGCATTTCCCAAACCTTGGCAAACATTTTGCTCCAAGAACTCTAGCAGCATTTGGAATACCTAAAAGGCAAAACAAAAGCACATCTGAGACAGGAGCTGCCAGGCCTTGAGTTCAGTATTATCACCTCTCCTCTGCTGCTGAATCACCTTAAGATGCAGACACTGTCCGTCAGATGACAAATTTAACTGACGAAGCTTGTAAAATATTTATTAAAAGAGCTTAGCAAACAAGTAAGCTTTCTGCAGCTTACAATCTTTATTATGAGACAGCAGAGCGCCACAGGACACTCTCAGCAAGGAAAAACAGTACCATAATCATTAGACTTTTTAGTGTTACTATGAGCTAGCACATCAGGATGGCACTTCTATTTCCTGTAAGAATGGTTAGCATCCCTTTACACAAGCTTTGTTTCTTGAATCACTCATTGGTGATCATAAGAAACCCACAGTGCAGTGTGTGGGGAATCATATGACGGCATGAGTGGTCAGTCGTGTCTTGACTCTTAGCAACCCTATGGACTGTAGCCTGCCAGGCTCCTCTGTCCAGGGGAGTTTACAGGCAAGAATACGGCAGTGGGTTGTCACTTCCTCTGCCAGGGGTCATATGACCATTCCAATAAAAAAATAAGCTTACCTTTCCATGCCAAAAAACACTGAAAAGCAATAAGGACTTTTATTTCTTTTTGTTTGTTGTCTGTCATGTTACTATCTATTGATAACATTTACTCAAAGATTCTGTGATGTTGGCCAAGCATTAAACAGAGGAATCTATGGACTAACTGTTGGGATATTTTCTCAGAGAGAAGCCTGATGAATCTCTGCAATTTTTCATTAAATTGTTCACAAGTCTTTAAAATAGAAAAATGAGTAAATCTTAAATTACATGTAGTGTAAGCACCTGACAATTAGTTTTTCTGCTAATAATTTAAGTGCCTGACATTAAGCTTTTGGTTGCCGACATTCCCTTCAAAGATAATCATCTCAAATAAATAAGCTACACAACAAGAGAAAGGGTGATGCCAGGCCATCCTCTTAGAAGGTCCTGGGTGAGCTACATAATTGACCACTTGAGTCACCGGAACTTTTCCTTCCTATGCTTTAATTCTTGCTTTTATGTTTTAAATTCACTAATAAACAATGAACCCACAAAACTCAAGGCACCCCATCCTGGACCCCAATAAAGGCATGACTCAAGGTTCATGCTCTCCTTAAACACACTTCACTGTGTGGGTCTAGGCATGCCATGTACCCTCCAGGACTTGTGAGTAATAAACCTTGTTTTTGTTGCCAAGGTGCATGTAGCAATCATTAGAGCCACAAGGGCCTGTCTGCCACAACACTGAATCATGGGGTGGGGGCCACAAGCAGTACAGGGCCCAGGTGAGTGCCCTTAGGCACTGCTAGCTGATGGCATCACCGAAGTAAGCTGAGACCAACACAAACACTGTAAGAACTTTCTTAAAAGTATATCACATAATGTATTACAGTTGTATAGATGAATGACTATGTTTTAGGTAATTAATGCTAAATTAGGGATGACACATTATGATGCCTGCAACTTCCAAATGGTTCTACCAAAACACACACACAAAACAAAGACACTGATCACTGTACTTCTGTATTCTGAAAGTTTAAGTTGTGGAAATATGTGCATCACAAAATAAACAGAAAAAGTGAGAAGAGTTCAGAAGTGGAAAGTGGCTAAGCATAAGATAAAGAGCAGAGGCAATTTTCACAATTAAAAGTAGTAATTTAATGTAATACAACTTTCTGACAATGAAGAAACTTTAGCTAAAGTTTTCCATCTGTTCCTAAGCTGTGGTGGTGCCAGTAGGAATCTGTAGCTGAGAGATTCAAAAGTACCTGTGGTTTGAGGGTAACAGTTTTTTAGATGCCATAACTATGAGCAATGAGGCCTTTCAGAGCGATGAGAGGCTCATTCACACCACCAGACTTTCTGTTGTTACCTTGCTCACTCAGTACATGAGGGTACTAAGCTTGCAACTGCTCTGTCAATTTCCTGAATGGAAACACACCATTATGAGCATCTGATACACTAGACTCAGAAACTGCTAATGAAATTCTGCTAAATATTGTTGGGACTCTGTTTAGAAAGACACAGGTCTTATTAAGCCTGGGCCTTATACAGCACACAGAATTTCCATATCCTGTCTTTGACCACAAAGGATGGTTTTAGATGTCCTGTCACTGTTAAGGAAAAAGACTGGTGAATGTCTGAATGTTCTGTATTTCCTTCCCTCCTTACCAAGACTTTTTTACCATCTTCCCATTTCCTCAACTTACTCTAAAGCTTTTTGTGTAATTTACTTGGTCAAAACAGTTGTCCCTGTAGCATCACCACTCATATCTCTAAGATACATTATATGTCCATCATTTAAAGCAGGCCCTTCAATCACTATTTTTAACATGTAGCTTACTGATTATACTATTACCTTCAGTAATTTCTTGGTTCCAAAAAACTATTAACTATCATTTGTTTATGATTGTTGCATTAGTACGTGTTCAGTCACTTTCTTTGTGTCCGACTCTGAGACCCCATGGACTGCAGCCTGCCAGGCTCCTCTGTCCATGGGATTCTCCAGGCTAGAATACTGGAGTGGGTTGCCATTTCCTCCTCCAGGGGATCTTCCCGACCCAGGGATGGAACCCATGTCTCTTATGTCTCCTGCATTAGTGGGCGGGTTCTTTACCACTAGTGTCACCTGGGAAGGCGCAGCTGCATTAGAAAACAATGTTATAACAGAAACAATTCTAGCAACTGTTGAGCCAACTAATTATTTCAAGGGTTTATACTCTAAACCACTCAATAATATTCTTACAAAACATTTATACTTGATTTTATTTGCTGAAAACCTAAAACCTATTTATTCTAATTCCACTAAAGCAGAAATCGAAGCAAAGCCCAGCCAATGCAAACACCTTTGTTTTTCTTAAGACACTTCCTCCTTTTCATATAAAACAACCAAAAAAAGAAAAATTTTAGTAGTTTTTGTTAGCAGAGAATTAATGACACTTCATTTGTTTCTTAAAACTCCGTATTCCCAACACTGGTTTTATGAGTATGGTACACACATTTGAGCTCAAAGAGCATCTCAATTCTAAAGTAATACCAGGGACCATATGACTCAATGATATCTTACAATATGTTTAGGGAAAAAGAAATAGCAGCAATTTGCAGGGGGGCACAGTTAGATTCCCGGTCTGGAAACTAGGAATCAAACCCGTGCGTGACACATGCACCAAGAGTCTCTCTTCCAGCTTTAGTGCAAAAGTGAGCCATCAATGATGATGGGTGGGATGAAGATCATAGGTTACTGGGAGGCAGAATACATAGATTCAAATATTGTCTCTGTGACTTAAATATGATGTCATGTTAGGCAAACAGCTTAACCTAAGACTCAAATTCCTTTTAAGAGTAAAGTAAAAATTAAGGCTCCCTCTTCACAGGACAGAAATCAGTATGAGAAATCAGATAGTATGACTGAACATGTTTGGAAAGGAACCTGTTTGTTTTGTATGTTACTTAGTTATTTTCTCAGATGGTTAAAGAGTTAGAATTCTTTTAAATTTATTTATTTTTGATTGGAGGATAATTGCTTTACAATGTTGTGTTAGTTTCCACTGTACAACAGTGTGAATCAGCTGTATGTACACATGTATCTCCTCCTTCTTGAGCCTCCCTCCCCGCCACCCCCATTCCACCCCTGCAGGTCATCACAGAGCACTGAGCTGAGCTCCCTCTGCTATACAGCAGCCTCCCACTGATGATCTAGTTTACACATGACAGAGTACACATGTCAATACTACTCTCTCAATTCATCCCACCCTCTCCTTCCCCTGCTGTCCACAGTCCGTACTGTACATCTGCGTTTCTATTCCTGCCCTGCAAATAGGTTCATCAGTACCATTTCTCTAGATTCCATATATATGTTAATATATGACATTTTTCTCTTCCTTACTTTACCCTGTATAACAGGCTCTAGGTTCATCCACTTCACTACAATGGACTCAAACTCATTAGAATTTTAAGTCAAAGACTATCAAGAACCATGGAGGCCAAATACTAGTAGAAATAAGATGCTAATGTACACGCAAAAACTTAAGAATAATTTAAAACTAAAGAGTGCTAGGTACCTTTCTGATAACACATTATAACAGTAGCCTATTCCTTTATTTCTATGGTTTTTAGACATTTTTGAAAGTGCTTTTGTTCATAAAATGATTTTCTGAATTTTCAGCATCTCTATAGATGAACTTTAAATTTAAGGATCTAAAAGCATTTGTTAAGACTAGTGATAGTTTAAGAAGAAAAGAGAAGCTCAAACAAAAGGAAGTAACTTTTCTAAGGTGAATGAAGAATCAGCCAGGAAAGATTTCAGTCTTAAGCACAGGCTTGTATTGACTTCATGTGTTTCAGAATCTCAAATTTCTTACCACTTTTCTCCTTTTAATAAGTACCTTTTGACTTTCAATAAAACAGAACCTTTATTTTAAAGGCAGGCTGAGTGTGTATCCTTTGCCCTGACACATACTATGACAACTGTTCAAAATAGTTTACACACTCTAGCTTCATGTTCCACTTCGTATCCTGTTCCCTAACAGACTTAAACTTTAAGTCAACTAAGAGCTCCAACAATGTGTCAGACAGATTTTATTAATTAAAGAGAAAAGTAAACCTGGGTCTAGTGATGATTATTACTGGATCACCAATAAGGACAGACGTGACGTTTTACATCCTGGAAAGCCGCTGCTTTTACCTCCCCACAGGTAAATGTCAGCTTTCATCTGGCCCCAGTGTGAAAGCACTTATCCGTATAATTCCCCTAGTGCCCAGTCAGGTGTAATGTAATCTTACTGTTGCAAATTTGTTAGAATTTCTTTTCTTTTCTTCTATACTATAACCAACACAAAAATGGCTTCCTAAGTGACATTAACTCCAAGCTCTGGTTCAGTGCCAAAGGGAGTTAGATCACCTGCCAATTATATCTTGAAGTAGCAGCTACAAGGGGCATGGAAATAAGCCAGTTTAAAAACCCAGTCAGCCAGAGAGAAGGCTTTACACCAGCAGGAAAGTGCAGGTAATCTCTTTCCTCAAGTTAAATTGACCTGGTTGCTACACCTGCTAATCAATCCTAAATACACAGTTTCTAGGCAGGAAACCGCTTCATTTGTCATTTATTAAAGGAGGCTCCCCCTGGCTAGGTTCCAAGTCAACAAGGACTCATAAGTCTCTCTCCCGGAACTGTATTTCCTGGTTCAGGCTGGTTCTGAATGGAATCAGATCCTGTGGCTAAAGTAATCAGTAAACTAAACAATCATGGAGACCGGAGGCTTGTCAAGGCAAAGTTGTGATGTTCTACTTAGTTCTTTATTCTTAAGCCAATAATATCTGATGTGATAATAATCCAGGGTAAAGGGCATGGGGCTTTCTCCCAGAGGGTCAGAAAGAGGAGAAATCAGTTACCTAGAAAAACTTCCAGGGGAAGTCAGAGTTTACTTAACGTGAATTTGGGAGAACTGGTTGGATTTAGATAACTACAAAAATACAAGAGAGCATTACTAGGTTGGAAAAGTAGCATCAAGGAGTGTATGAAAGAGGAAATGTGTATGTTAAATTCTGAGACAAGTAATCTGGCTGGAGTAAAAATGTATATAAGAAAACAGAAGATTTGACATTAAATTTCTAGCTATAAAACCTGAAAGGAGAAACTTGGGATTCATGACAGCATGGGTAGATGAGCAGATGAATGATCTATTCTAAAGTACTTTTTGTTTCATGGATCATTCTACACTTTGGTAAAAGCAGAGGTCAGCAACTTTCTGGAGGCTTTATTCTACCTCTCTGTTAATTCACTCCCTTCTTCAATTCCACACAACAGGAGGACTGAGGCTACCCACTCTCCCTCTGTCTTTTGTTCACTGTGGCATGAAGTACCAGACTAAGTTTGTGAAGAGAGACACGGCTGAATATGACCTCAGGGAACAGCTCCTAGACAAGCAAGAAAACGGATGGATGGTTGGGAGGAAGAGTGGTGTAGGTTCTCTATATTTATGAAAATTTCCTCTCATCTTTCAGGTTCTTGAAAGTCTTACAAATAGGCAGTATGGACAGTCTCATATCCCTAAATACCAACCTAGCTGCTTGTCTTCCTGTCATTTTACTTAATTTGGTCTTTTTTTTTAAAGTTCATTATTAAATGAAAATACCTCCCCAAAGGAGTTATGGTTTAAAAGTTAGTTACCACTTTAATAGTTAAAACAGCTTCGATGTTCTAGAAGAAAATTAGAATATATTTCTTCTCCCAAAGATTCTATAATCAAATATATTTGAGAAACAGCATAGTATAGCTCCCTCTTGTAAATTCACAATGCATATTAGCATTAAGGCATCAAGAAGTCCTCTAGTAAAGAAAATTTAAGTATTTTCAAACCTCTTTAACTACTAAACCCTATTTCACATATTAATACATTTTAAGATATGAGAAATTTTTAAAGCAAGTTTAAAAAACACAAAATCAAAATAAATCAATGATTAATAATAGGGCACAGAAGGGACCATTAGAGTGGGGTGCATCAGGAAGGATGAAAGGAGGCAGGAAAACAAAGACATCTTTTCTACTTTTTTAATGTTGTTGTTGTTGCTGTTGTTCAATCACTCAGTCATGTTCGACTCTTTGTGACCCCATGGACTGCAGCACACCAGGCTTCCCTGTCCATCACCAACTCCCAAAGTTTGGTCAAACTCATGTCCATTGAGTCAGTGATGCCATCCAACCATCTCATCCTCTGTCATCCCCTTCTCCTCCTGCCTTCAATCTTTCCCAGCATCAGGGTCTCTTCCAATGAGTCGGCTCTTTACATCAGGAGGCCAAAGTATTGGAGCTTCAGCATCAGTCCTTCCAATGAATATTCAGGACTGATTTCCTTTAGGATTGACTGGTTGGATCTCCATACAGTCCAAGGGACTCTCAAAGAGTCTTCTCCAACATCACAGTTCAAAAGCATGGATTCTTTGGTGCTCAGCCTTCTTTATGGTCTAGCTCTCATATCCATACACGACTACAAGGAACATCATAGCTTTGACTATACAGACCTTTGTTGGCAAAGTAATGTCTCTGCTTTTTAATATGCTGTCTCGGTCTGTCATGGCTTTTCTTCCAAGGAGCAAGCATCTTTTAATTTCATGGCTGCAGTCACCATCTGCAGTGATTTTGGAGCCCCTAAAATAAAGTCTGATGCTGTTTCCACTGTTACCCCATTTATTTGCCATGAAGTGATGGGACCAGATGCCATGATCTTAGTTTTCTGAATGTTGAGCTTTAAGCCAACTTTTTCACTCTCCTCTTTCACTTTCATCAAGAGGCTCTTTAGTTCCTCTTCACTTTCTGCCATAAGGGTGGTATCATTTGCATAGCTGAGGTTATTGATATTTCTCCCAGCAATCTTGATTCCAGTTTGTGCTTCATCCAGCCTGGCATTTCACATGATGTACTCTGCATAAAAGTTAAATAAGCAGGGTGACAGTATACAGCCTTGATGTACTCCTTTCCCAATTTGGAACCAGTCCGTTGTTCTATGTCTGGTTCTAACTGTTGCTTCTTGACCTGCATACAAGTTTCTCAGGAGACAGGTGAGAGGCAGGCTGGTGAGATTCCCATCTGTTTAAGAAGTTTCCAGTTTGTTGTGATCCACACAATCAAAGGCCTTAGCCTAGTCAATGAAGCAGAAGTAGATGTTTTTCTGGAATTCTCTTGCATTTTCTTTTCTTTTTTTTTTTTTTAATTTTATTTTATTTTTAAACTTTACATAATTGTATTAGTTTTGCCAAATATCAAAACGAATCCATCACAGGTATACTATGATCCAACGGATGTTGGCAATTTGATTACTGGTTCCTCTGCCTTTTCTAAATCCAGCTTGAACATCTGGAAGTTCTCAGTTCACGTACTATTGAAGCCTAGCCTGGAGAATTTTGAACATTACTTTGCTAGCATGTGAAATGAGTGCAACTGTGCCATAGTTTGAACATTCTTTGGCATTGCCTTTCTTTGGGATTGGAATGAAAACTGACTTTTTCCAGTCCTGTGGCCACTGCTGAGTTTTCCAAATTTTCTGGCATATTGATTTGTTCAAAAACATCATGCCATGGGTTACAGGTTCCTGGTTTAAAAGACAGATCCTAATGTAAAGGAGCATGACCTACGCTATAATTATTTGTCCCTTTCCAAACAATATTAACCTTAGGTCCATTCCTAAAGCATGAGTTTCTTCTACCATTCATTCTCACACTGTGACCACAAACAGAATGAAGCAGAAAGCAAAATATAGCATAGGATTTTTAAGTCTTCCTCCATTATGTAGAGTAGTTAAGAGTTAGGAATTAAAGAACTTGGTGCAGAAAGCAAAATATAGCATAGGATTTTTAAGTCTTCCTCCATTATGTACAGTAGTTAAGAGTTAGGAATTAAAGAACTTGGTAAATGGCTAACCATCTTTACCATTTTCGTGCTACTGGTACAAAATGCAACTTAACTTACCAGCTCTGCAATTCGGCAAAAGCTTGTTTCATTTTCTTAATAGAAGCATCCATCTCTTCTTTAACTACAACTCGATATCGTGCAAGAGACACTGTGCAGCGCTGGAGGTCTTTCACAGATTTTTCAATATTAGAACCTTGGAAAGAACCCCAATAAATAAAACAACATAGGTAACTCGAAAACTGGATCTGAATACCTAAGCATGTAACGTAACTAACATCTCATAACTAAGAATGCTTCCTAAATGGCCACCGTCAACAAAAAACTGAATTTTTCATAGATTTTTTTTTTTAAGTATCCTGGCCAAGATGGAGTAATAGGAATTGGATTTACCTTCCTGTCTTAAAAAACTTCACACATACACAAAATATATGAAACAATGGTTTTCAGACAATGAACAATATGCAGTACTTCTTACCACCCTCCATAAGAACACAGAAACAAAAGAAGTGAGGCCTAAGATTGCCCCAATTTGCTGCCATAAGAGAGTTTCCAGGCTGCAATGCAAGGAGGAGAAATCCTTAGTTGAGTCTGAAAGTCTCCTTGAATTGAGGGGACAGAGCTGAGAGTTCAAAGAGGCCAAGATGGCTGAATTCTCAGGGCAGAACAGTAAAGAGGAGAAAGCTACACAGCAATGAAGAAACCGTACAAAGACCCACAGAGGATTCTGAGTGCATGCGAATGTAGAACCGCCCCAAACGGGGAAGGAACCACTGGAAAGGAGCAGGTGGGATAATCCTGAGAGCTCACCCAGGCCAGGAATAGTCTATGCTCACACCAGCATAGTGGGGCGCCAGGCAGAGTACTTAGAGGGCACTGCCTCAGTAATTAGCCTGAGACTAAAGGCTGCTCTATTTCTACTAACAAAACTTAAGTAAGCAAGCAGACTGTTTCCAAATAACAGTTCCAGAACAAATCACAAGAATATTTAAAGAAATACAAAAATATCTAGCAATCAACAAAGCAAAATTCACAATGTCTGGCATCCAATTAAAAAACTACTAGAGGCAGAAAAATATGACTGATCTATAATGAAAGGAAAAATCAATTAACAGAAACAAGTGCAGAAATGACAAAGATGTAGAATAAAGTTGGTAAGAACATCAAAACAGCTAATATAATCAAATATCACATGTTCAAGAAGGTGGAGGAATAGTATAATCTATTAAGGACAGACATGGAAGATATTTAAAAAGATTCCAACAGAACCTCTGGAGATGAAAAAAAAAATCAGAGATGAAAAATACACTGAATTGGATTAACAGCAGATTAAAAACTTAGAGAAAAAAGATTAATAAATTTGTAGACAGCAATTTTAGAAACTATCCACAATGAAATTAAACACAGAGAGAAAAAGACTAAAAAAAAGAATCCAAAATGAAAAACTATTTGAGTAGGTACCAAATTTTCAAAACTCCCTACATAACAGGATTTAGTAGAACACAATTCACCACGTAGATATAACAAAACTGATAAAGTTCTCTCTTGATAGTACACTGAATCATTGTAAGTGGGTAAGTCAACACTGTAGATAAAGATGAAGCATATTTACCTACCTAACATATTTTAACCAGTTTCTGAGAATTCTATTATAACCTTTCTATATTCACCAGTGTCAGTTATTCTAACTTATAGTTAGAATAACTGATCTAACAAATTTATAAAGTGCCAAGACACAGATTTTCAATCTTTAAATCTTTCCTCATCTCAACCTTATTTCTTTTAAAATCTACCTAAAAGCTTTCAAGCACTGTTTCTTTATTTTTGCTTGAATAAATATTTTCAGACTTGCCTTTCTGGACAAATTGAGGGCTCTGTTAGAAAGATGAAAAAGGAGAGCCTCAATAATTAAATTTGGCTCATGCGGTATACATAATTCAATACAGAGCTACAGGTTACAAGTGTCTTTTACATTTCTCTGTTTCATTTGTTCAGGTAAGTGGACTGCCATCCTTAAATGGACGATAGAAGGGCTATTATCTCTATCTAATTATTGGCTGATTATTTAAATAAGTATTATAAGTTAAAAAAAAAACCCAGCAAATCACTACCATCAATCAATGCTAAGTATTTACTTAAGAGAAAATGATCTTGTTTAAAGCTACAGTCTGATAGGTATTAGTAAAAGCATGAAGTTGAGAAGAGAAATTAAAATATTTCTTCAAAATATCATTTCAGAGATGGCAAAGCTTTTTACTGTTGAATCAACCAGGAGTTAAAAATGAAGGAAATAGCACAGACATGTTGCAGTAAAACAAATAAAACAAAGGTTAATGTTATCAAAGACACCATGCTAGCCACAGAGTTTGACCCTCATTCACAAAAAAAGGATCACTATTGTTGTCTCAAGACTGTACAGCATTATACTACTATCAGACTCCAACTGTGTACACAAAACTGGGGAAAGGCTGGATCGTCATGGATAGTCACTGACTGGAAATGTATTACCTGCTGCCCCTTCTGAAACCTTATCTATGAGAACAAAGAGATGATTTGCCCTCTTTAGCTAAAAACACAGATTCTTTTTGCTTTCTCTCAAAGGAAGATCTTTGATTTACCCAGCTTTTTGTTGGTGGAAGAGAGGGGAACATCTTCCATGCCTAGACTTGAAAGCTGAGGTCCTACAGTAGTTCTTGAGAGAGACTTGGCAGCATTCTTATTTTGTTGAGAATTCTGAGTAGAGTGCATAGTCAAAGATCTGGACTCGAAATCAGAGACACCATTCTCCAGCATGGATCCTGTCAAATAAAGAGGCCAGTATTTTAGAGTAGAGTTCAGGGGTAAATCAAGGAGTCTTTAAGTACACATGAAGTAAAAAGGCAAAAGTGCAGCAAAAAATTGCCTCTTAAAAGGTTGTGAATAGAATCAGCTGACAAAACAGGACAAAGAGCAGAGTCAGTGAGGCTGTATCACTTGGCTTAGCCCAAGGAGGCACACCAACTGAAGAGAAGGATTCTTTGTTAACCCATCTCCAGACAGGCTAGCTTATTCCCTGTATCTTGTTAACTTCCTTGCAGTTCTGGGCACAAGGAAGTGAAGAGTCAGTATCACTACCTTCTGACAAGCTTCTGTTAAGTTATGCTGAGAAAAAGATTTCTACACTGTCCCAGAGAAAGAGAGTAGAGTTTCAAAAGCTTTAGGAAATGGAAACAGCAAAGAGTTAGGAAATAAAGGAAAGCTAGTTCAGAAAAAAATAGAAGCCACCAACTATCTTTGGTTTGTTTGAGGTGCTATGTTTTTTTCTAAGTCTTTATATGTGTGTGTGTGTGCTCAAACTAATCAATAAATAAAAACATCTGAAATACACGGCGTAATTTTAAAAATGGCATTGCATGTATAAAGCCAGCAGCAATAGAGCAAGGGGAACTGGTTTAACAAACAAGTAATTAAAAAGCCTATTTTTAAAAATATATTCCCAATATCTTTCCAGTACTCATCAAAACGGTTAATGAAAAATGTATGAGCTATCTGAATTTACAACTAATACTAATCTTAATTCTTTATTAAAAATCAAATGTGAGACTATAAAAACCAACAGTCTACTTCTAATGAAAGCCATGGGATTACAGTTATGCCTATATATTCCTTATTGTGTTGAGTCTTGGAATAATAACATCAATATCAACTCATGATCATCATTTCCTTTAATAAATGTGCAGTTAAAAAACATCTAAGGTCACCTTCTGTACTCTCTAAGTATTACAGAACTATTAAATTAGAAGATTTCCACAAGGCTGATTTAGACTAAAATTAAAATATGAAACAAAGGAATATGAATTATATTTTTCTAGGCCCTTGATAATTACCAAATTGACTCTTTCACATAAGAAGTAACAAAGTTAAAAAACTAACTAGATTTAATTTATTGATTGCTTTCTCAGCCAAGGAGCCCCTGTATTTTTCAGTAGAATGGAACTTTCCAAGGACCTGTTAATACTCACCTGTTCTATCCAGCATTTCTGATGGGGCAGACTCAGGATCCTCCAGTTCTCTGGCTTCTATTGAAAGTGTCTCCATACCTTCACTGAGTGAGTCCACAGACTCAGTATCATTGATGGCACCGTTGACATGATAACCATTAACACCACCTTTCTCTGAGGAGGGCGCAGATTGTTCCTCTTGAATGGAAACCGATTTGTTGGAATCTGGGATACTGTTACTTGGTTCTGCTGCAGGTTTTGGCTTGCTTTTCTTCTTTTTGTTCTAATGGTTATTAAAGATTTGAAAAAAGGAAAAGAAAAAGAAGACCCCGACAATCCAGAGAGGTAACGCCAGCTACCCAAAGGCAACCAATGTTACCAATTTCTCATTTGCTCTTCCAGAAACTGAATACCTTTTTGTATATGTTGATCTACTGACTAAAATAACTATATAAAATACTTTAGATAAACTCAAACACATAAAAATAAAACAGCAAAGCATGACAAAACCCACTATAAGAAAAACTGAAAGATAAACTACAAAATGTGAGAAAAATATGTGTAATACATACAAAGAAATTAATAGAGAGAGCTCTTAAACAAACAAAATAATAATCCAATAGAAAAACTGGTGTAGCTATAAACATGGAATGAAGTGAAACTTCAGTTTAATAAGATAAATTAAATCTGCATTGCAGAGGATTTTGCATCAGAAATCTGTCTCCTCATCTAGACAACAATTACACTGGCAGAATCTGTCTAACTATTTTGGAACTCTGGAGTCTACTGAAGGCTTATAATTTCCAGGAGAAGACTTGGATGATAAATTGTGGTTAATTTCAGTCAATTTCAGTTCTGAGCACAGTAGCAGATACTCACCCCCCACCCCCAGTTAGGGAACAGGCAGCCGTGCACCTGTTCTTGAAGCAGCTAGCACATAGCTTGCTGGAGTCAGGGTAGGCAAAAAGAACCCTGTCCTCCAAGTAACTGGGAGCTGTGTCATGGTCACTGACTGCTGCCTTTCACTACAAAGGTATAGACAGAGGCAGGCAGCCACTGATGCTGCACCTCCTCCCACTGTTGCAAGCCCCTCCCCCTCTGGCTGAAGTTTAATTCCTTTAGGGCAATGGCACCCCACTCCAGTACTCTTGCCTGGAGAATCCCATGGACAGAGGAGCCTGGTGGGCTGCAGTTCACGGGGTCGCTGAGAGTCGGACACGACTGAGCGACTTCACTTTCTCTTTTCACTTTCATGCATTGGAGAAGGAAATGGCAACCCAATCCAGTGGGATTCTCCAGTGTTCTTGCCTGGAGAATCCCAGGGACGGGGGAGCCTGGTGGGCTGCCGTCTATGGGGTCACACAGAGTCAGACACGATTGAAGTGACTTAGCATAGCATAGGGGAATTAAAGTGGTGGTGCCCTTCTTCCCCACTTCATTTTTCTTTATTCCCTTTCTGGAGACAGACATAAAAGACAAGGACATTCAAAAACAACTGTATATACAGAAAAAAATTGAAAGTAATCATGCATGCCCAGGGAAAAGCACAGACAAGATCTGAGAAGACCTTAAGTCTACACCTTAGGCTGACCCTTGGTACAAAGACAGCTTACAATTTTAAAATATAGTAATAACAAAAAACAGCAAACCTGGAGAAAGAGGGAGAATCTGGTTTCCAGAGTTATCAAATTATTAGGTTCTAATGTCTAGCTTTCAGCAAATCACAAAGAACACAAAAAAATAAGAAAGTATGGCCAATACAAAGGAAAAGAATAAATCAATAGAAACTTTCCCTGAGAAAGACTTGTTGGGAGATACATTAAAGGCTTTATTTTTTTCATCCAAAGATTAATTTTAATTAAGTAAACATGGATTCTTAATACGTTTCCATAAGTAAGATTTTTTTTTACTCAAATGCCTAGTGCATTTTTGGGCTTCCCTGGTGGTTCAGTGGTAAAGAATCCACCTGCCAACATAGGAGACATGATCTCTGGTCCGGGCAGATCTCACATGCTATGGAGCAACTAAGCCTGTACACCCCAACTACTGAGCCAGTGCTCCAGAGCCTGGGAGCCGCCAACTACTGAGCCCACATGCTGCAACAACTACTGAAGCCCATGTGCCTAGAGCCCATATTTGACAACAAGAGAAGCCACTGCAAGGAGAAGCCTGCACAATGCAGCTAGTCCCTGCTAGCTGCAGAGTACAAAAGAGCACAAAGCAGAGTAGTCCCTGCTTTCTGCAACCAGAGGAAAGCCCATGCAGCAACGAAGATTCAGTACAACCAAACCCCACCCCCCCAAAAAACGAAAACAAAAAAGCTGCCTTAAAGATGTTCAAAGAACTAAAGGAAAATGTGGGGAAGGTCAAGCAAACAAAGTATAAACAAAATGGAAATATTAATTAAGAGAAAAAGAAACTAAATCTAAAAAAGAAATAAAAAAATGAAATTTTGGAGCTAAAAAGTACAGTAACTTATATTTTTAAAAAAAAAATCACTGACGGGATTCAAAGGGAGATCTGAGAAGTCAGGAGAAAGAACCAGTGGGTTTGAAGATAGCACAACTGAAATTATTGAGTTTGAGGAAGAGAAAAAAGATTGAAGAAAAGTGAAGAGCCTAAGGGACCTGTGGGGCTCCATCAAGCAAACCAACATATGCGTTGTATAAACTGGAGAAGGAGAGGAGGAAAGGGAAGAAGGAATGTATAAAGAAATGACGGCTGGAAACTTCCCAAATTTGATGAAAGACATGACTATAAACATCCAAGAAGCTTAACAACCTCCAAGAGACGATGAAACACGTTGTAATCAACCTTCCAAAAGATAAAGAAAGAATCTAGAAAGCAGCAAGAGAGAAGTTACTTATCACACACAAGAGATCATCAATGAGATTAGCAGATTTCTCATCAGAAACATAGGAGGCCAGAAGGCAGTAGGCAGATATATTCAAAGTGCTAAAAGGAAAACAAAACAAAACAAAACAACCCATCAACCAAGAATCCTCTATGTAGCAAAACTGTCTTTCAAAACTGAGGGATAAATTAAGACATTCCTAGGTAAACAAAGAGGAGAGAGTTCATGACTACCAGACCTGCCCCGCCAGAAACACAGGAGGCCTGTAACATGAAGTGAAGGAACACTAGATGGTAATCTGAAGGCATACAGAGAAATAAAGAACTTGACGAGGTAAAATACATGTGCAGTTACAAAAGCTAGTATTATTATAACACTGGTTTGTGACTGTACTTTTTGTTTTCTACATGATTTAGAAGACTAATACAATAAAACCAAAAGCTGGTTCTTCATAAAAACAAAGTTGACAAAAGTTTAGCTAGATGGACTAAGAAAAAAGTGAGAAGACTCAAATTATTAAAATAAGAAATGAAAGTGGGCACATTACTATTGATTATAAGAGAATATTATGAACAATCATATACCAACAAATTGTATAACCTAGATGAAATTGTTCAAATTCCTAGAAACACAAAACCTACCAATACTGTCATGAAGAACTAGAAAATCTAACTAGTTAGGAGACTGAATCATGAATCAAAAATCTCCTGACAAAGAAAAGCCCTGGCTTCACTAGTGAATTCTACCAAACATTTACTCTTGCCAAACTTTTCAAAAAAAAAAAGCTGCTGAAGAGAAGGGAACAATATCTAACTCACTCTATGAGGTCAGCATTACCCTGATACTTAGACAAAGACACTAGATGAAAACTACACAGCAATATCCCTTATGAACACTGATGCAAAAATTCTCAACAGAAAGTACCAAACCAAATTTAGCAATATATGAAAATAATTATATATCATGACCAAATAGGATTTATTCCCTGAATGCAAGAATGGTTCAACTTAAGAAAACTGATCAATGTAATACACCATATTAACAGAAAGAAGGGGAAAAAAGCCACATGATCATCTTAATTGATGCAGAAAAAACATGGGACAAAATTCAAATATCCTTTCATGATAAAAACACTAAAAAAAAAAAAAACTAGGACTAGACGGAAACTACTTCAACATAATAAAAGACATATATGAAAAACCCACAGGGAACAATGGTCAAAGAGGAGAGCTTTTCCTCAAAGATCAGGAACAAGGCAAGGATGCCCACTTTTGCCATTTCTATTCAACACAGTACTGAAAGTTGTAGCCAGTGCAATTAAGAAAGAAAAAGAAATAAAAGGCATCCAAGCAGGAAACGAAAAAGGAAAACATGTTTGCAAAAGATATGATCTTATATATAGAAAACTTTAAAGATTACACACACACACACAGAACAATTCAGCAACGCAGCAGGATACAGTCAACACACAAAAATCAGTTGTACTTCTGCTGCTACTAAGTCACTTCAGTCGTGTCCGACTCTGTGAGACCCCATAGATGGCAGCCCACCAGGCTCCCCTGTCCTTGGGATTCTCCAGGCAAGAACGCTGGAATGGGTTGCCATTTCCTTCTCCAATGCATGAAAGTGAAAAGTGGAAGTGAAGTCACTCAGTCGTGTCCGACTCTTCGCAACCCCACGGATTGCAGCCCACCAGGCTCTTCCGCCCATGGGATTTTCCAGGCAAGAGTACTGGAGTGGGGTGCCATTGCCTTCTCCAGTTGTACTTCTATACCTGAACAATCTGAAAAGTAAATTATAAAATAATTCAATTTATAATGACATAACTAAATAGAAACACATTATATATTTATGAATTATAAGATTTAATATTAAAATGCCAATACTACCCAAAGTGATCTACAGATTCAACGCAATCCTTATCAAAATCCCAATGATATTTTTTGCAGAAACAGAAAAACCCATCTTAAAATTCATATGCACCTTCAAGGGACCAAAACAACCTGGATTGTCATACTAAATGAAATAAGTCAGACAGAGAAGGACAAATATTATATGATATCACTTATACGTGCAATCTAAAAAAAAAAGGACACAAATTAATTTATTTACAAAAGAAAAATAGACTCACAGACATAGAAAACAAGTTTATGGTCACCAAAAGGGAACAGGGCTGGGAGGGGAGGGATAAATTGTATGTTTGGGACTAAAATATACACACTATTATATATGAAAAGATAATCAACAAAGACCTACTGTTGGGGACTATATCATATCTTCTAATAACCTACAATGGGCTTCCCTTGTGGCTTGGCTGGTACAATGGAAAAGAATCTAAAAAAACTTCTGTATATGTATGTGTGTGTGTATAACTGAATCACTCTGCTGTACCCCTGAAATTAACACAACACTGTGAATCAACATGTCAATAAAAATTTTAAAGAAAAAGAGGAACAAAACAGGGAGACTCATACAACCTAATTTCAAAACTTACTACAAAGCTACACTAATCAAAACAGTGTAGGACTAGTGTAAAGACAGATGTATACGGGACTTGCCTGGTGGCCCAGTGGTTAAGATTCTGCCTCCACTGTGGAGAGCAGGGGTTTGATCCATGGTCAGGGAACTAAGATCCCACAAGCCATGCGAGAGTGACCAAAAAACTTATAAAAGACAAACATAGACACAATGAAATAGAATAAAGAGCCCAGAAGTAAACTCTCACATATATGGCTTAAGTGATTTTTGCCAAAACTATTCAATGGGGAAAGGACAGTCTTTTCAACAAATAATGCTGGAAAAACTGGAATCTCCACATACAAAAGAATAAAGTTGGACTTTAACCTGAAACATAGCACAAAAATTAACTCAAAATGGATCAAACCTAAATGTAAGACCTAAATCAACAAAACTTAGAAGAAAATGATGTAGGACAAAAGCTTCACGACATTGGATTTGGTAAGGATTTCTTAGAGACCACAGTAAAGAAAAACAGACAAACTGGACTTAATGAGAAAGAAGACAATCCACAGAATGTGAGAAACTATTTGCAATCATATATCCGGTAAGGGATTTTTCCTCTCCACAATTCTCATTTCTCCTTTTCTTAATTACTTTCTCCCATGTGAGCTGGCTAAGTTTTCATGTCACTGTCCTATGCATGTAATACCTATCCCCAGTAATCGTTCATGATCATATCCTATTGAACTAATCCCAACAGTTAACTAGATGTGATTTGGGTATTTGGGATTGCCAAACTGAAGCCATTTTTCTTTCTCCAAATTTTAAGAAACTGATGTATCTCCAACACATACTTCCCCAGCTTTGTGTACATATTACATTACTAATAACCTATTATCCTTGTCCAGTAAATTAATAAATCAGAATATGCACAGTTACTTAGGTTTGGTGAAAGCAATGGAAAGAAGTTAAGCAAATATTCAAAGCTACAGGTATGGAGAGCTTCAGGGGAATCTGTGGTAGTATTAAGTTCTTAGAAAAAGTTCTCAAGGGTCAATGGAGCCAAGCCCGTTTTTTTTTTTTTTTTTTTTTCCCCAAGTCTGGTTTAATTAAGACTTAGCAGAAATCCTAATGAAGTGATTCGGAGTCATTAAGAAAGCATTCCAGAACTCCAGCACTAACCTAAATAGACCCGAAAGAGATTTCATAGAGATACTTGATTCAAATTCACACTTCAAGCACTTTCTAAAAGAACCAGATTTAGAGTAAAGAGCTATGGGAAGCATGATGAGGTTAGCTAGTATCCTTTGGGGAAAGCATTTTTGGTTTCAAGTGCATAAGGAGAACTGATATGTTAGATATTGTATTAAATACTTGAGGAGACATTGCCAAAAAAGATCCATCTAGTCAAAACCATGGTTTTTTTCAGTAGCCATGTATGGATGTGAGAGTTAGACTATAAAGAAAGCTGAAGGGCAAAGAATTGATGCTTTTGAACTGTGGTGTTGGAAAAGACTCTTGAGAGTCCCTTGGACTGCAAGGAGATCCAACCAGTCCATCCTGAAGGAAATCAGTCCTGAATATTCATTGGAAGGACTGATGCTGAAGCTGAAACTCCAATATCTGGCCACCTGATGCGAAGAACTGACTCATTTGAAAAGACCCTGATGCTGGGAAAGATTAAAGGCGGGAGGAGAAGGGGACAACAGAGGATGAGACAGTTGGATGGCATCACTGACTTGACGGATATGAGTCTGAGTAAGCTCTGGGAGTTGGTGATAGACAGGGAAGCCTGGAGTGTTGCAGCCCATGGGGTTGCAAAGAGTTGGACACAACTGAGCGACTAAACTGAACTGAAATACTTTCAGTTGTCAGTATTATTTTCCTATTTTAGAGACAAGCAAACTAAGACTCACTAGGGGTTAAACAATATTCCCAGGAAATAAAACCAGTAAGTAGTAGAATAGGATATAAATCCAGTTTTGACTGATTCCACAGTCCAAGTGCCTTCTATTATCTTCTAATATCTCCCTGAACTAGACCATCAGACCCCTCTGCATAGCTAACAGTAGCAAAGCCTCTCTTTAGGCTTTAAGCTAAAGCTGATTAATACCAGAGATTACAACACAAGTGGTCTGACTTAAAAATCTGAACTATTTTAACTGATGTATAATATGAATGATTTGAAAACCACTGGAATGGATCACTTTCTCTAGAGGAGCTCTGCTGTCCTTGACATGATCTCGTTTCATCCCTGCCTAATATTAATACATTCTCTGAAACTGCGATGGCAGAGTAATTCTGCTTCCTGCCTGAAATCACACGGAGGAGACTGTGGTACTGTATGTACAGAGCAGTGTTACAATGTCCTGGAAGAAAACTTTTCTTAGCCAGGTAAACTGAAGATGCGTATGTAAATCTTTCAATATTTCTGCAGAGCTTAATTTTTTTATAATACAAATACTGATATCACACTTTTAAATTTAATTCATTTTTACCTTTTTCTTGCCTGTTACTGTCCATTCTTTGAGTACTTCACTGGCACTACCTGTAAGAGAAACCAATCACAGATATTTTTCTCCCAGCACAAGTATGCTAAAGCAGAAATTAGTGTCCCTGAATTTTGTAACTGCTGGAAAGTCTCCCTCTCCCAATAGGAAAAGTGATGGTTCAGGTGTCTAAGCTAATGTAATGAGATAATCATATCATGCTTACCTTTTAGAATACCTGCCCATTTAGATCTCCCTTCTCCATTTAATTTCTTCAGTAAGTTCTTCCAGGAAGAGACTAATGTAGCCTGACCATTTTGAAGCTTCTTTTTATCTATGTAGCTTTGACCAAATACAAAGATGACTGGTTTCAGCCCAAGTACTGGTTTCAGCCCAAGTATGGCGTCCCCTCTCCTCCAGATTACACACAATCTGGTTACATTGTTTCACAGAGAACTGTCTGCCACCCTAAACCCAAACACTAACATTATAAACAAAAATATGATGGTAAAGAAACAACTTACAGTATTTGGACCTGTTTATTGTGTACTGGCAAATTCAGAAAAGTAGAAAGAGGGAGATCTATTTTGATATCACTGTCACTGTTCAATGAAAGAGACAACTTCAGACAGTTTTTCCCAAACAAGTTATGTGGAAAGAATTTTGTAAAATGCTCCTCAACTCTGTAAAATCAGAAGGTTTGACTAAGCATACCATTTTTTGTATGGTAGATAAGGAAACTCAAACCCATATATTTAAATCACTTGTCAGAGCCTGAAAAAGAATACTGAGTCCCTAAATCTGCCATCTGTAGCTGAGCCACCAGACCACTGCTCTATCATTGCTTCTTAAATTCTTATTCAACCCAACTCCAGTCAAGTCCCTTATACCACTGGCTACCTAATTTCTTAACTGTCATTAGAAAATGTTCTGAATAAAATGATGGAATCTTCTTTGCTTGTCTCTTATTCCAGGTATCATATAGCTTATGAATGAATTACTTCTAGGGCTGAAATAAGGAGCTTTAAAAGATATCTTTAAAAATGGCACAGGGTCTGCTATATCATCTATAAAATACCAGACTGCCGAATAAATGTTATAGAAATCTGAAGCAACTTCTAGTTGAACAAATATGAACTTATAAAAATATTGAGCTAGGGTTACCTTCCATGAATGCTTGTACTGTTTTGTCCACACAATTATCAAAGTGTTGCAAAACCAGGATAATTTCATTGTTACTCTTATTGGGAACTATTGCACGCACTGCATTTATCTGAAAAAGAAGATAAGGTCATTTAATTCTAATATGAGTAGATCAGTTGGAAACTGAGGTCTATTACAGAGAATAACAGTAAGGGTACCATTTCATCTTTAACAAGGTGTATCACATCACTTTAGTATCAGTGAGAGTACATACAACCATCTCGCTGGGATGAGTAATAGGTGAATGATGCCAGCACATAAAAAATTAACTTTAAAACTTAGAAAAAGCAGAACATTTGCAGAAACAGAAGATTTGTGCCAGATCTTATTTCAGGGTGGTTTAATTCAGGTATCAGGTATTAATTTAGCATCAACATTTCCTCATTTTTAGCATATTATAGAGAAAGGAGCAAAGTTTAACAAACCACCAGAATAAAAAAACAATAATAACTTAGATTTTTGTATAGCATTTTTTAAACATTTATTTCATATCATTTAATTGTATAATAATGCTATGCTGCTGCTGCTGCTGCTGCTGCTAAGTCGCTTCAGTCATGTCCGACTCTGTGCGACCCCATAGACGGCAGCCCACTAGGCTCCTCCGTCCCTGGGATTCTCCAGGCAAGAGTACTGGAGTGGGGTGCCATTGCCTTCTCTGATAATAATGCTACAGATATCATTTAAATTATTATAAATTATTTCAGGTGTATAAAACATAATGAACACTCACTATGATAGCCAGTTTAATAAAATAAAATACATGCAATTGAAGTGCCCATGAAACTTTTCATAAACCCCTTTTCCCTCCTCTCCACAGAGATTTCTACCTTGAATTTGGTGTTATTTTGATATTTGTTTTTATACTTTTATGATGTATGTCTGTATCCAAGGGTAAGACATATTATTGTTTGCATTACACGTCATATCATACATATCTATTTTTAATTTGCTTTTTCATATAACATTGTTTTTTAGATTTTTCATGTTGATAAATGCATCTCATTATTATTTATCAGTAATTTATTTTAACTGCTAAATAGCATTTCCATTGTGTGAATATAGCCAATTTAATCATTTTTCTGTTGACAGACATTTACATTCTTTCCAGTGTTTGGCTACTATGAAAAATACCATAGTAAATATTCCTACGCTTATGCTTATTTACTGAATGCTTATGACAATGCTTACCAAATTGTTAAAAAAAAGAAAACAAGTCTTCAGTGAACAGTGAGAGGATGTCTCTATTGTATATATAATCACTAGTAGAATTTCTGAACAGTTCAGTTCAGTTCAGTTGCTCAGTCATATCCAGCTCTTTGTAACCCAATGGACTGCAGCACGCCAGGCCTCCCTGTCCATCACCAACTCCTGGAGTTTACTCAAACTTAAGTCCATTGAGTCAGTGATGCCATCCAACCATCTCATCCTCTGTCGATCCCTTCTCCTCCCGCCTTCAATCTTTCCCAGAATCAGAGTCTTTTCAAATGAGACAGTTCTTCGCATCAGGTGGCCAAATATTGGAGTTTCAGCTTCAGCATCAGTCTTTCCAATGAATATTCAGGACTGATTTCCTTTAGGATGGACTGGTTGGATCTCCTTGCAGTCCAAGAGACTCTCAAGAGTCTTCTCCAACACCACAGTTCAAAAGCATCAATTCTTTGGCACTCAGTTTTCTTTATAGTCCAACGCTCACATCCAGACATGACACTGGAAAAACCACAGCCTTGACTAGATGGACCTTTGCCAGCAAAGTAACGTCTCTGCTTTTTTACTATGCTATCTAGGTTGGTCATAACTTTTCTTCCAAGGAGCAAGCGTCTTTTAATTTCATGGCTTCAGTCACCATCTGCAGTGATTTTGGAGCCCCCCCAAAATAAAGTCTATCACTGTTTCCATTGTTTCCCCATCTATTTGCCATGAAGTGATGGGACCAGATGCCATGATCCTAGTTTTCTGAATGTTGAGTTTAAAGCCAAGTTTTCAACTCTCCTCTTTCACTTTCATCAAGAGGCTCTTTAGTTCTTCCCTTTCTGCCATAAGGGTGGTGTCATCTGTGTATCTGAGGTTATTGATACTTCTCCTGGAAATCTTGATTCCAGCTTGTGCTTCTTCCAGCCCAGTATTTCTCATGATGTACTCTGCATATAAGTTAAATAAGCAGGGTGACAATATACAGTCTTGACGTACTCTTTCCCCGATCTGGAACCAGTCTGTTGTTCCATGTCCAATTCTAACTGTTGCTTCCTGACCTGCACACAGCTTTCTCAAGAGGCAGGTCAGGTGGTCTGATATTCCTATCTCTTTCAGAATTTTCCAGAATTTGTTGTGATCCACACGGTCAAAGGCTTTGGCATAGTCAATAAAGCAGAAGTAGATGTTTTTCTGGAACTCTCTTGCTTTTTCGATGATCCAAAGGATGTTGGCAATTTGACCTCTGGTTCCTCTGCCTTTTCTAAATCCACCTTGAACATCTGGAAGTTCATGGTTCACGTACTGTTGAAGCCTGGCTTGGAGAATTTTGAGCATTACTTTGCTAGCGTGTGAGATGAGAGCAATTGTGTGGTACTTTGAGCATTCTTTGGCATTGCCTTTCTTTGGGATTGAAATGAAAACTGACCTGCATATATACGGAATTTAGAAAGATGGCAACAATAACCTGGTGTACGAGACAGCTAAAGAGACACTGATGTATAGAACAGTCTTATGGACTCTGTGGGAGAGGGAGAGGGTGGGAAGATTTGGGAGAATGGCAATGAAACATATAAAATATCATGTAGGAAACGAGTTGCCAGTCCAGGTTCGATGCATGATGCTGGATGCTTGGGGCTGGTGCACTGGGACGGCCCAGAGGGATGGTATGGGGAGGGAGGAGGGAGGAGGGTTCGGGATGGGGAGCGCATGTATACCAGTGGAGGATTCATTTTGATATTTGGCAAAACTAATACAATTATGTAAAGTTTAAAAATAAAATAAAATTGGAAGAAAAAAAAAAAAAAAAAAAAAAGAAAACTGACCTTTTCAAGTCCTGTGGCCACTGCACTGCTGAGTTTTCTAAAATTGCTGGCATATTGAGTGCAGCACTTTCACAGCATCATCTTTCAAGATTTGAAATAGCTCAATTGGAATTTCATTACTTCCACTAGCTTTGTTTGTAGTGATGCTTCCTAAGGATCACTTGATTTCGCATTTCAGGATGTCTGGCTCTAGGTGAGTGATTATACCATCGTGATTATCTGGGTCATGAAGTCTTTTTCATATAGTTCTTCAGTGTATTCTTGCCACCTCTTCTTAATATTTTCTCCTTCTGTTAGATCCATACCATTTCTGTCCTTTATTATGCCCATCTTTGCAAGAAATGTTCCCTTGGTATCATTTTCTTGAAGAGATCTCTAGTCTTTCCGATTCTATGGTTTTCCTCTATTTCTTTGCATTGATCACTGAGGAAGGCTGTCTTTTCTCTCCTTGCTTTTCTTTAGCAGTCTGCATTCAAATGGATATATCTTTCCTCTTCTCCTTTGATTTCGCTTCTCTTCTTTTCACAGCTATTTGTAAGGCCTCCTCAGACAACCATCTTGCCTTTTTGCATTTCTCTTTCTTGGAGATGGTCTTGATCACTGCCTCCTATACAATATCACGAACCTCTATCCATAATTCTTCAGGCCCTCCGTCTATCAGATCTAATCCCTTGAATCTATTTCTCACTTCTGCTGTATAATCGTAAGGGATTTGATTTAGGTCATACCTGAATGGTCTAGTGGTTTTCCCTATTTTCTTCAATTTAAGTCTGAATTTGGCAATAAGGAGTTCATGAACTGAGCCACAGTCAGCTCCCGGACTTGTTTTTGCTGACTTTATAGAGCTTCTTCATCTTTGGCTGCTAAGAATATAATCAATCTGATTTCAGTACTGACCATCTGGTGATGTCCATGTGTAGAGTCTTCTCTTGTGTTGTTGGAAAAGGGTGTTTGCTATGACCAGTACATTCTCTTGGCAAAACTGTGAACAGTAGTGAATCTAAAAATTCATTAGAAATGCCAAATTTCCCTTCAAAACGAGCATGCCAACTTTGTCAGTTATTCCTAAGGTATTTTGTATCTTTTGAGGTTAAAAATATACACTTTACAATAACTGCATATTCTCTTTTCATTTTTGTATGTCAATTTATATCCAACTATTTTGATGACTTCATTATTCCTAATAATTTGTTGCTTTCTTGGTTATTCTATGTAGGCAATTCTATTATCTATAATAACAGCAGTTTTTTTCTCCCTTCCTTTTTATTCTTTATAATCTTCATTTCTTGTCTTGCTGGACAATGTGAAATTGGTTATTTCTTCAAGAAGACCCATTTTTTTTTTTTTTTGGTAGGGAGTGGTAGTTAGAAACCAAGATCTAAGAGCTAGGTGTGTTTATTGCTATTAGGTTGGTGTATGCTTACTCCTTGGAAGAAAAGTTATGACCAACCTAGATAGCATATTGAAAAGCAGAGACATTACTTTGCTGACAAAGGTCCATCTAGTCAAGGCTATGGTTTTTCCAGTGGTCATGTATGGATGTGAGAGTTGGACTGTGAAGAAAGCTGAGCGCTGAAGAATTGATGCTTTTGAACTGTGGTGTTGGAGAAGACTCTTGAGAGTCCCTTGGACTGCAAGGAGATCAAACCAGTCCATTCTGAAGGAGATCAGCCCTGGGATTTCTTTGGAAGGAATGATGCTAAAGTTGAAACTCCAGTACTTTGGCCACCTCATGCGAAGAGTTGACTCATTGGAAAAGATTCTGATGCTGGGAGGGATTGGGGGCAGGAGGAGAAGGGGATGATAGACGATGAGATGGCTGGATGGCATCACTGACTCGATGGACGTGAGTCTGAGTGAACTCTGCAGGAGTTGGTGATGGACAGGGAGGCCTGGCATGCTGAGATTCATGGGGTCGCAAAGAGTCGGACATGACTGAGCAACTGAACTGAACTGAAAAGTAATTGTGGTCTTGCACTGCTGAGCTTTGCCGTTTGATATTGGAATACGTTCTCAAATAAATGTGGTTATGTTATATATCATTTTAATGCACATTTCTCACTTTTTTTTTTTTTTTGCTAATGACATTACTTGCTGTTTATTCTATATTTATTTTAGACTAGGGAAATTATGTTAGACAAAAAGCAAATTCAAGCAATTTTCTTATTTGAGTTCAAAATGGGTCATAAAGCAGTGGAAACAATTTGAACATCATCAATGCATTAGCCCAGAAACTGCTAACGAACGTACAGTGCAGTGGTGCTTCAAGAAGTTTTGTAAAGGAGAGGAGAGCCTTGAAGATGAGGAGCACAGTGGCCAGCAACTACAAATTGACAAGGACCAAATGAGAGGATCGTCAAAGCCGATTCTCTTTCAACTACACGAGAAGTTGCTGAAGAACTCAATACCAACCATTCTATCGTCATTTTGCATTAGAAGCAAACTGGAAAGGTGAAGAAGCTCAGTAAGTGGGTACCTCATGAACTGATAGCAAATCAAAAAAACCATTGAGTTGAAGTGTCATCCTCTTTTATTGTGTAACAACAAACCATTTCTCGAATGGATCGTGATGTGCGACAGAAAGTGGATTTTATACAACTCCCGGCGATGATCAGCTCAGTGGCTGGATAGTGAAGAAACTCCAAAGCACTTCTCAAAGTCAAAGAAAGTGAAAGTGAAAGTGTTAGTCGCTCAGTTATGCCCAACTCTTTGCGACCCCATGGACTGTAGACTGCCAGGCTCCTCTGTCCATGGGATTCTCCAGGCAAGAATATTGGAGTGGGTTGCCATTTCCTCCTCCAGGGGATCTTCCAAACCCCGGGATCGAACCTGCATCTCTTACGTTTTCTCTTGTATTGACAGGCAAGGTCTTTATCACTGGCATCACCTAGGAACCCCCAAGAAGGTCCAAAGCGCTTTGGACCAAACTTGCACCAAATCCAAACTTGCACCAAAAAAAGGTCATAGTCACTGTTTGGTGATCTGCTGCTCATCTAATTCACTACAGCTTTCGGAATCCTGGTGAAATCATTTCATATAAGAAGTATGCTCAGCAAATCAATGAGATGCACTGAAAACTGCAATGCCTGCAGCCTGCATTGGTCAACATAAAGGGCCCAATTCTTCTCCATGACAACACCCGAATGCACCTCGCACAGCCGACATTTGCTTCAAAAGTTAAATGAATTGGGCTATGGAGTTTTGCCTCATCCGCCATATTCACTTGACCTCTTGCCAAACAACTACCACTTTTTCAAGCATCTTGACAACTTTTTGCAGAGAAAATGCTTCCATAACAAGCAAGAGGCAGAAAACCCTTTCCAACAGTTCATCGACTCCTGAATCATGGATTTTTACATTATAAAAATAAACAAGCTTACTTCTTGTTGGCAAAAATGTGTTGATTGTAATGGTTCCTATTTTGACTAAAGATGCATTTGAGCCTAGTTGTAATGATTTAAAATTCATGGTCTGAAACCACAATTACATTTGCACCAACCTAATACTAGGATGTGATTATTTCTAGGTCCTTTCAGTGGACAGAACTAGGAAATTTTGGTTTTTACAACATAAGTTTATACTGACACCATCAGTTTAAATATACTATTAAAAGACTTTTTTTTTTTTTTTTTGCCACACCATGCAGCATGTAGGACTGAACCTATGCCTTCTGTAGTGGAAGCACGGAGTCCTAACCAGTGGACCTAGAGAATTCCCAAAAGACTTTTTATAAAATGGTTTTTAAACATGTATTTCTCTTCTCTAAACTGAAAGTTTTTTAGCTCTTAAAAACATTAACATATTTCTTGATTTGCTTTATTCTATAATATTCATAAAATAATTGTAGAATATAATATTACTACAAATGAAAAAAGTTGAATTCATTTTCACTACATTCCTCTGAACATTTCCAGTAAGAATATTAATACTGTGTTCAAAGTCAGTGGGAAGATTTGTTCTAGTTTACCTTTCCCTGAAGATGAAACATTTTCAGGATCTCAACCTTATATAAGATCTCAGTTCCAATTTTTAACCCAGGACAAGCTTTGTGCTAAATGTGGGGCCTGTGTGGTAAAAACACATTTGTTACTGAGACTGGCAAAACATATCAGAGTTAGCTAGTTCAGGCTTACCACTCAGCTTTTTAGTTTCTCCTGTATTTTTGGCCCTAGGGATTTCCCTTCTTGTGTTCAGCTATGCTTTTTTTCTTTTTTGGCCACACCATGTAGCCTGCAGGATTCTTAGTTCCCAGATCACGAGTTAAATCTGGGCCCTTGGCAATGAAAATGGAGTCCTAACCACTGGACCACCAGGGAATTCCTTGGCTATGCACTGGAAATGATGTATATCATTTTCATTCTGTATTTTTAAGCATTTTACATTAGAAATATTTTCAGGATATCTAGTCTGCCATATTGCTTGAAAAGGAAGCCCTTTTACAGATGAAGAGAAGCAAAGTATCTTGTTCAAGTTATTAGCAGAATCTGTATTAGGACCTAAGTGTTTTTTAGTATACTTGCTTTCATGTCATTCTATACATTTTTGTTTCAGGCTTAATTGAACAATGATAAAGTATAAAACTATACAAGTGGGACGGTATATAATCTATAATTCAAAGAGCGTGAATTTATAATATACATTTTTGAGATGAGCAAAAAATTACCATGATCACTAGAAAATGGGCTTTAGGCAAAACTTACAGATTTAATGATAAAGGTAAAATTCTCATAACTGAAAATGCAACATTGTTTATATTATTGAACCAATATGTATCTATGACTCCAGAATCAATGATTTACTTTTTAAATGAGATGAAGAACACATGTAAAGCTTTTGTTCTATGTTTTTTCTCAATATAGCTCATTAAGGGTTATATTATTAAAGACAACCGGGTTCCCTTCCAAAGATACCTTACTTAGAAAACTCTTCTTGCTCTAAAGTCTCCTGGTCTTAAAAATCCTCTTCAAGTGAATGGGACGATCCTACTCAAGACTATTCCTTAAAGAATGTTAGCAAATTAGATATACACTTAGCCATATACATACTGTTGTATTAATTAAGATGTCCAAGAGAATTTAGAATAAATATATGTATACGGATGCATGTAAAGAAAATTGTTCATACTTACAGGCTCTGATTCCTCAAAACCTTCATGGTAGTTACTCCCTGATATACAGTGGCATTCATACAGTTTTGTTCTTAATTTTCACTTTCTTAATGAGTTTGTAGCCAATGATTTTATTAGTACCTAAATTTTAACAAGACATTCAAGTTTCCTATCCACAGTAACTAGACATACCTTTTCTTTCATGTTTTCAAAAGCTCCTCCTTGGGCCAGTACAGTATTGGACTGCAAATCAAAAATGAATCCTGATGAATCTGAAAGAATGAGAAGGAAAAAATATATTCAGGATCCAAAACTAACATAACAGCCTGCAAAATTTAAGGGCCAATACTAGCTGCTTTTCTCTCATAAACAGCTAATAACTAAATAGAACTTAGTTGTTATTTTGCAAATTCTATTATATAACTGATAACTACCTTTGCATTCAAATTGTGAAATTAAATTGGATTTTAGTAGAAATTATCACAGCTTGAGAAAAATATTGAAATCAATTATATTAGACTGTACAGTAATCCTTGATATCTTTAACTATCCTAATATAAAAGGCCCTCTAAAAATACTGTAAGTAAATACCTCAAGGTAAAATTTAACACTAACAAATCTGAATATGTGAGAATGAGAGCTTCTGTAACATTAATAATAACAACACATAAAAGTACTTTCCATCTTTTAGACTGCAACACACACACGTCACATTCTTAGGACTATGAATTTCATAAATATATTTGCTTGTGTTCCCAATATATGATAAAGCAATGTACCAGTGTTTATATTAATAGCATAAATGGGAAAACTCAGTTCAATGTAAGAAATTATAGAAAAGAGTTTGTACTTAAAAAGAAAAGGCTATCTGTGAATTTAATCAGTTTCTTTACCCATGACTATGTGATCAACAAATTACCTCAGCTTTTACACTTGATAACTTTGTTTTACTCTAATGAGATGTGATCCTAGGAAATAGCTAGAGTGCTTCTCAAATTCTGATGTGTATACTTGTCATTGGGGGAATCTCAAGTTAAATAGCAGGTTCTGATTCAAGTGTCTGATGTGTGGCCTGAGATTTTTACTCTCAAATGGTATCAACATTGCAGATCCAACCTACCATAGTTGAGAGTACTTTGGGGGTTCAAATTTCAACAAAGCAAGAAAAAGGGGAAAATTTGAGAAGAGGGGTTGCTATAGTCTGAATATTTGCATTTTCACCTCCAAATTCAACGCTGAAATCCTAAAGTGATGGTATTAGTAGGTGAGGCCTTCAAGAGCAGAGTTCTCATGAATGGGATCAGTGCTCTTATTAAAAAGATTCCATAGAGACCTCTGCCACCACGTGAGGACACAACGAGAAGTCTGCAACCCAGAAGGCCCTAGCTAGACCATGTTGGCACTCTGATCTCAGATTTCCAGCCTCTAGAACTGTAACAAGTAAATTTCTATTGTTTATAAGCTACTCAGTCTGTGGTATTTTGTTAGAGCAGTCTGAACAGAGTAAGATGGGAGTAGAAACGAGTCGCCAGTCCAGGTTCGATGCACGATACTGGATGCTTGGCGCTGGTGCACTGGGAGGACCCAGAGGGAGGGTATGGGGAGGGAGGAGGGAGGAGGGTTCAGGATGGGGAACACAGGTATACCTGTGGTGGATTCATTTCGATATTTGGCAAAACTAATACAATATTGTAAAGTTTAAAAATAAAATAAAATTAAAAAAAAATACAGTAATATTTTAGTACACTTTCCAAATTCTTTTAGTATTATTACAGATGTGTTTTAATTAAAGCCTCTTTTATAGCTCAATCTTTATCCTGTGTTTTATATAATACCTCCTAGTGCTACAGAAGATTGATAATTTATACGTTAGAATGATAATAGTATTTTGTTTCTAAAAGTAGAAAAGAGGATATGAATAGAGCCTGTGTCATTCCAAGAGAAAGTACACTTGCCAATTACCATTGAATTGTGAATTAACTTTTAACCTCTGTAATACTGGCAGTTTCATCATTGTTACCCCAAGGAAAAATCAGATTACATTTACACAAACTCAATACTTAAAGCCTGAATTTTCTAGATAATGACCTAATACTGTTAACACTGAATTATCTTTATTAACTGCAAAGAAACATAGTATACACAGATGAAAATTTTACACAGCCAAAATACTATTGCTCAACCTTTTCAGAATTGCTTTAGGTTATCCAGATGATATAACTTGACTGCTGTTAAGTACAGCTGACCTTTGAACACTGCCCAGGTCTACTTATACACAGATATTTTTCAATGGTAAGTATTACAGCATACACAACCTGCAGTTGGTTGAATCCAGGGATGCAGAACTGTGGACACTGAGGCCCAACTGGAAGTATCTCCCACTGCACTCAGGGGTCAGCACCTTTCAGTTCAGTTCAGTTCAGTCGCGCAGTCGTGTCCAACTCTTTGCGACCCCATGAATGGCAGCACGCCAGGCCTCCCTGTCCATCACCAACTCCCGCGGAGTTCACTCAGACTCACGTCCATCGAGTCAGTGATGCCATCCAGCCATCTCATCCTCTGTCGTCCCCTTCTCCTCCTGCCCCCAATCCCTCCCAGCATCAGAATCTTTTCCAGTGAGTCAAGTCTTCACATGAGGTGGCCAAAGTACTGGAGTTTCAGCTTTAGCATCATTCCTTCCAAAGAAATCCCAGGGCTGATCTCCTTCAGAATGGACTGGTTGGATCTCCTTGCAGTCCAAGGGACTCTCAAGAGTCTTCTCCAACACCACAGTTCAAAAGCATCAATTCTTCAGCGCTCAGCCTTCTTCACAGTCCAACTCTCACATCCATACATGACCACTGGAAAAACCATAGCCTTGACTAGATGGACCTTTGTTGGCAAAGTAATGTCTCTGCTTTTCAATATGCTATCTAGGTTGGTCATAACTTTTCTTCCAAGGAGTAAGCGTCTTTTAATTTCATGGCTGCAGTCAGCACCTTTAACCCCCATATTATCCAAGGGTCAACTGTACTCTCTCTCAAAGACACATTAATGAGCACTGAGATGATACAAAGAACATCAGTAATCTTAGCAAAGAATCCAACCACCAATCTCTTTTAAGGAAAGGTGCTTAAACGCTCAGTTGTGTTTGACTCTTTGAGACCCTATGGACTGTAGGCCACCAGGATCCTCTGTCCATGGGATTTCCCAGGCAAGAATACTGGAGTCGGGTGCCATTTCCTTCTCCAGGGGATCTTCCTGACCCAGGGATCAAACCCATATCTCTTACATCTCCTGCACTGGCAGCAGATTCTTAAGAGGGGATACTTAATTTTATTATTTTTTCTTTTTATTTTAATTGGAGGCTAATTACAATATTGTAGTGGTTTCTGCCATACACTGACATGAATCAGCCATGGGTGTACATGTATTCCCCATCCTGAACCCCCCTCCCACCTCCCTCCCCATCCCATCCCATGAGGGGATACTTAAAACAGCATTTTGGGACCTATATTTAAATAAGCTATTGGTATCACTAACTTCTTATACATCATCTAACACCTTTTATTTTTTTCCGTTTAACAACATGCTAGATGAAATGAAGCGCAATGAAAACAAAGGGTAGTTCTGCAAACACTTTCCGCGATCACCTCCCCCAAATTAGCCTAAGTATTATTAGAGTTTATCTGGCATACCAGTTGGGATAATGATTAAAAATACATACAGAAGCTATTTCAGTCAGGATCTCAGCAGGAAACAAACAGCACATTGAGACTGGGAAATGTGAAGAGAGTTTAATGAAGGGACTATTTTCGAAGGTGCTGGTAGGGAGTAGGGAAACCACAAGAGAGAGCACAGTACTCCCTGGCTAAGAATAGCCATGTATATTGCTACTGGAGGTTTTAAAGACGGTAAGGAGGGAGCAGCAATTACTGGAATCTGGAGACAGAGGCCTCTTTCATCTTTGTTTCATCTGGTGTGGAGATGGCCATAGGATAACAGTCCTTTAATCAGAGGACACAGTAAGCCCACAGTGACCCTTCAGGGAAAGACTAGGGGAACAGATACTCCTATCTCACTCTCCTCCCTGCCTCTGGTCTCCTGCCTTATGCTGCCCAACAGCCAAACTCAACCAGAAGCCCAAGGCAAGAAACCTGTAGTCTGACTTGCAGTCTGGACAGGTCGGCCTCCCGGGGTACAAATGCCCATTTTGTATTTATATTCTAAATCATGAGTTTGCCAAAATGGGAAAGCAATAATTTAACATCTTGTCTATTCACCAGCTAATACTGTCTTTTTACTTACACTAACAAACTCAAGTAGATTAAAAAAACCCTGCTTCAATGAACTGGAGCTTAAGTGCCTCTCAATATTATAGGGAAAATAAACTTTAATTCCCACCAACAATATTTAGTGATTTAACAGTTCTCCTATTTTTTTCATGCAAATAAAGCCTAAGATTTACTTAATTCCACTGTTAGTAAATGAGGTAAGATCTCATTCTTTTGCACCTACCCTATGATAGAAGATTATAAATTTTCAAAGAAAAAAACTGAAGTTAAATATTATACTCAGGCAAGATTCATAAAGGATATGAGGAACCCTTGAGATTCTCATCTATTTCATTCTATCAGGAACCATCTCACAAGTTCCTTGGAATTATTTCAAATATCACACATTTAGGAACATTTTGCGGGCTTCCCTGATGGCTCAGATGGTCAAGAATCTGCCTGCAACGCAGAAGACCTGGGTTTAATCCTTGGGATGGGAAGATGCCCTGGAGGAGGAATAGCTCCCATTCTAGTATTGTTGCCTGCAGAATTCCATGGACAGAGGAGCCTGACCAGCTAGAATTCAGGAGTCGCAAAGAGTCAGACTCGACTGAGTGACCAACACTAGTTTTAGTGGGTAAAGTATGCTACTTACGGTATCACTGACATATTTGCAAACATTAGAAAACATATTGTTTTCACTGGCTTCAAAAATCAGGCAAAAGTTGTTGCAATGAGGACAACATAGAAATACCTGAGTCTGACTATCACATGTATCAAATCAGACTTGAAAAGGTTTTCTTTTTTTTAACTGAGGTATAATTGACACACACATATAACACATTATATTATGTAGTTTCAGGTATGTAGCATGATTTGATATTTGTATATACTGTGAATTGATCACAAAAAGTCTAGTTAATATCCATCAACATACACAGTTAAGGGAAACTTTTTTCTTATGATAAGAACTTTAAGATATACTCTCTTAGCAATACAGTATTATTACCTAGAGTCACCGAGCTATACATTATGTTCCTAGGACTTATTTATTTTATAATTGGAAGTTTGTACCTTTTGATCCCCTTTACCCATTTGGCCCTCCTCCCACCCAACATCTTTGGTAACTATCAATCTGTTCTCTGTATCTACGAGCTCTTTTCCTCTGTAAGTTTTAGATCCCACATATAAGTGAGATGATACGGTTTGTCATTCTCTGACTCATTTTACTCAGTATAATGTTCTCAAGGTCCATCTACAGTGCCACAAATGGCAAGATCTTCTTTTTATGGCCGAATAATATTCCATTGTATAAATGCACACCACATTCTTTATCCATTCTTCCACCATATGAAGACACTCAGGTTGTTTCTATATCTTGGCTATTGTAAATCATGCTGCAATGAACATGGGGGTGCATGTGTCTTTTCAAGTAAATGTTTTTGCTTTCTTTGGATACATAACCAGAAGCCAAACTGATGAATAGTTCTATATTTCCTGGCCAACACTTGTTATTTCTTGTCTTTTTAATAGCAACTATTCTTACAGGTGTGAGGTAGTATCACATTATGGTTTGGGCTGCATTTTCCTGATTAGTGATGTTAAGCACCTTTTTATGTGTCTGTTGGACATCTATGTCTTCCTTATAACTGAACACATATCTCAACAAACTTTGAAACACAGTCTAATTGTTTTTAGTTAATAATTTAACCTAAAGAACATACTGTATTTTCATAATTAATTTGGTTAAAAGTTCTGATTATATTTGCAACTCTGAGGATGGCAGGAAGAAAGGCAGGCAAGCAGGAAGGGACAGAGGGAAGTGGGAGGGAGGAAAGGAAGAGAGAAAACAAGTATTGGTGAGGATGTGGAGAAATTGGAACAGTCATACATTGCTGGTGGGAATGTAAAATGATGCAACTGCTATGGAAAGCTATATGGTGGCTCCTTAAATAACTGAAGATATAATTATCATGATACAATTCCATGCCACTCTAATGGCAGAAAGTGAAGAGGAACTAAAGAGCCTCCTGATGAGAGTGAAAGAGGAGAGTAAAAAAGCTGGCTTAAAACTCAACATTCAAAAAACTAAGATCATGGCATACAGTCCCATCACTTCATTGCAAACAGATGGAGAAAAAGTGAAAACTGTGACTGATTTTATTTTCTTGGACTCCAAAATCACTGCAGACAATGACTGCAGATACAAAATTAAAAGACACTTGCTCCTTGGAAGTAAAGCTAGGACAAATCTAGACAGTGTATTAAAAAGCAGAGGCATCACTTTGCCAAGAAAGGTCTGTATAGTCAACACTACACTTTTTCTAGCAGTCATTTACAGATTTGAGAATTGGACCATAAAGAAGGCTGAGCACCAAAGAATTGATGCTTTCAAACTGTGGTGTTGGAGAAGACTCTTGAGAGTCCCATGGACTGCAGGAGATCAAATCAGTCAATCCTAAAGGAAATCAACCCTGAATATTCATTGGAAGGACTGATGCTGAAGCTAAAGCTCCAATACTCTGGCCACCTGATGTGAAAAGCCAACTCACTGGAAAAGATCCTGATGCTGGGAAAGACTGAGGGCAGGAGGAGAAGGGGTGGCAGATGATGAGATGTTAGACAGCATAACCATGAATCTGAACAAACTCTGGGAGACAGTGAAGAACAGAGGAGCCTGATGTGCTGCAGTTCATGGGGTCTGACACGACTTAAGAGGCTGAACAACAACAACAAATGCACATACTAGACCCCCACCATAACAAATGAGGAGGGGCTTATTAAAAGCTTTACTACTTGGTGTTCTACCTAAAAATATTTAGCAGAATTAATATTATGAAGACACAGTAAGGCTCCCTGAAAGTACTAAGTGAATTCAATCTGATTATCAATGAGAAGATTGTTTCTTTCATGGAAAAACTTGTCCCCCCAAATTCCTGGTGCTTACAGTAGACAGAAGCATAGAAGGAGCTTCCCAGGCATGGAGTAAGTCTAAGGATTCTCACAGGGGTTACTGAATGTGTGTCTTTGAATTTAACAACTAAAAACCTATTGTTTTAGATTATTTATGTATTTTTTCACTGACACGATGGTAAATTACTGTATTATCCGATCTGACAAGCAAAGAGAAAGATGGAAATATGATCTCTTCCAAAATACCTTCTCTTAACTTTACAATGATGAGAAAAATCAGTTATGGTACTATTCTGTACCCAAAGTCTGCAGTCAGAAACCTACTGCAGAATGACAGACTGAGTTCAAGTTTTATGCTATCCATTAGTGCTGTAATTCATCAAATATACTAGTTCTCAAGTTGCATTATTTCAACAAAAAGGCGGTATATCATGTTTCTTCCAAGGATCTCAGATTTTTGTTATTACTCCCTGATATTCCTCATACATACATGAAACAAGCTGGATAACAAAATTATTCACATTTCACCATGGCCAAAGACAGACCATACATTTAAGAGCCAATTAAATGCAGATAAGACCAAGGGTGAAGAACCCTAGACAACCTAAGAAGGGGGATAATCACTTGTCATATTTTCTCAAACTGTATCAACTCCCTCTTAAAAATTAAAAAGCAAACTCAAAAGCAGAGGCAACGTACCAGAAGTGTTATCTCATGAACAATTAAAGAATCTGAAGTTCTCCTTAGTATTCAACCACCTAAAAGAAAATAATTAGTCTCTTGCAATTGCTTTTTCTCATGCCAATTTTGAGAATAATCCACATGGTAGAGTTCACTTTCTTCACACGAACTAATGGCACACATAGGGATGGGGGTTATATTATACAAATGTGAGTGCAAGGAAAAGAACTGTCACAGGCACTACTGCTAAAGCCTAGGAGTGTACTCACAACTTCAGAATTGAAGATGCCACTAACTTTAGCTTCTTAGGTGGTAATTCTTTCTTCTGTCAACTTACCACCTAAGCTTGGAAGAATTATGACTGTTTTGTGTAAGAAATAAGATACCAATTTTAAAAGGTGGGGGGATTATGTATAAATAAAGGGGAATCAGGCTTAGAAGGGAAGCAAATCAGAGATGGGAAATTAAGAAAGGCAACTATGTCAAAGTGCCATTCTGTAAGATTTCTAGTTTGCTTTAAGTATTTCTACTATAGTGTACTGTTGTAGCTTTCTGAAATGCTAACATTTTTAAAATATATTAAGTTGTTAAAAGTTATTTAAGAAACCTCCATCCTAGTTGACAATGGCCTAACATAAAAAATACTCTTAGTAGGTTGTAAGGGGTCTCATCAACTGGTCTTCTTAGCCATTTCAGATAACTAATGTAGCTTAAATGTCCAGGAAAACCCATACTTTAACAACCAATCTGCTAAGTGGGTCCTTCATGAAAGAAAACAGCTTTCTACCTTTCTGTTATTTCTGCTGACATTTATCATCTAGTCTTTTGTTTTGTTTGTTTTTTGCCCTTGTTGTAAGGCTTGTGGGACCTTAGCTCCCCTCAAGCAAGGACTGAATGAACCCACACCCTCGGCGGTGAGCACAAGTTCTAACCACTGGACCAGCAGGGAATTCCTAAGCAAGTCATCTAGGCTTAAAAGCTGATTAATTTTTTTCTTTGCTCCTCTGAATGCTTCTTCAACTACATTCTGATGTATTTTGTGCCTCTTTTTTATAGACATTTACATTGGGAAATTTCCTAACATCTAAAATAAGTTCTGATTTTTCAAGGTAGAGCTTGATGGAAAGTCACGGTTTTTATTAAGCAAGAAATTAAATTCTACTTTACTCTTACTAGTAGATTTTCCCAGGTTTTAGGCAGATACAACAGAATAAGCTTCTATATTTTAAGTTCCAAAAGTTCTTGAATGGTCTCATTATTTAAAAGGTTTGCTGGTTGAATGGAAGATAGGAAATTCAGCCCACCACCTGTCAAAATTTTCTTAGTGATATATTCTAGAGAATAGCCAGGAGGCAACAATATTGATTTTAATGTCCAACCTCTTCTGTCTCAATGCCATCTCTTATTAGTCTGGAAATAGTATTCCCATATATGAAATAAAATGCGTAATTTAAAAAATTATTTCCTTTTCCATACTGTCCTTCAGATTCTCAGAATCCTGCCAACTGTTTCAAAAAAGAAACTTAACTTCATAAGTTGAAAAGATTAAAGCATTTAAAAATGATGATTAAAAAAAAAAGAACTCAGCTAAATCTTCAATGACAGTACACATTATGTGCTGATTCTACATTATCTCTGAACTAATATTTATTTGCAAAACTTTGTACATAAATCCACAGATTACATGAATTCAAATAGCTATTTAGAAAATTATGAAGCCACATGGCAATTATTTTGATATCTGCTTATAGCCAACTTTCAGGTTTTTTTTTTAAGTAAAGTGGCACTAAAATAGAATAAAAAGTAAAATATCTAGCTAAATTTTTCTTTATTTCCAAGTAGTGAGAAGGACTGACTGAGTTTCATCTTTCCATTTGTTAATCTCTTCCTGCCCTTTGTAAAAGTAAAAAATAAACTGTGGTGTGTCTAAAAGATGGATAGCCAGTAAAAACGTGTGTGAATGTGTGTTTGTGTGTATAATCAAGGAAACTAAATAATCCAAAAACCCGAAAATCAGTCTGTGAATAAATCAAGTCTTCTAATATGCATCTGTGTGAGCTGAGTCTGAAGAAAAACATTACGTCTAAAGAAAAACATACTTTCCCCTACTAAGGGCCTATTTTTAGTCTCTCTTACAAGTCAAACCCTCTTTATAGGTTTTGCTAACATTTCTTCAGTTAATAGCTCTTCTATTTTATGGAATCATCACTCTTGGATGTCCTTACAATATATGTCATAGTTCTGGGTTTAAGACAGGAACTGGGTGAGTTGAACGCATAGGTTTTTATTTTTGTTTTTTAAACTATTTTTTGCTCCTCCTGGTCCTTCAGATTTTCAAGAATTCTGCCAGCTAATCCAGGAAAGAAACTCAATTCCATAAGTCAAAAAAATTAAAACACTTATGAACTATGATGTTTAAAAGTAAAACAAACCTTCAGTTACTAAGATCAGTGCACACTAACTGGCAGAATTCCTGAGAAGTTGAAGGAGAGTAAGGAGGAGCAAATTTTTTTAGAATTCCTATGTGGTAGAACTAATTTCTATTTAGATTTAAGAGACATCCTACTTGTCATTATAAAAGATTTTGCTGTGGATGTTCCTTTTAATACTGTAAAATAGTGAATGTCCTCCTTCTCTATCCCAACTCATCCCCATACTTCAAACTACAGAAATGAACAAGACAAATCTAATTACATACTTCGGTCTCCAACAAAATAATGACTTTTCTCATAATATATAGCACTGCAAAATCTGTCATTCTTCATTCATTAACCTTCGTGCAAATAAGAATTAAATATGTCAGCTTTTCTTTCTTAAAATGACTTATGGATCAATAATCTACTTTTATTATAAACACTTCTATTTCTAAATAGTTGTTACAGTTATCACAAAGTGGACACTAGATTTTAGTATTATACTTCTGAATGTAAGAAACATACTACCTAAATAGCACACTTGTTTAAGTCCATCTGTCTTAGTAAATTCTTTAAAAAAATTTTTATTGTGAAATATATGGAGTTATTATATATGAAATTACAATTATGGAATTGAATATTTTATGTGTGTGTGCCTTTACAATGCCTGTAAGATCATGTGTCTTCTTACAAGTAAATATAGTCTATTCTTTGCTAAATAATATTTTATTGCATGATTCAGTTCAGTTCAGTTCAGTCGCTCAGTCGTGTCCGACTCTCTATGACCCCATGAATGGCAGCACGCCAGGCCTCCCTGTCCATCACCAACTCCTGGAGTTCACTCAAACTCATGTCCATCAAGTCAGTGATGCCATCCAGCCATCTCATCGTCTGTCATCCCCTTCTCCTCCTGCCCCCAATCCCTCCCAGCATCAGAGTCTTTTCCAATGAGTCAGCTCTTCGCATGAGGTGGCCAAAGTATTGGAGTTTCAGCTTTAGCATCAGTCCTTCCAAAGAACACCCAGGACTAATCTCCTTTAGAATGGACTAGTTGGATCTCCTTGCAGTCCATGGGACTCTCAAGAGTCTTCTCCAACACCACAGTTTAAAAGCATCAATTCTTCGGCACTCAGCTTTCTTTACAGTCCAACTCTCACACCCACACATGACCACCGGAAAAACCATAGTCTTGACTAGACGGACCTTTCCCTTGTTAAATCTAATCTGCTAATGAAGGACAACAGGGGTGCTTATAGTTTCTGGCCAGTACAATCAATATTGTTTTGAATATTCATGTACCAGTCTCTTGGTGTACCTGGAAATGGATTTCTCTTGAGTATACTCAGGAACAGAAGTTAAGTCATAGGCATTTCTCCAAAGAAGACATACAGATAGCCAAGAGGTACATGAAAGAATGTTCAACATCACTAATTATTAGAGCAATGCAAATCAAAACTACAGTGAGATATCACTTCACACCAGTCAAAATGGCTATCATCAAAAAGTCCACTCACAATAAATGTTGGGAGAGGGTGTGGAGAGAAGGGAACCCTCTTACACTGTTGGTAGGAATTTAAATTGGTACAGCCACTACGGAGAACAGTATAGAGGTTCCCTAAAAAACTAAACCTAGAGCTACCATATGACCCCACAATCCTACATCTGGTTGTATATCTGAAAAAAAACCAACGTGGTCCAAAAGGATACATGCACCACAATGTTCACTGCAGCATCGTTTACAACAGCCAAGACATGGAAGCAACCTAAATGCCCATCGACAGAGGAAGGCATAAAGAAAATGTGGTACATATATACAATAGAATATTACTCAGCCATTAAAAAGAATGAAATAATGCCATCTGCAGCAACGTGGATGAATCCAGAGATTGTCATACTGAGTGAAGTTAAGTCAGACAGAGAAAGAGAAATATCAGAAATATTTTATGACATCCTTATAAGCAGAATCTAAAAGGAAATGATACAAATGAACTTATTTACAAAATAGAAACAGATTCACAGACTTAGAAAACAAACTTATGGTTGCTGGTAGGGAAGGATGGGGGACAGGACAGTTAGGGAGTTTGGGACTGACATGTACACACTACTATACAGTACAGGGAACTCTGTTCAATGTCATGTGACATCCTGGATGCAAGGGGAGTTTGGGGGAGAATGAATACATGCACGTGTACGGCTGAGTCTCTTTGTTTTCCACCTGAAACTATCACAACATTGTTAATTGGCTATACTCCAAAATAAAATAAAAAGTAAAAAAAGAAAAGTCATAGGGTATGCATATCTTCAGCTTTAGTATATAATATCACACTGCTTTGCAACTTTCTTTTCCCATCTTGTGACCTGTCTTTTTTAATTTCTTGATTGTACCTTTTGATAAATACAAGTTCTTAATTTTAATGTAATAATGCATTGACATGAGTTTTTTTCTATTATGATTAGTGATTTTTATGTCTATTTAAAAAGTTCTTCCCTGAGATGATGTCAGAAACCTACTTTGAAATAATCCACTGCGGGGTGGGGAAAAAAAATTGGACATGTGTTGTTAATTATGGACCTGTGTTATGGGTTTATGGGAGTTTACTATATTATTCTCTCTACTTTTTATACAAAAATTTAAAATTTTTAATAGTAAATTTTTAAAATGTTATTAAAAACTCCTGGATTCAAGTGATTATAACAAGGTTGCAGGATACAAGGTTAATATATAACTGCAATGAACAAGTGAAATTTGAAATTAAAAACACAATATATTAGCATATCAAAGAAAATAAGGTATAAATTTAATAAAGTATGTATAAGATATATATGAGGTAAACTATAAACTACAAACCTCTGAGGAAAAAAATGAAAGAACTAAATAAATGGAGAGATATTCTATGTTCATGGATAGGAAGATTCAATATTGTCAAATTTCAGTTCTTCCCAATTTGGTCTACAGATTAAATGCAATCTCATTCAAAATCCTAGCAATTTAATTTGTGAATATTGACAAACTGATTCTAAAGTTTATATGCAGGACTTCTCTGGTGGTCCAGAGGCTAAGGTCCTGGTCTGGGAAGATTCCACATGTCATGGAGCAACTAAGTCATCTGTACCACAACTACTGAACCTTCACTCTAGAGCCCACATGCTGCAACTACTGAGCCCTCATGTTGCAAACTACTGGAGACCGAGTGCCAAGAGCCCATGCTCTGCCGCCAGAGAAGCCACTGCAACGATAAGCCCATGTGCTGAAACTAGAGAGTAGCCTATATTCGCCACAACTAGAGAAAGCCCATGCGTGATAATGAAGACCCAGTGCAGCCAAAAATAAATAAATAAATGAAAGATTAAGTAAATAAATAAATCTGCTTTATTAAAAAAAATAGTTTATATGGAGAAGCAAGACCCAAAATAACCAGCACAATACTGAAAGAGAATAGTGTTCAGAAACTGACACCAACTGTAAGACACACTGTCACGCTACAGTAATCCAGACAGTACAGTGTTGGTGAAAAAAAGAAACAAAATGATCAATGGAACAGAACAGAGTTCAGAAATAGACCCACGTGGATTATAATCAACTGATCTTTGACAAAGGAACAAAGGCATACAAAATGAACCAAAGACTGTCTCTTCAACAAACAGTGCTAGAACCACTGGACACCCACATACCAAAAAACGAATCTAGACACAGACCTCACACCTTTCACAAAAATTAACTGAGAATGGATCACAGACCCAAATGTAATACACAACTGTAGAACTCCTAGAAGATCATTTAGGAGAACATCTAGATGACCTCAAGTTTGGCAATGACTTTTTAGACACACCACCAAAAGTACAATACATGAAAGAAGGATTGATAAGCTGGACTTCATTAAAATTAAAAACTGCTCTGCAAAAGACACTGTCAAGAGAATGAAAGACAAGCCACAGGCTGGGAGAAAATATTTGCAAAAGATTCAAAATTTATGAAGAACTCCTAAAACTCAATGATAAGAAACAATACAATTAAAAATGGGCCAAGGACCTTAATAAACACCTCACCAAAGGAAATATATGGATGGCAAGTATTCATATGAAAAGATGTGCCACATCATGTCATTGCTGCTGCTAAGTCACTTCAGTCGTGTCCAACTCTGTGCGACCCCAGAAGACAGCAGCCCACCTGGCTCCGCCGTCCCCGGGACTCTCCAGGCAAGAACACTGGAGTGGGTTGCCATTTCCTTCTCCAATGCATGAAAGCGAAAAGTGAAAGTGAAGTCGCTCAGTCGTGTCCGACTCCTAGCGACCCCATGGACCGCAGCCCACCAGGCTCCTCTGTCCATGGGATTTTCCAGGCAAGAGTACTGGAGTGGGGTGCCATTGCCTTCTCCCATGATGTCATTAGGGGAATGCAAATTAAAATGAGCTACCACTACACATCTCTTAGAATTTCTAAAATTGAGAATATTAACATCAAAGCTGGCAAGGATGTGGAGCAATACGAACTCTCACTTATCAGTAGTGGGAATGCAAAATGGTACAGTCATCTTCGGAAGACAATCTGGTACTTTCTTATAAAACTAAGGATCCTCTCACCCTATGATTCAGCAATTGCACTGTTCGGTATTTAACCTGACCACATCAAAACCTGAACGTGGATGTTTAGAGAAACTTTACTTATGACTGCCAAACTGGAAATAACCAAGATGTACTTCAGTAGGTAAATACCCAAACATTCAGGCTTCCCGGGTAGCTCAGCTGGTAAAGAATTGGCCTGCAACGTGGGAGACCTGGGTTCGATGCCTGGGTTGGGAAGATTGCCAGGAGGAGGGCATGGCAACCCACTCCAGGATTCTTGCCTGGAGAATCCCTATGGCGGGCTACAGTCCATGGTGCCGCAAAGAGTTGGACATAACCAAGACCAAGCACAGCAGCAAAGCATGATACATTCAGACAATGGAATACTAGCCAGTGCTAAAAAGGAATGAGCTAATGAGCCATGAAAAGACATGAAGGAATATTACCAAGTGAAAGAAGGCAATTTGAAAAGGCTACACACTGTATGATTCCAGTTATATGACATTCCGGAGAAGGCAAAACTATGGAGACAGTAAAAAGATCAGTGGTTGCCAGAGGTGAGGGGAATGAAAAGACTGAATAAGCAAAACACAGAAGTTTAACGGTAGGTCTGTTAAACTACTCTGAATGACACAATACCAGTAGATACATGTGACTGTACATTTGTACAAACCCAAAGAATGTGCAACACCAAGAGTGAATACTAATGTAGACTATGGAATTTCAGTGATGATGATGTATCAGCGTAGGTTCATCAACTGTTGATAATGGGGGAGGCTTTGTATGTTTAAGGGCAGGAGACATGAGAATTCCATATCCCTGCACTTCCTGCTCAATTTGTTGTAAATCTATAACTGCTCTAAAAAATAGTCTATTAAAAATAGACTATTAAAATAGTCTTAAAAAATGCTACTAATGAAAAAAGTAAAAATGACAGTAAAAAACCAATGGTCCTTCTTACTGTCAGGTCTGGAAAGATAGTCTTCTAAATTATCATTTACAAGTTTTGCTGTTTTGCCATTTATATTTGGATCTATAGCCCAAACCCTGGAGTTGATTTATAGGTATGTAGTAAAGTAAGAAGAAGTCATTTGAGACTCCCTTAGACAGCAAGGAGCTCAAACCAGTCAATCCTAAGGATAATTAACCCTGAATATTCATTGGAAGGACTGACGCTGAAGCTCAAGCTCAAATATTGTGGCCACCTGATGCAAAGAGCTAACTCACTGGAAAAGATTCTGTTGCTGGGAAAGATTGAGAGCATGAGGGGAAGAGGACGAGAGGATGAGATGGTTGGATGGCATCATCGACTCAATGGACATGAGTCTGAGCAAACTCCAGGAGATAGTGAAGGATAGGGAAGCCTGGCGTGCTGCAGTCCGTGAGGTCGCAGAGTCGGACATGACTGAGTGATTAAACAAGTAAAGTAAGTAACAAGAGATATATCTTTACCATATGGATTTCTAAATGTCTCAGAACAGAAAAAAGACCATCCTTTCCTCAGTGTTCTTCAGTATCACCCTTTCAATAAATAAAACTCCTTATATGAACAGATCTGTTTCTAGGCTCTGTTCTTCATTTGTCTGTACTTCTGACTTAAGGCTATTCCATATTATCTTAATTACTGTGGCTTTGTTGTATCTTAATATCTGATACAACAAATTCTCAGACCTTGCTGTTGTCCTTCAAGAATTCTTTAACTATTCTTGGCACTATGCATTGTTATATACATTTCAGAATCATTTTGTCCAACTACATTTAAAAAAAAAGTGGTTTTTGTTTTTTTTTTATAACGGGAATTGGTGGTTTAGTCACTAAGTCATATGTGGCTCTTGTGATCCCATGGACTGTAGCCCGCGAGGCTCCTCTGTCCATCGGACTCTTCAGGCAAGAATACTGGAGTGGGTTGCCATTTCCTTCTCCAGGGGATCTTCCCAACTCAGAAATTGAACCCAGGTCTCCTGCATTGCAGGCAGATGATTTATGAACCGAGCTATGAGGGAAGGCCTCAGTGGGAACTGCATTGAACCTATGACATAAATCCATTTTGAATGGTACTCATCTTCAAAAAATTGAGTCTTCCAACCCATGAATGTGGTATATCCTTCTCCTTAAATGTTCTTTTTTTCAATAATGCTTTATCACTTTCTGATAGTGTTTTTACACATCTTTCATTAAATATCTATTTTATACTTTTGGTACAACTGTAAACGGCATCTATTTTTTAAATTTCATTTTCTAACTACTTATTGCTGACATAAATACGTGGGACTGTTTTTCGTAAAATGATCTTATATTCAGCAACATTGTTAAAATCACTAATTCTAATAGTTTAGATTCTTTTGGGCTTTCTATGTAGGTATCTAAAAAGTCCCACAGAAAACATCAACACAGGCTGAAATGCTGAGACAGCTTTTCCTTTGAGGTCAAAATAACAAGACAAGATGTTTGCTTTATTATTTCTTTTTTATTCCTCTAACTTTACTGAAGAATAACTGACAAATATAGTTGTATATGTTTATAGTATACAGCATAATGATCTGATATGTATATACACTGTGGAAAGATTAACAAGATCAAGATAATTAACACATTCATCATCTCATATAGCATATAGTTAACTTTCTTGCTTTGTTACTTCTGGTCAACTTGTGGTCTTAGCAATTACAATAAAGCAAGAAAAAGAATAAATATCATAAATATTAGAAATCTATTATTCATGGATCATCCCATTTCCTTTAACATTTTTGAATTTTTTTTCTTTTCCTAACTTCTTAAGATAGAAGAAGTTCACTTCTTAGTTCATTGATCTGCAAACTGTACCTCAGACGTATTGCAGATTCGGTTCCAGACCACTGCAATAAGGTAAATATTGCAATACAGTGAGTCACACAAGTGTTTTGGTTTCTCAATGCATATAAAACTTATGTTTATACTATGCTGTAGTCTGTGAAGTGTGCAATATGTCTTATTAGACTTATGTCTAATTATGTTTAAAAAATCAATGAATGTATCTTAATTACAAAAATATTTTATTACATCATCTGAGGATACAGGGTTGCTACAAACCTTCAATAAAAAAAAAAAAAACACACTATCTGCAAAGTGCAGTAATATCAACCAACTCAATGGACATGAATTTGAGTAACCTCCGAGAGAACTAGTGAAGGATAGGGAAGCCTAGGGTGCTGCAGTCCACAAGGGTTTCAAAGAGTTCAACATGACTTAGTGACTGAACAACAACATCCAGAACATTTTTATTTTGTTTAGTCACTATTTTTTTCCTACTGCAGTAAAAAAAAGAAAAAAATGCATACCATAAAATTTACCATCTTAACCATTTCTAAATGTATGGTCAGTTGTATTAAGTGTGTTCACATTTTTGTGCAACCAACCTGCAGTCTTTTCATCTTGCAAAATTAAAACTTCATAGTCTATTGAACAATACCCCATATCCCCCAGCCCCTAGCAACCACCATTCTTCTATTTTTCTGAATTTAACTAATCTATATACCTCATATGGTGGAATCATACAATATTTGTGTTTTTGTGATGGGCTTGTTTCACTTAGCATAATATCTTCAAGGTACATCTGTATATCTAGTTTCCCTGGAGATCATAATGTCTGTTCAGTTCAGTTGCTCAGTTGTGTCTGACTATTACTGACTTGCACAATCCTAATATTAATTAGTAGCTTTATCTTCTTTCTTGACAAAGCAAGAAAGCTTATGTCTTTCCAAACTTATGAGTCATTGATTTTGTATTATCCTTTATGTATATTTAAATACTAATAAGAAAAAAGCCTCTTGATGAAAGTAAGAGGAGAGTGAAAAGTTGGCTTAAAGCTCAACATTCAGCAAATGAAGATCATGGCATCTGGTCCCATCACTTCATGGGAAATAGATGGGGAAACAGTGGAAACAGTGTCAGACTTTATTTTTTTGGGCTCCAAAATCACTGCAGATGGTGACTGCAGCCATGAAATTAAAAGACGCTTGCTCCTTGGAAGAAAAGTTATGACCAACTTAGATAGCATATTGAAAAGCAGAATCATTACTTTGCCAACAAAGGTCTGTCTAGTCAAAGCTATGGTTTTTCCAGTGGTCATGTATGGATGTGAGAGTTGGACTGTGAAAAAAGCAGAGCGCCAAAGAATTGATGCTTTTAAACTGTGGTGTTGGAGAAGACTCTTGAGAGTACCTTCAACTGCAAAGAGATCCAACCAGTCCATTCTAAAGATCAGTCCTGGGTGTTCTTTGGAAGGACTGATGCTAAAGCTGAAACTCCAATACTTTGGCCACTTCATGCGAAGAGATGACTCATTGGAAAAGACTCTGATGCTGGGAAGGATTGGGGGCAGGAGGAGAAGGGGACAACTGAGGATGAGATGGCTGGATGGCATCCCCGACCTGATGGACATGAGTTTGAGTTAACTCTGGGAGTTGGTGATGGACAGGGAGGTCTGGCGTGCTGCGATTCATGGGGTTGCAAAGTTGGACATGACTGAGCGACTGAACTGAACTGAAGACATTATTTTTATACAACCAATATTCATTTAGATTTGGCCATAAATTTGTGGTTTTCATTGCTGTTCATGCCATCCTGCATCTCCAACTGGGTCATCCTTCTTCTCTATTCAGAATACCTTTAGAATTTTCCTCAGTGGATTCTGATAGTGATGATTTCTGTTTTATTTTGGGGGATTTTGTTTCTGTTTAAGCCATTTATTTTTTCTCTATTCCAGAAGGATATTTTCACTGCAGATGATGTGTGTAGAATTGTAGACTGGTAGCTATTTTTATTCAGCCCTTTCAAGATATCATTCCTCTGTCTTCTATTATTTCTGTTGAGAAACTTAGCTCATGTTATTCTTTCAAGATTGTAAGATTTTCAAGATTTTCAGTTCTATGTTAATTTCTCCAAGTATTCTTTATTTCCTTGAACACTTAAAGAATATTTAAGTCTGTCTGGGATAAGTCCAGTATTTGGGTCTCCTGTATGTCATTTCTGTTTCCATTGCTTCTTGTTCCACACTGTTATTGTTTCATTGCCTCATGTTTCTAATTATTTTTCTTTGTGTACTAAACACTCATAAATTTTAAAAATTTATGGTAAAAGTAATTTGTGAGGTTATCTTCTTCCAGAGAGGATTTGTTTGCGAACCTATATTACCTCAAACCTATCCTAGAGCAAAGGAGGATGACAAGGGCCCCCTTACACCCCAGAAGACCCTTTTCATCAATTGCAGTCTGCCTGGCCCCAGGATTTGTCAGTATTCAGCTTCTCAGCTACTCTATTCTCTCAACTTCATCCAAGCCCCTTGTATGAGTTATCAAGAGCAGTCAAATTCACAGACAAAAGTAGGATGGTGGATGTCAGGGGTTGGGGGAAGGGAGAATAGGGAGTCACTGTTCATTGGGTACAGAATTTCAGTTTTACAAGGTGAAAAAAAGTTGAGGTGGGGAGGGGAAGAGAGAAATATATCCGCAGCTCTGTATAAGACAAAAGGTACCAAAGGAATTAAGTGATAGCACATGGTACCACAGGATAAAGAAATGGTCAAATATGATCAACTAGGAAATTCAAGTCAGCTATTTTAGTGTTTTAGAGGTTTAAATATCAAATGTGGAAGTATTTTATAGCTGAATAGTTTTACAAAGGAGAAAAGAGGAAGAGAGAGAACTAAATATAAATGCGAGATGAAGTCAACCAAAAAAGTACACTACTTATGAATCTGCTCTTATCTTTGTAATCTGATATAGTCAAGACACTGACAGGCAAACAGTTTTCACATCTAGAGCAGTCAGTATTCGCAAACCTGTTAAAAAGAGTCTAGTATACCATTCTTAAGATAGTGATTCAAAAAAACTGTTTTAATCTCTAGGATGATTTTGATACATAGTTAAGTTTGGGAGATAAAATCATCTGACAAATAAGTACTCTTAAAATATAAAATACAATTACAATGCTTGGTCTCACCCTTCTCTAGTCTCTAAAGGCTCTTTGAGACAGAATTAGGAATAATATAAGATACACTAGTAATCTGTGAGAATCACAACTAAGCCTATATTCCCAACCTTGGGTTACCCCTAGAGCTGGCTTTCTGTCATCCAACGCTGAATTCAGTGATGAGTCAGGAAAAGGTAAAAAATTATGCGTATCTATCCCACTATAAATTCACATTGTAAATTTAATAGGGTCTCAAATATTTGCCATAGGTTCTACTCAAAGGTTCTTTTGTTTATCTCATGATTTTCAACATTTAGATGTCCAAAAAGCAGTACACAAAAACCAAGGGTAGGCCCACAGGAAATTTCTGGCAGAAACATTTTTTATCTAGTTAACTAGTAAGCCACATGAGTCAGTAGACTTAACTCAGTGCTAGTCAAACAATCTATAATAACTAATCATTGTTTCAAATTCTAATCCTTTGAGCCCCAATGCTTTTATAAAATACAATAAAAACTGGGCTGAAGGGCTAAGATGGAGTGAAACTGTTAGCCGTTTCAGTTGCATCCGACTCTTTGGGACCCCACAGAGTGGGGACTCTTGCCCCACAGATTTCTCCAGGCAAGAATACTGGAGTGGGTAGTCATTTCCTTCTCCAGGGGATCTTTCCAACCCAGGGATCAAACCCAGGTCTTCAGCACTGGAGGCAGACTCTTTCCCAGCTGAGCCACCAGGGAGGCCCAAGAGGTGGTGAACAGGCTGGCAAATCCTCTCCTTAAAACACAGGAATGAAATTGAATAAAACTGCCAAGGACAACCATTTCAGGGCTATGGAAATCAACCAAAGGCACACAACAAATTATTGAGAACCTGCTAGAGCCTTATGTTAGAAAAGTGGAGTCGGTACCCTTCTTGCCTAGGACTGCTCCCATTCTATTTCCACCTGCTGGGGAACAATAGCTTCTATTAGGGCAGGAAAGGCCATGAAAATCAACAGCTTTATTCCCAAAGAAAGCGGCCTTGATCTGGAGAGGAGGGCAAAAACCTCTGTCAGCTACAGTACACAACTCAGTAGGAAATGAAAAACTTGCTGCTTTCTGAATTTGGAGTCTTAGTTGACTGAGTGGTAAACAAACAGGAAATTTATCAGAGAAATCCTATACATGAAAGAGCCATAGTAAAACTAGAGAGAGAATTCTCTGGCAGTCCAGTGGTTAGAACTCCATGCTTTCACTGGTTGGGGAACTGAGATCCTACAAGCAGTGTGGTGCAGCCAGAAAAAAAAGAAAAGTTAAATAAACTCTCCACATTAAATGAGAAACTATGCATGTGCACTGGGGAGACCCAAGAGGCCAGTGGAAAGTAAAAGTCAATGTAAAACTGAGAACTGTCTGAACTCAATATGCTCCATACAAGTCAATCAGCAGAGGATAAAAGTCTATAGGTTTGAGATGTCTTGAGCACGACCTCGGTCCAAACCACTGGCTGACCACTAAACACTGAAGACCACTAAAGAAAAGTTAAAAAATAAAAATTACAATTAAAAAATGTGCTGATTACTGAGTGTACACATGGAGGAAGTAGATTCTTCATCACACTCAGACTAATTTTTAAAAATACCCTCAGAAAATTAATAAAAACCCAGAGTTAATACAATATATGATCCAAACTATCTACTTTTTTAAAAAAAGTTTTAAAAGAAGAAAGATTCACTCACATACAGGAAAAAACCAAACACCAGTCAATAGAAACTTATTCTGAGAAGGCTCAGCTAGTAGACTTAAAGACTTTAAAACAGTTAATATAACCATATTCAAAGAATTAAAGGAAAATATGTCACACTGACTCAGCAAACAGAGAATCTCAGTAGAGAAACAAACGACAAAAAGGAGCTAAAAAGAAAGTCTAACTGAAAATACAATACCCAAATGAAAAGTTTACTACATAGACCTAACAGCAGATCTGAGATGGCAGAAGAATCAGCGAACTTTAAAAGAAATCAACAGGGCTTCCCTGGTGGCTCAATGGTAAAGAATCCACCTGCCAAGGCAGGAGACACAGGTTCAATCCCTGGTCCAGGAAGATCCCACATGCTGCAGGACAACTACGCCCATGAACCACAACTACTGAGCCACAACTACTGAATCCCAAAAGTTCTAAAGCCTGCCCTTCAGAGTAAGAGAAACCATTCCAATGAGAAGCTCATGCACCACAACTGGAGAGTAGCACCCTCTCACTGCAACTAGAGAAAAGCCCAAGAGCAACAAAGACCCAGCAGAAACAAACAAACAAACAAGAAATCAATAGAAAGTAAGCAATCTGAAAAGCAGGTGGGGGAAAAAAGCAAGAAAAATGAACACAGTCTCAGTTACCTCTGGGACAACACTAAACTTACCAAAATACATATACTAGGATTTCTAGCAGGAGAGGCAAGAGTGAAAGCAGCAGGAAAAAAAAAAAAAAAAAATCGATGAAATGATGGCCAACATTTGATGAAATTCCCAAGAGGGCCATACCAAGCTGTATAACAGTCAAACTGTTAGAAGACAAGGAGAAAATCTTACCAGTAACAGAAGAAAAATGCCTCATCACAAACAAAGAATATTATAACATATTCACTGGAATGGCATATTCCAAGGGCTAAAGAAAAAAAAAAGTCAAAAGAAGAATTCTATATCCAGTAAAACTATTCTTCAAAAATAAAGGTTAAAATACAAACATTTTAAAAAGGCTAAAAGAATCCACTCCCATCAGGTACGCCCTTCAAGAAAAACTAAAGGAAGCCCTTCAGGCTGAAAGGAAATGAAGCCAGACAGGAATTCAAATCCAGAGGAAAGAATTAAGGGTACTCAAAATGGTAAAATATTTGGGTAAATATTAGAGATTAGGTATATATATTTTTTCTCTTCTCCAATTTCTCCAAAAAGCATAAGATTGTTAAAGCAATAAATAACATGATATTGTTATAATTAAATATATAGTTATATCATATATAGATATAACGTATGTGAAAACAATAGTACAAAACAGGAAGAGGGGAAATGAGGCTATACTGGAACAAAGTTACTATATTTTACCAGAATTAAGTGAATATTAGCCTGAAGTAGCTTGTGATAAGTAAAAGGTGCATATAAAAACCTAGAGCAATCATTAATAAAATAACTTTTTTAAATGGCTTTAAAAATCAGAAGAATTAAAACACACTAAAAAGTATGTTTAACACAAAAGAAGGCAATAAAGGAGTAATAAAGGAATAAAAATGAGACATACAGAAAACAACAAATGGCAGGCATGAACCATACTGATAATTATTTTAAATGTAAAGGACTAAATAATCAAAAGGTAGAGTTGTTAGAGGGGTTTCCAAGGTGGCACTAGTGGTAAAGAACCCACCTGCCAATGCAGGAGATGTAAGAAACAGAGGGTTGATCCCTGGGTTGGGAAGATCCCCTAGAGGAGGGCATGGCAACCCACTCCAGTATTCTTGCCTGGAAAATTCCCATGGACAGAGGAGCCTGGCGGGCTACAGTCCATGGGGTCACAAAGAGCTGGACGCTACTGAAGCGATTTAGCATGCACATACGCAGAGTTGTTAGACTGGATAGAAAGCAAGATCTACCAATATAGTGTCTACAAGAGATATCCCTGAGATTCCAAGACATAAATAGATTGAAAATAAAGGATGAAAAAAATATTTCCTCCAAATGGTAACTATAAGAGAGCTGGAATAGCTATATTACCAGCATAAAAACTAAAACTTTAAAGACAAAAATATTACTAGAGATAAAAAAACTATAATGATAAGAAAATCAATTTATCAGCAGTATATAACCAATTATAAATCCATATACATTTAATAAGAGTCCTAAAATATGTGAATTAAAAACTAGAACAGAATAGAAAGGAACAATACCAATTCAACAATTACAGCTGAAGATTTTAATATTCTTCTCTTAGTAAATGACAGAACTAAACAGAAAATGAGTAAGGATATAGATGACTTGAACATCATGATCACCCAACTTGATCTAACTGACATATATAGAATACTCCACCTAACAGATCAATACATATTCTCTTTAAGCACACATGGCATATTCTGCAGAACAAATCGTACACTAGACAAACACATCACAAGAACAGAAAACTGCAGACCTCTCTCAGGAATACTGGTGTAGATATTTATTACAAAGTATTAGAAAACAGAGAACAGTAACATAGCCAACTATGACCAAGTAGGATTTATACCAGGAATGCAGAATTGGTTTAACAGGCAATGGCACCCCACTCTAGTACTCTTGCCTGGAAAATCCCATGGACGGAGGAGCCTGGTGGGCTGCAGTCCATGGGGTCGCTACAAGTCGGATGTGACTGAGCAACTTCACTTTCACTTTTCACTTACATGCATTGGAGAAGGAAATGGCAACCCACTCCAGTGTTCTTGCCTGGAGAATCCCAGGGACGGGGGAACTGGGTGGGCTGCCGTCTCTGGGGTCGCACAAAGTCAGACACAACTAAAGCGACTTAGCAGCAGCAGCAGCATGAAAGTTAATATAATGCTCTATATAAATAAAGGACAAAAGCACATGATCATAACAATAGATCAGAGTTTCTCAACTTCAGCAGTATTGACACTTTAAGCCAACAAATCTTTGTTGTGAAGGGCTGTCCTGTGTACTGTAGGATGTTTACAGCATTCTGGGCCCACACCCACTAGATGCCGGTAGCACCATGGCCCCAAGTTGTGACCAATAAAACATGTCTCCAGACATTGCCAAATATCCCCTAGGGGCAAAATCACCCCCGTTTAAGAACCACTGGAATAGATGCATAAAAAAACATATGACAAAATCAGAAACACATTCAGTAAAAACTCAGCAAGTTAAGGAAAAAAGAGGACCTTATTCAAACTGATAGAGGGCTTCCAGGAAAAACCTACAGCTAACATCATGAACTGAAAGTGAAAGTTGCTCAGTCGTGTCTGACTCTTTGTGACCCTATGGATTCTACAGTCCATGGAATTCTCCAGGCCAGAATACTGGACTGGGTAGCCTTTCCCTTCTCCAGGGGATCTTCCCAACCCAGGGATCAAACCCAGGTCTCCCACATTGCAGGTGGATTCTTTGCCAGCTGAGCCACAAGGGAACCTCAAGAATACTAGAGTGGGTAGCCCTTCTCCAGCAGATCTTCCCAACCCAGGAACTGAACCGAGGTCTCCTGCATTGCAGGTGGATTCTTTACCAACTGAACATCATATTCAACGGTAAAAGATGAAATGCTTCTCTCAAAGGGTGAGAACGAGGCAAAGCTGTCTGCTCTCATACTTCTTTGCAATAATGAACTGGAAGTTCAAACCCATGCACAAAGCAAGAAAAAAGAAATTATAGTCATCTAGAATGGAGGAGAAGAAGAAAACCAACTTTAGTCATAGAAGACATGACATTGTAAATTGAAAATCTAAGTTAGCTACCAAAAACTACTTGAAATAACAAGTGAGTTTAACAACAAAAATCAAATGTCCCATTCACAGCAGCATTAAAAAGAATAAATTACTCAGGAATAAACTCAACAAAGAAATTGCAAGGTCCGTGCACTTAAATCTGTACAACATTGCTGAGAGAAAGTAAGATCTAAATAAATGTAGAGATATGCTACAGTCATTAACTGAAAGACTCAATATTGCAAAGACAACCAATTCACCACAAATCTACTGATTCAATGCAGTCACTATCAGATTCCAAGCAGATATTTTTGCATGAATTGATAAGCTGAGTCTAAATTTCTATGGAAACATAAAAGAACCAAGATAGCCAATAAAGCTTTGGTGTGGGAAAGGATTGGAGGACTCACTCTGTCATTGTTCAGTCACCAAGTTGTGTCCAACTTGTGACCCCATCGACTGTAGCCCACCAGGCTCCTCTGTCCATGGGATTTCCCAGGTAAAAATACTGGAGTGGGTTGCCATTTCCTTTTCCAGGGGATATACCCAACCCATAGATCAAACCTGCGTCTCCTGCGTTGGCAGGCGGGTTCTCTATTGCTGAGCCACCAGGGAAGATCAGATTCACTCTACATCTCATTATTCTACACTTTAAGAAAAGATAAAGTGGGTTTTATCAAAGTTAAAAACTTTCACTTTTAAAAAGACACCATTGGGAGTTCCTGGTGGTCCACTGATTAGGACTCTTAAGGGACTAGGTTCAATCCCTGATCAGAAAATTAAGACCCCACAAGCTGCACAGCAGGGGAAAAAGAAAAAGAAACCATTAAGAAAACGAAAAGATAAGCCAGACTGGGAAAATATATTTGCAAATCATATACTTGATAATGCTCAGAATAAAAAATGTTTACAACTCAGTAAGAAGACCTACAATCTCTTATAATAACTATAAATAAGGTATAACCCCAAAGAAAGGTAATGCCAAAGAATGCTCAAACTACTGCATAATTACACTCATTTCATACACTAGCAAAGTAATGCTCAAAATTCTTCAAGCCAGGCTTCAACAATACGCGAACCGTGAACTTCCAGATGTTCAAGCTGGTTTTAGAAAAGGCAGAGGAACCAGAGATCAAATTGCCAACATCCGCTGGATCATCGAAAAAGCAAGAGAGTTCCAGAAAAACATCTACTTCTGCTTTATTGACTATGCTGAAGCCTTTGCCTGTGTGGATCACAATAAACTGTGGAAAATTCTGAAAGAGATAGGAATACTAGACCACCTGACCTGCACCTTGAGAAACCTGTATGCAGGTCAGGAAGCAACAGTTAGAACTGGACATGGAACAACAGACTGGTTCCAAATAGGAAAAGGAGTACATCAAGGCTGTATATTGTCACCCTGATTATTTAACTTACATGCAGAGTATATCATGAGAAACGCTGGGCTGGAAGAAGCACAAGCTGGAATCAAGACTGCCAGGAGAAATATAAATAACCTCAGATATGCAGATGGCACCATCCTTATGGCAGAAAGCAAAGAAGAACTAAAGAGCCTCTTGATGAAAGCAAAAGAGGAGGGTGAAAAAGTTGGCTTAAAGCTCAACATTCAGAAAATTAAGATCATGGCATCTGGTCCCATCACTTCATGGCAAATAGATGGGGAAACAGTGGCTGACTTTATTTTTGGGGGCTCCAAAATCACTGCAGATGGTGACGGCAGCCATGAAATTAAAAAATGCTTAAAATAGCCTGATACTGGGAAAGACTGAAGGCGGGAGGAGAAGGGGACAACAGAGGATGAGATGGTTGGATGGCATCACCGACTCAATGGACATGAGTTTGGGTAAACTCTGGCTGTTGGTGATTGACAGGGAGGCCTGGCGTGCTGCGGTCCATGGGGCTGCAAAGAGTCAGACACGACTGAGCAACTGAACTGAACTGAACCCTTAAAAATCATGAATCACTATGTTGTACACCTGAAATTTATATAATATTGTAAATCAACTATACCTCAATTTTAAAAATTTGCAGGGTGTGGGGGAAAAGACCTATAACCCAATTTGTAAAAATGAATAAAGAATTTAAATAGACATTTCACCCAAGAAGATACAAATGGCTAATAATCACATGAAGAAACAGTGAACATCATTGACTATTAAGGAAGTACAATCAAAACCACATTAAGGAAGTACAAATCAAAACCAGAATGAAATATTCTTACACACCTAGGTTAAAAATAGCTATATTTATAAAAATAGCTATAATGAAAATGATACCATATCAAGTGTCAGCAAGGACAAGAAGCATTCAAAACCAACACTTTATTGCTGGTGGGATTATAAAATGGTCAGCCACTTTGGAAAACAGTTTGGCATGGTAATTTCTTTGAAAGTTAAACAATTCTGCTGCTAGGTATGTCCCCAAGAGAAACAAAAACATATGTCTACACAAAGACTTGTAGGCAAATGTTCATAATTTATAATTATTCATAATAGCCACAACTGGAACTAATCCAAATGAATAAGTACCTGGTAAATGGAAGACAAAATGTGATATAATCTGTGATATTGTAATATAATGAGAAATAAATATTTTGGTCTTCATCCCTAACTGCAGCTAATGCTCCTAAAACCTTCATCACTCCCTAAGCAATGAAGATGCTAGGAGCATCTCATTGTTCTAATATTTGGTATTCGACTCCAGTTCCTAATAGAGATTGTAAATGCCTTGAAATTTCCTAGTTGATAGGAACACCTTTAGTTCTAACAAACAATTTGGTGGGCTCCTGGAGAGCTTCAGGAAGGGGGCTTTATCACCAAAAAGATCAACCCATGATTGGAGGCTTGGAATGTTCAGCCTCACTCCCATCTGTTGGGTAAGGGAAAGGAGAGGAATTAGAGGTAAGGGTTAATACTTGATCATATTTATGTGATAAAACCTTGAAAAAAAATTCTGTGAAGTATGGGGTTCAGAGAGCTTTCAGGTTAGTGAATGCATCAGTGTGCTGGAAGAGTAGTACACCTCAACTTCATGGAGATGGAAGTTCCTGCACTGAGGACCCTTCCAGATCTTACCCTATATATCCCTTCATCTGGCTGTTCATCTGTATTCTTTATAACATCCTCTACTATGTATATATGGAGAAGGCAATGGCACCCCACTCCAGTACTCTAGCCTGGAAAATCCCATGGATGGAGGAGCCTGGTGGGCTACTGTCCATGGGGTCACGAAGAGTCAGACACAACTGAGCGACTTCACTTTCACTTTTCACTTTCATGCACTGGAGAAGGAAATGGCAACCCACTCCAGTGTTCTTGCCTGGAGAATCCCAGGGACGAGGGAGCCTCACGGGCTGCCGTCTACGGGGTCACACAGAGTCGGACACAACTGAAGCGATTTAGCAACTATGTATATAAACCAGTAAAAGTAGGTAAGTGGTTTCCCTTACTTCTGTACTTCTGTGAGCATTATAGCAAATTACTGAACCTGAGAAGGAGAGTTGTAGAAACCACCCATTTGTAGTCAAGATGGACTGAGGGTGGATAACTTGGGAACCTGATCCTCATGGACTGGTGTCTGAAGCAGGAGCAGTCTGGGGGACTGAGCCCTTAACCTGTGGGATCTAACATGAACTCCAAGAAGATAGTATCAGAATAGAATTGGATTGTAGGGACACTTGGCTGGTATCAGAGAATTGGTCAATATGGGAGAAACATCCACAATTCTGGTCACACAAGTATCATGAGTAGCAAAGTGTAAAAGAAACACTCTTCGACTTTTTATAACCTTAACGCTACTCAGCAGTAAAAGGCGGCAAGCTACGGATACATTCAAAAACAATAATGAACCTCAAAAACAGCATTAAGAAGCCAGACACAAAACCATACTGGATTACTCTGTTTATTAGAAATCTCTAGAAAAGGCAAAACTGAAGACAGAGAAAGTAGGCATGTTTGCCTGGGAAAGCAGGAACTGACTGTAGACAGGTAACTAAGTATACCTTTAGGGCTGAGGAAGGTGTTTTAAAACAGGATTGTGGTGATGGCTGCACAACTGTATACATTTACTAAAAACAGGGAATTCCCTAGCAATGCAGTGGTTAGGACTCTGCACTTTCACTGCCGAGGACCTGGGTTCAATCAATCCCTGGTCAGGGAACTAAGATCCCGCAAGCTGCACAGCATGGCCAAAATTTAAAAAAAAAAAAAATTTTTTTTACTAAAAGTAATAAAACTGTACATTTATAACAGATGAGTTTTATAGTATTTAAATTATACCTCAATAAAACTGCCTTGAAAGTGTCTGGATGTTACAGCACTGTCAAACCACTATAGAAGAGTTTCTAAACACTCTCCATTTTAAAGTATTTCTTTAGTTCACAGACCACAGTTTGAGAAGCACTGATCTTATTTACTTCTGCTAGGTGTTGGGCTAAAAGGCTTAGAGCAATCAATAGTTGTAATTAAAATTCACCTTAACTTAAGCCATACAAGTTTAACTCCACTAAATATTTCATTAAGAAATTCACAAGTGTTACGGATACAGGAAAATATAGAAATGTGGTCTACTGTGGAATAAAAACATAACTCATTATAAAATGACACTTAATAAATGAGTTGTCTCTAGAGAACAAAAACTACCATAGTATCTATCTTTTTAATGTATTATAACTAAATTGATAAAGTCAGTATAACTATTAGACTACTAAAATTAAAAGACGCTTGCTCCTGGGAAGAAAAGTTATGACCAGCCTAGACAGCACATTAAAAAGCAGAGACATTACTTTGCCAACAAAGGTCTATCTAGTCAAAGCTATGGCTTTTCCAATAGTCATGTACAGATGTGAGAGTTGGACTATAAACAAAGTTGAGCACCGAAGAATTGATAGTTTTGAACTGTGGTGTGAAGACTCTTGAGAATCCCTTGCACTGCAAGGAGATCCAACCAGTCCATCCTAAAGGAAATCAGTCCTGAATATTCATTGGAAGGACTGATGCTGAGGCTGAAACTCCAATACCTTGGCCACCTGATGCAAAGAACCAACTCATTTGAAAAGACCCTGATGCTGGGAAAGATTGAAAGCTGGAGGGGAAGGGGATGACAGAGGATGAGATGGTTGGATGGCATCACTGACTCAATGGACACGAGTTTGAGTAAGCTCAGTGAGCTGGTGATGGACAGGGAGGCCTGGTGTGCTGCAGTGCATGGGGTCACAAAGAGTAGGATACAACTGAGTGACTGAGCTGAACTGAACTGAAAACCCAAAACAATATAATTTTAAATATATAAATGAATTAAATGAGATAGAATTTTATAAGTATTTTGTATTTTTTTGGCTCAAATATCTGAACATGTGTGTGTATATATATATATATATATATATATATATAGTTTTATATATATATATATAAAACCAATATATATATAGGTTATATATAAGTATATATTTGTTTCAGAGAAAGTTCTAATGACATAAAAGCTTCTTTTGTTTCAATTAAGTGTATATACAGGCTATGTTTAGTCGAAATTTGTTAGCATTTAATGCCTATGATGTGATCTAAATCTACATTTACTGTATAGTAACTGGACACCAATTATAGAAAGCAATGATACTTTTTTATAGCTGTGGAACAACACAGAGATGAAATAAAGACTCTAGTTTTTAAAAGGCCAAAGCAATCCGCTAAAGTTTACTTTTTTGGGAAAAATTAAATGCTAAACTTTTTAGATGAAATTTTTAAAACTTTTCAGTTGATAAATCTCACTCCCTTGAAGAGTTCAGCTTCTTTAGTAATCTAACCATTCTTTAGAGCTCCGATATTCTTTACACAGGTTTGCTATACAATGAAACTATAGCTTTCAAAACCACAAGCAGCTCTGGTATATTGTTTTCTTATAGTGAGGTTTTTGATTTGCCAAGTCAAAACTAAGAAGTTTAAAAGAACTTCCTTCAATTTAAATGTCCATCAACAAACGAACTCATAAAGAAGCTGTGATACACACACACACACCCCCACCGCCACTGTACTACCACTCAGACATAGAAAAAAGAAAGAAATTTGCAGCAGCAAGGATAGATTTGGACCTAGAGATTATCCTATTAAGTGAACAGAGGAAAACAAATATCATATGATACCACTTATATGTGGAATCTAAAAAAAATGATACAAATGAACTTATTTATAAGACAGAAACAGACTCACATACCTAGTAAACAAAACTTACGGTTACCAAAGGGGACAATGGTGGGGAGGGATAAATTAGGAGTTTGGGATTAACATATACCCACTAGTATATCTAAAATAGGTAAACAACAGGGAACGATATTCAATATCTTATAATAACTTATAATGGAAAAGAACAGTGCATATGTGTATACATACACATCTGAATCACTTTGCTGAACCTGACACTAATGTGACATTGTACACTAACTATGCTTCAATTAAAAAAAAATTAAGCATTCCCTTCATATTTAGCATGTGAGACCTGGATCTATAGCTTTGTTTTGAATTAAGGAACATCAACTTTAAATTGAAAATTAAACTAAATGAGGGGGAAAAAAATCTAGGATAGCTATGGTCATTCTTTTAACAAATATATTCCAGTATGTGTGACAGTTTTAAGTGCTATTTGTCCCTTTACATTTTCACAGGTCTTCTTGGAAAGCTGAAAAAGTGTAGTCTCTGTTGTCCTTTCCTTTATATAACTATTTTTGATATTTCTTGACTCTCTGCAATTTATACTTTACACAAAAAGCTAGAGTCACAATCCCAGAAGGAAAGCTAAAGAAGAATCAGTGACTAGAAGCAGTTACTCGTTTCATTTCCTATCTCCAAAGAAACATCAACTCACATGATATAGAATATCCTGCAGTAAGTTATATCCTACGTCTATAACATATGTTCACCCTCCAAAAAGTACACTTTCAAGATGTGTTTGGATTTCCTGAAATTATATTATAATTTAATAAGTTTATAAGAGTAGAAAAGCAATTGTTATATGAATTCCCAAACTAGTAACACAAAAAGCTATAATCTAATATTCAGCTCATTAAAGGGACAACAGATAATGTTGCAAATGTTCCATACTCTTCTAAAATTAACTGTGGTCATGACTAAAAGATAAGTTATAACCATCAGTAGTACTGCACTAGGTGAGCAAAAGTATAACACCACTCAAAACACATTAAGAGAACGTTTTTTAAAACTATGTACAGATAGAAATGGTGATCATGACTCTACAACTATGCTTTTAACAATTCATGCCCACGTGGAATCTTACCCTTCTGGTTTTGTTTCCTAGACATTTCAGGTTTCTTCAGTCTCAAAAAATGCAGAAGAAAAGTATTATTTTGCCTTGTCTTGGTTCTGACTGTAGTTGTCTTTGATTTAAAAGGAGATGACCGAAGGTGATAAATATAAAATCCTGGTTATTTGAAATCCTGTTCACTAGCCGTCGATCTCCTTTTCTTCTCTCATATCAAATTCATGTCAAGAAATATCATTGCAGACATTCATGTCTCTTTTTCCAGGGAGATTCTAGGGGGAAAACAAACATACACATGTATTCACTATGACAGTAACAGCTGTACAAAATTTTTAACAGATTTCCACATGCTTTATTTTATATTTTTTCTAAATGAAACTAGTTATTAAAAGAAAACTACTCGAGGATTTCCCTGTTGGTACAGTGGGTAACAGTTTGCCTGCCAATGCAGGTACATGGGTTCAATCTCTGGTCCAGGAAGATTCCATGTGCTGCAGAGCAACTAAAGCCCACGAGCTACAACTACTGAGCCTGTGTGCCTAGAGCCTGTGCTCCGCAACAAGAGAAGCTACAATAAGAAGCCCATGCACCTCAACAAAGACAACCCCCACTCTCCACAACTAGAGAAAGCTTGCATGTAGCAAGAAGACCCAGTGCAATCAAATATAAACAAATTATTTAAAAAAAAGAGAGAGAGAGAAAACAGGGTATTCACTTGTTTAAAAAAAAAAAAAACTACTCTAGAAAGAATACAGTTTTAAGAAGCAATATTTTAATTAATACAACATTGTAAATCAACTGTAATTCAACTTTTTAAAGTTTCTCAAAAAAGAAATCATTGTAAACCTTTTTTTAAAAAAGCAATAATTTGCTCCTTAAAAAATTTTAATCTTATAAATCAAACTATCTTCTCAGTTCAGAAAGCATGTTTTCTTTTCTTTTTTTTTTTTAATTAGTGCCAAATTCTTTCAGAACTAAAAGCTGGATTTTTGTTTTGTTTTGTTTTTTAAATTTTATTTATTTATTTATTTTTAAATTTTATTTAACTTTACAATATTGTGTTGGATTTGCCATATATCAAAATGAATCTGCCACAGGTATACATGTGTTCCCCATCCTGAACCCTCCTCCCTCCTCCCTCCCCATACCATCCCTCTGGGTCGTCCCAGTGCACCAGCCCCAAGCATCCAGTATCATGCATCGAACCTGGACTGGCGACTCGTTTCATATATGATATTATACATATTTCAATGCCATTCTCCCAAATCATCCCATCCTCTCCCTCTCCCACAGAGTCCAAAAGACTGTTCTATACATCAGTGTCTCTTTTGCTGTCTCGTATACAGGGTTATTGTTACCATCTTTCTAAATTCCATAAATATGCGTTAGTATACTGGAAAAGGTAACTTTTCATTCCAATCCCAAAAAAAGGCAATGCCAAAGAATGCTCAAACTACGGCACAATTGCACTCATCTCACACTCTAGTAAAGTAATGCTTAAAATTCTCCAAGCCAGGCTTCAGCAATATGTGAACCGTGAACTTCCTGATGTTCAAGCTGGTTTTAGAAAAGGCAGAGGAACCAGTGATCAAATTGCCAACATCCGCTGGGTCATGGAAAAAGCAAGAGAGTTCCAGAAAAACATCTATTTCTGTTTTATTGACTATGCCAAAGCCTTTGACTGTGTGGATCACAATAAACTGTAGAAAATTCTGAATGAGATGGGAATACCAGAACACCTAATCTGCCTCTTGAGAAATTTGTATGCAGGTCAGGAAGCAACAGTTAGAACTGGACATGGAACAACAGACTGGTTCCAAATAGGAAAAGGAGTACGTCAAGGCTGTATATTGTCACCCTGTTTATTTAACTTATATGCAGAGTACATCATGAGAAACACTGGACTGGAAGAAACACAAGCTGGAATCAAGATTGCCAGGAGAAATATCAACAACCTCAGATATGCAGATGACACCACCCTTATGGCAGAAAGTGAAGAAGAACTAAAAAGCCTCTTGATGAAAGTGAAAGAGGAGACTGAAAAAGTTGGCTTAAAGCTCAACATTCAGAAAATGAGGATCATGGCATCCGGTCCCATCACTTCATGGGAAATAGATGGGGAAACAGTGGAAACAGTGTCAGACTTTATTTTTCTGGGTTCCAAAATCACTGCAGATGGTGACTGCAGCCATGAAATTAAAAGACGCTTACTCCTTGGAAGGAAAGTTATGACCAACCTAGATAGCATATTCAAAAGCAGACATATTACTTTGCCAAAAAAGGTTCGTCTAGTCAAAGCTATGGTTTTTCCAGTGGTCATGTATGGATGTGAGAGTTGGACTGTGAAGAAGGCTGAGCGCTGAAGAATTGATGCTTTTGAACTGTAATGTTGGAGAAGACTCTTGGGAGTCCCTTGGACTGCAAGGAGATCCAACCAGTCCATCTAAAGGAGATCAGCCCTGGGATTTCTTTGGAAGGAATGATGCTAAAGCTGAAACTCCAGTACTTTGGCCACCTCATGCGAAGAGTTGACTCACTGGAAAAGACTCTGATGCTGGGAGGGATTGGAGGCAGGAGGAGAAGGGGACGACAGAGGATAAGATGGCTGGATGGCATCACTGACTCGATGACATGAGTCTGAGTGAACTCCGGGAATTGGTGATGGATAGGGAGGCCTGGTATGCTGTGGTTCATGGGGCTGCAAAGAGTCGGACACAACTGAGTGACTGCTCTGATCTGATACTGTATTGGTGTTTTTCTTTCTGGCTTACTTCACTCTGTATAATAGGCGCCAGTTTCATCCACCTCATTAGAACTGATTCAAATGTATTCTTTTTAATGGCTGAGTAATACTCCATTGTGTATATGTACCACAGCTTGCTTATCCATTCATCTGCTGATGGACATCTAGGTTGCTTCCATGTCCTAGCTATTATAAACAGTACTGCTATGAACATTGGGGTACACGTGTCTCTTTCCCTTCTGGTTTCCTCAGTGTGTATGCCCCGCAGTGGGATTGCTGGATCATAAGGAAGTTCTATTTCCAGTTTTTTAAGGAATCTCCAGAAAGCCCAGAGATAAATCCACGCACATATGGACACCTTATCTTTGACAAAAGAGGCAAGAATATACAATGGATTAAAGACAATCTCTTTAACAAGTGGTGCTGGGAAAACTGGTCAACCACTTGTAAAAGAATGAAACTAGACCACTTTCTAACACCATACACAAAAATAAACTCAAAATGGATTAAAGATCTAAACGTAAGACCAGAAACTATAAAACTCCTAGAGGAGAACATAGGCAAAACACTCTCTGACATACATCACAGCAGGATCCTCTATGACCCACCTCCCAGAATATTAGAAATAAAAGCAAAAATAAACAAATGGGTGGGACCTAATTAAACTTAAAAGCTTCTGCACAACAAAGGAAACTATAAGCAAGGTGAAAAGACAGCCTTCAGAATGGGAGAAAATAATAGCAAATGAAGCAATAGACAAACAACTAATCTCAAAAATATACAAGCAACTCCTACAGCTCAGTTCCAGAAAAATAAATGACCCAATCAAAAAATGGGCCAAAGAACTAAATAGACATTTCTCCAAAGAAGATATACAGATGGCTAACAAACACATGAAAAGATGCTCAACATCACTCATTATCAGAGAAATGCAAATCAAAACCACTATGAGGTACCATTTCACGCCAGTCAGAATGGCTGCGATCCAAAAGTCTACAAGCAATAAATGCTGGAGAGGATGTGGAGAAAAGGGAACCCTCTTACACTGTTGGTGGGAATGCAAACTAGTACAGCCACTATGGAAAGCATGTTTTCTTATTCTTCTTGTGTCTATCTCAAAAATCTTATCTCCACCTCTACTTCACAAACTAAAATAGTTACTTCCTATCACTCCCTAAGATCTCTCTTACCACCTGCTCTTCCTATATAAATCAAGGGTCTTTTCTCTTCCTCTATTAATTTCCTTTATCTAACCCCTCCTCAGGTTTCCCAGCTCAAATATAGTTGCAAGACATTTGGGAGGAGGGTGAGAGGGAAAAGGAGAGAATAAAGGGAATTTAATAAGGAAAACTGAAACATCAGAATGTGGATTAGTCAACACTACAGAAAGCTTTTATAAATTGCAAAGATACAAATGCCTTTTTCCTGCCTTATTACTAAACATTTAATACATACATGTCCAAAATTTATGGGTAAAGAAAGCATGAGGAGGGTCATGGAACTCTTATACCTAGAAACCTTATAGAAAAAAAAAAAAAAAACTTTACAAAATGTAACCCAAGAAGGAAATAAGAGTAAACTTTATGAAATATTTTTTCAGTGTGGAAAATAAAAGGGATAAGTCACAAGTTAAAAAAAAAATCCATCAAGAGTAAAAAGCCTGTTCTCAGAGTCGCTCTGCTCTGCACCCGAAACTATCACAACGTTGTTAACTGGCTATACTCCAATATAAAATAAAGTTTAAAAAAAAGGATAAACATAAAATAAAGACTTCAGAGTAACAGCCTCTTAGGGGATTCCCTGACAGTCCAGTGGTTAGCACTCTCAGCTTTCATTGCCACGTGCCTGGGTTTGATCCTTGATTGAGGAACTGAGATCCTGCAATGTGCAATCAATAAAAATGACACAGCAACTATCAAATCTCCAGTAACAAAAGATAAAGACAATGAGAGAAAATAAATTACCATGTAGCAGATAGCAGATGAAGAACTAAACCTGGGAAACAACATAACCCCCCAAATCAAAGATTTTTCATTAAATACTTACTTGAATACTTTAAATAAGAATTTAGATTAAGTAAAATAAGAGCTAGGAAATAAATGAAAGAATGAATAAGGATAAATAGAATGAAAAGAAAGATGACTGCAAAGCTAAGGAAATCTGAAAAACAAAATACCACAATTACAGATTTAATAAGGTATCAGAAACAGAACAGATTCAAATGAAAACAGAATGAATGGGATGGAGAAATGGGATGGCTTTCAGAAAAATAATAATAATAATAATAAAAACATAAAAGAAGTTAAAGCAATTAGAAGATAAAAATGATCCAATCTAAGGATAATTAGAGTCAATATAATAAACTCCAAAAACAGAGGACTCAATAAAGGGAACAGAAAAAACATTCACAGATGAAATACAGGAAAATTCCTTTGAAAGAAGCATCAGTATCATTCCCTCCCCACTACCAATCCATCAGAAGAAATCCTCTCTGTTCTACCTTTTACATATACCAGAACTGGCCCACTTCTGACCATCTCCACTTGCAACCACTTTTGTCCAAGACACAATCATTTCTCACCTGCATTGCTATAATCAAGACTATAATAGTCTCCTAGCTGGCATCCTGAGTCTGCTATTCTGCCACTCTCTAGCTTCTGTTTCACATAGGTATTTTAAAATTATAAGACATTATGTCCCAACTATGCCGTTCAAAGCCCTCCAGCAGCTCCTCATTTCATTCAAAGTAAAAGCCAGAGCCCTCAGAGTGGCCTAAAAGGTCTTATCTGCTCTAACACCCTGTCCGCATGCACCCTTTTCCTCTCTGACCTCACATCCTGCTACTCTTCCTCTCAAGTATTCTATACCAGCCACATTGGTCTCTTTATTGCCATTTTATTTATTTATTTATTTATTTTAATTTAATTTTATTTTTAAACTTTACAAAATTGTATTAGTTTTGCCAAATATCAAAATGAATCCGCTACAGGTATACATGTGTTCCCCATCCTGAACCCTCCTCCCTCCCCATACCATCCCTCTGGGTCATCCCAGTGCACTAGCCCCAAGCATCCAGTATCGTGCATCGAACCTGGACTCAGATATGTTCTCAACTTAAGGCCCTTAAGGTGTTGCCTCTGCCACCAATGTCCTTCCCCTAGATAGCTACATGGAATACTTCCTCACCTCCTTTAGGCTTTTTCTCGAATGTTTCCTTCTCTGCAGTTATTCATAAGAAACTGCTGAACTCGGGGCGAGAACAGAGGGAATCTGTGGCATTACTAGCTAAAGTACTCCCATCCCCAGAGGTCAGTGGGGAAGTTGGTTCTACCAAGGTGGTAAAAACCAGCAGCTTCACTGACAAAGAAGGCTGACTTTACTTAAAGCAAAGTACAGAAAAAGCTCATGCCTATCCTATCTGCATTGTCAATAAGAGTTTGCATTACTGGGGGCAAAGAGAAAAGCAAGACCAAGAGCTCCGATATCCTGAGGTCACCGTCATAGTGCAAACAATGGGGCAGCAAACTAGTCAGAAATTAAAAAAGGAAATCTGGAGAAGAAACTATAAGGGACCTCGATACATGTCTACACATTCACACACCAGGAGCCTGCACACACAGGCAGAAAAGACACAAAAGGGCCTGGTGGAAGGTAAAAGTTAGGGCAGACTTTGAAATGGCCTGAACTTTGAAGGAGCTTCCTCAAACAGATAAAGATCAGCAGAGAGTAGAAGTCTTACTCGGTATTTAGCTCAATAGCTAGCACACTATCTAGCACAATCTTCGACCAATCATTGACTGACCACTAAGCAATGCAGATGCAGATGCCACTCCAGGAAGCCAAACACAAAAATTAAAACAGAAATTAAAACAACAAAAAACTGAGCAGGTATCAGCAGTCACACACCACACAGAAAAATTCCACAGATTTAGCTCAGGCAAGTTACTTTAAAAACAACAATAATAAAAAAGCAACAACAACCCTCAAAAGGGAGAAAAATCAGAATCCAAAACTGCTACAATATATTATGCAAAATGTCCACAGTTCCAACAAAAATTTGTAAGATGTAAAAATGCCAAGAAAGTGTGACCCAAACTGAGAAGGGAAAAAAAGACCCCATGTGATTGAAAATATCTCTGAGTAGGCCCAATGCCAGCCTTAGCAAACACAGACTTCAAAGTGTTTTAAAAGACTAAGGAAAATTATAAGAACAATGTCTTAAACAAATAGAAAATCTCAACAACAAATAATAATTATAAAAAAGACCAAACAAAACCCCAGAGTTGAACACTGAAGCAGAATAAAAAATAAACCTGAAGAAAGAGTAACAGAAATGATCTAATCTGAAAAGAGAGAAAAGAATAAAGAAAAACAAACATAGCCTTAAAGATCTGTGGAACAATGTCAAATGTACCAACATACATGAATTACGAATTCCAGAAGTGGAAAGGATATAGAAACAGTGACCAAAAACTATACAAACTGACTTTACAATTAATCTACACTTTAAGAAGCTAAATGAACCATGACAACAGAAACACAGAAATCCATACCTAGATATATAGTAAAACTGACGAAAGCCCAAAACAGAAAATCTTGGGAGTATCATTTTACAGGGACACAAAGATTTAACTACTGGCTAACTTCTCATCAGAAACAAGGGAGGCCAGAAGGCAATGAAATAACATATTCAAAATGCTGAAAGAAAATACTGTCAAGTAAGAATTCTGTATCCACAGATGGCTAATAAACACATGAAAAGATGCTCAACACTGCTCATTATTAGAGAAATGCAAATCAAAACTACAATGAGGTTATCACCAACACTGGTCAGAAGAGCCATCATCAAACAATCCACAAACAATAAATGCTGGAGAGGGTATGGAGAAAAGGGAACCCTCTTGCACTGTTGATGGGAATACAAATTGATAACAGCCACTATGGAGAATAGTGTGGAGATCCCTTAAAAAACTAGGAATAAAACTACCATATGACCCAACAATCCCACTATTGGACATATACTCTGAGGAAACCATAACTGACAAAGACACATGCACCCCACTGTTGACTGCAGCACTATTAACAATAGTTAGGACGTGAAAGCAACCTAGATGTCCACTGACAGATGAATGGATAAAGAAGTTGTGGTACACATATACAATGGAAGATTCAGTTCAGCTCAGTCACTCAGTCGTGTTCGACTCTTTGCGATCCCATGAATCGCAGCACGCCAGGCCTCCCTGTCCATGACCAACTCCCGGAGTTCACTCAAACTCATGTGCATCGAGTCAGTGATGCCATCCAGCCGTCTCATCCTCTGTCGTCCCCTTCTCCTCCTGCCCTCAATCCCTCCCAGCATCACAGTCTTTTCCAATAAGTCAACTCTTCCCATGAGATGGCCGAAGTACTGGAGTTTCAGCTTTAGCATCATTCCTTCCAATAAACACTCAGGACTGATCTCCTTTAGAATGGACTGACTGGATCTCCTTGCAGTCCAAGGGACTCTCAAGAGTCTTCTGCAACACCACAGTTTAAAAGCATCAATTCTTCAGCGCTCAGCTTTCTTCACAGTCCAACTCTCACATCCATACATGACCACTGGAAAAACCATAGCCTTGACTAGATGGACCTTTGTTGGCAAAGTAATATCTCTGCTTTTTAATATGCTGTCTAGGTTGGTCATAACTTTCCTTCCAAGGAGTATGCATCTTTTAATTTCATGGCTGCAATCACCATCTGCCGTGATTTTGGAGCCCAAAAAAACAAAGTCTGACAATGTTTCCACTGTTTCCCCTCTATTTGCCATGAAGTGATGGGACCAGATGCCATGATCTTCGTTTTCTGAATGTTGAACTTTAAGCCAACTTTTTCACTCTCCTCTTTCACTTTCATCAACAGGCTTTTTAGTTCCTCTTCACTTTCTGCCATAAGGGTGGTGCATCATCTGCATATCTGAGGTTATTGATATTTCTCCCAGCAATCTTGATTCCAGCTTGTGCTCAGCCATAAAAAGGAACAAATTTGACTCCGTTCTAATAAGGTGGATGAACGGAGAACCTATTATACACAGTGAAGTGAGTCACAAAGAGAAAGATAAATACTGTATTCTAACGCATATGTATGGAACCTAGAAGGACGGTACTGATGAACCTATTTGCAGGGCAGCAGTGGAGACAGGCATGGAGAAAAGACTTGTTGGCACAGAGAGGGAAGGGCAGGGTGGGACAAACGGAGAGAACAGCACTGAAACATATACACTGCCATATGTAATTTAGATAGCTGGTGAAATGTACTGTATGAAGCAGGGAGCTCAAATCAGTGCCATGTGATAATCTAGAAGGGCAAGATGGGGAGGAAGGTGGGACGGAGGTTCAGGAGGGAGAGGACATACCTATACCTATGGCTGATTCATGTTCATATATTGCAGAGGCCAACACAATATTGGAAATTAATCATCCTCCAACTAAAAATAAATTTTAAAAAAAAGGAATATTGTATCCAGATAGCTAAATTGTCTTTCAAAAATGAAGATGGGAGTTCCCTGGTGGCTTAGCAGTAAAGAATCCGCCTGCCAATGCAGGAGACACGGGTTCGATCCCTGATTCGGGAAGATTCTACTTGCCACAGAGCAACTAAACCCATGTGCCACAACAACTGAGCCTGTGCTCGAGAGCCCAGGAACCACAACTCCTGAGCACACTGGTTGCAACGACAGCAGCCTGCATGTCCTAGAGCTCATGCTCCACCAGAGAAGCCACCACAGTGAGAAGCCTGTGCACCACAGCTAGAGTAGCCCTGCTGGCCTAACTAGAGGAGAGCCTGTGCAGCAATGAGAACCCAGCACAGCCAAACACAAAAGTAAAATGATTTTATAAAATGAGCATGAAACAGAGACATCCCCAATAAATTAAGAGAATCCACCGACACCAGATGGTAACTTGAATCTACACAAAGAAAAGTACTGGGAAAAGGAAATATACGGGTAAATATAAAAGAATACATTCTAAAAAGTTTATTCTCTTGGGACTTCCCTGGTGGTCCAGTAGTTAGGACTCTGCACTTCCACTGCCGGGGCTGTGAATTTGATCCCTGTTTGGGAAACTAAGATTCCACATGCCATATATATATATATATATATATATATATATATATTCTCTAAAATTACTTAAAAGATTATATAAAGCAGTAATAACATTATTGTTATGTTTATAACAAATATAATATATATGACAATTACTGTACAAAGGAGGGAGTAAGAAATGCTATCTTACAGAATTAAACTAGCATTAATCTAAAGTAGACTGTGATAAATTAAAATGCATTTTGGAATGTCTAGAACAAGCACTAAGAAAATAACTCACCACCTGGAAGCCTTTGTATTTTAAATTATTTGCTTCTTTTAAATTGACCACATTAGTGATTTCCACTTTGCTTAGTATACGGCAAACTGTCTTCACTAAACAAAATATACAACATCAGGTATTTCTCACTGAAAAACAGTGTTGAGTTTCTACTGAGGTTTTCTCCAGTTGTTGTGATAGGGATAACTATTCTTTTTATTTTCTGGAGAAGAAATACAAACCCATAAAGACTATAATATCCAGAGTGGTATTTCAAAAGTTTGGAGACATAAAGGGCACCTGATTTAAAATTTAAAAAAAGGAAAAGAATATAACTCAAAGACAGCAAAAACAAAAGACAACAGCAAAACAAAATAATTAAAATCATACACTTAAAAAAAATCTATGAGCTATTTAAAATCCTAAAAGATGATACTGTGATTAAAAAGAATGCATTTGAATCAGTTCTAATGAGGTGGATGAAACTGGAGCCTATTATACAGAGTGAAGTAAGCCAGAAAGAAAAACACCAATACAGTATACTAACGCATATATATGGAATTTAGAAAGATGGTAACAATAACCCTGTGTACGAGACAGCAAAAGAGACACTGATGTATAGAACAGTCTTATGGACTCTATGGGAGAGGGAGAGGGTGGGAAGATTTGGGAGAATGGCATTGAAACATGTAAAATATCATGTATGAAATGAGTCGCCAGTCCAGGTTCAATGCATGATACTGGATGCTTGGGGCTAGTGCACTGGGACGACCCAGAGGGATGGTATGGGGAGGGAGGAGGGAGGAGGGTTCAGGATGGGGAACACATGTATACCTGTGGCGGATTCATTTTGATATTTGGCAAAACTAATACAATTTTGTAAAGTTTAAAAATAAAACAAAATTGTAGTTGGAAAAAAAAAAAGGAAAAGAATATAACTCAAAGACAGCAAAAACAAAAGACAACAGCAAAACAAAATAATTAAAATCATACACTTAAAAAAATCTATGAGCTATTTAAAATCCTAAAAGATGATACTGTGATTAAAAAGAATGCATTTGAATCAGTTCTAATGAGGTGGATGAAACTGGAGCCTATTATACAGAGTGAAGTAAATCAGAAAGAAAAAGACCAATACAGTATATATGCATATATATGGAATTTAGAAAGATCGTAACGATGACACTATATGTGACATAGCAAAAGAGACACAGATGTAAAGAACAGACTTTTGGACTCTGTGGGAGTAGGCAAGCGTGGGATGATTTGAGAGAATAGCATTGAAACATGTATATTACCATATGTGAAAGAGATCGCCAGTCCAGGTTCGATGCATGAGACAGGGTGCTCAGGGCCGGTGGACTGGGACAACCTTGAGGGCTGGGATGGAGAGGGAGGTGGGAGGGGGGTTCAGGATGGGGGACACATGTACACCCATGGCTGACTCATGTCTCTGTATGGCATAAACCACTAAAATGTTATTAAGTAATTAGCTGTCAATTAAACAAATTAATTTTTTTAAAAAGATAATGCTGTGAAAGTGCTGCACTCAATATGCCAGCAAATTTGGAAAACTCAGAGTGGCCACAGGACTGGGAAAGGTCAGTTTTCATTCCAATCCCAAAGAAAGACAATGCCAAAGAATGTTCAAACTACCGCACAACTGCACTCATCTCACACACTAGCAAAGTAATGCTCAAAATTCTCCAAGCCAGGCTTCAATAGTACATGAACCATGAACTTCCAGATGTTCAAGGTGGATTTAGAAAAGGCAGAGGAACCAGAGCTCAAGTTACCAACATCCGTTGGATCATCGAAAAAGCAAGAGTGCCAGAAAAACATCTACTTCTGCTTTATTGACTATGTCAAAGCCTTTGACTGTGTGGATCACAACAAACTGGGAAATTCTTAAAGAGATGGGAATACCAGACCACCTGATCTGCCTCCTGAGAAATCTGTATGCAGGCCAAGAAACAACAGTTAGAATTGGACATGGAATAACAGACTGGTTCCAAATCGGGAAAGGAGTACATCAAGCCTGTATATTGTCACTCTGCTTATTTAATCTATATGCAGAGTACATCATGAGAAATGCTGGGCTGGGTGAAGCACAAGCTGAAATCAAGATTGCTGGGAGAAATATCAATAACCTCAGATATGCAGATGACACCACCCTTATGGCAGAAAGCGAAGAAAAACTAAAGAGTCTCTTGATGAAAGTGAAAGAGGAGAGTGAAAAAGTTGGCTTAAAGCTCAACATTCAGAAAATGAAGATCATGGCATCTGGTCCCATCACTTCATGGCAAACAGATGGGGAAACAGTGGAAACCAGTGTCAGACTTTATTTCTGGGGGCTCCAAAATCACTGCAGATGGTGACTGCAGCCATGAAATTAAAAGATGCTTGCTCCTTGGAAGAAAAGTTATGACCAACCTAGACAGCATATTAAAAAGCAGAAACATTACTTTGCCAACAAAGGTCCGTCAAGTCAAAGCTATGGTTTTTCCAGTAGTCATGTACAGATGTGAGAGCTGGACTATAAACAAAGTTGAGCACTGAAGAATTGATGCTTTTGAACCGTGGTGTTGGAGAAGGCTCTTGAGAGTCCCTTGGACTGCAAGGAGATGCAACCAGTCCATCCTAAAGGAAATCAGTTCTGAATATTCATTGGAAGGACTTATGCTGAAGCTGAAACTCCAATATTTCGGCCATTTGATGCAAAGAACTGATTCATTTGAAAAGACCCTGATGCTGGGAAAGATTGAAGGCGGGAGGAGAAGGGAACAACAGAGGATGAGATGGTTGGATGGCATCACCGACTCAATGGACATGAGTTTGAGTAAACTCTGGGAGTTGGTGATGGACAGGGAGGTCTGGCGTGCTGCAGTCCATGGGGTCATAAGGAGTCGGTCACGACTGAGTGACTGAACAGAACACAAAATAAGGTAATAAAGGAGGAACAATTAAACCAAAAGATATAATATAAAAAACAAACATCAAAATGGCAGAGAGAAACCTAGCTATATAAAAATTATACTAAATATGAATGGATTATGAAGGTAGAGGAATCAGAGATCAAATTGCCAACATCCCCTGGTTCATAGATAAATCAAGAGAATTCCAGAAAAGCATCTACTTCTCCTTCATTGACTACGTTAAAGCCTTCAATTGTGTGGATAACAACAAACTATGGAAAATTCTTCAAGAGACGGGAATACCAGACCACATTACCTGCCTTCTGAGAAATCTGTATGCAGGTCAAAAAAAAAACAGTTAGAACCGGACATGGAACAACAGACTGGTTCAAAATTGGGAAAGAGTACACCAAGGCTGTATATTGTCACTCTGCTTATTTAACTTCTACACAGAGTATAACATGTGAAATGCCGAGCTGGATGAAGCACAAGCTGGAATCAAGACTGCTGGAAAAATAGCAATAACCTCAGATATGCAGATGATACCACCCTATGGCAGAAAGCAAAGAGGAACTAAAGACCCTCTTGATGAAAGTGAAAGAGGAGAGTGAAAAAGTTGGCTTAAAACTCAACTTTCAAAAAAATAAGATCATAGCACCTGGTCCCATCACTTCATAGCAAATAGGTGGGGCAACAATGGAAATGGTAAGAGACTTTATTTTCTTCAACTCCAAAATCACTGCAGATGGTGACTGCAGCCATAAAATTAAAAGATGCTTGCTCCCTGGAAGAAAAGCTATGACTAACCTAGACAGCATATTAAAAAGCAGAGACATTACTTTACCGACAAAGGTCCATCTAGTCAAAGCTATGGTTTTCCCAGTAGTCATGTAGGGATGTTAAGAGCTGGACTATAAAGAATGCTGAGAGCCAAAGAATTGATGCTTTTGAATTGTGGAGTTGGAGAAGACTTCTTGAGAGTCCCTTGGACTGCAAGGAGATCAAACCAGTCCATCCTAAAAAAAATCAGTCCTGAATATTCGTTGGAAGGACTGATGCTGAAGTTCCAATACTTTGGCCACCTGATGCAAAGAGCCGACTCACTGGAAAAGACCCTGATGCTGGGAAAGATTGAGAGCTGGAGGAGAAGGGGACGACAGAGGATGAGATGGTTGAATGGCATCACCGACTCAATGGACATGAGTTTCCGCAAACTCTGGGAGATGGTGAAGGACAGGGCTCTTACACCACATACAAAAACCAACTCAAAATGGATTAAAGACCTAAACATAAGATCTAAAACTCCTGGAAGAAAACACAGAGGAAAAGCTTCATGATACTGACGTTGGCAGTGATTTCTTGAATATGACACCAAAAGCAGCCAAAAAAAGCAAAAATTGACAAACTGGACCATGTGAAAATTAAAAACTTCTGTACAGCAAAAATAATCAATGGAGTGAAAATATTAGCAAATCATATATCTGATAAGCGTTAAATAATCAAAATATATAAAGAATGCCTACAACTTAACACAGAAAAATAAATGACCCAAGTTAAAAATGGACAAACAACTTGAATAGACGTTTCTCAAAAGAAGATAAGCCAACAGTCAACAAACATATGAAAAGATGCTTGACATCACTCATAGCTAGAGAAACACAAATCAAAATCATAGTGAGATACCACCTCATATCGATTAGGATGGCTGCGAACAAAAACAACAACAGCAACAAAACAAAACACACACAGACACAAAACCAGAAAGTAAGTGTTGTTGAAGATGTAGAAAAATTGAAACACTTGTGCACTCTTGGTTGGAATATAAAATGGTGTGGCCACTGTGGAAAATACTATGAAGGTTTCTCAAAATTTAAAAATAGAACTACTATATCATCCAGCAATCCCACCTCTGGGTATATATCCAAAAGAAATTAAAGCAGGACATCAAAGAAGTATTTGCACATCCATGTTCACTGTAGCATTATTTATAATAGACAAGAGATGGAAACAACCCAAATGCCTATCAACAGATGACTGGGTAAACAAGATGTGGCATATATACACAATGGAATATTATTTGGCTTTTAAAAAGAAGGAAATCTTAATACATGCCACAAAATAAATGAACCCTGAGGATATTATGCGAAATGAAGTGTCAGTCATAAAAAAGAAAAATATTGTATGATTCCACTTACATAGGCTATCTAAAGTACTGAAATCCACACAAACAGAAAGGAGAATGGTAGTTAGCCAGAGACTAGAGGGAGAGGGAAATAGAATATTGTGATTTTATAGGTACAGGCTCACCCTGGAGAGATTGCAGGTTCAGTTCCAGATCACTGCAACAAAGTGAACATCACAGTAAAGCAAGTCACAGAAATTTTTTGGTTTCCCAGTGCATATACAGTTATGTTTACAGTGTAGTCTATTTAGTGTGCAATAGCATTATGTCTGTAATGTCTAGATGTCATTATGTCTAGACTTGCCTGTAGCTCAAATGGTAAAGAATCTGCCTGTGAGGCAGGAGACCAGGGTTCAATCCCTGGGTTGGGAAGTTCCTCTGGAGAAGGGAATGGCAATCCACTCCAGTATTCTTGCCTGGAGAATTCCATGGACAGAGAAGCCTGGCAGGCTACAGTCTGTGGGGTCGCAAAGAGTCAGACATGACTGAGTGACTAACACACAGCATTATGTCTAAAAAAATGTATGTTCTTTAGTTTAAAAATACATTATTGCTAAAAGAATGCTAACCATCATCTGACAATGCAGGGTTGCCACAAACCTTCAGTATGTTAAAAAAAAAGTAATATCTGTGAAATACAATAAAGTGAAACACAATAAAGAAGAGTCTGCCTATAATTTCAACGCTTGTGTCTCAGGGAATAGGGAAGCCTGAGGAGAGGGAAGAGAGGTAGCGGAATGGTCAGTTGCTGGGTCAGTCAGAATCAATTAAATTTTCCTCACATTTGGGCATGGTTTGTGGCACTCTAAAACAATGACAGTAGTAACATCAAAAATCGCTGATTACAGATCACCATAACAAATATAGCAACAATAAAAACATTCAAAATACTGGGAGAATTACCAAAATGTGACACAGACGCACAAAGTGAGCAATGCTGGTAGAAAAATGGCACTGATAGATTTGCCTAACGTCTATCAGTGGGACACTAGTTTGATAAATTATGGTTTATTCACACAATGAGATACTACGCAAATATTTTTGAGGAAAGAGAACATCCTTTTATATACTGATATAAGATATACTGTTAAGTAAATGATGGGGAGAAGAATAATTTATACTATCATATATACATAAATATTGTGTATCTGAAAAGATAAACAAGAAAGTAGCCAACAGTGATGATCCACTGAAGAATGGAAATTGAAAAAATAGGAAACAAGGTTAAGAAAGACTTTTCAATCATCCTTTTTATATGTTTCAATCAACCTTTTATATATTTCTTGCACTGAAACATATAAGCATATTATCTCTTCAAAACAATTGTAATACTTTTTTAAAAAGACTAATTCCCAGCAAATTAAACCAAAGCTGAAAACTCTCAGTTTAACCTAAACAACGTTTATTTCAACTTAGAAATCCAACCAACAGGTTCAAGAAATGTGTCACTAAGAACCTACAAGCACTAATTCTCTAGACCTGCAGAATAACAACCCAAAATAAGAAAATGGGGAGTTCCAAATAAGAACATTTTTCCTGACTTAAAGAGTTTTGGTTATGAGAAAACAATCAAGAGTTCTTATTCCACAATGTATCATCAGTTTGCCAATAAATATTCTCATTAGCCTTATAAAGGAATATGAAAAAGCAGAGAGACCCAAAGTAATGCACTGATATACTCTAAAAAATAATTAGCAACAAAGGAGATGATGTCCTTAGGTCAAAAGCTGACATTCCCGTAAGTCTGTTTTCTCAACAAATGTCTTTATTCATTGGCACTAACTTTCCAATCCATGTATCATTCTAACCCCCAAACTCCCATAATTATAAAGCTGATCACCACAAATTTTATTCTGGAAAATGTAATTTTCATTTAGAAGAACCAATAAATTCCTCTTTTTAAATGTAAACATTGAATTGGAACAACACAGAATTGGAACAAAATAATATTTCTGGAAATTTAGAATACATTCTAAGTGGAAAATCAGAAACCACATGATATCACAACTCCTCTTACTACTATTAAAAGGCACAAGATCCTCCAAATTGCCAAACATTAGTCATCAGTGGCAGCTGTAGTGTGGGAGTAGAGGGGGCTCATGGGAGCAGAGAGGCAATACACACATGTTTGTCTCTTCCTATTTCACTGCTAGCTGGGTGGTTAGAGTCGTCTGTAGCTTCCTCCTCACGCAGGTGGCTGTAACCCAGGCCTAATCAAGCCAAATCATCCTCAGCTGTATAAATTCTTCAATAATGGTTTTAAACAATACCGATCATTTAATCCTCATCCCCTCCACACACATATAAACTCCATTCCTTCCATCTCCCCAAAGCACAGATGCACAAGCAACACAAGGGAATGGAGGCAGCTGTGAGGCAAAAACAAAATACGGCAATTAAGAGCTTTATTCACTGATTCTACTCTATAAAGGGAAATCCCATGCACATAGAAAAAGTGATTTCTAAATACACCTGCTAACTTAAAAAACTAATCAATTAATAAGTACTTAAGATAACTTACTATGTGCCAAGAAGGGTAGTACTAAAGAATGTGCTAACCATTGGACAACTGCACTCAGCTCCCATGCTAGAAAGGTCATGCTTAAAATCTTGCACGTGAGGCTTCAGCATTATGCGAACCAAGAACTTTCAGATGTCCAACCTGCATTTAGAAAAGGAAGAGGAACCAGAGATCAAATTGCCAACATTCGCTGGATCATAAGAGAAAGCCAGGAAATTCCAGAAAAACATCTGCCTCTGTTTCATTGACTAGGCCAAAGCCTTTGACTGTGTGGATCATAATAAACTGTGGGAAGCTCTTAAAGAGATGGGAATACCAGAACATCATGCCTGTCTCCTGAGAAACTTGTATGTGGGTCAAGAAGCAACAGTTTGAACCCTGTATGGGAATAACTGATTAGTTCAAGATTTGTTTGTTTAACCTATACGCTGAGCATATCATGAGAAATGCTGGGCTTGGTTGAGTTCCAAGCTGGAATTAACATAGGTGGGAGAAACATCAACAACCTCAGATATGCAGATGATACCACTCTAGTGGCAGAAAGTGAAGAGGAACTAAAGAGCCTCTTGATGAGGCTGAAGGAGGAGAGTGAAAGAGCTGGCTTAAAACTAAATATTAAAAAAACTAAGATCATGGCAACTGGCTCCATTACTTCATGGCAAATAGAAGGGGAAAAGATGGAAGTAGTGACAGATTTTCTCTTCTTGGGCTCTAAAATCATTGGGATGGTGACTGCAGCCATGAAATCATATGGGGTTTGCTTCTTGGCAGGAAAGCTATGACAAACCTAGACACTGTGCTGAAAAGCAGAGACGTTACTCTGCCGTCAAAGGTCCATATAGTCAAGGCTATAGTCTTCCCAGTGGTCACGTACAGTTGTGAGAGCTGGACCATAAAGAAGGCAGATGGCCAAAGAATTGATGCCTTTAAAATGTGGTGCTGGAGAAGACTCCTGAGAGTCTCTTAAACAGGAAGGAGATCAAACCAGTCAGTCTTAGGGAAATCAAACCCAAATACTTTTTGGAAGGACTGATGCTGAGGCTTAAACGCCAGTATTTTGCTCATCTGATGCGAACAGCTGACTCATCGGAAAAGCCCCTGATGCTGGGAAAGATTGAGGGCAGAAAGAGAAGGAGTCAGAGGATGAGACGGCTGGATGGCATCACTGATACAATGGACATGAACTTGGGCAAATTTCGGGAGATGGTAAGGGATAGGGAGACCTGGTGTGCTGCAGTTCATGGGGTCTCAAAGAGTCAGAGACAGCTGGGTGATTGAACAACAACTATGTGCCAATACTTGACACACACCAAAAAACCTTTATCCATCCTCAATGGATAAACCTTGAGGATGTAATGCTTAGTGAAATAAACCAGTCACAAAAAGACAAATACTGTATGATTCTAATTATATGAGGTATTATATAAGAATATATTCTACTTACATGAGAATCTACTTATATGATTCTACTTACAGAGTAGTCAAATTCATAGAGACAAAGTTGCCAGGGGCTGTAGGGGAGAAGACAGGAATTAATGTTTAATGGGTACAGAGTCTCAATTTGGGGAGATGAAAAAGTTTTGGAGATGAATGGTGGTGATAGTTGCACAATAACGTGAATGTACTTACCATCACTGAACTGCACACTTTAAATTGATTAAAGTGGTCAATTTTATGTGTATTTTATCGTGATTTTTAAAAATTTTAATGTAATAAGAAAAAAATTATGAAAGAAAAATTGATTTCTTGACCCAGCAAAAAAATCCCTAAGAGAAGAAGAAAAAGGAAAAAAAGCACAAATATCAGTATCAGGAATTTAAAAAAGAAAACTACAGATCTTACAGACATTAAAATATAAGACAAAAATACAAATAACCTTATGCCAATACATTTGAAAACTTAGGTAACAAATCTCGTAAAAACACAAATCATTCTGGCTTACTTCACTCTGTATAATAGGCTCCAGTTTCATCCACCTCATTAGAACTGATTCAAATGTATTCTTTTTAATGGCTGAGTAATACTCCATTGTGTATATGTACCACAGCTTGCTTATCCATTCATCTGCTGATGGACATCTAGGTTGCTTCCATGTCCTGGCTATTATAAACAGTGCTGCGATGAACATTGGGGTACACGTGTCTCTTTCCCTTCTGGTTTCCTCAGTGTGTATGCCCCGCAGTGGGATTGCTGGATCATAAGGAAGTTCTATTTCCAGTTTTTTAAGGAATCTCCACACTGTTCTCCATAGTGGCTGTACTAGTTTGCATTCCCACCAACAGTGTAAGAGGGTTCCCTTTTCTCCACATCCTCTCCAGCACTTATTACTTGTAGACTTTTGGATCGCAGCCATTCTGACTGGCGTGAAATGGTACCTCATAGTGGTTTTGATTTGCATTTCTCTGATAATGAGTGATGTTGAGCATCTTTTCATGTGTTTGTTAGCCATCTGTATATCTTCTTTGGAGAAATGTCTATTTAGTTCTTTGGCCCATTTTTTGATTGGGTCATTTATTTTTCTGGAACTGAGCTGTAGGAGTTGCTTGTATATTTTTGAGATTAGTTGTTTGTCAGTTGCTTCATTTGCTATTATTTTCTCCCATTCTGAAGGCTGTCTTTTCACCTTGCTTATAGTTTCCTTTGTTGTGCAGAAGCTTTTAAGTTTAATTAGGTCCCACCCATTTGTTTATTTTTGCTTTTATTTCCAATATTCTGGGAGGTGGGTCATAGAGGATCCTGCTGTGATGTATGTCGGAGAGTGTTTTGCCTATGTTCTCCTCTAGGAGTTTTGTAGTTTCTGGTCTTACGTTTAGATCTTTAATCCATTTTGAGTTTATTTTTGTGTATGGTGTTAGAAAGTGGTCTGGTTTCATTCTTTTACAAGTGGTTGACCAGTTTTCCCAGCACCACTTGTTAAAGAGATTGTCTTTAATCCATTGTATATTCTTGCCTCCTTTGTCAAAGATAAGGTGTCCATATGTGTGTGGATTTATCTCTGGGCTTTCTATTTTGTTCCATTGATCTATATTTCTGTCTTTGTGCCAGTACCATACTGTCTTGATGACTGTGGCTTTGTAATAGAGCCTGAAGTCAGGCAGGTTGATTCCTCCAGTTCCATTCTTCTTTCTCAAGATAGCTTTGGCTATTCGAAGTTTTTTGTATTTCCATACAAATTGTGAAATTATTTGTTCTAGCTCTGTGAAGAATACCGTTGGTAGCTTGATAGGGATTGCATTGAATCTATAAATTGCTTTGGGTAGTATAATCATTTTCACTATATTGATTCTTCCAATCCATGAACATGGTATATTTCTCCATCTGTTAGTGTCCTCTTTGATTTCTTTCACCAGTGTTTTATAGTTTTCTATATATAGGTCTTTAGTTTCTTTAGGTAGATATATTCCTAAGTATTTTATTCTTTTCGTTGCAATGGTGAATGGAATTGTTTCCTTAATTTCTCTTTCTGTTTTCTCATTATTAGTGTATAGGAATGCAAGGGATTTCTGTGTCCTGGTTTTATATCCTGCAACTTTACTATAATCATTGATTAGTTCTAGTAATTTTCTGGTGGAGTCTTTAGGGTTTTCTATGTAGAGGATCATGTCATACATATGGAATTTAGAAAGATGGTAACAATAATCCTGTATATGAGACAGCAAAAGAGACACTGATGTATAGAACAGTCTTTTGGACTCTGTGGGAGAGCGAGAGGGTGAGATGATTTGGGAGAATGGCATTGAAATATGTATAATATCATATATGAAACAAGTCACCAGTCCAGGTTCGATGCTCGATACTGGATGCATGGGGCTGGTGCACTGGGACGACCCAGAGGGATGGTATGGGGAAGGAGGAGGGAGGAGTGTTCAGGATGCAGAACATGTGTATGCCTGTGGCGGATTCATTTTGATATATGGCAGAACCAATAAAATATTGTAAAGTTTAAAAATAAAATAAAATTAAAAAGAAAAACACAAATCACCAAATACACGTAAAAAATAGAAAATACAAATAGTCTTACATTGCTAAAAGTAACTAAGGTTATAATTTTAAATTTTCTCATAATGAAAAGGATCTCATCTCTGATCTATTGCTGATAGGAATACACAATTGGTATAACTTCTCTGGAATATAGTCATTATTTCATAAAGTAGAATATTTATCAATGTTATTACCCAGAAATTACTTTTCTAAGTATCAAGGGAAATTCTTGCTCATGGTACACCAGAAAACATGCAGAATTCATAACAGTAAGAAATGGAAACAACCCAAATGTCATCAACAGGAAATTAGTAAGTTGTGATATATCCACTAAATGAAGTATTATATGGTAGAGAAAATGAGTCAACTACAACTGTATGCAACAATACAGATGAGTCTCAGCAATATAATGTTAAGCATTAAAAAAAAAAAGAAACTGATCCTCAGATTGCATGATATTCTTTTTTTAAAAAATACACTAGGCAATATATTATTTAGACACACATATACACCTGATAAAACTATTTTTTGAAAAGGCTATGGAAAGATTACCAAAAAAATTTAGAATAGTATTTACTTTGAAAGGCAAGAGGACATTAGAGAGGAGAACATGTAAGACTGTCAATATTCAGTACTAAACTCTGGTTAAATGGTGGGTTCATGAATATTCTATAAAATACTTTTAAAAACCAAATATACAAACAAAATGATAAAAATAAATACATAGGAAAGTTTTCCTTTAAAGGGCCATTGGGGAGTATGGCATAACTGATTCTCACATATTGCTAGTGGGGCTATAAAAATCTATTTAGTAAAATCTACTAAAGCTGCCTATATGCATACCCTATAACCAGATATTCCAATCCTAAGTGTATACTCAACAAAATGCATGTCTATGTATACCAGAGACAGGTATGAGAGTGCTTACAGCAATAGTATTTATAAGATTAAACTAGAAATAAACCTAAACACTTACCAATGACAGAATGGAGAAACTGTGGTGTATTCACAGAGTAGAATACTATAGACTGCAGTGAAAAAGAACAAGCTACTGACACAACACAGATCAATTTCAAAACCAGGGCTAAGTGAACAATGTCAGATGCAAAGGAGTATATGTTGTATAATTCCAACCATATGAAGTTCACAAATAAGTCAAACCAATAGATAGTGATGGAGGTCAGAATAGTGGTGGGAAAGAAACTGGGTCGGGGTACTGGGGGGCTCCTAGGATCCTGGTACTATTCTCTATATATTATCGTGATCTGAGTGTGACATAGGTGTGTTCACTGTGCAAAAATTTATCAGTTGCACCCTTAAGGATTCTGCATTTTATCTCATGTATATTATACCTCAAACTTATTTTAGAAAAAAAGAAAAGAAAGACACCTTTTTACCTCTTAACAGAGCTATTTAACTGATACTCTCCTATCCCTCTACCAGGCACAAACCAATACCCTTGGCTGAACACTGACAGCTCACAGGCAACACCGACACTGGGGCATTTCTGCTCCCACTAAACTACACTGAGTCTGATGTATCTGTTCTCAAACCTACTTAACGCCAGTTGTGTCTATAATTACAAGCACATGATTGTAAAGAAATACTAAATATATTAATAAACTACGAATGTAAGAAAAGTTGCTCTTTCTTTGAGAACTAAGCTAAAGTCCCATATGTTATTAAATCATTTGAAAATCTGTCCTGAACTTAAGTGTGGGTGAGACACATAAATAAAATTGAGGAAAAACCAGAAATCTAGGAGGAATCTATACTCATTGCTTCAAGTCTTCAAGAGTTCTCACTCCACTTAGAAAACCTGTAACTGGAAGTTGTAAGCAATGCATCACGGGGTGCAATTAATGACAAATACATGAAAAACTCTCAGCAGCAGACTCATACATAATATATCAAAAGGTTGACTAATAAATATACACTTATTTGTTTTAAGCTAAAATAAAATGCTTGTGATACATATGTATCATTTTTATTTCTTGCTTTAACCAACCTTTTCAATTAACAGTAAACTATATAAGATTGGATGGTATTGGATAATACCTTTATCTCTAATCAAAGAAAGCTTGCTCTAATTACTTTTTGCAAACTAATATTCAGTTCAGTTCAGTTGCTCAGTCGTGTCTGACTCTTTGCGACCCCATGAACCACAGCACGCCAGGCGTCCCTGTCCATCACCAACTCCCAGAGTCCACCCAAACCCATGTCCATTGAGTCGGTGATGCCATCCAACCATCTCATCCCCTGTTGTCCCCTTCTCCTCCTGCCCTCAATCTTTCCCAGCATCAGGGTCTTTTCAAATGAGTCAGCGCTTTGCATCAGGTGGGCCAAAGTATTGGAGTTCCAGCTTCAACATCAGTCCTTCAAATGAACACCCAGGACTGATCTCCTTTAGGATGGATTGGTTGGATCTCCTTGCTGTCCAACGGACTCTCAAGAGTCTTCTCCAACACCACAGTTCAAAAGCATCAATTCTTTAGCACTCAGCTTTCTTCACAGTCCAACTCTCACATCCATACATGACTACTGGAAAAACCATAGCCTTGACTAGACAGACCTTTGTTGGCAAAGTAATATCTCTGCTTTTTAATATGCTGTCTAGGTTGGTCATAACTTTCCTTCCAAGGAGTAAGCATCTTTTAATTTCATGGCTGCAGTCACCATCTGCAGTGATTTTGGAGCCCAGAAAAATAAAGTTAGCCACTGTTTCCACTGTTTCCCCATCTATTTCCCATGAAGTGATGGGACCAGATGCCATGATCTTAGTTTTCTGAATGCTGAACTTTAAGCCAACTTTTTCACTCTCCTCTTTCACTTTCATCAAGAGGCTCTTTAGTTCTTCTTCACTTTCTGCCATAAGGGTGGTGTCATCTGCCTATCTGAGGTTATTGATATTTCTCCCGGCAATCTTGATTTCAGCTTGTGCTTCTTCCAGCCCAGCGTTTCTCATGATGTACTCTGCATAGAAGTGAAATAAGCAGGGTGACAATATACAGCCTTGACGTACTCCTTTTCCTATTTGGAACCAGCCTGTTGTTCCATGTCCAGTTCTAACTGTTGCTTCCTGACCTGCATATAGGTTTCTCAAGAGGCAGGTCAGGTGGTCTGGTATTCCCATCTCTTTCAGAATTTTCCACAGTTTATTGTGATCCACACAGTCAAAGGCTTTGGCATAGTCAATAAAGCAGAAATAGATGTTTTTCTGGAACTCTCTTGCTTTTTCAGTGATTCAGCGGGTGTTGGCAATTTGATCTCTGGTTCCTCTGCCTTTTCTAAAAGCAGCTTGAACATCTGGAAACTAATATTATCTACTAGAAAAAACTAAAACTTTAACTGTAAAAAAATTTACTTATTACAATGACAAATGAGAAATCAAATTCACCAAAGCTGAGATGCTATATTTAGAAGAATATGCCCCCCAAAAAGAATATGCCTCTGGTGCCATACTGGCTATTATTGTTAACAAAAGGGCAGCACTGTTAGCCTATCCCAGCATAGTCTGGTTACTGCAATGAAGGTTTCAAAGAAGACAGATGTTGAGAGGACTACTTGGGGCTCGAGAACCAAGGTCTGAATATCACTGAACTGGAAAAACCATGGTGTGAGTGCTGTTGATCTGAAAAAGAGGAAACATGCTTTTGCTAATATATTTGCCTTGAGAGTTAAACTTTCTCTAAAACAAAGTATTCAATATTTCTTTCTGGAATCTTATACAAACGAGGGATTTGTGAAATAACAATATTCATGTTATACATCAGCATCTAGTTAGATTGAATTTAGGCATAATGGCTTCTTACTAGAATTCTTTAAAAGCACTGATCAAAAGCATTAGAGAGCCCTCAGTGATAGTACTTTAAAGCTTCTCATTTCATTCATTATTCAACTAATACCACTGAATGCCTGTTACATTCTAAGCCTTGTGGGAGTTTAACTGGGAGGGTGCTGTTTCAGATTCAGGGGGAAATTATGGTATACCAGAATGCAAGGGTTTAATGAGAGAGTAGGTGGTGGAAAAGTGGCAGGCAAACCCCTTACCTATTCAACCAAGAAGTCTGACAATAAAGGAATGAAAGAAACAGAGTACCAGCCAGAGTTTTAGCAAGGCCAAGCAAAAGGGGGTTTCCCCTCAAGAGTTTATCCCTTAAAAAGGAAGGTTCTTTGAAAGAAGAGGAGAGAACCCTCATACATTGTTGACAGGAATGTAAACTGGTGTAACTGTTATGGAGAACAGTATGGTGGTTCCTTAAAAAACTAACAATTGAGCTACTACATGATGCTGCAATCCCACTCCTGGTCATATACCCAGAGAAAACCATAAATCAAAGATGCACAACCCCAATGTTCACTGCAGCACCATATGCAACAGCTAGGACATAGAAGCAACTTAAATGTCCACTGACAGAGGAATGGATAAAGCAGATGTGGTACACATACACAGTGGAATATTACTCAGCCATAAAAAAAGAATGAAATAATGTCACCTGCAGCAACACCGATGAATATGGAGATTGTTATACAGAATGAAGTCAGAGAAAAACAATCATCATATGATATTGCTACTATGTAGAATCTAAAAAAGATGGAACAAACGAAGCTATTTACAAAACAGAAACAGAGCCACAAATGTAGAGAACAAACGTATGATTACCGGGGGCGGGAGGCGAAGAATGGAGAGGGATGAATTGGGAGACTGGAATCAACATATACACACTACCATATATAAAAGAGATAAGGATTTACTACCACACGTGGAACTCTTCTCAATGCTCTATAATGAGATACATAAGAAAAGAATTTTTTACAAGAGTTGATAATATGTATATGCTTAAAAAAAGAAGGAAAATTCAAACATACAACAAAGAGAGTAATACTTAAAGGAAAGGTAATATCAAAGATAATACTAACCTTATTTTCAGATACAATTAATCTTCCTTTGATGCACAATATGTGCTAGGATAAGTACTAAGCAATTTCATACACATTATTTTATTTAATCCTCACAACAACCTTGTGAAACAAAAGAAACATACTAAACAAAAAAGATAAGAAAATATACACCTCTGTACAGAGATGGAAGAGGGAAGATGAAGGAGGTCATACCAAATGACTCCAACTGTTTCCATAATGGAAACTAGAGGAGAGAAGGCAGGAAGGCTTGAAGGTCTAAGAGCAAGAGATAAGAAAACTAATACTTACTGCCTACCATGCACTATTACAGCATTTATATACAAGTTTCATGTAATCCTCTTTAGTATTTATTAGTTATTTAACTGAAGAACTTAAAAGTGTGAGAATTCCCGAAGAACTAACAGCTGGTAAATGCTAGGGTGATGATTCAAACCCAGGTCTATGAGACCACAAACCTATCTTTCTACTATACTACAGCACACTGCTGCATCAACATCAAGAAAGTGAAAGAGAATAAACACGAGAGGAATAAAAAGGTCATGAAACAGCAAAGGTTCAGTTACAAACAACGTGAATATGGAGTAGATAATGCCATTGCTATGTCCTCTCACCAAGGTTCAACTGCCCAACTAAAAAGTATTTAACATTGGGAAGTTACTAAAGTTGTAATAATATATACTTTAAGAATTAAAATTGGCCAAGAGACTTCCACTTTCCTTCAAATTACTACTATTGCTCTTTACTAACTGAATATCTACAAAATATTAGGCACTGGTAGTCTCAATGAATTTGCTACCTAACCATTCGAAGCTACAGTTTAAGTACTGGTCATTGGTCCAAAATTCAACACTAACCTGAACAAGTGTTCCAGCGTCGATCAAAATACCAGAAAATATTCATCTAAGAATAGCTTAGTGTTCTTTAACATTGAAGACTGACTTTATTTACAAGTAATGAGAGTTAAGTCCCCAAGACTAACAGACATAGGACTGTCATAAAAAAGTGAGAATACAGATCCATGTACTATGTCCTTTTATGACAAAGTGTGAGAGACCTCTTAAGATCACTTGGTATCTATGGTCAATGGAAAACTGTGTGTGTGCTTAGTTGCTCAGTCATGTCTGATTCTTTGAGACCCTTTGGACTGTAGCCCACCAGGCTCCCTTATCCATTTCAGGCAAAAATACTGCAGTAGGTTGCTATTTCCTCCTCCTGGGATCTTTCGGACCCAGGGATCCAACCTGCGTCTCCTATGCCTCCTGCATTTCAGGCAGACTCTATCCACTGAGCCACCAGGGAAGTCCATATTTATTTTGTCCTTTTATGACAAATTATAAGAGACTTTGAGATGGACCAAGAAGATCACTTGGTATCTTCAATGGAAACTAGGCACTGTGTAACATGCACCTTTCCTAGTTACCTGATTCTACAAGGTTTGCATTCTTCATGGCCTCTGAGCTGTTTTACAACTGTTAAGCTGTACTTAAATGACAGCAATACAAAGGATTCATGTCCATACACTTACAAACAAATTCCGTCCAGTGAGGGAGGAATCATTCCCCCCATCCCTATGCATAGCCAGTTTTGCATAGATCTGTAAATTCATTTTAGCATACCTGATCCTATACACATGCAGTACTTTGAATTCTCCTTTATCTTTCTGCTTTTCCCATTAATTAATGAATTAAATAACATGTTTTACATGTGTTCATTTTACATCCATATAAAAATCAAGATTTTGTCTAACTATTCTTTAACAATGAATTTTATATAACACATATTATATACCATGGAAAATGAAAATTTTAATGCAAAAGTTCTAGGGAAAGAAACATCATTTTACACTAATATACTTAAGGAAGGTCAGACAAAACTTAGGCCCTACCCAGTTCTGAAATTTTAAGACTTTAAGAAGCACAGTCATTGTTCTAAGAAGCACAGTCATTGTTGAAATTGATCGTTCTTAAGAGTCTGTAATTCACAAAAGAATTCCTTAAAAATAATATTTCCAGCTGCTTTTTTCTCCTAATGCATAGTGTAAACAAAGGACTGTCTCAAGAATAGAGTTTCATCATTTCAGACACACTTAGAATCTTTTGTATGAACTACTTTTGTTAATTACAGTCACTAAAAAAAGATAGTTACTCAATCTGTAATAACCTCTATGGGAAAAGAATCTGAAGAAGAATAGACATATGTATATGTATGACCGAATCATTTTGCTGTATACCTAAAACCAACACAACATTGAAAACCAACTATATTCTAATATAAAATAAAAACTAAATTAAAAAATACAATAAATAAATTTATATTCATTTTTTTAAAAGATGGTACATCTTCATATTAAGGTAAAAACCTACATGTGACAATTGCTTTCCTGATCCAAAAGACTTTTTTTGGCCAGTCAACAACTGTACAATCATAAAAATATTAAATATACTTGTTGTTTCAAAATAATAGTTGTCTTCTATTGGTGTATGTCACAAGAAAAATTAAATATTTTTTAACTAACTTGATTCAAATAAACAACCTAAAGAAGCCAAAGCCAGAAATCAATACACAAACCAAACATTAAATCAACAACGTATTTTAAATTCATAATACAGGCGGAAAAGGCATATCTAATTCTCAGATCTTCTGGCTTTCTAAGTCCCAAATTTAAAATAGCTCTAAAACCAGTGTAGTCTCTATGGAATTACTGGTTTCACAAAGCAGCTTTTATCCTCACTCAGGATCAAACTAATCCCCTGACACTCTCAGGAAAGAAAGAGTAAAATCAAGTTGTACCAAAAATCTTTATACTCAGCATTCATTCAGATCTTCAAAACCACTTTCATGGCTTATAACACGCAAGAAAAATATTACTCTAGCAAGTAATTATTTTGTACAAAAATGAATAATTTAAATTAGAAATAATTTGCTACCCATGTCATTCATAAATCCATGCTACTATAATTCTTAATATGAATGTATAATACATGCAGCATATCATGCATTAAATATTCTAAAAGATAAGTTCTCTAGCTGAAATTAGTTAAATACTAGCCAATTTAAAAGCAAGAAAAGATAACTCTTCCTCTCCCCCTCCATCTTGACTCCCTCTAAACCAGCAGGAATCTTTCAGGTGCTGCTGCCGCTGCTAAGTCACTTCAGTCGTGTCCAACTCTGTGCGACCCCATAGACGGCAGCCCACCAGGCTCCCCGTCCCTGGGATTCTCCAGGCAAGATCACTGGAGTAGGTTGCCATTTTCTTCTCCAATGCATGAAAGTGGAAAGTGAAATGTGTGTCAATTAGAAGAAAAGAGAATGGGGATAAACAAAACTGGAAAAGGTACAGAATGCTATGACCCAAAACAGATGTTACTCTTCCAAGCTGCAACTGAAGTTAAACTACAGTGAGAAGTCTTCACCATTTTCAGTAGTTCAAAATAAGGTACATACTGTCCTCCTCTTTGGGAATGTAACTCATTCCAAAACTTTCTCTTCCAACTCCTCCATACAGCATGTGCTTGTAGAATTCTATTAAAGCTTTGTAAAGGTATTTTTTAAATACCAAGTAAAAAAAAAAAAAAATGACTGAATTATTTAAAATAAAAGTTAACAGGCTTTTCTCTCTACCCTCAATTCAACAATGTATAGATCAGGAGACCAAGGGGGAAAAAAACAAACCAGGTAAGTCATTAAATACAGTCATTTCTTCTTTCCCTAGTGGGAGGAGCAATATGGTAGGCAGCTATTTATTTAACAACTTTCTATCCACTAAGCCATCTTCCTTTTTTCACATCATCAGAGAATTAGGGTAAATTCCCTCAAGATGCACAAATCCAGAGAGAAAAGTAAACAAAGAATCAACACTGGAAAAAAAAAAAAAGAAAACAAATAGAACACAAAGATGCAATATTCACATTGCCTGCTGCTGCTGCTGCTAAGTCACTTCAGTTGTGTCCGACTCTGTGTGACCCCATAGACAGTAGCCCACCAGGCTCCCCCGTCCCTGGGATTCTCCAGGCAAGGACACTGGAGTGGGTTGCCATTTCCTTCTCCAATGCATGAAAGTGAAAAGTGAAAGTGAAGTCGCTCAGTCGTGTCCGACTCTTAGCGACCCCATGGACTGCAGCCCACCAGGCTCCTCCATCCATGGGATTTTCCAGGCAAGAGTACTGGAGTGGAGTGCCATTGCCTTCTCCGTCACATTGCCTACTGGACCATAAACAATAAAGCAAAATATATTTACAACTACCTTCTTATAATCTAGAGAGAAAAAAATAACACAATAACCTCTACAAATATATATCATAAAATATCCCAAATTTTCCAAATATTTTATCTCCAGAGCCAGATCACTATAGTAAGGTTTACAAGTAAAGTCTCCTCAGATGGGTTCGGACAGTAGAGTGGTTCGAGAGACTGTTCCCTGATGCTATTCAAAGTTTCTTACAACCCGCTTTACCACCTGCTCTAGAGTCCTCAAATTTAAAATTCTATCACCTGCCCCCTTTTCAAAATCTCCCTTAAAGATATCCCTGCAGGCATTAAGAAACCAGCAGGAATCTTTCAGGTGCTGCTGCTAAGCTAAGTCACTTCAGTTGTGTCCGACTCTATGCAACCCCATAGACGGCAGCCCACCAGGCTTCCCTGTCCCTGGGATTCTCCAGGCAAGAACACTGGAGTGGGTTGCCATTTCCTTCTCCAATGCATGAAAGTGAAGTCACTCAGTCATGTCCGACTCTTAGTGACCCCATGGACTGTAGCCCACCAGGCTCCTCCATCCATGGGATTTTCCAGGCAAGAGTACTGGAGTGGGGTGTCATTGCCTTCTCCGACCATTATACCTATTCTCATACAAAAGAGAGCACAGGCCCTATCTCTACTGAAGCAGAGAGGGTTTGTAATGGTGAAGTCTTCTTCCGTAGCTCTTGACAAATCCATTCTTGAACATTAAACCATGTGAGGTACTCTCCTACCTCCACCATCTCCACGAACAGGGAAGAGAAAGCCTGCTCCAATGAAGCATGACCCACTATTTGCTAGCTTCCAAAAATTTTTCATAGTGTACGGGTGGGGCATTTTGCATTTTACAACAGCTCTGCAAATTCTCTAATCTTACTCCTATCAAAAAAAGATAGGAGTCTGGGACTTTCCTGGCAGTCCAGTGGTTAGAACTCCATGCTTCTACTCCTAGAGGCCTAGGTTTAATCCCTGGTCAGGGAACTGAGATCCCAAAAGCCACGTGGCATGGCTAAAAAAAAGTGTACTTTAATTCTCCTCCCCATGAAGAGAACAAAGCTCAAGTGACACTGAACAACCTTGGAAGTTAGGTCATAAAAGGTGATAAACCCTCCGTGTGGCACCTCCCAGTTCAGGCAAGCTTGGGGTCCTGAATTACCATGTAAGATATCCAGTCACCCTAAATCCCTGATGCTAGAGAGTCTATGGACTGAAACCCCAGAGTGCCAGCTGTTTGAGTCTTCCCAAGTCCAGCCACCAGACTTGTAAATGAGGAATCCTTGGAGACCCCAGGCTCAGCTACTATCTGCCTCTAACTGTGTAAGAGACTCTGGTAAGGAATGCTTTTAAGATCTGATTCCAGACCCAGCTATCATTTGATAGCATCCTCATGAAAAACCATGAGAAAGAACTGCCTGCCTAAGTCCAAACATCAAAAAACTGAAAGAAAAAGTGAGTGGTATTTTCCATCACTTAATTTTGGCAAAGTGTGTTATACAGCAATAGATAGCCAAAACAGATTTTGGTATAGGGAGTAGGTTATGGCTCAGAGGGTAAAAGCGTCTGCCTACAATGCGGGAGACCTGGGTTCGATCCCTGGGTTGGGAAGATCCCCTGAAGAAGGCAATGGCAACCCACTCTAGTACTCTTGCCTGGAAAATCCTATGGACTGAGAAGCCTGGTAGGCTACAGTCCACAGGGTCGCAAAGAGTTGGACACGACTGAGCGACTTCACTTTTCACTTTACTTCCATTACAAAAATTAAAATGTTTAGCTTTGGGACTGGGTGGCAGGAGAAAGCAAGAAGGGCCTTGAAAGTGTTAGTGAAAGCCTGAAGGATCTTACTTTTTTGATTTATTTATATTTTCAGCTGCACTAGGGCATTGAGGCTGTGAGTTTTCTCTAGTTGTAGTGAGTGGGTGCTACTCTTTGCTGTGGTGCACAGGCATCTCACTGCAGTGGCTTCTCTTGTTGCAGAGCACAGACTCTAGGTGCACGGGCTTCACAGCTGCATCATGCGGGCTCAGTAGTTGTGGTGTGTGGCTCTAGGACAGTCCTTGAAGGGCTTTAAGGTAGGAAATTGTCAATATAAAGATTTAAAACAGGGATCGCCAAACTACAATCTACTGACAAAATTCAACCTGCCTACCTGTTTTCATAAATTAAGTTTTACTGGAACACAGTCAACATTCATGTTTACATACTGTATATGTCTATGGCTGCTTTCTCACTACAGGAGCAGAGTTGGATAGGTGTGCCTGAGACCATAAAGTTCAAAATAAAATATTTATTATCTGGCCCTTGACAGAAAAAGGTTATTAATCCTTGGTTTAAAAGAAAGTGAGGAGGACCTTCTTGGTGGTTCAGCGGTCAAGAATCTGTCTGCCAATGCAGGAGACACAGGTTCAGTTCCTGTTTCAGAAAGATCCCATATGCCATGGAGCAACTAAGCCTCTGCACCACAACTACTGAGCCGTGCTCTAGATCCCGGGAGTCACAATTTCTGAAGCCCATGCAGCCTAGAGCCTGTGCTCTGCAACAAGAGAAGCCACTGAAATGAGAAATCTACGCACTGTAACTAGAGAGTAGTGCTCACTCTCCACAACCAGAGAAACACCCAGCGACAAGGACCCAGCAGAGTCAAAAACAACTAATGAAACAACAAAGCAATAAAACTGTTTTTTTAAAAAAAGACAAAGATCAACAACAAAAAAAGTAAATTGATTATTTGAAGCTTACATCAAGAATAAAAATAAATAAAGTGAGGAGAGTGTTATTGTAAGCAACAGGAAAAGAGAATCTTATTAGATAATGGTGGAAAGTTTAGCAAAGCTGTCACCTGCAGTAATGTGAAAAATAGATACAACTAATGTACTAACAAATATATATATATTGAACTAATAAAATGATGAATCTGGTACAGAGATTTCCCGGAAGAATGTCAAAAGTGTCGACTGTCTGTGGTTGTGTTTTTAGCTGCGTGCGGTTGTGTTTTCAGCTGTGTTCCATAAAGCACAGGTAGAGATGAGAAAAAGAAGGAATTGTATAATTTTCGAGCAGAATACAGAGAAGTAATGAGGAGCCAGTGCACCACAACTGGAGGGTAGCCCCTGCTTACCACAACTACTGAAAAGCCCTCGTGGCAACGAAGACCCACCAGAGCCAAAAATAAAAATAAATAAAATTATTTCTAAAAAAGAAGAAATGCCCTCTGAGCAATGATCAAATTCAAGGCAGTGTCAGGGAAACATGGCCTAAATATTAAACTCTTATTCAGACCAAGAGTTGGCAAACTTTTCCTATAAAGGGCCTGGTAAGTATTTTAGGCTTTGAGGGCCTTACACAGTCTCTGTTGAACATTCTTCTTTTATTTTTTAACATCCCTTTAAAAACAAAAAAAACAGGGAATTCCCTGGACGTCCAGTAGTTAAGGATCCACACTTCCACTGCAAGGGGCGCAGGTGTGATCTGTGGTGGGATCCAGCAAATTGCATGGCAAGGCCAAAAAAAAAAGTAAAAACAAATCTCAGATCACTGGCCAGTTTTCTTGCCCCTAGTTAAGACATGAAAGAGATTTAAGGTGGAGTCTCATAAATTCTTTCAAACCAAAGGCTTTCTAAGAATATTAAAGGTATTGTCCCACAAAAGGCTTTAAGGGAGCTGAGAAGGTTTAGGACATGTTAAAACCAAAATATGGCACCCTGGCATATTGAATATTTTAAGCTGAAATATCTGAGAGAAGATTAGAAAGAGGAAGGTCACTTAAGTCTTCTCCCCACTCTTCTCCCCTAAGGCAAATCATAAAACCCTCCTATAAGAAGCGGGCTCCCTATACCTTTAAGAAAAGAGCATCTGTATATCCAAAGACAAAGTGACAAGGAGAGGAGTCCTAACAGCTGCTGGTGCTGCTAACTGCTGCTGCTAAGTCGCTTCAGTCGTGTCTGACTCTGTGCAACCCCACAGACGGCAGCCCATCAGGCTCCGCTGTCGACAGGATTCTCCAGGCAAGAATACTGGGGTGAGCTGCCATTTCCTTCTCCAGTCCTAACAGCAGGCCATGCTAAACTTCCACCAATTTATGCACTGTGACTTCATATTCTTTGATCTATCATTTCTCCACACTGTCCACTCTTCATTAAACCTAGCATAAAAATACTCAGCTTCAAACATTTCTTTGAGCCCTCATTTATATTTCCTGTTTCACATAAAACATACATTAGCTACATCTGTGTACTTTGTCAGTTTAATTTTCAAACCCAGCCAGGAACCCTAGGAGGGTCAAGGAAAACTTGTTCCTCCTCTACAAAGCCTAAGGTAGAGAAGGGCTTATATCAGTGTGTAAGTGTGGCTTTTGTCTAACAGGGTGAACCCTTCAATAAGATTCACAGAGAAGAATTTTACATTCAGAAACATTATCATCTTGGACTAAAAAGGACAGAGACAGTACACAATGAACAGAGGCTTTGAGGATGATTCCTGGGCAATAGGAGCTAACCCTAATCTCAAAACTAGCAATATGTGCCTGGTTGGATTTCAGAATTGATGTGGACTAGTGACTGTCCTGTTCTTTACACCCTTCTTTATTTTTGAATAGGAATGTCTACAGTTGTTACCTTATGCCCATTACTGCATATCGGGTAGGCTGGGTATGAGAGAAGATAATGTAACTTTTAGTTCACAGGTCTTCAAAGTGAAAGCAAGGGTACTCAAGGAGCTATACCCAAGGAACTATATCCAAATAGCCTTATCTCCAACTGGATCTGATTAGATGACAAGATCCTGGATCTCTAAATGTTAAATTGTTAAAACTGTTAAAACTCAACATTCAGAAAACTAAGATCATGGCATCTGGTCCCATCACTTCATGGCAAATAGATGGGGAAACAATGGAAACAGTGACAGACTTTATCTTTTTGGGCTCCAAAATCACTGCAGATAGTGACTGCAGCCATGAAATTAAAAGATGCTCACTCCTTGGAAGGAAAGTTATGACCAACCTAGACAGCACATTAAAAAGCAGAGACATTACTTTGTCAACAAAGGTCCGTCTAGTCAAAGTGAAAGTGAAGTCACTCAGTCATGTCCAACTCTTTGCGACCCCATGGACTGTAGCCTACCAGGTTCCTCTGTCCACGGGATTTTCCAGGCAATAGTACTGGAGTGGATTGCCATTTCCTTCTCCAGGGGATCTTCCTGACCCAGGAATCAAAGTCAGGTCTCCCACATTGTAGACAGACACTTTACCATCTGAGCCACCTGGAAGTCCGTCTAGTCAAAGCTATGGTTTTTTTCAGTAGTCATGTCCATATGTGAGAGTTAGACTATAAAGAAAGCTGAGCACCGAAGAATTGATGCTTTTGAACTGTGGTGTTGGAGAAGACTCTTAAGAGTCCCTTGGACAGCAAGGAGATCCCACTAGTCCATCCTAAAGGAATCAGTCCTGAATATTCATTGAAAGGACTGATGCTGAAGCTGAAACTCCAATACTTTGGCCACCAGATGCAAAGAACTGGTTGAAAAGATCCTGATGCTGGGAAAGATTGAAGGCAGGGGGAAAAGGGGATGACACAGGATGAGATGGTTGGATGACATCACCAACTCAATGGACATGAGTTTGAGTAAACTCCGAAAGTTGGTGATGGACAGGGAAGCCTGGCGTGCTACAGTCCATGGGGCCACAAAGAGTCGGACACGACTGAGCAACTGAACTGAACTGATCTTGGATCTCAAGCCTGAGCCTGACGCTGTACTAGATAAGACTTTGAGGGCTTCAATTTTGCCTTTGAGTGCTTGTGCTTTGCATTTGGAAGAAGATAAATAATTTGTAGCTTGAGGGAAGACTAAACTGGCTTTGAAATAAGTTTTGTGTATTCTTGACACTAGGGGCTCAGACAGTAAAGAATCTGCCTGCAATGCAGAACACCGGGTTTCGTTCCCTGGTTGGGAAGATCCCCTAGAGAAGGGAATGGCTACCCACTCCAGTATTTTTGCCTGGGAAATCCCATGGACAGAGGAGCCTGGCAGGCTATAGTCCATGGGCTCGAAAAGAGTCAGGACATGACTAAGAGACTAACACTTAACACTTCACTTCACTTCATTCTTGATACTTCTCCCAGCAAGAGGTAAACTAATTCCCTTTAATTCCCTTCCCTTCCCTTCCCTTCAAATATGGATTGGCCTTAGTAAGTTGCTTCTAATGAATAAAATGCAGTGGAAATGACACTGATTCTGAATTTAGGTCATAAAAGACAATATAGTTCCCTTCTGGCTCTCTTACTTGGAACAAGTACTTTAGCAGCCCTAAGCCCCCATGTAAGATGTCTGGCTACCATGAAGTCTTTCCTCTATGCTGGAAAGACTACACAGAATTCAAGGGAGATAACAAGGAGCCCCAACTATTCCAGCTTCCACCTATTTGGACTTCCCTGCTCAAGTGTCAGACATGTGGGTCCAGTGGGCCCCCAAGATAACTCCAGGCCAGGCTAACTACAAATACTTTTTTGCATAAGAATCACTTAGCGGGCTTCTCTGGTGGTTCAGTGGTAAGGAATCCACCCACCAATGCAGGAGACTAGAGTTCAATCCCTGATCCAGGAAGATCCCACATGCCGCAGAGCAACTCAGCACACTGGCCATAACTATTGAGCCTGTGCTCTGGAGCCAGGGAACCACAACTATTGAGCCCTTGTGCCACAACTACTGTGGGCTTCCCTGGCGGCTTCAATCTGGGACACCTGGGCTCGATGCCTGAGTTGGGAAAATCCCCTGGAGAAGGAAATGGCAACCCACTCCAGTATTCTTATCTGGAAAATTCCATGGACAGAGGAGCCTGGTGGTCTACAGTCCACGAGGTCTCCAAGAGTCAGACACAGCAGAAGCAACTTAGCACGCAAGCACACACGCCGTAACTACTGAGGCTCGGCGCCCTGAAGCCTATACTCTGCAATAAAAGAATCCCCTGTGATAAGAAGCTTGAGCAACGCAGTGAAGAGTAGCCCCTGCTACCTGCAACTAGAGAAAAGCCCATGCAGCAACAAAGACCCAGCACAGCCAAAAATAAATTAAAAAAAAATCATGAGCCTAGTCAACACCCAGAACCACGAGAGTTTTATGCCAAGTTTGAAGTAGTTTTGTTCATAACTGCAACAACATGCCTGGAGACTCTAGTCTGAAATGGTAGGAGGACAAACTTGTCGTGTTTGCAGCCCCATGGATTGTAGTCCACCAGGCTCCTCTGTCCACGGGATTTCCCAGGCAAGAATACTGGAGTGGGTTGCCATTTCCTTCTCCAGGAGATCAAACCTGAGTCTCCTGAACTGGCAGGTGGATTCTTACTGCTGACCCACCAGGGAAACCCCCTTTTTTTATATTACCAACGAAATGACATAAAACAATATCTTTATGCTCCCCCAACTCTTTCTTTCCACAGTTGAAATATTTGATTTGACCACGGTAAAAAATACCTTTATGGGTGATTTAAATATATACAATTATAATGTGACAAGTATTATGTTTCAAACTATGTCAGTCTAACTTTAAGTGTTATTTGAAAGCACCTAGATTTACACACACAGAATTAATGGTTTGCTGCTTACTTGCATATTATTTCACTTATTTTACAAAATTTTTTTTTACTGAATAAATAATTTGAGACTAAGGAGAAGGCAATGGCACCCCACTCCAGTACTGTTGCCCGGAAAATCCCATGGATGGAGGAGCCTGGTAGGCTGCAGTTCATGGGGTGGCTAAGAGTCAGACACGACTGAGCGACTCACTTTCACTTTCCACTTTCATGCATTGGAGAAGGAAATGGCAACCCACTCCAGTGTTCTTGCCTGGAGAATCCCGTGGACGGAGAAGCCTGGTAGGCTGCAATCCATGGGGTCACACAGAGGCGGACTCGACTGAAACGACTCAGCAGCAGCAGCAGTCATATAATCTCTGCAACATAACACTAATTTGTAGTGCTTTAAAAAGTGGTTATACCTGCCATCAGGTTTGATCCTTGGGTTGGGAAGATCCCTTGGAGGAAGAAACTCTGGTATCCTTGCCTGGGAAATCCCATACAGAGGAGCCTGGTAGACTACATTCCATGGGGTCACAAAGAGTCAGACACAAGTGAGCAACTGAGCATGCACACACACACCTGGCACGTACATACCTGCAGCAGAACCAGATAATCATCACTAGTATACAATGAACCACTCTTTCTAATGTCTCTTCATTGTTAAATGCCATGGTCTAAGTTCAGAGAAAATAAATCTTTTGCACTTGAAGATATAAAATTCAATGTTTTTAGATCACTGGCATATAATTTAATGTTCTAGCTCTTAGAAGAAAAAATGGAATATGATGTTCACAGATTATAAACATGGTTAAGCTCAATTTCTTTACAGAAATTAAAACAGCTGAGCCAAGTACTAATTGGCCCCAGGAGAATGGCAGAAGGTATTGTGGAATAGGAAAAGTAAGGAGGCCTGAGGTTAAGATAACTTACTCTGAAAATGTAATTACTTTCTCCATTGTACAAACACTTCCAACTAGACATTGTAAGGAAAAAAGCTTTAATCTTCTATGAAACCAAATAACTAAAACATCCTAAATTATTTAGCAGCAGTTTAATTAACCTTTTTTCACTCTTTCCTAGATTGTTATATATATATATATATATATATATATATATATATATATTTTAGCAAGCAAGCATTGAGAAGAAAAAAATCAAACATAATCATAATCACTTTGGGAATAAAATATGTGTTCTACTTTAGATATGATTCTTCGAACACTGAGTAATACGTATACCCCCACGCATATACATACCCGTATACATATTACATATACCCAAGTTTGGGTAACTAAAAGGAAAGAGAAGGTCAGTGTGCAAAAATTTATTTAATCCATAATATGGTTGATTTTAAATCCTAAAGGAAATCAATCCTGAATATTCACTGGAAGAATTGATGCTGAAGCTGAAGCTCCAATATTTTGGCTATCTGAAGCAAAGAGCCAACTCACTGGAAAAGACCCAGATGCTGGGAAAGACTGAAGGCAAAGGGATAAGAGAGTGGCAGAGGATGACATGAATGGACATGAATCTGAGCAAACTCTGGGAGATAGTGGAGAGAGGAGCCTGGTGTGCTGTAGTCCATGGGATCACAAAGAGTCAGACACAACTTAATAACTGAACAACAACAATAAAACGGCTGATTTAAAATATCCTCTTGCTCATACGGCAGAAGTTTAGGCCCTGTACAAATTTTGAAATATTAGTAAATGAAGATCACTCTTCCTACAGAGTCCACAACTACCTAATTCTTCCTTTCTCATTCAAAAGTCCCTCAATAAAACTGACTTCAGATGTTAGAAAAACACTAAACTCAATGAACTAAATCACATTAAAGAATGAATATCTGAGAGCCCCTAACTTTTCATAAGATATTAATAAAAGACTGTAAAAAGTATAATGCAATATAGTGGGAAAAATTCTGGTTTCCCCCCAAATTTTTCTTTAAGTACATCAAAGGGATGGGGCTATTATACTTACCCCTGCATCCCCCGGCACCTAGTGCAGGGATAAGCACATTAGCAAGCACTCCAAACTCTGCACACGTGAATATTTTGTTTTTATTCCCCACATAAGAAACATGTGTTCTATAAGAAATATGTGTCTAGTTCCGTTCTATCAGTAATGAGCTACATAATCTTTTGGAGAAGGAAACGGCAACCCACTCCAGTATTCTTGCCTTGAGAATCCTGTGGACAGAGGAGCCTGGTGGGCTGCCGTCTACGGGGTTGCACAAAGTCGGACACAACTGAAGCGACTTAGCAGCAGCACATAATCTTTAGTAAGGAACCAATCTCTCAAGCTTTAGTTTCCATTACACAACATAAAATGATGTGAGGGGGTGACTGGGATGAGAATTAAATAGGAAGTCTCATGAGGTCAATGACACTGTCTTATTCATCTCTGTATCCCCATGTCTAACAAAGTGGCTTGGGCACATTCAAATATTTATTGGACCAAGTTTTTTCCAGCTCTTCCTCCATCATTCTTTATCATTTTTGAATTAGTTTTCTAAAGATACAGTACTCTAGTCCAATAAGCAGTAATTTAGTCCACTAAGCAGTAATTTAAGACTCCTCCTCTACCTTAAGCTCAGTTACCAAAAAAGGACTTTTAAAATTAAAACACTTTTAAAATCTTCTCCACCTCTCCACACAGGTTTTTTTGTGACTGATACTATGTATTCCTTGGATGTAGCTTTTAAAAATGTAAGATTTGGACAAAGACAAGATGCCAGAAGTAATACAAGTTTCCAGATTCTTCTGAGTTTTTTTTTTCCAGTTTGATTTTATTAAAACTCTATTAGAAGCACCTGAAATAATCAGGTTAATCCAAGAAGTCAAATATTACTATTACTATTATCTATTCCATATGCCCATAAATGACTGAGAGATATATCCCTTAAGTTTACATTTTTCACAGCACACAACCAACTACCATCTACTCATTGTTTATAGAGTCCTTTCTGTAGTACTATTATAAAAGGTAACACTTAAAAGGACCTTTGGGAATTCCCTGGTGGCCCAGTGGTTAGGACTCCATGCTTTCACCATTAAGGTTTAATCCTCATCAGGCAACTAAGATCCTGCAACCACAGGGCAGGGTCAAAGAAAATGTAAAATTAAAATAAATAAATAAAAGGACTTTGTGCCTTTGGAACACTATTCTTCAAATTAGGTGTAGCCTTCACAAAGTTGGTGCCTCTCAGCGATCAGATAGTAATGAGTGTAATAAATTCAAGAACTTCAGCTAGAACAAATTACTATGATTGACATACTCCCAAATTATCTTAATTATTGGAGTCTAATAATAACTTCTGAAATATTAACCTATATCCTCACTAGCAACTTACAGTCTGTACCCTGACAATGAACACTTCCGTTATGTTCATTCAATTGCCTACTAGGTACTAGACATTGTTCTAGCCCAGAGGTCAGCAAACTGTTTCTGTAAAGGGCCAAACAGCAAATATGCTGGGCTTTACAGGCCTTACAATCTCCGCTGCAATACTCAACTCCACTGTTGTGGTGTGAAAGCAGCCGCGGACAATACACTAATGCATGAGCAGGACTACGTTCTAATTAAACTTCACTTGCAAAAGCAAGTAGCAGGGTGTTTTTGGCTTGTGAACCGCTGTTCTATGCCGCTGGGGAGACAGCAGTGAAGCGAATTTTTAGAAGTTAAAGTTGTTTAATTAATTAAAATATACATGTATACAAGCAGCCTAACAGATGCTAATAAGTCTTTGAAGAAAACTAAAGTGGGGTCATGGGGGTAAAGAGGCCTAGGACTTCACTAGTAAGATGACATTTGCGCCTGACATTGAAAGAAAGAAGAAAAGCCACACCACCTCCACAAAAAAAGCATTTCAGGGAGAGGCAATGGCAAGTATAAAGGCTCTAAAGAAGGAACAACCTGGCATCTTAGGAAAACAGCAAGGATGTCATTGTGGCTAGAGGGACATGAGCAGAGGAAAGTCACAGGAAATTAAGCCAGAGATAAACTGACGCAAGGTTCATCTTTTAAGGCCACTGTGAGAACTTAAGTTTTTTTTTTGGTTTGCTTGATTTTAATTAATTATTTATTTGGCTGTGTTGGGTCTCAGTTGTGGCACACACTCTCTAGTTGTGCTGCACAGACTCAGTTGCTCTGTGGAATGTGGCACCTTAGTTCCCTGACCAAGGCTCAAACCTGTGTCTTCTGCATTGAGGGGCAGATTCTTAATCACTGGGCCACCAGGGAAGTCCTATAACTTTGTTTTTGACTCTGAGATGGAAAGCCCCTGGAAAATTTTGAGCAAGGAGGGACAACCCAACTTGACTTGACTTTCTTTTCAGAGGATCATTCTGGATGTCTGTTGAGAACAGACTGTACAGAGATAAGGAAAAAGGCAAAGAAAGTAGTCACACCTAATGCAATAATCCAGGAAAAACAGAATGGCAATCTGAATCTTGGTGGTAGCAGCAGAAACGGTACTGAAATGGTATTGATCAGATTCAGTATGTGTTTTGAAGGCAAAACTAACAGATTAGATGTGAAATGTTACAGAGAGAAAAGCATCAACTAGGTTTACGGATCAAGTAACCAGAAGGAGTCTCTATTTCCTGATATGGGGACGATTGTGGGAAAAATCTTGGGGGAAGCATATTAAGTTCAAGATGCATATCAGACACTCACATACAGAGATGTTAAGTGGGCAATGAGATAGACAAGTTTGGAGTTAACACACTTTTACATTATGATTGTCCCCAGTACATTTGATCTCTCAAACTGGGTGATAAAATCCTTAAGAACGAAACCACCTCACTTTGACTTTACTCACAGGTAAACAGGGGTGCTGGGGGGTGAAAGACAGCAGCTATAACTGACAGCTGACAGCTGACAAAGGAATATATATAATCAAACAAAGCTGAAAAAAACTAGAAATATCAGCATTCCAAGATTACACTCATCCCTCAGTATCCACTCAGAGAACGAGTTCCAGATGCCTGCAGATACAAAAATCCTCGGATGTTCAAGTCCCTTATATAAAATGTCACAGTATTTGCATACAACCTAGACATCCTCCTGGATACTTTAAATCATCTCTAGATTACTACTTATATTAATAATATCTAATATAATTAAAACACACTATCAGTTCAGTTCAGTTCAGTCGCTCAGTCGTGTCTGACTCTGCGACCCCATGAATTGCAGCACGCCAAGGCCTCCTTGTCCATCACCAACTCCCAGAGTCTACTCAATCTCACGTCCATCAAGTCGGTGATGCCATCCAGCCATCTCATCCTCTGTCGTCCCCTTCTCCTCCTGCCCCCAATCCCTCCCAGCATCAGGGTCTTTTCCAATGAGTCAACTCTTCGCATGAGGTGGCCAAAGTATTGGAGTTTCAGCTTTAGCATCAGTCCTTCCAATGAACACCCAGGGCTGATCTCCTTTAGAATGGACTGGTTGGATCTCCTTGCAGTGCAAGAGACTCTCAGGAGTCTTCTCCAACACCACAGTTCAAGAGCATCAATTCTTCGGCACTCAGCTTTCTTCACAGTCCAACTCTCACATCCATACATGACCACTGGAAAAGCCATACCCTTGACTAAACAGCCCTTTGTTGGCAAAGTAATGTCTCTGCTTTTTAAAATGCTTTCTAGGTTGGTCATAACTTTCCTTCCAAGGAGTAAGCATCTTTTAATTTCATGGCTGCAGTCACCATCTGCAGTGATTTTGGAGCCCAGAAAAATAACGTCTGACACTGTTTCCACTGTTTCCCCATCTATTTCCCATGAAGTGATGGGACCAAATGCCATGATCTTCGTTTTCTGAATGTTGAGCTTTAAGCCAACTTTTTCACTCCCCTCTTTCAACAAGAGGCTTTTTAGTTCCTCTTCACTTTCTGCCATAAGGGTGGTGTCATCTGCATATCTGAGGTTATTGAGATTTCTCCCGGCAATCTTGATTCCAGCTTGTGCTTCTTCCAGCCCAGCGTTTCTCATGATGTACTCTGCATAGAAGTGAAATAAGCAGGGTGACAATATACAGCCTTGACGTACTCCTTTTCCTATTTGGAATCAGTCTGTTGTTCCATGTCCAGTTCTAACTGTTGCTTCCTGACCTGCATATAGGTTTCTCAAGAGGCAGGTCAGGTGGTCTGGTATTCCCATCTCTTTCAGAATTTTCCACAGTTTATTGTGATCCACACAGTCAAAGGCTTTGGCATAGTCAAGAAAGCAGAAATAGATGTTTTTCTGGAACTCTCTTGCTTTTTTGATGATCCAGCGGATGTTTATTTGATCTCTGGTTCCTCTGCCTTTTGTAAAACCAGCTTGAACACCTGGAAGTTCTCGGTTCACGTATTGCTGAAGCCTGGCTTGGAGAATTTTGAGCATTACTTTACTAGCGTGTGAGATGAGTGCAACTGTGCGGTAGTTTGAGCATTCTTTGGCACTGCCTTTCTTTGGGATTGGAGTAACAGGCAAATTTGGCCTTGGAGTACGGAATGAAGCAGGGTGAAGTTAATAGAGTTTTGCCAAGAGAACGCACTGGTCATAGCAAACACCCTCTTCCAACAACACAAGAGAAGACCTACACATGGACATCACCAGATGGTCAACACCGAAATCAGACTGATTATACTCTTTGCAGCCAAAGATGGAGAAGCTCTATAAAGTCAGCAAAAACAAGACCGTGAGCTCACTGCGGCTCAGATCATGAGCTCCTTATTGCCAAATTCAGACTTAAATTGAAGAAAGTAGGGAAAACCACTAGACCATTCAGGTATGACCTAAATCAAATCCCTTATGACTATACAGTAGAAGTGAGAAATAGATTTAAGGGACTAGATCTGAAAGATAGAGTGCCTGATGAACTACGGACTGAGGTTCACGACATTGTATAGGAGACAGGGATCAAGACCATCCCCATGGAAAAGAAATGCAAAAAAGCAAAATGGCTGTTTGAGGAGGCCTTACAAATAGCTGTGAAAAGAAGAGAAGCGAAAAGCAAAGGAAAAAAGGAAAGATATTCCCATTTGAATGCAGAGTTCCAAAGAAGAGCAAGAAGAGATAAGAAAGCCTTCCTCAGTGGTCAATGCAAAGAAATAGAGGAAAACAACAGACTGGGAAAGACTAGAGATCTCTTCATGAAAATTAGAGATACCAAGGGAACATTTCATGCAAAGATGGGCTCGATAAAGGACAGAAAAGGTATGGACCTAACAGAAGCAGAAGATACTAAGAAGAGGTGCCAAGAATACGCAGAAGAACTGTACAAAAAAGATCTTCACAACCAAGATAACCACGGTGGTGTGATCACTCACCTAGAGCCCGACATCATGGAATGTGAAGTCAAATGGGCCTTAGAAAGCATCACTACGAACAAAGCTAGTGGAGGTGATGGATTCCAGTGGAGCTATTTCAAATCCTAAAAGATGATGCTGTGAAAGTGCTGCACTCAATATGCCAGCAAATTTGGAAAACTCAGCAGTGGCCACAGGACTGGAAAAGGTCAGCTTTCATTTCAATCCCAAAGAAAGGCACTGCTAAAGAATGCTCAAAAAAACACACAATAGATAGTTGTAAATGCTATGTAATCAGTTGTCAGGCGGTGGCAAATTCAAGTTACACTTTTTAGAACCTTCTGGAATCTTTTTTTTTCCAATCTATAGTTGGTTGAAACTGTCCATGCAGAACCTGAAGATAAGGAAACCCAACTACATTTACTCTATGAACAAAGAGCTGTACAAATATGTAAGTCAGTAATTCCTGAATGTATATGTTATAGTACAAAATATTTCTAATTATCTTTAGCTACACTTAACATTATTTTTAAATGACATATTTAAAAAGGACTGCTACTAAAAATGGAAGAAATGATATATAAAAGAGTAAACATAAATTATTAGAAAATTTTATGTGTTATTCTCACAGGATTTGTTAGGCAGCAAATGAAATTACATAAGTGAAAGTCATTTAATAAACACTGACTTGGGACTCACCCTGTGCTGGAAATAAATGGTAGAGATAAGAAAAAGCAAGCCATCATTCAAGCTCAAGTCTGCTCTTGAGAGAGAAAAATATAAACTATTATGATACAATGTGATCAGTGGAATGGAGATAGACTTGGGATCAAGACATCTGGATCTGAATTTTACCACCATTCCTGGCTTACAGTCTGAGCTGCTAACTATGCTTAGCTTGCTGACCATTCAAAACAGGCAGCAGGCCATACCTCTGAGCAGCAGTTTGCCAACATCTGGTGTATGGGAATACTGGGAACAAAGACTGATCAGAATTGATGATTCTGTGCCCTATTCCCCTGGCTAAGGTAAGGTTTGGAGGCTGAAGAGGCAAACATGTCACTGGACATTAACTTTCCTCCCTATTCTCTTTGCCTGGCTAATTCTCACTCTCCTTTCAGGTCTCGGATCAGAGGTCACCAATTCCAACACCTACACTCTTCCCCTCCCTACTCCAATTTGAGACTGATCGATGCTCTTTCTACAGGCTTTCAAGAAGCCTTCACTCCTTCTATCAGAGCTTTCCCATTAAACTGTAACCTCTGTTCATAGTAACTGTCTTTCCTGCTAGACTGTAAACCCAGGAGGGTTTACAGGAACCTGTAAGGAGGAACCTGTCTATCTGCTCCACACAATCTCTGAAGCATCTAGTTCAGTGCCTGGCACATGGCAGATGCTAGGAAATACCCGCTAAAATGAATGAATCTAGCAATAGTCAAGTTTCCCATCCAGCAACAGCTTTTTCAAGAACCTGTCAGAAGACAGATCCTTGGGCAGGTTCTCTCCTTCCAAACAGTACTTTCGTCTCCCCTCACAGCACCCAGGTCAACCTCTTTCCCTCTCCTAACTCCTCTGTTTCCTTAGTCAGATTGAAGGGACTGAAAGCTAATCCTGCCTGAAACCTTGCTCCCTTCCCTTTCCAACTCTAAAGTGCAGAGTCCCCACTTCCTTACTGTAATTGTGCTGTCATGTCCCCATCAAGCAAGCAACAGCATCATTTACCAGTTTCCAGGATATTTAAGGGCAGGGTACGGAAAACATCCAAATATTCTACTTTTCAGTAAGAAAGGGGAGAAAACAGAAGCAGGAAAGGTAAACAACAGGAAACAGAACAATGAAGTCTAGTTATTAAAGAGCTGGATTAACAGCTCTTTTTATGGTAAACCACTTCGGCCCTAAGAGAAGAAAAGGAGTAACAGAGCTCCAACTCTGCACTCCCCCAGCCTCTACACCTGCACCAGCAGTAAAGGACCCCTTTGCTCTGCAGCTTCTTCCCACACCTCTACTCTGCATCTTCTTATACTACAACTTGCTTGGAAACATCAAGACTAATCTCATTATGATCTCTAACCCTCCTTTGTATCATTCACTGCAAGAATTCCAGAATTCTGGAGCCATCCTAAATCCTCCACTCACATCCCCATATGGCTAAGTACGTCCCCTTTCATGAACTACCCCCTTTCCTACTAATCCCTCAATTCCTGAAATCTTTTCACCATATCCTCTGGAACTTATCAACAAAATCTCCTATATTTTGACCTCTTGTCTGAATGATCCCTTCACCTTTTTGCTCAAGAGGAAATCTAATAGCTGAGGCCACTGCTCTCTCTACAGTCTGATCTGTGGCTGTTTTCTCTCCCACACCCCTGACACTATGTACCTGGACGGGGAGGAGGGGGGGGTAGTGGGGAGGAGTAGAAGGAGGTACTCACCGTGTACTTTGTTTCTGTTTCCAGATTATTCCCTTCTATTCCTCCCTAAAAAAGCCCTCTCTCAGACCATACTTCCACCTCCCCACCCCTCTGTTATATTCATCTAGATAAGGTGGGTCACTTCTTGAACCTCAAAGCTTTTAGTTCCTACCTCACTGGCCTGTCATAATTCCAGGTGATTTCAAATGTTCACCTAGATGACTGCTATGATACTCTGACCTCAGTTCCTTGACCTCTTGCATGCAATGATCTTGTCCTTTATGCTACTTTAGTCACTTGCTTCCTCTGTCAACATACTAGAACTTGTCAATATGATTAACTCTAGCCCTTCCATGGTCTCCACTTCATCTGCATCCCTCTGTCCAATCACCACTTCTTATCTTTGCAATTGCTCCTTCTAGCACCCCAACTACAACAAGATCTCAACAGAACTTACAAGCAATTGATCCTACCCTGCTCCTATCCTCATTTCTAACCTTAGCTTAGAGCTCAAGGTCCACCATTACAATCAGTCCCTTTCGTGTACCTTGAGACTCCTGCACCCTCCCACACTTCATCACACTTGCCTGGGAAAACACCTACCCTTGTTAAATACAACTCCCTGTCAAACAGGATATTCAAGAGACAACTGGAGTCAAACCTGACTTTTGAACTCACGAGAGCTTTCTTTTTCCTCTTCAAGGGACAATATCTAAAGGCATTCAGGATGGTCCAGCATTTGATGTTCTGTCTTAGACTGTCCTGCAATATGGCCTCTAACACAACTAGGCTGACCAAACTCCAGGTAATAGAATTGTTTACCTTCAAACCAAGAAGGTTGGGAATGCGGCAAAATCCAAATGTGGAGTGTGCCCAGGCCAACTTTAAGGAGTTTGTGCTGTGAGACCTAAAATTCTTACAAGGTTGTCTAAAACGAAAAAACAGGTCAGCAGGGCTTATCATGCTTCCAGGTGTCTGTGGCAAGATCAAGCACATTTTTCTTACTAAATACGAGCAGAAAATCATTTGGAAGTGTTAAAGGCACACACACTGAGTCAGAAAACTGTATTTTTAAAATGAGGCTTTTTTGAGTAATAAAAAAAAAAAAATAAAATGCAAAAAAAGAGAAAGAAACAATTGGAAATTTGAAAACTGACAGGATATTTGATATTAAGGAATTATTAAATTTTTTGATGTGGTAATAGTTATTCTTTGGTAAATGTACATATCTTCTACAGCTATAATATGAAATATTTATGCATAAAATATGATATCTAGGACAGCTTCAAAATAAGGGTGGAAGTGGGTAAGACTACAGATAATGCAAGATTGGCCATGAGTTAATATTTGTTGAACTGTGTAATGACTGCATGAGGGTTCTCTTTCTTTTGCATATTTAAAAATTTCCCTAATAACATGATAAAAAATACAACCATTTCTCAACTCTATGCCTGTACCATGCAAATAATCACGGCTTTGAAAAGAAATAAATGAAAACACACACACACACACATCTATACAAAACAGTCTCACTTAAAATTCACAATCACTAACTTCAAATGGCCTGGGAGCTCAGTATGATAATCCTGTAACTTTTGTCTCGGATATTCATCCTCCCACACCTCCCTACAGGTCCATTTTATGTTCCTTTCTCCTCAAGACATTAACACCTCTCCATCCTCACTCCCAGATGCTGCCCTTCCTTCTATTTTCTCAGTGAAACAGGAAGCAATCTCCATCACTACCAGCATCTGTTTCCATCTGCCTTATCTTCCCTCTTGTGATTTTCTGAGGATGAACTGACTGCTCCTGTCTAAAGTCAATGCCTCCACTTGGACACCAGATCCCAAACCCTTCTGCCCTGGCATTCCTCATTCTCACTTCGTATTACCACTGTTTCCCTCTCTACTGGATCATCTCTATTGACACTCTATTGACATCTCTATTAACACATTCTTACTTCTCCCATTTTTAGTTTTTTATTGAGGTATAACTGACAGATAATATTATCTTAGCTTCAGGTGTACAATTAACTTTTCCCATTTTAAAAGACAACTCTTATCTGCAGTTTCCCCTCCAGCTATGTTTCCTTTTCTCTGCTTTCCATGACAGCAAAACTCCTAGAAGAAGGAAGAACAGTGCCTGACACATGGACCCCATATTTCACTGATTCTAAGATGCCTTTTCTTTCTTTCTATTTTAACGTCTCTGAGATCCAGACACAATTCATGACAGAACTGTTACTTGTTTCTTATAAGCACCTATGACACTACCAACCTGAAACAATCTCTAATTAAAAACCTCTGCTTGAGTTTTTGGTACCATATAGGTAGTGTGAATACAATCTGAAAACCAGTTCAAATTCCAAAGAAACTTTTTACCCATCCTACACACCACCAAGGTTGAGACATGCAAGCTGCCTTAGTGTCCTTTTCTGTCTGGTGGGCTTCTCATTTACACCCTCAGGTAGCTCCCCAGCTTTATGCAGGGCCTCTTACAGATTACCCAACTTGGGTCTAGTTCTCTTTTTTAGCAGTCTACAAATTAATGATGAATTTTACAACTGATGATACCAAAATTGCAATATAAGTATATTATTTAGAGAAGTGGAGGCAAATACCAAAAAGTATTAACTATTAATAAAAAAAGGTATCAGAAAAAAGGACTTCCCTGATGGTTCAGTGATTTATTAGACTACACACTTCCACAACAGGGGGCACAGATTCAAGCTGTGGTCAGGGAACTAATAGCCAGCCATGCCTCGTGGCATGGCCAAAATAGGAACAAAAAAATTTTTCAATGTTAAAAAAAACTAAAAGTAACTCTGAAGACAGGGAAAGGTGCTTTATCGTTTTTAAACAAACTACAGAACTATCTGATTCTACAAACTATGTGTACATGTAACTTTGATAAAAATGAATCCTGAAATTTCTTGGGTTCCCAAATGACTGCAGATGGTGACTGCAGTCATGAAACTAAAAGATGCCTGTTCCTTGGAAGAAAAGCCATGACAAACCTAGACAGCATATTAAAAAGCAGAGACATTACTTTGCCAACAAAAGTCTGTCTAGTCAAAGCTATGGTTTTTCCACTAGTTATGTATGGATATGAGAGTTGGACCATACAGAAAGCTGAGCGCCAAAGAATTAATGCTTTTGAACTGTGGAGTTGGAGAATATTCTTGAGAGTCCCTTGGACTACAAGGAGATCAAACCCGTCAATCCTAAAGGAAATCAGTCCTGAATATTCATTGGAAGGACTGATGCTGAAGCTGAAGCTCTAATAGTTTGGCCACCTGATTGAAGAACTGACTCATTGGAAAAGACCCTGATGCTGGGAAAGACTGAAGGCAGAAGAAGGGGATGACAGAGGATGAGATGTTTGGATGGCATCACTGACTCAATGGACTTGAGTTGAGCAAGCTCCAGGAGTTGGTGATGGACAGGGAGGCCTGGCGTGTTGCAGTCCATGGGGTCACAAAGAGTCAAGGCACTGAGCAACTGAACTGAACTGACTGAAAACCTAACTAAAAGAAAAAAATGATCTTTGACAAAAAAACAGGGGAGGAAAATGTATGTGGACATGGGAAAAATGCAGGAGTGAGAAGGCAGGAATCTATTACATCTATCTGGCAAGGGCCGAATAAAGAAGGACAAAAATGAAAGGAAGAAAAATCTAGTACAGTTTTGCAAGGACTAGAGACAAAGCATGCTGAACTGCCTAAGACAGAACAAGTCGAAATCATCAGGTTGTTTTAACTGTAATTATAAGGAATTGTACAGAAACAACCTTCTCAACCAAGTTCCACATTACCTATGTACATCTCAACTTGAAAACTCAAATGGAACAAGTCCCTAATAAAAGAACTGCTTAACTCGAATCATTTTCTAAAAAAACAAGAGGTGGGTAGGTTTTGTACATTTAAAGTATTAAGAATGTGTGAGGGGGGAAAAAAGAATATACATAATCCAGCTAAATCTACCAAAAATTAATAAAGTTATCCAGATTTCCCATGCTAAAAAAATTAACTTCTCTCAATTGGATTCATCTACTCCCTTACAGTGCCTACTTCTTAGTTCTTAGAGTGCCTACTCCAGTGCACACTCAGTGGCTCAGCTGTGTCCCAACTCTTCAACCCTATGAACTGTAATTCTCGCTCCTCTGCCCATGGGATTCTCCAGGCAAGAATACTGGAGTGGGTTGCCATTTCCTCCTCGAGGGGATCTTCCCAACCCAGGGATCAACCTGCATCTCCTGCACTGGCGGGTGGATTCTTTACTACTCAGTCACCTGGGAAGCCCATCTACTCTAGGCAATCCCCCAAGTAAGAAACTTGGGAAGTGATGCTAGATTGTCTCCCGTCTTCCCCTACCTTAATCCAGTTATTATAGTAATCAAATGTATTTCTAAATTCCCTTGACTTTATCTTCTCCATTCCAGCTAACTTCTATCAGGGCTTGATCTCTTTCCTATATTATAGCAATAGCTTTCTAATGTTTCAACTATCCTCCAGATAATTGCTGAAGGGATCCTTCTAGATTGAATGTAAGCCTGCTCATGTCACTCTCCTGCTTAAAACCTCCCAAGGAGTCTAAAATGAAAGCTTCTCAGCTTTGCAAATATAACTCTTTACTAAATGACCCTACTCTGACCTCCATCCTTATTTAAAACTATTTTTCTCACTCATTCATTCAGTCACCAAATATTTATTGAGCACCTTCAACACGCCAGATTCTGTTCCAGGCACTGGGAAATACTCCAGTGAACAAAATAAAATGCCCTATCCTCTCAAAGCTTACACTCTAAAGGAGGAAATTACTCAGTGAATAGATCCATCCATTTAACAAAATTTTTTGTGTATCTACCTATATAAGCACTCTTGTCACTGCTGGAAATACAGTGATGAGCAGGACAAAGTCCCTACCCTCAGACAGTTTCTGTATGAAAACCTGATGAAATCTTAAAAAAAAAGTACTAGATTAAGTGGAATTAAGAAGGTTGCAGAATACAAGAACAATATACAAAATCAATTGTATTTCTTTTGTTTTTGTTGTTGTTGTTACTGTTTAGTCGCTAAGTCATGTCTGGACTTAGTCGCTAAGCAACCCAAGTAGATATTTCTATAACTGATTCACTTTGCTGTACACCTGAAACTAACACAACATTGTAAATCGACTATACTCCAATACTGCTACTGCTAAGTCACTTCAGTCGTGTCCAACTCTGTGTGACCCCAGAGACGGCAACCCACCAGGCTCCCCCATCCCTCGGACTCTCCAGGCAAGAACACTGGAGTGGGTTGCCATTTCCCTCTCCAATGCATGAAAGTGAAAAGAGAAAGGGAAGTCGCTCAGTTGTGTCTGACTCTTAGCGACCCCATGGACTGCAGCCTACCAGGCTCTCCATCCATGGGATTTTCCAGGCAAAAGTACTGGAGTGGGATGCCATTGCCTTCTCCATACTCCAATAAAAACTTACCAAAAAAAAAAAAAAAAGTACTCAACAGTAAAAAAAAAAAAAAAGGATAAATCTCACAAAAGTTATGAAAGATTTGTACACTGAAAACTAAACAGCATTTTGGAGAGAAATTAAAGACCTAGATAAATGGATATATATACACTTATATCTGTTATTAGATTGGAAGACTTGATATTAGAATATCAGTTCTCCCCAAGTTGATTTTTTAATGTAGTTAACGTAATCTCAACTCAAATCCCAGCAGACAATTTTGTAGAAACTACAAGCTAATTCTAAAATCCATATGAAGATACTGAGGTCCTAGAATGGCCAAAACAACTTTGAAAAAGAAGTCAGAGGGTGAACACTACCTGATTTCAAGATGTGTTATAAGGTTATACTAATCAAGACAGCGTGGTCCTCCCACATAGATTAATGGAACAGAAGAGAGGGTCCAGAAACATCACACATATAGAGACAACTAATTTTTGACAAAGATAAAAAGCAGTTTGGTCTTCCAACAACAGTACTGAAAAACTGGATATCCATAAGCAAAAAATGAACTTTCAACCATAGTTTGGTATTATATACAACAGTTAATTCAAAAGAGATTGCAGGTATAAATGTAAAACCTAAAAACTGTTAAATTTTTTAGAAGAAATCAGAAGTAAAAAAACTTTGTAACTTTGGGTTAGGCAAAGATTTCTCAGACATATCTCCAAAAGCATGAAACTTTTGTTCTTTGAAAAGACAAGGCACAAATTAAGAGAAAATATTTGCAAATCATATATCTAATGAAAGACTTGTATCCAAAATAAAGAACTCTCAACATAACAATTAGCAAATGAACAACTCAATTTTTCAAACAGGAATATGATTCTAAAACATTTCACCAAAGACGAACATGAAAAGTTGTTCAACTTTCTCAGTCACTAGGGAAAGGCACATTAAAACCTCACTTATCACTATAGAACCATTAGAAAGGCTGAAGTTTTTAACAATTAAAAGACCACATCAAGTCTTGCCTACAATGTAAAGCAACTAGAACTCAAGAGGTGTAAACATGGCACAACCACTTTGGAAAGCAGTTTGGCAGTTTCTTTAAAAGTGAAAGTAATTAAAGCATTCGACCTAGTCATTCTACTCCTAGGTATTTATCCAAGAGAAAATAAAATACATGTCCATACAAAGACACGCACACAAATCAGCAGTTTTATATGCAGTGGTGAAAAACTGCTAACAATTCAAAAGTCCATTCAGTTCAGTTCAGTTGCTCAGTCGTGTCCGACTCTCTGTGACCCCATCGACTGCAGCACGCCAGGCCTCCCTGTCCATCGCCAACTCCTGGAGTTTACTCAAATTCATGTCCATTGAGTCGGTGATGCCATCCAAACATCTCATCCTCTGTCGTCCCCTTCTCCTCCCGCCTTCAATCCTTCCCAGCATCAGGGTCTTTTCCAGTGAGTCAGTTCTTCGCATCCGGTGGCCAAAGTATTGGAGTTTCAGCTTCAGCATCAGTCCTTCCAATGAATATTCAGGGCTGATTTCCTTTAGTATTGACCGGTTGGATCTTCTTGCTGTCCAAGGAACTCTCAAGAGTCTTCTCCAACTCCACAGTTCAAAAGCATCAATTCTCTGGTGCTCAAGCTTTATAGTCTAACTTTCACATCCATACATGACTACTGGAAAAACCATAGCCTTGACTAGACAGCCCTTTGTTGGCAAAGTAATGTCTCTGCTTTTGAATATGCTGTCTAGGTTGGTCATAACTTTCCTTCCAAGGAGTAAGCATCTTTTAATTTCATGGCTGCAGTCACCATCTGCAGTGATTTTGGAGCCCAAAAAAATAAAGTCTGACACTGTTTCCACTGTTTCCCCATCTATTTCCCATGTAGTGATGGGACCAGATGCCATGATCTTAGTTTTCTGAATGTTGAGCTTTAAGCCAACTTTTTCACTCTCCTCTTTCACTTTCATCAAGAGGCTTTTTAGTTTCTCTTCACTTTCTGCCATAAGGGTGGTGTCATCTGCATATCTGAGGTTATTGAGATTTCTCCCGGCAATCTTGATTTCAGCTTGTGCTTCTTCCAGCCCAGCGTTTCTCATGATGTACTCTGCATAGAAGTGAAATAAGCAGGGTGACAATATACAGCCTTGACGTACTCCTTTTCCTATTTGGAACCAGCCTGTTGTTCCATGTCCAGTTCTAACTGTTGCTTCCTGACCTGCATATAGGTTTCTCAAGAGGCAGGTCAGGTGGTCTGGTATTCCCATCTCATTCAGAATTTTCTACAGTTTATTGTGATCCACACAGTCAAAGGCTTTGGCATAGTCAAGAAAGCAGAAATAGATGTTTTTCTGGAACTCTCTTGCTTTTTCGATGATCCAGCAGATGTTGGCAATTTGATCTCTGGATCCTTTGCCTTTTCTAAAACCAGATTGAACATCTGGAAGTGTACAGTTCATGTATTGCTGAAGCCTGGCTTGGAGAATTTTGAGCACTACTTCACTAGCATGTGAGATGAGTGCAATTGTGCGGTAGTTTGAGCATTCTTTGGCATTGCCTTTCTTTGGGATTGGAATGAAAACTGACCTTGTCCAGTCCTGTGGCCACTGCTGAGTTTTCCAAATTTGCTGGCATGTTGAGTGCAGCACTTTCACAGCATCATCTTTCAGGATTTGAAATAGCTCAACTGGGATTCCATCACCTCCACTAGCTTTGTTTGTAGTGATGCTTTCTAAGGCCCACTTGACTTCACATTCCATGATGTCGGGCTCTAGGTGAGTGATCACACCATCGTGATTATCTGGGTCGTGAAGATCTTTTTTGTACAGTTCTTCTGTGTGTTCTTGCCACCACTTCTTAATATCTTCTGCTTCTGTTAGGTCCATACCATTTCTGTCCTTTATCGAGCCCATCTTTGCATGAAATGTTCCCTAGGTATCTCTAATTTTCTTGAAGAGATCTCTAGTCTTTCCCATTCTATTGTTTTCCTCTATTTCTTTGCACTGATTGCTGAGGAAGGCTTTCTTATCTCTCCTTGCTATTCTTTGGATCTGCATTCAGAAGCTTATGTCTTTCCTTTTTTCCTTTGCTTTTCGCTTCTCTTCTTTTCACAGCTATTTGTAAGGCCTCCTCAAACAGCCATTTTGCTTTTTTGCATTTCTTTTCCGTGGGGATGGTCTTGATCCCTGTCTCCTGTACAATGTCGTGAACCTCAGTCCATAGTGCATCAGGCACTCTATCAGATCTAGTCCCTTCAATCTATTTCTCACTTCCACTGTATAATCATAAGGGATTTGATTTAGGTCATACCTGAATGGTCTAGTGGTTTTCCCTACGTTCTTCTTATTAACAGGCAAATGAATTTTAAAATGTATAGCCACAAAACTAAATACTTGCAGAAAACTTAGAGTTACATTTAAAGAAGGGACACAGATAGGATTGCTGTGTGTTATTTCTTACAACTGTGTGTGAATCTAGAATTATCTCAAGACCAAAGGTTAACGTTAAAAAAACAAAAGGTAAACAATGGAATGATCAAAGCAGTTTCAGGGTGATGCTATCTTGTGAACAGAGTCAAGAGATACAGGAAAAAAGATCATATAGTTAGTTGTAGGATATTGTCAAGATCCTCACACTTCTTTTGGGTGGTGAGTTTGCAGGTGCTTAGTGCATAATTAATAATAACTAATTACAGGCAAAAGTAAAAAAAAAAAGACAAATCTCAAAAACCATGCTAAGCAAGAAAGGCAAATTGCTATTTTTACAAAGCTTAAATAAAATATTGTTTTTCTTCAATCTAAGAAGTGACAATTAAGACACATCATTATCTTACAAACCATTAAGAAAAAACTTTGCCAATTAAACTCTAATCAACTGTAAAACAGGCTTCCTGGCTAGCCCAGCTGGTAAAGAATCCACCTGCAACGCAGAAGACGCTAGTTCAATTCCTGGTTTGGGAAGTTCCCCTGGAGAAGGAACAGAATATCCACTCCAGTATTCTCAGGCTTCCCAGGTGGCTCAGATTTAAATAATCTGCCTGCAGTGCAGGAGACCTGGGTTCAAAAGATCCCCTGGAGAAGGGCATGGCAACCCACTCCAGTATTCTTGCCTGGAGAATCCCCATGGACAGAGGAGCCTGGTGGGCTACAGTCCATGGGGTCGCAAAGAGTCGGAAGTGACTAAGCACAGCACAGCACAGCAACACATCACAAATTCAGAGATCAAATGAGAGGGTATGCATCCTGTAACCAACAGAATACTCTTCTCTCTAGCTTGAGTATATATTCACAGTGCAAATTTTTAAAGCATGCAGGGGACTAATATCACTGCATATGTTATTTTGGCTACTTCTGGAGAAGAAAGGAGAATGACCTAATTGTCATGCTTAAAAAAAAAAAAATCTGATGCCTAAAGTGTGGTCTGTTAACACCATTTACAATAAGAGAAATCAGGGCTTCTTAGAGAAATGGCTGATGCCATGTTAATGGAAGGAAATAAACAGATGAGCCTAGGATATTTCTTGTGCCTAAAAGCAAGAAAGCTATCAAACACTATTGGGGTCTTACTATAAGGAGTCAACTTAAGTGAGTTCCCACTTAGACTAAGATAGGACAATATGAACTACAACACACAAATAATGTCTACAGTGCCTGAAACATATTAAATACATTAAAATCCATTAATTCCATAATCCAACAAAAAAACCTCACTGGTCACACTAGTGAACTTTAGTAGGGCACTAATTCATTTGACTATGCTAAATATTGATGAAGAGAAAAAACCAAAACATTTATTCTGCCTCTCCTGCATAAACCATATGCTTCACAGTAATCAAAGAGTTAAAGAAGGAAAATTCTTTATAGAAGGATTCCAGCTAATTAATACAGAATAATAATAGCATTTAAAAACCACGGTTTTGCAAGCCTTAAGAAAAGAACAGATCTAAGCAACAATCATCAATGACTGTTAAAACCATTAGATGAAAGGCTCATGGAGAACTTTTTTTTAGAAAAGGATGGCTTGTGTTTACCGTACCCAAACCCACTGATCAAAAGAGGAGTCAGATAAACAGATGAAACTAAGAATTGAAAAAAGGTCGGTAATTGCTAAAGTTAGATCAGGGTACATAGGAATTCATGATATTCTTTCCACACGTGTGGAATGTTGAAAATTTCCATGATAAAAAAAGTCAATTAAAAAAAGATATGAAGCAAATGGCATAATTACGATGAGACAAAGCACTGTGGCTAAGTACACAAGTGTCATATTATTCTCTATTTTTATCTGTGTATCTGAAATATTTCACAGTATGCAAGACTTAAGGTAAAACTATCAAACAATAAAATAAAGACTGGAGTATAGAGAAGGAATGGGATTTAAATCATCCTAAGATTCTTGTACTGCTCAGGAAGGCAAAGAAACTAATTTTAGAGTTCAATATACGTGCATGTTAAAAATTTAAGGGTTAATTCCTAAAAAGAAAAATACATAAAGTGTTCAACTTGAAAAATCAGTAGAAGAAAAAAAAGAACACACATGAGAATAAGAAACATGGCTTTAAAAAAAGGTATAAACTAAAATGGCATAAATAAATCTTAAACTATCAGTGAAAAGTGTAGTTACACAATCGTGTCTGACTCTTTGTGACCCCACGGACTGTAGCCTGCCAGGCTCCTCTGTCCATGGAATTCTCCAGGCAAGAACACTGGGGTGGGTTGCCATTTCCTTCAACCCAGGGATCAAACCTGGGACTCCCGCATTACAGGCAGATTCTTTTCTGAGCCACCAGGGAAGCCCAAACTATCAGTAATCATATTAAAAATGAAAACACTAAACTTATCAAAAGACAGATTACCAGACTGATTTTTTTATATATGCTTTTCAAAAAATTGCAGTGGGAGGAGATAGTTGATTTACAATGTTGTCAGACTGACTTTTTTAAACCCAACTATTTACAGATTTTTTTGCGGGGGCTCCAAAATCACTGCAGATGGTGACTGCAGTCATGAAATTAAAAGATGCTTACTCCTTGGAAGGAAAGTTATGACCAACCTAGACAGCATATTGAAAAACAGAGACATTACTTTGCCAACAAAGGTCCGTCTAGTCAAGGCTATGGTTTTTCCAGTGGTCATGTATGGATGTGAGAGTTGGACTGTGAAGTTAGGCCTAGTAGATAGCAGACAGATAGATCCAGGAGGTGAGGGTGTGGCTGTTGGGAGGGAGGGTAGGGCAAGGAGTCCTGATCCTGGGGAGGGGAATTCTTTTAAATTTTTAATTAGTTTTGTACAACAGGATATTTTGATATGCATATATATGGTATATTATGGTGAAGTGATCACTATAATAAAGCTAATTAATATATTTTCTCACATAGCTACCATTTTTTTGGTGATGCAAGTGCCTGAAATCGTTAGCAAATGTCCAGTATCCAATACAGTACTGTCACAGATGGGAGGACACTAGAGAAATGATGGCTAATTGCAATGTGGGATCCTGGACTGGACGCAAGGACTTTTTAATATAAATAGAAAAACTGAGTCCAAATAAAGTCTACAGTTTAATACTATTATACTAATGTTAATTTCTCAGTTTTCATAAATACACTATGGTTATGGAAGATGTTAACAGTAGGGGAAACTAGAGAAAAGGTTTATGAGAACTCTATCTACTATCTTTATTCTTCTGTAAATATAAAATTATTTCAAAATAAAAAAAAATGTTTTCTAAAAAAAAGCAAGTTGGCAAGACTCACCAAAATTTTTCACATGGACCACAATCTTGTCTAACTCAATGAAACTATGAGCCATGCCATGTAGGGCCATCAACATGGATGGGTCATGGTGGAGAGTTCTGACAATACGTGGTCCACTGGAGAAGGGAATGGGAAAGCACTTCAGTATTCTTGTCTTGAGAAACTAAAGAACAGTATGAAAAGGCAAAAAGATATGACACTGAAAGATAAACCCCCCAGGTTGGCAGGTGCCCAACATGCAACTGGAGAGGAGCAGAGAAACAGCTCTAGAAGTAATGAAGAGGGTCAGTCAAAGCAGAAACGACACCCAGTTGTGGATGTGTCTGGTGGTGAAAGTAAAGTCCAATGCTGTAAAGAGCAATATTGCATAGGAACCTGGAATGTTAGGTCCATAAATCAAGGTAAATTAGAAGTGGTCAAACAGGAGATGGCAACAGTGAACGTCGACATTTTAGGAATCAGTGAACTAAAATGGACCAGAATGGGCGAATTTAATTCAAATGACCATTATATCTAACAACGTGGGCAAAAATTCCTTAGAAGAAATGGAGTAGCCCTCATAGTCAATAAAAGAGTCCGAAGTGCAGTACTTGGGTGCAATCTCAGAAATGACAAAATGATCTCTGTTCATTTCCAAGGCAAGCCATTCAATATCACAGTAATCCAAGTCTATGCCCCAACCAGTAATGCTGGAGAAGTTGAAGCTGAACAGTTCAATGAAGACCTACACGACCTTCTAGAACTAACACCCAAAAAAGACGTCCTGTTCCTCATGGGGGACTGGAATGCAAAAGTAGGAAGTCAAGAGATACCTGGAGTAACAGGTAAATTTGGCCTTGGAATAAAAAATGAAGCAGGGCAAAGGCTAACAGAGTTCTGCCAAGAGAACACACTGGTCATAGCAAACACCCTCTTCCAACAACACAAGAGATGACTGTACACGTGGAAATCACCAGATGGTCAATATAGAAATCAGATTAATTATAATCTTTGCAGCCAAAGATGGAGAAGCTCTATACAGTCAGCAAAAACAAGACCGAGAGCTAACTGTGGCTCAGATCATTAACTCCTTATTCCAAAATTCAGACTTAAATTGAAGAAAGTAGGGAAAACCTTTAGGCCATTAAGGTATGACCGAAATCAAATCCCTTATGATTATACAGTGTAAGTGACAAATAGATTCAAGGATTAGATATGAAAGAGTGCCTGAAGAACTATGGATGGAGGTTCGTGACATTGTACAGGAGGAGATGATCACGACCATCTCCAAGAAAAAGTAAAGGAAAAATGGCTGTCTGAGGAGCCCTTACAAATAGCTGAGAAAAGGAGAGAAGCTAAAGGCAAAGGAGAAAAGGAAAAATATACCCATCTGAAAGCAGATTTCCAAGAATAGCAAGGAGAGAAAAGAAAGCCTTCCTAAGTGAACAATGTGAAGAATTAGAGGAAAACAATAGAATGGGAAAGACTAGAGATATCATCAAGAAAATCAGAGATACCAAGGGAACATTTCATGCAAAGATGGGCACAATAAAGGACAGAAATGGTATGGACCTAACAGAAGCAGAAGATATTAAGAAGAGGTGGCAAGAATACACAGAACTATACAAAAAAGACCTTAATTACCCAGATAACCATGATGGTGTGATCACTCACCTAGAGTCAGACATCCTGGAATATGAAGTCAAGTGGGCCTTAGGAAATATTACTACAAACAAAGCTAGTGTAAGTGATGGAACTCCAGCTGAGTTATTTCAAATCCTAAAAGATGATGCTGTTAAAGTGCTGCACTCAGTATGCCAGCAAATTTGGAAAACTCAGCAGTGGCCACAAGACTGGAAAAGGTCAGATTTCATTCCAATCCCAAAGAAAGGCAATGCCAAAGAATGTTCAAACTATTGCACAACTGCACTCATTTCACATGCTATCAAAGTAATGCTCAAACTTTTCCAAGCCAGGCTTCAACAGTATATGAAACGAGAACTTCCTGATGTTCAAGCTGGCTTTAGAAAAGGCAGAGGAACCAGAGATCAAATTGCCAACATCCACTGGATCATAGAAAAACCAAGGGAATTCCAGAAAAACATCTACTTCTGATTCATTGACTATGCTAAAGCATTTGACTGTGTGTATCACAACAAACTGTGGAAAATTCTTAAACAGATGGGAACACCAGACCACTTTACCTGCCTCCTGAGAAACCTGTATGCAGGTCAAAAAGCAACCGTTAGAACCAGACATGGAACAACAGACTGGTTCCAAATTGGGAAAGGAGTATGTCAAGGCTGCATACTGTCACCCTGCTTATTTAACTTATATGCAGAGTTCAGTTCAGTTCAGTAGTTCAGTCATGTCTGACTCTTTATGACCCCATGGACTGCAGCATGCCAGGCTTCCCTGTCCATAACCAACTCCCAGAGCTTGCTTAAACTCATGTCCATTGAGTCAGTGAAGCCATCCAACCATATCATCCTCTGTCCTCCCCATCTCCTCCCTTCAATCTTTCCCAACATCAGGGTCTTTTCCAATGAGTCAGTTCTTCATATCAGGTGGCCAAAGTATTGGAGTTTCAGCTTCAGCATCAGTCCTCCCAATGAATATTCAGGATCGATTTCCTTTAGAATTGACAGGCTGGATCTCCTTGCAGTGCAAGGGACTCTCAAGAGTCTTCTCCAACACCACAGTTCAAAAGAATCAATTCTTCGGCACTCAGCTTTCTTTATAGTCCAATTCCCACATCCATACAGGATTACTGGAAAAAACCATAGCTTTGACTAGACGGACCTTTGTTGGCAAAGTAATGTCTCTGCTTTTTAATACGCTGTCTAGGTTGGTCATAGCTTTTCTTCCAAGGAGCAAGTGTCTTTTAATTTTGTGGCTGCAGTCAACATCTGCAGTGATTTTGGAGCCTAAGAAAATAAAGTTTGTCACTGTTTCTGTTGTTTCCCCAGCTATTTGCCATGAAGTGATGGGACCAGATGCCATAATCTTAGTTTTTTGACTGGTGAGTTTTAAGACAGCTTTTTCAGTCTCCTCTTTCACTTCCATCAAGAGGCTCTTTAGTTCCTCTTTGCTTTCTGCCATAAGGGTGGTGTCATCTGCATATCTGAGGTTACTGATATTTCTTCTGGCAACCTTGATTTCAGCTTGTGCTTCATCCAGCCCAGCATTTCTCTACTTAAGAGTACATCATGAGAAATGCCAGGCTTTTCTTTTATTCTTTTAACCTCTGCATGATATTCATTCCATAATACACATATACTGTTTTTTTTTTCCGATTTACTGTTTTTTTTTTTTTTTCCGATTTATATTTTGGTCTTTATTTGCATATATATCTGAAATTTTATTTTTTGAATTTTATTTTTTAACTTTACTGTACTGGTTTTGCCATATATCAACATGAATCTGCCACAGGTATACACATGTTCCCCATCCTGTTTTTTTAACCATTTCCCACTTGATGGAAATATATGTATACCTATAGCTATATATGGAGGTATATAGATACCTGTATACATCTATCTGTTGTAGTTTCTAACAGTGCTTTAGTGAATACTTTAAAAACAAATTTATGTATTTGACTGCATCAGGTCCTGGTTACAGCACACAGGGATCTTTCATTGTGGTGCTGGGGCTTCTCTCTAGCTGTGGCACAGTCTCCAGAGCGAGTGAACTCAGTAGCTGTGGCATACAGGCTTAGCTGCCCCATGGCATGTGGGATCTTAGGTCCCTGACCAGGGACTGAACACATGTCCCTTGCACTGGAAGGCAGATTCTTAATACTGGACCACCAGAGAAGTCACAGCGAGTACTTTTTTTATAGGCTTGTGGGACATATATGAGTGTTTTTCTAGGTTGCTAGAAGTGATCTAGCAACCTAGATTACTGGATCTGTACATATTGATGTGAAAAAAAATCTCCAAAACATGTTAAGAGGAAGCTATAGAATAGTATATAAAATATCATAAAATAACCATACAAAAAATATTTTATATACCTATGTAAACGTAAGCAGAATAATCTGAAAGGATTCACAATAGGGTTATAACAGGATTACCTCTGGAGAGAGGAATGTAAATGGGGAGGTGAGTTATTACTGGGAAGGACAAGGATTAAGGATCAAGGTAAAGGAAATCTTTCACTCTACATATTTCTATAGTGTGTGAATGTTTTCAATATTTATAAATTACTTTGCAGTAAAAAATAAGGAAAAAATGAGCCTTTCATACACTATAAAAATTCTTATATCAGCAAAGAATAACCCTGGAAGGACAAACTTCCAGGAAGTACTACCCGCAGCTTTCTTCAGGGAAAAAAACTGGAAAAACTATTTTTGCCATTTACTTCTGAACTCTTTAATTTTGTGCATACACTGATTTTACCATGTGGATGCACTGATTTTTAAAAATTTAATGTACATTTTTTAAGTACAGGGCTTCTCTAATGGCCCGGACGGTAAAGAATCTGCCTGCAATGTGGGAGACCTGGGTTCGATCTCTGGGTCAAGAAGATCCTCTCAAGAAGGGCATGGCAACCCATTCCAGTATTCTTGCCTGGAGAATCCCTATGGACAGAGGAGCCTAGCAGGCTCCAGTCCATAGGGTCACAAAGAGTCGGACACCAGTGACTATGCACAGCACACATGATAAAAGTGCTATTCTGAAAGTATGTTACAGATGTAAAAGCCCAAAAGAAAAGTGTTTGATTTGCCTAAGAGACTTCAGAAAGTCAAGACTTCCTCCCAACAGACTTACTGCAATGCATTCCAGGCAGAATTCAGGTAACGGGCCAAGACACAGAGGTATCACAAAAAATAGGCGGCTTCAGAGATGAGGCCTAAATAATAAAGCTTGGGACTATAGGACGGATTTGAATAATCACCACTTCCTGAAAGTGTACACTCTTTTTGCCTTTTTCAAGAAAATAATCAAGTTTTGACTTATACACAGTATGTTCTGCCTAAAGCAACTACCCCTACTCCACATCATGATATAATGAAATGAATACGTCTATCCACAAACCTGGCAAATATATTCATCGGTTCTAGATGGATAATCCTGACCATAGGGTAAGATTCTAAATTAAAAATTATATTGATCTCCTATTCTATCTTCTTCTTTTGACCACCCCATAAAGCCAAGCTGCAATATGCATAAAAACAATGATACACCAACTGCGTACCATTCAGTATAAAAGGTAGGATACCCTGATCCAGTTTACAGCACTTACAACAAATGTCTCACACAGGGCAGAATGAAGAAAGATGATCTAAATTTCAGCTATAACTTTCCTGGTAGCTCAGCAATAAAAAATCCTCCTGCCAATGCAGGAGACTCAAGAGACAAGGGTTGGATGCTGGGGTTGGTAAGATCCCCTGAAAAAAGGAATGGCTACCTGCTTCAGTATTCTTGCTTGGAGAATTCCATGGACAGAGGGACAGAAGAGGCTGGTGGGCTACATACAGTCCATGGGGTTGCAAAGAATCGGACAGGACTGAACAACTAACGCACTGTAACTAGATGACATTTATGCTTTATGTCTGTGTGTGTGTGTTTAGTCACTCAGTCGTATCCAACTCTTTGTGGCCCCATGGACTGTAGCCCACCAGACTACTCTGTCCATGGAGTTTTTCAGGCATGAGTACTGGAGCGGGTTGCCTGTTCCTACTACAGGGGATCTTCCCAGCTCAGAGATCAAACCCATGTCTCTTGAATCTCCTGCATTGGCAGGTAGGTTCTTTACCACTGATTGACCTGGGAAGCCCAATGCTTTATATTAATTGTTGTTGTTCAGTCACCAAGTCTTACCTGACTCTGCAACCCCATGGCCTGTGGCACACCAGGCTTCCTGGTCCTTCACTATCTCCCAGAGTTTGCTCAAACTCATGTCCATTGAGTCAGTGATGCCATCCAACCGTCTCATCCTCTGTCGTTCTTTTCCTCTTGCCCTTAACCTTTTCAGCATCAGGGTCTTTTCCAATGAGTCAACTCTTCGCATCAGTTGGCCGAAGTACTGGAGCTTCAGCATCAGTCTTTCTAAGGAATATTCAGGATTGATTTCTTTTAGGATTGACTGGTTTGAGTTCCTTGCTGTTTGAGGGACTCGCAAGAGTCTTCCACAGCACCACAATTCAAAAGCATCAATTCGGCACTGGTCCAATACTTCTTTATGGTCTAACTCTCACATCCCTACATGACTACTGGAGAAAACATAGCTTTGACTACACAAACCTTTGTCCTCAAAGTGATGTTTCTGCTTTTTAATATGCTGGCTAGGTTTGTCATAGCTTTTCTTCCAAGGAGCAAGCATCTTTTGATTTCGTGGCTGCAGTCACCGTCCGCAGTGATTTTGGAGCCCCCAATAATAAAATCTGTCATTGTTTCTATTTTTACCCCAGCTATTTACCATGAAATGATGGGACTAGATGCCATGATCTTAGTGTTTTAAATGTTAAGTTTTAAGCCAGCTTTTCACTCTTTCTTCTTCATCAGGAGGCTCTTTAGTTCCTCTTTGCTTTCTGCCATAAGAGTGGTGTCATCTGCATATCTGAGATTATTGACATTTCTCCTGGTAATCTTCATTCCAGCTTGTGAGTCTTTTAGCCTGGCATTTTGCAGGTTATACTCTGCATATGGGCTTCCCAGGTGGCACTAGTGGTAAAGAACCCGCTTGACAATGCAAGCGATGGAAGAAAGACGGGTTCAACACCTGGGTCGGGAAGATCCCCTGGAGGAGGGCATGGTAACCCATCCCAGTATTCTTGCCTACAGAATCCCATGGACAAGGGAGCCTGGTGAGCTACAGTCCATAGGTTGCAAAGAGTTGGACACAACTGAAGTGACTTAGCACACATGCATGTTCTGCATATAAATTAAATAGGGCAACAATATACTGCCTTGACGTACTCCTTTCTCAATTTTGAACCAGTCCATTGTTCCATGTTTGGTTCTAATTGTTGCTTCTTGTTCTACATACAGGTTTCTGAGGACACAAGTAAGGTGCTCTGGTATTCCCATCTCTTTTAAGAATTTTTCACAGTTTGTTATGATCTACACAGTCAAAACCTTTAGTGTAATCAGAAGCAGATTTTTTCTTTGGAATTCCCTTGCCTTTTCTATGATCCAGTGGATGTTGGCAATTTGATCTCTGGTTCCTCTGCCTTTTCTAAATCCAGCTTGAACATCTGGAAGTTCTTGGTTCACATATTATTGAAGCCTACCTTGAAGGATCATGTGCAATGAGAACAACTGTATGGTAGTTTGAACATTCTCTGGCATTGCCTTTCTTTGGGACTGGAATGAAAACTGACCTTTCCCAGTACTGTGGCCACTGCTGAGTTTTCATATTTGCTGGTATATTGAGTGCAGCACTTTAACAGCATCATCTTTTAGGATTTGAAATAGCTCAACTGGAATCCCATCACTTATACTAGCTTTGCTCACAGTGATGATTCCTAAGGCTCACTTGACTTCACACTCCAGGATGTCTGGCTCTGGGTGAGTGACCACATCATCATGGTTATCCAGACCATTAAGATCTTTTTTGCATATTCTTCTGTATATTCTTGCCATGTCTTCTTAACCTTTCCTGCTTCTGCCAGGTCCTTGCTATTTATTTTGCTCATCTTTGCATGAAATGTTCCCTTGGTATCTCCAATTTTCTTGAAGAGATCTCTAGTCTTTCCCATTCTATTGTTTTCCTCTATTTATATGCATGGTTCCCTTAAGAAGGCTTTCTTCTCTCTCTTTGCTATTCTCTGGAACTCTGTACTCAGGTGGGTATATCTTTCCCTTTCTCCTTTGCCTTTAGCTTCTCTTCTTTTCTCAGCTATTTGTAAGCCCCTCTCAGACAACCACTTTGCTTTCTTGTATTTCTTTCTCTTGAGGATAGTTTTGGTCAGCACTTCCTGTACAATGTTACAAACTCCCATCCATAGTTCTTCAGGCACTCTGTCTACCAGATCTAATCCCTTGAGTCAATTCATCACCTCCACTGTATAATCATAAGGGATTTGATTTAGTTCATACCTGAATGGTCTGCAGTCCAGGAGTAGCAGAGTTGGACACAACTGAGTGAGTGAACAACAACAACAATACCTGAACGGTCTAATGGTTTTCCCTACTTTCTTCAATTTAAACCTGAATTTTGCAAAAGGAGTTGATGATCTGAGCCACAATCAGCTTCAGCTCTTGTTTTTGCTGACTACATAGAGCTTCTCCATCTTTGGCTGCAAAGGATATATCAATCTGATTTCAGTACTGACCATCTGGTGATGCCATGCATAGAGTCATCTCTAGTGTTGTTGGAAGAGTGTGTTTGCTATGACCAATGTATTCTCTTGACAAAACTATAAGCCTTTTCCCTGCTTCATTTTGTATTCCAAGGCCAAACTTCCCTGTTACTCCAAGTATCTCCTGACTTCCTACTTTTGCATTCCAATCCCTAATGATGAAAACAACATAATTTTTTGGTCTGGTAGGTCATCATAGAACCATTTAACTTCAGCTTCTTCAGCATCAGTGGTTGGGGCACAGATTTGGATTACTGTGAGGCTGAATGGTTTGCCTTGGAAATGAACCGAGATAACTTTGTCATTTCTGAGATTGCATCCAAGTACTGCATTTAGGACTCTTTTGTTGTTTATGAAGTTCTTACGAATAAACTAAACATTAAAGAAACACTGATTTCTGCCAAAGATAAACTGATTTTATGCATATGTCTTCCTAATTTCTTGATTTGGGGGCATCGATCCAAAGTAAATCATCAATACTACCACAGTCTAACTTTTATTGACAGCAAATGATAGTTTTTTTTTTTTTTGCCTGCCACTCCTATTTGGAAAAGCTATGCAACATTTCCCTCCAACTCAGGTCACATGTACCAAAAATAATTATAATATTAAGTGCCTACTATCTGCACTCACTGATCTAAGTGTTACATAACTATTATAAATCAACAGTCATAACTCAACAAAAAGACAATCTAATTTAAAACCAGGCAAAGGACTTAAATAGACATTTCTCCAAAGAAGATACACAAAAGATCAATAAGCACAAGAAAAGATATTAAACATCACCAGTCATTAGTAAGGAAATGCAAATAAAATCCACAATACCATTTCATACCTACAAAGATGGCTATAATCAAAGAAAAAAAGGAAAATAACAAGTATTGGCAAAGATGTGGAGAAACTGGAACCCTCACGCACTACTGGTGAGAATGTAAACTAGTATAGCCTCTGTGGAAAACAGTATGGCAGTTCCCTAAAAAGAAATCTACGTGATTCAGCAATTCCACCCTCAGGAATAAACCCAAAAGAATTGAAAACAGGTATTCAAACAAAAAATGGTACATGAATATTCAAAGCAGCATTACTCAAAACAGCCAAAAGGCAGAAATGAAACAACTGCCAGTCAACAGAAAAAATGGATAAACAAAATATGATATATCCATATAGTGGGATAGTATTCAGCTACAAAAATGAATGAAATACTGACACATGGTACAATATGGATGAACCTCAAAAACACTGTTACATCAAAGAAGCCACACACAAAAAATCACATATTACATGACTCCTTTTACTTGAAATATCCAGAACAAGTAAATTAGCAGAGATTGGTGGTTAACAGAGATGGTGCAGGGGATTGGAGGGAAGAGTGAGGAGAGACTGCATAATGGGTATACGGCCTCCTCTGGGGTTGATGTAACAGTTCTGGAACTATATAGAGTGATGATTGTACAACACAGTGAATTTATTAAATACCACTGAACTGTATACTTTAAAACAGTTAATTTTATGCATTGTGGACTTCATTTCAGGAAAAAAAAAAAATCCAATAGTCCTGACAATTCTGTGCAGATTCAGAAACACAGACAGGCTCAGAGAAATTACTTGACCAAATTCACAGAGGGAGTACTAGACAGAACAGCAGAGATTCAGAGCCAGATTTTTGCTCTTTTTTTCTTAATGTTGATAGCAAGTAGGACCTTTATAGCCCTTCTTCCCAACAATTAAAATTTTATTCCAGGGACTTTCCTGGTGGTCCAGTGGTTAAGAATCTGCCTGCCAATGCAGGGGACATGGGTTGGATCTCTGATCTGGGAAGCTTCCACACACCACGGGGCAACTAAGCCCGTGCACCACAACCACTGAAGTTCACATGCCTTAGGGCCTGTGCTCCACAACAGGAGAAGCCACTGCAACAAGAAGCACATGCATCACAATGAGGGAGTAAGCTCCACTCACTGCAACTGGAGAATAACATCACATAACAATACTGCGTAGTCTAACTTACTGCATCATCATAACATTACGGGCTGGCAGACAAATGACAAATGTCAAACAACTTTTAAAAGATCTTCAAGGAATTCCTTGGCAGTTCAGTAGACAGGACTCAGCGCTTTCACTGCTAGGGCTGGAGAACTATGGTCAGTTCAGGACCACTGCCCTGGTCAGGGAACTATGATCCTGAAAGCCATGTGGCATGGCCAAAAAATTAAAAACAAAAAAAGACCTCCATAAAATACAAGCTTTGAATAGTGAAAGAAGTGAAAATGATTACCCAACAAAGCTTTGTTTAAAGTACTGTCAACTTAACAAAGAATTAGATAGTCTTCTCAAGAAACCAAGTGTGTACTGACTGGTAAGATGTAACAAAACATCAAGTTTGCATCTGAGCTAAATGGCTGACTCAGTCTTTGGTGGTTCTGTACCACAGTACCACCTTATAGGACCATTCAGGTCCTATTAATGCCTTAATTTCCTGTCATTCCATCATAGTTATAAATAAGCTTCACTGTTCCCATCAAATGTGAGGAAGCCTCTAATGATGAGATCCTTATCCTGAAGGTTTGTGCAGGACATGCAGGTAGGCTATGATGACAACTTACTTTATATAAAGATATAAGAGGTTATTAACCAAAGTCGGCTGAGAGTCACTTCCACTACACACTAGTGCACATTTTTAATCAATGTAACAGTAGAAAATACCAAGAAAAGCCAGCAGTGGGCTGATCACACTGCATGTTGTAATCAGAGACTAAGTAGATAATTTAAAGTACTGCTCTACTGGGCTTTCCAGGTGGCTCAGTGGTAAAGAATTTGCCTGCTGATGCAGAAGACGGGGCTTCAATCCCTGGGTCAGGAAGATCCCCTGGAGGAGGAAATGGCAACCCACTCCAGTGTTCTTGCCTGGAAAATCCCATGGAAAGAGGGCTGGTGGGCTGCAGTACATGGAGTTGCAAACAGTTGGACACAACTCAGTGACTGAGCACACATGCATTGCTCTACTGATGGTAACCTTAAAACAGAAGCAAATCATTTGCTACTGGACAGATCACAGTACTCAAGAGAGCAAAGACTGTTGGTTTTACAAATAGGCCTTTCCGGTTCTATACAGGTCAATAAGAAGTAACATCATTAGCAGCATCTTCAAGTACAAAAGATATCTTCACTTATCTAACGTGACCCATCTATAATCCTATAATGGCTTCATCACAAACCTCCTTCTCCTCAATCCCAACACCCTTTAACCAACTCTAAAGAACACATAGACACAAACACATACTCCACAACCAGTAATCGTGTCATTTTGCTAATTAAGTAATATAAAAAAATCCTAACCAACAATCTAAGGTTGTCATTTAGGGTTTGCACTAGTAAGAATCGCTGTGTAACTCCTAACCACAAATTAGTCATAGGACAATGACTGCAGAGGCCTTAAGCTGGTGGCTATGTTCTCAGATCCTACAGAATATTTTAAGGCCTGGGGCTGCTGCAGAGTCAGTGCAGAAGATGCATGTATATTTCAGGAATCCAACACAATCAGCCACCATGGTAAATCTGAACATGAAGAGTAAATGCTGGCCTCTGGCCAATCCTTATATCCAGCAACCTAAAACGTTTGGATATTTAAAGTTAATGTCCAAAACTTTAAATCTTTTGGAGATATTTCAGAACCAACACACCACATCCACGGTAAGTGTAAACTCACTAAGATTCCGAAAGAGGCTCCCAGAAAATGGTATGTGAGCCTGAAGTCCCTTTGTAACCCAATAATCTCAAGAAGCAAGATGCAGGCATAATTAACCTCCTTGTGACAATTAGAAAAAATGAAATTGGAGGTTAGACCCATCCTAAGAGACAGTTCATTGTCAGCCTACAGCTATTTCAATCTACTATATTTGGTACTATGTGACAACTCTGTCTCTCTCAAATACATGAAGGGAGGGAGAAAAAATCGACTCAAACAGTACTTCCTGTATTACAGTTACCTTCCTGAAATATTTAAAGCATATAGTAGCACTCAAACTCTTTTCAATTAATAAAGGCTATAGAAGGTAAGCAATAACTAGCAGCTCATACATGTCCCTTGGACAGCAAGATCAAACTAGTCAATCCTAAAGGAAATCAATTCTGAATGTTCATTGGAAGGACTGATGATGAAGCTCCTATACTCTGGCCACCTGATGCGAAGAGCCAACTTACTGGAAAAGATTCTGATGCTGGGAAAGACTGAGGGCAGGAGGAGAAGCGGGGGACAGAGGATGAGATGGCATCACTGACTCAATGGACACGAGTTTGAGCAAACTCTGGGAGATGGTGAAGGACAGGGAAACCTGGCGTGCTGCAGTCCATGGGGTCACAAAGAGCTGGACACGACTGAGTGACTGAACAACAACAACATATATATAAAATATTCTGAAATGAAAAAAGTACCCTAAAATTTTCAACCAAAGGCAGCAAAGTGAACTGAAGATGATCTACACTACTGACACATTTTTCTTTTTTAATATTTATTTATGTTTTGGCTGCACCAGGTCTTACTTGCAGCACACGGGATCTTTAGTTATGGCATGTGAGCTCTTAGCTGCAGCATGTAGGATCTAGTTCCCTGACCAGGGGTTGAACCTGGGTCCCCAGCATTGGGAGTGTGGAGTCTTAGCCACTGGACCACCAGGGAAGTACCTGATTTTTCAAATATATATACAAATAACATTCTTAAGATGATCATCCACAGTTACAGGTATGACTAAAAAACCTTGTGTATAACAAATGGTCCCTTCCACACTGGATACGTTTCATACTTTAAAACAGAAACTCCTATTTTCTTCATCAACTAAAGCTCCTACAAGATTTTCAAAAGTACTTTTACTGCTAACTTGAACTCTATTTTAAGGTGCTTGCTAGATGTCTTGATACATAAATATAATTAGACAGAAGCTAAGAGAGAGCCATAAAAACTAGACAAATCATTTCCTGTGCAAGTGTCCTGCAAACTGGACAGAAAAAGTCAGTAGAGGAAACAGCAGCCCTCAAACATAAGGTCAAGTACTACCTTCAGGTGAACACACAATAAAATCACCATTTAAAAGTAAACAAAAATAAATAAATAAATAAAAGTAAACAAACTTGGGCTTCCCAGGTTGCTCAGGGAAGGTAAAAAATCCACCTGCCAATGCAGGAAGTACGGTTCTACCCCTAGTCAGGGACAATCCCACATGCCTCAGGGAAAACAAAGCCCGACGGCCACAACTACTGAGCCTGTGATCTTAAGCTCAGGAGCCACAAATACTGAGCCCAGGTGCTACATCAACTGAAGTTCACATGTCTAGAGCCCGTGTTCTGCAACAAAAGCCACTGCAATGAGAAGCCCGAGCACTGCAGCTAGAGTGTAGCCCCTGATCCTTGCAACTAGAGAAAAGCCCATGCAGCAACGAAGACCCTGCACCACCAAAAAATAAATAAGTAAAATTATATATAAAAAAGTAACCAAACTGCCACAAAAACTTAAACATAGGATTATCATATGAACAGATATTGAACAGGTATTTGTACACTAATGTTCACAGCAGCGTTACTCACAATGGCCAAAAAGTGGAAACAACCTGTGTCCATTTATAGATGAATGGATAAAGGGAATGTGGTATATGCATACGATGGAATATTACTCAGCTCTAAAAAGGAATGAATTTCTGACAAGGTTAAAACACTGATGAACCTTGAAGACAATGTGCTAAGTGAAATAAGCCAGACACAAATGGACAAATACTATATAATTCCACTTATGTGAGGTACCTAGAATAATCATATTCCTAGAGACAGAAAAGTGCAATAGTGATTGCCAGAAGCTGGGGAAAAAGAAGAATGAAGAGTCATTCTTTAACAGGAATTTTGGTTTGGGACGATAAGAATGTTCTGGAGTTGAATGGTGGTGATGGTTTCACAGCAGTATGAATGGATTTAATGCCACTGAACTGTACACTTGAAAAAGTGGTTTAAATGATGTTACGTATATCTTATTACAATTTTTTTAAGTAACCAAGCAAGAATGATGATCCAATTTTGAGGCAAAAACATCAAGAAAAAGTGCTAAGAGTCTGCAACAGGCATGCTTCACTGTCATCCTCCGAGCCTAGATAACCTGCCTGAAAGTCAAGACCTCAGAAGATGGACATGGCATTTTCATATACTACAGATTTATATATCAGTATCATATCACTGGCATATGATAGAAAGATATATTAGAAGGTGAACTATATTCTATAGGACATTTGCTAAATAATGAATGGGCTCCCCTTTCCAATATTTAAATCAGAAAAATATAAGCTTTACCTTCCAGTCTCCAATGTAAGCAGCAAGACAATCAGTTTTACTTCTAACAAAGCAGCATAGTGGATCCTAAAGAGTGACTTTAATTTTCCAGTCTTAATATGGTGTCTCTACAATGGAAACTGCAAGTAGCAATATAACAATAAAAATATAAACTTCTTTCACCACCATTACAAAGTTACTTAACCTTTTCCAAGCCTCATCTGAAAGATGAGGATGCTTACCTTATAGGATTATTTGAAGACCTAATAAAGTAACATATATAAAACACACTGAGTTCAGTCAGTCCCTAGAATACCTAACTGCTCAACAAATAAAAATTCCCTCACCTCCTGCAATTCACTAGTATCTGTAGCCTTTCCTGCTCCTGGATCAGCCGCCACAGGCTATGCTGATGTTTCGGCCATTAACCTCTGGCTCCTCCCTCAGGCCCCAGCTGTGTCTCTCAGTTCTAGAAGTTTTACTCCTGGTTTCTAAGAGGATCCTGTCTGTATTTAGAGATAATGCCAGTACCAACTGTGGACTCAACAGGTGCTTGGAGGGCACTTGAGCATTCAGCAGTTTTTGATTGTTTTCCAGAGTTAATTGGTTTTGGCTCCACAACTGGCTGTCTTGACTTCCACAAGGAAGAGTGCCACGTATGCAGAGTACTTCAGCAGTACACTAGACTAAACGGAAAATTAAGTGTGCTCACAGGACAAATCCTTAGCAAGAGGATGTTTTTGCCCATTATCTGGACCCCAGAAGATCTGTTAAATCACAGGGGCAATAAACCTTCAATAAACTCTGCAGATGTAGCCCATCAACCCAATCTTTGTCTAGATCACTCTACCAGACCAGGTTTCAACCAATTCATGCTGTTCATACTACAACCAAGATCAGGAGGAAAAAGCAGGTAGAACAACATGGAACACTTAAAGGAGTGTCCAAACAGAATGGGTATGAATTCAGTTTACTACTAGTTTTGTGACCTTATTAAATAGTTACTTAATCTCTGAATTTATAAAACAGGATATGATTATGAGGATTAAATGAGATGATACGTGGAAAGCAATCTTAGCACTTCATTATCACTAATAAGGAAACTGCACTCATTTCTTGCTTTGTTCAGTTTTTATAACAGAAGAAAAGTCACAGTTTAGATCATTCTTTTTGGACCTTTATAAAATAGCCTAATGCTACTATCTGAGGCCAAGCTGAGAAATATAAACTGAAAATTTTCCAGAAATCTTAGATGAGTCAGCAAAACTTAATGCCTCAAAATAAAAGGCTTAATATGTCCATATTAATATGTCATAAATATGTTTATTTATGAGCACATAATGGTAATTACAATTTCAAAATCAGCAATCTTGTATCCAGCATCATCCAAAATTTGGTCTGGAAATCCAAGTATCAAGGAAATGCAAAGATCATACATAACTGCCGAAATACTTCCCCACAATATTTTCAAATCACCTGAATTCAAACTGGAAGGTACAAAATAGCCTGATAATTCGAAATCAGCATCAGGAATTTCTGGTGACAAAACCAAACTCTCTCCCATAATCATAAAACCACTAGCAGACGGTACATGATCATTTCTCAGTGAGAAACTGTAATTCTAACAAAGTACAGATAACTCAGATTTTATCAAGGCTGTTCATCTTTCGATGAACAAATTCTTGGTTCTCCTCCAAACACCCTAAACTCTGCATTATCAATAACCAAACTCAAAGCAAGATGCCTGTTTCTAGTGACCTGTCCTCTCCTGCTTCATAAACCGCAGGTAAATTACATACCTGTAATTTAGGGAAGGGAAATAAACATTACAGGCATGTTTTATCAATGAAATGAACTATAAATGATAACCAAATTATTAAAAGAGCAGCCTGTACTCCTTAGCAGAGGGACATGCCAGAGAAAAATCCACCTTCTAAAAGAACCCAGTCATCCTGGATGAATTAGGAGAAAAATGCCACTCCTGTCCACCTAACCTATACTCTCTAACTGGACTTATTCTTCTGCTTTAATTCAAACCCAAACCACATCTATTTTATGTGTCTGCCCCTCTTGGCTATATTTTCCGTCCCGTTTCCCGCTCCCCACCCCACCCCAATTCCAAGAATGCCCTCCTCTCTCTCATTTTCAAATCCCACTTTGCCCCCCAAATCCTAAGGACCTCGGAGACCCACGTAGATGACCTTACGCATTTGCGATGAATTTCCAGTTCATTGTACTTCTCACACCAAATGATCGATTCTTTCATTTCTTTCGACCTCTCGTTGTTTCTTAAAACCCAGTACCCCACACACGCTCACATCAGAGTCCCCCCCTCACTCCATTGTTTCCCCGGCCTATGCCTCTGGAAACCCCTCAACTCGGAACCGTGTGCTTCGGACCGCCTCACTGACCCCAGAAACCTTTCACCATCTGGGCACTCTAGGTCTCAAAGGGTTCACGTCCCCTACTCTCGGTACCCCCACCCCCAACAACTGCTCCCTCCCCGTGTGCCTTCCCTCAAGCCCGCTCTCTGCACCTCCGTGCCCCGCTTCATCCCTCCTCCACTCCTCCACCAGCACCCAGAGCCTCACCTATCCCGGGCCCCCGCAGTCGCCGCGTTCCCAGTTCCGGCTCTGCGTCCCGGACGCTCTGGGGTCTGAGAAGACGAAAGGAGCTCCTCTGCCGCCTCCTCCTCCTCTTCTAGAGCTGCAGCCGTCGCGCTCCTCCCCCAGCTCTCCCGGAGCCGGACGCCGCCCCGCCCCCACCGCCCCTTTCTCTGCTTCCCTCCTCGGCCGGGCGGCGGGCTGGGAATCGCAGCCGCGGCTGGGGGCCTGAGTGCCAGCCGACCCACACCGACCTCGCCGGGGCTCGAGCTCTTCGCCCCGCCCCGCAGTCCGCTCGGGCGCGTGCGCGCCGGCTAGCCAGCGCACAGGGCGCGTGCTCGCGCCAGCGCGAACCCGGCGCGCCGAGCTCGAGGCCGTTGCAGCCAACCGGCCCGCGAGTGAGGCCCGGGCGCGAGGCGGCCCCGCGAGCCGAAGACCCGCGCGCGGAAAGGCGCGGGACGAGGGGTGGCCTCCTGTCCGTCGGGTTACAGCTCCTCCCGCTACCGGGTCCCTCGCGCCTCACACCGCCCTGTGGATCGCGCGCCCGAGTTGAGGAAGCTCGGGCGTCGCCGAGAATCGGGAAGAACGATGCAGGGAAGGGATTGGAAGAGTGGGTTGGAGAACAAACTAGATGGGAGTCGGGACGGGTGTGGGACACGAGCTCGCAGCCGCGTGCAGAATGGCGAGTCCCAGAAAGAGCCGGGCAGCGTTGGGTGGGGGGGACAGCGCGCGCTGGGAGTAGAGGGCCCGAGCTGGAACTGCCGGAAAGAGCCGAAACTCCCCCGGAGGTTGCCGAAGGCGGCCGCCTCAAGGGGCTCCGCTTGAGGGGCTTTTCTCTGGATCCCGGCCGGGACTCTTGTCTCCCAGACGGCTGTCCTTTTGGCGCTACGACTTCTCCCCGACGACTTAACACCACTTTCCATTTCACCTCCTTCCCGTCCCGAGTTTTATTCCAGAAGGCTATTTCAGAACCACCAGCTGTGGGAAACGCCCGGACGTCCGGACTTCTTTGCCGCTCAGCCTCCTGGGAATCCGTAGAGGCTGCTGTGGGGTGGTGGCGGGAGGATGCGTGTCCCTGGCCTGGTGCAAGATAGCTTTGGGAGCAAGTTGAGGGTTCGCTGCCACGTTCACCAGATACACCAAGTCCATTTCTGTGTCGGTTTTCTGGTCTACTCGGTTGTCTGCATCCCTCTACACGGCTGTGGTCAGTCACATTGCCCGTCGAATCTGTTAAACACTCTTATTCGAGGTTAGATTCCCAAGCACCCCAGGGCCAGAACCATCTCTTAATATTTGTGCACCTTTCTAGCCAGTTTCCTCCATGAATGAAGCACTCACCCCACTGCCAACTGGTCAGGAGTAGCTAGAGGGTGAGCATTGAATCAGCATTGAAAAGGTTAATCAGAGTCTGTCCCCATGTTCTCTTTTGAGGGCCAAGTATAAGGGGCTCTAGCCAGGCACCAACCACAAGCCAGAGAGTGTATATGGGAGTGTATAGACACCACAGGCATAATGTAATTTTGGTCCCCACAGGTTTGTTGTTGGAGTGGCAGTACAGGTAGATCTCTACAAAGTCATCTATCTGGTCCTTTGGTTTTTAATTTTGGATGGAGTGGAAGGGCCAAAAATCCTCTAGAGCCCACTGACCCTTGATTAATAGTGTCTAAGCTAATCCAACCACATCATTTACAGATCTAGAGAAACAGATTAGGTCATCCAACTAGTTAGGGCACTACACAACGTGTTGCTTACTACTGCATCTACTTTCAAAGATTCAAATAGAAGCAGACCATCCAAATATCTGCTCTCTTTTCACTGACCACCCAATGAGTAGGAGACATTGTTCTAGGGGTGGGCCACTTACACAGAATAAAACTAGATCACTATCCTCAAGTAGAGTATCCAGTTGTAATGGAGGATGAAAGCTATTAAATAACTATAACCTGATGGTAAGTGCTAAAACAGAAAAGTGCAAAGTAGGAACAAAGAGGAATGTGTGAGTAATTCTTCCACAATTCTGCCTTCCCATACAGTGTAGGAATGGGATGATATCAGTTCAGTTCAGCTCAGTCGCTCAGTCGTGTCCGAGTCTTTGCAACCCCATGAATCGCAGCACACCAGGCCTCCCTGTCCATCACCAACTCCCAGAGTTCACTGAGACTCACGTCCATCGAGTCAGTGATGCCATCCAGCCATCTCATCCTCTGTCATCCCCTTCTCCTCCTGCCCCCAATCCCTCCCAGCATCAGAGACTTTTCCAATGAGTCAACTCTTCATATAACCCTGGTTAATAGGAAACTTCATACTAAAGAATGAGACCTAAACCAATAGGATCCAAGATCTTATTCTATGACTGATTTCACCAACCAAAAGTCATTTGGGTAACACCTTTGTTACAGGGCCTGATGCTGCTGCAAAATATAATTTCTTCCTTGGGAGAAAAATTAAATCATCACTTGGAAACCATAGTCTGTTAGGAGAGACATGATGCCTTTCCTAAAAGAACCTGTGGTCTAATGCAAGAGAGTTTTTATATGTGGATATCCCACTTAGAAGGGGGGTGGATAGAGGAGCATGCCTAGGCCAGATCTATGAGAGCTGTCAAAACATCACTGGACACTGAATGAGATGGAATCATATCTCCTCTAAGCGAGAGTGCTGAGTGTGTTTGAAAGGAATAGTTTGCCAAGTCCCTGGGGTGACAGGAGGTGTAGGCTCTTCACAAGGATTTAACTCAAAAACTAACGGCTCTCCCAGACGTGTGGGTCACGTAGAGCATTGTTTTACTGAGTGGAATTTGCAAGAGCGGTACTGAAACTCATGGCCCATCTTTTTCCATGCAGCACTCAACCTCTCTCAAAGGATACTGAACAAATGCTTCAAAAATACCTTTTACCTGGGCTATAAAGATTAATTTTATCATTGTTCTTTATACTACATATACAGTTTTCACTTTATATGGTACACAATTAAGTGATCATTGCCTGCTTTAAAACAGTGGCAAATTGTTTAAAATCTACTAATTATATTGGAAGAAAGGAAATCCTGTAATAAATTCAATATATAATACTGTGACCTACTCTGAAGAAACCACAAAAACAACCAAATTTTCAAAATGATTAGAATAACTGCTAAGGATTACAACAGAAGACTATTTAGAAAAAACATCCATATATCTTAGTTCAGCCTTAAGGGAAATTATTTATCCCAGGTTACCTAATGACTGAGGCAAATTAGAACTAAAGATAAACCATGATGCAATCGTCACCTTGGCAGATATATGCTGCAAAAATTAACATGACCTAATTTAATATATTTTCCAATAGACCCTTGTGATTAGAAATTTTAGCATGTTTTTCTTTGAGTCGATATTCTATATCCGAAGTGACTGATTGTCAGATTCCATGTTTTTATTAGGGGGGAAAAAGAGGTTAAAGTCTCTGATGACTAAAGCTGATGCCACAAACCACAACAAGCATGAAGACCAGCAGAGAATATCTCATCAGGGTGTACTTTTCCCTTTGCTTGGACTACCTCTGATCCCTAAGAATATTCATGTTGGTAGCCCACACTGTGTGTCTTAGAAACGTAGTTTTGTGCATGCTGAATAGATGTTATCTAAAAAAACTATTCCAGGTCCAAATGAGTTTGGGAAAGGCTTGGTAAAATCAAAATAAATTGGTTTATTGTAAAGCAACTATACTCCAATAAAAATTAATTTTGAAAAATTCAAAATAAATTAGTTTCCTTCCAGGAGCATTTAATATGGTAATATGTTTTTTTAATATTGAAGGGAATGCAGTATATAGTATGCAGCTTTCCCCCAAGGAAACTTTTTTACCCAGGAGACTTCTGTGTAGGATTAATGTTTCTTTGAACATCCACTCTATAAGATTCTACTAGAAGGATTTGATTAGGTTGGAATTTCCTGTTTTATATATAACAAAACTGAGGTTCAAAGACATGGGTAACATACCAAAATTCAATTGTGTATCAGATGTTTAGAGCCTTAAATTATCAAAGGTTGAATCCTTATATCACAAAATTAGTGACAATGTCAGAACCAAAACTCAGATTTGAAACAGTTGCAGGTTCATTAAAAATTTGAAATTGATCTCTAGTGAATTTGTTTCTATGTAAGAAAAATATAACTAATACTGCTTTACTGTAAGTTCATTCATGGAATTTTAGCATGTTCTTTCATCTATACAGTCTGTCACCATTTTTTAAAAAGTGATAATGCCACCCTCTGTAAAATGTTTTAGAGTTTATAAAGTGCCCTCAACACATCTTATCCGAATGTCTCAACATCCCTGTGAGGCAAGCATCACTGTCCTCATTTAACAAACAAGGACATCAAGCCTCAATTGTTAAATAGCAGGGGTTTGTTTGTAGGAGAGGAAGGTCTATTGCAGCGCCAAGCAAAACGAATGGGTGGCTCATGCTCAAAAAAACCCAAACTCCCTTAAACAGAAATTTAGCATATTTAGTAAAGGTCCTGTTACTTGCATTGAGGGAAGATAGTCCTTCTGTCCTTCAAGCTAGGCTTCTGCAGTGTGTGAACCAAGGACTTCCAGATGTACAGGCTGTGTTTAGAAGAGGCAGAGGAATCAGACATCAAATTGCCAACATTTGCTGGATCAGAGAGAACACAAGGGAATTCCAGAAAAACATCTACATCTACATTGATTACACTAAAGCCTTTGACTATGTGGATCACAACCAACTATGGAAAATTCTTAAAGAGATAAGAATACCAGACCATGTTAACTGTCTCCTGAGAAACCTGTATGAGGGTCTAGAAGCAACAGAACTGGACATGGAACAATGGACTGGTTGAAAATTTTGGGGAAAGGAGTACAACAAGACTGTATATTGTCACCCTACTTATTTAACTTATATACAGAGTACATCATGCAAAATGCTAGGCTGAATAAATCACAAGCTGGAATCAAGATTTCCAAGAGAAATATCAACAACCTCAGATATGCATATGATACCACTCTAATGGCAGAAAATGAAGAGAAACTAAAGAGCCTTTTGATGGGTGTGAATGAGGAGAGTGAAGCCAGTTTTAAGCTGGCTTAAAACTCAACATTCAAAAAACTAAGATCATGACATCCAGTCCCATCACCTCATGGCAAACAGATGGGCAAAAAGTGAAAGCAGTGACTGATTTTAATTTCTTGGGTTCCAAAATCACTGCAGATAGTGACTGCAGATGGTGACCACAGCCATGAAATTACAAGATGCTTGCTCCTTGGAAGGAATGCTATGACAAACCTAGACAGTGTATTAAAAAGCAGAGACATCACTTTGCCAACAAAGTCCCATATAGTCAAAGCTATGATTTTTCGAGTAGTTATGTACGGATGTGAGAGTTGGACCATAAAGAAGGAGGAGTGCCGAAGAATAGATGCTTTCAAATTGTAGTGCTGGACAAGTCGCTTGAAAGTCCCCTGGACTGCAAGGAGATCGAACCAGTCAATCCTAAAGGAAATCAACCCTGAATATTCATTGGAAGGACTGATGCTAATGCTCCAATACTTTGGCCACCCAATGCGAACAGCTGATTCATTGGAAAAGACCCTGATGCTAGGAAAGATTGAAGGTAAAAGGAGAAGGGGTTGGCAGAGGATGAGATGGTTAGATAGCATCAGCAACTCAATGGACATGTATCTGAGCAAACTTCAGGAGACAGTAAAGGACAGGGGAGTCTGGCATGCTGCAGTCCATGGGGTCACAAAGAGTTGGGCACGACCTAGCGACTGAACAACAGTCCTTCAGTACAGTCAAAGAGACCAGACTCAAAAACATGAGATACAGAATGATTATATGGCAACATGTAAGAAAATGCTTGATAGAACAGTACAAAGTGGACACGAATTCTGAAGGAATTCAAAGAGGAAAGATTACTGGAGATGGACCTAATCAGTGAAGGCATCATTTAGAGATAGACCTTAAGCTGGATCATAAAAGAAGTATAAAGATTTGGATTAGCAGAGGAGAAAAAGAATTACAGAAGACTGACATCAGCAAAGACATGAACATGAGAACAAGAAACACACTGATGGCAAAGAATTAGAGTTTGAAGGGAGATGGGTCTGAAGTGATCAGTCTCTTGGCTGTACAAAAAAAGTCGACTGCTAAGAGTTCCCAGTCACACAATATAAAATGAGCAAGTGCTTTCAACTCAAATTACATAGAAAAGCAGTAAATACACTCTTTATTGTGGACCCCAGGAATGAAAGGGAAGATAGCAAGAGAAGCCAATGGACTTCTCTGGTAGTCCACTGGTTAAGAACCCACCTGCCAGGGACACAGGCTTGTCCCTGGTCCGGGAAGATTTCACATGCTGCAAGGCAATTAAGCCTGTGCACCACAACTACTGAGCCTGCACTCTAGAGCCTGTGCTCCACAAGAGAAGCAACTGCAGTGAGAAGCCCTCACACCCCAACCAGAAAGTAGCCCCACCCCCACCATCCGCAACTTCAGAAAGCCTGTGTGTAGCAACACAGACCAAGCACGGCCGAAAATAAATAAATAAATAAATTTTAATCTTTTTTTTAAAAAGAGAAGCCAAGTTCAAACTGGTAATTATAGGTAGGAAGGAGAAGCGGGGGAGTAACATGAGCCTCAGTGGCCCTCAGATCTGTGACCGGGAAATATATGAATAGACGACACCTAGATTTCCTCTATACGCTTCCCATTCCTTTCCTGACAGTAATTCATTTGAAAGGTGCCTGACCTATTGAGGGTCAGAAAAATGTCCCTTTGAGTGATGCTTGCAAAGCCAGGCTCTCATGCTAAGTTAGTCACTGCCCAGCAGAGGATGTTCCCTGCAACGCTTCTTATCCCAAAATGGAATTAAGGTCTGGCACAGAATGGGTTTTAAAATCATTCCCTTCCAACTCTTCCCACAAAGGGCACTGCTCTATTCTGTTGAAACTTATCAGTGAAGTTTAAATCTAGGAAATCCAAGGTCTTGCTGAAAATTATTAATATAATAGTTTGCAAGTAGCAGATGGAGGAAAGGTGGAGAAAAAGAGAATTGGGAAGAAAGGAAAATGAAGAAAGCAATAAATTATTGAAATATAACCTCATTTAGCGGGAATCCTATGTAAATTTTCTGCATTTGTTGTTAGAACCCACCTGAGCTAAACAAACAAAACCCATTAACTGAATGAGTTTCAATCCCTTGCCACTAAGAGGAAGAGATGGCAAGGAATATGAAGAGAAGCCAAAAAATCAGCTTCTTGGGGTATGAACTTCAAAAACCAAAGCAGGGACATGAAATTTGTGTTCAAGCAAAGCTCTGAGATTACCCCCAGAGTTTCTCAAAAGATCAAATGACATCTACAAAACATATTTAATTTGAAGTTCAGTTTCTCTAACCTTCCCAACAAAGGGAGGGGACTGAACTCTGGTAATGAACCGACTAAGGAGGTACTTAGTTGCAGATGGTGACTGCAGCCATGAAATTAAAAGACACTTGCTCCTTGGAAGAAAAGCTATAACCAACCTAGACAACATATTAAAAAGTAGAGACATTACTTTGCCAACAAAGGTCTATCTAGTCAAAGCTATGGTTTTTCCAGTAGTCCTGTATGGATGTGGGAATTGGACTATAAAGAAAGCTGAGTGCCGAAGAATTGATTCTTTTGAACTGTGGTGTTGGAGAAGACTCTTGAGAGTCCCTTGGACTGCAAGGAGATCCAACCAGTCCATCCTAAAGGAAATCAGTCCTGAATATTCATTGGAAGGACTGATGCTGAAGCTGAAACTCCAATACTTTGGCCACCTCATTGGAAAAGACCCTGATGCTGGGAAAGACTGAAGGCAGGAGGAGAAGGGGATGACAGAGGATGAGATGGTTGGATGGCATCACTGACTTGATGGACGTGAGTTTGAGTAAGTTCTGGGAGTTGGTAAAGGACAGGGAAGCCTGGTGTGCTTCAGTCCATGGAGTCGCAAAGAGTTGGACAAAACTGAGCAACTGAACTGAACTGAACTGAAGGAGGTACCACCACTAGATCCTAAAAAAAAAAAAAAAAGTGAAGGGACATAATTTACCCTGTGACAGCCTTAAGGCGCCATCTGCAGTTCTCATCGAATACTGCAATAAACCCAGACCTGCTGGCTTGTTAGGGCCACACACTCACTGTTAGAGAAAAAAAGAAAACAAAGAAATACTAAATTCCAGCCAGGGAGTCCTCAAAAGCCTCCTAAGTCCCAGAGTAGATGAAAACTCAGCTTGAAGACACAGTGCCTAGGAAAAGTCCTAAGGGCCTTAGCTGGCTATAAGCTCCATGAGAAACCACCCCCCTCCAAAAAAGCTAATAAATTCTTAGACTGCTTGATATAAAGGATGATATATTGTCCAGACCTTGAGAACTTAATAGCTCCACAGTACCTTGTTCTGTCTGAACACATCTGAGAATTGCATTTAGTTCTGGGCACCACAATTTAAGAGCAATATTGACAACAGTCATAAAAATGTTCATACCCTTTGACCCAGTAATCCCACCCATGGGAATTTATTCTGAAATAATTCAAAAGAACAGATGAATTAGAAACATGAAAATATTGATGCAGCATTCTTTATAACAACAAATATGTATCAGCAAATATATATATATATATTAAATGTCTCCCAAGAAGGGAATATTACATAGCATTAAAGTATAATTATGCTGTTTGAAAAAAAGTAAAAATATAGAATAATAATAATGCATGCTGCAACATGGATGAATCCTGAAAATAGTATACTAAGTGAAATAAGCCAGACACAAAAGGAAACATTCTATGATTCTATTTGCTTAAAAGGTCCAGAATAGGCAAACCTATAGAGACAGAAAGTAGATTAGTAGTTGCCAGGGTGTGGTGAGAGGAGAGAATTGTAATAGGTATGGGATTTTGTTTTAAGGTGGTTTAAAATGGTCTGGAGTCAGTGTTGATGACTTTACAACCTTATAAATATACTAAAAATCACTAAATTGTATACTTTAAAAGGGTAAATTTTATGGTATGTGAATTATAGCTCAGTAAAAAAATATTTACATACATATGACATCTTCCTAGTAATATATATCAATGCCTATGATTTAGGGAAGGGAAAGACTATAAGATTATATCCCTGATACGATATGTACATTTATGGATGAGGACTAAAAGAGAACATGAATAAATGAAAACAGAGTTTGATACAGGTGAATTTTTGATTGGGGGGTGGCCATGATATTGTTCTTTGAGCAAGTAAATATTTTATTTTTTTTCCACGACAGTGTCCACAAGAGGGCAGAGAGATGTGAAACCAAACTATTTAACACAAGCCTCATCCAAACAGTTGGAAACCCAGAATCCAGTGTTGAAAGCAATCTTAAAGGTTATCTAAATTCAACTTCCTCACCTAACAGAGAAAAAACTGAGGCCCATAATGGTAAAGTGGCTCATTCTAAGTCAGCAGGCTGGTCATGCAAGAGGCAGAAGGAAAACCCCATCTTCTCACTTCATCCATCTCTTTCTATCAAACTACAGTGCATCCTTAAACAAGACAATGTTTAATCTAGAAAAGGGAAAATTTAGAGGGACATGAAGGGAAGGGCAAGTTCTTATCAAGAAAGAGTTTCTGGAACTTCCCTGGTGGTCTAGTGGTTAAGACTCCTCACTCCCAATGCAGGGGGGGCCCCAGGTTTGATCCCTGGTTGGGGAACTAGATCCCATATGCTGCAACTAAGTGTTTGCATGGTGCAACTAAGACCTGGTACAGGCAAATAAATGAATAAATAAATATATATATATATATATATTTTTTTTTTTTTTAAGGTTTCTTAAAGGCTTTTATTCTTTGTAACAAGAATTGGGAAATCTAGAAAGAAATTTCAGGGAAGCAAATTTCAGTGCAATAAAAGAACAACAAAATACCTATGGCTGATTCATGTTGATGTTTGGCAGAAAACAACACAATTCTGTAAAGCAATTATCCTTCAATTAAAAAATAAATAAAATGTTTAAAAAAGAACAGCAATTAAGGATGCCCAAAAGGTGGGACATGTATGGGATTTCCAATTAATTCAGAAGCCAGAATGGTCATCTCTGGGAAGATGGTCATCTCTGGGTCATCTCTAGACCCTGCACTGCACTAGATGAGTACTTGGGGGAGAGGCTTTCTCAGTTTGCTTCCAACTTTTTAAAGGTTCTGTACACTTTTATTTGTAGGAGTGGGAGAATACAACATCATTGGATTTCATTTACATCAACTCAGGTAGAGAAAAAAAGATCTCTCACCTGCTAATATCTTAGTTGGTTTTTTAAAAAAAGTTATTTCATAGTGAATTTCTATTTTCAGCTGATTTTCACTATGTCAGGGTCTTTAGGAAGTACATTCTCAGAAAAGTCTTAGTGATGAAGACTAATTGGTCTCTAATTCCAGGTTGGTGGCAAAGCAGAATTTTCTTCCAGAGGTTCCAAATTCATGTGACTTGTGCCATTTCTTTATTTTCAAAAAATGGCTGGGCTACACCATTAGATACATGAATATCTAAATGTCCACTGGGGGTAGGTAGGTAGCCTGGTTCTGGCAAGCACTCAATTTCAGTACCAGCTCACAGGCTAGGACAAGAGTGAAGATGAAATCCAAAGATGGTTTAACCAAACAGTGCTTCCCACTAAAAGGGAAAGATTCTTATTTATTTTTGGCTGCAGGTGGGCTTTCTACTATTAATAGTCGCAGCCGGCAGGGGCTACTCTGTTGCAGTGCAAGGGCTGCTCATTGCAGTGGCAGCACAGCCAAAATTAAAACAAACAAACAAAACAAAACAAATTGTTTAAAATGTGTGAAGATACTGACCTTCACTAGAAATCACAGAAAGGCAAATTGAAGTCATCAGATACTATCTCTCACCCATCATCTTGGCAAAAAATTGCAAAGAGGTAACAGTACATACCAGTAACAAAGAAAGGACTACTTGTACTGCGGGTAAAAGTGTAGATTGTTAGTCTTTTCCAAAAGTAACCTGATATAATAGCAATCAAGGTACTAAAACATATATTCTGCTTGATCCCACTTTATCACTTATTGGAATCTAGCCTCAGAAAAGCAAAAAGCAGCAGCACACATGTTTATTTATTTATTCTGGCTGAGCTGGGTCTTCCTTGCTGTGCTTGGGCTTTCTCTAGTTGTGGCCAGCAGGAACTCTTCTAGTTGTGGTGCACAGGCTTCTCTCTTCTATAGGAAGTATGGACTCAGTAGTCGTGGCAAACAGGCTTAGGTGCCCTGAGGTATGTGGGATCTTCCTGGACCAAGGATCAAACCCGTGTGCCCTGCACTGGCAGGCAGATTCTCAACCACTGGACCACCAGGGAAGTCCCAGTACACGTTTAAAGGTATTTATTGTAGCATTGCTCCTGTGGAAAAAGTACAAACTGCTCATAAATAGCTCTCATTTAAATAAACTGAAATATATTTTTGTAACAAAAACTCATAAGAAAATTTGAGAATAGTAAAATAATTTTCCAAATCAAGTAAAGCCCCAATCACTCTTTGGTCTCTTTTTCCTTATAGACTATTTTTAATATATTTACATTTTACAGATGTAGTACTACATATCATGTTAATAAATTACCAATAGCTTATGAAAATGGCTTATTAAAATTCCACGTGATAATTTGAGAAATTGTGTTTTTCAAAGAAAATACATACATTAATTTTTTGGCCACTTTAAAAAGGTGTGACAGGACTTCCCTGGGGGTCCAGTGGTTAAGGACATGGGTTCAATACTTGGTCTGTGAAGGTTCCACATGCCTCAGGGCAACTTAGCCCTGTGAGTCACAACTACTGAGCCCAAATTCTAGAGCCCACATGCCTACAGCCAGTGTCCTGCAACAAGAGAAGCCACCGCAATGAGAAGCCCAGGCACCGCAGCTAGACAAAGCCCTCTAACGGCAATGAAGACAGTGTAGCCAAAAAGAAATAATTAATTAATTTAAAAAAGTGTGACATTGTAAATTAACTACACTTCAATAAAAAATAATGACAAAAAAAAGAAAACTTGATATGATGAAACATTTGAGTAAATTAAACAATTTAGCCCTCGCATCTCCCCAAGGATCCCTCTGGGAAAGGTTCTTCCCGCCCGGCCCGCCCTTCTGGACTAGCTACTCTCAGGTCTCCAGGACCAACCTGCTGATTTGCAGGCCGTGCTGCAAATCTCCTAGGCTGCTCAGGAAGCGCCTTCCTCAGGGAAGATGAAGGCCCCCATCCAGGCCCCCAAGACCCCAGGCCTCTGGCTTCAGCCTTCCAGCCTCACCTAGTAAGTGCCTTCTGTGTCCCTCAGGCCCCAAGGACCCAGACCTAGGGTAGGAGACAGACCCTTCTGGTGAAAGGCTCTGCCCAGCTCTCTGGCGTGCTGGCCAGGTATGGCTGGGATCCTGCAGACCTCTGCTTACTGTGAGCCCGGCGCCCCCTAAGGCCTGTGGGCCCCCAACTCTGGGGTGCTACCTGCCTGACTGCCTGCCTCTCCCAGGGAGCCTCAGCCCCCATGTGGGCTCAGGATGCCGCCTGGGCGGTCCGTGCTGACTGAGGCAGCCCAGCTGGTGCCACCCGCTCTTGTTCCATCGGCCCCAGGCCCTGGCGGCTCCTCTGAGCTTTGCATGTTCCACTAACTCAGGTAGGTGGCAGGAGGAGGCAGCAAGCTTTGGCTGCCTCCGAGGGAAGAACACTAACCTGACCACGGCAGGCCTGCCGAACTCACCCCAAAAAAAGCAATTCCGACCTCAAAAAACAAACAAAAAAGTAAAAGAAAAAGGTGTGAAAGTTAAATTTGGTCTTAAAATTGTAGTACATAAATTCACTGGCTAGTATTTTATATATATGGATGAAAAAAGAAACATCTATAAACTTTATTCCTCTCAATTGATTGGGCCATTTTTTTAATCAGTAGGGAATACAAGCCAAAGTAATTCTGCTTTTTAAAAGCACATATACTCCTCAGAGTTAACTTTCAGATAAAGGAAAGTGTGAGGATGGTACACACAAATAAAGAAAGCTGGAGAAAAGGTACACGATTTTACTATCATGTTCCTGATCTCCAGTCTTCCTCTTCAAACTGAGGCATCCTGGGCTGTTCCTTCTACAACTGGGAATGAGTTAAGGCCCCCTTGAGATGTTCAAGCTGTTGGTTCCCTAGGGTTTCCCCAAAGTCCCCACAAAGGCGTGAAAGTGAAGTCGCTCAGTCGTGTCCAACTCTTTGCGACCCCATGGACTGTAGCCTACCAGGCTCCTCGGTCCATGGGATTTTCCAGGCAAGAGTACTGGAGTGGGGTGCCATTTCCATATGAAATACAAAATCATGAATTTTCCCATGAGTCCCCATAAAACAGTATCATCTATCCCTTCTGCAATTTTCTAACACATTCTATTTACACCTCTTGGGACACAGTTCAAAAGATAGAATACGGTGGACTTTGATAGGTGTACCTGTGTTATAATCCCCCACCAGACTGTAAATGACTAGGGAGCAGGGTGTATAGCTCAAAGTCAAATCCCAAGTTCCAAGCAGACCTGACAATTCAGCCAGTCCAACCACTTGTGTTAAGTTTGAAGGTTCACCACAATATTCCAAGTAGAAGGGTCTGTGATGGGGGGGATTAGCCCCTACCTCACAGCAGCTTGTTCCTTCTTTGAAAAAGTACAGCTTCTAAAAAGTTCTCCTATAAGGGGAATTAAAATATTTTCCTGAAAAGATTAGAATTCCAGCCTTTTCAAACTTAACCCCAGTCTTACACCTTGGTAGTCCACAGAACAGATCAAATCCCTTTTGCCACAGGACATCTTGTGAAGTATTAGAACCCTTATATTTTCCTTCAATCACCTCACTTGGTGGTTTGCACATAAAAAAAAGAAAGTTAAGTAAACCTCCTCCATGATCTATCAATATACCAGAGGTGAAATCAAGTGGTCTAGTCTCTAAAAGATATTTTATTGGTTTTATAATGTCTTTCATTTCACTATGTGGATTAAGAAAAAAGTCAGGACTACAATAGCCAATAATTCAGAAATTCAAAATCACAATAGTTTTCTCACCTCTTTAAGGTTTTCTCATCTCTACTGCAAGTGATTGGAGAAGGAAATGGCAACCCACTCCAATAATCCTGCCTGTGAAATCCCATGGACAGAGAAGCCTGGCGGGCTACAGTCCATAGGGTCACAAAGCATCAGACATGACTGACAGAGGAGCACACACTGCAAATGACAGTTTCTTTTACACTGATGGGGATGGGCTGCCTCACTGGGCAAAGGTGTGCTGGGACAAGCGATCCAACTCTGCTAGTCCAGCCTCAGAAGGAAGTTTCTTCCCACCTCCAGGATCCCCTGGGCTTCCTGGGCTGCCTCAGGACTTCATACGCAGCCTGGATCTCCAGGAAGCGCCTCTGAGCTTCCTCCATCTGGTACCGATTGTGGTCAGGGTGCCAGGTCTTCACTAGCTCCCGGTATCTGCCATGTATTTCTTCATTTGTTGCCCCCTCTGAGAGACCAAAAACCTTAGGGAAACAGAAGCTAACAAATTAGAACCTCATAAGTTGTCAGGGCTCCTGGGCCTCTCCTTGCTACCTTCCTAAACCAGGCTAGAATTGGCTTCCACTTGCTGGCAGGAAAGGCAGAGAGCCTCAGATTAGAATTCCAACCTTCTGAAACATGGACAAGTTCTAGATCTCATGGCAAGAACCAGGATTTGCTATTAATCACAGATGCCCATTTTCCAACCTGGAACTTGGCATCCTTGACAAGGTCTCCTTCTTACATATATGCAAAATAAGCATATCATGTACAAGAGGGTTTGCAGCAGCTTTATTCTGAATAGCCCCAAACTGAAAACAATCCAAATGTTCACTGACAATAGAATGGATAGATAAATTGTGGTATATTCACACAATGGGACATCAAACAACTATGAAAACAATTTATAATCCCGTGTATGAGTAAATTTCACAAACATAATGTCGAATGAAAGAACTCAGACACAAAAGAGTACACCCTGGATGATCCCATTTATATGAAGCCCAAGAATGGGCAAAATTAATCTACGGTAATAGATGTCTGAATACAGATTCTTTCCCAGGAAAGGAGTATAGATTGGGAAGGGGCATGAAGGAATCTTTTTTGTTTTGTTTTTTTTTGGCTGCACTGTGCAGCATACAGGATCTTAGTTCCCTGACCAGGAGTCAAACCCATGACCCCTGTAAAGGGAGCTCAGAGTCTTAATGACTGGACTGGAAGGGAAGTCCCAAAGGAACCTTCTTAATCGTGGAAATATTCCATACCTTCATCTGAGTGGTGGTTACATAGGTATCTACACAAAATTAGTGTACTTTATATACATATTATACCTCAGTAAAAAGAAAATAATATACATATATCTTTTCCCACTCCTTATTAGCCCAAAGAAGCCAAGATACCCTTCTGGGGTCTGACCCAGCAGACATGAAAACAGTACCTCCACACCAGCTCCAGTGAGACTTAGTCTAACTTCTGGAGCCATCTTAGACAGCAATGAGAGGGAAGAAACCTTACCTGGAGAGCCAGCTGACGCTTCTCATCCTGAAAACTGTGAACAAACTCATAGAGCTTCTCCCACTCTTGGAAGTAGCTGCTGCTGATGCCATGATCTCCTACCAGCAGCTTCCAGGCTCGGAAAGGCAGAAGGAGGACAGACTCCAAAAGGCGCCCAAGGAGGGGGAAGAAGCTGAACCAACTCAAGAAGGAGCCAAGAGTATCTGCCACATAGCTGAGGGTGACAGCTGTGTGGCAGAGGACACTGTGCACTAACGGGCCTGTGAAAGCAAGGTAAGCCAAGCCCAGGCGGTAGAGCCGCACGCTGAGCGTCTCTGACCCAACTGAGGGTTTGTAGCGGCGATGCTTCTGGGCTGTGATGCTGGCAGCCAAGCTGATGGGCAGGATGGCTATGGGGCGGCCATAGAAGATAGGTGAAGTAAGAAATGCTGCCCCTAGAGTGTTCTTTAGGTCTGATGTCTGGTTGCCAATGGCAGCCACCAGCAAGACCCCTAAGCCAACTGCCAGTGGGAGGCCCACAATATAGAAGCTGGCCATGAAGGAAAGGCTAATGAGAGCCACAAGGCCAAAATACATGCCCACTATCATCTGGGCAACAAAGCGAATGAGACTTAGAGGGGGTGTCCCCCTTCCTGAGCCCTGCCTCTGCTCCTGGGCCCTGTTGGCCTGAGCAACAAAGCTTGGGAGCATCCAGAATTCCCAGAGCCAGCCTAGACCACCACCCCCCAGGGTAAGCATCCAGAGCAGTGCATGGCTGTCTCGTCCCAGGTATAGGTGGTGGAGACCAGCAGGGCCCCCTACAGCCCAGAGGGTGTAAGTCATTAGGAGGCCCTTGGCCATCCTCTAGGAAAAGGGTCTCACAGTAAGTCCAGTGGCACCTGCCGTTGCCTAGAATGCAGAAATCTGGAGTCGTCTGTGAGAATCATGGCAGTCATGGCCCCAGAGTTATCCTTAGACCCTAAGACATGGGAAAAAGCAGTCATAAGATTATGTCCAGGCCCCAACACAGTAACACTTCTCCTTCCAGTATTAGTCAAGTCCAGCTCTTCCTGAGTGTCCCTGGGTAGCTCTCCCATATCCTTAGTCTAGAATCTCATCTCTGTTCTTTACAACCACAATGACTCCAAATTTAGAGGAGAAGAAGTTTTAAGTGCTTTCGGTAGAGTAAATGAGAACTCAGCACAGGGGGAAAAAAAGGGTATGCTTAAATTGCAGACCTCCCCTCAGGCCACCTACCTCCTGGAGGACTCATGGTTTGCGGGTGGGGGTGAGTGAATAAAAATGAATACACTATCCCTGGAAAGTTCCTATACAACTTTTAAAGTCCCCTACCATACAACCCCTCCCCACCTCAACTCGGACTGTGGCTGCCCACAGACCCCTGGCGGAGATTTTAGCCCTTCTCCAGCCTCCCATCTCTCCAGACCAAGAAATCTTGACAAAAGACAAACTTGAAAGAGGTCCTGAGTTCCCTCCAGCTCTAGAAAGCTACATTTTGACCTGGACCCAGGCACCTCACATTTCAACCACCGCCTTCCAGGAAAAACTTGTAAAGTCCCTCCATATTGTGGGGCTCAGGCCCACCAGCCAGTACCCGCTAGTCCCACGGTGAGCAGCTGTACCTGGGTACCTCGGCTCCCAGATCAGACATTTCCTTTGACCACAGTCAAAATGGCCCCTCTCATTCATCCAAGTGGACTTTGTCTTTCAGCGTTTGCTGTGTCAACGGAAGTTGGGCCGTCCTGGCCAGGCCCCTCCTCCTCAAGGCCCTCCCTCGCCCCTAGGGATCACCTTTCAGGCTGGGGCTTCGCTCGCCTGCCCTCTCCGGTAAACTTCATTTTAGGTTTTTCTGGCGTATTCCGCCTCCCCAGGCTCAACCCGGCTGGCGCAGCGCCCACCCCAGGCCAAGAGCGCCTACATTACTACAGGACGACCACCAGGTGGCGCTGCCGCTTGCGGACGGGAGGTGTCGGGCGGATCCCCAGATTCACCTTGTCTAGATGCTGGGGCAAAGCAGCCTAGGGCGAGGCGGGGCGGGTTGGGGGGCCTATAAAAGCAAAAAGAAGCCCTCGGTCACCGCTTTGCACCCCCACAAATGGGAGGGTGGCACCTCCCTTACCTCAGGCTGCAGTCCTCTCTCCCTACTCCATTGCCGTTCAAGACTGCCTTGGATGGCTTCATTTCCAATTTGCCTAAGGCAGAGACACCAGGGTACAGGCTGCAGAGAGAGGCTCTCCCCTCAAGTTTGCCTCACTGCCCCGCCTCCAGGCCAGCCAGTCAGGGGCAATACATCTAGATCCAAGCCGGAGACCTGAGAATCCCTCAGGAACCCCAAGTCAGCTGTATCTCGCTGACTTTGGCGCGAGAGAGAACCAGGAGCAAAAAAAGATGGGGGTGAGGGCCTTCCCACCAGGAGAATAGTCTGCTGTGTCCTCCCGCCTCAATGCTGGGATGGAAGTGGGATGCAAGATCCCCTCATTTCAATGTCGTGGGCTCCAACCCTGCTACGTGACCTTGGCTTTGGCGGGCGGGGAGGGGGGGGGGTGAGGGGGGCGCCTGTTTCCTCCTCTGTAAAGAAAAAGCGTGGATCTTCAAGTTTCCCCATCTTTGACTTGGGGGTGGGGTGGGCCTGGAGGGCTTGCCCCTGTCGCCTCCCCACAGTCGACAGATTCTGTTCCCTCCTACATTCCCAGCCCCTTCAGTCCTCTTCCCGGTCCGAGGAGGGAAAGCAGCTCTCTCTGTCTGCTCCCTAGGACTCACGGCGGGGCCAGGGCTGGGAGGGGCATCAAAGTGACGCTGGAGCCGCCAGCTGCTGGGCGCGGGAGCACTGGGGCGCTGAATAATGAATGAGACTTAATTGGGCCGGCACTGCGCGGTGGCGCGCTAAGCTCCGCAAACAGCTCGAGCGGCGGAGGCTGCCGCTGGACAAACAAACTGGCTCCGGGCGCAGATACAGGGGTGGGAGAGGCAGCGACGGGAGTAGGAGGGGATAGGCAGGCCGCCTGGGCCTGGGGGCCGTCGCTTTGGGGCGGGAGGAACCCCCTGTGTGCCCGGCTGCGCAGGCCTCCCAGAAGGTGGGGACCCAGGAGGGAAGCTCAGGGCTCGACCTCAGGAAGCCGGAACTGGGGAGGGAGAGAAGTGGATTTGTAGGCTGGGGCCAGGGTCCCAAGAGGGACTGGCACGAGGAAAAGATGAAGAAACTAGTGGAGGGCGGAGGAGAGAGCGAGAAGCGAGAGAGCGGGAAAAGCGCACCGGGGGAGGGGCTGCGGCGGGGCGGGGCGGGGCGGGGCGGGGCGGGGGGGCGGAGGCTGGAGAAGAGCAGTTACCGAGAGGAAAGGGAAAGAGCCATGGAGGAACAAGCGAGGGGAGGCGCGAGGAGCCGAGAGAAGAAAAATTGGAGAAGAGTCAAGGAGAGGGATGGGAGATGACCTGAATGAGAACGAGAGGGTGGGGGGGCAAACTGGAGGCGCCCCTACCTCCGCCTCGCCCCGCCGCGCTCCCGCCCGAGCGCGCTCTCCAGCCGCCCGCACTCACTTTGTCACAATTACGGGGCCGTCACTCGGCCTGGATTGTTTTTCCCAAATTGTTGTTCTATAAACTGGCGCGAGGTGGGGATTGGCGCCGGGGAGGGTGGGTGATCTGACAAGCTGAAGCAGGAGGGAAGGGTCTGAGCTGCGGTGGCGGGGGGTGGGGATACGGGGAACGTGGCGGTGTATTTAGCCGCAAGAGGACCCGGGGCGGGTAGGTGAATCCAGAGACCCACGCGGGAATTCTGGTTGCTTCCCCCAGCCTCGTGGCTGACATCACTTTTAACCATCCTAACCCTTCTCAGCCTCCGCTGCCTCGGTTTCTCCAACCGCGAGATGAGAGGCTTGGAGGGTAGGAGCTGCGGAGGCGGCTGTAGGGGGGTCCGAACTTGCCTTCTCAACCCCATTCTCTTTTGTTCTCTGCTACCCTGGTTCACGGACCGGTGGCGGGGTTGAGGGTGGTCTATCCAACTCAGCCTCCCCTGAGCGCCAGGGGTGCCTGCTCACCCCCGCTAGAAGGCCAGATTCTCACCCCCAACAGGTCTGGGCTGCCCCCAACCCCCACCCGCGCCTTCAGCCCCGGCTCAGCGCCGCGCGGTGCCCACGCCGCCTTGCTGTCCCTCAATCCCGCAAACATCTGTTGCGCGCCCACTGTGAGCCATATCCGCGCCAGCCGTCACCCCACCTCTCCCCCGCCACCCTCCCCTTCCCGGCCGGCCCGGCCTGTCGGCTTCGTGACAGCCGCCGCCGAAGCCCAGGCCCCGCGGGAGCGGCCAGAGAGAAGCCGCCGCATGGCTGGCTCCGACACCGGCCTCCCCGGCGGCTCCAGGGGCAACGGAGGGTGGCGGCCGCTGAAGCGAGACCGGAGCCGGCCCACAGAGTTAGAGATGGGCGGGGGAGGCGGGAGTCCAAGAGAGGGCTTGTCTCCGGGTCTGAGGCCTATCTGTCTCCTCATTCCATTGCCCTGGGGTGGGGTCGGGCCGGAACCTCTGGTGGCTCCCAGCGTCTGGGAAACTGTCGGCTCCCGCCCCCTCTCCCCCCGTCCGGGTGATTTACACGCGCTCGGCTCAGCGGCTGCTTCCCAATCAGGAATATCGACCCCGGGCGGGGCCCCTGGGCCGCATCGATCCCTCCAAGGCTCGGGATTTAAAAATGTCAAATTTGCCTTTTCCGGGCGGGCGGAGGGGGCGGGAGCTTGGAGGAGGGCGGCTTGGGGGTGGGGAGAGGGGCGGACAGCCGGGCATCGACCTGGTGCCTGTGCCCTGAATGAGAAGCTACCCGGCCATAGCCGGGCCCTGCATTACCTACCCATCCTTAGGTTGCAGGCGCCTCTGGATGGGGGCAGGAAGGAAGTTCTACTCCCTTTCCCATCCCCATGTGTCTCACTGTTGCGTTGGGTATGCCCAGAGGTGAAGCCTCAGAAAAACAAAGAGAGACCCCTAAATGTAGGGGGGAAAAATTGGAAGAGATTCCTAAACCTGGAGACACAAGGAGGGGTGCAGAGACAAAAATATAGAGGGTTCCCAGGGACAACCTGTGTTTAAAGAAGAGCAAGAGAAGGGAAAGTGGCTCAAAGACACATTGACCAAAACAGAGGACCAGAGACCCAGAATCAGGTCAACTCTCTGCCCTGTAGACCTGGAAGATTCAGGAATGGGAAGGTCAACCTTTTGGTGTGTTTGAGAGGGGGGAAGGAGAGTGAAGACAAAGTCAAGTGAAAAAAGAGGGTTATTAGGGAAAGGAATTAGAATATAATTAGCACATTCTCCTAAGGTGTCAACTAGTAATTGGACCTGAAACCCAAAAGGTAAGGATCCTGGAAGACTAGCCTAGGCCCCAAAGATGTGGGCTCTCTTAGAAGTCTGATGGTGTGACCTTTCCCTTCCTGAGATCCACCTCCTCCTCTCTATCCACCAGCAGCCTGGGGAAGCCAGAAGGGTTGTGGATCACATCTTATATTAGCGACTATATATGAGATGGAGACTGCCTATATGTATACGTGCATGTGGAGGGTAGAAAACTCTGGTAGTCACCACTTCCTTCCCCAGAACTTAGCAACTGGGTCCCCAGACTTTGGAAAAAGCATCCAGTACTTTCAGGAAGCTGGGGAGAGGGATGATGTTTGGGGTAGAGATGGTGGAAGGAAGCAGTTGTTGAACCAGCATCCTCACAGTTAACATTATCCCCCTACCCCCAGCAGCACACCTCAGCTGTCACTGTGCACACTGCTGTTTCCTACAGAAGTGGAGACAGCGAGCTGACGGGGGGGGGGGGGGGGGGGGGGGGGGCAGCGCTCAGACACGCAGGGAGAGGTGGCAGCTCAGACACACGCAGCACTTACACCTCCACTGACAAAATCAAGCCGACGCATCCCTAACACTGACACACACAATCGCCGACCCCCACATGCGACCCACACCCATCAATCCCTGTCACAACACACCACCCCTGTGTGCGCAGACACGCACAATTCCTCCGAGGTCAGGCGGGAGCGCCTAGTCTTAAAGCCTGTTTACACACTTTCTTGACATCTTAGACCTTCATTCGCCTAACCTAAGCAGAAGGCTTAAACCTCTGTCCCCGCTACCAAATTCTGCGACCACGGCCAGCTCCACCAAAAACGCTGAGCTCAAGGAAGTCAAGTACCAGGGTCGAGGTGAAGAGCCGGGAGCTGACCGGGCAGTGGGCTGCTATACACCTCTCTTATTTTCGCTCCTGCCTCTGCCTCTTTCTTGGCACGTCCACTCGCTGCCCGCCCGGCCTGCCGCCCGCCTGTCAGTCGAGTAATGAATGCGCGCTCGGGGCCCGGGGCCCCCCCGGAGTCGTTCATCACTGCCAGCACCGCCCACCTCTCTGCCGCCCGCCGGGAGGGCTAAGCGGCCCAGGCGGCGAGAGCCCCTCTCCCCCCACCTCCACTACTAATTGTCAGATTGAGATGTTGATTTGTCAGCTGGGAGCTAGCGCCAAAGAATCCGCAGTAAAACCCGGACTCCTTGAACTTCCTCTGGCTCCATTCGGGCTCGCCGAGCCTTGGAGCTTTTCTGGATTTGATGTGCTTGGGTTAGATTTCACTTAAGAGATCCGGCAACAGAAGCGCAGTATCGCTTTAATCCAATAGGAGGCGCACCAGGCTACAGACCCTAAGGGGATTCGTCCTGGGCTCGGTTCCACTTTTGCAGACCCAAGGCCCTAGGGCTTCGTCCCCCAGCCTCCCAGCAGGGGGCGCGTAGGCCCCCCATTCTCCTCTCCCCCGGAGCCAAAGTCCTAGCTTCCGTACAGGATGCCCCCAGGCAGCAGTCCTCTCTTCCGCCTTCAGAAATCGCGGGGCACCATGCCCTGCCTTCTGTCTCCTCCAGGTGCCTCGGGCCTCCTGCAGTCCTCCATTCTCCCGCAGGAGGCGCCCCTGTTGCAGGTCGGTCCGCCTTCGCCCTGCCCTAGGCGCCTAGGCTGCAGTCCCACCCCCGCCCTCCCCCAGCCCCGGCCCTGGAGCTCCCCTGGCGGCCGGCTGAGTGACGGGCGGCCGGTGATTATGCGGAGGGGGAGCGGGGTGCGCCGCGGGCGGCAGCGCTGACCCTTCACATTTCCGATCCGCCGGGACCCTCATCCATCCGAAGCTGCTCTTTGTCTGGCCGCCTAATTGCCGGCGGACAGGATGGATGGCGGGACCGACAGCCGCGGAATCCCTAATAAAGGCCGCGGCCGCCGGGGAGGGAGCGCGGGAAGGAGGGGGAGAAAGAAGGAAGAGATGGAAGGAGGTGGGAGGAAGCACCGGGCCGCGGCCGCCGGCTCAGAGCCGCCAAGCGCTTCGCACAAGGGAGCCAGATCCGCCTAGAGTGCGGAACCAGGAGTCCCAGGTTGACACGGGTCAGGGCGCGATGGGTATGGGGTTTGCGAAGTCTCCTGCTTGTTGGACAATAGGAAAGAACTAAGGACCCCGGGCAGAGGGCATCCTAGGGGCCGACCTCGTTTCGCCGAGCCTTCGAAGATTGCAGCTTGGCTCTGCCTCCGGCGCTTCGGGCTCTCACCAGTCGGAGACTGGCCTTCGGTTCACCGCCCCACCAATCCTCTGCTCACCCGTCGGTCTCCCACCGCGGGATCCACTATCCCGGCGGAGAAATAAAGGTTCCGACCGCCGTCTGTGCGGCCGCTCGCCGGATTTCATTAACTGGAGGCTGGAGCTGATGGACAGAGGCGAGGAGACTGGAGCAGAAGCGGGTAGAGAGAGAGGCTAGGGCGAGGAGCCGCACCTGGAAAGGGGTCAAGGGCTGCGGAAGGAAGTCAGTGTGATCTGGCCTGACATATAGATGGGGAGCCAACTCTACCCCCTCCCTGTGGAGCCATGAGCCTGTTCTCAGCCCCAAGAGCTCTGGCGGGGACCCTTTAAACCTAAGGCTGCACCGAGCTGCGCGGCGGCTGAATGGAGGGCCTAGGTCCGGCGGCGTACCTGCCCTCCTGCCCTTCACTGAGGCCTGTCGACCCTCCGCCCGGGAGGGCAAAGTGTGCGAAGAGTCTTGGGCCGCAACTGTGTTCCCACCGGTGCGGCGAGGAGAGCGGTCCTCAGCAACTCCGGTCGGCTTTCCTGCCTTCCGTCTCGGGGGCACATTTTTCTGCGGTTGTCTTTGTTTCCTTCTCCCTCCTTTTTCTCTTCCCTCTTCCCTTCGGACTTAGCTCATCTCCGCAGCTGACTTGGGCCAACCTCCGTTAGCTAACTACTGAGCACCAGTTGGGTGTCAGCGCTGGGAGTGGAGGATGGGGGACACGCTGAGCCAAAGCCCTGCCGCGTTGGCCTCAAACGCATAGGTCTTCCCTGAAACCCATTCACATCTCTCTCCCCAATCCTGTCTTGCTTTTTTTGCCCTTCCACCGCCTTGGGTGTCATCTTTCCTTTTCAGGGCAGTGAAAAGGAAGCCAGGAGATCAGAACTCGAGTTCTAGGGCTGCCACTTACAGGGTGATACAGGGCAAGCATTTCTCCTTTCTGGGCTTCAGTTTCCTCATCTGTAAAATGGAGACAATATATCCACCCCTCAGGGATGCATCGAGGATGCAATGAGAGAACTTACTTGTAACAGCTCTAAAATACTGTAAGCACTCGATCATACTATTTCCCTATCTGTGTTATTCCCTGTCCTCTCAGGTGGGCAATTTTCCTTTCTCTTCATACCAGGAGTCTGGTACCATGCAACTCAGATTGCTTCCAGAACTGTGTGATGTTAGCATGTAGGGACTGAAAGCCAGAGTGTGTGTATGTGGGGTGGGATGGAGGAAAGTGGAGAGGAACCACAGTATAATGGCCCCGAAAGGTGGGGAAGGAGAGGGTGCATGGGGGAGAGAGGCATTTCCTTTTATCTTAAAGTAACATCAACCAGCTGGTTCCTCTGCTCTTAAAGGTGAGGAAACAGGCTTGTGGAGGTTATCCTTCAAGTGACAGGAAGCAATCACACTGCCAGGATCTTTCCTAGCACGAGTTTTCTATTGCTCATTTCCTCACTCTCTTTCTTCCCTTGAAGGGGTCTGTGACAAGGAGTGTGGGAGAAGGAATAAAAAGAGAAAAACTTCAAGGAGCCAGGACCTTTCAGCTAGACTTCATAAAATTTTAACAAGAAAACTTCCTCAGAGTAGAAGGGATATAGCACATGCAAATCATATGCTAATCACATGCTAATCTAAAGTCTAGTCCTCAGAACTCTGACACACACCTGGTTGTAAGCCCTGGGGAAAATTCTTGGGAGACCCCTGGGTTCCAGGACAGAACAGTGAGGATGAGTTCCATTTTGTATCAGGTTATGGAGTTAGGGTTTATTTTACGATTGGAGAAGTGTCAAGTGGATACTTTGGGATTAGGGTCAGGGTTAGTGCAGAGTCAAGGACAGAGGGTAAGGCAGAATTCAGATTTGGCTGTGCTTTTCAATAAGGGGCACCTAGGGGACTCAAAGCCTTCCTCCCCTCTCCCCTCCTTCACTGCCCATTCTGTGCCCTGAAGCACATCTCTCTACCTATTTCCCATTCCCAACCACATCACCTCCCTGGGTCTCCCAGTTCAGTTTGCCCAAGGAGCTCTGAATAAATTGTTCCAGACCCAGCCTGGGCCCCAGCAGTTCCTCTTGAGCCCAGACACTTGGCTTCTGGCCCCAGGAGCACTAGCTGGCCTTGACCCTACCCAGGTCCCTCCTCAGCCGAATGTGACAGCTGCAGGGGAAGCAATAAGGACCTGGTGAGCTGGCAGCTTCATTCCAGAGTGTGGGGAAAGAGCAACAGAACATGAATAAATTCATGGAGCTGCCCCTCGGCTCCTGTGAGCCAAGCCTGCTTCCCCCACCACACACACCCGCTGCCGCCTTGCAGCCCTGCTGGTCACCGAAGCTCACAGTCTGGGCTGGGGACAGGAGGAGAAGGCAAGCTCCAGAGAGAAGAGGGCTAGGACCTGAAAAGGGCTGAGGTGGAGGAGCTCAAAAAGAGGGCCTTGGTAAGTCGGAGAGAGGGGTGCGGAGCAGGGCTGAGCAGAGAGGGCCTTTAGTGAGTGGGTGGTGGGAGAAGGGGGAGGAGGAGGGAGAGGTGGAAGGACCTGGGGTCGATGGGGCTTGAGGATCGGCCAGGGAGGCCAGTGTGAGCCCTGGCCTGCTCTCTCCTCTCTGATCCATCCATCATCCAGCCTGGGGGAGCAGATTTGGAATTAGACATGCACGGGGCGACATGGCCCTTAGCCCCCCGAGGAAGACAAATGGCGACAAAGACCTTGAATAAAATTTGTATTTATGGTTGGAGGAGGCCCCTCCCCCACTGACTGCCAATCCTTTCTCTCCCAACCCTTTCAAGCACGTAGGGGGCCTCCCTCCAACAGGCCAAGCCTCAGCAACCTCTTTCTTCCTGCACCATAATGGGCTGGAAGGTGCAGAGAAGGGGAACAGGAAACAAGAGATGAAGGAATCACTTTCCACCCAATAATCATGCCCTGATGTATCCTGGACTCTCATTTTATGTATTGTACTTTTATACATTACAGTAGTGGCTTATCCTAGTCTCTAAGAGATCCTTTGCAGTTGTCTACCTCCAGGGCCTCCAAATATCCCAGTTTGCCAGTCCTGGGACTCCTTCTTCAAGCTTCTGGCCCCCGGAGACCCTGTGAGTAGGAAATTTCCCCTCGAGGGGCCAGATCCTGAGGAAGGATGTTTCCTCTTGGCCACCGGAATGACCACTCACCTCTCACAGGAGGATGCCTAGCACTGAATCTGCATTATTTGCTCTATTACTTTGCATAACCAATTTCAAATCCCTCCGCCAAGCATTTGTTATATGAGGTCCAACTTCTCTGAGTTTCCATCTGACCACAGCCCTTTGAGGGAGGGGGAAGGGGCAGAGATCCTGGTGCTGGCCAAGGTCTAGGACAAGGGCAGTGGTGGGGCTGGGCTGGGCCTGCAGGGCCTTCTGACTCTTTCTCCCCAGTAAACTCAACACTTCAGTCCTGAGACAGGAGAGATGACATTTGTGGGGTACCACATTTAGGGACTAGGAAACAGACAAATATAAAACCTCCTTTCCAACAGCCCTCACATATATACACACAAAGACAACACACGATCCACAATCCCACTCACCCAGGGACATACAAGGCCAGGGTCCCATGGACACGTCCACACTTGCCAGCACACTGTCACAATGCACAGGCCCAGAGCCTACCACACTGCTCCAAGAAGCGCCCCGCCTCCGCGTCTTCCCCACAGTTGATATGTCACATTGGAGTCCGAACACGGACCTGGGTGTCTCTCTGCAGCGCGCCATTTACATTTCTCTCTCGATCTGTCAACCTGTCTTGGCTCCCGTCTCTCTCTCTCCGTCTCTGTCTCTCCCTCTCCCCCTCTGGGGCTGTCAGTGAGTCTCTTTTCCAAGCTTTGTCTCTGTCTCTGCGTCTCTATTTGGCTTTCCGTCCCTTTGATTTCTCTGTAGCTCCTTCTCTGCTTCCCTGTAGGTTTCCTGCTTGCTTTCCCGGGCTGGTCTGTTTTCTCACTCTCTTCCCTCGCTCGCTCGTTTGCTCTGCGCCCCTCAACACTGGGGGTCGAGGGTAGTAGAGGTGCCTGCAGATTTGCCTTTTCCAGTTCGGGCCAACACGTACCCGTTGAACCCTTGACCATATATTATTTGGTCATGGGCACTGAGTGGCAAATTTCGATTCTTTCCTAGTCCTTTTTGTTTGGTTGCGGGCTTTTTTTTTTTTTTTTTGGTGGGGGTGGGGGGAGCCGGGGAGGGCTCATTTTTGCTCAGGAATCTACCTCTATCTTCTTATGTGTATCTCGACCGCTTTTTATCGCATCGCTATTTGTGGCCTCCTTCAAGCTCCGGGAATACCAAACTCAGGGTAGAGGGTGAAAGTAAGGATAGGGTGGGGGCGGTGAATCCCTGCAGAACTGGCTTAGAGCGGGTCAGGAACCGAGAGGCTGGGGGGACGCGGGACTGGGGCCGAGGCCTGCCCCGCCTCCACGCTTCCCTCTCTGGGCGCCAGGGGTCGCTCGGCACCCCCCCTCCCCCGGCCGCTTATAGCGGCTCCCGCCGCGCGCCGGCTCACACCACCCGCACTGCCGCCCAGGGAGGGAGGGGAGGAAGGTTAGGGACGCAGAGAGGGAGAGCGCTAGCAGGAGGGAGACGTGGGGCCAGGGCTCCAGCAGGGGGCTGGGGCCGCGGCTAGGGTAGAAAGGTGGGTCAGGGCTCGCAGAGAGCCAGAGCGCAAACCTGCAGAGGAGGTCGCGTCCGGTGGGCATCACCCGCAGCGCAGAGCCCGGGACGTCCAGAGCGCGGAGAGCAGTCCCAGCTCCAGCTGGAACGATCCGTCTGGGTAGCCGGGGACCTAGGCGCCGCCATCCTCGAGAAAGCAGCTGTCCGGAGAGCAGGCATCCTAGATCCGTTAAGAAACCAGCCGTCCGAGAAGCCGCCGATTTCAGGCGCCCTGGAACGTTAGATTGAACGAGAGGGTAATAGAGGACCACGGACTCTGAACCGTCTGGAGCTGCCTCTGGTCCACGGGGGAACCTCCGCCTTGACGGAAGGTTTGGGGAACGGCACCGCTGAGGCGGAAGCCCGAAGGGGTGGGGGTGCCGGGCGCAGCCGTCGGGGGGGTCCCGACCCAAGCCCGAGCCCGGCCACCGCCTCCGGGGCCCGCAGGAAGCCCCAGGCCTCCGGCACCATTGCGCCCAAGAGTGAGGAGGACCTGCTAGCCCTGGCCGCGTCGCGGCTGAGCCGCCGCAAGCGGGTGGCGGGCGCGGCCGTCGGGGTGGCCATGGTGCTGCTGCTGCTGGTGGCCATTCCGCTGCTAGTGCACAGCTCCCAGGGGCCGGCGCACTACGAAATGCTGGGTCGCTGCCGCATGGTGTGCGACCCGCACGGGCCGCGAGGCCCAGGACCCGACGGCGCACCCGCCTCCGTGCCCCCCTTTCCTCCCGGCGCCAAGGGAGAGGCGGGCCGGCGCGGGAAGGCAGGTCTGCGAGGGCCCCCGGGACCACCAGGTCCTAGAGGGCCTCCAGGAGAGCCGGGCAGGCCGGGTCCTCCGGGCCCTCCCGGCCCAGGCCCCGGCGGAGTGGCGCCCCCTGCCGGCTACGTGCCTCGAATTGCCTTCTATGCTGGCCTGCGGCGGCCACATGAGGGTTACGAGGTGCTGCGCTTCGACGACGTGGTGACCAACGTAGGCAACGCCTATGAGGCGGCCAGTGGCAAGTTCACTTGCCCCATGCCGGGTGTCTACTTCTTCGCTTACCATGTGCTGATGCGCGGCGGTGATGGCACCAGCATGTGGGCCGACTTGATGAAGAATGGACAGGTGAGATGCCCCTCTCCCACCCAGCCCAAGACAGGGAAGCTTTCTAAATCCCCCTGCTTTCAGTACACAACCCGAATCTCTTCCCCAAACAGCGTCACTAAATCCAAGAAGGACAGCTTGCCAAGAACTTAGAAATCGCTTCACTTAGCCGAAAAGGAATTGGGGGCCAGAGAAAGGAAATGACCTGCCCAGGGTCTCACAGGGACGTTAGGAATGGTGTCAGAATTAAAAGGCAAATCTTATTGTATAAGCAGCTGCTACCTCACAGTCCATCTGCAGGCAACTTACACCAAACCTCTCTGGTATCTCACCCTGCCAACTAGCCTCTTTTCTCATTCTGTCTCTTGCAGCTCTGCGGGCCTTCAGGTTACACAGTCACTCCATGGGCTAGTTCCCAGAGTCTGGCTCTTTCAAATTAGCATGGAATCTGAGTTTCAGGTGGTGGGCAGTTGGTAGCTGCTCCCGTGTGGGGGCATTCAGCTTGGATTTTTTAGAATAAAGTAAAAAAGAAAGAAAACACTTGCTCATTTCCCAGGCAACTCTATTGCTAGTCCCAAGGCCTGGGGTCCCTGGTTTTAGAGTGGCCTTTACCCTCAGCTAATACAGAGTCAGTAGGCAGAGGTAGAAGATGTGGCAGCTCAAGGGCCAGCCAGGTGGCCTGCAGGAATGAATTTGGGAGAAGGAAGGAGGCAAAGGACAGAAGCCGCGGACCCCAGCCGGGTCCTGTGGTCAGAGTCGGAGTCACTGCTGCCTTAGCTTGGGAGAAAAGCCCCAAAGACTCAGCTCAGGGTCTGGCCTCCGCCCCCAGACACGCAGCAGGGAGGGAGAGAGGCCTTGGGGTAGGGGTGGGGAACTGTGCCTGGGCTGCTGGAAGCCAGGGGTGTAAGGTTAGGGCTGAGCTGTGACCTCCTCACCCTGCTGTCCCATGGGGTCATTTGACCAGGTGCATCTGGCCAGCTTCTCTCAGCTGTCCAAACCCCAGGTCTTGCTACAGCTGCAGCACCTTTCGCCTCCAAGACCTGCAGGCACTATTCTGGGGTCTCCTCCCAGCAGAGCCACCCCAGGAACCCAGGGAAAGGGAGTGAGAGTGTGTGTGTATTAGACTGTAGAGTGTATGTGCATGATGAAGTGTGTAGGTGCGGGGTTCGGAGGTGTGAGAGTGAAGCGATGTCTACCTGCCTGTGGCACTGAGTTGGTGTGCCTGGTCTATGTGGGGTGTCTGTGAGGGGCCGTGGGGGTGGGTGTGTGTATCTAGAGTGTGTCAGTTCCCGAGAGGGGAGGGCCCCGCAGCTCCCACTCTGTATTCTGTGGTGCGGGCGCTGCGGCCCTGGGGACGGTAAATAGTGATTAGAATAATGATGAATAATTAATGAGTTAATAACCAGCCCCCGCGGGACAGGAAGAGGGGGGCTGGGAGGGGGCTGGCGGCTCGAGGCGACCTGCAGCAACAAGACCAGAAAGGGGAGGGGCTACCTGTTGGGGCGGAAAGCGACCCCCATGTCGGGGCACCCTCGGGGGCTAGGAGGGGCAAATATATAGACTGGCACCTTCCCACAGCCCGCACCCTTGCTTGCACACGTACAGGCATGCCTGTGCCCTGTCACCGGGGGATGGGAACACGAGTTTAGGAGGTCAAAGCGGGTTCAGAATCTTAGAAATTATTCTACAATCGAACTCTTATTTTTTAAATGATAATACTAATAGAAAATCTATATAGCGTTTCCTTTGTGCCAAGCAGTGTTTTAACACACTTCATATGTAGTAACTCATTTAATCCAAACAACCTGATGAGGTAGGTTCTATTATTACCTCCCACCTTATAGCTCAAATGGAGGACCACAGAAAGCGTGAAACTTGCCCACTTCCCGGCAGTGAGCGAATGAATGGCGGTGCCTGCGAAGCACCTTGTCTTTCCGGACCCCTGCAGTCTGTTACCAACGTATCGCTTTCACAGGTCCAGTTCCACCTCCCTGACTGAACCCTCCTCACCCTAGCTCCGTAGAAAGCGTGAGTGGGTTGTCCTGTTCTCCCTACTAGGTCCGGGCCAGCGCCATCGCCCAGGATGCCGACCAGAACTACGACTACGCCAGCAACAGCGTGATCCTGCACCTGGATGTGGGCGACGAAGTCTTCATCAAGCTGGACGGCGGGAAGGTGCACGGCGGTAACACCAACAAGTACAGCACCTTCTCTGGCTTCATCATCTACCCAGACTGAGCCGGGCTCCGTTCCCGGGCGCCCTCGCTCGCCCTTCGCCTCTGCTCCCCTCCCTACCACCTTCAGCTTGCTCCACCCAAGGCGCCGCCCCATCCTTTGAGAGCCTGGCGGTGGACCGGACCCTCCGGATAGGGAGGTGGCCTTAATGGGCGGACTCTTAGTGCTCCGGGGTGTAACTACGTGGCTGGGGAGCTGAGCAAGCCGGTGGGAGGAGCAGAGCAACTCGGGAAGGGACCACCAGCATCCCTGCACATGCCTGTGAAAGCCGGGGCAGCAGAGCGGCGCGGGTCACAGGTCATGGCCCTCTCTTCAGCCGGGAGCTAGGGAAGTTTCACTGGCTGTAGCACAGAGGCATGGAAAGCAGAAAACAGAAGGGAAACGCTGGCTTTGGGGAAGGGAGAACGCATCTGGGTGGGGGGAGAGGAGACGGGGTGGGCGCTGGTCCTGTCATGACTTCTCTGCCATCTCTTCTTCCCTCATCTCCATTTTCAGGCTTCAGGCTCTAGCTTTGGCAGTCTTCCTGTGAACTGGGGGAACCAGTTGGTTCTTTCTTAGCACTTAAAACTCATCCTGTACAGTCTCCATATCACCCCCATCTGGGTTAGGCCCTGGGGCTACAGCTGCTGCTGCCTCTTCCAATAAAGTAAAGTTGGAGAATGTGGGTGCCTCTTAACTTGGTGCAGAATAGGGGAAAGTGGCTGAACCCTTCCTCACTCCTCTCAAGGACCCCTACCCTATTACACTCTGTCAGAGGCCAAGGTTTAATTATCCCTGGCAAGGTCTGCCTCTGGGAGCAGAGGGGAGTGGCCCAGGGTTTCTACTCTGATATGGCAAGGGTGTCAGCTTCAGGAGAGCTTTGAGGCCTTCTACTAGAGGGGACACCAACCAGAGTGACACTAACAAGGGATGATCTCAGAGATATGGGTCTGGTGCTTCTGCTTTTTGCTGATGATGCAGGGGGGAAGAGTTCTAGGGAGCTCTATGTGATGAGTGAGTTGCTGATGGCTCCTGGGAGTGGCCAAGATTTCAAGGAGGAAGGAGAAAAGCAGGTCCCCAAAGTCCTACATTCACCTCCACCCCCAACAGATTCACTCATAGAGCCTGCTGGGAGGGTAGGGTGGACAGAGGTGGGGTGACCTGGTCAGTTCCTAGGTGAGGGAGTCTGGGGGAGGGGGAGAACCCAGGGCTGACCTCTAAGTTGGAGAACACTGCCACCATGTGGACAAGAACAACACAGCAGTAGCTGGCCTAGGCAGGACCACAGGAAAAGACACTTGGACACTTGAGAAACTTTATTGAAGGACAAAAGGGTGTCAGTTCCAATCCACGGTGTGGAAAATAAATAAGGTTAAAAGGAAGGAGCAAGACAGGACAGGGGTGAGTGGACGCAGATGCCTCATGACGGAGAATCCTGTGGGGCAGCATCACCAACTGGAATAAAACACTAAGGAGAAAAAAGACTTTGTCACAGCCCAGCCATTCTTGAACTGTACCCAGCTCTTCCCACTGTAAAGAAGCCGAGGCCGCCCCCTGCCCCCACTTCCCACAGGCCTCTGTGCAGGTACAGCTGGCTGTGGACGGCAGGCTCACCAGGGCGTCCTGCCATTCCAGCAACATGGCCACGGGGTTGGTGCAGACCCTGGTGAGGCCTGAGGGAGGGGCTCGGCTGGTGTAGAAGGCACACTCATCGTCCAGGCAGGCCTCGTGGAAGCCGTGGATGGCAGTCAGACATGCTTTGAGGCGCTGCCTCAGGGCCATGGTCCGAGGGGCCGGATGGCTGGCACCTGAGGGCCAGGGGCCATGGAGAGTTCAGGGTGGACTCTGAAGTCCAAGACTCCCACCACATACCGCCCTATCCCACCCCCCACCAGGGCCAAGCCAATTAGGAGTACAGGGCTGAAGGTGCCATACCACCCACCCGCCCACCCCAATGGGAGAGCTAGGCTGGGGCAAGGCAGGCAGGGGAAAGCATGGGATCATCTGGTGCAGGGCAGGCCCTGCTCCCAGCAAGAGATGATAACCTCCTTTGTTCACAACCCCACCCAAGCAACTCCTTACCTGCCGGGCCCGGTGAGGGCTTCAGAGACTGGAGTGAGCGGATAGGGGGGCTGGCACAAAGTGGGCGCTGGGAGGAGAAGGTCAGGCTGGTGGTCGCTGGAGCCCACTGACTGGTGCGGGGCCGTGGACTTGACTCTGGATTTCTGAGTTCCAGGGAGCAGGCTTCTGATACCCCTGGATCTACCCTAGTGGAGGGCTCTGGGAGTCCTATCTGCCCCTGGGGGCAGGCCTGAAGGGGTCCAGGTTCTGCTGGAGGGCTGGGCCCTGATGCCTCAGGCTGCTCCTGGGTGGAGAGCTCTGGTTTCTCAGGCCCCCTCCCATGGCAGGACTCTGGGGGGCCTTGCTCAGCTGGAGGGCAGGGCGGGGCGATCTCAGGCTCCGCTCTAGGGCAGGGATCTGGCTTCCCACACTCCTCTGGAAAGTAGGGTTTTGGCAGCTCAGGGTGCTGTAACAGTCCAGAAAGGTGAAAAGCCCCCGGTATTTTTTCAGGGGCATTCAGAGTTCTAGAAATCTCAGCCAGCAGGGGCTGAAGTTCCACCATATCCAGAGAGGAGCTTTCATTAAGGGGGGCACACTTGCCCTCTGCCAGCCCCTCCACTTCCTGCCGCAAAAGCTGCTGCAGGATACTGATGCGCTGTAGGCAGGAGAGAGCTTGATGTCAACAGCATGTCTGTACCCACTCTGTCCTATTCCCATGCCCACCCTCCCCCACTCCTATTTCTCAGTCCCAGCCCTGTCAGTGTCCATCAGCCATTGAAGCTGTTACCCACACCAGCCCACCTGCATCTTCAGCTCCTGGAGGTTGGGGGTTCGACTGGGGTGGGGTCCGTAAGAAGTTGACACGGGTGGCTTCCCAGGCCCCTCCTGCAACCTTATACCACTCTCCTGGTCAAATAACCGGACTGCAATCTGCTCCTGCCACATGGGAGGAGAGGGGTCACATGAGGAAGCCAGGCTGGGGTAAGAAGAAGACTACTTTGAGTCCAACCCTCATGAGAAAGGGATCAGGTCCTTAACTGAGTGTCCCCAGACTTGGATTAGAAGGGGCAACAGAGAAGCAGGGAGAGTTGGAGGGTTAGGCAGCTTTTTCTTAAGAGCCCACCTGCCTCAAAAACGCTGGGCCTGAGATCAACAGGACAGAATCAGGTATCTCAGGATGGAGAAGTTCAGATACTTACCCAGGGCAGGGCAGGCTCTTCAGGGCAAGGTTGAGGGGAGAGGCCACTCAACCCTCGGGCCTGGGTCAGAAGTGAGATGCCATGACTTCCTGTACCCATCCATCATCCTCTTCCTCCCCCAGTCCTGGCCTAGGCCTGTGACCTCCCCTGCCCTCTCTTACCTGCTGAACTCTGGAGGCTGATGGGAGCGGTGTGAACTGGGTTCTGGGGCGGGTGGCAAGACGCCGCAACACTGAATATGAGATCTGGGGAGAGACAGGGGTGGCTGAGCAGGGACAGATCGAGACCCAGCAGGGATCCCAGCCAGACTGTTCTGCCCTTGCCCAGCCCCCAGTAGCTACAGATACAAACTGGAGCTGAGGGGCCAGGGGATGGTACACGCTGAGCCCGTCCAAAGGGTGATGGCCGGGTGATGGCAGGTGGCACTGCTTGGCCAGGGGAGGGCATCAGGCAGGAGTCACAGCCGTCCTGTGGAGAAGAACCAGGTGGAAGAGTGATCCCTCCCACTTGGCACTGCTCTGTCTTGTTCTCACTTCAGCAGCCAGTGTGATTCTTTAAGAGCTAATCAAATCATATCCCTCCCTTGGTCATTCCCCTCTCCTTGGCTTTCCACTCATTCCAAGTCATAGCCAAGGTCTTATGCTTGTTTATAAATCCTTACCCAGCCCGATTCTGTCATTGCTCTAACTTCTTACTTCCTCTCCTTATTCTGCTTTAGCCTTGCTTTTTTGCTAATTCTTAAGCACACCAGGTAGACCCCCTGTGTACATCTGAAGTTCTCATGTCCTGGAACGTTCTTCCCTCAGATATCTGCGGGGCTCACTCCCTCAACTCTTTCTGCTCTTCACGTAGCCACACCTCAGTGATACTCCCTTGACCCCTGCAACTGCAATACCACCCACTCCCTCCAGTTCTCCTTCCCTTATAGTACCTTGGGGGCTTCCCTCGTAGCTGAGACAGTAAAAAATCTGCCTGCAATGCAGGAGACCCAGGTTCGATCCCTGGGTTGGGAAGATCCCCTGGAGGAGGGCATGGCTACCTACTCCAGTATTCTTGCCTGGAAAATCCAATGGACAGAGTACCCTGGTGGGTTGTAGTCCATGGAATTGCAAACAGTTGGACATGACTGGAGCAACTAACAATTTAGTACCTTTTTTTTTTAACAGATAACTTATAACCATCTGACATACTATATATTTTACATGAGTATTTATTTTCTATCTCCCCTTCTAGAATGTGAACTTATTTCGTATTGTATATCCAGAACCTAGAACAGTGCTTGGCACACAGTAGCTGGTCAATAAACCCCTGTGTGTGGAGGAAATGAACGAGCTGTCAGATCTGTCTCACTCTCAGCACTGACCTGACAGTGACCTAAATACGTATCAGACTGTGACCTCTGGAGACCTCCAGGGGCCAGTGCCACTCTGGAGAGGGCTTGGGTCCATCTGGGACAAACAAGGACCCAATGAACATGCTGAGATCCAAGCAGGGACTGTTTGGCTCTACCCACAATCCTCAGTGCTGCTGGGGACTCCCTCGTGTACATCCTCTGCCCCTTCCCCAATCCCAGGAGGGTCCCATCTCACCCTGGTGTGGGTTTTATCTCGGGTTTCTTTTAATGGTATCCGCTGGGCCAGGCCGAGGGGGCCACCTCCTCCTTCATCTGACTGAGTGACAACTTCATGTTCCCCTTCAGGGAGAGAGGAAGCTAGGAGGAGACAGGAAATTTGCTGTAGTGTCTGAAACACACATCAAAGTCTGGCACATGGTTTTGCAACCTCCGGAAAGGGTATGCCAGTTTGACAGCCACCACTGCACCATCAAGCCTGGGGACCCATCCAGTACCCCTTTGAACTCAGAAGTCACTCATTAATCTGAATACCCTGAGTGGGCTAGGGGTGTGGTGATGGCTCTAAGCCGCTGACGTAGGACAGTGAGTCGAAGGTAAATCTTGCAGGAAGTGGCAGAGAGAGGATACAAATGAGGACCACCTCCTCTGACACAAGTGTAACCGGGCAAACCTGTGGCCTGTGAAGAAGATCTCTTCCTCTCTGTCTCCTCCTGATCTGGCCTTCCCGCCACAGCCCTCCTGAGCTTTCTCTCGGTTTGCTCCCTACAAGCAGGCTCCCAGCTGACGTTCTCTCCCCATGGCCAGACACACTCACCAGGCTGCACAGACGTCTCCGGAAGGGATCCTGAGGCCTGGCTCACTGAAGTCCTGAGGACAACAAGGACAGTGGCAAGCAGTCACTGAGTACCAGATATGAGCTGGGCACTGTGCAAAGTGCTTTACAAACATCATCTAATTCTCACAACAACTTCAAATGATGATACAAACATTGTCCTCATTTGACAGATTAAAGAAACTGAAGCTTGGCAGGTAAGGCAAGCTTGAACAACTTGTAAGTGCTGAGAGTCAGGAATCAAACCCAAACCCCATTTGTTCCCACAGTCTGTGCTCTAGCCACTACACAAGGGATGGCACCTCTCATTTCTTTCCCCTTCCGCCCCTCACAACCTGAAGAAACTGATGCCATATTGAGGCCGGACTATGAAGGCCTGAACTTCACTGCAAGGGTTCACCCTGGGAATTCACAGATTTTCCCCTCCGCCCCGCCTCCAGGCTGGTGGGAAGTCCTAAAGCTACCAGAGGGCCCAGCCCTGAGGGACCCTGTATCAGATACTGAATCATTCTTTTCCAAATGACCCCCTCCTTACTTGCTGCTGCCACTGGTCTCTCTTCTTAGTTCCTGGAAACAGGGAAGAGCAGAGGGGTGAGAGGAAGATCCTGAAGGTGGAATCTGAGCCACACAGGAGCAAAAGAAAAAGGAGAGTCAGAAGCAGGCTCCAAACCTTCAGGTTTCACCACCAACCCCATCGGCCTCCATACAAGCCTTCTGCTTACCAGGAGCTACCTTCCATCCCAAGGCCCAGCTGTGTCCTTAGGAGTTCCCAGGAACACTTAGTATCAGCCCCTTAAGAACACTCACCAGAGCCTCCAACCTCTGGGGACACAAGGTCCGACCTCTAGGCCCTGGTCCCTCCAGCCTTGAGAAGCAGGAAGCCCTGACAGGGTCCAGTCGATGGGTAGGGGTTCTGGGGGCCAAATATGCAGACACCCGGGCATCCTAGGACCCCAAAAGAGACTCTCAGTACAGGCTCAGGATTCCCTCCTCAGCCTACCCCAGCCTGATCTCCTCCTATCCCGGCTCATTACCTGACCCCTCCGGATGGTGCCTCCCTGGGTCCCTCGAACCAGTACTCTCTGAGCCAGACTGGGCTGGCGCCCCAGGCGACAGCTCTTCACCCCCTCACCTGACAGGATGGTGGCCAGGGCTGCAGGGTCAGCCACAAACTCTATGGTCCCTGGAGCCTCTGCAAGGGAAAAAGAGAAGGAAAGGCGAGGAGGGATAGGAAGGAGGGGAGGCTGAGGGGCTGGGGAGCCTAGCATTGTCACCTTGAGGTGCATGAGCCAAAGAGACTCATATAGCTGAACTCAGCTCAACAAACATTCATAGGACTTTAATCTGCATAAGACACTATTCTAGACACTGCCACCCAGAGAAGAATACGACAAAGCCCCCATCCTCAGGAAGGTAACATCAAACTATAGAGGGGTAACAGATTCAAGTCAAAGTGTGGACATATTATAAGAGAAGTGCAGGGAATTCCCGGGCGGTACACTGGTTAGAACTCGGTGCTTTCACTGCCTTGGCCCAGGTCTAGATCCCATAAGTTACATCTAATAAAAGAATGAATGAGTGAATGGATAAATGAATGAATAAACAAACAAGTAAAGTTCAGCAAATCATTAGAACAAAGAGCAATTGATAGTGACTAGAGGAGCCGGAAAAGGCTTTAGAAGTGATGACACATTGTTGAAGAAAAGAAAGGGCCTCTAAGAGCAAAGAGCTTTCTAGGAGCAGAGACTAGGAATTATAGTAAGCAGGAGAGGCAGGACTACAAAGCCCCCAAACCCCACTGCACCAACCCATTCTCCCACCCAGTTCTACAGCCTCCAACAGATACCTGTCTGGGGAGGTGGCCTAGGGCCCACATTTTGACCCCCATGGCTAGGCCTGAGCTCCTCCAAGGGGTTCCGGAGCTGAATGCTCCCCACCAATTTCTCAGATTGCTCTGTCTGGCGTGTGGCTTTCAACCTGGGGTCTGCTGAGTCTGCGAGGGGGCGCTGAATACTGAGCTTCTGCCCCAATCTCTAGGGGAGGGGAGAAAAAAAGCTTAGCTCAGCGTTGAGGTGCATTGCTGCTTCCTTGTAGCTACTGTCTTCGTTCCCCCAGGCTCCTCTTACCTTTGGATCTTGGTTCTCCTGGTCCAGGGCGCTGGGTTTGACTGTGGGGAGAGGTGGGCGTCTCTGAGAGCGAACGGGAATCTTGCTAGGAGTGGGAGATACACCCCGGAGGAGAGGATCCTTCGGGGCTTGGAGGGTGGTCATGACGACTACAACTAAAAAGGAGAAAAAAGGATCAGGGATCAAAGGTCAGCCAGTTCGAGGCTTTGGTCCTGACATTCCAGATACTCCTACCTCCGCCCAAATCCACGCGCCCAGAAGACCCGGCGCCTGCAAGGGCGCTTTTCGGTCATCTCCTGACACTCCGAGCCTACTCTTTCGTCCCAGGACCCCGAACTGCCTCTCTTCCCTACGAGCGCCGGCAGCCCTCATTCCCTCCAAGATCTCCGTGCCGCACCTCCCCCTGAACCCCTCAGGGTCTCCCCCACTTTCTTTGCTTTTCCCCCCGACTCTCTGGGCCTCTGCTCCAGGTACTTCCCCAGTTTGTAAAATACGCCAAGCTCCTGATTGGCTCGTCTGTGCTCCCGCGGAGCGCGTGACGCAAGATTCAGCTATCCAATCTACAGGCCTCGGAGGCGGGGCCAAAAGAAGGACTAGTTGCCGAGCCGCTTTCTGGCCAGGAAAAAAAATGACCCGACTCAATCAGCCAATCCGAGAGTGGAGCGCGGGGTGGAAGAAGAAAGAGGAGACCGTTCTGAGGTCCAGGAAGGCGTCGGCTCTGAGTCTGGGCAACAACGGGCGCCGGCGAACTCTCGCGAGGTCTCGGGACTGGTGCGGGAAGGTCCAGTCTCGGCATTGTGGAAGGCCTTGCGTCCTGCAAGCTGACAGTGTTGGAGGCTGGCCCCAGCCACTGACTCAGCTCTGATCAGAGTTAGGCCGTCAAGCTTTGGGGACCCTGTCCAGACACTTTGTGGGAAAAGTCTGCCTGGGTCGAGGAACTGCCTCCAAACGAGCGGAGAGGTCTGGAGAAAATTGAACTAACAATAACAAAAATGAAAGGTTACAGTGAAAAAGAAAAAAGTTTTCCTTTTTCTCTTGCCCTTTTCTGAGCTCTTTTTTTTTTTTCACTTTAACTTCCGGATCTGTAGTCGGCAATCAAGGCTAACTTGATATGTAAGCTACATATGTATCTCCTTTAAACTCTGCGTGAGCTACATTGTGCACCTGTAGCTTCTGTTAGTTACATTCTAACTCAATGCTAATCACATCCTGTGTTTGGTGCTCACCTTTACAGCAGTCTTTGCAGAGCACCCCTTGTAGTTCTCTCTCTCTTTTTTTTTCTTATACTACAGAAAGGAGGCCACAGTACAATTCATGAAAGACAATGGACCCAACTGCTGGGCTACCTTACACCGTGGAGAAGGAAATGGCAACCCACTCCAATATTCCTGCCTGGATAATTCCATGGACAGAGGAGCCTGGTGGGCTACAGTCCTTCGGGTTGCTAAGAGTCGCATCGGACTTAGTGACTAGACAACAACAGCCTGACTCCAGTCTGTTACTGTTTTTGAAACAATGCAAGAGGAAAAAAAAAATACAAGATCCTTACACATTTGTTCCACATCACTGACCCCTGACTGTGAGCCCTCATCTATATGATCCCCCAGATTCTTTGGCGGGGGCGGGAAGGGGCCACAGTTCTTGAGGCATGTTCTCCCCTCCAGGCTGGCCGAGATTTAAAGCCACCTTTCTATTTCCTCCAAATTCCCTCCATATTTTTTCTTTCCAGCTTCAGTGGACAGAAAAAGCCAAGGTTTTTGGCAACGTCAGAAAATTCTTTTTTTCACTCAAGCTGTATGAATGGTGAGGTATGGTCTTCATTTCATAGAAAAGAAAGAAGACTCAAATGAGAATCATTGGGGCAGTCGTGAAGAGGCGTGCAGCTCGGCCCTGGCAGCACAAGTACCCGGGGCAAGGAGGTTAACAACCTCTGCCTGGGCCCTTCCACGATGTCAAAGGCGGAGGAGGCCAAGAAGCTGGCAGGCTGCGCCGCGGCAGAGAAGGAGGTGAGGAATAACCAAGTGCTGGGAACTGGTAGTGACTCTACAATTGTCCACGCAGTGCAACGAATAGCTAAAAGAGTGAAACGAGGGAATCGGAACCACGTTTGTATTCCCACTTCCTTCCAGGCCCATCAGCTTATCCTACAGTATGACTTACCTCTCAGTGAACCAGAGATCCGCCACACCATCGATGGTGCTGATGAAGTAGATGCAGACCTCAACCTCACAAGGGCGGTGGAGGCCACCTCACCCAGAAAATTGTGGCCGGCAAAGCCATCCGTTTCATTGTGATCTCTGATTTTAGGAAAGATTCAAAGAACCTCGGGGATCAGTGGCACAAGGGGATTCCCATCGAGGTCATCCGATGGCCTATGTCGCAGTGAGCTGAACCGGGACCCAGAAGTTTGGGGGTGCGATTTAACTTCCACTGGCTGTCAACAAGGCAGGTTGTGTGGTGAGGGATAATGGGAACTTTATCCTGGACTGGAAGTTTGACCGGGTCCACAAATGGAGTAAAGTGAACACAGCTATCAAAATGATCCCAGGCATGCTGGACATGGGCCTGTTCATCAACATATTGGAGAGACCCTACTTCGGGATGTAGAACAGCTTGGTGAACAGGAGGGAGAAGCTGTTCTGAACTGGCCTTGCAGGAGTGTAGTGTGTTTCTCTCGTGTTCCCAGCCCACCTCGGAGGCGGCCACGTCTCTCTGAACCTTTGCCTTAATGTGTCTGTGCCTGCTGGACAACTTGAGAGGGTGAGGGGTTGAGGGTTAAGTTCAGTCTTCTGAAGCACTGTTATTACATGTTTTTTTAAAAAGAGAGATATAAATGTATATGTGCTAAGGCTCTTCAGTCCCACTGGACTCTTTGCAATCCCCATGGACTGTAGCCCACAAGGCTCCTCTGTCCATGGGATTCTCCAGGCAAGAATACTGGAGTGGATTGCTATTTTCTTCTCCAGGGGATCTTCCCGACCCAGGGATCAAACTGGTGTCTCTAATGTCTGCTGCATTGGCAAGTGGGTTCTTTACCACCTAGTAAAACCCTTTATATATATATATATATATTTTTTTTTACTATTAAAAATACTCAGTTTTTAAAATAAAGTAAAACTCGATTTCATGTTTTCTATGAAACATTTACACACACACACACACACACACACACACACACACAAGGAAGACTGTTTTTTAAACTTTCAACTTGAGCCTGATGGTTAAGCTTCTGAATATTGGGTTTGCTGAGATATGTAAGTCAAACTTCTTTTGAAACTGGTGAAATGAAGGGCCCAGCCAGCAGCAGTTCCCTGATGCCTTACTGGAAACATGGGAGTTCTTTTACTTTTCTACCGCACTTTTATTTTTATGTTTTGTTGTGATTACACACAATGCATAGTTACTTGTTCTAATATGTGAACTACAAAAGTCTGGCAAGTGTAGGGGTGTGGTGTGTGGTGGTGACTCAGAATGTGTAAACTATCCGGAGGGAAATGTGGGGGTTCTTCTGCTGAGGTCAAGGGATTCATTCTGACCCCTCTTGTTGAAGACCATTGGACAGAAATACTTGCCAGTACTGCCAAAGCACTGCTGTGAAACACCTATAAATGACTGTCTTTTTGTTGTTGATATTTTTTGGTCCCTTTATTGTTACTTTGCATGATTCGGCGTCAGAGGTTGTTACCTCTTCATATTGTTTGAAGGTTGAAATAAAACAGTTCAGTGCCAAAAAAGAGAAAAGGCCAGTATCATTGGAACTCAGCACAGCAAGCCTGGAGGACTGGGGAGAGGTGTGGCATCTGCCTGTTGGCAGGCAGGGGGGTGAAAACGAGAGAACCTAGAACACCCTGGTTAGGATGGGAGGGGTTACCCTCTAGTGGGGAATGGGCCATGGCTTCAAATGTGCAGGACACATACATTCTCTCCCTGATGCCAGTGTTTCCTATCGCACGACCCTGGAGTTATTCTTGAATTCCTCTTTCCCTCCCCTTCCAGTTTCTTCTTCATACCTTTTCATTATCTTTGGAACTCATTTTCTTGCTTCCTCCTCGTTACCTTCAACCTAATCTCCCCTAGAGGATTGCAAAAGCCTCCCACCATCTGTTCTCTCTTGCTGTCCACAATAATCCATAATAATTCTAGCAGCTAGAATAAGCTTTCCAAAAGGCGAACCCGATCATATTGCCACTGTGCCTTGACTTCCCCCCGCTCCAACTCCCCGTCTTATATCACTTTCCCCTTCTTCTCTGCTTTCCAACTCCATTGCCACTCCCAATCCTTGACATTTGTCATGTTCTTCTAGTCTCTCTGTCTGGAACACTTCCCAGCATGCCGATTCACGCCTCCAAATTGATGTTCACTATTACTTTCTTATAGAGGTCTTCCTTGAACCCCTCTAGTCACAACACTCCCTAATCTAAAAAATAAAAGTTTCCTTAGTTATGTGCACTCAAAGAACTGTGTTTCCTCAGAGCTTGTATCTCAGTTGGTAATTGTATATTCACCAATGTGAACATAATATGTCATATTTATAAACCTGAACTCTCCTGCTAGACTTCCATGAAGGTGGTGACCTTTTTATTTTTGGCTTACATTATGTTTTCAGTGCCTTGCATTGTTCCTGGCAGTAGAGGTGTTCAATATTTGTTGAATGAGTCAAGAGATGAATGAATAATTGATCAAATGAATACATGTAGAGATAGCAAAGACCTCCGAGAACAAGTAATATTTGAGCTTCCTTTTTACAACAGGGAAGGCTCCTCTAGTCACTCAGCACAGTGCTTGCAAAGGCTAGGAACACTTCCCCGGATTGTCCAGAGAAGAGTAAGTCCTCAGGGGTAGATGGAACATGGGACAGTAGGTAATAAAACTAGAAAGATGGTCTGACTGGCGGGAAGGTGGGGGTCACCGCATTCCACTAACAGGTACAGCAAATATACCAGATCCCAACTAGTAGATCAGCAGGGATGGCTGCCGAAAAATACTGTGCGCCTACTGTGTGTAAAGCCCTTTGCCAGACGTTCAGTACACAGAGAGGAGTAAGGCTGAAGTCCGAAGGGTAGAGAAACACCAAGCTGGAGGCTGGCTGCTCAGGGGCTTTCTACGATTTTAAGGTAGTCGGCACAGTCCCGGTCCAAGTCCACACGCCGGGAGACTTGAGTTTGTCAGGCTACCCAGAATCGGTCTTGGGGTCACACTAATCAAATTTGTAAGAGAAATTCAGTGATTTACCATGAGCAACATACCTTCTGGTACCAAAATATTTATGTTTGCTTCTCAGGGCACTACCTTCACAGAATCAACATAAAAGGGAGACTGATTTTATACCATAAAAGCCTTTAAAAGAGCTGATAATCAGAGTATCTGCCACACTTATAATAGCATCTAACCCATTTTCTATAGAGCAGCCTGTGACCTGCTTCTGTTTGTCTTTGCTGGACCTCGAATATGGGGAGTTGGGGAAATAGTGTCAGACTTTATTTTGGGGGCTCCAAAATCACTGCAGATGGTGACTGCAGCCATGAAATTAAAAGACGCTTACTCCTTGGAAGGAAAGTTATGACCAACCTAGATAGCATATTCAAAAGCAGAGACGTTACTTTGCCAACAAAGGTCCGTCTAGTCAGGGCTATGGTTTTCCAGTAGTCATGTATGGATGTGAGAGTTGGACTGTGAAGAAAGCTGAGCGCCGAAGAATTGATGCTTTTGAACTGTGGTGTTGGAGAAGACTCTTGAGAGTCCCTTGGACTGCAAGGAGATCCAGCCAGTCCATCCTAAAGGAGATCAGTCCTGGGTATTCTTTGGAAGGAATGATGCTAAAGCTGAAACTCCAGTACTTTGGCCACCTCATGCGAAGAGTTGACTCACTGGAAAAGACTCCGATGCTGGGAGGGATTGGGGGCAGGAGGAGAAGGGGACGACAGAGAATGAGATGGCTGGATGGCATCACCAACTTGATGGACATGAGTTTGAGTGAACTCCAGGAGTTGGTGATGGACAGGGAGGCCTGGCGTGCTGCAATTCATAGGGTTACAAAGAGTCGGACACGACTAAGCGACTGAACTGAACTGAAGCCACTTCTCTTGTTTTATTCTATTACCCCCCCTTTACTCCCTGTTTTCCCCCATAGACGGAACTATAATATGACTGATATGTTTTTAATTAAGCATGTGAATAAAATGGGGTTTCCCAGGTGGAGCTAGTGGTAAAGAACCCTCCTGTCAGTGCAGGAGACATAGAGACACAGTCGATCTCTGGATTGGGAAGATCTCCTGGAAGAGGGCATGGCAACCCACTCCAGTACTCTTGTCTGGAGAATCCCCATGGACAGATGAGCCTGGTGGGCTACAGTCCATAGGGTTGCAAAGAGCTGGACACGACTGAAGCGACTTAGCACATACATTTATAAAATATGTAGGGTTGTATATTTGTTTCCTATTGCTACCGTAACAAATTACCACAAATTTAGTAACTTAAAATAATGCAAATTTATTCCCTGGGGGTCAGAAGTCTAATATCAAGGTTTGGCCTGGATTCATTCCTTCTGGGGGCTTCAGAGGAGAATCTGTTTGCTTGCCCTTTTAAGCTACTAGAGGTTGCCAGCACTTCTTGGCTTGTTGCCCCTTCTTCCATCAATGCTAACTTCTTGGTTCTGTTGTCACATTTACTTCACACTGTGATCTCCTGCCTCCCTCTTATGAAGACTTTGTGATTATATTGGTCTGACCCATATAATCTAGGATAATCTCCCCATATTAAGATCCTTAACTACATCTGTAAAGTCCCTTTTGCCATATATGATGTTAATAACTTAGAGATTCAGAGGATTAAGATGTGGACATCTTTGGGGATTCATTACTCAAAGTACTACAGGTTAATGAGTGTATGTATTTTTAATTTGCACAAACAACATTGCCGTGTGTGTGTGTGTGTGTGTGTGTGTGTGTGTGTGTGTGTGTGCTTGGAAAAGGAAATGGCAACCCACTTCAATATTTCTTGCCTGGAAAATTCCATGGACAGAGGAGCCGGGCATGCTACAGTCCATAGAGTTGAAAAGAGTAGAACATGACTGCTGCTGCTGCTGCTAAGTCGCTTCAGTCGTGTCCGACTCTGTGTGACCCCATAGACAGCAGCCCACCAGGCTCCCCTGTCCCTGGGATTCTCCAGGCAAGAACACTGGAGTAGGTTGCCATTTCCTTCTCCAATGCATGAAAATGAAAAGTGAAAGTGACGTCGCTCAGTCGTGTCTGACTCTTCGCGACCCCATGGACTGCAGCCCACCAGGCTCCTCCATCCATGGGATTTTCCAGGCAAGAGTACTGGAGTGGGGTGCCATTGCCTTCTCTGAGAACATGACTGAGTATGTGCAAACTATGTTTTTTTTTTTCCTGCCATGCTGTGCAGCATGCAGAACTTCCTCTGACCAGGGATCAAACCTGTGCCCCTTGCAGTGAAAGCACAGTCTTTAAAAAAAAATTTTTTTTTTAATTTATTTATGGCTGCAGTGGATCTTTGTTGCTGTGTGGGCTTTTCTCTAGTTGCGGCGAGCGGGGGCTACCCTCTAGTTGGGGTGTGCAGGCTTGTCATTGCGATGGCTTCTCTTGTTGCAGAGCATGGACTCCAGGGTGAGTGGGCTTCAGTAGCTGTGGCACGAGGGCTCCGTAGTTGTGTTTCTGGGCTCCAGAGCAGTCGCTCAATAGTTGTGGTGCAGGAGCTGAGTTACTTTGTGGCACGTGGGATCTTTCTGGATCAGGGATTGAACTTGCGCCTCCTGAATTGGCAGCTGGATTTTTTTTCCCACTGAGCTACCAGGGAAGCCTGAAAGCATAGTCTTAACCACTGGACCACCAGGGAAGTCCCATATGATTTGATTTTTACTCTTTTTTTTTGTTTGTCAACTCTGTTTCTAGGCTCAATCCTTAGTGCTGTATATAATCTAATTCATTGCTTTTGACAACTGCATAGGATTCCATGCTAAGCATCCATCATGCTTTGCTTATTTATTCCCTACTTCTACTAATAGTGCTAGAAAACCATCATATGTTGCCCCGTGCAAACTTGTCCATGAATTTTTCTGGGACATATATACAGGAATGGAATTTCTGAATCATGAAATTTATGAAAACTTAGTTTCACTAAGTACTTCCAGACCATTTATTCAGAAAGTCTGAAGCTGTTTACACTCTTGATGTATAAGAGTGTGTTACACATTGAAAGTTGATAGATGCTTTCAGTGTTACTTGAAAGTTATTACCTCTGTCCTTTCCAACATTTGATATTGTACAAATGTCTAATGTTTACAATTCAATGGACATAAGTGAACAATGTTATTTTACATTGTATTTCTCTAATTACCAGTAAGTTTGACTGTTACTTCACATTCTTATTAGCCCACAGAGCTCTCCTTCTGTGAAATGCCTCCTTGTTTCCTTTGTGCATTTTTTCCTATTGGTTTTCCTGTCTTTATTCCTGGTGATTTACAAGATGCCACTGTGTATTCTGCATATTAATCCCGTGTCCACTTTAGACATTGCAAATATTTCCTTTAGGTCTGTAGTGAAATATAATTGATTTTCTATCTTGTAACCTTAATGAACTTCTTGGTTTTCCTAGTTTGTCAATTGATTCTGTTGGGTTTTCTATAGACATAATTATGTCTTCTGCAAATCAAAACAGTTTTATAAATTCCCTTTCAGTCTTACTCTTTGTTGAGATTTTTTTGTTTTGTTTTATTTGACTTTGCTGGTTTATTTCTTACATCACTGTAGTGAACTTCCAACATTATATTAAACAGTAACAGTGCCTTGACCTTGACTTGTGAGAATCCATCTAAAGTTTCTCCAAAGAATGGCCTTTTTTTGTGAGACAATCTGAAACTTATGAAAAATTGCATGAGTAGTACACACAAAATTTTTTCTCAGCCATTTCAGAGTAAGTTGCCAATATGTTGCCTTATCTCCCCCCAGTACTTTAGGGCGTATTTCCTACTATCAAGGACATTCTCCTGCATGACCGCAGTGCAGCCATCAAAATCAGGGAAAGAACACCTATACATTCCTATCATCTAACCTTCAGACCCCATTCAAGTTCTGCCAGCTTTCTGAGTGATGTCCTCTATAGCAAAAGAATTTGGTCCAGAGTCACGTGTTGCATTTAGTTGTCATGTCTCTTTAGTCTCCTTCAATCTGGAACAGTTCTTCATTAAAAAAAAAAAAAAAGTTTATTTATTGGGCTGCACCAGGTCTTAGTTGCAGCATGCAGAATCTTTGGTTGTGGCATGCAAGCTCTTAGCTCCAGCATGTGGGATCTAGTTCCCAGAGCGGGGATCAAAGCCCAATCCCCCGCACTGAGAGTTCAGTCTTAGCCACTGCACTACCAGGGAAGTTCCCAGTTCTTCATCCTCTACTTTCATGACCTGACACTTTTGAGAATGACACGCCAGTTATTTGCAGAATGTCCTTAAATTCGGGTTTGTCCTGATGTTTCCTCGTAATTAGACTCAGGGTATGCATCTCTGACAGGACTGTCACAGAAATGATGCTGTTCTCCTTCTACTTCATTCTATCAGGTGGTGCCTGTGTCCATTTTTCCCGGAACTCTGATTATTTGATTGAAGTGGTATCTGACAGGTTTCTTCACTATAAATCACTCTTTATCCTTTGTAATTAATATTTAGGGTGAAGTATTTCAATATTGAATTTGAGCCACCTTCCTAGGTGGCTCAGTGGTAGAGAATCTGCCTGCCAATGCAGGAGACTTAGGTTTGATCCCTGGACTTGGGAAGATCCCCTAGAGAAGGGAATGGCACCCCTCTCCAGTATTCTTGCCTGGGAAATCCCATGGACAGAAGAACCTGGCGGGCTACAGTCCATGGGGTCAAAAAAAGAATCAGACACGACTTAGCGACTCAACAACAACTATAATACTATGTAAATATTCCATTCCTCATAAAAACTTTCACTTTGTCTACTTAACTATATCACCATGTATTCATACATTCCTATGATATTCAGTGGACTGTTATTCCATTACTAATATTACTTATCCTGTTCCCCAAGTCATTTCTAATTCGGTCAGCAGGAGCCCTTTCAAGTTTTCCACTGTATCCTTTCAGCGTGTTTGTATTCTTTAGCGTTCATCACTTTTTAGCTCTTTTTTTTTTTCCTTTCTGGCACAGAAACATGTTTCAGGTTCAATTTATACTTTCCCTGCATCAGCTCTGGAATCAGCCATTTCTCCAAGGAGCTCTGGTTCCTTTAGAGGAGAATGTTATTTAAAAACCAAGAGCTGGACACTAGCTGTGCTCATAGCTATTAGGGTATTTCTAACCCCCAGGCCCTCTCAGTGGACAGAGCTGAGGCATATATTCTATACAGACACACACACACATACACACACACACACACACACACACACGCACAAATTCAGTACATTTACACCTGTATTTCTATATCTAAATGTATTGAAAACCATGAGTTCAAGACTGGCATTTTGCTTTAATAAACCGTGTCATTCACCTGCTCTAAAATACTTCAAAGGTTTTTACTGTCCTTACCAAATATCTGAGGAACTTACCAAAATAAGGTAGGCTCTCTTCTCTTCGCCAGAGTCCAGTTAATGAATTGAGATTTTAAATTTCACAATAAAAAGAAATCAGCCAAAAAGGGATTTTTCTATAGTTGCTTCATTTGAAGATTCATATACCCAAGGGCTTCCCTGGTGGCTCAGTGGTAAAGAATCCACCTGCCAATGCAGGAGACTCGGGTTCAATTCCTAATCTGGGAGGATCCCATATTCAGCAGAGCCACTAAGCCAGTGTGCCAACTATTGAGCCCATGCCCTAGAGACCGGGAGCCACAACTACTGAGTCCATGTGCCACAACTGCTGAAGCCCACGTGCCCTGGAGCCCATGCTCTGCTACAAGAGAGGCTGCTGCAATGAAAAGACCACGCACCCCAACTACAGAGTAGCCCCCGCTCGCCTCAACTAGACAAGAAGCCAGCATAGCAATGAAGACCCAGCACAGCCAAAACTAACTAAATTTATTTTTTAAAGTAATATACCCAACAGACATAACCTACTGTGGTTTCTTAGCCCTCTGCTGGAGAGGTTTATTCTTTCATTTCAAATACTTGAGACTCCTTTTTGTCTTACAAGGGGTAGCAAAGAGGTTCACTTACAGTCGAGCTCTATGGGCCTGACCTGGTAACTCATTCCTACAAGAAAGGTGCTAGTATTCCTCCTTTAAAATCTTGACTAGCACAGAATTGACTGACAGTGGTGATGATCATTTGCAACTTTTCTTTCCTCATTTTAGATATTAAGAAGCAAGCATTTTCTAAATCAAAGCTATAATGAGGTGCTACCTCACACCAGTCAGAATGGCCATCATTAAAAAGTCTACAAATAACAGGACTTCCCTGGTAGTACAGTGGCTAAGAATCCACCTTGCAGTTCCAGGGACACTGGTTCAGTCCTTTGTCTGAGAAGATTCCACATGCCACTGGCAGCTAAGCCAGTGAGCTGCAGCCACTGAAGCCCCTGTGCCTAGAGCCCAGGCTCCACATCCTCAGAGACCACCACAGTGAGAGGCTCACACCACAGCCAGAGAGGAGCCCCGCTCGCTGCAACTAGAGAAAACCTGTGCACAGGCAATGAAGGCCCAGTGCAACCAAAAATAGGCACATAAATATTTTCCTAAAGTCTATAAATGACAAATGTTGGACAGGGTGTGGAGAAAAAGGAATCCTCGTACACTGTTGGTGACAATGTAAGTTGGTACAGTCACTATGGAAAACAGTATGAAGATTCCTTAAAAAATAAATAAATAAAAAGAGATACCATAGGATCTAGCTATCCCACCCCTGGACATATATCTGGAAAAACTCTAATTTGTAAAGACATATGCACCCCAGTGTTCATAGCAGCACTATTTACAACGGTCAAGACATAGAAAGAGCCTACATGTCTTTCAACAGATGAATGGATAAAGATGTGGTACATATATACAATGGGTACTACTTAGCCATTATAATGCCACTTACGACAGCAAGGGTGCAACTAAAGATTATCACACTAAGTAAGTCAGAGAAAGAAAAATATGGTATCACTTATATGTGGAATCTAACATATGATACAAATGAATTATTTACAAAAGAGAAACAGACTCACAGACACAGAAAACAAACTTCTGGTTGTCAAAAGGGAAAGGAGGTGGGGGAGGGATAAATTACGAGTGTGAGATTAACATATACACACTGCTATATAGATAACTAGGAGAAGGCGATGGCACCCCACTCCAGTACTCTTGCCTGGAAAATCCCACGGACAGAGGAGCCTGGCAGGCTGCAGTCCATGGGGTCGCTAGGAGTCGGACACGACTGAGTGACTTCACTTTCACTTTTCACTTTTCACATGCATTGGAGAAGGAAATGGCAACCTACTCCAGTGTTCTTGCCTGGAGGATCCCAGGGACGGGGGAGCCTGGTGGGCTGCCATCTACGGGGTAACACAGAGTTGGACACAACTGAAGTGACTTAGCAAAATATAGATAACTGCAAAGGTCTTACTGTATAGCACAGGGAACTATACTCAATATCCTGTAATAAACCACAATGGAAAAGAAAGAAAAAAAACCCAAGCATTTTCTATTCTCTAACATAAACTTTTAAAGGTAGTAAATGTATGAGTCTGGGCAAAGAGATAAAAGAATTTGGCTGTATTGTAAAATGTATAAATTATCTCTTGGGCTAGACAGACCTTGATCCAGTAACAATAGTGATACTTTATCAGTCCATTTCTCCTTCAGAAAAAGAAAGATTGTAATATGGTTTATTATAAAGATAAGTTCCATGTAACAGTAGCTTAAATGAGAGAGAAATTTATTTATCTTTCACTTAAAAAAATACTATAATACGTTATAGTTGTGGAGGTTGTATTGTGGGGAAAGGGAGTGCTAAGGAATGAACTGCATCCCCCCAAATTCATATGTTGAAGACCTAACCCCCCATGTGATGGTATTTGGAGATGGAGCCCATGGGAGATTAGCTAGGTTTATGTGGGGTCATAAGGGTGGATTTCGCATGATGAGATTAGTGCCCTTGTAAGATAAGACATCAGAGAACTTGCTCTTCCTCTCCCCCACCCAAATGAAGGCACAGTGAGAAGACAGCTGTCTACCAGCCAGAAACAGAGCCCTCACCAGAAGCTGACCATGCTGGCACCTTAATCTTGGACTTGTCACCTCCGGAACTGTAAGAAAATTCATTTCTGTTGTTTTAAGCCACCCAGTCATAATATTTTGAATGGATTTGGCATCTTTGTCAAAAATTAATTGACCATAGAGATATGGGTTTATTTCTGGATTCTCAGTTCTATTGCATTGGCGTGTGTGCCTATCCTATGACAATATCATACTATTTTGATTACTTTAGCTGTAATAAGTTTTGAAGTCTAGAAGTGTGAGTCCTCCAACCTTGTTCTTCTTTTTTTCAAGATTGTTTTGTCTATTCAGGCCCTTCGCAATTCCATGCAAATTGGAGGATCAGCTTTTCCATTTCTGAAAAAAAATCCTCTTTTTACTTTTAAAGTCAAATTTATTTTCTCTCTTTCACAGAGTTGGCTTTCTTGAAATATTTAGTGATTCTTACTTATGTGCTCACTTTTGTAACTGTTATTACTGGTTAGACTCTCTTCATTTCTCTCTTCCTCTCTCTTTGCCATACTATGCAGTTTTCTGGATCTTAATTCCCTAACCACGAATGGTCGAACCCGTGCCAGTGCAGTAGAAGTTCAGAATCCTAACCGCTGCACCACCAGGGAACTGCCAGTCTTGCTTTTCTTTTAAAGAGCCCACATAGAGTGAGGAGGGTGTCGCTTCACAGGCTAATTTCACTGTTGGGCTATTTTCAGTGAAGACAGGGAAGGAGTAGGGCATGCCTTCCATCACTGCTGCAGGGATCAGGGCAATGGTTGTTGCTCCTTTGATACTTCAATGTAATCATCTTGTTTATTCCTCCTGGTCTGCTGCTTCTAGCATTTTGGGGATGGAACATCCCTTGTGCTACTCATCTCCACAGGAAAGCTCTTCTGTTGAGAGTTCTGCACTGTAGTTTACTTTTCCAGCTCCCATTGCCTGTGGCAGAAAGCCTCTGAGATAGGCCAGTTATCCCTGCCACCTGGTGGACGTGCCCTTGTGTCATCCCCCCGCCTTGAGGGCGACTTAGATGTAGAATATGACAGAGTGATGTGATGTTACCTCCAAGGCTGAGGGATAAAAAGACTGTTGTTCTGTCTTGGGTGCTCTCTCTTGGAAAAACTCACCCTTGAGAGGAAACCAGCTGCCAGCCCAGGAAGCTGCCCTGTGAATTATGAACTTGCCTAGCAAGCCCCTGTAATTGTATAATCTAATTCTTTGCAGTAAGTCTCTCAATATATACCTCCTACTGTTTATGCCTCTCTGGATGCACCCTGACTGATGCAGATTTTGGTACCACAGAATGGATGCTGTAGCCAATAAATACCTAAATGTAAATACCTAAAATTTTGTGAAAGTGACTTTGAAATTTGGTGATGTAGAAAGTCTGGAACCCACTCCAGTGTTCTTGCCTGGAGAATCCCAGGGACGGCGGAGCCTGGTGGGCTGCCGTCTGTGGGGTCACACAGAGTCGGACACGACTGAAGCGACTTAGCAGCAGCAGCAGCAGAAAGTCTGGAATAACTTTGAGGAGCATAATAGAAACTCTGCAACAGGCTTCAATACCAGGTTGAAACTGTTAGATAAATAAACTATTTATTAAAAATAGGGGGAAAAGCCCTAGCTTGCTTTGAACAGACTGTTAGTAGAAATATGAATATTAACTCTCCTAGTGAGGGCTCAGAAAGAAGCAAGGAGCATTGTAGAAAATATTTGTATTACTTTAGAAAATGTATAAATCATCACCAAGAGACTGTTGGTGGAAATATGAACATTAAAGGTCCTGCTGGCATTGAGGACTCAGAAGTATATGAGGAACACGTTACTGGAAAACAGAAGAGAAGAACTATTTTTTATTTAGCAGAGAACGCTTAGCAGAATTGAGTCTTACATTTATGTGAAAAGCAGAATTTGTAACAATGAACTTGGGTATTTAGCTTTGTTGCTAAGTGTTGAAGGTGGCACCTGGTTTCTTGCTGCTTACAGCAAAATCTGAAAGAGAAGAGATAAATTGAAGGAAGAAATGTTAAGCAAGAAAAGAATCAGAATGTGGTATTTGGGAAATTCTTGGCCTACCCATATTGCAAAAGATGGTAAAATTAGGTCATTTACTGTCCGGAAAGTGTGCCCTGAGGAGAAATATAAGAATGTAACGGGACAATCTTTTGTTAGTGCCTGAAAGTGAAAGTGAAAGTCACTCAGTGGTGTCCGACTCTGCGACCCCATGGACTGCACAGTCCATGGGATTCTCCAGGCCAGGATACCGGAGTGGGGAGCCTTTCCCTTCTCCAGGGGATCTTCCCAACCCAGGGATTGAACCCAGGCCTCCCACATTGCAGGTGGATCCTTTACCAGCTGAGCCACCAGGGAAGCCCAAGAGCTAGGGTAGCCTAGCCCTTCTCCAGAGGATCTTCCCACCCCAGGAATCACACCAGGGTCTCCTGCCTTGCAGATGGATTCTTTACCAACTAGGAAGCATCAAAAGTCAAGGTATTCAGTCACACAAAGGACCATTTGGAGAGATTAGCCATGTGACTCATGGAACTCTTTAGCCATCTGAGCAAAAACCAAGCATAGAAATGGGATTATCCAAAAAGATTTGTGAACGTTCTTTTTCTAATAGGGTAAATCCCAGAGACATACACAGGAAACCCACACGGTTCTTAAGGATGCCACACAAGCAGAGTCACTGACAGCTTGTAATGGAAGGGACAGAAAGAGGGCAAAACAGAAGGAAGCTGTCAGACTCCCAAAACTGCACAACCAAGAAACAAGAAGATGAAAACACGTGGAAAAGGAGAGATGACTCCAAAGGCAGGGCTGTGCGGCCAGAAGGTGGAGCCAGGGACCACAGAGAATTATTCCCAGGCCTTAAAACCTAATACTGTTTTCCCGGCTGGATTTCAAAATTGCTTCAGAAACTTCTCCCCCCACCTATTTTCTCCCTTCTTGAGTGAGAATGTCTGTAACTGTTATCCTATTTCTGTCTCACCATTGTATTTTAAGAGTAAATGCCTTGTTTTCTAGTTTCACAAGTCCACAGATGAAGAGGAATTTCTTCCCAGGACAGATTATACCTGGAGCCTCACCCATACCTAATTTAGATGATTTAAATGATGAGATTTGGGACTTCTGAGCAAGACCTAGAGGGGATTTGGCTCTTTGGTTGCTGCTGTAACTGAGGCTTTCGGAAATCTTGAAATAGGATAAATATATGTTGTATGTGAGATAAGCATGGATCTTTGGAGGCCTCAGGGCAGACTATGCTAAGCATAATGCCCTCCTCAAAAGGTGTCCAACCCTAATCCCCAGAACCTGTGACAGTTTTATTGAAGTGAAGTGAAGTCGCTCAGTTGTATCCGATTCTTTGCGACCCCATGGACTGTAGCCTACCAGGCTTCTCAGTCCATGGGATTTTCCAGGCAAGAGTACTGGAGTGGGGTGCCATTAGGTTGGTATAAACATAGCAGGTTTTGGACCATGAATTTTAAATCACTATAACTAGGCTCAAACACATCTTTATTCATCAGAAGAGGCACTATTACAATCAACAGATTTTGCCAACAAGAAATAAGTTTGTTTATTCCTGTAGCATAAAAATCCGTGCTTTGGGATTCAGTGAACTCTGGGAAAGCATTTTCTGCCTCCTGCTGGTTATGGAAGTGTTTTCCCAGCAAAAAGTTGTCGAGATGCCTGAAGAAGTGGTAGTCGGTTGGCAAGAGGTCAGGTGAATAAGGTGGAAAAGGCAAAACTTCGTAGCCCAACTCATTCAACTTTTGAAGCACTGGTTGTAGGATGTGCAGTCGGACGTTGTCATGGAGAAGAACTGGGCCCGTTCTGTTGCCCAGTGCCGGCTGCGGATGTTGCAGTTTTCAGTGCATCTCATTCATTTGCTGAGCATACTTCTCAAATGTGGTGGTTTCGCCGGAATTCAGAAAGCTGTAGTGGATCAGAAAAGCAGCAGACCACCAAACAGTGACCATGACCTTTTTTTTGGTGCAGGTCTCGCTTTGGGAAATACGTTGGAGCTTCTTCTCAGTCCAACCACTGAGCTGGTCATCGCTGGTTTTCATATAAAATATGAAACTTTGAAACATATGAAACTTTGAAACATACGAAAACTTTGAAACATATGAAAACTTTCGTTGAACATCACAATCCAATTGAGAAATGGCTTGTTGTTGTTGCGTAGATTAAGAGAAAACACCACTTCAAAACAATGATTTTTTTTTTGAATTGTGGTCAGGCACCCACTTATTGAGCTTTTTTACCTTTTCAATTTGCTTCAAATGCCAAGCAATCAGTTTCAATGATCCTCTCTCAACTGATTGTTGTCAACTTCCTATGGCCGGCCACTGCATTCCTCATCTTCAAGGCTCTCATCTCCTTTGCAGAACTTCTTGAACCACCACTGCATTGTACGTTCATTAGCAATTCCTGGACTAAATGCATTGTTGATGTTGCGAATTGTCTCTGCTGCTTTAAGATCCATTTTGAACTCGAATTAAAAAATTGCTCCAATTTGCTTTTTGTCCAACGTCATTTCTATAGTCTAAAATAAATATAAAATAAACAACAAGTAGTGTCACTGGCAAAAAACATAAAGCAAGAAATGCACATTAAAATTCTGTATGTAACTGCATTTATTTAAGAATGTATTCCAATGTCAAACAGCAAAGTGCAACAATGCGAAACCGCAACTACTTTTGCACCAACCTTAATATTGGCATGGCAAAAGGAACTTTGATGATGCAAGTTAAAGATTTTGAGATGGGGGAGTGGTTCTAGATTGTCTGGGTACATCAATGTAATAACAAGGATCTTTATAAGAAGATCAGGATCAGAGAAGATATGCTAACTGAGGTGTGAGTCCTAGCTTTGAAGATGGAAGACAGCCACAGGACAGTCAATCTTTATAAGCTGGAAAAGGCTTCTCTAGAGCTTCTATCAGGAACACAGATCCGTCCCATTTTAGACTTCTGACCTACAGCACTGTGAGATACTGAATTTATTGTTTTGAGTCACTAAGTTTGTGGTAATTTGTTACAGTAGTAATAAGAATTAATCCAGTATGAAAAAGTGTGCAACACATGCTCAAGCTGTCCCCTTGAAACAGAAAACAAAAACAAATGTTTGACATTTACACTGTTGAAGGATCACTAGAACTGTGGTCCCTGGTTTATAATTTATGACGGGTCCCTCCTGGGGCGAGCAGTTTCAGGAGGCCATATTCTGAACCACGTCCCCTCATTCTCCTGCCTACACTGTGGCCAAGGTCACTCAGTTCTGCACAAATCATCTTGTTTAATGTTCATGACAAACCTAGGAAATGATTGTTGTCTCCATTTTACAGATGAGGAAATGGAGGCAAACAGATATCTTCCCCAAGGTGAACTGGTAAGAAGACACAAGATTTAAATGCAGATTCTTAGCCACTGTACCATCTGGTAAGTAAAAATTGCTCTGTTCACACTCTTTCATTAGCTTAAAAAATATTTGTTTGGGGACTTCCCTAGTGATCCAGTGGCTAAGACTTCACCTTCCACTATAGTGCGTGCAGGTTCAATACCCGGTCAGGGAGCTAAGATTCTACATGTCTCTCGGCCAAAAAAACATAAAACAGAAACAAAATTGTAACAAATTCAATAAAGACTTCTAAAATGTGTGTGTGTTCAGTTGCTCAGTCTGTCCAACTCTTTGCAATCCCATGGACTGTCTGTAGCCCATTAGGCTCCTCTGTCTATCGGATTTTCCAAACAAGAATACTGGGGTGGGTTTCCATTTCCTCCACCAGGGGATCTTTCCCCACCCAGGGATCAAACCAACCTCTCCTGTATTGGCAGGCAGATTCTTTTACCACTGAGCCATCTGGGAAGCTCAACAACTTTTTAAAATTCCACACCAAAAAATTTTTTTAACAAAATAAATAAATCTGCTTAAACTCTGAGATTCTATGACAAGTATAATTGTCAAAGATTTAGGAACAAATACAACTGACATTTGCTTTGCATTGAACATTTGTTACCCGTGGGAACAGAAGTGCACAGGAGGAGGGAAGCCCGTCGGCTTTTGGGTATCTCTCAGTGTGTCTTGTAGAGGACAAGGAGAGCGTCAATGAACCTATCGAGGCTGGTGAAGTGAACATCTTCTGTGATAGGAGGTAAGAACAGAACCAGAGAAAGCTCTGGAAGTCAGCGCACCATTGCTGTCAGGCCATGGAAGCTGTAGGACAATTGAAGCCCTGAGTAAGAAGAGACTGAGTCTGCAAGAGCCAGGGCAGAGGGTGCGGCTCCTTGTGACAACAGCAACAGAAGCAGTAGGACCGCGGGTCAGGGAGCCTTGTGCTCCTGCCGCCAAGGTGGCTTCCGGTCACCTGTCATGCTCAGTGAGGCCCGATGGGGCTGCAGAGCGCATGTCTCACACGTTTCTCGGGTCCCGTGAAGCAACTCCCACTCCACCCCAGGCAGCTGCAATTCTTGTCCCCCTTATTCCCATGTGTAACATCACAATGAGCTCCCCTTTACTTGAGATTTTGAGTTAGTCTCTATTCTTCCCAAATCAGATAACTGAGCCCCCTTTCCTACCCCCAGCAGGTGGCCCCTGAGGAATTATTCCACCACCACCACGGGCACCTACCTGGGCTCCAGGACACCTGCCACAACCAGTTCCCTCTAGGAACTGCTGAGTAACTGTGGCTGCATCCTCACTTTTGAGGTGACCTTCTTACAAGCTGACATGAAAACCACCTCCCTTCTCCAACAAGCAGAGTACAATAAAATCAATGCTGTATGATCTTTCTTAATTACAATCAAATCCCAGCCCTGTCTTCTTGAGGTTAACATCAGATCCCTTGATTAGAATTGGATTTTGAGTTTTCCTCAAATTCTTCAGTCACAGCCAAGTCTGAGGTTGTACCATTTCAATATGTGGCTGGATCCACCTGTGAAAAATTGATTCTTTCTAATTCTCCCCACCACTGAAACACATTCAAATCTTGTCTTTTTCAGTTTTTCACCCAAAATCCAAGATAAAAAATGTATTTTGCATGAAAATCTAGAACATACATATATAAATACATTGAAAATAAAACGTTCACAATACCCTAAAATTTTCTATTCTCTTTATTAAAATGTTTGACTTGACCTAAAAATATTTATTATAATATTTCATGACCTGCAGTTTGAGAATTATTGGTGTAGTTTCTCCTTTCTTCAAAATTTCACTTCTCAAACACAGATCTTTCTTGGCTCCAGCTGTTTCTCATCTTTTAGCAGTCAAACATCTAGGGAGAGAGTGGTCTGCTCTTCACTTCCTCAGCTCTCATTCACTCTTCAGTTGACAATGTTTTGTCTCTGATGGTACCCTGGCCTGAAGCTGCCCTCTGGAGGTCTAACATCTTCCTTGATGATAAAGCCCGAATTTCCCAGCTATTAGCTAACCTGTGTCCCCAGCATCCTCCCACATGACTAGCCATTCCCTCGTGAAAGTTCTCTCTTGCTCTGGCTTCCTAAGGCCTTCTACCATTTCTGCCAGTTAGTACTTAAGAGTCACTTTCTCTGCTCCTCTATGCATCTTCCCAAGGCCCTTCTCTTTTCTCACTTAATACACCATTCTTTTCTTTAAGATTTTATTTTCAGCTGTGCTGGGTCTTTGTTGCTTTGCACAGGCTTTCTCTAATTGCAACAAGAGGGGGCTACTCTTCCTTGCAGTGCCTGGGTTTCTCACTGTGGTATCTTCTCTTGTTGCTGAGCACAGGTTCTAGGGCATGTTGCCCCACAGCACATGGGATTTTCCCGGACCGGGGATAGAACCCAGGTCCCCTGCATAGGCAGGAGGATTCTTAACCACTGGACCACCAGGGAAGTCCCAATACACTGTTCTTGAGTGGTTTCATTTTTCTCTCATATGGAACACCTGAGAGGCCCTTCTCCTCAGCACAAACCCTTCCTTCTATCCAGTACAAACCCAGGCCACAGACTTTGATGTGAATGTTTCCAAATTGGAATTTTTGCTCACTTGAAAACCTAAACATTTGAAACTCTAAAGTTTTTGTCTGCTTTTCTGCAGTGATATTTCTCCTCTGATGTTATAAATACCACTGAATGAAAAGGAGAGAAGGCAAGGGGTATATGGAATGTGTGTGAAGGGTGACGGTGGTGGGAAGTTGCAATACTTGCAGTAGATATTGTGGTTAATCCCCAGCATCCATTCCATATTAGACGATTAGCCCAAGTCAGTAAGTGGCTTTCCCTGGTGAATGTTACTGCTCTAGGAACAGACATACCCATGATCCTTGCCAGACAGCCTGAAGGAAAGGACTTAAATCTCATACCTGGGAGGAAGGTTTTCTTTTTCCTTCACTGGATGTGAAAACAGAAGCATCACCCAGTAGCTGCTGGCACTCTGCTTTGGACCATGAAGAGAACCATCCCAAGGATGAAAGTGCCCTCCAAGGAGGAAGGCTGAGCAGAACCATGGACAGAGCCTGGGTCCTTGACTTTATAGTAAGTCCCCTACATACATACCAAGGAGTCCCATTCAGAGAGTGCATTCCCAAGTCTGATTTGTTCGTAAATCCAACAAAGTTAGCCTAGGCACCCAACTAAAACAATCAGCTGTAGTGTACTGTAGTATAACAGGTTTCTAATATTTTTCACACAAATAATACATGAAAACACAAATAAAGAAAACATTAGATCTTACAGTACAGTACCTGGAAAAGTACAGAGTACAGTACAACAGCTGGCCCGTTCACATCTTTGAAAGTTCATACGTAGGGGACTTAACTGTAGTAAGCTACTGAACCAACCTCAGAGCCCACCTACCTCTGGCTTCTGGTCACATGAGATACATGTTTAATTTCTTTTTCTTAAAGAATGAGGTTATTGTCACTTGTAGCCGAGAGCATCCTGATAGATTCAGTATCTCAAAATATTCCATCACCCTTGAACTTCAAACCTGTGGACTCAACTGCCCGCCAGCCCTTCCCCTTGGCGGTTTCATAGCATCTCACCCTGAATGAGTCGAAACTACTTTTGCTGTCTAGGGCCTCCTCATTGCCCTACACCAATCTTTCCTGTTTCTATGAAAGGTCCCACCATCTGTCTGCTTGTTCCCTTTAAAACCTTGGATCACCTTTGCTATTTCCTTTTCTCTACACTGAAAATCACCCCTTAGGGTGACGGGTCTCAAATCTATCCACCTCTTTGCCCAAAATCATCTCTTGCATGTTTCACTGCAACAGCATCTGAGCTGGTCTTCCATCTCCTTCTAACTCTTTCTGCACCCCACAGCCAGAGTGATCTTTCTAAAATACAGGTCTGAATACTTCACCCATTAAATCCTTTTCTTTCCTTTTTCCTTAGAATAAATTCTGAGTGCCTTAATATGTCATATAAGGTCCTCAATGACTTGGCCCTCATTGTCCTTCCAACCCCAACACCATTCCTTCCTTTCTAGCCTTCATTTCAGCAACATAAAACTACTTTTACTTTGCAAACTCCCTCTCTCTCATCTTATGGCTTATGTATCTGCCTAGAAAGTCCCCCTCCTCTTCCTGCTTCACCTGAATAACTCCTACTTCTCCCATGCTCATTGTGATGGTGCCTCCTTTAGGAAGCCATCCCTACCCCAAGACTGGATTATGTGCTCTTCTTCATGTTCCCCCGACACTATCTCCTTATCCCAGTCACATCACTTATCACAGGGTTGAATTGTGTGCTTATTTGCCTATGTCCCCCACCCAGACTGTGAGTTCTGGCTTACTCTCTGTACCTCGCACTATAATTGAGTGAGGAAAATCATTCTAAATTCAGAAGTGATTTTGACTTCAAGACAAGGGTAGGTTGGAATGGAGTGGAGGACAGTATGGAAACAGATACTTCCAAGCATGGGGAGGAGTGATGGCAGCAGAATCTGATCTGCTTGCTTAAGTGCAGTGAACAGGTTCGTGTGGGTGGCAGGGCCATACCAGGGGAAAGGGCTACTGAGGCAGAAAATGTAACCCAGGCAAGAGCTGAGAGTGGCCTGGACCAGTGGGGTGGCAGTGGGCACGGGGAGAGCCAGACAAGCTTGAAACAGCTATGAAGCAGAATTAACAGAATTGGAGCATGTGAAGAAAAGAAAGGGCATAAAATGAGGTGAGCTGTAATTTGAGCAATGGAAGTCCTGGTGGTATCTTCACCTATGATGGAGAATCCGTAAGGAAGAACATGACTGCAGACAGTGGAGAGCAAGGTGACGGGCTCTGCTTTGGTCATTCAGGGTTGCAGATGGGGAATGGAGCTTGAGAAGGAATGGACAGAGAGGTAGGAGGAAAATCAGGAGGGTAGACAGGAGTCATAGATGCGAGATAGTGAGAGTCAGAGAAGAAATGACTTGAGGCAAGGGGAAAATAGTGCTGAGCCTCCTTTGCATGGACGCTCCCATACCACAAACACAAGTGCACTGGGGAGTTCTCTCTCTCTTTACAATTCCATGATTTAAAAAAACCTAAATATAACTAACTTATAGTATTATATTACATTCAGGTATATAACACAGTGATTCCGTATATTTATACATTACAAAATAAGCACCACTGAAGAGGGTTCCCTTGATAACAGTTTTATTTGATTTAAAAGTGAAACTCAGACCCTGACCCACTCACTAACCTTGGGGCTGTGGCAGGAATAGACTCGTCCTGGGGTTGGTCAGCTTCTTACCAGAATGAGAAATGGGGGAACATACAGACTTTTACCAGGAAAGAAATGGGGACCATAGAGACTCTTAGCAGGACTAGAGTGGGGAACATATGGATCATGCCTATGTGGGCATGGACAGGCAGGGAGAGGCCCAGCTACAGTGCTGGGTAGGGCTTGGCCACCGGCCAGGTAAGGGGTGACTGGCGCCATCCCCTGGACACATGCAGAAGGGAGGAGACTAATTTCGGACTGGTGTTAGGATTTGGCCTTAGAGGCCTGGGGCAGGGCAGGGAGCTCTGATCAGTTCAGTAGCTCTGAGGAGACTTGTCCAGCTCACTGTGCTGCTCCTTCTGAGACTCTGTCACCACCTGCTGGGGGGTGAGGCATGTGAAGGGCACAACCCACTCAGCACCACCCTCCCTCTAGCTCCTTTGTGGCAAGGTGTACCCCCTCCCTCTCAACCAGTTGAGGCTCCCGTCTGAACATCCACCTCCATCTCCCTGTCTCACTCTCACCCCAAGAATCACTCACCCACAAACACCCGAAGATTACTTACACCAGGCTGGGGCTCAGAAATACTAGGGGAAGTGATGGGGTTCTGGGCTCAAGTGGCCCATCTCACCTCCCCATCCCGGGTCTCAATGGTCCTGATCAGAACCATCTTCCGGCTGTGGGTTTCCTGGGGAGGTTCCACCTCAGGTACTGAAAAGGGCAGGATGAGAGGTTGAGGGGAGGAGTCTTGGGATATCCAAGCCCCTATATCTTTTTGGGGTGCAAACAGTTGAACACGACTGAGCGACTGAACTGAACTGAATATCTCTTTGGGAGGAGAGGAGTGGGGAGGGGTAGGGCCTGAGGATCAGGGGCGAGGACAGACTAGGACTCAGGCAAGAATCAATCCCTGAGCAGAGCCATAGCAAGAGTCCAGTCAGGGTAGAAATGGACAAGGGGATAGACAGGTTGGAACTCAAACGCGGAAGACTCACCAGTCGTCTTTATACTCAAGGATGCAAAGGAATGGACTGGCACGGAAATCCTGGGGACAAAACCTGTAGTCAGCTACTCGGCGTGGGGTTGGGGGGGACCTTGGCCTTCCACCCGCCTCTCCTCCACCCCCACCCATCCCGACCACGCCCCACCCTCCCCTCACCGGCTCTCCTCGCCCTCCAGCAGCTTCCGGTAGGTGGCGATCTCGATGTCCAGGGCCATCTTGACGTTAAGAAGCTCCTGGTACTCTCGCAGGTGTCGCGCCATCTCCTCTTTGAGCTGCCGTAGCTCCTCCTCAAGCCGCGCGGCGCCCGCCTGGTACCCGCCGGCCTCCAGGGCAAACTGCTCCTCCAGCTCCCGCAGCTGTCTGAGCAGCGCCTCGTTCTGGGGAGGTGGGTGAAGAGGGGGGGTCAATAGGGGGAGCCCAGCCTTCGTCCTCCACCCCCGGGGCCGGGGCGCGCAGCCTGGTCCTCACCGTGCCGCGAAGCCCGTCCACCTCGCACGTCAGGCTCTGGATCTGGCGTCGGGACTCATTCATCTCCTGCTTGGCCTGGCGCAGGGCCTCGTGGTTCCGGTTGGCGGCGTCGGACAGGTCCGCGTACTGCGGCGAGGGTGGCAACTCGGGCGTGAGCGGGCCAGATGGGCCCTTCCCCCCAGCGCCCCACCCTTCCAGGCCCTCCCAAACCCTCCCACCCCCGCGCCCCCCCACCGTACCCCCGCACCTTGGATTTGTACCACTCTTCTGCCTCCTGCAGATTCTTCGCCGCGATGCTCTCGTACTGGGCTCGGATGTCCCTCAGCGCCGCTGTCAGCTCGGGCTTCACGGTCGCCTCCACCTCGACGTGCTGCACTTGCTGGCTCTCCACGCTCAGCTGCAGGTCTCTCAGCTCCTGTCGCCCAGGGCAAGATGCCGAGTTCACCGCGCAGATTCCACGCGGGCCACACAGTTGGAGCGCAGAAAAGAGAAGAAACACTTGAATGAACAGAAGGGGGCGCCAGGGAGCGCAGCGCGCTTAGGCCTGCACAGCCCGAGCCCCGCGGGTACTGTCATCGGCGAGGTTTCAGGCGTGCATCTCCGCTGCTTGCCACCAGGTGGCGCAGGGGTGTGAGTCTAACCACCTGTAGAGGGGGTGGAGGGAGGGCCCACGTCTACTCAGGGATCTCGTTTCTCTTCCAACGCTCCCCCAGCTCCAGAGACCACCCTCAACCTCTGAAGTCGCACCTAACACCTGGGTCCACCCACCTCCTCGTGCAGCTTCTTGAGGAACTCAATCTCATCCATCAGAGATTCAATCTTGCGCTCTAGCTCCAGGCGGGACAGGGTGGCGTCGTCCACGTCCTACAGGGGTTCGAGAGCAGGGAGGGGTTGCTTAGGTCGAGGGAGAGCCTGGCCCTCCCTGTCTGTCTCTGGGGGCTTCTGGTCACCTCCCTTTGCCCACAGATGCCACCCTGGATATGCAGGTGGTGGGTAGGGGTGGGGATGGGAAGACCGAGCTCACCTTACGGAAAAGCACGAGATTGTGCTCCGCATCCTCCCTCTTGCGAGTCTCTTCCTCCAACCTGGTGAGAAGAGTGTGCAGAAACTGAGCTCCGGGGTCACCGCCCAGCCTGCAGACCGCGACCCCCAGGATCTGGGTCAGAGCTGCTACTGCAGCCTCTAGGGAGGGGTCTTCAGGCAGCCTGATGGACTTGCCCCGTTTTCTCTGTAAACTGCTGGAAGGTGGGGTGGGGCCCCTTTGTACACAGGGGAGACACAGTAACTCCCCCTCCCTCACCTCCCCTGAGACTCAGCAAAGTGGTGGTGATAGGGGAGTGCCCGCCGGCGAGGGTGCTGCCTGCACACGCACAGCTGGACAGGCGAGGGGCGGCTCCTCCCTCCCGGCGGCAGCCTCGACGGTCGCCGCCCAGCCCTGGCCCTGCCCTCTGACCTCTGCTTGAGCGCTGCCAGGTCCTCCGCCAGCCCGTCGCGCTCCACCTGCACCCGGTCGCGCTCCCGGCCCAGCAGCTCCAGCTCCCTCCGCAGCTCACGGAGCTCCTGCTGGCACAGCTGGTCGGCGCGCGCCGGCTCCTGGCCCCGGGCCTGGTTCAGCTCCCCGCGCAGGGCCGCGTTCTGCTGCTCCAGGAAGCGCACCTTCTCGATGAAGTTGGCGAAGCGGTCGTTGAGCTCCTGCAGCTCCTGCTTCTCGTTGCTGCGCGTGGCCAGGAACTCCTGGTTGAGCGCCTCGGCCATAGAGAAGTCGAGGCGCTCCGAGGGCAGGCGCAGGAGGGCGCCCGTGCCCGCCCGGGGACCGCGGAAGCTGCCCAGGCGCACGGAGGAGCCGGGGGACGCCGAGCCCAGCAGGCGGCTGCTCGAGAAGCGGGAGCTGGACGAATAGGAGAAGGCCCCCGGGGACAGTGAGGGCGGTGGCCCGAAGGTGCGGCGGTATGAGGTGGAACTGACGCTGGACCGGAGGCCCGACGGGTGGCTCATGGCGGCCGAGGATGGGCAGTCACCGCCGGCAGAGCTGGTCAGGGCGCGGGGAAGGAGCCGCAGACCGCTGCGAGGCGGATTTATAGGCCTGCGGGTTCAGGGGGGGGGCCTGGGCTGCTCCTCCCACTGGCCTGACGGTGGGGCTATGTGGGGAGGGGGACGCCCCACCCCTGCGGAGCAGCGGGAGTGCCGCACCCTCTCTGGTGCTGGCGCCTGGCCCACTTGATTCCCCCTGTTGCTGGCGGGGAAGGAAGCAGGAATGGCGACCACAGGCCACAGACAGGCAGGGGGGTGAGGGCCAGTGACTTCTAGCAAGCATCCAGAGCTGGAGCCTAGGATGGGAGGGCCCGACTTGAACTGGGGGTCCCTGGCTGAAAGACCTGGCCAGGTAGGGAGATAGAAGGACTGGAGGTTAAAGGGCAGGCTTCACATGAGTAGGGAGGAGGTGGCCCAGGTGATGGAGAATCGGCCTGGCTTAGGCCCCAGAGTCTGTGACTCCACATGTCCCCTGAAGGCCAGGCTTCACTTTCAACTGCTGTCAGCTTACCCCTCTGTCACCACACCCAGGGAGATCTGGGGGACAGGAGCTCAGAGGCAGCGGAGGTGGGTAAGGGAGGGCTGGTCTCTCCATAATCCCCAGGGCTCTGGGCAGGGTTGCTGCCTGGCGCCAGCTCTGCTGCTAATGGACTGGCTTCTTCCCCTCCCCCTCCCCTGGACATTTGGCCAGGGGGTTGCCTGCTGATGTCTCACCCTTAAAGACACAGATCCCAAATCCATCTCAGGCCCTAACAAGGTGGGCACATCAGAGGAGGTGGAGGGTCCCCAGCTCTGGGTCCCACTCCAGACGTCTGTATCCCACAGGAGGCTGAGCTCAGTGAGCCAGTGTGTGCTGTCTGACTTTACTGGCTTCTCCCTCCCCCCAACCAACCGCTGCTCAGTCACGGCCTTACGGGAACCAGGGCCATTCCTGAGGTAGGAAGGGGAGGGGGCTGAGGGGCAGCAGCTGCTGCCAAGCCTGCGAGATGGACCATGTCCAGTACTGAGGAGCTGCAGGTACCCAGCAATGGGTGGGGCTGGATGGGTAGAGAAGAGAAAAGAGAAGGTGCCCATCCCCACCGGTTCAGGGATGAGGGGAAAAAGGCCCAGAACAAGCTGCACGCCTGTGCACACAAACAGATGCAGAAGCAAAATAGCACTGTATATTTATGTGTACACGTTAGACACACACAACCACGCGTCCCTTCATACCCTTCCCCACTGCACAGTTAGTGGGGAGGCTGATGTCTGGCCTTTCCATGTCAAATGGCTTCCAGAACGCAGGCACAGGCTGCTCAGGAGTGGACAGAGGCAGCGTGGGTGGTCTGCAGGAGCCGGGTGCTGAGGCCTGTTGGGCTTGCCAGGAGCTATGGGGCTGCTGCCGCCGGGGACTCCAGGGCTCTCCAGTAAGGACAGGTCTGCGTAAGACTGGCCCAGAGGACAAGAGCTGGGCGTCTGGGGAATCAGGTCTGGTACTCCGGGCTGGATCTCTGGACAAGAAGGGCGGCTGCCTGGCTGGCCACCTCCTCTGCACTGCAGGGCAGAGGAGCCTCCTGCCTTTGTATGGCCTCCGAGATGGGCCAACGCCCTCCCGCTCACATCCCTGCTGCCTCCGCTCCTCCCCAGGCCCCTCCTTCCTTCCGGGCTATTAGTCTCTCCCTGCACAGCTGCCAGGTCCTTCTCCTTGATGAGTCTGGTTTGGTTGCCAGGGGAATGGGAAGAGGGAGGATGGGAGAGAGGGGATGGGATGGATAAACCAGGGCTGGTCTTGAAAGTGGGGAGGAGGAGGGTCCTGCTTGGGCTAAGGCTGGGGGGCCTGATAAGAATGAGGAGGGGACGGGAAGCTGTGGTGCTTTCTGCTGCAGCCCTGAGCCCTGACCCTCAGCTGCCATTGGAGCCCCGTGCACTCCATCCTAGGCCCCACCCCGCCCCTGTCTGCTGTCCTCGGAGGGGACTGGGAGTCTGAGCTGGTGCTTCTTGCAGAGGGGTAAGTCCTGGGGAGGACCAGCTCAGGCTTTACCTCTGTAGGGAACTGCTGGCAGACTCTGGGGGCTGGCCTGAGGAGTTACCGGTGAGGTTCCCATCCCCTCCCCTGCTTCAGCTCCCAGCTCATCATCCAGAAGCCTCAGAGTAGAGGGAAGCAGAGCCACCTTGGCAGGGCCTGGGAGCTGTTAGGCCAGGGTCTGACCTGGGTTTGGGAACCAGGCCTGCTGGCACCTCGGAGAAGACTACTCTTCCACACTCAGAAAGAGTGGGGCCTGGGAGGTCTGGGGCCAGAAGAAAGGAAAGTGTCACAGCTAAGTACAAGGGCCGTAGTCCAGCCGCCACGCTTCCCGTCTGATTCCAACACTCTGCTGTACAAATACAGGCTCATTATTGTAATGTCCTCTCATGAGCTCCAGCCAAAAGGGGATAATTGTGGCTTCCACCTCAGTGTTGTCAGGAGGGTTACATAAATACATGTAAAATACTTAGGACGCATATAATAAAGGCTGAAATTTTAAGCTAAATTTTACTACTACCAGTACTACTATTACAAATCTCTAGAGGGATATTCTCAGCCCCCAAATACAGTGAGGAAGGATCTGGACCTCCTTTGGATTGTCTCCACTAAGAGCAGTGGCGTGGGGACAAGGGTGGCAGGAGCCCAGTACTTCCTGGCTGATGGAAGGAGGAAAGGGTAACCTCAGTGCCCTGGGCAAATACCCACTGATTAAGACACGGACACTGGACAGACTGGCTGCATGGGTTTGGTTGTGGCTCCTCAACCTAATTAGCTGTATGCTTTGAGTTTGCTTGAGTGATTTAACCTCTGTTCACCCCATTTTCTTTATCCATCAGTGGGGATGATAATAATGGTACCTTAACCCCCCAGTGTTGGAAAAGTAAATGGATTCCAGTATGTGAAGCACTTAGTGCTTGGCACGTAATACATGCTGTATAAGAATTAGCCAGTGTTATTAATACCCCTCCTCCTTCTGCTGTCCTTGGCTGCTCTGGTGAAGACTCAGAACAGACAATTAGATGTATTCAGAGGTTTGCAAGGCAGGTATGCAATGAAATTTAGGTTACTGGCAAGATAGCTGCTAAATGACTGGCCATGGTCTCAAAGCTGGATAAGGAAGGGCATGTAGGCAAGAGAAGGCAGGGTATTGGGAGAGTAAAGAGGTCCACAGCTGGACTTTCAGGTGAGATCAAAGAACAGTCACAATATAAAAGGGTCAAAAGAGACACTGAGAGGGTAGGATGCTGTTTTCAGAGAGGAGGATGTGTGAATTCGAGATTCTGGAGCTGGGACGTTTATGGATAAGATTCTCAGGGTGTTTCTAAGGGAGTGGGCAGCTAAGGCTAAGGTGGAATGGAGGGAAAGGTCATGGAAGAAGAGATCAGGTCACCAGACCGGGCACTTACTAGCTGTGTGACCCTGGGCAAGTTACATGTCCTCTCTGAGCTTCCGTTTTTTTTCATCTGTAAAACAGGAATGATGATACCTTTCTCGCAGAGGTGTCATGAGATCTAATTGAGGTATTGTACATGAAGCAATTCTGAGAAGGCAATGACACCCCACTCCAGTACTCTTGCCTGGCAAATCCCATGGATGGAGGAGCCTGGTAGGCTGCAGTCCATGGGGTCGCTAAGAGTCAGACATGACTGAGCGACTTCACTTTCACTTTACACTTTCATGCATTGGAGAAGGAAATGGCAACCCACTCCAGTATTCTTGCCTGGAGAATCCCAGGGACATAGGAGCCTGGTAGGAGGCCGTCTATGGGGTCGCACAGAGTCGGACACGACTGAAGCGACTTAGCAGCAGCACATGAAGCATTAACATGTTGTGAGGCTCATAGTAGGTGCTCAGCATTGTTGAATGCCTTTCCCCCTCCTACATGACAGAGAGGGAACAGACATACAGAAGCAATGACACAACCCTCATTAGTTGTATCTAAGTGTCAACCGGGGTCTCCCTGCCCCTCAAGGTCTAGGATTGGCTCAACCTGCATTCCACATCCTGGGAAATTTCAGTGTCCTCCCCCAGATCTCCTTGCCTTCCTGCTTTCTTCATCTTTACATCCCTAGATGCAAAGCCCTAGTGTCCCTGAATTGGCTGACTATACAGCCGACTCTCCACAGTGTCCCACATGTGGAACCCGAGACCATCCTTTGGTTCCTGTGATACCCACCCCATCCCTTCGGTAGGCACTGAGGCCCAGAGGGACAGAATTGCCAGTCTGAGGTTGTACAGTGAGCCGATAATGGCTCCCTCTCCAGGAAGACACATCCTCGTTGTTCAGGGCCTGCGGGTGTTCTGTGTTCTGGGCATGCAGGAGCGAGATGAGCCCCAGCCAGAAGGAGTCCAGCTCCATTCCAGATGGGCTATCCCAGGCTGGTCCAGCTTCAGGATCCCCATTGACAGAGTGGCTCCGCCAAAGTGGAATCCTTTCCCCATAATCTCCATTTTGGAGCTCCACTCCTCCCAGTTAGGGAGCACCCTGGGTATCTTTTCCATCTCATCACTTCTCTCTCTATTGTGGTTCAGTCGCTAAGTCGTGTCTGACTCTTTGTGACCCCATGGACTGCAGCATGCCAGGCTTCCCTGTCCTTCACTATCTCCTGGAATCTGCTCAAACTCATGTTCATTGAGTCAGTGACCCCATCCAACTATTTCATCCTCTGCCAATCCCTTCTTCTCCTGCTCTCAATCTTTCCCAGCACCAGAATAATTTCCAACGAGTCGGCTCTTCATATCAGGTGGCCAAAGTATTAGAGCTTCAGCTTCAGCATCAGTCCTTCCAGTGAATACTCAGGGTTGATTTCTTTGGGGATTGACTGGTTTGATCTCCTTGTTGTCCAAGGGACTCTCAAGTCTTCTCAAGCCCACAATTCATTTCCTATGTGCCAAGCACTATGCTAAGCATTTTACACATTATAACTTTTAATCCTCACAATAATGCTATGACATAAGTATTGACACTATTCCCATTTTACAGTTGAAGAAACTGAAGCATGGAGAGGTTAAGCATCGTTCCCAAGGTCACACAGCTACGAATAGTAAACTAGTAATCTGTTTATATGTCTGACTCTTCTGCTCCCTGACAATACAATATTTGAGGGCAGCAATCAAATCTCATTCACTTTCGTGTCCCTAGTGTCTAGTACAGGATCTAAGTCAAACAACTGTTGGTTCAACTGAAGGGAACCCAGAGGCGCCTGAAAAAAAATTTTCCCATGGTTGTGGAGTCGGGAAAATAAAGAGGTGTGTTGCTGCCACCTTCTGGCCAGATGTTAGAATGACATGACTGCAGTCTGAACCATCCAGGTTTATTAAGCTTAACACTCAAAGCTCAGAAAACACTGAAATTTGGAGGATGCTCCAAAACTATTTATCATCTCCTTTTTAAAGATGAGAGTTATTGAAGAGTGTGTAAATTAAAATAGCAGCACTGGTATTAGGGGTCCCGAGCCCTGATTTCATTCTTCCCGTGGGCTTTAGAAACCTCTTCTGCACCCACAGAAGCCAAAAGCCAGGGAAGGAGGCAGTCAGTCCTCAACTCCCCACCCGCCACCATCCTCCACTCTGTTTATTATCTCCAGGCCTGCCCACATGGTAAAACTGCTTCTCCATCCACCTGCCTGAACTTCCAACCAGCTACCTGTCACCTGGAGAACAAGAGAGCAGCTTATGGCCACAGGATGCTAAGGGTTTCCAAAGTGACACAGTGGCAAAGAATCCACCTGCCAATGCAGGAGATGTGGGAGACTCAGGTTCGATTTTTGGGTCAGGAAGATCCCCTAGAGTAGGAAATGGCAACCCCCTCTGGTATTCTTGCCTGGGAAATCCCAAGGACAGAGGAGCCTGGCAGGCTACAGTCCACTGGGAATCGCAAAGAGTCAGACATGAATGAGCATGCACGCAATACCTTTTTCCCAGGTTATAACAATTACCAATTGTTAATATTTCCCCATAATTCCTTTGAAAGTAAGTTCCAGACATTATATTTCACCCCTAAATACTTCAGCATGCATCTCATAAGAACATTTTCCTACATACCCACAATACTATTAATCCACCCAAGAAATTTCACATTGATACAATATCATCTAATATATGGTCCATATTCATAGTTGCCCTCCCCACAAAGATCCCAGTAATGTCCTTCATAATTGTTTTCCCCTGACCCAGGATTCAAAGATGAAAACTTGTATTGGGTTGCCACTTGGGCAAGGATAAGTCTGGGATGAACTTGGCATGTTTGAGGAACTGCAGAAAGGTGAGGCTGGAGTGAGATGGGTGAGGAGGAGGAGAAAAACAAAGGTGAGTAAAGAAGAGTGAGGAGGAGTCAGACCACTTTGGGCTTTTTAAATCAGGGGGAAAAGTTTATAGCTTATTTTATTTGTTTGTCTGTTTCGGCTGCACTGTATCTTTATTGTGGCCAGGACTTCTCTAGTTTGGTGCTTGGGTTTTAGAGCGCATGGGCTCAGTAGTTGTGGAGTGAGAGATTAGTTGCCCCATAGCATGTAGGATCTTAATTCCATGACCAGGGATCAAAACCTGTGTCCCATGCATTGGAAGGCAGATTCTTAACCAGGGAAGTCCCTCCAGCTTACCCTTTTTGTTTCTTTTTTTTTTTTTACTTGATTTTCATTTTATATTGGAGTGTAGTTGATTTACAATGTTGCGTTAGTTTAAGGTGTACAGTGATTCAGTTATACATATACATATATCTATTCCTTTTCAAATTATTTTCCCATTTAGATTATTATAGAATATAGAGTTCCCTGTGCTTTAGAGTGGTCTTTTTTGGTTATCTAATATTTTACATTTAGTAGTTTGTTAATGTTAAGGGTGCAAATTTCTTTTCTTTTACATATGTGTATAGAGACCAATCGGAGAAGGCAATGGCACCCCACTCCAGTACTCTTGCCTGGAAAATCCCATGGACGGAGAAGCCTGGTGGGCTGCAGTCCATGGGGGTTGCTAAGGGTCGGACACGACTGAGTGACTTCACTTTCACTTTCCACTTTCATGCATTGGAGAAGGAAATGGCAACCCACTCCAGTGTTCCTGCCTGGAGAAGCCCAGGGATGGGGGAGCCTGGTGGGCTGCGGTCTATGGGGTCGCGCAGAGTCGGACACGACTGAAGCGACTTAGCAGCATAGAGACCAATATTTGTTGTTTTTGTTGTTTAGTCACTCAGTCAAGTCCGACTTCTTTTCGACCCCATGGACTGTAGCCAGCCAGGCTCCTCTGACCATGGAGTTTTCCAGGTAAGAATACTGGAGTGGGTTGCCATTTCCCTCTCTCTCTAGCTTACTTTATTATTATTATTTTACAGTAAACAACTTAGTCTTTTATTTGCTCAAGGCCAGCTGTTGCAGGCACTGAGGCCCCAAGACTTCCAGAAGGGATTGGGGGGCAGTCGAGCCATCCTGCCTCCCAGGGGCTGCCTGCCCCATCCTGCTTCCTGCAGGAGATGGGAGAGTAGATAAAGTGTACCCTTGCACCATCAAGTATCTCTTCAGTTCTGTGTGTGTGTGTCAGTTGCTCAGTCGTGTCCGGTTCTGCAACCCAATGGACTGTACCCCACCAGGCTCCTCTGTCCAAGGGATTCTCCAGGCAAGAGGACTGAGTGGGTTTCCATTTCCTTCTCCCCTCTAGCTTGCTTTAAATACAATGAAAAGACATTGGAGGGTTTTAAGCAGGCAAATGATTTGATCAGGTTTATGACTTTAAAAGGTCTATCTGAAGACAATTTCAGATTTGGGACATTCTATAAGATGATTCCAAGAAAAGTGAGTGTATGAGTTTTCTAGAGATGTCCTAAGAAATTACCACAAATGTGGTGATTTTAAACAATAAAAATTGATTCTCTCACCGTTATGGAGATTGGAAATCAAAATGTTGGTAAGATTTACTCCCAAAGGCCCTAGGGGAGAATCCTTCCTTGCCTCTTCCAGCTTCCGGCGGCTCCAGGCGTTCCTTGACTGCAGCTGAGAGATCTGATCTCTGCCTCTGCCTTCACATGCCCTTTCCTCCTCTGTGTCTGTGCCTTCCACTCCTTCCTATAAAGACACATGTCACTGAATCTGGGGATCTAGGTAACCCCGAATGGGCTTCCCTGGTGGCTCGGACAGTAAAGCAGCTGTCTGCAATGCAGGAGACCCAGGTTCGATCCCTGCGTTGGGAAGATCCCCTGGAGAAGGAAATGGCAGCCTACTCCAGTATTCTTGCCTGGAAAATCCCATGGATGGCGGAGCCTGGTAGGCTACTGTCTATGGGGTCGCAAATCTCACGGTCCTTAACTAATCTTGTTTCATTGTTCATGCGTGTATACTCAGTCATGTCTGACTCTGTGACCCCATGGACTGTAACCCACCAGACTCCTTTATCCATGGGATTTCCCAGGCAAGAATACTGGAGTGGGTTGCCATTTCCTCCTCCAGGGGATCTTCCTGACCCAGGGATCAGACTTGCATCTCTTGTGTCTCCTGCATTGGCAAGTAGATGGATTCTTTACCACTGAGCTGCCTGGGAAGCCCAGCTGATCTGGTAAAGACCCTTTTCCCAAGGTCATATTCACTGATTCTGGGATGTGGACATATCCTATTTGGAGGGGGAGGGGCACCATTCAGCTCACTATAGTAGGAGATTGTTCTAGACAAGAAACTAAGAGATATAACAACTAAACTCACTATTCAAACTTAAATTGGATCCTGGATTTGAAGAAGAAAAATGCTACTGGAGGAATTTGGGTAGATTATATGCTATGGAATTACTACTGTTTTTAGATGTGAAGACAGGAATTGGTTGTGTAAGAGAATATTGTAGTTCTTAGGAGGTGCCTGCAGGAGTGTTCAGGGGTGAAGTGCCATGATGTCCACGACCTTCTTTCTAGAGAGTCAGTTCTGTTGTCCTTTGATGTCTAATGACATCTGATGTCGTCTAAGAGTCAGTCTGATGTTGTTTCAGTACAAGGCAGTGACTCTGGCTCCTGAGTAAGTGTGACCGAGAAGGAGCAGCTGCAGAGTTAGTCACACCGCTTATCAGAATAGAACCCAGGCTTCTCATCCTGGTCTCCACTTGGTTCTGCAGCTCTCTTATAAGAGACTGTGTCTGATAAGAATTTCTTGAGCACATGCATGTGCATGAGATGCTCCAGCACAGGGCTCCTGCCCCTCAGGCCAGCCACCAGGAGACTCTTTTCTGCAATCATGACACTCTGCCATCCACGTCCCCCACGTCCTGCAGGGAGAGGCCAGGTGGCAGCTGAACAGACAAGTTCAAAGAGCTTGATGCCCTACAAACTGCCCTGCCTGCCCTCTGCCTGCAGGCCACGCAGGTACTCATCTGACGGCTGAGTCTGGCTGGACCCGAGCTTTCAGAGCCTGTGGGTCTCCCAGCTGTTGAGGGCTGACAGTCCGTCGCTGTTAGACGCTGTCTCAGTCTCCAGCGAATTCTTTTCTCTGCACACTATTGTGCTGACGCCTGAGCAGAGGGAAGGGAGGTGATGGAGGAAATGAGATGGGGAAGGGGGAGGGGAGGGAGAAATGGAAGTGGAGAGGAAAGATGAGGGTGGGATACAGAGGGGAGCAGGAGGGGAGAGCAGAAGAAACCAAGTGGGCCAAAGCCTGAGAGGACCCAAGGGCCCTCCAACACAAGGAAACAACCAGTCAAGTGACCCCTATTCACACCCTGGAGCCCCTAGAGTCTGGCCTGGTTCTTGTGCTAAGAGTCCCCTGCTACCACCCCCTTGTCTCAAAGGGCAGTTCAAAGCACCTCAGGCCCTGGAAGATTTAGGACTGGGCTTCCTGGAGGGAGATGCTCCTTCCAGAGGGGCCTCCTTGCTCTTCTGTATCAGAAGATACCCAGATCTCCGCAGACCAGGCTATGTCTCCATTCCCTGCTGCATGTAAAAGAGAAGGAGGCTTTCTCAGGCCTGCAGATATTCTCTGCGTGCTTTCAACTTACAGCTTAAGTTCACCCAGAACTCCTGGAAAGACTGAAAAGCAGCAGCAGATCAGTTTGGTTGACCAGGCAGTACAGGCAAAAAAAAAAAGCCAAAGTAAGGAAGGGAAGCATGGAATCTTTACTCTCCCAGGCCAGTGCTTGCACTGCAAAGGGGAGTGTACCATTTTATTTTATTAATACTTATTTATTTGGCTGCGCCGGGTCTTGGTTACGGCAAGCGAGATCTTTTCAGTTGTGGCATGCACCCTCTTAGTTGCAGCGTGTGGCATTTAGTTCCCTGACCAGGGATCAAACCCAGGCCCCCTGCGTTGGGAGCACAGAGTCTTAGCCACTGGACACCAGGGAAGTCCCAAGGGGATTACACAATTTTTAAAGTCTTAATATTTTTATTATTATCTTGCTAAAAGTTTCCATGAACTATTGCATAAGGCCTTTATATTAGAACATTGATACTTTTGACAGGAAGTAATGAAGACCCAACTCCAAATGCCCCCAAACAATAAAAGGTTTACAATCTCACATAATGAAAAATGCACTATGGAGAGAAGTTTCAGGACTTGTCAGTTGAGGCTCTCTGCATCCTATCACGGAGAAGGCAATGGCACCCCACTCCAGTACTCTTGCCTGGAAAATCCCGTGTATGGAGGGGCCTGGTGGGCTGCAGTCCATGGGGTCGCTAGGAGTCGGACACGACTGAGCGACTTCACTTTATTTTTTCACTTTCATGCATTGGAGCAGGAAATGGCAACCCACTCCAGTGTTCTTGCCTGGAGAATCCCAGGGACGGCGGAGCCTGGTGGGCTGCCGTCTATGGGGTCTTACAGAGTCGGACACGACTGAAGTGACTTAGCAGCAGCAGCAGCATCTTATCAAGGACCCAGGGTCTTTACATCTTTCTGTTCTGTTAGGCTTGGAATGTTTGCTTTTATCCTTGTGTTGAAAGAGGACACAGACAGAACAGGCTCCCTCTTGAAAGCGGGACTCCATCTTGGGCCGGACTGTGGACTTTGAGCTCTATGCCCAGTATCTATGGAAACAACATACCAACTGGAAAATCAGGCCCCCTGGATGGAAGAGCCCCAGGGCTCGTACCTAGACTCTCTGTTGCCTAAAAGGATACCCTAAATATCTGTGTAACTGAATAGAATCACAAATTCTGTTATGCTTATTGGGGTATGACCACAGGCCTATTGATAATTATCCACTGTTAACTACCTAGGCTTAAGGCGTATGAATCACGGGTTGACTTTGATTGTATCTCTTTTCCTTTGTTCAGACTAGTTTCAGGGAACTTGGGGAGGTGGGTTTGGGCATGTACACTTAGGGTATATAAGGTTTTCAGAAAAACTGTTCGGGGTCCTTGGCTAAGAGGAGACTCTGCCTTGGGCCTGCCGGTGTAATAAACTGCACTCCACTATCTGCATTGTCCTTCTGAGTGAGTTTGTTTCCCAGAATGTGTGGCTACAACAATGTCAGTTCCCTCGTGATCACAAGATAACTGCAGCAACTTCAAGTGTTATGTGCTCACAAAATAATGTTAAAGTTTCAAAAAAAGAAAATTGTTTCCCAGTGTTCCTTTTTTTAAGAGCAAGGAAATTCTTCCAAGAACATCTTCCCACCAACCCCCTATCCAGCCAACTTTATCTCACCTCTCATTTGCATTATTGCATCATCTGCTGTTGCTTAACCAGACCCTGGTGAGGGAATTCAATGACCTCGATCAGCTTAGACTAGGAGTCACCCTGGTGCTGGAGAGGCCCAGAGGTTATGTTGGCAGATAAAAACTACCAGCCAGGAGTGGCTTGGGGGTAGACACGCGATGGTGGCTGCCACGCGATGGTGGCTGCCACATGTGCCTGCCTCTTCTGACATGTGGTCTGTTCTGCCTCAAATTAGGATTGTGCCTTTGTGATCTATCTCTAAAAACTGAGAGGAACAATAAAGCTAAGTATATTCCCTGTAGAACCTAGAATAATGACTTGAACCAGACAGGCTCTTTAAAAACAATGAATGGGAGTGGTGGTGGTGGTGGGAGGAATTGGGAAATTGAGATTGACGTATATACACTATTGATGCTATGTATAAAATAGATGGCTTTCCAGTGGTGCTGGGTAAAGAACCCGCCTGCCAATGCAGGAGACATGAGACATGGGTTCGATCCCTGGGTTGGGAAGATCCCTTGGAGAAGGGCATGGTAACCCACTCCAGTATTCTTGCCTGGACAATCCCATGGACAGAGGAGCCTGGTGAGTGGGCTACAGTCCATAGTGTTGCAAAGAGTTGGGCATGACCAAAGTGACTTAGTATGCATGCATAAAATAGACAACTAATGAGAACATATTGTGGAGCTCAGGGAACTCTTGTTTATGAACTTCTTATTATGAAGTCATAATGTGACTTCAGTGGGAAGGAAGTCCAAAAGGGAGGGGATATATGTATATGTATGGCTGATTCATTTTGCTGGACAGTAGAAACTAACACAACACTGTAAAATGACTATACTCCAGTGAAAATTAATTAAAAAGTGAATGAGAAGAGACTGGATGTGTGTATGTATATGGCGGAGCTCCTTCCCTGTTCACCTGAAAATACCACAACATCGTTAATGGGCTATACCCAAATACAAAATAAAAAATTTAAAGTTTGAAAAAAAATGAATTAAACTTAAAAACTGCAATAATTTTTATAATGGTACAATTGGACATGGTTACCTTTGTCAAAGGCATTTCAGTATCAGCTTACTGTTGAGCTAGACATCCCCCTTGAGCCAAATGAGATATTTGATAAGAACAGAGTGGAGCTGACCCGGGTGGGAGGAGGGGAAAGGTGACAGCAAAGAGATTATGTATTTATACTCACCTTCCCTGGTGGCTCAGAGGTTAAAGCGTCTGCCTGCAGTGTGGGAGACCTGGGTTCAATCCCTGGGTTGGGAAGATCCCCTGGAGAAGGAAATGGCAACCCACTCCAGTATTCTTGCCTGGAGAATCCCATGGACAGAGGAGCCTGGTAGGCTGCAGTCCATGGGGTTGCAAAGAGTCAGATACAAGTGAGTGATTTCACTTTCTTTCTTTCTTTCCCAATGAATTAAACTAGTTTGTGAATGTAGATAAAATTCTCATGTAATTAGGAATGCTTTATATTCTGTTCTCATTTTAATCAGAGAGAGAAAAAGAAGTCATCTGGTGGTGAGACAAGTGTTCAAAAGCATTTTCCGTATTATGGCTACCAAAGACACAGCTCTAGTTCTGTAAGACTCCTCGCTGCTGAGCAGTTCTCTCCTGCTGCAGTCAGAGGGAGCGTTAGAGGAGGAAATAACCATTTTCCAGAACCTGCTCAGGGCTGACAAACTCAGAGGAATGAATGGGGCAGTGACAGGCTAATGAGATATCAGCCCAAGGGGACTTTCTCCATGGGGCTGAAAATGGGAACCTTCCCCACACTGACGCACTAGGTGTATTTTCCCTTCATCTTCGTCTGCCCTGGGCCTCCCAGACAGGAACTCTGGCAGTGGGCTCCAGGAGCCATCTGCCTGGGTCATCCCTGCCAACCTCACAGTGTGGCCTTGGCTGGCAGGAGCTGACCCCCCTGGCCCCGGTGCTCAGGGGGGCAGTGCTCCAGGTGAGAGCTGTCCTGTCTGGGTGGTGGCTGGCATCCTGTCAGCACAAGTGCAGCCGGGCGACAGCAACTACCCTCCAAGGACAAACTCTGTGTCTGTATGATCTGAGAGCTGATTCACTGACTTCAGAAGAAGACCTGAAAAAGGCCCCCTCACTCACGAAGCTACAGCCTGGATAGTGGGGGGCAGCTGACTTTGCTCCTCTGGGTCAATGTGCTCCTCTGGGTCACCTGGTCCCAGGAATGGGGCTCCTGACAACAGCAGGACGAGATCTCTGTTCTCCAACCAGGGCTCCACCCAGCGCTCCACAGGAGGGCTGGCCTCCGTGTCCCTCCTCCCAGGGAACTGGGAAGACCTCCCTGGGGCTACTGGGCGGAGTGGAGTACTGCTTTGGAGTCAGAGTTCAGGGATCAGATTTCAGTTTGGCTCCTTGCTCTGTAGCCTTAAGTTACATGCTTAATCTCTCCAAGGTTAGACGTCCTGTCCTCACAGGTGTTGTGAAGATCATGAAACACCCAAGAAGGGAAAGGTGCTCCCCCCACCCTGACAGAGCTTCCCCCTCCTCCCACAACCCCAGGCGGGGCCTCCACACACCTAGAGGCCTGAAGACACATTCTCTCTGAGCTAAACCCCACCTGGCCACCTCTGGCCTGAAAGGGGCCTGTTTGACAGATTTTCACTGGAGTAGAGACACCTGCCGGCTGCTTCCCGAACAGGACGACCGGCAGACTGGCCAGCATCGCTGGTTCTCCCAGTTACTCTCTCTTCCTCACCTGAACTCGAATCGCAGCTCTGCCAGGGTGTCCACGGGCCGGCCCCCAGGGTGGGCAACCTCCATGGGGTGGGAGCAGACTGTTCCATTGGTCAGGTCAGGTGAGAGCTCGGGGGTTTGATCCCTGGGTCGGGAAGATGCCCTGGAGGAGGGCATGGCAACTCATTCTAGTATTCTTGCCTGGAAAGTCCCATGGACAGAGGAGCCTCGCGGACTGCAGTCCATGGGGTCGCAGAGAGTCAGACCTGAAGCGACTGAGCGCAGACGCAGAGTCTGGCAGTGATTTAGTCACTAAGTCCGGCTCTTGTGACCCCTCCAGGCTCTTCTATCCATGGGAATTTCCAGGCAAGTGTCAACTGAAAAAAGATGTACAACTTGAGAGTTGTGAGTGAAGTTTTATTTGGGGCAAAATGAGGACGCAGCTTGGGAGGCAGCATCTCAGATAGCTCTGAGAGACTGCTCCAAACCGGCAGTGGGGGAAAGACAATATATAAGGTTTCGGTGAAGGGGGAATTCAATACCATGAAGCACTCCTTTGAAAAAGGCTTTTTGTTAGTCATGAGAGTCTGATATCACCATGAAGGGATTTAATGCTTCTCTAGATATGAGGAGATGCAAGGACTGAGATCATAAAATCTGTTCCTAAAAACATTGAACTATCTAAAGACCTGTCCCACCAGATTCCCTGGGGCACAGAGTGCCTCCCTCCTCCCTGAACTCCTTCAGGGGTTGTTGAAGGACGCGGCTATAGCAGCATGGGGTTCAATCTGTGTAGAGGCACGTGCAAATGCCTTAGTTGTTCAGTTGTTGGCAATGCTCTTGTGCCAATTTGTAGTTGACATAAGAATACTGTAAGAGTTGCCATTTCCTTCTCCAGGGGATCTTCCTGACCCACGGATAGAACTACAGTCTCCTGCATTGCAGGCAGATTCTTTACCCACTGAGCTATCAGGGATGCCCAGAGTCTGGGGTGCCAGCCAATTTTGGGGCTACATCCTCTTAGGCTTTCTCCATTTATCCCCATCAAGCCCCGTGGCTTCAGCCCTGGTGGCAGTTCTGAGTGCAGGCTTTCCATTTGCGCTCAAGGGCAGATGGGATGATTGTCAGCCACAAAGCAGTGACAGACCTTGGGGTATATTTGTTCTTGCTGCAGGCTAACTTCTACTCACCCTCTCCCAGCACAGGGGTGGGGGGATCATCACTACAAGGTCAGATCCCTCTGCAAGCTCCTGCACTTTGCCCTTTCCAATTCCCCAAGCTCTGTTCTACTGGAATCTTTTTTTCTCAGCTAAACTCTTCTTTCACCTTCTTTCACCTCCACGGCGTTGCAGCTGCTTAAAGGTTTCCAGCCCCTTCCACATCTTGGCAGATTATTCACCTGTAAGGCTTATGGAGGTAATTGGAGGGGCTTGCTCCTGGCCAAGGGGCTGTGGGGGATGGGGATGTGCACTGAACCCAGGGCTTCAGGCTCTGCAGGTGCTGCCAGGCTCTCCTGAAGGCTGAGGGAGGAGGAGGAGAACAGGCAAGCCCTGAACCCCATTCTCAGAGTCTCCAGCTTGGGACACAAAGGCTCCGAGAATGGACCTTTCAGGTGTCGTGGGGTGCTGTGCTCAGCTAAGCTGATGATCTGTCTCTTCCTTCTCACACCTGGATGTCCTGTTCCCTCCAGAGCTCGCACTGTAGCAATTGGCAGATACCCCAGGTTGGGAAGGTCTGAGTGCAGCTAGAGTGGCCAGCCTCTCCGAGGTTCATTGTTTCAGCCCAGGACGCCCAGGCTGAGGCTGCAGAAGGGATCTAGTCATCACTTTGAGTAGCAGTGGCTGGCTGTACTCAAGGATGGGGCAGGTTGGGCATCATCCTGAAGCATGAGACAACGGTTGCTCTCATGACAACCGTTCCGAGCACAAAGCTGAGAGAGCTCAGGCTGGAAGCTGTGCCCCAAGACAGAATGTGCATCTGAGGGAGGGGGTTGCTGTGCCATGTGCTTTGTGGAATCTTAGTTCCCCAATCAGGGATTGGACCCGGGCCCTCAGCACTGATAAGCGCCAATTCCACTAGGCCACCAGGGAACTCCCAGAATGTGCATGTTTCAAATGCTGTCCTTAAAGAGTAAGGGGGCAGAGGTTAGCAATGAGTAAGAGGTGAAAACACCAGTGGGAAAAGAAAGATGGTAGCTGAGCGCCATTGAATAAGCTCAGTCCTGGAGCAAAGGTGAACAGACCTGAACTCACCCTCACCTCCTGCCACTTGCTTGGCCTTCCCATTCAGGCCAGGACCTAAGCATCAAAAATGGCTCCTCCCTTCCGCATGACCTGGCCCTCTGATGATTGCTGTCCTCTTTCATTGCTCAGTTCAGCCTCAGAGGCCACAGCACTGGTCCCTGAGCACCAAGCTCTCGGGCCACCCGCACATTCTTCCCCCACCCTCAGCTTCTCATAGTTGCCTCCTGCCCTGCTCAAGAACCACACAGCTTCCAGCAGCTGCTCAGAAAAGCATCCAAATTAGGGAGCTCTGGTCTTCAACCTTTGTTATGTACATACTCCTTCAATTTTCCTTATTATTCCCCTACTTCACATATTCCCCATGACATACACTGGGTCAGGGACCAATATCCTAACACCCAAGACAACTGTACTTTCGTGTCTCAGCCTGCTCTACTTTCTCCAAGCAGTGACTTCTGAAAGCACCGTCCTAGTTTGCCATTGTAGATTTTGGCCAAGGATGAACAATCAGCACAGTTCCAAGCCCTCAGCACAGTTCCAAGCCCTTCCCATGTGATTCCAACATTTTATGAACTAAAGACTGCAGTGGTTCTGGCAGTCATCCTGGCAACTTGAGTTATGGCTCCACCATTTATTAGCTATGTTACCTAACCCCTCGCTCCTCCACATGTGGTCACAGCAGACCAAGAATACCCAGGAGCTTTGGGTGGGATGAGTTGAGAGAGTAGCACTGAAACATAGACATTACCATATGTAAAACAGCCAGTGGGAATTTGCTGTGTGATGCAGGCAGCTGAGACCCAGTGCTCTGTGACAACCTAGAGGGTAGCATGGGGTGGGAGGGTCAAGAGGGAGGGGACACATGTATATCTACGGCTGATTCATGGTGATGTATGGCAGAAACCAACACAATACTGCAAAGCAATTTTCCTCCAATTAAAAATAAAAACTAAAGAAAATCTGAGGTTTTTTTTAAAAAAAAAAGGCAAAAAAAAAAAACCCCCAGAAATTAAAAACAAAAGGCTGTATGTTTACTAAAACTCCACTTCAGACCTAGATTCAGCTCTGATGTGCAAATATAACTTTTATTGACAATATAGGGCCCCAGTGGGCAGCTCCACTGAACACAAATAAATAAGACAGTCCTAAGATGAAACTGCAACAGACATGCTAATACTCGTCACCCTCATCATCTCCCTCCGCACTGTCGGCTCCAACCTCCTCATAATCCTTCTCAAGGGCAGCCATGTCCTCACGGGCCTCAGAAAACTCTCCTTCCTCCATGCCCTCACCCACGTACCAGTGAACAAAGGCACGCTTGGCATACATCAGGTCAAACTTGTGGTCCAGGCGCGCCCAGGCCTCAGCAATGGCTGTGGTGTTGCTCAGCATGCACACAGCTCGCTCTACTTTGGCCAGGTCTCCACCAGGTACCACAGTGGGAGGCTGGTAATTAATGCCAACCTTGAAGCCAGTGGGGCACCAGTCCACAAACTGGATGGTACGCTTGGTCTTGATGGTGGCAATGGCAGCATTGACATCTTTGGGAACCACGTCACCACGGTACAACAGGCAGCAGGCCATGTATTTCCCATGGCGAGGGTCACATTTCACCATCTGGTTGGCTGGCTCAAAGCAAGCATTGGTGATCTCTGCTACAGAAAGCTGTTCATGGTAGGCTTTCTCAGCAGAGATGACAGGGGCGTATGTGGCCAGAGGGAAGTGGATGCGGGGATAGGGCACCAGGTTGGTCTGGAACTCTGTCAGATCCACATTCAGGGCGCCATCAAACCTCAGGGAAGCAGTGATGGAGGACACTATCTGGCTCATGAGGCGGTTAAGATTCATGTAGGTTGGGCGTTCAATGTCGAGGTTTCTACGACAGATGTCATAGATGGCCTCATTGTCTACCATGAAGGCACAATCAGAGTGCTCCAGGGTGGTGTGGGTGGTGAGGATGGAGTTGTAGGGCTCAACGACAGCTGTGGAAACCTGGGGGGCTGGGTAAATGGAGAACTCCAGCTTGGACTTCTTGCCATAATCGACAGAGAGGCGTTCCATCAGCAGGGAGGTGAACCCAGAACCAGTTCCCCCACCAAAGCTGTGGAAAACCAAGAAGCCCTGAAGACCCGTGCACTGGTCAGCCTGAAAAAAGAAAAAAGTTTTAATTTTAGCCTTGGTGACAGCTGCAGTGATTTCTTTGAATCCATAATCGCACTGATCAAGATCTTCAAAATATAAACACAATCAGAAAATTTCTGAACAATATTTGCTAAGAAAGCAGACCTAAAGAGCTTTTAAGTGCTAAGTGATTCAGAGAAACTTTCACAATCAACTCTTGGGGGCTGGAGGGAGGGGATCTGTGAAAAGGCTATTTTTAATGAATTCTTTTCATTTCTGCAGGCAGAGGAATCACGAAGTCTGGAATGGATGCCGGGCACAAGTTTTGGTGACCGGGAGGCTCACCTCTGCTGCCCGTGCCATGACCACAGACCAAAGGCAACCTCTTATCAGTTGGAGAGCTACCAACAGCAGGCCTGAGGCCACACCGGCCCCATACAATGATGTCTTACAAAAATTCTGGCAGCTGCTTTCTGAATCCAAGAGCAGAGTGAAGAGCCAGTGCCCTGGTGTTAGAATAAGGCTGGCTCTGGCTCTACCAGTTCCTTGCCATGTGCCTCTGACCAAATTCATTTCTCAGTCTCAGTGTTCTCATTTATTAAATGAGGAGAACAGTAACCTGCTTCAGGTTGCTGGGAATTAAATGAGTACTGGAATAGTGCCTGGCACAGTCAGCACAGGTTAGCAGCAAGTCTCTTCATTCCGGGAAAGGGGATTCACGGTCACAAATCCATGTCCTTGTGTCACGGGGGCTTTCCACCACTTAATTGAGCTCTTCTGGCTAACAAACTGCTCCTCTGTGAAAGGATGATCTTAACCTGACAGAGTATTCTCTGGACAGTCTTCACTTTAAGGTGCTCCAAGATTTGTGGACATTCTCTACTGAGCCCTTAGTCACTTCTATCCACCCTCTGAATGAGATCAATGTAAGGGGCAGACTCTAGTTTACCAGTTTCCACCCATTAAGACTCTTGTGGACACAGTAATAAACACCAGGGACAAATGCAATTGTTCTGGTGGTTAATGAACTTCACTATGGACCCTCAATGACTTCACTCGTTTATTTGTCCCTAAGGCAGGTCCCGATTTCCAAGTCAGTGCTTGTAGCTGAAGCTTCACTTGCAAACAGAGGAGCCAACCATTAGCCCAATTTTGCTAGGAAGACTATGATAAACATCTCAAAGTATGAAGCCAAGAACAATGTAAGGCCATTATTTTGAAAATAGACCTGTTGTTGCCGGGCTTAGTGTTATAGGATTTTCCTGACAAGCTATTCCACCTAGGCCTTCATTCTTGATTTTAGTTAATTAGTTACAAGTTGCCCATATGCCTAAGGAACAGAGTCATCTGATTGCCAGACTCTTAATTAAAATGATCTGAACAGCACCCTTTTCAACCTTACCAATGTGAATACAGTTACCTTAGATTTTTCTGCCTCAAGGCAAGGCTAGTCTACACTGCCCTGAGCTCTAGTAGAAAAACAAGGGTACCACTTTTTGTGGTTATATCTTAATACTTTCAAAGTTCCAGTGACTTATACTTGCTTCTGTAACAAGGGAGCTCCCTTGACTCCACTTTCAGTGTTGCTGGAAGTTACCAACGCCAGCTAGTTCTAGTCGGTATTACATCAGCTTCTTTTGCTGTAACTTTCCAACATAGGGCAGCTGTCCACTTTTTATGAGTTTGACCAATTAGTTACATTCAGAGCTAGCCACCTACCCCTGAGACTAAGATGACCTAAAAAGGGATGCCTCAGCTTGGAGGCAGGAAGCTGCCTGATTAAGATGAACAAGGATGTTTAATGGGCTTAAGTGTCAGTAAAACGGTTAAGGCTTCCTGGTACTCACTTGACTTCAGGTAAACTGGCCTCACTGAGTGAGCAATTGCCCAAATCTGCCTTAGAAGACATAGGAGGAGGCCAAGCAGCACCTACTTCAGCCTCAAAAAGTTGTCCCATAGCACAGCACTGTTTGGTTTAGAAGTCAAGTTACACTGGGCAGTATAAAGCTCATTCTGGTGCGCAAAGAATGATTCCCATAGTCTGGTCTCTCAAAACTCTAAGAGAAAACGCTCATCCTATTTTAAAAAAAGTTCTTCGTTTACCAGTTTCCGAACTCGGTCCAAGACGAGGTCAATGATCTCCTTGCCAATGGTGTAGTGACCCCGGGCATAGTTATTGGCGGCATCTTCTTTGCCTGAGATAAGTTGCTCAGGGTGGAAGAGCTGGCGGTAGGTGCCAGTGCGCACCTCATCTGGAAAAGGAAAATGAAGCAGCCACCCATCATTAACAACCCACACAAGTCTGCTCCATCGCAGGGCATCAGTGGAATTCCCAGGACACACCTCCTGTCCCCGATCCCTGGGATCTCACTGGGGTTACTGAGGTCAACTCACCAATGACTGTGGGTTCCAGGTCTACAAACACTGCCCTGGGCACATGCTTGCCAGCACCCGTCTCACTGAAGAAGGTGTTGAAGGAGTCGTCTCCTCCCCCAATAGTCTTGTCACTTGGCATCTGGCCATCGGGCTGAATGCCGTGTTCCAGGCAGTAGAGTTCCCAGCAGGCATTGCCGATCTGGACACCAGCCTGGCCAACGTGGATGGAGATGCACTCACGCTGTGGGAAGGAAGAAGGGAAGTGTCAGAATGTGACCCGTCAGATGGGACATTCAGGAATGAGTCACACGGAAATGACTATTAACCTTCCAGACAAATCAGCACCTTTCTGGAGGCCATGCCTGCCCAGGCACTATTTCACAAACAACAGGCCAATTCAGAGAAAAGGTTTTGGAAAACCACAGACATGTTAATGAACAACTAGACAAGGCCAGGGTCCAGACTTTCCCTTTACAGCCACATTAGATATTCATGGTCAGGTGTCTACCTTCAGAATGACACAAGCTACTCTAGCAATAGATTTTCCCCAACTCCTGGGAAATATGCCTGCTGACTCCTTAGAGGCATGCAAAATTCCTCCTTCCAGCTCTGATTCATTCCCTGTGTGACTGTAAGTACAGCTCATTCCCATCCCTCTTTATTCTGTTCTTTAAACAGCTTCTGCCTCTCCCTTAAAACCAGCTTAAACCAGCGAACTACAGCTGTATGACTCATGGAGAAAACAGCAGATAAGCAGCAGTTACCTGGACTTTAAAAACTGTGGTCAAAGGCATCCTTTTATCCCTGTGGAAGTATTTAATCTTAGGGAAAAATATTTTCCTTCACTGTCCACACACCTTGAGGGGAGAGTGGGGGAGGGTCGGCAGATGGAGATAGGGTAACAAAAGCTTGAAGTGTCACCAAGACTTCACTAATAGTTTAAGGAATCAGCTGTTTTCTAGTAAAATGTACATCTGTCTCTGGCGCTGTGGAAGAAGAGTCTATAATTTCATAAATTTAATGATGTTAGGCAAGCGTTTGTTTTCCTTTACTTGCTGAACAGGGTCATTTGTAAGTTACCAAACTCATTCCTGCTTGGTAAAATAAGGCAGTGAACATAGAATCTAAACCCACAGACTTAAGAGGAAAACAGGATTTTTATTGTATTTCCATCATAAATCAAATTAGCTGCTTGAGACAGAGTCTCTCAAGTATCCACATCAAATATCTCCTATTACATTTTCTCCAAATAAGAGAGTTTCAGGGTTCTGAAAGCTGCTAATAGGAATTTAAAGCCTTTGACTGTGTGGATCACAACAAACTGTGGGAAATTCTTAAGGAGATTGGAATACCAGACCACCTTACCTGTCTCTTGAGAAACCTGTATGCAGGTCAAGAAGCAACAGTTAGAAACAGACATGAAACAATGGACTGGTTCAAAACTGAGACAGGAGTACGTCAAGGCTGTGTATTACCTCCCTGCTTATTTAACTTCTATGCAGAGTACATCATGTGAAATGCTAGGCTGGATGAATCACAAGCTGGAATCAAGCGTCCCAGAACTATCAGGAACCTCAGATGATACCACTCTAAAGGCAGAAAGTGAATGAGAACGAAAGAAAAGAACCTCTGGAAGAGGGTGAAAAAGGAGTGAAAAAGCTGGCATCTGGTCCCATCAGTTCATGGCAAATATATGGGGAAAATGTGGGAACAGTGACAGATTTTATTTTCTTGGGCTCCAAAATCACTGCAGACGGTGACTGCAGCCATGAAATTAAAAGATGCTTGCTTCTTAGGAGGAAAGCTATGACAAACCTTGTCAGCATATTAAAAAGCAGACATCATTTTGCCAACAAAGGTCCATATAGTCAAAGCTGTATTTTTCCAATAGTCATGTATGGATGTGAGAGTTGGAGTGTAAAGAAGGCTGAGCACCGAAGAATCGATGCTTCTGAACTGTGGTGCTGGAGAAGACTCTTGAGAGTCCCCTGGACTGCAAGGAGATCAAACCAGTCAATCCTAAAGGAAATCAACCCTGACTATTCATTGGAAGGACTGATGCTGAAGCTCCAATACTTTGACCACTTGAGGCAAAGAGCTGACTCATTTGAAAAGACCCTGATGTTGGGAATGATTGAAGGCAAAAGGAGAAGGGGGAGGCAGAGGGTGAGATGTTTAGATAGCATCACCAACTCAATGGACATGAGTTTGAACAAACTCCAGGGGACAGTGAAGGACCAGAAAGCCTGGCATTCTGCAGTCCGTAGGGTCGCAAAGACTCGGACGTGACTTAGCAAATGAACAACAATAGGAATCTAAAGAAAATTCAACGTCACCTAAGATGTCAAATGGCCTAGTCTCATAACCCCAAGACAAAACCTCCAATTACTCATAACCTTTGACTTATGGTTCCCTCCTTCTCACCATATTCCCCATAAAGCAATTATTTTCTGCTGACCTCATCAGCAAGCTCACTATTACCTGCATCTACTTGCCCAGCTCTAAGGCTGTGGGAGAAAGGGGATTTATTTCTGGTGGACCTATGACTTTTTACCACTGCATCGTGTTTACCTTAAACTGGGCTTTGGACATTTCACAGCCCTAGAAACCAGGAAAGAACCAGTCATTTGCACATGAAATTTGCCCATGACAAACCAGGAAAACTAGTCATTTGCCCATGACAGTCCCAAGTCCCAAGGAGATAAAGTATCTGAGAAGACCCTACGATCGTAATGAAGCACTTCTAATGAAGCCTTTTGAGTTCAAAAACTTTTCATATTGTGCAACAGTATGGCTTAGGCTGTGGCCACTGCTTGCCCTCCACTCTCCCCTGGCCACTTGGAAGATGAAGTGAGATACCGGTGATGGTGTCACTTAGTCTAGCCTTAACAGGATAATCAGCACCTGTCCCTTGTGAAATAAGAGTCTAACCAGTGTATGTCTTCATAGGTTTGGGGCTATTGCTGATTTCCTGCCCTTTAAACACTCCCACTATTTTCTCAATTACACATTTACCAGTATCCTTTGGTCTGGCTTAGTAAAAAAGCACTCAAGCAATTGTTAAAGTCAGACATCCTTTGATAACTGAAGTAGTCCGTAAAAAAGGTTAACTATTTATTCACTATATTCCTTTTTAAAAAGGGTATTTTGATACATTTGATACTCATGGCCTGCTTTAGGTAGACCTCCAACGGATGTTTCCTAAGATACTTGTTTCCAAAACCTCTGACAGCTAAACAGAAAATACTCAAGTTGTGTGTAATTTCATGTTTCTTTAAAAGCAAGACTACTTTGTCAGAACTAGTTTACTCTGTGACTTTATAAGTAAATATCTCTTTTATGGACTTTTTAAAACTTGTAATCAGAAAGTTTCAGCTATTAAACACCCCACTACATTAACACTAGAAACACGAGAAATGCAGGGTAAAACACCGGACAGTAATTTCCTTCAAAGGAGGAGCCTGCCTTCATCCTTCAAGTGGATTGGTGCAATTTCAAGAGCTGTCCCCGCCCACCCAACCCCCGCCATCCGGGCCACAGGTGACGAAGCTGCAATTGGAAACTTTTCCCAGAGTCTGGCCACAGGTGGACTCAGCACCAAATCACAGGGCACACGAGAGGGGTCGCCAGGAAACGTCTGCACCTACTATGCTGGAGCACACGGGATGCTCCAGGGGTCCTTTGCCGAAGGCTGTGGGAAGGTGAGATCACTTCAGGAAATGGGAGGGATTTGTAGCTTTCACAAGTCCTTGGGAGCCAGTGCGAAGGTTCTCCGACCTTTCTGGGGCAGTAGCGGCCCCGAACGAATCAATGAATAGCCCCTCTCTAGGATCAAGTGGCTTTTCCACTTCCACTCAAGGCAGTACCCAGGCCGCGTCTTCGAGCCCGACGAGGAGTCAGCCAGGTGAACTCGACTCTCCCAACCCGGCCACCAGAAACCAGTTTGCCCGGAGGCGTGGACGTGGCTGCACTCGCACTGGGATCCCAACGCCCCTTGGGACTCCGCACTGTGCCCCCACACCACCGCCCGGGGACCCCCACTCACCATAACGGAGACTTGTACGGTTCTGCGGGGCTGGAACAGGGGAGGGGACGGCCGCGAAGATCTCCCACTGACAGACTACTAAGGAGTCCGGGGGAGAAGTAGTGAGAGGCCCGGGGCCGGGAGGGATCCTATAAACCCCTACCCGGGCCACGTGTCAGGAGGGCGGGCACCCGCCCCCGCCCCGGCCTCCGCGGCCCAGCCTCCCAGCCCTACGCCGGGTTTTACCCTCCGGGCGGAGAGAGGAGGGGCGCACGGCGCTCATTGGTGGGTTCAAAAGTTCAAACCAAACTACGGACCCAGCCAGAAGACCCAGGAAAGGGAGGAGGAATCCAGGGGCCGCAGAATGGGCCGGTGGGGTGAGGAAGAGGGTGCACTGGGCGACTGGAAGGCGAAGGGAGGCGAAGGGTGGGGACGGCAGTGGGCGACACGTAAGCGAGGAGGGGCGCCAGGTAAAGGGAGGCGCGGCCCCTCTCGCTGCCCGCCCGGTCCCCGGGCTCCAGACCCCCTACCCTGCACTGGAGGGCGGCCTAGGTGGCCTTCAGCCAGTTCCAGCCGCACAGCCCCCAATCAGGACCTCCCACACGATCCGGTGCTTCCACCGCGGGTAACCCCGGCGCCCGCAGCTCTCGGAGTTGAGGGACTTCCAAGAGGGAAGACCTATGGTTCCCCATTCCGGGTCCTAATCACACAAACCTACTTGAAATCTTGAATCTCACCTTTTTTAATTGCTTTTCTTTCCTTGTTTTCCTACCTGCTTTTAAATGAACCTTTTGGTTTCTAACAGCAAACTCCTTCCGACTGGTGCAAAAGCAATTTTTCCCCCGCCTGAAATTAATTATACTAACCCCAGCTTCCCAGGTGGCCCTAGTGATAAAGAATCTGCCTGCCAATGCAGGAGAGGCAAGATAAGCAGGTTTGATCCCTGTGTGGGGATGATCCCCTGGAGTAGGAAATGGCAACCCACTCCAGTATTCTTGCCTGGAGAATCCTATGGACAGAGGATCCTGGTGGGCTTCAGTCCTTGGGGGTCTCTTAAGTCTGACATGACTGAGCACACGTGCATATAATAGCTTTCACTTTTCAGATGCTATGCAGAGTTGTTTTTCAGACAGTGTTAATCACATGTCATCCATTCGACATATGCAGTGTCTTATCTCCGTTTTTACAGATAAACTAGGGTTTAGAGTAATTAAACTAGTTGCAGGTCACACAGCTGGAGCGAGTTAGGCCCTCACTGCCTTGCACTGCCTTACTCTAAGTATACCACTCTTTGTTATGGAACCCAAGTTCCTGTGTCCCTGGCACACTGAAGCCAAACAATCCAGAACCTAGGAGTTTGGAGCAGAGAAAGATTTATTGCAAAGGCTAAAAGCAAGAATAGATGTCAGGTGCGCAAAAGACCTAACCCTCCAATCACTTTTAGACAACTGTTATGGAAAAGGGTCATAGATTGCTTGACCAGCTCCTGGACCTTCTCATTGGTTGGTGGTGAGGTAACAGGGTGGTGTTTCCAGAATCTCAACCTTCTGGTTCCAACCAGTCTGGAGTCTGTGTGCTTGTGGTGGACTTGTAGTTACATCCTCCTTGGCGGTGGGGTCTTAGTTTTTGTGGAACAACTCAAAGATAATGCATCAGGTTGTTATCTTTATGGCTTCAGGAAGAACTAGGTGTCCTGTGAACTCTGTTGTCCTAATCAGTAACTGCTTGGGCTTGCTCTTTTTCACTCAAGAAAGGCCTGGGAGACTTTTTTCTGTTTTCTACAAATAAGATACAGGGGATATGGAGGGCCTTTTGAAATTGGGCAGGACCTGCAAGGTCCAGCTCAGTTTCACTCTGACCTTCCATACAACGATTTATTCCTCAGAAGCGTCCTTTATTTCATTTGCTTTTCTTGTTTGTAGGATATAGGCTTCATTCGGCCTCCTTGACCTTCCCTGAACTCCAAAGGGCGGATTCAAATAGTTGATTATCAGGAAAGGGAGGGGATGCAGAAATAGAAGTCAACTGGTTGTACAGCCTTGGAGCCTGGTTCCTACTCAAGCAATATGCATAACAATGTCTCTGAGTTCTGCAGAACCAGGGCCCCTACCCAGGTGGAGGATGGTAACTTCAGGTTGAGCACAAGATTCCTGGAGCACTGCCCTATTACCTCACCACTAACCAATCAGAAGAAAGTGACACATTCTGCATCTACCACATTCAAAATTCAACTCAAAATTTGCCTGCCTTTTTGGGCCCTGTTAGGCCTCCTGTGCATGCCTACGCCCACTTGTGCCAAGTTGCTTCAGTTGTGTCCAACCCTTAGCGACCTGATGGACTGTAGCCTGTTAGGCTCCTTCGTTCATGGGATTTTCCAGGCAAAAATACTGGAGTAGGTTGTCATTTCCTTCTCCAGGGGATCTTCCCGACCCAGGGATAGAACTCCGGTCTCCTGAATTGCAGGCAGATTCTTTACCCACTGAGCTATCAGGGATAGCCAATTTTGGGGCTGCACCCCCTTACACTTTCTCCATTTATCCCCATCAAACCCCCGTGGCTTCAGCCCTGGGGGCAGTTCTGAGTGCAGACTTTCCATTTGTGCTCAAGGGCAGATGGGATGATTATCAGCCACAAAGCAGTGACAGACCTTGGGGTATATTTGTTCTTGCTGCAGGCTAACTTCTATTCACTCTCGCCAGCACAGGGGTGGGGGGATCATCACTACAAGGACAGATCCCTCTGCAAGCTCCTGCACTTTGCCCTTTCCAATTCCCCAGGCTCTGTTCTACTGGAATCTTTTTTCTCAGCTAAACTCTTCTTTCACCTCCACGCCATTGCGGCTGCTTAAAGGTTTCCAGCCCCTTCCACATCTTGGCAGATTATTCACCTGTAAGGCTTATGGAGGTAATTGGAGGGGCTTGCTCCTGGCCAGGGGCTGCGGGGGGTGGGGATGTGCACTGAACCCAGGGCTTCAGGCTCTGCAGGTGCTGCCAGGCTCTCCTGAAGGCTGAGGGAGGAGGAGGAGAACAGGCAAGCCCTGAACCCCATTCTCAGAGTCTCCAGCTTGGGACACGAAGGCTCCGAGAATGGACCTTTCAGGTGTCGTGGGGTGCTGTGCTCAGCTAAGCTGATGATCTGTCTCTTCCTTCTCACACCTGGATGTCCTGTTCCCTCCAGAGCTCGCACTGTAGCAATTGGCAGATACCCCAGGTTGGGAAGGTCTGAGTGCAGCTAGAGTGGCCAGCCTCTCCGAGGTTCATTGTTTCAGCCCAGGACGCCCAGGCTGAGGCTGCAGAAGGGATCTAGTCATCACTTTGAGTAGCAGTGGCTGGCTGTACTCAAGGATGGGGCAGGTTGGGCATCATCCTGAAGCATGAGACAACGGTTGCTCTCATGACAACCGTTCCGAGCACAAAGCTGAGAGAGCTCAGGCTGGAAGCTGTGCCCCAAGACAGAATGTGCATCTGAGGGAGGGGGTTGCTGTGCCATGTGCTTTGTGGAATCTTAGTTCCCCAATCAGGGATTGGACCCGGGCCCTCAGCACTGATAAGCGCCAATTCCACTAGGCCACCAGGGAACTCCCAGAATGTGCATGTTTCAAATGCTGTCCTTAAAGAGTAAGGGGGCAGAGGTTAGCAATGAGTAAGAGGTGAAAACACCAGTGGGAAAAGAAAGATGGTAGCTGAGCGCCATTGAATAAGCTCAGTCCTGGAGCAAAGGTGAACAGACCTGAACTCACCCTCACCTCCTGCCACTTGCTTGGCCTTCCCATTCAGGCCAGGACCTAAGCATCAAAAATGGCTCCTCCCTTCCGCATGACCTGGCCCTCTGATGATCGCTGTCCTCTTTCATTGCTCAGTTCAGCCTCAGAGGCCACAGCACTGGTCCCTGAGCACCAAGCTCTCAGGCCACCCGCGCATTCTTCCCCCACCCTCAGCTTCTCATAGTTGCCTCCTGCCCTGCTCAAGAACCACACAGCTTCCAGCAGCTGCTCAGAAAAGCATCCAAATTAGGGAGCTCTGGTCTTCAACCTTTGTTATGTACATACTCCTTCAATTTTCCTTATTATTCCCCTACTTCACATATTCCCCATGACATACACTGGGTCAGGGACCAATATCCTAACACCCGAGACAACTGTACTTTCGTGTCTCAGCCTGCTCTACTTTCTCCAAGCAGTGACTTCTGAAAGCACCGTCCTAGTTTGCCATTGTAGATTTTGGCCAAGGATGAACAATCAGCACAGTTCCAAGCCCTTCCCATGTGATTCCAACACTTTATGAACTAAAGACTGCAGTGGTTCTGGCAGTCATCCTGGCAACTTGAGTTATGGCTCCACCATTTATTAGCTATGTTACCTAACCCCTCGCTCCTCCACATGTGGTCACAGCAGACCAAGAATACCCAGGAGCTTTGGGTGGGATGAGTTGAGAGAGTAGCACTGAAACAGACATTACCATATGTAAAACAGCCAGTGGGAATTTGCTGTGTGATGCAGGCAGCTGAGACCCAGTGCTCTGTGACAACCTAGAGGGTAGCATGGGGTGGGAGGGTCAAGAGGGAGGGGACACATGTATATCTACGGCTGATTCATGGTGATGTATGGCAGAAACCAACACAATAATGAAAGCAGTTATCCTCTAACTAAAAATAAAATCAAAACACCAGAGAGCTTTAAAAAACAAAGGCAAAAAAAAAAGAAAAAAATGCACTATGTTTGTTGAAACTCCACTTCAGACTTACAGATTGAGGTCTGCTTTTTAAAATCTACAGGAGATTCACATCCATATTAAAATTTCAAAAGCACTGGCCCAATGAGCCTGTTGCCTCGAAATTGCCAACCTCCTCCATCCCAAACTGGCCTTCAGTAAGTAAATATTTACTATGATACAGCGTGACCTTGGAGGTGGAAATATCACCTTTATTGATAAGACAGGGCCACAGTGTGCAGCTCCACGGAACACAAATAATACAGTCCCAAGATGAAATTGCAGCAGACATGCTAATACTCGTCACCCTCATCATCTCCCTCCGCACTGTCGGCTCCAACCTCCTCATAATCCTTCTCAAGGGCAGCCATGTCCTCACGGGCCTCAGAAAACTCTCCTTCCTCCATGCCCTCACCCACGTACCAGTGAACAAAGGCACGCTTGGCATACATCAGGTCAAACTTGTGGTCCAGGCGCGCCCAGGCCTCAGCAACAGCTGTGGTGTTGCTCAGCATGCACACAGCTCGCTGTACTTTGGCCAGGTCTCCGCCAGGTACCACAGTGGGAGGCTGGTAGTTAATGCCAACCTTGAAGCCAGTGGGGCACCAGTCCACAAACTGGATGGTACGCTTGGTCTTGATGGTGGCAATGGCAGCATTGACATCTTTGGGAACCACATCACCACGGTACAACAGGCAGCAGGCCATGTATTTCCCATGGCGAGGGTCACATTTCACCATCTGGTTGGCTGGCTCAAAGCAAGCATTGGTGATCTCTGCTACAGAAAGCTGTTCATGGTAGGCTTTCTCAGCAGAGATGACAGGGGCGTATGTGGCCAGAGGGAAGTGGATGCGGGGATAGGGCACCAGGTTGGTCTGGAACTCTGTCAGATCCACATTCAGGGCGCCATCAAACCTCAGGGAAGCAGTGATGGAGGACACTATCTGGCTCATGAGACGGTTAAGATTTGTGTAGGTTGGGCGCTCAATGTCGAGGTTTCTACGGCAGATGTCATAGATGGCCTCATTGTCTACCATGAAGGCACAATCAGAGTGCTCCAGGGTGGTGTGGGTGGTGAGGATGGAGTTGTAGGGCTCAACGACAGCTGTGGAAACCTGGGGGGCTGGGTAAATGGAGAACTCCAGCTTGGACTTCTTGCCATAATCGACAGAGAGGCGTTCCATCAGCAGGGAGGTGAACCCAGAACCAGTTCCCCCACCAAAGCTGTGGAAAACCAAGAAGCCCTGAAGACCCGTGCACTGGTCAGCCTGAAAAAAGAAAAAAGTTTTAATTTTAGTCTTGGTGACAGCTGCAGTGATTTCTTTGAATCCATAATCGCACTGATCAAGATCTTCAAAATATAAACACAATCAGAAAATTTCTGAACAATATTTGCTAAGAAAGCAGACCTAAAGAGCTTTTAAGTGCTAAGTGATTCAGAGAAACTTTCACAATCAACTCTTGGGGGCTGGAGGGAGGGGATCTGTGAAAAGGCTATTTTTAATGAATTCTTTTCATTTCTGCAGGCAGAGGAATCACGAAGTCTGGAATGGATGCCGGGCACAAGTTTTGGTGACCGGGAGGCTCACCTCTGCTGCCCGTGCCATGACCACAGACCAAAGGCAACCTCTTATCAGTTGGAGAGCTACCAACAGCAGGCCTGAGGCCACACCGGCCCCATACAATGATGTCTTACAAAAATTCTGGCAGCTGCTTTCTGAATCCAAGAGCAGAGTGAAGAGCCAGTGCCCTGGTGTTAGAATAAGGCTGGCTCTGGCTCTACCAGTTCCTTGCCATGTGCCTCTGACCAAATTCATTTCTCAGTCTCAGTGTTCTCATTTATTAAATGAGGAGAACAGTAACCTGCTTCAGGTTGCTGGGAATTAAATGAGTACTGGAATAGTGCCTGGCACAGTCAGCACAGGTTAGCAGCAAGTCTCTTCATTCCGGGAAAGGGGATTCACGGTCACAAATCCATGTCCTTGTGTCACGGGGGCTTTCCACCACTTAATTGAGCTCTTCTGGCTAACAAACTGCTCCTCTGTGAAAGGATGATCTTAACCTGACAGAGTATTCTCTGGACAGTCTTCACTTTAAGGTGCTCCAAGATTTGTGGACATTCTCTACTGAGCCCTTAGTCACTTCTATCCACCCTCTGAATGAGATCAATGTAAGGGGCAGACTCTAGTTTACCAGTTTCCACCCATTAAGACTCTTGTGGACACAGTAATAAACACCAGGGACAAATGCAATTGTTCTGGTGGTTAATGAACTTCACTATAGAACCTCAATGACTTTCACTCGTTTATTTGTCCCTAGGGCAGGGCCCGATTTCCAAGTCAGTGCTTGTAGCTGAAGCTTCACTTGCAAACAGAGGAGCCAACCATTAGCCCAATTTTGCTAGGAAGACTATGATAAACATCTCAAAGTATGAAGCCAAGAACAATGTAAGGCCATTATTTTGAAAATAGACCTGTTGTTGCCGGGCTTAGTGTTATAGGATTTTCCTGACAAGCTATTCCACCTAGGCCTTCATTCTTGATTTTAGTTAATTAGTTACAAGTTGCCCATATGCCTAAGGAACAGAGTCATCTGATTGCCAGACTCTTAATTAAAATGATCTGAACAGCACCCTTTTCAACCTTACCGATGTGAATACAGTTACCTTAGATTTTTCTGCCTCAAGGCTAATCTACACTGCCCTGAGCTCTAGTAGAAAAACAAGGGTACCACTTTTTGTGGTTATATCTTAATACTTTCAAAGTTCCAGTGACTTATACTTGCTTCTGTAACAAGGGAGCTCCCTTGACTCCACCTTCAGTGTTGCTGGAAGTTACCAACGCCAGCTAGTTCTAGTCGGTATTACATCAGCTTCTTTTGCTGTAACTTTCCAACATAGGGCAGCTGTCCACTTTTTATGAGTTTGACCAATTAGTTACATTCAGAGCTAGCCACCTACCCCTGAGACTAAGATGACCTAAAAAGGGATGCCTCAGCTTGGAGGCAGGAAGCTGCCTGATTAAGATGAACAAGGATGTTTAATGGGCTTAAGTGTCAGTAAAACGGTTAAGGCTTCCTGGTACTCACTTGACTTCAGGTAAACTGGCCTCACTGAGTGAGCAATTGCCCAAATCTGCCTTAGAAGACATAGGAGGAGGCCAAGCAGCACCTACTTCAGCCTCAAAAAGTTGTCCCATAGCACAGCACTGTTTGGTTTAGAAGTCAAGTTACACTGGGCAGTATAAAGTTCATTCTGGTGCGCAAAGAATGATTCCCATAGTCTGGTCTCTCAAAACTCTAAGAGAAAACGCTCATCCTATTTTAAAAAAAGTTCTTCGTTTACCAGTTTCCGAACTCGGTCCAAGACGAGGTCAATGATCTCCTTGCCAATGGTGTAGTGACCTCGGGCATAGTTATTGGCGGCATCTTCTTTGCCTGAGATAAGTTGCTCAGGGTGGAAGAGCTGGCGGTAGGTGCCAGTGCGCACCTCATCTGGAAAAGGAAAATGAAGCAGCCACCCATCATTAACAACCCACACAAGTCTGCTCCATCGCAGGGCATCAGTGGAATTCCCAGGACACACCTCCTGTCCCCGATCCCTGGGATCTCACTGGGGTTACTGAGGTCAACTCACCAATGACTGTGGGTTCCAGGTCTACAAACACTGCCCTGGGCACATGCTTGCCAGCACCCGTCTCACTGAAGAAGGTGTTGAAGGAGTCGTCTCCTCCCCCAATAGTCTTGTCACTTGGCATCTGGCCATCGGGCTGAATGCCGTGTTCCAGGCAGTAGAGTTCCCAGCAGGCATTGCCGATCTGGACACCAGCCTGGCCAACGTGGATGGAGATGCACTCACGCTGTGGGAAGGAAGAAGGAAGTGTTAGAATGTGACCCGTCAGATGGGACATTCAGGAATGAGTCACACGGAAATGACTATTAACCTTCCAGACAAATCAGCACCTTTCTGGAGGCCATGCCTGCCCAGGCACTATTTCACAAACAGGCCAATTCAGAGAAAAGGTTTTGGAAAACCACAGACATGTTAATGAACAACTAGACAAGGCCAGGGACCAGACTTTCCCTTTACAGCCACATTAGATATTCATGGTCAGGTGTCTACCTTCAGAAGGACACAAGCTACTCTAGCAATAGATTCTCCCCAACTCCTGGGAAATATGCCTGCTGACTCCTTAGAGGCATGCAAAATTCCTCCTTCCAGCTCTGATTCATTCCCTGTGTGACTGTAAGTACAGCTCATTCCCATCCCTCTTTATTCTGTTCTTTAAACAGCTTCTGCCTCTCCCTTAAAACCAGCTTAAACCAGCAAACTACAGCTGTATGACTCATGGAGAAAACAGCAGATAAGCAGCAGTTACCTGGACTTTAAAAACTGTGGTCAAAGGCATCCTTTTATCCCTGTGGAAGTATTTAATCTTAGGGAAAAATATTTTCCTTCACTGTCCACACACCTTGAGGGGAGAGTGGGGGAGGGTCGGCAGATGGAGATAGGGTAACAAAAGCTAGAAGTGTCACCAAGACTTCACTAATAGTTTAAGGAATCAGCTGTTTTCTAGTAAAATGTACATCTGTCTCTGGCGCTGTGGAAGAAGAGTCTATAATTTCATAAATTTAATGATGTTAGGCAAGCGTTTGTTTTCCTTTACTTGCTGAACAGGGTCATTTGTAAGTTACCAAACTCATTCTTGCTTGGCAAAAGAAGGCAGTGAACATAGAATCTAAACCCACAGACTTAAGAGGAAAACAAAGAGGATATCTACTGTATTTCCATCATAAATCAAATTAGCTGCTTGAAAGTCTTTCAAGTATCCACATCAAATATCTCTTATTACATTTTCTCCAAATAAGAGAGTTTCAGGGTTCTGAAAGCTGCTAATAGGAATTTAAAGCCTTTGACTGTGTGGATCACAACAAACTGTGGGAAATTCTTAAGGAGACTGGAATACCAGACCACCTTACCTGTCTCTTGAGAAACCTGTATGCAGGTCAAGAAGCAACAGTTAGAAACAGACATGAAACAATGGACTGGTTCAAAACTGAGACAGGAGTATATCAAGGCTGTATATTACCTCCCTGCTTATTTAACTTCTATGCAGAGTACATCATGTGAAATGCTAGGCTGGATGAATCATAAGCTGGATCAAGCCTCCCAGGAGAACTATCAGTAACCTCAGATGATACCATAAAGAGAATGGGAACTAAAGAAAAGAACCTCTTGATGAGGGTGAAAGAGGAGTGAAAAAGCTGGCATCTGGTCCCATCAGTTCATGGCAAATAGATGGGGAAAATGTGGAAACAGTGACCAATTTTATTTTCTTGGGTTCCAAAATCACTGCAGACGGTGACTGCAGCGATGAAATAAGACACTTGCTTCTTAGAAGGAAAGCTATGACAAACCTAGACAGCATATTAAAAAGCAGACATCATTTTGCCAACAAAGGTCCACATAGTCAAAGCTGTGATTTTTCCAATAGTCATGTATGGATGTGAGAGTTGGAGTGTAAAGAAGGCTGAGCACCAAAGAATTGACACTTTTGAATTGTGGTGCTGGAGAAGACTCTTGAGAGTCCCTTGGACTGCAAGGAGATCAAACCAGTCCATTCTAAAGGAAATTTACCCTGACTATTCATTGGAAGGACTGATGCTGAAGCTCCAATACTTTGGCAACTTGAGGCAAAGAGCCGACTCATTTGAAAAGACCCTGATGCTGGGAAGGATGAAGGCAAAAGAAGAAGTGGGTGGCAGAGGGTGAGATGTTTAGATAGCATCACCAACTCAATGGACATGAGTTTGAACAAACTCCAGGGGACAGTGAAGGACCAGAAAGCCTGGCATTCTGCAGTCCGTAGGGTCGCAAAGACTCGGACGTGACTTAGCAAATGAACAACAACAGGAATCTAAAGAAAATTCAACATCACCTAAGATGTCAAAGGGCCTAGTCTCATAACCCCAAGACAAAACCTCCAATTACTCATAACCTTTGACTTATGGTTCCCTCCTTCTCACCATACTCCCCATAAAGCAATTATCCTCTGCTGACATCAGCATGCTTACTATTAACCTGCATCTACTTGCCCAGCTCTAAGGCTGTGGGAGAAAAGGGTGTTTGTTGTGATGAACCCATGACTTTTAACCACTGCATCGTGTTTACCTTTAACTGGACTCTGGACATTCCACAGCCCTAGAAACCACGAAAGAACCAGATATTTGCCCATGACAGTCCCAGGTCCAAGGAGATAAGTATCTGAGAAGACCCTGCCATCGTAATGAAGCACTTCTAATGAAGTTTTTGAGTTCAAAAACTTTTCATATTGTGCAACAGTATGGCTTAGGCTGTGGCCACTGCTTGCCCTCCACTCTCCCCTGGCCACTTGGAAAATGAAGTGAGATACCGGTGATGGTGTCACTTAGTCTAGCCTTAACAGGATAATCAGCACCTGTCCCTTGTGAAATAAGAGTCTAACCAGTGTATGTCTTCATAGGTTTGGGGCTATTGTTGATTTCCTGCCCTTTAAACACTCCCACTATTTTCTCAATTACACATTTACCAGTGTCCTTTGGTCTGGCTTAGTAAAAAGCACTCAAGCAAGTGTTACAGTCAGACATCCTTTGATAACTGAAGTAGTCCGTAAAAAAGTAAATATTTATTCACTATATTCCTTTTTAAAAAAAGGTATTTTGATGCATTTGATACTCATGGCCTGCTTTAGATAGACGTCCAACAGATGTTTCCTAAGATACTTGTTTCCAAAACCTGTGGCAACTAAATAGAAAATACTCAAGTTGTGTGTAATTTCATGTTTCTTTAAAAGCAAGAATATTATGTCATTACTAGATTACTCTGTGACTTTATAATTAAATATCTCTTTTATGGACTTTTTAAAACCTGTAATCAGAAAGTTTCAGCTATTAAACACCCCACTACATTAACGCGAGAAATGCAGGGTTAAACACGGGACAGTAATTGCCTTCAAAGGAGGAGCCTGCCTTCATCCTTCAAGTGGATTGGTGCAATTTCAAGAGCTCCCCTCGCCCACCCAACCCCCGCCATCCCGGCCACAGGTGACGAAGCTGCAATTGGAAACTTTTCCCAGAGTCTGGCCACAGGTGGACTCAGCACCAAATCACAGGGCACACGAGAGGGGTCGCCAGGAAACGTCTGCACCTACTATGCTGGAGCACACGGGATGCTCCAGGGGTCCTTTGCCGAAGGCTGTGGGAAGGTGAGATCACTTCAGGAAATGGGAGGGATTTGTAGCTTTCACAAGTCCTTGGGAGCCAGTGCGAAGGTTCTCCGACCTTTCTGGGGCAGTAGCGGCCCCGAACGAATCAATGAATAGCCCCTCTCTAGGATCAAGTGGCTTTTCCACTTCCACTCAAGGCAGTACCCAGGCCGCGTCTTCGAGCCCGACGAGGAGTCAGCCAGGTGAACTCGACTCTCCCAACCCGGCCACCAGAAACCAGTTTGCCCGGAGGCGTGGACGTGGCTGCACTCGCACTGGGATCCCAACGCCCCTTGGGACTCCGCACTGTGCCCCCACACCACCGCCCGGGGACCCCCACTCACCATAACGGAGACTTGTACGGTTCTGCGGGGCTGGAACAGGGGAGAGGACGGCCGCGACGATCTCCCACTGACAGACTACTAAGGAGTCCGGGGGAGAAGTAGTGAGAGGCCCGGGGCCGGGAGGGATCCTATAAACCCCTACCCGGGCCACGTGTCAGGAGGGCGGGCACCCGCCCCCGCCCCGGCCTCCGCGGCCCAGCCTCCCAGCCCTACGCCGGGTTTTACCCTCCGGGCGGAGAGAGGAGGGGCGCACGGCGCTCATTGGTGGGTTCAAAAGTTCAAACCAAACTACGGACCCAGCCAGAACCACCAGGAAAGGGAGGAGGAATCCAGGGGCCGTAGAATGGGCCGGTGGGGTGAGGAAGAGGGTGCACTGGGCGACTGGAAGGCGAAGGGAGGCGAAGGGTGGGGACGGCAGTGGGCGACACGTAAGCGAGGAGGGGCGCCAGGTAAAGGGAGGCGCGGCCCCTCTCGCTGCCCGCCCGGTCCCCGGGCTCCAGACCCCCTACCCTGCACTGGAGGGCGGCCTAGGTGGCCTTCAGCCAGTTCCAGCCGCACACCCCCAATCAGGACCTCCCACACGATCCAGTGCTTCCACCGCGGGTAACCCCGGCGCCCCAGCTCTCGCAGCTGAGGGACTTCCAAGAGGAAGACCTATGGTTCCCCATTCCAGGTCCTAATCACCACAAACCTACTTGAAATCTTGAATCTCATCTTTTTTGTTGCTTTTTCCCCCTTGTTTTCCTACCTCCTTTTAAATGAACGTTTTCTTTCCCAACAGCAAACTCCTTCCAATTGGTGCAAAAGCAGTTTTTCCCCCGCCTGGAATTAATTATACTGACCCCAGCTTCCCAGGTGGCGCTAGTGGTAAAGAATCTGCCTGCCAATGCAGGAGAGGCAAGATAAGCAGGTTTGATCCCTGTGTGGGGATGATCTGCTGGAGTAGGAAATGGCAACCCACTCCAGTATTCTTGCCTGGAGAATCCTATGGACAGAGGAACCTGGTGGGCTTCGGTCCTTGGCGTCTCAAAGAGTCTGACATGACTGAGCACACGTGCATATAACAGCTTTCACTTTTCAGATGCTTACTATGCAGAGTTGTTTGTTTTTCAGACAATGTTAATCACATGTCATACATTAGACAAATGCTGTGCCTTACCCCCGTTTTTACAGATAAAGAAACTAGGGTTTAGAGTAATTAAACTAGTTGCAGGTCACACAGCTGGAGCGAGTTAGGCCCTCAACTGCCTTGCACTGCCTTACTCTAAGTATACCACTCTTTGTTACGGAACCCAAGTTCCTGTGTCCCTGGCACACTGAAGCCAAACAATCCAGAACCTGGGAGTTTGGTGCAGAAAAAGATTTATTGCAAAGGCTAAAAGCAAGAATAGATGTCGGGTGCACAAAAGACCTGAACCCTCCAATCACTTTCAGGCAAGACTGCGAAATGGGTCATAGATTGCTTGACCAGCTCCTGGACCTCATTGGTTAGTGGTGAGGTAACAGGGTGGTGTTTCCAGAATCTCAACCTTCTGGTTCCAACCAGTCTGGAGTCTGTGTGCTTGTGGTGGACTTGTATTTACTGCCTCCTGGGTGCCTGTCTTTAGTTTTTGTAGAATAACTCAAAGATAATGCATCAGATTGTTATCTTTATGGCTTCAGGAAGAACTAGGTGTCCTGTAACTCTGTTGCCCTATTAGTAACTGCTTGCGCTTGCTCTTTGGCACTCAAGAAAGGCCTGGGAGACTTTTTTCTGTTTTCTACTAATAAAGTAGAAATAAAGTCCATTTGCGACCCAATGGACTGCAGCCCCTAGGCTCCTTCATCCATGGGATTTTCCAGGCAAAATTACTGGAATGGGTTGCCATTTACTTCTCCAGGGGATTTCCCCCCGCACCCCCTGACCCCCCCCCACCCCCCCAGAGATAGACCTTGGGTCTCCCACATTGCAGGCTGATTCTTAACCAGCTGAGCCACCAGGAAAGCCCCAGCTCAGTTGGCAAAGAATCTCAGCAGGGAGTAATTACAGAAGAAAGAGACCTCTGCCTTGATTACCAAGAAGCATCTTGAGTATGCAGTGTCTGAATGGGGAGGTGTTAAGGGAAATACTGACTGGAATCCCCCTCCTTGCCAGGAACCATAATAACCATTCATGTGAGTTACTTTACCACAGGAGGTCCTGGTAAGGAACAGGAAACTAAGCCACCACCAACCCGGAGAATTCAGGAAAGTTCAAAAGTTCAAAACGACATGCCTAGTGTCCTACCAACCTCCCAGGATCCTCCTTGCTGGAATCCATCCTGACTGAGTGATGTGCACACCACCAGGAAGGACCCTGAGTCAAAAACTAATCCCATTACTATAAAATCTGGGCTGTGAGCCATGTGTCAGAGCAGACCTCCTGGGTTTCCTTACCCTCCTGCTCTCTGCCCAGGCACCCCTTCTCAATAAAATCTCTTTTTGCTCTATCAGCATGAAACTGAGCATGACACTATGATCCTTCCCCCCAGCCATGTTCTCTGCCTGCCTGTTGTCTGTGGAAAACTTTAGCATTAAGAATACATTTCATCAGAGAAGTGAGAAATGCAGAAACAAAGGAAAACAGTCAAAGGAGATGAAATAATAATAATGTAGTCACTAAGCATAGTCAAGGACCTTTAGTTCCTTCTCAAGGACTACAGATAATATTCTGAGCCATATCCTGTGAGCTGTCTTACAGATACTGAAACCCCAGGTGGAAAAGTTAACTACATAATGACCAGACTGTACCCAGGACATGAGCTGCCACAATTCCAAGAACTGTTCTCAAACAAATGGGAACAAACAGACTCTGGAACTGAAGATTAACTGTACCTAAAACAATCAAGATGATGCTAGTCAGACTACTAATGACCAATCTGAAGATGACTGTCAGAGCTGACTATGCTGTTTCTGTATGTAGCCAAACCCTATTCTGTATAAAAGCTTCTCCTCCTGCTTGTCAGGGGGTGGGAATCAGCCTTTGGACAGATGTCTGCCCACCCCCTCACCCCCCAGTTGCCAGCATCTGAAATAAAGCAAACTTTCCTTGCCACCAACCGGGCCTGTTTATTGACTTTTGGGCAGCGAGCAGCCAGACTCTACCTTTCAATAATAAGTACGTGTGTCTCCTTGGATGATTCATTTCTCAGTGTTAGACTGCTGGAAGGGGTTCCCCTTCCTGCAACCCTTTCATCATGTTATCCTAATTCTTAAATTCCTCAGCCACCTCTGAGTCATAGAATTTATGGAAATACTCAGACACAGACATAGAAAACAAACTTAAGGTTACATAAGGGGAAGGGAGAGGAAGGACAAATGAGAAGTTTGGGATTAACAAGTACACACTATGGTACAGAATCTGCCTGCAATACAGGAGACCTGGATTTGATCCCTGGGTTGGGAAGATCCCCTGGAGAAGGGAATGGCTACCCACTCTAGTATTCTTGCCTGGAGAATTCCATGGACAGAGGAGCCTGGTGGGCTACAGTCCATGGGGTGGCAAAGAGTCAGACACGACTGAGTGACTAACACTTGATGTACAAAATGGATAATGAACAAGGACCTACTGTACAGTACAGGGAATTATACTCAATATGTTGCAATAGCCTGCAAGGGAAAACAATCTGAAATACATATATATATATGTAACTCAAGCACTTTACACCTGAAACTAACACAACATTGTAAATCAACTGTACTTCAATTTAAAAAAGAAATATTCTACTGAATAGTAGAAGAGTATGTTAAAGAGCGTTTTCCTGAAGTAGAAAACGGCAAAATGAGTTTCAGATACTGAATAGGCAGAACTCAAGATACACTCCAACTCATACACACAAAATGGATGCTGTGGAAATGTGTGCAGAGATTCCTTTTCAAATTACAGTACATAATTCCCTTCATTCATCAAATGCTTATTGAGCACCTATTGTGTGGCGAGATATTCTGAAATTTGGAATAACTAGCACTTTAGTCTGTTGTTAGATATTTTAGTCTTAATAGGTAGTGCTTTCCCATTTTTAAATTCATTCCACAAATATATATTTAGCAGAGTTTCTAGGTGCTTGGAAATAAGTATGTGAACAAAACAGGTCTCTGTGTCATGGAGTGAATGTTCTAGAGCAGGATAGGGAAGAAAGATAAACAATGAACATAAGTAAACTATAGAAGAAAAGAGCAAAGTAAAGTGGGATGAGGGTGCTGGGAGGGGAGAGTGTGGGAGGAGGCTGCAATGTAAGCAAGATGGTCAAGGTTAGCCTTAATGTTAAGTGAGATGTGAACAGAGTTGATGATCCTGAGGGGCTAGTCAGGACCCTGTGAGCAGAGCAGTAGCAGAATACTGAGAAGCTGGAGCCAAGGCCCCCCAGGCAAGGGTGAGAGTTTAGTGTTCCTGGAAGGAGAGCAGGAGGCCAGCTTGACTGGAAGAGATGAACAGTAGGAGGTGAGGGTTGGAGAGGCAATGGAAGCCAGATCTTGTGGCTTCATATAAGCTACTACAAAGTCCTGGGGTTCTAGAGAGAGTGCCATAGAGAGTGAAGTAAGTGAAAGAGAAATATAAACATGGTAGAAAGTGAAAGTGAAGTCATTCAGTCATGTCTGACTCTTTGCAACCCCATGGACTGTAGCCTTCCAGGATCCTCTGTCCACGGGATTTTCCAGGCAAGAGTACCGGAGTGGGTTGCCATTTCCTTTCCCAGGGGATCTTCCCGACCCAGGGATTGAACCCAGGTCTCCCACATTGTAGGCAGACACTTTGCCATCTG